>NC_041019.1:2620000-4096426 GCF_004193775.1 Glycine soja
CAGAGAGCTGGGTGGAGTAGAAGAGGGCTAGAAGAGGAGAGGAGAGCACGTGATGGTAGCAGATGATGTGTAGAACATGATACGTATAGAGTGCTATTTATAAGCCCAAAAATATGCTGCGCCCATGTGCCCCTCATTCAATTTCCATCCCTTTCCCTCTCTTTGACACATGGGCACCCATTTGGGCCCCACGTGGACTTGAGGCCCAAATCCAAACCCCTGCTGCCATGTGTCTTGCTCCTTCATCTTTGACTTTCTACACTCTATTTTTACCTACTCAAATGTATTAAAGCAGGGATTTGAGTAAAGATTTTGAAAATGTAGTGCGATAATTGAGTCCTTAAACATCCTGATTCATTGATTTAAGGTTAATATAACTTTTGCTATATTATGTTTTATTTTATAGTGGTTAAAAATTTTATTTTGATTTTTTATGTTTTTAAAATGTATTATTTTAATTCTTTTTTAATTTTTTTGTTAGAATTATTAGTATTTTGTTAACTTTTTAATTTTAAAATATTTTAATGTTACAATTAATTCTTTATGTTTCACACTTATTTTTCTTTTATACAATATGTTTTAAAAGTTTTATTTTGATCTTTTATGATTTTGAAATATATGGTTTTGATCCTTTTTAAAAAAAAATTGTTAGAAATGTTAATTTCTATTCATGTTTTAAATTTAAAATAGTCAAGTTAATATAATAACACCTAAAAATTATAGTATTTTTTATTTAAAAAATTAAAAATCACAAACAACAATAATCTTCACTCTAATATTATTATTATTATTACTAGCGAAAAAATAGGTGTTGTCATATTATTGTTGTTGTTATTGTTGTTATTATTATTATTATCAACCTCCCCATGTGACCAGAATTGCCGCATTATCTAATGACAACTGTCTCATCATCACTGCTGTCAGTAGTAACGCGTTGACCAAGGCTTAGAAGAAGATTGACAATATCAAGTTATGAATGAGGTTTGACTGGTAGAGCCAGTCATAATCATCTTCCAATGAAATGTATCATTCAGATCCTCTTTGCACTGCTTATCTTCGCTCGGTTCAATTGAAAACAGTTGTGCATGTCATTGTAGGTTTTGCTCACAAACCTCACAAAAGAGTCACATTTTGACATCTTCATTCACATTGCTCATAAACTGTGGATTAGTTAGGGTTATGTTTTTGTCTTTGATTGAAGACAACTCTTACTTTGATCTCTCTTGTTTTTGTTTCCAATAACATAATTATATAAAGTGTTTTGGTTTTTTAGTGAAGAGTATAAGAATTTTTTGTGGTTCCAACAAAATTATGTATTGAAGTCGTTTAATTTTTTACCTTTTCAAATCTGGAGGGAGTTGGAGAAGATGATAATTTTTTTAATTATTTATTTTCTTAAAATAAAATAAAGATAATAGTGTTTTTTAGTCATCATTATATAAATTTAATTATTTGACAAGACTTAATGTCAGTTTTGATCCATTATATTTCATAGTTGTTTTGCTTTGATACATTAAGTTTTAAAAATTTCATTTTAGTTTTTTATATTTTCGAAATGTATCATATTTGTATTTTTTTTAATTTTTAAAAGTTAACATAATACTAACATTTCTACCGAAAAATTGAAAAAAGAACTAAAACGATAAATTTTAAAAACATGAAAAATTAAAATTAAAATTTTAAAACTTAATATACCAAATCGAAATAACTAAAACATAATAGACCAAAATTAAGCCTTGATTTAACTAATTGTGCTGTACTAAATTTGAAGCAGTTATAGTCAAACATATTGTTAATATGAATTCGAATTCAAATATGTAACATAAATGCTTGCTTGATGTCTTTTTAATGAAGTTTTAAAATTGATGTCTTTTTAATTAATTTGAGATTCTTAATCAAGCTTTAATAATCAACACTTTCTTGATAGATTACCCGTGATGTAGAATGTTGATACCACTTTTAAATTTGAAATTCATGACAAGATTTTTGAGATTGATCGTATTAAGAACTGATCTAGAAAAATATTTTCTATATCAATTCGTTTATACAATCGATTTAGAAAATTCATCATGGTTTTCTAATTCAACAGTGTGCTTATAATTTTTGTCTTGTGAGCGTATATTTTTTTTCTGAAAATATTTTTTATTTTCAAAATTTCCAAATTTAAAAAACATGTATCGAAAAGAAAATAATCTAATGAATAATCATGTTTTTACTTTTTCAGAAAAGATTTTAAACACTGATTTATTGTTTTTAATTTTGGACTTGCTTTTAAAAATATTTTCAGAAAAAATATTTTCTAAATTTTAAATAAATATATTTTCATTCTTATTTTATATTTTCTTTAGAAATAAAATCACAAAACACTCGAACGAACGAAGCGTTACCTTAGTTTTCAAGCCCCCATTCTTTGGTTTTAAGGCGCCTGAAGGAAAAGGATAATCAAACAGAAACCCCTTATTTTAAAGGACAGGTTCTTTTCAAGAAGGATGTTAAATGGCTTTTATGAAAACAAACCAATAGATGGATCCCAATCCCTCTTTAGAATTAAAATGTAAAGTTTCTAAACTGTTTCAAATTGACTCAAAATTCTTTTGAAATTCAATAATTAAATTAAAAGTTTTATAAATATCAATATGTTGTTGGTTTAAGTGGTATTTCTTTTGGACTTATATATAAATCCAAATTTTTTTATTCAAATATAAATAAATCTAACTAATTTCATCTTTATTTAATGATATTATTTTTAAAACATCTTTTATTTAACTGAAATATTATTTTTAAGGAGTCTATTTTATTTGATATCAAGTTCCAATGAATTTTTTTTAAAATAATCTTATTTTTACTTGAAATTAATAAAATTAAATGATTTTAACTAATTTTTTAATATGTGTAAAAGTAATTACTTATATATGAGTTACTAGACTTAAATTCCTTAAAATTTGAGACTTTGAGTCTTATAAAAAAAAATATATCAGATTTTTAAAATGGAGATTTAATCCATAAGAGTTGGTACGTAATTCAAACCAATTTCATCGTGATAAAAAGTTTCCAATTTAAAGAAACACTTTGACAGAAAAATATTTTTTTAACATCATTCTTACAATTTTTTTTAATTGTATACATGCAAGATAAGTAACATAGTACGGTAGGGCGAGCGGATTTTACTATGTGGGGGCATTTTTTTTCCAGAAATTATCAAATGGGGTGGATTTTAAGAAATTACCCGATCAATGGTAAGTCATGGATGAGAAACATGACTTTGTGCTTGAAGTCAGACATTATTTTACGATTTCTAAAATTTTTGCTTTTTTTCTTTTGTTCAAATAGGAGCCATGAACATTGTTACAACTTTCCCTCATTGTGAGTATTTTTTTAACGAAGTCTTAGATAGATTTATGACTTGTGAATTTGTTTTTGTTTATATATATATTTTCCTAATCAAAGTGGTGAACATTGTTATGATTTGTTTTTTTTTTACTATTTTTCTTACTATTTTTTATTGTAGACTTGTTTGTTTTTTTTAATATTTTTATAAAAATTTTCTTTAAGATGATATTTTTAATTTATTTTATAAAGTGATGTATTATTATTTATTTCTAAAATATTAATGTATAATGCTATTTTATTAGTAAATAATTTCTTACGCTTAATACTAAAATCAATTTATTAATAAAATTAAATAATTTTTTATTTTCATAATACTTATTTTATAGACAGAATTCATAAATTTGACAAATATTAAACAAAAAAATCTAAAATAAAACTTACGTCAAAATCAATGAAAAAAAAATAAGAAAGTAGAAAACACAAACGTGGATAAAATCAGGAGTTCTTTACAATTATAAAAAAAATTAATTCTTATTTAAAAAATCATGAAGTGAATGTATGTTTTACGATTTCTCACATGATCAAATAAAAAAATAATAAATCGTAACCAGACTTACAACTTCTATTAAAAACAAAAAAACAAAACTTGAAGTCATAAATTTATCTTTGATTTTACTCACGAAGTGTATTTGTCATTCACTACTTATCTTGATTAAGTAATTTTTTAAAATACACCCCATTTGATAATTTCCAAAAAAAAGTTGTCCCAAACCAGTAAAAAAGCTGCGAGCGAGATATGGAGAAAAATGATAAATGTAAGTAGTATGTTAGAATAAAAATACTTTAAACCTTTTTTCACATACATTTTAATCTTTCATCACCTTTTTTTTTTCTTCTTCTTTTCTTATTCTTCTTCATCTACTCTTTTATCATTCTTCATCTACGTTCGGTTGGTATCACCGTCCGTCTTCTTTCTTTATGCTTTCATGTTTTCTGGATAAGAATAATATCTATTTACATTTTCTTATTCTTCTTCATCGATCTAATAACTCGTTTTTGTCATTCTTCGCATTTCATTTTCTAATAGTTTTGTTTTCTATCTTTATGCTTTCATATTTTTTAGATGAGAATATAACTCTTCTAGAAGGTGCTTCAAAAACTAGAGTTTTAGCATTTTTTTTCCTCCTTTTCTCGGTCCCTCTTATATTTAATTTTGTTCTAATAATTAGATTTTAAACAAATTAAAATATGTAAGTGTGCTCTCCAGAATATATGCAAACAAATGCACCTATATTTAAAAGTGGAAATAAAAATCGAATATAATTTTATCATATAATTTTGTACCAGTGAGATGATATATTAATATCTTTTATCCACGTGTTAAATAGTATTTGGAGTGTCTAACGATAATTTTTATTTTCTAAAGAACAATGATTTTAGACATCCTATGTATAAGGGAGTGCTTATTTCATGATTTTTTTTTTACATTTTTAGGAATATAAGATGAGAATATCATTTTTGGATATTTTTCTTTTTGGTTACATTTTAATATTCTTGATAATATTTCAAAATTTAAAATAATATAAATAAAATTAAAAATTAAAAAAAGAAGTTTTATATAGATTATATAATAAATTCTCACATTCCCACGAGAACATCATTTTTTCACTAACTTCTCATGGAAATAGATATAATATAGAAAACATGGTAAAAAAGAAAATTATGAAATTCCTAAAAATCAATAATACTTGAAAACTCTAATTAAACACTTATACTTTCTTTGTTCTAAAATATATGACGTTTTAAAGAAAAATTATCAAATGAATCATTAATGTTATATTACAAAATCAATAATACTTGAAAACACTAATTAAATTGTTGTTTTACAAAATTAATGTTATATTAAATATTGTATTCCAAGTATACTTTTAATAAATACATAGTAAAAGTAATATATAAGAAAAATAAATAGATCATTAATTAAAGAGATAAATTATATATTAAAAAATTGTCTAATATTTTCTTTAAATTAATTCAATAAATTAATTACAATTTTAATATGTGTACAAAACCTTAAAGGTAATATCTAAAATTGAGAGAGTAACAAATATCAGAATATTACATTTTCATGTTATATTCCCATATATACATTCTCAAGAATCCAATTTTATTTTGTAAAATAAATGCACTCTGAGAGATAAAACTCTCTATCGGTGCCCTACGAACTAACTGCACATTAATAAATTTAATACCACATCTAACCTATAACCTTAAAGTATTAGAATTGTGGTTCATTCATTTATATTTTACTTAACTTGCACATTCAGTGGAACTTTTTCAATCACATATGAATAATTTTTCTTTCTGGAGTAAGTTGTTGAGAATTTTTATAAATCTTATAAAATACCAAATGAACATCAAAACATATTACGTCAGATTATCAAGAAATTTTAAGAAATATCTAAATTCATAGAACTTGATCAACACGCAGCGGAATCTTACAGAATAATTAGTTTAATGACCTTCCTCAACCAAATCACATTTTTTCTTATGGGATCTTCGTTTTCTCTTCAGATGGGGAAATGAGAAACTATTTTTTGATTTGGTGTTTTGGGAACCATAATCATGCCTTAGGTTTTAACCTATTAGGGTTCTCATTATTCCCTAATGGGACAAACTGATTTCCACTCATTAAGCTCATATCAATTTTTCTTTAGCAGTCTAATGAGCTCATTGAATTAGATCACTTTATATTTAAATTCATCTAAATGTAAATAACTAATATAAATATTATAATATAATATGTAGCCATATTAATTAATTAGAAATTATAAAATTTCTAACATAAGTTTCTTCAATATGATATGCTCTCAAGTGAGTCTTTTTTATTACGAGTATTTCCTAACAAGTGGAATGAATTAGATGGGAGAGCAAGAGTATTATGAATCCTTGTGTGGAAAATTCTTTTTAATAGTAAGAATTGGTTTAATGATGTTGGTGAATGACGATATAGAAAGAACGCAGCAGTGTGGAGACTCACACTTAAAAGTGGTTAGTGGTTACTTCCATATTGGCTTAAAAAAGGCTCAATAAAAAGATATATAAGAAGTGTAACTCACCTGCTTTATGTTTGAAGATTTTGAATAGAAACGTGGTGTCTGATTCTCTTAGTTGTCATTCACGAAGCTTAGTTGGTCTGTTATCGGAACAGGAAATACAGCGTGCCTTGTCTAACACAGTAACAACTGATAATAATACCAATCTTTTCAGTTATTGAAATGCCAATAATTCCTCCGGAAACCATATGGTCCACGAAAGGTTGGAAATCAAAGCAACTACTGCATCTTACTGTTTGAACAGATCATGTTTGCACCCAGTGTCCGAAATGTATATGCACGTTCACCCTTCATTTATTCGTATGCCAAGAGGAGAGGCGAGAATCACAAGAATAAATAACTGCTTTAATTATTCTTATAAGTAAGAAGTGAATTTCCTTCTATTTTAATTACATGAAAGTTATAAAGATTTTTTTTTAAGATGTACAAAGAAATGATACTTTGGTTGAAATGATATTTTCTTAAAATTAAATGTCATTTGAAAATTGGTTTCAAATATTAATATTTCATGATTGATGATTAATAATGGAATTTCATATTTATCATTTCAACCAAAGTACCATTTAAAATCAATGGAAAGAAATTTTAAATACTATACCACGATTTTTCACCCCTCATTTTACTTTTTTCTTATTGAATTACTTTTTATAAAATCGTTATTAATATTATATTAAATGATTAGTAATTATGCTATTATAGTACAAAACTATTGGAAACGGATTTCAACCACTACTACATCTTTTAACCCATATTTTTACTTTTTCATTGCAAAAAATTTCTCTATCTAAATTTTTATTTGGTTGAATTTTCTGAATCCTAATTTCGAAAGAGACAAATCGGCGTTCTGAGCGTATACAGTACATAGTATTTGATAAGTCGTAATGATGACACGCACAACGAGAAAAAAAAAAAAAAAGATGGATAAGGTCTTAAGGTGGTTGCATTGTCTCCTTGGCTTTTTATATACGACCCGCAGTTGACCTGTTCGCTTCTCAATTTTATTTTATCCTTTTTCTAATTCGGTATATTGTGAGTATTTTACTATGAATTATTTTAAATTAACTTAACAATTTTTTTCTTTCTATAATGAGTATTGAATGGTTCTAATAATTCTAACATATTAACTATATTTGTTTTTCGTTTAATTTTTTCTTTAGATAGTATTAAGAAGGTTTATAAAATATTTTATAATATTTTTATTTTACTATTATTTATAATTTTTCTTATCAAATAAACAACACAAAACCATCCAGCGTGAGATCAATTGACATGAGTATGTAACTGGATAAAATATTTGAAGGAAAAATTTTAATGCTTAAAATAATTATATTCATCTTAAATAAAATTATCTCTAATAAAAAATACATGTAATCTAAAGAAAAAATATAATAAATTAATAATTATAAATAAATTTTAGTTATTTCAGTTATAATTAGGGACTATCACTATGACAATCACTATTAATATTATGATTATCATAATAAAACTTGACTATGATCTTTAAGTAAGATTTTTAATTCAAAGTTCACTAATGATTAACCATCTATAAAGTTAGTGAATATTTTACACTAATAAAATGGTAATCCAAAAAAATAAAGAGGTGAAATACCAATATTTCTTTAGTCAAAGTAAAATTAAACTGAATATATATGATTGAGAGAAATGATTCACATTAAAAAAAATCCAGTTAAATTTTTTGACAAAAATTAATTATTGATGAAGCTTGTAAATACTATTATTTCGTACCATCATAATGACTCAAAAGATATGAGACCAAATAAAAGTGATTTAATTTTAATATACTATAACTAAATATATAATATTATTTTAACTACATAAACTAAAAGTATCTTTAACCCAAATTGTTATCAATTGTTGATTTGTTCTTTATAAAGTGTATTCTCTACTTTTGTGTAACACCCCCCAACCCATGGTTAAGTTATGTTCTATCAAATCTTTCAAAGAATCTTTGTGATATTTGGGTCAGAGATACCATTTCTCTGGTTGGATGCAGTTAAGAATTTCTCTTTGTCTATTAAATGTTGGCTTGGGTGACATGGGAATCATATATATGCATCATAATGTTTCTGGTATATTTTTATTATACCCTAAACACAAATTGGCGTTGTTCAACATGGTATACCGTATGAAGATTCTTAAGAAAAGGTTTGGTCAGATATTATAAGAAAAATAGTATAGATACACACTCAACATGGAAAAACAATATCTTTTTCATCCTCTAAAATGGAAAAGGTCAAATCAGGCCCACAACTAATATTGAAAAGAAAAGAAAAAAGCTATTAGCTCTATGCATTGTGGAGGTTCGTCTAATGAAGTATGAATATTTTTTGCATTACAATATTTATGAACATAAATAAATACAAATTTAAAATTTATTAAGATAATATTAAAATTAAAGTACTTTTTCATGAAGGTAGATCAACTTAAGAGTAAAATAATTAAAATTTGAGTTTTAGACCTACCAACAAAAAAAATATTTATTATTAATTTTTTAAAATAAAAGTCACACATTGGTTAAAAGACCCTACTTGGCACTTTTTTCTTTGAAGTAAAAAAAATTCCTCTTAATTTTTATTTTAAGTCTCACTTTCTATTGGGTTAACCCTACATGAAGGAAGTATAAACATTATCCTTAAGACAACGGTTAATAGAGTCATTAATTATATAAGATACTCACGCGCGAGTCATTTTTAATTAATTATACTTATAAATACCTTGTTTTTACTACCTAAAAATTTGTTAATGTATCAGATTTGAGCTTCATGTTTTAACGAAGTGTTTATGGCGTTGAAATGAACCACATGGCTCATTTGCCACGGTAGCTAGAAGCATTAATTGCTACATTAATCTACTACGGTAATGAATAATACCTCACGGACTAATGATTGTTACAACTTAGTTCCAATGTAAATGGTCAATCGCTATGGTGGGATCTAGATACCACTAGTTTTTGAATAATCTTGACAATAGATATTATAGCCTAGAATCTTCAATGTAAAGGAACTATTTAAATGATCGAACTTGATATGCATTAATGCTTTACTAGATTGTTAGTTTGGAAAGGTATCCGAAAAAGCAAAATATGCATGATTAGATAACCTAATTTAATATCCTTAATTAACGATAAGACCATATTCTATTGTTAATCAGCAGCTAATATTATAAGTTAATACCCTTAAATAAAGGTTGCAAAAGGTCACATGGGGAATGGTCTTATTAAAGAGGGTCTAAAGTGGACAGAAGAACATATATATGGAAGGGATGCAAGAGAATTTTAACAAGAGTATATATACATTGGTGTACTTAAAGAATTCCCTTCATTCTCTCAGGTTCGTTTTGGATAACTGAGGATAAGGACCTGCATGGGAGAATTTCATGGAGGGTGTGTAATATATTCTGGAACAAAGTTAAAGTACTTTTTCACATCAAATATTGTCGGAAGGGTTAGTATTATGGAATATGCCAGCAAGCCCTGTAAGGTTCTCTTTCAAACATGCAAACCAACAAAGAAGCCTTCCCTTTTGGCCAACCTTTCCAAAGGATAATTTAATTCCTTATTCCTAATAATGTATCAGTAAAATTTGACTTTTAAATATTTAGGTAGCATTTGAACTTTTTTTTTTTTTACATTTTAAAGTTTTTTTAAACCTAAAGTTAAAAATATCAGATTAAAATACTTTTCTTTTTTGTAATTTTTTTAAGTTAAAAACTACTTTGAATTGCCTTCTTCACATCGTACACAAAATAAGGCACCCACTTCCTCACAAGAAAATCCTGACCTCTCCATTTCAAAGTTTCAGAATCATCAAAATGGCAAACTTATTTTTTCAATGTTTTAGAAAAAAAAACAGCAAGAGTTGCAAGAAAATATATAGACAGAATTTGGGTAGCCAAAATTTTTGTCCCTTAAGATATTTTTGGGAATTATGTTTTGAAGGTAAAAATGGGAAAAATTTACATTTTTAATATATATATTTTAATTTGATAACCTTTTAAAATGAAAGAAATAAAGTTGTAGATCATTAGTACAAACTTAATGTTCTCACACCTTAAATATGGCTGCATGTGGGTGCGGTTTGATGTGGGTTTGCGAGTTGCGAGTTGGTGGCTTGGGTGATGGTTTGACGGATCAGAGAGGATTCTAATAGTTGAGGTTTAATAGGAAGTGGACTATGGTGGTAGTTGGTTCACTGTGGTATGGCGAATTGTGGTGAAAGAGGGTGTGGTTCAAATGAGTAGTATTGGCAATTCAGTTGAATGCGAGCTCCATCTAGATTGCAAGCTGTTGTGAGGTAGGAAAAAAAAAACCTGTTTCAATTTGAGTTTTTAAAAATAAGTTTAAACCCGATGAAAATTGGTCTTATAAGACTTTTGACAGATTTTTGTGGGTTTAACTCGGATTAGTCCATGATTAGATCAAGTAAATTAAATAGATTTATATTTAAAATTTAAAGTCTAAATTCTATATTTTATCAAATATATTTAAGTCGGTCCGACAAATTTAACTCATTTTTTGTCATCTCTACAAATGATGATGGGGCTTGGTAGTATGAGTCGTGATTTGGATTTGTTGGCTTTAATTTGCTTAAAATAAAAATAGATGTGTATTTGAGTACTCTACTAAAAGTTATCACTTTTGACTCTTAAACCTAAATCAATTATATTGTTTTAAGGTATAAAAATTCGTTTCGGTCACTATTGTGGACAAATACACAAATTTTCTTAGGTTTTAAGGCCTAAACTTTCATTTAGTTCCTTGAATCTTTCATTTAGGGTTTATTATGAGGCAATATTTTTTTTTTATCAATATATATAGCAGCCCAAAGAGGTCCAACTAGCATGTCCAGGGTTTCATAAAGAACACGTAACTGGTTCTAGAAGTCCCAAAAATACATCATTACTTACAATCAAAAATGGAAGAAATATTCGAATAAATCTCAAATTGAAATACTACAAAGATCAAAATAATTTCTACCACTAACAACTGTACGGCCTGATCAGATTAAATTAATTTGATTTCTCTACGTGAACAGATCGAAGATTATAGTTGCTTGAGGTCTTTGACATTTGAAAATCGTCCTTAATCATTTGAAAATTATTTCTCTAGAGCTGCGTTCGACATTGGGAAAATGATCCTTAGAACACAACAGGAAAAAAAGTTGCAAAGGTTTTATTCCAAGATTTGTTGAACAAATTGTGGATGAAGGTGAAGATATTAAATATACTCTGTCGTTGATGCTTTTCTTTCATTCCCCGGCACTATGTATTCACAGAAATATGTCTTCATCCGCTGGAATTTGGAATCTTGTGTCTTATGTGTAGAGTTTGTCGTCTTACTTGGCTTGATGTTTTTTTCTTTTAGGCTTAATTAAAATCTTCTTGACATATTTTTCTGGGGAAAAAAAACCTTCTTGACATATGAAACAACTAGATAGTGGCAATTCTCTTATTTAGAATATTTGTTAGAATGACTTTACATTAATACGAATATTAGGTAGTGTTGACCGTAAATTTTGTATTTTATTTTTTGTCAACTAACATAATTCTATAATGATGGTGTTAACATGTAAATGAATAGTTTCTATTAATTTAAACGTATCTAACAACCATTATTAAATCTCAATTTACAAATTACATTTTATATAGTTGAATTTTGTCGAATAGTTATGACTGTGAACATAGATGTATATTATATGATTCCATATATTTCAAATGAAAAGTCATATTTTAACTGATGCCTAGAAATTGGTTGACTTTCTAAACCTAAATAAATTTATGACTAACTTATAACTGCATGTGCCGCTGAAGCAAACATTATGGAAAAATATTTGTAAAACCTAGGGAATGAGTTATAATATTGTGGTGAAGTCGCGTCTTAACTTAAGTCAATAAATAACACAGTACGTACTAGTAAAATGAAAAATAAAAGGAATTCAAGGGTTTGAGACAAAAATCACACTTGGTACTAATTATGGGTATTTTGTTTTGTTTTTCTCCACCCTCATTAATTCATACTCTAGCATTTTTCTCAAAAAAGAGAACTGCTAAATGATAAGAATGAGTTATAGGAATAGAAACATGTATCAAGAATTTAATTATATAAATTTGTATATTTTATTCAATTGAACTAAATCTTCTTAAACATGTCTTAAACTAAGGTGTAATATGAATATTGATGAAGCCACATGTCTTAATCTGAGTTATTAAATAATAAAATTAAAAATGAATATATAAAAAACACAGTTGGTACCGCAGGTTATAGGCTTTTCGCCGCTTTTGGTCTATTTAATTTCATTCATCGTATACTTTTTTAGCATTTTCCTTACAGAAGATAAGTATTATAAACCCTATACGATGAGTTACACTACAGATTTTAATTGACGAACTCACATGCCTTAATATGAGGGATTAAATAAAAAAAATAAAAGTATTGATAGTTTGGCAAAATTAAGGTCGTTTTATTTTAAGGTTGGTACTAGATTACTTCTAGGTTTTCCATCAGTTTTCATACTATTTTCATTCACACTCTTTAGGTTTTTTCTTATATGAATGAGAACTGCTAAGCTAAACCCAAAGAATGAGTTATAGTATGAATTTTGATGAAGCCAGATGTCTTAATTTGAGTGGTAAGATAATAAAAGGAATTCAAGGGTGTGGCGAAAATCACGGTTGGTTATGGTGATACCTTTTTCTTTTCACTTTTCGTCTATCTCGATTCATACTCTTTTGCATTTATGGAAAAAAACTATTGAACTGTGAGAATGATTTATAGTACGAATTTTGGCGAAGCCACACATTTCTTAATCATAAAAACATATATCCACTCTATACATGATATATTAATTTCAATCATTATCATCATTCACCAACTAATCTCTAATAAAGTTGAATTTAAAACTTGTAAGTTGTTAAAGAAACTCACTCTAACAATCACTTAATATTTTTTTAATAAGCAAAATCACTTGATATATTCTGACATTAATGATAACAATTATCAAAGGTTGATATAATATAATATCAAATACTTGAAGTGCAGAAGCTTTACTTATAATTCTACTACATGATGATCATAGTGCATGGGGCATATATATTAATTTTGATATTATTTATTTATGAATTAAGCTTAGTATATAAGTAGCTCAATCCCTAATACTTCCATGGTTTGCACACGAGGTTGGAGCAAGCATCATCCTCCCATGTGCTTGTACATTCGCCACCTTTACCATCACAGCATTTGCACACGAGCCCCAGAGTGGAATAAACTTGACGCTTTGTGTACCCTACATGTATTAATCAACATGCATTTTTGTGTTAACATATGCATATGCTTTTTTTTTCTTTCTATATATTGAGGTAGAACAGAAAGAACCAATGCAAGCACACACATACACATATATAGATATAGATAAAGATTCACCTTTATGGATGGTTAGAACCTGAGTAGCTTCCACACCATTTGGGTTGGGAGATAAATTGGGAGCAATTATTAGGAGACAAGCAAAGAATAGTATAAACAACTTTGGGGTGAGCATTTTTTTCTTTCTGAACTGCAATGACCACAAGCTAATAAAGAGCAGAAAAGAGAAAAACAGCACAAGTTATAATAAGTAGACACGAAAGAAGTGAGGGAGCAGGAGAAAACATGGGAACAAAATTATTAATGAACACTTGAAAGTTGGTTTTTTTATAGAATGAGGAACGCACATTCTGATTCCTTTGTCCTATTGGAGTGAATGAAACTGCAAAGAATTTCTAGAATAGTGGAATTATGCTGATAGTCAAAACGCCACGCGTTTGATGTCACGCCGGGTTCAAAACGGGTCTTTTTCTATGATCGAAACTTCGTTACCGTCTAGGAAGGTGACATCGAAATTCAAGGTGCCTTGCTTAATTTCTTTGAATTTTCACTTACTAATAGTTGATATTGAATTCACTTGCAACTTCCAAGGTATTATAATTTGGAAGAAGAATAATTTGGAGATTCATGGTGCATATATACACCTTTGGTTTGCATCAGTGGTGTGCATGTGTGTAATTTTCTGGTAAATTATTTAAGTGGGAGTCTCATTAATATTTTCATAAAAATTAAACATGTAACATTTAAATTTTTTTATAAGCACAATGAATTTAATTATAAGATATATAAAAAAAAAAACCCTTATATAGCTTGAATGTGGTACAAAGAAAAAAATCTGATATACATATCTCCTCGACACCAAATAAAAACAGAGATGAAAATCCTGACCCCCATACCAAATACCAATTACCTAACGAATTGGGATATGTAACATTTTATATATCGAGATAATATTAAGAGAGTTTTTATATAAAGATCAATATATATGATCTACAAATAAGAGAAATCTCTTACTTGGAGGTGCTGTAAGATCAGCACCCAATAATTAACCTTTCTCAATGTAAATTGTAATATTTCTTTTCCAATATTTCCTTTTCTTGATCAAACTTCTAAAGCACGTTACAAGACTTTCACAACTATAGTTGTCCTCTTCGTTGTAGATTATTACATGTATGACTATTATTTTAGTGTGACTTTAAAATAAATCATATTGATGTGTGTTATATTGTCTAATTATATAATGTTATGTGATTTATTTTATCATATCATATGATTAAATTTACTTTTTCATGTTTTTGCATTTAAAACATAAGAACCTTTTTGTATATTTAATATTTTATTTTTAATTTAATATATTTTTTTAAAAAATAATTCTTAATTAATTCTTAATCTTCCTATTTCTAAACCCCTATATTCTATCAATCTTTCCCATCATCACCTATCAATTTGAGCACCAACTCCACAAGTATTTTCATGGTCAAAACATAACCATCATTCATATAAAATTTACATTATTTTTTTTCTTTTGTCTATTAATATTCTTTATTTCTTTAAAATGCATAGATACGATAGGATAATCAATATGTTCTGGTGAACTATCATCAATTTTTTTTTAATTACAAAAAGGATCATCAAATTTCTGACTTTATAAGAAAAATCAAAATATAAAATATAATTATGTGACCAACTAAGAAATTGAAAGTTTAAAAGCATCGTTTTGAAGACTTATTAGACTGCAAGTTGTTCCCATTGAGAAGTCAAAAACATGAATAGCCAAAGGGATTAATTAGTTTAAGTTTTTTTTCCTGCAAGTTAGATCTCACCAATTGAATTATTGAAATGAACTTTAATTTGATCTTTAACTCGCAGGATGGAGTGCGTAGGAGTTGGTTGAGAGTTAAGCTGCCTTAAAGAAAACGGGCGTGCGAAATTTTAATTTGGGTTGCAAATGATCAAGAAACTCAGATCGATAGGCGACGATGGTGGAAAAGATGAACAGAGCTCAGGGAAGGCTAGGGTTAGGGTTAAAATTAGGAAGATTAGGAATTAACTAAAAAATTAAATTGTTTATTTAAAATATATTAAATTAACAATAAAAATATTAAATTTGTAAAAATATATATTCTTAGGCTTTAATTATAAAAAATGAAAAAAAAATTTAAATTTAATCATGTGACAAAAATAAGCTGCATAACATTATATAATTACATAATACATAACACATGTGCCCTATTTTAAAGTCAAAGTAACGACTGGCATATATTTAATGTGATTAGAAGTATCTATTCCGTTATACTATTTGCGTTGTTGTACATTACATGTATTTAATGTGATATTGTGATTAATTAGATGTATTTATTCCTTTTAGGTGCATGTTTGATTGTAGGTGATTGATGTAATTTTTCACGTTTATTTAAAAATTAATAGTTCATTTAGAGGATTAAGTTAATAGTTAGTTTTCATATTTTTTAGGCCAAATTGGCATGATGTGATGAGTTTCTATAATAGAAGAGCAAATACCTGATTTTCATGTGAATTCTCACAGGATTTCTTATAGTTTTCTATTTATTAAAAAAATAGCAGAAAGCAAAATACATGAGAAAAAAAAATGTTACGCGCCAAAGAAGTCACAAGATTTTCCTAATGAAGAAATAAAGAGAAGTCATATTTGATTTTGAACCGTGTTTAAAATGCCTGGAAAATGAAATGGATAAAGGAAAGTGGAAATGTGGAATATTCCACTGTTATACGATACATACCTAATTTTGCCAGGAAATTGCCCCAACCAAATGATTTGCACATGCGTGCATTCCATCAATTTGAAAAGAATTGAAAATGGAATCTCTTTTAGTCAAGGGAAAACGATCGAATACTATTTTTTGAAGGACCAAAGAGCTTAATTTGTCACTTTGTAATTAAACGACAAGCTAGAATGGCTTTTCTTTCTCTCTTCTCTTTCTAACTCCTAATATAGTTTTCTTTTAATTGAATCTATCCGTTCTTTTTGTATTTTTGGTTCAAGGAATTTCCTATATGTGAAGTATTTAATTTGGTCAATATTTCAGTTTAACCGGCTTTAATATGTTACAATAGTTAACTGGAAGAAAATCTCACTGTGTATTCTTTTGAATAAATTAATAAATTTACTCCACAAGTTTATTAATACGTCAAGCCATTTGACTTACTCTGCAACAAATAAATAAGTTTGTATACTACTATCATTTGTTTCATGAGCCTGGGTACTAAGTTTCAGAAATTAATTTTGTTTTTGAAACTTTTTTGAGCGTTTTCAGAAATTAAAAAAAAAAAGAAGCTTTTTATCTACTCGTATATCACTGTGAGAATTATGATACGTACAAGTTAGATTGTTGCATATGTTTAATTTAAATTCTTTTAAATATGGCGGCTATTTATAACAAGAGTGTAATTTTTTTTTTACAAAAAATTACAAGTGTTTAAATAATGTGCTAACTGTTCTTGCTCCTTGGGGATGGTCTCCGCTACCTATATAATTAGCATGCTAGAAAGTAGAAATCTAGCACTTAAATGATTAATTCAGTCACTGTAGTGTGGATCATGGACGAGATTATTGGTTTAATCATAGTTCTTTGTTTTCAAAGAATCAAATTCTGTTCAACACAAAAACTCTGCCACACTTTAGTTTTATTAGAGTGGAAAAAATAGGTTCATATTAACCAAGTGGGTAAAGAATCTGTTCCTCCTAGTAGATGCTCTCTAGCTTCTTCCTTGAAAATGCTAGAGAACACTTCAAACGACTGGCTACATAGCGGGAATACTTGCAACAAGCACTACAATTAACTTTCTAGCTACCAAAAGAAGGGTAGGTTAGGTGTTTATGCCGGACTGAACATATCAAGAAGAAGAAGAATAATACGTAAATTACTTTTTATTTTGAACACTTTATTAATATTTTTTTATTTCTCTTTATCTTTTTTTTTATATCATATCATAAATTCTATTATTCTTATAATTTTCTCTCTCTTTTTTTACTCTCTCTAAATATTGAATAACACGTTAGGTATCTATCAAACATTTTTTATTTAAAAAGATACCTACATAGTGTTCATGAATAGAGAAGACTTATTGCATGGTGAGTGGGAAGTGTATAATAAAGAGAAGATTCAGCATCTCCCGCGTGATTTTGGAGAGAATACTGAATCATTAATGTTCTGGGAGTTTGGTATGGGTTGTGGAATGAAATCACTCGGTTTCTTTTATATTCCCTTCCTTTGTCTGATTGTCTCCTAAATAAAATATAGCATACTATAAAATAAGAAAATTTCTCCCTCTTATATATGAGTGGTGAATGGAGAAACAAAGAAATAAAACGATAAAGAGAATAATTAATTTGAGTCGTGTTATGGAATCCCCCTTCGTTAAAACTTAATTGGGTATGCAAACCTAAGTTAATATATTTTAGCTCAAGGGATCTATAGAGTAAAACTAGTTAGAAAATAAATAAAATATTATTAATTTATATTAGCGATTATTTTATAAAGTGTTTTGTTTTTCAAACATTAACACATAATTAAAAAAATGACATTGTGATAATAAAACAACTTGACTAAAGATATTTTTTTAAAATTAAATAAAACTTAATTGTAAAGAAATGTGAATGAGAAGCTAAGTGGTAATATAGAGATATTGAATTCAGTAACATATCATTTGTCTCTTGACTTACAAATGAATTTTATGGTAACAAAGTAAGATTGATTAAGAATACAATATAGTGGATATGTATCAAATGACTACATTTTATGAGATGTTGGAAGAAATTCGTAATCCAACTTTGAGAAATTAAGTGCGAAATATGCCGTTGATGGCTTGCCCTGAAGCGGAAAACAACCATGTTTATTGAGTTATTATGTTGTTAAATAATTAAAAAGAAAAGACACAAAAAACTAGATTGATGCCTAAAATTTAAAATGGACTTAGGACTGCCCAATTTGTCTACTCTTTCTGGGCCTATTCAGGACCTAATAGACCATAGAACTATGTAATTTTGAAGGCTGGCTGGGATTATATGTTTCTTTTCCTTTCCAGTGGTGCTGTATCCTGCAATCCCACTATTATTTCTTACACTTTCCATTACATTTCAGAAAGTCCATTTCGGAAGGCAAAATTGCATTCCGCAATGCAATGGGAAATGCAGGAAGTTTTAGCCTTTTTTCAGTCACACATATGTTGATGGGATAGTCCATATCTGGAATCATGAAAATGAAACTATGAAGGAGAATGGACTAGTTAAATTCCTTTATTTTCACTGTCTCGGAAATATTATTAAGTTGTTGCTATGTCACTATGCCAGTATTAACCATCTAGTAGAAATAGTTATCTTTACATATTTTTTCTTCTATTAGTTTTGTTTCCTTTACAGACCATTAAAATATGGAAACCACATCTTTTTGGCGTCCTATTGTATAGATTCTACCCATGTGTTTATGTATCTTCAGTCATTGTTAAAAAAAAAGTAGCATATGCTTATCTGTTAAAAGGGTAGCATATAATGTGTTTCTCCTTTACTGATGGCTTGCCACAGTAAAGGATATGGGAAGAACAAATTATTGAAATTGGTATGCATAACAAAGATTGGATAAATTGAAATAATATAAAGTTGGACAGGTTTCATTAAATCCTGTTTTAACCGCCAAATCAGTTTATCTTATCGTGGGTGATACATACCTGCTAACCTTAATGAATGTGTAGATGAGAGTTATTAGAACTTGTGAAGTGTCAAGACTTAAGATAACTTGACTATCAGGTATTTAATGCCTGAATCAACTCGTGCCATTTAGAGTACTTTCAATATTTTATCATCAATAAAAATGAGAGCAGCCATTTTTGGCTGTTTAATACTAATATATATGAAAAACCCGCAAATGTTTAATGCTTTTGCTTCAAGTTATTTAATGCATTAACCTTGGCCATCATGCTGTATTGAACACAACAATGGGGCTCCTCACTTGGTACTTACCATCACCCCAAACCAAAGAGCCTGACACTATAGGTCCTTTTAGTTGTCCCTCAATTGTGAGCACAAATGTTTGCTTTTGGTTAAGAGAAGTGAATGGTAGAACACTGGGGTTTACCTTAATTTTCAGTCCCTCAGGAGAAGTGACAGTAGCTTTATATGTGGACGTTGGCGACCCAACATTTATAACAGTCCTGTTAAAACTGCCACTTATACTATTGGAGTTGGAGGGTGGGACAAAGAGTGCAAATGAAGCGTAGTTTAGATCCCTTGCTGAACCATTCTTTGTTTCAGGGCAGCTACTGTTATCTCCTGTGATGAGTTGTAAAGTCCTTGTACTATAGCCTTGTCCACATAAAAACCTTACATAGTCTATTTCACCAGCATCATATACTAAACCAGGGTACACAGCCTTGGAAGGATCAATTTGGCCTGAGCCGTATGCAAATTCTGCCTGAAGGTTAGTCTTTGGACTAAGTTGTTTAGCTGCAATGTGCACAAAGAAGAGTTAGCCAAGAGTATGATTCCAAATTCCAATACTAGTTGAGATCATGAGATGTGTCATCACTCATTTCATTTCTATTATCACCTGTTGTCATTAGAGCTGAACGAATAGCAGCAGGAGACCATGTTGGATGAAATGATTTAACATACGCTGCGGCTCCAGAAACATGTGGACAAGCCATTGAAGTTCCTGAGATTATATTGAAATTCAATGTTCTGTTGTCACCTTCAATGTCAGAAGGAGGGGAAACTGGAGACCAACTAGCTAGAATCGAAACTCCGGGAGCCACTAAATCCGGCTACAAAATGTCAAAAAGAAAAAGGAAAAAGAAGATTTAGGAGAGATAATCACCATAATGCTGAGAAATTACTGTATGAACCATTAGGTGTCTATAGTTCTAGCCAATCTCTATCTGATATCTGACAGAGTTTTATTAACTCTTTCTTGTAAATTAAAAAACTTGAATATGTACCATTTGGAGATTGTTGAGGACCATAGATACGTGGTGGTATGGGACTATACAATAGCTTCTCCATAAGCTAGATAAAGATAAATTTTCAGTCATAGAAAAACTAATTAAGGCACCTTGAGAATTTCAGGTGTAACAATGTTTGGGCCCCTTGAAGAGAAAGAGGCCACAACAGGAGCTATTGTATCTTTTGTCTCATCAGTCTTAAATATGGTTGCAGTTGGAGTCCTGCAAGAAAAGAAAAAAAATCAATATTAGGCAAGTATATATGGTTCTCTACACTCTTGTTAATGTAAGTAGCATCTTCAGTTGATACCTTGTAGAGTTTATGTAGTCATATACAGAGACACCATCCTGCAAGGCAAGGTAAGATCCAGGCAATGGAAAAGAGAGAGGAATATCTCTAAAACCTTGACCTTGTACCAATGCCCCAACAGCACCAGCATCGAAAGGGCCTGACACTTGGCTTCTGCTATCACAGAGAACAATTTTACCATGAACTAACTTTTTGTCCAACGAACCGCTGAAGCAAAACCTGCACTTTGGAAACATTTTCATTAACAAATTAGAGTATTTTGGAACTTGGTTTGGAATTGGAACTCGGCACTATTTGTTAGGACATGATGTTATACATCTTGAAGGATATCAGGGCCATGATGTTACCTTGATGACGATCCATCTATGCCTACGCCTTTGTTTGGTGCATCTCCACCATAAATTATAGGATACAATTCTCCCTTGAGATCAAATGTATTTATTGAGGTACCCTAAACATGGAACGGACAAATTGAATTCTTTATGATGTTATAATTTATAGAATAAATAATATATGCATGTAAACATTTTTTTACATTGTCATCCGATTACATATTACTATTCCTAGTAAATTTGTTGGTTTTTATGATAAATATTTTAAAATTTATACTAATGATGATTTTCTAATAGTTGACAATATAAAATATATACAAAAGGTGTTAATTTTTATAATGGCTGTCTTAAAAATTATACAAAGAATGAAGTCTTATTGATTGATAGTATAAAAAAACATTATTTTTAAGCCAGTATTCATATAATATAGTTCATCAAATAGGATAGAGAAGGTAATTTACCTCATAGGTGATTTTGTTACCTAATTCAACCTTGGTAACAAACTTCCTGTCTATGGTACTAGCAGCCACAGTAATTGACCAAGGCGAAAAGTTGGATAGGGAGGAAGGTCTTGGACCACCGTTTCCTGCTGAAGTTACTGTTAATGCTCCATTTCTCACAGCATGAAATGCTCCAATGGCTATTACATCTCTAAAGTAGCTTTCATCACTGAACCCTCCAAGAGAAACTGTTATTATGTCAACCCCATCTGCAATTGCATCATCAAATGCAGCAAGTATGTCTGCATCAGAACAACCATCAAACCAACACACTTTATACACAGCAATGCGTGCTTTTGTCGCGCCACCTCTTGCTGTTCCCTGACCAAGGCCTAACATGCTAGCTGTGCCAACTGGGTTCCCAGCTGCTGTTGATGCTACATGAGTGCCATGACCATCTATATCCCTCACAGATTTTGGATCATCATCGCTAAAAAATCCATCAGCTTTGTAAATCTTAGCCCCAATGATTTTACTACAAGAACATAGCAATATCTGTTAGTAATAGGGTACATTTTTGTGTGCCTCTAAATATTTTGAATGTTATCTATGTGTAATTGTGTATGTGGACTAAACTACAAGTTTACAACTAACTACATACTTATTGCATGTGAAATTTTTAGAAGTTTGGCAGGTGCCCTTCCATTTACTAGGTGGTGGACCGAATCCTTTGTCATTGAAGCTCTCAGATTCGGGCCAAATTCCAGAGTCAAGTACTGCAATGATGACATCACTTTCAGCTGGTGCTCTATTTGCTTGTAGTGGAAAGCCAATAAAATCCCATGATCTTGTTGTATGGAGTTGCTTCTTTTTATTAGGAAAGACAGCTACAACTCTATCATGTCCTGCATGGAGAGTATTCTTGGTTGGTGAATGTGTGAATCTAAGAATAAAAGACAGATGAGTTTTGAAAGAGGATAAAAGACAAAACAGTTTTTGTGCATACTAGCCATTCTATCGGCCTCCTCCTCCGTTAGCATAGCAACAAAGCCACTGAAACTACGCTTGAAGTGGTGTTGTACTAACTTGGGCTCAGCATTGCTGAAATTGTGAGTACAAATCAAGAAAAAAGTCAAGACAAAGGAGCCAATTAACCATGCATTTTTAGTTCTCTCTCTAGTCTCTTCAAATAATGACACTTTACATTGGCTACTTTTCAGTTTTCCTTTTGTCAATGCAGAAAACAAGGAGAATGATAGGTATTTTCCACTTTTGACTCATTCTTTTATTTTCTAAAACACTTTTCCTACCTAACAAAGCTTTGCAAGCAAAAAATAGGCTTGCCCACTGAGGATGGTGTAATGCAGTTACATTGTAGCCTATCAGTTCCATTAATAGCAGTCAATAAGTGAGACAGAGTGCTAATGCTATAACAAAAACAGCAATATAATGAACATAAAGGATTCTGTTTCATGTGACAGTATACTACAGCCAAGTGTCGATGACCAAATAAGAAAAATAGAGTTTTCTTATGTACCAAAAACAAAGTTGCTTCCTTTAGCTCTTGGAATCTTGTTACGTAAATTGACCAAGTCGTTTAGCTAAAACACTCAGTTTTCGTTTTCCTTTTCTTTTGAAATTTGGTAAGCACTTAAATTCAAATTTAATATTATAGAGTCTTTAACACTAGAATCATTTTTGTCATGACATTCAATCATACTTCTATCACGAGATCAATTTTAAGGGGATTTACTCTCAATAGATTGATTGCTACGATTTTGGAACTGACCAACCATCTGATTCAGAATTTGTGATGTCTAAAACATTTTTATTATGATATAATGTCATTACCTGTCTGCAACTTCTTGTAGCATGCTTGAATAAAGAGTCAACGCAGAAGCCTCATCATTCATGCTATTGCCAGTGTAGACAATGTAGCTCTGCATTCGGAACTTAGTTATAAAAAATAAGACACATGGTCTTCTCCTTAATTAGCTAAAACCATGAATAACATGGACCATAAGAATTTCAAAACCAAGACAAAAACATAGGGAAAAAGACTCAGAATAGCAAACAAAATAATGATATAGATTTGCCTTCAGTTGGGATGCTGAGTGACATATTTGAAGAAATGAAGCAAAGCAAAGAAGCATCAGCAAATGGGGAGAGGATCTACAAGTATCCATTGTCATGTTAGTTAAGACTCAGAAGGTTGCAGCCAAGTAGTTGGTGCTGTGCCGGTTTATATATACGTCCATTGACAGAGACATACCTTCCATCCATGCTTGATTCCATTGCAGCATTACGAGTTATCTATCTTTTCTCCAAAATTTTCCCACCAATCAAAGCAAAACGTGTCATAAAATAGAATATCAAAGGCTTCTACCCAGTTGAACGGTTCAAACTAAGAGATAAGTCTACCAACACAAAAAGGAAACGAAAAACATTGGCCACTGGGGCTTTAGCTCTTGGAAGGTAGCATCCAAGTTCTCATTAACTGAGAGTGACATCAATCCAACTGCAATTACACCATGATAAGCGTAACTTGTTAATTACATCCATCTATTCTTACACAAATCAAATTAAGGAAAAGAATTTATTTTGTCTACCCTTTGTCACACTTATAACATCCCAATTTTCGTAAACTAGATTAAAAATGATTGTTATTTATAAATAACTAGAATATAAAAAAATGATGAGATTTTTTAAATAAATAAATAAGGAGATATAATTATTAATTAAAATAATGATTTGAGAGAAAATAAAAAGGGTATTTTTTTTATTTATTTGATAGAGAATAAAATAAAATTTGTTTTTATAAACTAATAAATAATAAATAAATAGAGTAAATAATAGGTCGTAAATTCCCTAGTTATAAATAGTAACATGCTAGGTCAGTTTTGAGCACCACGTTCGCAACACAATTACGAGCATTATCACCGTTGGGAATTTCGATATTATGTCTGAGCTAAGAGAAATACCCCTCTTGTACCATTTTCCTTTCCCGCAGAAACTCAGAGCTGTCTCGGTAAAACTACGATCCCGGTTTCGTTAACCGTTGGATTTTTATGAAATTTGGATATGTTGTTCGAAATTCAATTTCGCACGCTTTCACCGTTGGGATTTGCGAGATAATATTTGTGGGGGGAGAAAAATAAATCGCATGGTGACAGTACAAGTGGAGGCCTCAATCCCTTCTCTGTCTCTTTGACGTTTGTGAATTCTACCGGAGCAGCTAGAGAAAAAAATTGGAGGAATCTCAGAGAATTGCTAGAGATGCTGCTATCGCTGGCTAAAGACACGTGAGCCCGCTTAGAGGTAAGGGATGAGTTATTCACAATTGGGAATTAGTGAGAACATGTGTAGGGATCCTTAGAGATATCAATTGGAATGAGTTTTGGGGTGTTTTTGTAATTTTCATTTTATCCTTATAATTATTACAGTGAATTATATATGTTTGACAAACCAATTGTTGTGGAATTGATATGCTATTGTGTTGAGCGTGAACCCTATAAATCGATTACTTTTTCTAATTAATATGAATTGATGAAATAAAGGAGAAATTTAGAGAGAGATAATGATTTTGTATTTTCTCTTTTTCTTGTTGTTTAGGTTTTTATATATAATTTAAAAAGTTAATATCATAATTGAAATTGACCAAAGTGTTCATATAATTATTTAGAATTTGTGCATTGAAAGCTTACTTTGTAATTTGTGATTCAATATGATGTATGCTAGCTTATATATATATAGAGGTTGTTATTTATTAATAATTTATGTAAATAATATTGTAGAGTATTATAGTATGATTCCAAAAATTATTAAGTGTTGGAGTTTGAGAATATTATGGTTAAATTTGATGAACATGTGTATGTTGTACCTTATGAATATCATTAGGAATGTTATGAGATGGTTGATGTGATGTTATGAGATGTTAAAGTGTGGACATGATATTCAATTGTAAATAAGTGAATGTGTTTAACACTTGATGTTACATTAATTATATTGTGAGCTATGAATTATACAATAACCTGACCAGTGTTTATGCGCAGTGTTAAAGAGAAAGTGTAGGTTCATAGTTAGGAACCAGTGTTAAATTGTAGCGCAATTGTGTTAAACATGTTTGAAACATAAGTGTGAGGTCGTGGTATTGTATAATTCATTAGCAGTGCTAATAAATGAAATATGTGATGAATTGTGGAATAATATGTTGCCTTGAGATTATAATATTGTTATTGAGATTGAGTAAAAGTGTAAAGTAGAACATGTGTTAAATTGTGAGATACGTGAAAACATGTGATGGTGGATTGTGACATTATGAGATGTGCAATTGTGAATGAGTTTTGGTTGTGAATAAGTGTATGATTAACTCTTGATGTGACATTATTTGTGTTATAAGTTGTGAATTGTACAATAATCCGACCAGTGTTATCTTGAGAAAAGTGTAAATGCGCAGGGTTAAAGAGAAAGTGTAGGTTTTCTATTTAGGAACCAGTGTTAAAGAGAAAGTGTAGGTTCCTATTTAGGAACCAGTGTTAAATTGTAGCACAATATGTTGTACGTGCTTAAGACATGAGTGTGAGGTCGTGGGTATTGTATAATTCACTAGCAGTGCCTGTGTGCTAAAATGATTTTAGGGGTTGGACCTGAATCAGGAGGGAGAGACCCTGACGGACTCTTCGGAGTGTAGGTCTTGGGAGTCACCGGGTTTGAGTGCTCCTTTAAGCCTATGCTAATCCCATATGGTTGGAGCATTCTCGCAAAACATCGTGGCCCTGACTGGTCTCCCTATGATCTTACTTAGTGAGAGTGACCTGACAAACCCATTGTGTAGTGTGTCTTGTTATGTACTCCTAAGCGCCCCAGGGTGATTTTTCACTGACATGGTACCACATTACATATAGGATTGAGTCTTAGCATAACTGTCTCATGCGCTTGCTAATTGTTTATTATGAAATTGATGTGTTATTATGTCTTGATCAGAGAATGTGATTTTTGTGTAATGTGATTGCTGACTG
This sequence comes from Glycine soja, assembly GCF_004193775.1. Taxonomy (NCBI): domain Eukaryota; kingdom Viridiplantae; phylum Streptophyta; class Magnoliopsida; order Fabales; family Fabaceae; genus Glycine; species Glycine soja. The sequence goes on from NC_041019.1 coordinate 2,646,897, forward strand.
AAAAGTGTGATTGATGGATGAAAAGTGAACTTTGAATGACAAAGTGGTGAAATTACGTGAATTACGTGTAAGTAAATTTTATTTAGTTTATATGATATGTATATCTAATTATCTTGTTTCTCTATTAGTTAGGAATGTGATAACTCACTCCCCGTGTGTTGTTTGTATTTTGCTTTATTATATTGTTGAGATGTTTAATTAGTTTATAAATATTTTGTTATTATTTTTATGTGAAATAGACTCATACAAGTTTACGAATTAAGTTCACGAGTCAAATTTATGAAACTCTTATGAGTTTTTGCATAAATTCTCGAGTTTAATAATCTTGTTGATAATCATAATGATGAAAAACATTTGAAGTCACATGTCATGCACTGCTTGCAGTCCAAGCTAGTGGGGTTGAAATCAATATCAGACCCATAAATCCATCCACATCTAAATAAATTAAAATGTTCTATGCATCCGTGAATGTTGTTAGATTAGATTGGAGCCTGCTTAGTGAGTTATATACATTGAAGAAACTGTTAAATTATGAGATGGCTAAAATGTTCAATTTGCTAATTTTAGTTTTCCTTATCAACCTCGTTAAAATTGAGTGTAGTGTAGGGTCCATGTGTAGATAACTCGCTATGTTATGTATTTCGTTATCATAATAATCAACAAGTTGACTAGGTCTTTTGGAAATTGTTTTTAGCATGGGACCATCTGCCATTTTCCAACAAGTAAGCAAAAGAACAAAATTAGTTGCTTGCAACTTTGCTTCTCATGATATATCTATTAATTTTGGTAGTTATAAGATTAGTTGAGTGATTAAAAGAAAAAAAAAAGAGAGAGAGGGAGAGACAGTGATTTGAATCTTTCACACTAATAAACTAATCACTAATATTTATCAATAATATTTTATATTCCTTTTCTAAGTTCCAAGTCGGAAACCTCTTTTAAGTCAATTCCCTCTCCATCCAAATCATAGTTATTCATCATCACATGTAATGGTTCACTGCTATTGGTCAATTAGTGTCAAGAATAGTCATTGTAATAAAGACAACCAATATATTCTGTGAGTGGGTTATTGGCCAACCGATCAATATCCAAAAGGTTGCACAATTTACAATTTGGATTAACGTTTATCATTCTTTATTAACACTGGTGACGAATTGAACAATGCAAAACAAATTGATCGATTAATATAGACCATAAGATATGATGAGCAACTGTTATTTAGCTAATTGGAGAAAAGCCGAACAGAAAATTGGCTGGAAGTTTCTTATCCAACAGAAGGAGATGGGATATTTAATTCAATTTTGTTATGCCATCATAAAAAAGACATAACATCGTGCTTACGTACGTGACACTGTATGCAATTACCTATATCTGTCAATTACTCCAGTTTTTATTATTTTTATGCACACTCATATTCCAAAGTGAGGTGCATCATCAACACTTGGAATTTCTTGCTTATTCACGCGTTTAGAGAGGACAACAATTGGCTAAAATTGGAACTTTGTCAGTGGAGTGCCTGATTTGGTTATGCTTCATGATCCCCAGCTAGTCTTGGTCTCTTGGACATAGAGCTGGGCTGACTTGGCCTGTTACTAGTTAGACTAGGCTAAATTGGCCCATGTTCTTGCTCTAAAAAAAAGGTATGGGAAAAATAGGCTTAGTAGTTTTTGAGCATACATTTTACCGGCCTGTTTGACCTCCCGAGTTAGACCAAATTGACTCAGTTTTTTTTTTTAGATTTTCAATTTTGATCTCTAGTTTTGATTTGGCCATTCTGGCTGATGCTGTGTCTGAGAGTTAACTTCCTTAGTCCTGATTATTTATTTATTTATTTTGCTTTGCAGATTACTTCACTTTGTATTTCAAGCCTCTTCTTTAATGTGTTATTCATCATCTATTTTTTTAATTCAAGTTTCTCTTAGTTTTACTGCACTTCTCTTACAATTCTTCATTTAAATTGCTTTCAAGTTAATTGCTTTAATTTGTTTAAATTTAATGAATTTGATTTTTACTTTCTTTTTCTTTTGAATTTCAATAAGTTTCTGCTTTCCATTTTCTAGTTTATTTTCACTTCTTGAATTTCTTTTGATCTTCAAAGTTTATTTTAATTTTCTTTTCTCTATAATTTTTTTCGACAAATATTAATTGTTAATTGTTAGAATTTTATTAGTAGGAGAAATTCAACCCACCACCTTCCCTCTTTTCCTTCTCCTTCTCCTTTTGTGTGTGGTGCTTTAGAAGTTTACATGTTTTATTTACATTTACCATCTAAATTCTAATTAATTTCTTTTAAAGTTGTCTTTTCAATTATTTCATTTTTTATTTTAACTTTGCAATTCTTAATTTACATCTTTTTACTTGCTTTCATTGATCTAATTGGATTAATAGTCTACATCTACAATTTGGTTTCTTCAATATATTAAAATGAATAAATGCTTCTTTTTTTTGCAAGTATTATACGTGTTGAAGAATGCTAAGTTATTTTGTTAGTTTTATTTAGTTGATTGATAACCAAATCGAAATTGGTTATTCATTCTTGTTTTGCTAGTTAAGATCTTAATCAAGTTGATGAATTAAGATTTTGATTCATGTATATGGCATCAATTGAAAGTTAGATATTATTGACTAATTAAAAGCCTTAAAAAAGGATTTTGACTTGCTAAAATCCTTAAAATTAAATCAATTTTTTTTCGTCAAGCCGCCTAACGCGTAGGTTATTTATTGTTAGGGTCGATGAAGACATAGGTTGCATTCAATTGATCTGGTTGATAAAGATTGGAGGGAAAGCGGAAAAGGACCGTTGCTTAGGTTTAAAGTTCAGAATGTGACAAATATCAGCTCTGCAAGGGACCCGAGAGTGAAATAATGAAAGAGAAAAACAAAGGTTGCCATGTTGGTGGGACTTGGGAGTGGGAGATCAGTCTATAGTCTATACAATGCCTAGTCTAATAGCATTGCTTTCAGGACAGGGAGGAATTGGAATGTTTGAAGTTCCATTAATTTAAATTAGTTTTAGGGGAAAGTAATTTAATTTTTACTCTTAACTTCATTTTTCTCTCCCTAATTTAAAAATAATTTTAGTCACCAAAATTTTGAAATAGTTCACTTTTTTTCTCTCTCTAATTTGCTATGATTTTAGTCTCTAATAAGAATCAAAAGTAAAATATTTCCAAATTAGGAAACAAATTAACACACATATTACGGAGTGGTGTAAGGACTAAAAGGAATGGATTAATATATTTAATGATGTGAGAGAGAAATGTTGAAATAAGAAAGAATTATTAGGAAAAAAGTATTAAATTAGAAATTTGTTTTCATATTATTTTTTATTTATTTTTATTAATTATCACAGTATGATTAAATTAATGCATAACTATTTAGTCCTTATGTATTTATTCTTTTAAAATAATTCAACGCTTTATTGTAATTAATAAATGAAAAATATTTATTTTTTAAAATTGAGTAATGAAAATTTAATTTTTTTAATAAGCACATATAAATTATTTGAGTTAAGATATCATTCCTATGTCCATTAATTTGGAATTGGAATTTAGATCAATGTTATGTTGATGACGGGAAAAAACTATTCTAGGTTGTGTTTGGTTTAGATGATGAAAATAAAAATAAAAAATGTAAAAGATATAGATCTCATGTACATGAGACCCATAAAATTTTTATCTTATTTCTCTCATCTTTCCTTAAACCAAACATAATCCTTAAATAAGCTATCAATGTAATTTCATTTATTGATAAAAGAGACATATACTTGGAAAGAGAAGACAAAAAATAATTATATTCGATAAAAAAAATATGTTTTTCTCATCCAACATGACTATATGATGTTAGCTAAACAATATGGAATGAATTTATTAATTTGATATTATGTGTTAAAATATAGATATTGATTTTTAAATTCAAATGGACTAAATTTAAGTAATAATAATTATTAAAAGTAAAAAAATTATGAAATATTCAATGTAAGAGAAACGATATAATATAATTTAAATACACCGATACTGTAAAAGTGTTCTTTATATTGTTATTCAATCATTTATCATGTATGTAATATTGTTGACTTTTCTAATATTTACTTACAAATTCATACTTAAGATGATTTTTAATTGATTAATATTGTAAAATCTTTACATTAGCAATGCATAAACTCTATTTTATTTTGAGAAATTTTTTCTAACTCGAAAATGAATATTTAAATTGCACACACACGAAAAAAAATTAAATGGTAAATAGTTACACTAGGGGTTAAAAAGAAGGATCAACATCACATTGGTCTGACAGAAATTAAGTTTGAATTTCTTAAGAAAGATTTCAAATTCAAACCATATAAATAAATAAAAATATAATTAAGAGAAAAAATCTCACTAAAAAAGATTAATGAGATTTTTTGATAGAGATAAGTCATCAACCAATAATATGATTATTAAAAAAATAAAAGATAAAAGGAAAACTTCTATTTAAAGACAACAAAAGTCCAAAGAAATGATCCTTTATTTTAAGGTTATTTTTAATTTTCTCTCATTGATTTTTTTTTCACTTAATTTTTTACCTAAGTAGCAGTTTTTTTCCTTAAACTCGATAAGTTTTGTTATATGATAATAAATTCAAACAAAAGTGAATATTCATTAACTTTGATGATAAATGGCAATTAAAAAACCTAAGTCTAGTACCACTCATAACAATGATATCTTAGTATAGTTAAGGTCTATTAAGAATATGACATAGCAATTTAATGTGTATTTGGATGAGGGTCAATAAAATTGATTTAAAAAAATGATTTTACAAAATTAATTTTAGTTAAAATTGATTTTGAAGCCATGTAATTTATAGTTGAATATTTTTATCATAAAATCAAAGTTATGAATAAATCTCATTACAAATTTTTTTATGTAACGCAAAAATTACTTAGAATTATTTTAATTCAGAATTGATTCTGAATTTTTCTTTAATATAAAATCAAACATATAAAAATATATAAAAAAATTAATTCCATCAATTTTTTAATGTGAAACCTAACAAGCACTTTGAAAAAAAATTATCGGTGAATATGTATAGTAAGAAAAATAAAAGTGCAAGAGAAGAAGAGAGACATTGGAAAGAACATCATTGTTCTAACTTTTACGTGCACATGATCAAAAAAAGGAAATGGAAAAGTAACACTGCCGAGGTTCGCGTAATGTACTCCACACGAATGACCGTTCAAAGTGCCTTGTCGTCCGTTTATTCTGTTTGCACCAACTCGGTGTTTGCCTTTCAAAATGCCTTTTCTTCTCTCTCTTTCTCCTTTTCTCTCCCAACTTTGAATCTTCAATCCCTGCATTCATCTATCATCATCACCCCACTTTGCTTTCACCATCTTTTTATGGTTAGTACCCTTCATCATCTCTCCATTGTTTTGGTAGTTACACTTTGCTAATGTCATATTCGATCATCTTAATTTCTCTCTCGCTATCTCTTTTGTTATGCTTGAATCTTTTGATCATGTGATTATTGAGATTCATGTATGTATTTGATTTTGGAAATCATTTTCCATTGGGGCAGCTGGTCTCGGGTGGTGTCGGGTGTTGGAAGCATGGCATACAAAGTGGACCATGAATACGACTATCTCTTCAAGATCGTACTCATTGGAGACTCTGGTGTTGGAAAATCCAACATTCTCTCTAGGTTTACCCGAAATGAGTTCTGCTTGGAGTCTAAGTCTACCATTGGGGTTGAATTCGCAACCAGAACCTTACAGGTTGGTTTATTTCTTTTCCTGAAATTTTGTGAAACATCAACTATGATTCTGTTATTCTCAATTTGAGTGATGGTGGGCGTAGTTCAAAAACTAATTAAATTTATGCCATTTTATCATTGGGATTTTTGTTGATTACCCTCTGTTAGTTTGGTGGTGACCATGCTAATAATGTGATAAGAATGCAACTTGATGACCATGATAAAATAATGTAAATGTTATAGTTTTACATATATTTTGTATACATAATGTCACAAAGGATGTGCACCATTGAAATGACAAATAAAAGTTTGACAGAGAGAAAAATAATGGACGATAATGATGAGAGTTATATGGATTAATTATGTTTATGAAAAAAAGCTTTCTTGTGTGTGAGGTAGTATTTTGGTAATATTATCCCAAAATAAAAGCATAAACTTTTCAAACTTTAAGATAAATGCAATGCAAAATACACCTATAATAAGCAAGCCTTTTCCCCTTGAGTGGAGTTGGTAAAATAAATTAAATGATGCCACAACCAAGGCTTTGTAAAACATCAATTTTTTTTTTAGCCTCCACGACTGTATCATGATCATAATTGTGGTACATTGGCTGCATTTATCTGTAATATTCCGTAACGTGAAGGATCGCGATGAAACTGTGACCGTGACCAAGACAATGACCATAATAATGTGGTGAACTATGCCTACAAACTCTTAACCGTTTCATTTATAATTTTGTCTATACTCGATCAGTTGCAGTTCCACAAAACTTGATACGTTGAAGCAAGCAAAGATATTTTCATTTTGGATCAATTTATGTTACATGTTCCAATGATATGTCTATGAAAAATAAGAAGAAACTAAATTTCCTTGAAACACTTGTTTGTTTGACATATATTATAGGTAGAGGGGAAGACTGTGAAGGCACAAATATGGGACACAGCGGGTCAAGAGAGGTACCGAGCTATAACAAGTGCATACTACAGAGGAGCAGTGGGTGCCTTATTGGTGTATGACATAACCAAGAGGCAAACATTTGAGAATGTACAAAGGTGGCTCCGTGAACTGAGGGACCATGCAGACTCCAACATTGTTATTATGATGGCTGGAAACAAGTCTGATCTCAACCATCTCAGAGCAGTCTCTACTGATGATGCTCAGAATTTGGCTGAGAGAGAGGCTCTCTCATTCCTAGAGACTTCAGCATTAGAGGCCTTCAATGTTGAGAAAGCATTTCAAACCATTTTGTTTGACATATACCAAATTATGAGTAAAAAGGCACTGGCTGCACAGGGAGCAGCTTCCACTACTAGCCTTCCTCATGGGACTACCATAAATGTCTCAAATATGTCAGGTAGTGTGGAGAAGAAATCAGCTTGTTGCTCCAATTAATTAATGTTGTAGAAAAAAGGTGACTGAGGAGGATCAAGTTTTCTCAGGGTATCTTCTTTTTTTGTATTTGAAAAAACACAAATGACATGAGGAACAGTCGTTACCTTCTGCTACATTTTCTTTTTTATTATGGAGACAAGAGGCAGATCTTTAGCCTCTCTCTCTCTCTCTCTTTTTTTAAGAAACACAACAGAAAATGAATATATATGACAAGTGTTAACAATTTGTAGTCCTGGCTTTCGTATACTGATTCTTAGATTCATACATGCATTCGGATGTTGGAGCTTGGTCTTAGTGCATCGTTAATTAATTAGTACGTAGTAATAAGCTTAAATTATAATTTTTGTTTTCTTATAATTTTAACTTTCTGATTTTTGTCCGCCTATTTTTAAATCAAAACATTAAGTTTTTTTTAATAAATAATCTTTGTCTTTCCATCATTGATCTTTGACCACTAAGACTTTTATTTTATTTAATTGATTTTATAAATACTATTTTATATGTATTATTAGTCAAAATTTATTAATTTTTTTTAATTATAAAATTTATAACTTAAAATAAAATATTTAATATTTAAATATATTTAACATTTCATTTTACATGTATTTATTTTTATTATAAAATTTTGTTTTAATAAAAATTAATAAATTATTATATATAAAAATTTGTTCTTATTTTACTATAATTTAAAAAAATCCATAAACTAATATATATATTATTTTAAAAAATTATTTTACGTAATTTGTAAATACAAATTACGTAAATATAAAATAATATTTAAATAATCCAAAAATTACAAATTTATTACTTTTTATAATTAAATAAAAAATTGTATTATTTATATATAAAAATAAATATATATAATTTTTTATATATTACATAAAATAATTTATATAAATAATTTTCTTGATTTATACAATTGGTATTAAAAAGAACTTATTTAATAAATAACTTTTTATTGTTAAAACGAAAAGATTAATATGTAACTTTCCTAAAAAAATTAAATATTAAAAATTTTCAATTTATATAATTAGATTAAAAAATAATTTACATATTAAAATAAATTTATATAATTTACATATTAATTGATTCGATTATATTGATTTATATAATTAGAGTAAAATAATATGTATATTAAAATCATTTTACAAAATAATTTATATATTAATTTATGAAAGTTAATGATAAAGTGATAAAATTAAAATAATAATATGTAAACTACTTAAAATAAAAATATATAAAATGATATAAAATAAAATTAAAAATATTTACATATTAAATATTTTATAATTCATAAAATTAATAATTTTAGACTAATGATACATAGAAAATAATATTTATAAAATTATCTAAACAAAACAAGTATTTTAATTATTTATTATTTTATATTTCAATAAAATATTATGAATTTAACATTTAGCAAGATATTTTTATTTTTATTTTATTTAATTTTTTTTCACATAATTATCGTGTCAATTTAACCTAATAATAATTAAGTTGTGTGCAGTTTCACATTAATCTCTTATCTTGTATCTTCCTTGTTATTGTCTTAATTAAAGATAAGGATTTTGCTAATGTTGACAAAAGATGCCTCAAACTCATTTAGTTTGTGTTTGGATTCTTGTTTGCAAGACACATTCCAAAAACTACAAACAAAGAAGTAACAATACTATTAGATTAGGAAGAGTGAGGATTATGTTCAACTTAATATTTCTCCAAACAAATCCTTAATTACTCTGATTGATTGATTGATTTTGCACGTGATTACAAATACAATAAGTAATGAATCAAGAAAAAAGGTAATTGTTAATTAGAATTCTTATGACGTTGATTAAAACATCACAAGTCAAATGTTTTCATTGAAAAATATTTATGATATTAAAAACAAAGAAGTTATCCAATATTTGTCTTCTTAAATATTAAAAGTATTTAATAGTGTTTTAGTGCTCCTCAATTAAAAAAATTTAGGTCCTTGATTACCAATATATTAAAAAAAGTATTAAATAAAATAAAACATATAATAATAAAATCCACTGTAAAATGAGAGTTTGTCTGCTATTAATTTTTTTATTAATTAATATATCTTAAGTAGATATTAAAATGTCTTTTAACTATCTGCCAAAAAATATATATATATATATTTGACCGTTCTTATGAACTGAAGAATATTGCTACACTGAAAAAAATATGGTACTGAACAACTTCCATTTAAAAAAAATATGGTACTGAACAACTTCCATTTAAAACGAAATAAATATAAAAAATTATAAACTTTCATTTAAAACAAACACTAATTCAAATAATATCTCAAAAAAAATACTAAAAAAACTTATTTATCAAATATTTAAACAAGTTTTATTTTCCAACTAATAAAAAAATTAAAAATTAATTGAAATATGTTATCAAAAACACTCTTTCAACTTGAAAATTTTACTTTCCTTTAAATCTAGGCCTTCCTTGAAACCGGTCGCGACCTTCAAATAATTATTGGATGCGGTTTCTACGATAACGTAGTTTATTATTGATTAGACTTTAGGCTTATAATTAAGGCTGGGAAATAAAATATCTTGTAATTAACCTCCACTATTTATTTTTTAAAAGTTAAAGCATTATGCGTGGCATCTGCTTTGGAAGGAACCGTGTTCCCTTTTCGATCTTGTCACAATAGATATATGATCAGGTTTTCTAAAATGTCAACTCAGATGGATCAGGTACCTTGTTCTTTCTGACATGGTGAGGCTATAATTGTAGTGTCATTTTCTTAATTATTAAATCATAAAAATTCTCAGCTTCGTTGATTCCGGTAAGGTAAACATGAAATAAGCCGGAATTCATTCTTCTATATTTTTTGAAACAATGGCGAATTAAAAAAAGTCATATTACTATCTCCATGTTATATTTTCACAAATAAAACATTCCCAATGTAAGGTGAAGCACATGATTTGTTTTTAATTCAAATATTAAGAATTCTCCAATTTATCCTTTCCCTGTTGTACGTTGGTGTTTTGTTTATTCGAACAATCACACAAGCTTGGCTGAACTAACTTGGGGGTAATAAAATAAAAGCAAACAATGTGACCATATGGATCACCTGACTATTTATCTCTTCAACTTGATGTTATTTGCTTATGTTCGTTTGATGTGATTTCAAGTTTTTGGTTTTTAAATGTAAGTGGGAGAATGGACTTCTTAATGGTCTATGCGTAAACACCATGTGTTCCAATTCTCCCCTTAAATTGGAACAATTCAAATGAGTTCACTTTAACCTTGCATATATATACTCTTTTTCATATAAATCAAAAACTAGTTTAAAGCTAAAAAATTAATAAATAGTTAAAAAAATCATTTATTAAATTATAAGTGTTCGATAAAATTAATAGAAAAATAATAAAATTATGATTTATTTAAAAAGAATAATTAAGAAATTAAATAAATATATTAAGGATAAAATTGAAAAAAATATAAAAACTATAAGTTAGTGTTTTAAAAAAAGTTACTTCAAATATCATTTAAAAAACATTACAAACTATTAAAAAAACTCATTTACTAAATAATTAAACAAGTTTTTTAACTAATAAAAAAAATTAAAAACTAGTTAAAATACCTGGTCAAACATAAATATAGCTTTGAAGGAGAGAGGTCTTTAATTATTTTTATAAAATAATATTTAGTAAATTTGAAAATATAATTATAAAAATCTTGTGACATTACTTACAACAAATAAACAAATGCTAAAAAATATTTTCAAGGTTAAAACACTTTTGGAAAAAATGATCCATTAATTACAATGTTCAACTGACACCCCCTCAAGCTAGGGTTTGTCACCACAAAGTGAGGGTCGGAAAGTCTCCTTAAAAACTAACTCATAAAGAGATATAGCCTACCCAGTTATATAAGTATTTATCATGCTCGTTAACCATCCGATGTGGGACTCGCAATAATAAAATATATTAAAAAAGTTATTTATTATAAATTTTAATTATATGATAATAAACGGACTAAAATAGCGTAGTTGATTTGCATACTCAAAGATATTATGAATTTGTGATATATGCAGACATTCAAGATCGTGGGGACGAAAGGTGAATTTGGATTATTCTTGTTTGGACTTCGGAACCCAACAGAAAACATTTTTCTTTTCTTGTGTCACTGGATAAATTTTCTTTTCTGTTTTAACATATGAAGTGTCGGATTTTGAGTTGCGTGCTATGTGTATTAAATGATTTTGATCCCATATGGTGCAAGAGGGGATCAAGTGCTTTAAATTTACGAAAAGAATCTCATTCAATTTGGAGGAAGAACGTAGCGCGCACTGTGTAAGACAGATGAGCTTCTACTAAATGAATTTGAATACTCCATGCTTTTATCCTTGAGTAATAGGAAGTGGTGATGTTAATGTTATAGATAAAAAAATAAGTTACACTTTATCAAATAAAAATTCACCACTGCATGCTTGAATATAAGACTCACTATTTAATAAATTATTAATATTTAATAAAATTTATATCATCTACTTACTTGTGATTAGTTTGTGTGAAAATCAATTTAGATTGACTAAGCTAGATCTTAAATTTAAGTTTTTTATTTATTGAAAAACATGATTGAGGAGAGTCTAAAAAACATTATTTTGTAAATAACATGTCCTTTAACACACATTTTTAATATATATATATATATATATATATATATATATATATAATTTTTTTAACCTTTGTATTTTGTATTGAATTTTAATGCTTTTTTTTTAAAATAAGATAACAAAAATAAAATTCATTACTTATAAGTACCCACAGAAGTTGGGTGTAGCGGAATAAGTTACTCTTTAACAATGTGGCAAGTATGATTCAAATCTCTTAGAAAAATGTTGACATTTTAGCAAAAACTAAAAATAAAATTCATGAATTATAAACGCTCTAATATAATTAAAGTACATAAATATAGTTTTATTAGAACCTGCGAAATAACAATTTTCTTTACTACATACAATAAAATGTACTAAAGAGGCCATGCCACCAACCATAGATAACCTTTGTCCTTTGTTTATATAACGTTCCATCCAAGCGAGGACCCTTTTACTTTGCACTTTCCATTTGTAAAGATGGAGAAGAGAAATGGAGGCAGAATTGAAGAAAATAAAGAGAAATGGGTGCATGATGCATCTGTGGACTATAAAGGAAGAGTTCCTCTCCGTGCTTCCACTGGTGTATGGAAAGCCTCCCTCTTTGTCCTCAGTAAGATACCTTCTTTGCATGAACTTGGTTTAATGTATCAACATTTTATTTCAAGTTTACAATTATGGATAAAAAAAGTAAAAGAATCATTTCAACACTGCTTCGTAGAAGATTTGGATTTTTATTGGCCACCCATAAGAACAATTTCAAGGGGCAAAGTTAGTAACCAGTTTTCAGCGAAAAAAGTGTTAGCAGAAATGATCTTCAAAGCAAAGATGCATTAAAAAACTAGAGAAAAATAAAATCTCCCTCTATTCTGCCTGATCCTGTGCATAATTTCAGGAAATTTTTCTTGTTCTTTTATTGGTTCTTTTCTTAGTTGTGGACTAGTAGTTGTAAAAATGTATAATAAATGTGTTTGACTAACATGAGCACAACATAACTTGGTGGTTTTGTTACAATTTGGAACAGCAATTGAATTTAGTGAAAGGGTAAGCTACTTTGGGATAGCCAGCAATCTTATCTCGTACCTGACTAAAGTGATGCATGAAGACCTTAGTACAGCAAGCAAGAATGTAAACTACTGGTCAGGAACAACAACCCTTATGCCTCTGGTTGGGGGATTTGTTGCTGATGCTTACACTGGTAGATTTTATATGGTCCTGTTTTCTTCATTTGTATACCTCATGGTAAATCTACTATTTCCCCCCCTAATGAATGCACTAAATATTTTATTATAAGTTAGTAACTTATCCTTTTACACCTCATATATCCATTGTTTGATCAATTTGACGCACCTCAGCTGCAACTTTTGTTTTCAGTTTGTTTATATAATTATATATCTCTACAAGTCTACAAGCACTCGTATACTCTTGTCATGAAAAATAAGGTTCATTTCATGATGTGAAACCAGGGATTAAGCCTGTTGACCATGTCTCAATTCATCCCAAGTCTAATGCCATGCAACACTAAGATGTGCCAACAGCCTAGGAAGGTTCATAAAGTGGTTTTCTTGCTTGCCCTTTACTGCATCTCCTTTGGTACTGGAGGATACAAACCATGCTTGGAAAGTTTTGGAGCTGATCAATTTGATGATGATCACTTGGAAGAAAGGAAGAAGAAGATGTCTTTCTTTAACTGGTGGAGCTTTGCACTGTGCTTTGCGTTGCTGCTTGGTGCAACGGTGGTTGTTTATGTTCAAGATTTTGTCAGCTGGGGAGTAGCTACTCTTATCCTAGCTATTCTTATGGCTCTCACTGTCATAGCTTTCTGTGTGGGAAAACCTTTTTACAGGTACAGGAGGGCAGAAGGAAACCCTTTAACACCAATTTTACAGGTCTTAATTGCAGCAATAAGGAAAAGGAATCTAACTTGTCCATCAAATCCTGCTTTATTGCATGAGGTCCCTGAGTCAGAGAGGTCCCAAGGAAGGCTTCTGAGCCACACTAACAGGCTCAGGTATCTATCACACATGGACCTTGTCAGATTGACACTAAATTTTATTTATTGTTAGAATTTAATGAAAGAAGTCAGTATAAAGGTCTTCTTTTACACTTTCATCTAATCTCAATCTAGTGTTTGTTTGTTGACTTTTATAATATTTATTTTAAAATTAAAAGTTAATCGAAACAATGTTTTTGATTGGTTGACAGTTTAAAAACTTTCATATTCACAATGCATGTCTATTAAATTCATCCATTGGAATTAATGCAAATCAATTCAATGAATAGGTTTCTTGACAAGGCTGCAATAATTGAAGAGAAACATTTTGAGCAGAAGTACAATCCATGGAGATTAGCAACAGTGACTAGAGTGGAGGAAACAAAACTTGTTCTAAATATAATTCCCATATGGCTAACTTCATTAACAGTTGGAGTATGCGTGGGACAAGGACAGACACTCTTTGTCAAACAAGCAGCTTCCATGGCCTCTGTTGCAGCAGTTGGTACCTTAATAGCTGTCCCAATATATGATAGGGTTGTTGTTCCAATTCTGAGGAAAGTCACTGGCAATGAAAGAGGCATCAGCATCCTTAGGAGGATCAGCATTGGCATGACATTATCAGTCTTACTCATGGTTGTTGCCGCTTTAGTAGAAGCAAAGAGACTAAGAATGGCTGCACATGAAGTCCTCACGGTAGGGGAAACTAGGCATGAGACTATGAGTGTGATGTGGTTGATACCCCAATACTTGATTCTTGGCATTGGAGATTCATTTTCTCTGGTTGGCTTGCAAGAGTATTTCTATGACCAAGTTCCTGACTCAATGAGAAGCATAGGAATGGCTTTGTATCTTAGTGTGCTTGGAGTAGGATTTTTCTTATGCAGCTTTTTAATCATCATCGTGGAACATATCACGGGTAAAACTGGCAATAGTTGGATTGGGAAGGACATAAATTCAAGTCGTTTGGATAAGTTTTATTGGATGTTAGCTGTCATAAATGCTTTGGTTTTGTGTGTCTTTCTCTTAGTGTCAAAAAGGTACACTTATAAGGCCGTACAGAGAAGAGCTATGGAAACTGATTGTTGTAAGAGTGATGAGGTAGACATGGTGGCTTGATAAGAGCTACTAAGGTGTACCTCTCACTGCTTTATTTTCTCCTGAATCAAATGTTTAATGTATTGTTTCCATATATTAACTGGAATTTGAATTGTAAGTTATTGTTGCAGATTACTCAAAGTATGGCTAACTATACAATAACATAAACAATTGTAGATGACTTCCTGTTTTGTTACCAAAAATATTAGTTAGAGGATATATTCTTTTAAATTTCTTAACCATGGGAAGAATTCTGCAATTGGAGTTAAGTAAGCAAACATTTCTTCTGTTGGTCGATTTGTTGTGAAGTGTGGGATCTAATAAAACTCAAAAGGGCAATTCCTAGCATAGTTGAGTTGACAATCTATCACCATTATTGCACCTGCGTGGAACAAACCCACATAAAAAACAATTAAACCAAGGTAGTAGGAACTTCGTACAAAAGTAATGTCCCTATATGAGTGTGTTTGGATTGCTAGTACCGCATAACAACTTACGTTTTCCAAAGCATGGAAAGGCATACTTTGGGATCCAACGTACGTTCCTTGGCACCGGTTTTTCAAGCATACACTATATCGACTTATTATATGCAGGCAATACAATACTAACTACTATATATGTATATGTGTAATTTAGATAGATTTTATAAGTCGCCTTAAAAAGTCAATAGTTAAATACAAGTTATTTTTATTCTAAGATTTTCCATATTTGTAATTTACATTTGTTGCTCTCAATTAAAATTTTATATAAATGAGTAAGAAGGTTGGATTTTTATTGGCCACCCATAAAAATTTGTTGCCGGCAATACAATACTAACTACTCATGGTTGTTTCCATATCCAAGATTTTTCCTTTTAATGAATTGATAAGTGAATCAATTTATTCCAAATAGTAAAGTTAAAATAAAAGTTTAAATATCATATCCATAGAGACTTTGTTTGTATTTAGGTAAAAAGGTTGTAGAAAATAGTAAATTAAATTATTGAAAATTAAATCAAGCAAGAAAAAGAATTAAAAATGAATTTAATTTAATTAATTAAAGATAAAAAAGATGAGAAAATCCAATAATATTGTAGAAGAAAATTCAGAAGATGATAATGTTGAGAACTTGGCCTACCAGAATTATTCCTTGATGTAATGTTAATTATTTTTCTCTATTTATAATTATTTCAATTTAGACATGCATTTGCTAATACACTCTAACTTTAGTCCCCTGCATGAAAGAGTTTAATTTATCTATTTTCTCTCCCAAATCCTTTTATAGAGCTAAGTAAATTGCATTAAAAATAGAGATGTATAACAGACTAAAACAAATAACGTCATGTAAATGGATGATCAAACCACAAGTAATAATATTAAGCATAAGAAAGGATAATGCAAAAGTAATATTCATAAATAGGTAGGAAGATAAATTACATCAAGACTAGTTGACTGTCAAGTTCCTAATAAAGGGGATTTAACCTCTCATTGTCATGGAGACTGAAAATATTTAGTAAAAGGGAAAAAGATAAAAAAAAAAAAGAAATGGAGGGAAGAGATGACTCTGATTGCTTGTTTCTCCTAATTGGAATTTTTGTGTGTCTTCTCCTTCTTTTCTTTTCTTCTTTTATAGGTGTAAATTAACGGACGTCTGAATTAGTCTGATTACCTTAATTAGTCATTATTTCCTTAATTAGCCTTCTTTCCTTAATTATTATGTTTTTCTTAATTAATCATTCTTTCCTCAATTAGTTTGTTTTCCTTAATTATTCATGTATTTCTAGGCTTTATTTTACTCACTAAACTTCACAAATCCATCACTTTTAATATTTTCTGCACAAAAATTTAAATGATGTTAATTTAACAATTATTTGCTCAAAAAGGAAAAATTATAAGAAAAAAATTACAAATTCTTATATAATTTAACCCAAAAATATGCTCATAATTAAAAGTTATCAAACCCCAAGATTCTCACTAACTCCACCAAGGCCAAAAGGTACCTGAAAATGGGCCCAAAATATAAATATGGGTTGAACTGATTTGATGTCACCAACCCACAAATAGCATGTTTGGTTCACAACTAATCAGTTGAGTTATTGTTTTGATAATAATTGGCCGAATCAAATAAAGTTAAACCAGTCCACAATACATATATGATCCAATAGCAAGCTTAGGTTGGTCATGTGACTGTTTTTCAGTCAAGCCGATCAAACCACTAAAGTGAGTTTTGTCTCTTTCAGTAAAGTATTTTCTATACGCATGATCAAGGAATTAAATCCCTATTAACATAAATTCATTTATCTACCAATTGTGCTGGATCTTGTTGGTTTGTGAAGAATAAAAATCATAAACATAAGAAAGGTAGAAAACATAAATTTTTGGAAGTAACATTGTAATTGATTGATTAAAAGATACAAATGATACTATATGAGTGATAAGTGTTATGCATACGTAAATAATATACTAACATCACATAGCAATTATCTAACTATTTTCTATTTTTACTACTTATTTTGTGTAAAACAATAGGAACTTAACTTCTTTTGAATTTTATCTAGAAGATGCTAAAATTAAGTAAATAACACTAATTTTGGTTGAATTTTTGTTGTAGGAAGTAACAGAGAAATGAAAAAGCTTATGAAGAATTGACAGTCTCACTCAGCACGATAGTCTCACTCAATGAGTTGGAGTCGCTCAACGTGAAAGAAGCCGCTTAGCGCAAGGAAGTTTCATTGGAAGACAACTTTAATCCACACTCATCATCAATCTCACCTTTCGAGCGTTTGTCTTCTCTCCTTATATACTTTGTTATTAAGTCTCACATTTATTTTGTTAAATATTGTTTTTTGATGCACAAAATTCTGTTTTTCATTCATTAATTGCTTGATAATTATATATATATATATATATATATAAAACTCTGAGTACAAGCATAAAATCATTCAAATACAATACTCAATCTTATCGTTTTATATTACTTATGCAACTTGGTATACTTGTCAAGGAAACAATAAGCTATATATTTATGACTTATTTAAATTATATATATTACTAACAAACTAACAACTCACTGATGAGGTCAAAGAAAAAAAAAATCCACTAATATTCTTACAAACTAATTGCTCCTAACAAATACTAAAGATTATTAAATAAACAATGTTAATATTATATATACCAATAATATCAAAATAATATGAATAAATTAAATATTGGTAAATAGAGAGTAATAAACGTATACTAGTAATATTAAAATATTACTATTAATAAATACAATTAAAAATAAATTATTATATATTTATTGAATATTAATAATATTAAATTTTACAAGAATAAATATGTTCTACTACTAATAAATAAATAATATATTGATAATAGAATTTAAATATAAAAGACCAAAATTACACAACTATAATATTTGAGAGACACAAAATACAATTAAATCAAGTTAGCCCGTAAAAATTCTTTACATTGCATGTAATATTTACTTACAGTTTTATCTCAATCATTAATGGAGAACCTGCTAAATATTAATTCTCTTTAATGCATGCATTTGAATGTACTGACTGATGAGGCCACCAGCCATAGACGTTACCATTTTCCTTTGTCTATATAACATTCCATCGGAGTGAGGATCCTTTTCACTTGCAGTTTCCATTTGTTAAGATGGAGCAAGAAATGGAAAAGAGAAATGTAGTCAGAATTGAAGAAAATGAAGAGAAATGGGTGCATGATGCATCTGTGGATTATAAAGGCAGAGTTCCTCTCCGTGCTTCCACTGGTGTATGGAAAGCCTCCCTCTTTGTCCTCAGTAAGATACCTTCACATAGGTTTAGTTTTGTGTATCAACATTTTATTTCAAGCTAGCTTGCAACTGCGGTTACAGAAAGTAAAAATAAAAAATAAAAAAACAAAAAAATCATTTCAACACTGCTTCATAGTTCATTTATAGCTTTATCTTCATCATAAATTAATAAATTGTGTTCAAGCATGTAAAAAAAAAAGCTGCACCTACTGGAAGATTTAGATTTTTATTGGCCACCCATATGAACAATTCAAGGGGAAAATTAGTAACCAGTTTTCAGCAAAAAGAGTGTTAACATACACTGATATACGGTAACAGCCAAAAGAGTCAAAGCTAAGGTGCATTCCAAAACTAGAGAAAAATATAATTTCCTCTGTACAGTTTTAGGAATTTTTTCATATATATTTATTGGTTATTGGTTGTAGTCATAAAAATGTGTTATAAACATGTTTGATTAATATGAGCACAATATAACTTGGGGATTCCGTTTCATTTTGGAACAGCAATTGAACTTAGTGAAAGAGTAAGCTACTTTGGGATAGCCACTAATCTTATCTCGTACCTGACTAAAGTGATGCATGAAGACCTTCAAACAGCGGCCAAGAGTGTAAACTACTGGTCAGGAACAACAACCCTGATGCCTCTTGTTGGGGGATTTATTGCTGATGCCTACACTGGCAGATTTTATATGATACTGTTTTCTTCATTTGTATACCTCATGGTAAATCTACTATATTCACCCCCTAATGAATGCCTACACATTTTATTATAACTTAGCAACTTATCCTTTTACACCTCATATAGCCAATGTTTGATCAATTTGACACGGTCAAATTATTCACACACCTCAGGCTGGATTTTTATTTTCAATTTGTTTATATAATTATTTTATGGTTTAAGTAAGTTTTTATATCAAATACATACTTTTCTCTGGTGCTCATTTTTTATTATCCAATATTTGTCCTTGTCCCTTTTCCATGTCTTGCTCCTGCATTATAAAGAGGTATTGACTTGGATCTTGAAACTTTCAGGTGGAATACCTTATACCTCACCGTGATTCAATAAAATCCTTTTATTGGCCGATTAAAATACTAAATAAAAATATAATTTTTACACTTATTTTCTAATAAATTTTTATTTTATATTAAATCCTTAATAAAAAATTTTTTTTAGTCCTTGAATTTTTTAAAACTTTGATAAATTACCAAATTTTATGTTTATTCTCTAATAAATTAATAAATTTTATTTTATTTTCAGCTATTAACAAATAAAAATAATTTATTAGAAAACAAACGTAAAATCGTTAATTTATAAAGAACTAAAAATAAAATTATTATTTTATTAGACATTAATATAAAATAAAAATTTATTAAGAAATAAATCTAAAAATTAAATATTTATTTAAGATAAAAAATATATTTAATTCTTATAATATATATCATTACAAGCACTGATTGTCTGATATACTGTTGCCACGAAAAATAAAGCTCATTTCTTGATGTCAAGCCAGGGATTAAGCCTGCTGACTATGTCTCAATTCATCCCAAGTTTAAAACCATGCAACAATGGGGTATGCCATCGGCCAAGGAAGGTTCATGAAGTGGTTTTCTTCCTTGCCCTTTACTGCATCTCCTTTGGTACTGGAGGATACAAACCATGCTTGGAAAGTTTTGGAGCTGATCAATTTGATGATGATCACTTGGAAGAAAGGAAGAAGAAAATGTCTTTTTTTAATTGGTGGAATTTCGCTATGTGCTTTGCATTGCTGCTTGGTGCAACAGTGGTTGTTTATGTTCAAGACTTTGTTAGCTGGGGAGTTGCTACTCTTATTGTCACTATTCTTATGACTCTCACTGTCATAGCTTTCTGTATGGGAAAACGTTTTTACAGGTACAGGAGGACAGAAGGGAACCCTTTAACACCAATTTTACAGGTCTTAATTGCGGCAATGAGGAAAAGGAATCTATCTTGTCGTTCAAACCCTGCTTTGTTGCATGAGGTCCCAGAGTCAGAGAGGTCTCAAGGAAGGCTTCTGAGCCACACTAACAGGCTCAGGTATCTATCACACATGGACCTTGTCAGATTGACACTAATATTTTTATTGATACAATTTAATGGAATAAATAATACAAAAGATGTTTTACATTATCATTCAATCATAAATTATCATATGATAAGTTATTGATATATTTTTAAAATAAATATCTTAAAAATTAATCTAAACATGACTTTTTAATGGTTTATAGCTCTTGCATAAAAACCTTTACACTAAAAGTACATGCGTATTAAATTAAATTAATGCAAATCAATTCAATGAATAGGTTTCTTGACAAGGCTGCAATAATTGAAGAGAAACGTATCGAACAGAAGTACAATCCATGGAGATTAGCAACAGTGACAAGAGTGGAGGAAACAAAACTTGTTCTAAATATAATTCCCATATGGCTAACTTCATTAACAGTTGGAGTAACCGTGGGACAAGGACAGACACTCTTTGTCAAACAAGCAGCCGCTACCAACTTAAAGATAAGCCACAGTTTCAAAATCCCACCAGCTTCCATGGCCTCTGTTACAGCAGTTGGTACCTTAATAGCTGTCCCAATATATGATAGGATTACTGTTCCAATTATGAGGAAATTCACTGGCAATGAAAGAGGCATCAGCATCCTTAGGAGGATCAGCATTGGCATGGCATTATCTGTCATAGTCATGGTTGTTGCTGCCTTAGTAGAAGGAAAGAGACTAAGAATGGCTACACATGAAGTCCTCACTGTAGGGGAAACTAGGCATGAGACTATGAGTGTGGTGTGGTTGATACCCCAATACTTGATTCTTGGCGTTGGAGATTCATTTTCTCTAGTTGGCTTGCAAGAGTATTTCTATAGCCAAGTTCCTGACTCGATGAGAAGCTTAGGAATGGCTTTGTATCTTAGTGTGCTTGGAGTAGGATTCTTCTTAAGCAGCTTTCTAATCATCATTGTGGACCGTGTCACGGGGAAAACTGGCAATAGTTGGATTGGGAAGGACATAAATTCAAGTCGTTTGGATAGGTTTTATTGGATGTTGGCTGTGATTAATGCTTTGGTTTTGTGTGTCTTTCTCTTGGTGATAAAAAGGTACACTTATAAGACCGATCAGAGAAGAGCTATTGAAACTGATTGTTGCAAGAGTGATGGGGTGGAGATGGTAGCTTGATGAGAGCTACTATGTGTGTGTTTTGGTGGTAGGTGGAGATGCGGTAACGGGAACAGATGTTGGGACCGGTAATTCAAACATGCTCTTGTACCTCTCACTACTATATTTTCAGCTGAACAAAATGTCGTAGGTTACCCATAGTAGGGCTAAGTAAAATATCCTCTTAATTAAATTTCTTAACCGTGGGAAGAATTCTGCAATTGGAGTTAAATAAACAAACATTTCTTCTGTTGTTTCATTTGCAGTGTAGTGCGTAAAAATGGATATGTTTGTTTAAATTTAAAAAACAATTGTGAAATAAATACTTTTAAAATAAGTTTTTTTATTAAATAATTAAATAGAATTTTCTTCTTAAAATAAGCAAAAATTCTTTTTTTTTTTTAAGCAGAAGCCGTTCAAATAAACATAAAAAAGGTACCAACTCGTGTATTCTAATTATATTATTGAATCCTAAAAATAATATGTGCTTTACATTTATGTAAATGTTGTGATTTAATTTAGTGATGTCGAAAAGTTTCACACGTCGGGTGTTTAGCTGTCCAATCTGCATAACCCAATCTGTGTAACCAACCAATCTGACGAGTACTCAAATGGCAGGTTGGGTTGACTAGTTAGATTAACTCCTCTTTTGTATTATATTTTTAAATATACTTAGGTACTATATCTCATGGAATTTTATAGCTCGTGGACTAAATTAAAGTTCACTCTTTAAAGTGGATAAATAATTCATTATAGCTTCATTAATTTTGTTTTGTTTAAAATTGTAAAACCATGTGAAGGATTTTTTGTTGTTGTAATAATTAGAATTTAAAATAAATGAACATGGTAGCTTAAAGTTTATGTTCATCTCTTAAGTATCAACAATTAAATTGATTCCTTAATTTACTGATTTTAATGTTTTAGAATATTTTTTCTTTTTAATTATATCTTTTTTATCAGTCTTTTTAATTATATCTGATCATAAAATTTAAAGAAAAAAATTAAGATGAAAAGAATGATTACAATTTTTATAATAATTTCTTAATAAATTGGTAGGTCAACCCAACTCATCTCAGATTATGTTGAATTGGAATTTTTTACACAGTAAAAATATGATTCTAACTTAATCCAACTCATTTTTTATGGATCAAGGATGAATTAGATTGGATTGGCTCGTTTGAGGTCTCAAATTTAATTGGGGTAATTACTTATGTACTTCTCATCTTGTTTCTTACGCTAAATGTAAAATTAAATTTCAGGTTTTCTTTTGTAATGTAAATTTTTATATTTTGAAAAATTATTTCAGAATGTAATTTTACATTTCAGAGTAAATGTTCTGGAAACTTAAAAAAAAT
Source organism: Glycine soja (assembly GCF_004193775.1). NCBI lineage: Eukaryota > Viridiplantae > Streptophyta > Magnoliopsida > Fabales > Fabaceae > Glycine > Glycine soja. The sequence goes on from NC_041019.1 coordinate 2,670,037, forward strand.
GCAGGAAGTAACATTGGAGCTGCACAGGAAGCAAGTGTCTCTGATTGGGAGGAAGAACATAAGGTTCATCCACTTGGAGAGAGACATGAGAATCTCTTGTAATAAGCCACAATATTTTAATGCAACTAAGTGCAAAAGTCGCAGTGTTAAACTGTGAAGCACCTCACACTGCACCAAGGTTACCTGCTTAATTTAGTTGCCCTGACTCTTTACAATTTACAAAGCCACATATTTGATTGTACAATTTTAGTGAAAAATATGGGAACCCACTGATCGAAATCAAAAGTTATTTTTGGAGTAATTTTTTTTACGCTAAATATATTTTCTTCCAAATCGTTAACTCAAAATGAATTAGTCTCTTATTATTGGAAGAAAATATATTTAACGTACATTAAAAAAATGACCTAAAATATATATTTTTTCTATAAAATATAAATTTATATAAATACGTCATTTTATTACATTTTATATTTCATTAACTTGTTTATCAAACATTTTTAAGCGTTTGTCTATCGAATTCTGCTGTAGAGATTGTCATTAGAATGAACAAATTACTAGCTCACTCAATATTAAGTTTGATTATAAAAACTTACACTTCATTATATTGTAGGATCTCTTTCAACAAGCTGATAGTGCATAATTAACCAAGCGAAGGTAACAATTCTCATTCCTACATTCATTTCAACACATTCTCATTTCCTTTGTCTATGTAACAGACCCTCCCTGGGAAAACTCTCTTGGCATTGTAAAAATAGAGCAAGAAATGGAGAAGAGGATGCAAGGTAGAAGTGAGGTAGAGAAATGGGTGCATGATGCATCTGTGTATTATAAGAAAACTTACACTTCCCTTTTTGTTCTTAGTAAGAAATTTACAAGAGTTTTATGCATCATCATTTTATTTCCAGAACAAAGTAAAAAACTTAATTAAGCAGTATTTATTTTTAGTAGTTATCTTGTAACCTTCATTCTCATTAAAAATATATATTAAAATGTGTTGACACATGTCAAATAACAACTACGTACCAACTCTTTAAAAGATTTAAATTATTAATGGCTATTGGCTAACCATATTCCTCAAACAATTCAAAGCAGAAGTTTGAATTTCTGCATGATGAGATGTTCATATATAGGATTTGGTCATAAAATAAGATTATCTCTTATGAATTATACATGTAAAAATTAAAAGTAAATTCGTTAACCAGTTTTAATTATAAAAAAAGTGTTCATATAAGAAATTATTAGGTAATGTTGAACTACTACGTGTGTATGGTGCTTATCAATTTCTATGTGATACATATTGGTTACAGAAAATAAGTAATAATATTTCATTATGTGTTATGTGAAGATTAGTCGAACCCATGATAGTCCAACATTAACAAATAATTTCTCGTGTTCATCGAGTGTATCCAGTAGAAACTGTCAAATGATCTTGAAAGTAAAGGTGCATTGCATTCCAAAACTAGAGAAAATCAAATTTCCATCTTTACAGCTTGGTACTCCACACAATTTTAGCGTAATTAAACTGTCTTCTTATTTATTGGAGTTAGGGAGTAGTCATAAATTAAATTGTATAACATACATATCTATTTAATTGTTGGGTAATCAACGTTCCCTCAAATAAAATTACTTATACACATACACAAAAGATCGTGAAAACACAACAAAGATTATACCATAAAAAAAATAATAACGAGTTCAAGAATTTAACGTGGTTCGACATCTCTTGTCTACGTCCATAGAATTGTCTCAAAAGTATTTAATTATCATAAAATAATTAAAAAATTGTAACTCATCCTAAATTTTGTATCACTTTACAAATTCGAATATCCCACTTAATAGTTACAAGAAATTATAACACTCTTACTCAAAGATATTTTTCTCACAACAAAATGACATTGTTTCACAATCTCTCTTCTCACACATTCTCTCTTCAGGTGTATCTTTTCCACTAACTTTCTTCTCTATTTATAGTGAAGATTGTCACCAACTATAATAAATAAGTTTTCTTGAAAGTTGAAAAAAAAAACTCTCAATGCATCCATTCAAATGAGTTTCATCTAGTGAACTGCAATCTTTGACTTTGCATTTAAACCACCTAAACCTTAGTGGTAAAAATTCAATTCCCACTATGCATTAAATGCACCTTATCTTTTGGCTTGAAACTCTACAATATTCCTCCTCGAGCGAAAAGAGAAATATTTTTCGATCAATTTGAAAGAGAACAAACCCCCCCTCCAAATGGTGTATCTCCCAACACTTTTACAACATCTGAAAACTTCATTTTCTTCTTCACTTTGCTATCATGATTCCTCTTCTAGGCTTGTCCATCCAAATAGCAAAGGTTACCTTTATTTTTCTGTCATCACAACACCAAGTGTCTCCCCTTGTACACTTTGCATCCCCACTTTGAACCAACATACTTGTACCCTTGTGATGTTATTTCCCTCATAAAAATGATATTGACAACAACAGAAGGTACAAACCTCACATTTGAGAAAGTTTGAATAGCACCATCATAGAGCTTCATCCTCATGCTCCTTATGCCTTCAACCCTTATTTTTTCACGATTCCCTAACTTGAAATGGCTGAATTCTCCATCGATTTTTAAAGTGTTAAACATCTCCCAGTCTTTACAAATGTGCTTTGAGGTAGCAGAATCCATCACTCATTTTGTTTTAGCAACCTCATCGCTTGTTGCCGAAAACAAGTTATCTTCATCTTCAACATTTTTTACTACATTAGCTTAGGAGTTGACACTATTTTTGTTCATATCACTTAATTTCTTCAAGTCATTCTTCATTTGTTTGTACCTCGCTTGCACATGATCATTCTCACGGCAATAGTAACATTGCATGTTACTTATATATATCTCGTTGTGGATGCGATTGCGATTTTGATCTTCCTCTTAGTCCAACATGTCTCCTTGAATGATTCCCCCGGCACTCAAACTCTACCACAACTAGTGCATGTGTTCATCATCAACATTTTCTATTTTTCATCATTCTCTCTAAGAAAGGTGGTCACCTAATCCAACTTCAAAGTTGATCTTCTCACAAGCAGTGTTTGAACCAAAGCTTTGAAGGACTTTGATAGTAAGGCCAACAACAACAATGTCTGCTCTTCATCAGTAATTTTATCATCTGCATTCGACAATTAATTTACTGGTTGATTGAACTTGTTGATGTGATCATGAAAATCTCCTTGCATCTCCATTTTGAGTTGATACAACTCCATATTCAAACAAAGGCGATTGGTTAGCAACTTTGACGCATATATATTTTTGAGCTTCTCCCACAAGACCTTTGGTGTTGTCTCCTTCAACACATTGTGCTCACAACCCTCATTTGGATCTTAATCCACTCAGTTTCATTTATAAAAGCTAGCATTTCATCTTCTAACACCTGATGAAGACCTTGCTACACCAAAAGGTCTTGAATAGTACTTTGTCAAATAATAAAATTTATTTTTTCATCAAACATTGGTATCTCGAACCTTTGTGTGCTCCCGACCATAACTCTAATACCACTGTTGGGTAATCAATGTTCCCTTAAATAAAATTACCCACACCAACAAAAGATCGTGAGAACACAACAAAGATTACACTGTAGGAAAAATAATAACAAACATAAGAATTTAGCATAGTTCAAAACTTCTTGCCAACGTCCACAGAATCGTCTCAAAAGTATTTCACTATTACAAAATGATTACAAAATTGTAACTCACCTTAAATTGTGTATCATTGTTCAAACTCGAGTACCACACTCAATAGTTATAAGAAATGATAACACTCACACAAAGACACTTTTCTCTCAACAAAGTGACTTTGTTTCACAATCTCTCTTGTCACACACTCTCTTTTCATGTGTATATTTTTCACTAATTATTTTCTCTATTTATTGTGAAGATTGTTATCAACTATAATAAATAAGTTTTCTTAAAAGTTAAAACAAAAATAACTTTTAATACATCTATTCAAATAGGTTTCATCTAGTAAAATATAAAATTTCACTTTATATTTAAACCATGTAAATTAAACCTTAGTGGAAAAAATTCAATTTTCACTATACATTAAATACAATGATTTGAACTCTACATCAATTAACATGAGCTTAACTTTGTGATTTTGTTTCAATATATGGAGCAGTATTGAATTTAGTGAAAGGGTAAACTACTTTGCCATAGCCGGTAATCTTGTCACGTACCTGACTAAAGTAATCCATCAAGACCTCAGTACAGCTGCCAAGAGTGTAAACTACTGGTCAGGAACAACAACCCTTATGTTCAAGACTTTGTGTCAATTGGTGAGCTGCTAGTCTCATCCTCACTATTCCCATGGCTCTCACCACCATAGCTTTCTATGCAGGGAGGCCTTTTTATAGGTACAAGCAGCCGGCAGGAAACCCTTTTAGGCCAATTTTACAGGTTTTAGTTGCAGCGATAAGGAAAAGAAATTTTACAGGCTAATTTTAAGTACTTTTCTTAAAAGTATAAATTAATTAAAAAAATCTTATAATTACAGAGAAAGTATTATATATAATAGTCTGAATGTTAGAATTCAGCTGAGCGAGGTACACGTAGTTGAATTGAGTATAAATCAATATAAAACTTTTTATGTTATAGTATAAAATATTTATGAATTTTATTAATAATTAATTTCAAATTCAAGATTTTACTTAAAATATTTGAGTGAGACTTTAACACAGATCTAAGATATTCAAGTTAAATTAAAAGATACATGTACACTTTACGGTACACAAAATATTGATTTGTTAGTTATTGATATGAGAACATTAAACGTGATAAGAGTAATTCTTTTTTATATGTGAACGTTATAAAACGTGATGGGGAATAAGAATATCGATTCAGTTATTTTTTGAAACAAAATCAAAACTTTCTCCTAGTTATTGTTTATCTAGTGAAAGTTTTTTTCTTGCAATATAATAATTGTTATTTCCTTGATACATGTAAGGTATCTGATTTTGACTTTAGGGTTATGTGTTTTAAGATTAGATCTTATATATGATACAAGAATAGATCACTACAAATAAAAAATAAAAAAATACCTCTTGCAAATTTATGAAAATAATATGATTTCGATTTGGAAGAAGAACATGGGGAATCTCTTGTAAATCAAGACACGATATTTTAAATTTTTTATTCAATAAAGTGCAAAAGTCGCTATGTAATTGAAGTTGTGAAGCACACCACTACTCCAAGCTGTACTTGCTTTAGTCATCCTGGCCCTTTACAATTTACAGAGCCACAGTGTATGCATGTGCGGCCTGTGATTGAAATCAAAAGTTACTCCAACGTATATAATTTAGTGTATGTGTGTGGACTAGGGTTCATAAATAAAATAAATTTTAAATATTTTTATTTTAATTAAAAATGATTTTAAAGTAAAATATCTTATGTTGTATTAATACTTTTATTGGAAAAAAATACAGTTGAAAGAAATGGATTTCATTGCAGAAGTCACCTAAGGTTTCTTTGGCTTATAATTATATATTTTGAAACTAAAATCCCGCTGGAGACCATTAACTCCTCAGTTTGAAAACGTGTACAAATAAGTTTAAAAGGAAAAGATCCCGTATTGTTTCTAACTTTCTATAACATCCAAGATACTTCACATCTTTCTTGAATTTGTTATATATACAAAATGCTCGTTATTTTAAATTACACAAAATTCATCATATAATAAATCACTGAAGTATCTCTAATATTCATGGAGATGTTAATCAACAGCTATTTTTCTTATGTAAAATTAATGAAAGTACTCATATTGTATTATTTGTTGTTGTGTTTTTATCCTCACTATTCAAAACTAACTTCATTTGTTTTTAAAGCTGCGGTAAATGAATTATTAAATACTTATAATCTAAAACATTAAATAATATCGAAGTTGCATAAGAGAATATACGACAAATTAAGTTATAGATTCAATCTTCAAAATAAAAGGACGTAAATTATTGCAATTAATATTCAGTTTAAAATAATAATAAAAAATTGAAAAACTGTAGTATATCTAAAACTATAGTCAGATAACTTAATTGATTTTTGTCATCTTACATTTGTCACATAATAGTTAAATAAGATGCGTCAAATATTATGTGACAAAAACACAAAATAACAAAAAATCGATTAATTATCAGCATAATTTATTTTTGGCTAAGTTAAATTTTTGTCCCTTCTTATAATTTCTAATCAATATTTCATCCCAATTTTTAATTCTACAATTTCAATCTCTTTTTTAAAAAAAAAATTCATATTTTTTGTTCAACAGTTAAACATTTGTCCGTTGACGGTTAAAACCTAACTTTTACTGCAAGGCGACATTTATTAGATGATGTTGCAATTAATAATTTAAGTTACATCTCACTTTCGGTCTCCTTATTTTTTATTATCTGAAGTCTTCCAATGAAATTTATAATTTCAAAAATAAGAAAAGTGGTTAAGTGGGAATTTCAACTCATGGCTTTCTCTTTTTCTTGCACCATCTAAATAATTAAGTCAATTAATTTTCTTAATCATATTTTTATTACCATCTTATTGATATAAAGTATTTATTGATTTTATTAATAAATAATCTCTACTGAAAACTGATGGATAATTTTTGATGAAATTATTTCTTTTTAATCACATTTGTTTTCATCCATAATGTTTAAATTCAAAACCTTTGTTTAAGAAATAAGTTCAGTATTATTCAAACCAATAAATGATTGATTTTTTGAATCATAATATAAACATTATATTATAGTGGTATATAAAATATATAATTTTTAAAAAAAATAATTATTCAATGTCAAATCAAGTTTGAAATAATAAATAATAAATTTATATAACTAGAATTTTTAAAAATGTTTTATAAATCAATTATATAATTTATTATTTAATATATTTTTCAATAATAAATATAATCATATGGTAATTTTAATACCCATGTGTAGCGCAATGTTATTAGGTACACTAGTATTATAGGTGTGATTTAGTTTTATTTAAATATTTTAATTTGATTATGTAATTATTATTATTAACACTAAGGAAAAGACTGCCTCTCCATTTAAAAAAAAAAATAAGATAATGGAGGTTATATAACTGTGGGCGGTTTGTTAGAATAAAATACTAAGAAAGAAATAGTAATTTACAAGTATGGTTATAGGAATAAAATAAACACAAACCAAATTTTGTCACGGGACTCTGTTGCAAATAGCTACTGATTTAGCGACTGCCTCATATATATGGTAAACACCAAATTTGCTTAGCGACTAGTTTCGAAACAGCTGAAACAGTGCTAATTCCTGAATTTTAGCAGCAGTGGCCAAGTCAGTCGTATATATTTTCAAAACCATCAGTTATAATAGACAATTGGCGACAGAAATAAGCAGTTGGTAAATATATAATATTTACGACCGAATAAACGGTCGCTAAAGTTGGTGAAGATAAAGCAAAATCAGAAATCTTTCATTATTTTTATAGGTTTAATTTTTGGGAATTTTATCCCAACTTTTTAATTTGACATATTTTAAGCGCAAAAGTTTGGAGTAAAATTTGACAAAAAAAGTAAAAAGTTAGCGGTAAATTTTTCAAAAAAATGTTGGGTGAAAATTTGCCAAAATAATAAAAAATTGCAGGTAGAAAATGCAATTATGGTAGAAGTAAATGACAGATGATAAAATTTGCAAATTTCTTAAATGTTAGAAATAAAATATATCAAATTAATTTGTTGAGGATAATATTTGTCAAAAATTAAAAAGTTAGGGTAAAAAGTACAATTAAGTTTTTTTGTAATATAAAATTTTAAAAGTAAATTCTTGACATTTAAGATGATGTAAAAAAATAAATATTTTTTAAAAAAATACTTATTCCTATCTTTCTATTCTTTTTTTACTACATCATTTATACTATAAATAATATTAAAATAAATAACATATTATATTATTTTAATAATACAAATATTATAATATTAAAATAAATAATGCTCAAGTGTTGTGTTCAATTTTGTAGGGGAGTATAATATTGGTGATGAGTTGCAAAAAAATAAGAAAAAATGGAATAAAAAGATGAAACTTAAATTAATGTGATTTTAGGAGTGACCAGGAGTCGATTTGATTCAATTTAGATGATTTTTCAATCCAAACTAATCAACTTAATTTGTTTAGTTTAGTATTGGATGATTGGTTTTGCTTAATTTTTTTTATCATAACTCGAAATAAACCAACCCAATTTGTGGGATTTGTTTTTGTTTGGATCTCGGGTTTCATAAAAAAATGTTCTAAAATTAAGAAGAAAAAAAAGTAAAAGAAAACTCATGTACAACAACTATATTATCATTAAGTAAAAAAAAAAAACAATTACAACATGCGATAGTAGGTATCTAATAGCAGTGGTCAACAACTATAATATGTTTTCCAATATCAGTAAATTTTTCAAAAAAAAGCAAATACACCCTTCAATTATCTAACAACTTAACAAAACAAAACAAAACAAAAAATAAATAAGAATTGTATTGTTAAAGTAAAAGACTTAAATATAATTTTGGTCTCCTTATTTTTAAAATTCATAAATTTCATCTCTAAAAATCATAAATTTCATCTCTCTATTTTAAAATAAAGAGGTTTAGTTTTCACATTTTCAAATTTTACAATTTTAATTCTTATTTTAAAGTAGAACCTTTTAGTATCCCAATTTTGTAAAGTCTAGGAAATGTAATAAAAAAATGAAAAGGAAACAATTCGAGACAGACAAAGTTCTCTTTATAACAGTAGAAAGTAGAACATGAACAAAGAAGGAGGAAGAATACTGCAATAAATCCTTTATTTTAATTTTTATTAAAGAAAATAAAAAGGTTTTTGGTCCAATAAAAAGGTATCACTTGCTTACGTACTCCTTGATGTAAAATAACAAATCCATATATATATATATATAACAGGTCACGAGATAAATGAAGAAGGTTATAGGTTGAAATTTTTCCTTGATCACTTTTACACCATTTTCTAAATCATAAATTTTCCGGGCAGACTGAAATAATATAATTAAAAAAGACAATTAAAATTGTTCATTTTTCAGAATTAGAAGATGAAAATTGTAAAAACTTAAATATTATTTTAGTGGCTATAAGTTAGTAAATTTTAAATTTTGGTTCCTGGAGTTTTTTTTTATATTTTCAGTTCTAATAAATTTGTATTTTTTAATTTTGGTCCTTGTAATTTGTTTTGTTCAGTTTTAGTCACCATAAGTTCATATTTTTTCAAAATAATATTTTTAAGATTTTTATTTTTATTTTTAATTCTTCTAAGTTCACGTTTACAAGGATGAAAATTTGAAAAATGTAAAGTTAGAGGAACTAAAATTTTAAAAAAAAAATGTAAACTTATAGAGAATACATATGAACAAAACAAATTACAATGATAAAAATTTTATAAAATAAAAACATAAACTTACATAGACTAAAAATGAAAAAAAAAATATAGAGACCAAAACTATAAAAAAAACCAACTTATAAGAAAAAAAAAGATATTTAAACCAATTGCAAATTAATAGTTACAGTTGGAACAAAAATGCGTTGTTGTTTTTTCGCTTGTATTGCCTATATATTGCTGTGGTGGTGGGGATAAAAAAATTGCACTGAGATTTATTTGGGGTGAAATAATGATATATATTGAGATAATAAATTAACCCAAAAAATTCTCAGTGAGAAATTAGGTATAATTAACCTTTCCGTAATTCTCTTTGTTATTTACATTTTAAATGTTACTAACGAGGCCACACTAACAATGGATTTCATCCACCCATTTCATTTGTCTATGTGACACACCATCAGAAGGTTACACCTTCAATTTGTAAACATGAAGCAGGAAATGGAGAAGAGAAAGGGAGGTAGAATTGAAGAAAGTGATGAAGAGAAATGGGTCCATGATGCATCTGTGGATTACAAGGGAAGAATCCCTCTCCGTGCTTCCACGGGTGTATGGAAAGCTTCGCTTTTTGTCCTTGGTAAGATAATTGTTGATTTAAGTTCTCTCTCTCTCTTCATATATACTATCGTCATTTTATTTCAATTCAAGTTTGCAACAACAGAAAAACTAATCAGATGAAATTAATTGAACACGTTACATCTTCATTCAATCCAATTCCATCCTTGCATTATTTGCGCACTCCTCAATGTAACCAAATCCCTTTCTTTTGTATTCAAATACTAGCTAATTATTGTTTCTTCCAATTTTTTTATAAATGTTCAGAACACAAAATGAATTGGTTCATATTATTATTGGCTAGTGGCACTGGCCACACAAATAATTCAAGGGTCAAGTTTAAAAACCTGTTATTAGCAATAACAAAAATTATGAAACAAATGAGTTTAGCATAACTTGGTGATTCTATTTCAATTTTGAGCAGCAATTGAATTTAGTGAAAGGATAGCCCACTTTGGGATATCCAGTAATCTTATCATGTATCTGACTGAAGTGATGCATGAAGACCTAAAGACAGCAACCAATAATGCAAACTTGTGGAAAGGAGCAACAACCTTGTTGCCTATGATTGGGGGATTTCTTGGTGATGCCTACACCGGTCGATTTCGTATGGTAGTCTTTTCTTCCCTCGTATACTTCAAGGTATATTCATCTTAATTTTGTCAATGTACTACATATGTTTTCACACTTCACGATAAATTATTTGTTTGTTTATATATATATAAACACAAAATGCAAGCTTTTAAAGCACCACTCATACGATCATCACGAACAAGATTAGTATCCATTAAATTAAAAGATATTTATCATCTTTAACTTAAGAAAAAAATATATAAGTAAATAAATTTTAATTAAATTCACCCCTATATTTATTTAATGAAATAAATAAATTATAATTTTAGTTCCTTTTTATTTTTTTATATGTAATTTTGGTTTTCTTTTTTTTATAATTTTAGTGCTCATATTTTAAAAAGTTATATTTTTTGTCTAATATTCAATTTTTTCTATTTTTATTTTTTATTTTAATTAATTAAATAATTTTTTAATAATATCTTAAATGAATTTGTTAAATATATAGGATTTAATAGGATTAAAATAAAAACAATAAAAAATATACAAATTTGTCAATTAAATCAAAGTTACAGATTTTCTGAAAAGAAGAAACTATAACAAAAAAACAGAAAAATCAAAATCACAGATTAAAAACTAAAGGATAACCAAAATTGTAATTTAACAAAAAAATCTTAAAATACTCTTTAGTAGAGATTTTAATTTCAATAATTTTTTTCTATTCTTGATATCAAAATGAAAGAAATCTTAAAAATATTTTTTGCAGATATGATTAATAGAATTAACTTAGTTAACAATTAACATGATTTTTCCCCTAATATTCAAAACTAGAAAGAATATATTGTTGCCATGGAAAAATAAGCCCCATTTCTTGTTGTGTCTAGCAGGGATTAAGCCTCTTGACCATGTCTCAATTCATTCCAAATCTAAAACCATGCAACAATGATATATGTCATCAGCCAAGAAAGGTTCATGAAGTGGTTTTCTTCCTTGCTCTTTACTGTATCGCCTTGGGAACTGGAGGATTCAAACCATGCTTAGAAAGTTTTGGAGGTGATCAATTTGATGGTGACAACCTTGAAGAACGAAAGAAGAAGATGTCTTTCTTCAACTGGTGGACCTTTACATTCAGCATTGCTTTGTTGTTAGCGACAACGGTGGTTGTTTATGTTCAGGACTTCGTTAGCTGGGGAGTTGCTTATCTCATCCTCGCTATGTTCATGGCTCTCACTATCATTGCTTTCTATGTGGGGATACCTTTTTACAGGTACAGAATGAGGCCAAACGCAAATCCTTTCATACCAATTCTACAAGTCCTAATTGCATCCATAAGGAAAAGGAATTTGTCTTGTCCTTCAAATCCTGCTTTATTATGTGAAGTCCCAATGTCAGAGAATTCCCAAGGAAGGCTTCTAAACCATACTAGCAGGCTCAGGTACATTACGTACCTTGTTAGATATACATGCATAGAACAAGTTATAATTCTGAACGATATTGTTAATTTAGTCCTATCATTCATATAGTTTTTTTTTAGATTAAAGAAATTAAGTAATACCTAAGTAAAAACGTTGACAAGAACCTACTAGAGTTGGCTTAATGGTAGGGATTTTGACTATTATCTAGGTTCTAATCATGTTGTTACTTTGTACACCAAAAAAAATAAGAATGTTGACACGACAAAAAATAATGTCAATTAGTTTATTAATAGGGTAGTCATATTGTGTTGACAATAGATTTATATAGTTGAAGTGTTGAACCTACCTATTAAAATTCACTAAAACTAATAGGGTCCGCCTAACAACTATTATTAGGACATTGATTCAGAAATTAAAAAAATATAAATTATAAAAATCATAGGAAAATATAAAAAAATCATAGATAATTTTGTACATTATAATAATAATAAAAAATTTAGTTTCTTATTCAGTGTTTCAAAAATATTGGTTAACATTTTTCAAATTAATAATAGGTTTGCTATATGGTACTAATTAATTTAATTAATGAATAGGTTTCTTGACAAGGCTGCAATAGTTGAAGAAAAGTATATTGAGAAGAAAGCTGGCCCATGGAGATTAGCAACAGTGACAAGAGTGGAGGAGACAAAGCTTATTCTAAACGTTGTTCCGATATGGCTAACTTCATTAATGATTGGTGTATGCATAGCACAAGGTTCGACACTCTTTGTCAAACAAGCAGCTGCTATGAACTTAAAGATAAGCGACAACTTCAAAATTCCACCAGCTTCCATGGCGTCCCTTTCAGCCTTTGGCACCATAATATCTGTCCCAATATATGATAGAATTATTGTTCCAATTCTAAGGAAAGTCAGAGGTAACGAAAGAGGCATCAGCATCCTTGGGAGGATTGGCATTGGCTTAATATTCTTAGTCATACTCATGGTTGTTGCTGCCTTAGTAGAAAATATGAGATTAAGAATGCCTGGTCATGAGACAATGAGTGTGATGTGGTTGATACCCCAATACTTGATCCTTGGCATTGGAAATTCATTTTATCTAATTGCTTTGCAAGAGTATTTCTATGATGAAGTTCCTGACTCAATGAGAAGCGTAGGAATGGCTTTGTATCTTAGTGTGATTGGAATAGGATTCTTCTTAAGCAGCTTTCTAATAATAATTGTGGACCATGTCACAGGGAAGAATGGCAAAGGTTGGATTGCCAAGGATGTAAACTCAAGTCGTCTAGATAAGTTTTATTGGATGTTGGCTGTCATAAGTGCTTTAAATTTGTGTCTCTTCCTATTCTTGGCAAAGAGGTTTACTTATAAGACCGCACGGAGGAAAGCTACGGAAATTGATTGTTCTAACTGTGATGGGGTGGATACAGTGGCATGATGAGAGTGACTGAGTACCTTGATCGCTTGCTATATTTTCCGCTTAATCAAATATGTAATATGTTGTTCTCCTTGTATTTACTAAAATTTGGCTTGCTAAGCATAGGCGGTTTCAAGGCCCGGCTACCCTGGGCAATTGCCCAGGCTCTGGCCCAAATTCATATCAGAAAACACCACTTCTTCGGGGTCCCCAATTTTATTGAGAAAAGCAGGACAAGACACACATGAGAATGTGTAGTTGATAACAGAGAAAGAGAGAGAGAGAAAGTATGGATCTAAGAACGAAGGGGTTTGAAGGAAGTGAGATTCCTGAAATGGAGCCAAGGCTTCTCCAGCACGGTGGCTTGGTAACTGGCCGTGGTGGATCCATTCTTGACCTTGAGGACCAGGCGGTAGTTGGTGCCGGCCACGACCTGAGTCTCGCCCTTTGATACCTTGACCAGCGTCAGCTTTGCCCCAGAACGCTTGTCGTACTCGCTCACCGCGTAGTTCGCGATCTCCGTCACGTGGCTGTCGTTCACGTCCTTGATGGGGCTCCAGCCGCCCAGCGCAGATTCCGACCGCCGGGCAGCGTAGGAGACCAAGACGAGGGAGAGGAGAAGGAGACAGTGGTGTCTCATTTTGAATCAAACGCTGGATCCTAAATTTGTGTCGCAAGGGATGGGGCTAGTTGTTGCTGCTATTTATAGCATTGGAAAAACGCGGTTAACGGGCTTGTCCTGAGTATTCTCGTTTGGGCTAGCGCATGTTTGCCCTTCTGCTTCCTAGATATTGTGGCTGAAACACGCGTTCCTGTTCCCGCTTTTTTAAAACGTTAAATAGTGTGTTAAGGAATCAAAGCTGGTAATAATTTATAATATAAAAAACATAGCTGCACGTCAATCTCTAATTAAATCCTACAAATATTAAGGTGAGTGGGTGAATTTGTTACAAATTTAATAACAATTAACTTTAAAACATAAGTTTATAATCAATTCAAAATCCAATATACTAAAATTTATTTAGTAAATTTTTAGTCACATCTTCAATTACCTATATAAGCTATTATTTCATAAATATACAGCACAATGAGAAAATCATAAATTCAATTATTAAAAAAATATTTATACCTGCATAGTTTTACCAAATACACCTATTTTCTACTTCTAAGTTTACTCTTTATAACTCGTACATGTATAGGATAACTACCAAACCCACCTAAAAATTATTAAGTAAAAAACACGACACGAAACACACGAAATAATAAAGGGCCGGGATCACTACAATTCTTTTTTTTAAGAGGGCCATAATCTTCTTTTAAATAAATATTAATTAAGAATTAAGATAATGCATAAATAGATTTAGGACAGAAATCAGCGCATTCGTGCTAAAATACAAAAATTAATTGGAGAAAAAATCAATTTCCTAGCAACCAAGAGTTTTCCTTCGTCAATGATGTCCCTTATTGTGAGCATCATTGTTTGTTCCAAAAACAATAGTTCCTGCAACAGCAAAACTTAAAACGATAGAATTCCTTTCAACCAAATGATTTTCTCAAAGCATTTGTTTACTAGAACAGAGATTGTAGGCAATTCACCCAGTGATGGCATGAGAAGAGACAGCACAACAATCCCAACAACTTTGAGTGGTACGCCAACTTTGAACATGTCTTTAATTTCTGTGTCCAGTGGCAAAGCCAACTACATTTGATGGTGTTGAAGTTGGAAGCCAGAAAGCAAACTCGGTTGCTATTCCTCCAGGGATTATAAGAATAAGAGGGTGCACATGCATAGTTCCTGCTATGTGATAAAGAAGTGGGACAAGAAGGGTGGCAGTAGCAGCATTAGAGGTGATGAACTCAGTAACAATGCTACATATTAGACTAACAACAGTAACGATGAATTTGCTATCTTTAAATTTTTGCCCAGGTTTTATAATTTTTCTGGCTCCGCCACTGTTGCTAAGTTTACACTGTGGGAGATTACTCTTAAACTAAGCAATAACATAGATAAATATATATATTTTTCTGCAGTGTATGTGGTTGGCATATACAACAGAAACAAGTTTACCCTGTGTATCTCGATTAGAAACACAATAAAAACAGATTTTCACTGTGTAGGGAAATTATAGTGTGTGATTAACTACTTTTAAGTTGAAGTTGTTTTTAAAGAAGATTGATTAAAATAATTAATGGTTAACACTTAATTTAATAAATAACTTCATAAATATAGATGAGGTGAAAATATTGAAGAAATTTCACTAAAATCATCATATACACAACACAAGGTTCAATACCTATTTAGTTGAAAATGTACAAGAAAATACAAGAAACATAAAATCATTGGCAAGTCTTTTTCCTCCTATATTACATTTAGTTGAAGTGTTTATTTGTGTTAGCCTCAATACCTATTTTATATCCCCATAAGCCTCGACGTAAGGGATTCTTTTTCGCAAATCAAATATGATATGAAGATTGTGAGCGATCCATTCAAATATTGGCTGCAAAAAATAATATAAATAAGTGCAATGCAATTATAGAATATATAGGGCGCACACACACACACATATATATATATATATATATACTCTGACTAGGGGTGCGATGTATGGATGGAAGTAGGCGCGAAATCACTCCAAATAATCAGCGATTCACACCTATAGGGCACCCTTGGGCACAACTGGTCCTCGAATCAGAATAGCGATGATGTGATCACGCTAATGATATATTATTAATCAACTGCTTCAATAGAGTGCACACACCCTATCTTTCATAAAATTACTACACTTTTTAATTTTTGTAATAAAAAACCTAGAAAAACTCATTATGAAACAGATGATGTACTTTTAACACTCTGTCGGCCTCTCTCTCTCTATTATATATTGATTTAAATTTATTGAGAATTATATTTTTGTTGGGTCTCATTTATTATATTTTATTAATTGGATCTCATTATTTAATAAATCTCAATAATAATTTTATAATTTTTAATAATTTTTAAAAAAATAGTTATTTATAAACCGTATTTTACTGGCACTCTTTTTGCTTGATACATGTGAGATATCTGATTTTGACTCGAGGATTATGTGTTGTAAGATTAGGTCCTATATGGTCAAGAATATATGTGCTTTGAATTTAAGAACGTTATATGATTTCAATTTGGACTCCAAACATGGAAGACTTCTTGTAAATCAAACCACGATATTTTAATTCAACAAAGTGCAAAAGCCGGTATGTAATTGAAGTTGTGAAGACTTACACTACTCCAAGAGTTCAAGGTCAAATGCTTAGCCATCCTGGCCCCTTACAATTTACAAAGCCACGCACATGTTTGATTCAATGTGTTAGTGTTCGTGTGGCCGTTGATTGAAATCAAAAGTTACTCCAACATATATAATTCAGTGAGTGTGTGGACTAGAGTTCATAAAATAAATTTTATATCATTTTAATTCAATTTTTAAAAGGATTTCAAATTAGAATATCTCATGTTTTAAATTTTTTATTGAAAAAGATACAATTGAAAGAAATTAATTTCGTCATAGATTGAATGCAGAAGCCACCTTAAGGTTTCTTTGTTTTTTGAATATATTTTGAAACTAAAATCCCGCTGGAGACCATTCCTCAGCTTGAAAACAAATAATGATTTCTTGTTAAATTTATTCTTTTTCTCTACTGTAAATTATTCCAACCTCACATCTTTTTATGAATTTTTTTTATATACAAAATCCTCATTATTTTAAATTACATAAAATTCATCATATAATAAATATATTACACTTAATTATCGCTAATATTTACTGAGTATTTTCACCCAGAAAATAATACGAATTTACGGAGTATTTCATGAACTATAGCCGCGTTCATGAGATCCACGCATTCATAAAATATACCACATGTGGTGAAGACCATTTTAACCTACGTCTAGTATTTGTAAAGATGGAACAGGAAATGGAGAAGAGAAAGCGTGGAAAAAAGTGAAGAAAAAGGAGAAGAGAAATGGGTGCATGATGCATCTGTGGATTATAAGGGCAGAGTTCCTCTCCGTGCTTCCACAGGTGTATGGAAAGCGTCGCTTTTTGTCCTTGGTAAGAAACTTATTTACTTGACTATATATATCATCATTTTATTTAAACTCAAGTTTGCAACAATAGTATAAAAAATGTCATTTTATTTCATCAATTGGTTCGTAGCTCATTTTTTACCTTCATTCTCAATAAAAACTATTAAAATACGTGTGTTAAAGCATGTCAAATAAAAGTCTTGGAAGATTTGTATTATTGTTGGCTACTGGTCAGCAACAAAAACAAGGGTCAAATTCAGCAACATGGTTTTAGTAATAGGGTGTTAACATAAATTATGGCAGTAGAAAGTAGAAACTGCCAAATTATCTTTTCTTTTAATTTGTACAAACTTCCAAATGATCTTTTTTTAAAAAAATTTGTACAAACTGCCAAGTGATTTTAATTCGAAGTAAGGTGCATAAGATAAAATCGCATTTCCTTCTGAGGCAAATTGTCGTCTTATTTATTAGTGGTTAGCAACACAATTATAAAAATGTGTAATACATATGAGCATAACTTGGTGATTCTATTTCAATTTTGAGCAGCAATTGAATTTAGTGAAAGGATATGCCACTTTGGGATAGCCACTAATCTTATCATGTACCTGACTAAAGTAATGCATGAAGATCTCAAAACAGCGACCAAGAATGTAAACTACTGGGTAGGAGCAACAACTTTGATGCCTCTAATTGGAGGATTTGTTGCTGATGCCTACACTGGTCGATTTCGTATGGTCCTCTTTTCTTCCCTCTTATACCTCAAGGTATATATTCATATTTTCTTTAATTATTAATGTACAATATATATATTGAGTGCTTTTACACTTCATATATACCTTGTCTTCGATCTATTTGACATATCTCAGCCAGGATAACAAATTAAGTAATGTTTATATAAACTATAGCCATGAAAAATAGGCCCTCATTAATTTGTTGTTGTGTCAAGCCAGGGATTAAGCCTCTTGACCATGTCTCAATTCATTCCAAGTCTAAAACCATGCAACAATGAGATATGCCATTGGCCAAGGAAGGTTCATGAAGTGGTTTTCTTCCTTGCCCTTTACTGTGTCGCCTTGGGAACTGGAGGATTCAAACCGTGCTTACAAAGCTTTGGAGCAGATCAATTTGATGATGACCACCTTGAAGAAAGGAAGAAGAAGATGTCATTCTTCAACTGGTGGAATTTTACACTTTGCATGGCAATGCTGCTTGGGGCAACAGTGATTGTTTATGTTCAAGACTTTGTCAGCTGGGGAGTATCTTATCTCATCCTCAGCATGTTCATGGCTCTCACTATCATTGCTTTCTATGAGGGGAAGCGTTTTTACAGGTACAGGAGCACAGAAGGTAACCCTTTCATGCTAATTCTACAAGTACTAATTGCAGCAATAAGGAAAAGCAACTTGTCCTGTCCTTCAAATCCCGATTCATTGTATGAATTCCCAAAGTCAGAGAAGTCACAAGGAAGGCTTCTAAGCCATACTTGCAGGCTCAGGTATCAAACGTTCACCTTTGTTAGATATATAGTGTATGACCTCTTTTTATTGTGTATATGAAGGTTAAATATTTTTAACACACTTTTTTTTAATATATTCTTTAGTATTGTTAGTTAAAATTTATTTAAAAAATTAAAATATAGATGGAATTCATTAAATAAGAATTATTTATAAAATTTTATGTTTTTTTAATAAATTTAAGTTAATAATAAAAAGTTAATTTATTTAAAAAAGAGTGTTGGATAGTATTTTGTTACCACATGTATTCTAATTGAATTAATTTTCTTTCGAGACAAATGAAAAATATACTAACAATTAATCATTTTTGTATAAATGTTAACATAACATAATAATATCGACTAAAATATTGTTAATATGGTGGCATAGTGTTTGTAATTCAAAATTTATAAATAGACGATAGAGTTTGACTACTAACCATGAGATCAACTAACTCTATTCAGAAGGTGAGCTTTAGGTCTTTCAGTGCACAATGTTGATAATAATCTTATTAAGTTTGGATAAGATTATTTTTAGTAAAAGATACTCCTGATTTTAAAAAATAATAGAATTGAACACATTTATTACTAATGCTCATTAAAATTAATAGTTTAATACTAATCAATTCAATCAAAATGAATAGGTTTCTTGACAAGGCGGAAATAGTTGAAGGGAAGTATACTGAGCATAGAGACCAGAATCCATGGAGATTAGCAACAGTGACAAGAGTGGAGGAGACAAAGCTTATTCTGAATGTTATTCCCATATGGCTAACTTCATTAATAATTGGTGTATGTATAGCGCAAGGCTCGACACTCTTTGTCAATCAAGCAGCTGCTATGAACTTAAAGATAAGCAACAGCTTCAAAATCCCACCAGCTTCCATGACATCTGTTTCAGCTATTAGCCCAATAATAGCTATCCCAATATATGATAAGATTATAGTTCCAATTATGAGGAAAGTCAAAGGTAACGAAAGGGGCATCAGCGTCCTTTGGAGGGTTGGCATTGGCTTAGCATTCTTAGTCATAGCCATGGTGGTTGCTGCCTTAGTAGAAACAAAGAGATTAAGAATGGTTGAACATGATGAAGTGATAACAGTAGGGGGGACTAGGCATGAGACAATGAGTGTGTTGTGGTTGATACCCCAATACTTGATCCTTGGAATTGGAGCAGATTCATTGTCTCTAATTGGTTTGCAAGAGTATTTCTATGACCAAGTTCCTGACTCAGTGAGAAGCTTAGGAGTGGGTTTGTATCTTAGTGTGGTTGGAGTAGGATTCTTCTTAAGCAGTTTTCTGATCATCACTGTGGATCATGTCACGGGGAAGAATGGAAAAAGTTGGATTGCGAAGGATATAAATTCAAGTCGTCTAGATAAATTTTATTGGATGTTGGCTGTCATAAATGCTTTCAATTTGTGTTTCTTTCTATTCTTGGCAAAGGGGTACACTTATAAAACCGTGCAAAGGAAAACTAGGGAAAATTGTAGTGATGGGGTGGAGACAATGGAATCATGAGAGGGAAAAAGGTGTACCTCACTTGCTATATTTTCTACTGATTCATAGTTGTTCCCCTTATATTTACTGAAATTTTGATTGAAATATATGTATACATTGTGGCAGATTACCCTATCAAAATGGCTAACTAAGCAATAACATAGATGGGTGTGGACGATTTTTATTTTTCATATTAGTTAAAAAATACATTCCGTCAAATTTCTTTTTCATTATTTGAAAGGACAAAATGCACTTATATTGTTTAAGGAACGAAATTTTACTCGATACTCTTCCCATTAACACAAATTTTCTTTAATTTTTTATTTTTTAAATGAATTGATTTAAAAAGGCTAGTGTTATATTAAAAAGTAAAAGATATCAAGTATGAGGTGTGAAAGTATAAGGGAACTTTTTTTTTTTAATAAGGAGATATTTGATATATCTTATTTTACACTCAATTAATCTTTCTTTCACCAAATCAATACATTTTGAAATTTTATGTTTAAATTGAAAATTGAACCTCAAATGGTTGCTATTGATTTTAAAAGCGTTTTTTATTTATTTAATGAAAATCCATTTTCAGTGTTGCACAAGCCCATGCAAAAAGTGGCCCAACTAACGAAGAGAGAAAAGAACCTCTAGGCCATTGCTTTATTCACTCCATACTTTGTTTGGTTTACTCCCAAAATTACAAATATACCTATTTATCCTTCCTCTCCAAAGCAAAAACCCTAGTCGTCTCTCCTCCAAACCTCCATAACTACTGCGACCCACCTCCACCCAATACCATCGCCACACCCAAACACCACCATCACAACCATCCAACGCCATCTCCACACAACACCAAAGTGTGAATAAATATGTTCGAAAGTAATAGATATAGTAGAAAATATTCGTTGGAATTTTTTATTATCTCATCTAAAAAGCATATAAAATGAAATAAAAAAATAATTTGATGATGTTAAAATTGAACATACTGATTTTATTGGCTTATTGCTAGCAAAAAACATCATAAATAATTTTCTCTCATAAATTAAAACAAGGAATGCATAATATTATTCAACTTGGACATGGACATCCTTACATATATAGGGACATCACATTCCCCCGGGGAATGAAATAACAGGAGGGAAACTGTCCAACCTTGTCTCTTATATTTGAAGCAATCCAACATCAAACACTAGATTGCAAACTCCTATGAGAACGTGTCCTTATTACAGTGGGAAATGACCAGTCAAACGAATATGCTCCAGAGTGCAACGCAAACCATATTTATTCACAGCCTCATTGGCTGCTCTAAAGCCACCACCATAAGCTGGGGAAGAATCATTGGCAATCTGGTTCATGAAAAACTCACCCAATTTATTTTCAACATGAGATTTCACACCTTTCTTTGATGAACTAGAGTAGGAGGAGGAAGAAGCTGCTGCTGATGTTGATGACATGGTTCTAGCACATGACATGACCTCTGCATCAAGCCACATGTAAGAAAGAACCTGACAAATACCTTCCTCTACTTCAGGACTAAGGTTTTGGTAACCTGCTTAATTGGTTCAAGGCAAAGTGAGAGAAAAAAAAAATCATGTGATACTTAGAAGTTGAATACCAAGATAAGATCAACATTATATAACCTTTGAGGCGTAACCAAGCATGCATCAACTCATGTGCAAGTATAGCACCTGTGAGTAACCTGCATCCAGTAAAAAAATATCATAAAATTTATTATAAAGTTTGGATCAACATTATCACAAGCATAAAGTAGCGTTGCCTATCATTGGTTTTGGCCATTGATGGCCTACTATACTATATTTATATGAATTCAATAGTTGAGCACGAGTTATTGTAAACCCATCTGACACCTGTCTTCAATTCCTATGAATAAAAAAAATGAATTCAATAGTATTTTAATGTTACTTACCTTGGAAGACCATACAGAACAAGAATAGCTGTAACTTCACACTTTCTAGGCAGCCGTTGAGCTTGAGATCTCATGCCTATTAATCGATGGCCTCCAATTTTTGGCCATCTATATACCTGAAACAACAGAAGATCATAAATCAGAGGAAATACCTGACAGATAATTTATAACTTGGTTCATGAAGGCTTTATAAAACAAGAAAATAATAATAATTAACATACACTTGTGACAGTTTGCTCTTCTGAAAGGCATAATCCCCTTGTTTCTGGTAAGTGATGGAAGCCCTGGTAAAAGCCAATAAAGAGTAAGAGGAATGAATTAATTCTATGACTGAAAAATGAAAGAGTGGATGGTTTCATTACATTCTTCTCCCCAACAATGGCTTCATTAAGTGCTTCTCTCCCAACGAGAAGCATTGGGACTTGTTGATCAATTTTCATATTCATTCCTTCATAATAGTCTCTGATAGCATGATAAAGGGGTTGACATTCACCAGTGTCCGTTATAGCAGATTCCATGCACTCAAAGCACAAAATCCTTCCATCTTCCAATCTATAGTATCTTTCATCCCGTGACTTCAAGGAGAAGATAATTTAAAAGAAAATGAAAGATCAGAAAAAGGAAGAAGCATATAGCAAAATATTATTTCCCTGTTGTGAAAAAAGTAATGTGATCATGTTAGTACCTCTAATCTTTCACAACTACAGCAGCGAGCTGTATTATCATATTCATGAGATGGACAATACTTTTGATTCCAATAGGGGTGGCATCTATACTCAATCAAACCAGCAGCATTTATTGGTATCTGAAAGTGAAAGACAATACCACAAGTGTTAATGTTGCTTATTTGTTTTTCATCAACTGTAAAGATTACAAACCAATAGTAGTAGACACATAGGAGAAGTCTTCTGATAAATAAACAAAATTATCAATGGAAATCTCTTATGTAATGTCATCTGATTAACTAATGTAAAAAAATATAAAACATAATTTTCCCAATCTTCTAACTATTCATAAATGAATAGAGAATAGTGATATTATGATGACTGCAATTTATAATTATTTCAAATGTCATACCGTCATTATAAACTAACTAGTGTAACTGTCACTTATAAGTTTATAACTATAAGGTATATGAAATTCACTGAAATTTAATGACCTTATTGAAGAAAACTAAAAGTAACAAAAGCAGAACAAATGTGAATAAGCAAAACAGAAGCAGACTAATCTTACATATTGATGGCAAACTTCACATTTAGGGTGTGTCAATTCCTTAAAACAGGTTTTGTGATATGGATGCTTCCCTGACAAAGAAAACTTGGAGCAACAGGAAAAAAGGAAGTAAGAGACAGATAAAAGAGTAGTGTTAAAAATTAAAATCAATACTTTTGCAAGCTTAGATTTGAAAGAGTAAATAACATGAATTTGTTGTGGGAAAATACCGGAGACAAGTATAATATATGTATGAGCACATATGTAAAATAGAGTATATCAGATTCCTCTTAATCTCAAGAGGATCAAAATACCTCACGCTCAGTAATGGGGTAACGACAAGAGTGACACCGAAAGCAGTCTGGATGAAAATAATTATGACCAACTCCTAAACAATTGCCATAGAGTATCTCTTGGTTGCACCCTCCACATGTTCTATTATGCGATTGCATACTGCACATTACCAGTTGTCAATAAGAAATGATTGAGCACGGTCATCATAATGCATTAGCATCACAAGAATGAAATCAAAATTAATTACATGTATGGAGAAGTCAACAGAGAAATCAAAACTTATTTTAAAATTTTGTTCAAATTTATGCTAACAACACAATGACATACATATATACACATTGCCAGAGAAATCCTTTGTGATTTTAAATAGCAGAAGCCAATTAAAAATTTCAACAATCATGCTATTGATCAATTTGGGAATACTTGATGTTTGGCCTACATATATAAAATACAATGTTTAGGAGAGCAAAAAATTTACCCATATCCCCGGGTATAAAAAGGTACAGGGGCATATGGTGGATGGGCAGATGAGAACATGCGATCTTGAAGAGCCTTTGCATAATCTTCATCAGTTCCTGTTCGCCATCTATATCCTTGATGATCAAATAAAACCAAAAGTTTAATTAGATCACAATAGCTAGAGATAAATTACATTTTTGAAAATTTAGCACCTACCAGTTGGTCTCTTAAAATTTTCGCCTAAAGAAAGTGCAATTGCATGATCTAGATCCTCTTCCTCCTTCCGAGATCTAGCACAATCATCCTGATGACATCAAGAATGTTACTCAATACTTCTTCAACAGCCACAGTTATGAACATATGTTGATTAAAAGAAACAAAAAGATTATTGCATATCCAGTTACGAACATATGCTGCATTACTCATCACTACATGATGCAGTACAACTCATGTTGTGGTGCACAATTAAGATACAAGTCAGCATTGCTTAACCAAATCTTTTGAAGGAAAAAGTGTGGGAAAAATTCACTATGTGCTTTAAGCTGTAACCCCGAGTAACGAGAGGATATCTAATCAACCAAACAAGCCAATAGAAGTCAACTTTCCAGTACTTATGATTGAGTTAGTAAACCCCTATTTTAGTCCTTAAAATTGTAAAGTTGGATATTGTAGGTCCTCCTGACTTTACAAAATTCTCAGTTTGATTCCTGACTTTTCAAAAAGTCATACATTTTAATTGGTTTCCACTTCATTTTCCACATTATTGTTTTACTTCAATAAGGAATGAATGTGGTTTTACAAATCAGGACTAAAATGAGAATTTTGTAAAGTTAGAGATGAATGCTTACAATTTCAAGGACTAAAATGAGATTTTACTCAATTGAGTTATAAATTTTTTTTGGGTGAACCCATTGAAAGCCAAGGACTAACAATAAGATCAATTTAAGAAGCTGGACTATAAGATACCCAATTGAGTTATGAATGATGACAATTAAATCATCTTGATTCGGCCTAGAAGTAGCATATTCCGGTGAACTAACTAACTATTCTCCTTTTATTTTGAGCAAAACAATAACCATACTTATGACTTATGAGTGACAAGAACAACAAGTAACAACAATTGATATAAATATCCTTGAATAGCAGTGTTATGAATGGAACGGAACAGAACAGAAAGTGAATGCTTCTGTTTACCAAGGATTTAGCTGGAGCTGGCCAAACCATGTTTTCCTCTACAGGCTGCTGCAGATGGCGACCACCACCCCTTCCTCTACTGGACCCAATGTTGAAAATCTTACCAAACCATTTCATAAAACCAGACTTTCTCTCTGTATATGAAGAAACAAAGTCCCCTGCTTCCCACCAAATTGCAAAAACAAAAAAAAAAGTTCAATTAGAATTTAGAACCGCAACTGTTAAGTCATATTATAAATCGAATTTGGCTTATCAAGTCGGTTGTGACTTTATTTGGATAAATTTCTCCATAAGAAAAGAAAATAAGAAAGTGAAATGAATCACGCAAGCTTATACATAAACTAATTTATAGAACCTCTTTGATTTAACTTCTCCATAAGCTAATTTATAAAAATTCTACCTAGACTGAATTTTAGCTTTATCTAAACATGGCCTATATCTTATTACACACTTTACATAATCTTCTAGGATCGTATGCAAAGTAAAATGAGAAATTTTGAGAACAACCATCCATACCCATTTAGTAAAATTAACAACCACCCAAAAAAAAAGGACTTAGAAGTTCAAAAAAAGTTTCACGTGGTTAATCTGAACTTTGCAAAATCTATTTTGTCTTCCACGTGATGATGGCAAGTGTTAGGCACATGAAGCTCTAGTTTGTGTGTTTTTCTTTTAACAGAAGGAAGAAGGAGAAGAAAGAGAAAATACCGTATATACAAGGGTGAGAAAGATGATTGATATCTGAGGGAGGAGCCATAGGTTATGTATAGATTTTCTGGTTACGTGAGAGGTGGAAGAGGCAAAAGGAAGCACGAAAAATGAAAATGATAGAGAGAGAAGGGGTTGGAGAGAGAGAGAGGAGCAATGAAAAACAAGGTTCATTAGAGATCGTTAATAATGGTTGAAAAGGAGGGATAGGAATCTATGAGGAAGTGGCAGAGAGAGAGATTCTTGGCTTCGAAAGCAATGAAGAGAAAGTAGACAATTGCAGAAAGATATGTTCTTGAAGAATGGGAGAATATTAAGTAACGGTGGATTGTTGAGAATCAAACTGGAATATATCTATGAGAGAGAAAGAAAGAGAGAGAATAACACAAAAGAAAAAAGGGGGTTGTGTTTGCACGCATGGAGATTGGAGTTGAAGACATAGTGCATGAAAGTTTTCTCTTTATGACTTTCTTGTTGGGAGCATTTTGGCGGGTAAGATGACAGAGACAGAGTGAGTTCAAACAGTTTCATTCTTCTCCCCAAATGGTCAACTATTTGTAGGGTCATTTTATGAGCTAGCTCCTAGCTGTAGATGGGAGAATAATGTCATCATATTCGACTAATGGCCTATTACCAATCAACTTTCACATACAAGATACTTCGAGGAAGTGTATGTAATTGTAGTGAAATTAGTGTTGATGGGATTCAATGATAATTATAAGATTTTTTTTCCGAGTCTTTATGTTATAAATAGAAGTAATACTAAAAAAATACTTTAGATATTATAATTAAATTTTATCCTTGTTGTTATCACAAAATTTTATATGGATTCAACTAAATAATAATGTTACGTCTAAGATAAATGAAATTTAAAGTTCATATTTTACATAAATTGGACTATCTCTTTAAAAAGTCGACACATGATATAAGTTCTTGTTTTCACAAGGTTTAGCACTTGAAGGACTAAGGATTATCATAAGAGGTAAATTGTATAAAACGATCTTAGAAAGTTAACATGATACAAGTGCTATCGCTTGTAAGGTTTAGCATTTGAAGGATTATGATTATCCTAATATATTGACCTTTGGAAGGTTGACCAACGATACAAGTACTTGTTCATGCAAGACTTAGAACTTGAGGAACTGTGGATGATCATATGATACAAGTGCTTGCACTATGAGGCATAATTGCTTAACACTTGATAAGTTGTAAAAAATCCCAAGAGGTTTAACCATGGAAGGCCTACCTCCGACACAAACATGGTTGGCTAACAAAATACAAATCTTAATATGACAAACCAATCTTGAGGATCAACTCCCTTTGACTTACCAATAAATAAATTCCCAATAAATTATCTTAGATTAACAAAAAGACATAAACTTTAAAAAGGGCTCTTGATTTGAACAATTTTGGTCACTTATGATTCGTATAGGAATCTTCAAAAGCATTTATAGTGGTTTAAAATTGTTAGAAAATATCTTTTACTTATTAAAAAACTATTATGTACAAAATATTTTTTAATAATTTTGAACCACCACAAAATTAATTGTCACAAACATTATAAGATAATATAAAATAAAGTCATGTCATTTAAGGTGATATTTGACTACAAAGATCAAAAGTGATAATAAAAAAAATGTTTATGAAATTTCACCGATCTTTTTTTATGAACTTAGGAATCCTTTAGTCAAAAATCAAAGATTAATTCTTCGAGTTACTGATATCTATTTAAGAGGTTGACTTTTCTCAACATATATTTTTTCGGTAATGTATATGGGACAGGAAATAATCTCCTAATCATGTGTTTAAGAAATAAGATCACTTATCAATGTCACACTATGTTTATTGGAAACTTTTACCAATTAAATATTAATTGAGGGATTAAAAAATAATTTAAAAATTTTCAACGAGTAAATATATTTAATCGTAAAAATTAAAGTTGTAATTTGATATCCCCTATATCATAGCCAACAAAACTCAATACCATTGATATATAAATAAGTCAATATGAATTAAGAATTACTAATTTGTGCTTCTTCACAACTCAATAAAAAAGTTTATCATCGAGATGAAACAAAAGTATTAGAAAGGGGAAAAGAAAGTACTCCTATGAAGTATTCACTATAAAGCTATAGTTTGTAAATTAATGGTGCTCAAAGAACAAATTTAGAATATTAATGGACATTAATATCTATATATAGTAAATAGTAATAGCGTTTTGACAACTGCACTCTCTTTATCTTTTTCAAATTCCGTTGATCCTTAGCTACGAATATAAATCGTTATCCTATTATTCCTCATATCAAAACAAACCCTTTTCTTCTGTATATCTTCTATTTGACATGACAAGCAACAAGCAAAAAGTTTCTTCATCATGCTCATGAGTTCACACACAAAGGGAATCTACGTGCACTTAATTAGGTATGTATCATTTATTGGAAGGAAAGAAAATTAATCCTGCCTTCGTTAACAAATTAAAAAATTAATAAATAAATACATAAATGGGACGAGGATCGTAGATTCGTAGTCGTATATTTTGTTGTTATTGTGATGCTGTTTTGTAAATGAGCTCATGATACGCTAGCTTTTTCTTTTAGTTTATGGACCAACCATAACATATGAAATAGAAAGCGAGAGGGTTATATCGCTTATAAATTATAATATCATTTTTTTACAGTCACTTATAATATCATTAACTAAAGTTATTTACTCAAAACAGAAAGATATTGAACTAACGAGTGAAAGTTACCCAAGGGAAACATTGCTCATGCTGATGGTAAATAATACGAAGCTAATGGTGAACGTCAAAAATCGGAATTAATTTTCATATTCCTGCACAAGAGGAATAATAACAACGGCGTGGAAATAGCAAATACAACTCATTTTCTCATAGGAATATAAATGGAACTTTCCTTAAAATAATCTTTCAAAACTTAAACCAAATATAAGAATCAATTTTTGCAAGATTCTCAAGAATAAATTAATAAAGCTTGAAACAAACCCTCGAAAACGTTCGAATGGAAATGTCCTTGTAGGGGGTGACCGAAAATTACATTTATTATTTAAAAATATATTTATCATTTTATTAAAAAAAATGATGAGTTCAATATGGGGATTTATTAGGGTACGACAAGTCTCAATCAAGACTCATACAGTGTTTACAAGTGTAATTATCAAGGTTTTCACATTAATAGCGATCTTTATGATTTTTATCAGCTAAACTAATTTTTGTTGGGAATTGAAAATTATATTATTCTTCAATTTGGAAGGCTAAGAAATATGTGTATGCGTGATGGTATTATTGTCCAAGGTGTTGTAATTGCATACTTGCAAC
The DNA here is from genome assembly GCF_004193775.1 of Glycine soja. Lineage (NCBI taxonomy): Eukaryota > Viridiplantae > Streptophyta > Magnoliopsida > Fabales > Fabaceae > Glycine > Glycine soja. The sequence continues at coordinate 2,699,577 of NC_041019.1, forward strand.
GTTTCGACTTCCAAATACATTGCTTCAAAGGAAATGTCAAATGTTGGAAACAAAACAGAGAAATAATAATTTCTAATACTCAGATGCAGCTTTATTAATATTTTCCAGTTTTTTGGAAAAGAATCTTTGCCTTTTACTAGCTTCATGTTATAGTATTTGTATGAGATAATTAAAAAGAAAAAGTACGAAAGAAAAAATAAAAGAAAACTGAAAAAGCCTTATCACCTATTAGAAAGATGATATCATTGTAAATTTATAGAAGGGGCACTGAAAACTAGGAGTTTCAAAAGTAAACAGTAAAGAAAAGCATCTTACAACCATGCCGTCTTCCTTTACCTGGCTTTGCAGCTATATCCGATGCATATATATATGGATCCGTTTACCAAACAATTGGGTAGTATTAACCTTTTAGTCTTGGTAACATTTCTCTACAAATCAAAGAATTAATTTACTTTGCTGCAAAATGGTTAATTAATGGAAGTTCGGACTAGTTAAACTAGTACTACTACCAATGCGAGTTAGCACAAATAGTTAAAAATTTGATATGAACTCCCACCTTCTCAGGGTCTGAGTTCAAATTTTCTGATGCCACTTTTCTCCCTTGCGGGTAAATTTCCCAAAGAGATTTCCCAACACCTAGAGATTAGTTCTATTACTTGTGTAGTTGTATTCAGGTGGAACGTACTGTTTACGAGCGGTTGGAGCATATGTAATAATTCTTTAGGTAGGTTTTTACTAGTAACGTCATCATGCATGTCATTAACGCCCTATGGCTAGTTTGGAGTGTCTCTCCATTTTACCGCTTTATGTTATCAATAAAGAAGAAGAAAAAGTTAACCTAGTTCTTTTTTCTTAATTTCACATGATTCTTGGAGGAAAAAACTCTTAGAATTAAGCTGAAGCACATGTTTCATCTGGATAAAGTGGATGTCTGTCTTCATTCTCCAAAGTGGATATGTACGTCGCCTTTAAGCATGTGTTTCTGCTTTGGCAGCTTTGAGCTTTATCCAGTACTAGTAGCTATCTATATATAGAAGTTAAGATACATATTTTATAATGAAAACAAGGGAAGAAGGAAAGCCATCATCCTCAAATCTCTTTAAATTTTCTTTACGAGAAAAGCCATTATTTATGACTCCGACCACATGTTAGGGTAACCTTGTAGATACTAATTTTCTCTTACATGTAAAACACGGGCGTAGAATCTTTAAATTTCAAGTAATTGACATAGCCATATGTTGGTCACGAAATCAGAAGAAATTGCGGTACAAATGCAGGATTTGTATCTAAGCACCAATTACTAACTAATTGCAATTTAGTAACTAGCAATAATATGTATCCTTTGTTCTTAGCTCCATAATTTTGCTTCCTCTTGTCTAAAATAAGATCATTTCAATCAAAAATATAAACATGTTCCAAGTTTTTATATAATGTATTTTTTTATCCATAAATATTAATTATTAATTTTATTAGTAAATAGGATTGAACATGTGACTTTTTTTTTTAATCACCCAACCAATCTTATCTTATATCTCCCGTTTTTATATGATCTATAAAAATAAGCAAACAAGCTTGCAAAACCTTGTGGCTTCCTCTAACAAACTGGAAATAATTTTGCAATTTTGAATAAATCTAAATCAATTTTCCATTAATATTACATTGTCATGACAAAATTATTTATCATAGCAGAAATCGAAGTAGCAACATTAGGGCGAACAAATTTATATTTACCATAATCGGTCAATTTGTTTAAATTTAAAAATTAATTTTATATTAGTATTTTTAAAAAATTGATTTTATTTTTTAAAAAATAGGATTTGGTTCTTAAAAAAATAGAAAATTACTTTTTTTTTTATAAAAAATAGTTTAAGTATAAACATTAAAATATAAAATTTACTTATTTTATTAAAAAAAATACTTTTTTTACAAAATAAACTAATTAAACAAACGACCCTAAATATGCTTGCCGTGAGGTACAGAGTTCAGATGATGAAGGCAAGGGGAAACATATCACGTGCATGCAATCAGAGTTAACTAATATATAATTATATATTATATATTGATAAAAATGAGGGTCTTTTTATCTTCTGAAGGAAAGCTTTCATTAATCCGTAATGTTACTTCCATATTTTCATCTGTAACTTATTTCTGATTTGGAAACATGACCGTATTGATAACAAATTCAGTTTCTAATTAAACCGAACCAGACGGTCCGATCCAAAATTTAAAATACCGATTGAGCAGTTAGCCTATAACTTTAGGGTTGTGCAAAATTCATTTTTCTAAACCAGACTATTTAAAACGGTTTGATTCTTAATCCAAACTTGCAAACAGTACTAGAGAACTGCTTCTGAACTAAACTATTTTTTGAAGAATCAGTTTTTTAAACTAAATTGGTTTAGAATTGATTTTACAAATCAAACTAATTTTCAAACCGAACTGAATTAAAAGTTTTTGTTTTATTATACGGCTATGAAGATAATAGAGGGCAAATCAATTATCAGTGCATTTAACTGTTTTTATAACAGTTTGATTCAATTTTGATAAATTGGTTGGACTATAAACCAATTCAATTCAATTGGGTTCTAAACCAATTGGGTTCAAACTTATGGTTGAACACTAATAGGTATGAATTAATTCATATGAATCATAATCACGTAAATAAGTTGAATGAGTTAAATCATAAGGATGATGTGTTTTTTAATTTATTAATAAATTATTTTTTTAATAGTAAATATTTTTTATTTATAAAAAAATATACAGATTAAATAATTTGTATGATTTATATCAAAATTAATTATTTAAATTTATATGTATATTAAACTGTTATAAAAACTGTTATATCAAAAACAGTTTAATTATTACAAAATTAATTATTTAATTATTACAAAATTAATTAATCCTGCCTAGGGTAGCTTTGCTATTCTTAGCCGGTCCCAAGCCCGGATAAAAGGAGAGGGTTGTGTTAGGCTTTCGACAGTTAACGTTAAACTTTGTCGAATCTCTATGACATGGATCAATTACGTAATAATGTGAATGCTAGGTCGTTGCCCGGAAGCAACGCGCTGTATGGCTCGAGTACAGTGTCAAAAGAGCAAGAGCCGCTGCATCGCCGCCCGGATGTAGTGAAAAGTAAGCAAGGGTTCCCACATTTTCGTGAACGGGTGTGGGTAAAGAAGCTAGTTCATGACAGGAGGATTCGCTTTGGTACATGGAATATAGGCACACTTACTGGAAAATCTATGGAAATAGTGGATGTTATGGTGAGGAGGAAGATCAATTTTATGTGCCTACAAGAAACTAAGTGGACAGGTGAAAAAGCGAAAGAATTAGACAACTCGGGATTTAAGCTGTGGTATACGGGAAAAATCAGATCAAGAAATGGGGTAGGGATTATTGTGGACAAGGAGTGGAAGAAGGATGTCGTGGATGTAAGAAGAGTAGGAGATCGTATCATAGTCTTAAAATTGGTAGTGGGACAGGACACCTTTAATGTTATTAGTGGGTACGCACCTCAGGTTGGGTTAGCAGAACACTTTAAGGTAAAATTTTGGGAGGATCTAGAAGGGGTACTTCAGGATATACCCCAAGGAGAGAAAGTTTTCCTAGGAGGGGATCTCAATGGACATGTAGGTAGCGTGGCTAGAGGTTTTGAGGGGGTGCATGGGGGTTTTGGCCTAGGGGAGATGAATGGGGAGGGTAAATCCATCTTGGAGTTTTCGGAGGCTTTGGATCTTTCTATAGCCAATACATGGTTTAAGAAAAGAGAGGAACATCTTATCACTTACAAAAGTGGAGGGACATGTTCTCAGATAGATTTCTTCCTTATCAGGAAGTCTGATAGGAAGTATTGCTTGAACTGTAAAGTTATCCCGGGAGAGAGCTTGACTACCCAACATAAAGTTTTGGTTATGGATGTAAGAATTAGAGATAGGGCAAAGAGAAGAAGTCCTCTGGTAGCACCAAGGATCAAATGGTGGCACTTGAAGGGTGAGAAACAAGGAATCTTCCAACAAAAGATATGGGAGGGTTGGTGTGGACAATCACAAGGAAGTGCAAATGATATGTGGAACAAGATGTCCCAAGAGATTATTAAAGTGGCTAAAGAGACGTTGGGTGAATCTAGAGGTTTTGGACCTAGGGGTAAAGAATCGTGGTGGTGGAATGAAAATGTTCAGAGCAAAGTTAGAGTAAAAAAGGAGTGTTTCAAGGAGTGGTCTAGGTGTAGAAATTCTGAAACTTGGGATAAGTATAAGATAGCTAGAAATGAAACCAAGAAGGCGGTGAGTGAGGCAAGAGCCCAAGCTTTTGACGGACTATACCAAGCTCTAGGAACCAGGGACGGAGAAAGATCTATATATAGGCTTGCTAAGGGTAGAGAGAGGAAGACTAGAGATTTGGATCAAGTAAAGTGTGTTAAGGATGAAGAAGGCAAAGTCTTAGTGCATGAAAAAGATATCAAGGAAAGGTGGAAGGCGTATTTCCACAACTTATTTAATGATGGATATGGATATGACTCTAGCAGTCTAGACACAAGAGAAGAGGACCGGAACTATAAGTACTATCGTAGGATTCAGAAACAGGAAGTAAAGGAAGCGTTGAAAAGAATGAGTAATGGTAAGGCGGTGGGGCCAGACAACATACCTATTGAAGTGTGGAAAACTCTTGGAGATAGAGGTCTTGAGTGGCTCACCGAACTCTTTAACGAAATTATGAGGTCAAAACGCATGCCGGAGGAATGGAGGAGAAGCACGTTAGTGCCAATCTATAAAAACAAGGGGGATATACAAAATTGTGCAAATTATAGGGGAATCAAGCTCATGAGTCATACCATGAAATTATGGGAAAGAGTGATCGAACGAAGATTAAGAAAGGAGACTCAAGTTACTGAGAATCAATTTGGTTTCATGCCGGGAAGGTCGACCATGGAAGCGATTTATTTATTACGGCGGGTGATGGAGCAATATCGCATGGCCCAACAAGACTTGCACTTGATTTTTATTGACTTGGAGAAAGCGTATGATAGAGTGCCTAGAGAGATTTTGTGGAAAGCTCTAGAGAAGAAAGGGGTTAGGGTTGCATATATTCGAGCTATCCAAGATATGTATGATAGGGTATCGACTAGTGTTAGGACACAGGGTGGAGAGTCAGACGATTTTCCCATCACAATTGGTTTACATCAAGGGTCAACCCTTAGCCCCTACCTTTTTACCTTAATTTTGGATGTCCTCACGGAACAAATCCAAGAGATAGCGCCGAGATGCATGCTTTTTGCAGATGACATAGTCCTCCTTGGAGAGTTGAGGGAGGAATTGAATGAGAGGTTGGAAACTTGGAGACGAGCTCTAGAAACACATGGCTTTCGCCTAAGCAGAAGCAAATCGGAGTATATGGAATGTAAGTTCAACAAAAGAAGGAGGGTTTCTAACTCAGAGGTGAAAATAGGAGATCATATTATCCCTCAAGTCACACGGTTTAAATATCTTGGGTCTGTAATACAGGATGATGGGGAAATTGAAGGGGATGTGAATCATCGCATTCAAGCAGGATGGATGAAATGGAGAAAAGCATCGGGGGTGTTATGTGATGCAAAGGTACCGATCAAGCTAAAGGGAAAGTTTTATCGGACTGCGGTAAGACCGGCGATTTTGTACGGAACAGAATGTTGGGCGGTCAAGAGCCAACATGAGAATAAAGTCGGTGTAGCGGAGATGAGGATGTTGCGGTGGATGTGTGGTAAGACTCGACAGGATAAAATTAGAAACGAAGCTATTAGAGAGAGGGTTGGAGTAGCGCCTATTGTAGAGAAGATGGTGGAAAATAGACTTAGGTGGTTTGGGCATGTAGAGAGAAGACCGGTAGACTCTGTAGTGAGGAGAGTAGACCAGATGGAGAGAAGACAAACAATTCGAGGCAGAGGAAGACCCAAAAAGACTATAAGAGAGGTTATAAAAAAGGATCTCGAAATTAATGGTTTGGATAGAAGTATGGTACTTGATAGAACATTATGGCGGAAGTTGATCCATGTAGCCGACCCCACCTAGTGGGATAAGGCGTTGTTGTTGTTGTTGTATTAAATATAAATATACATTAGAAATTTTAATATTATGTATATAAATATCATTTATTTTAAAACTAATTGGCCTATTAGTTTTTATTAGAGCGTTATACTAATTACCTGAAAAATTACTAGGTGTACCAGCAATTTCGCTGACTTCTACCATTCCATTACATTCCCAAAACCCAATCCAGAAGGCAATGGAGTGGAGTGCCGAAAGAAATATTTGGAGGTGCAGGTAGCAATAGTCCAAAACCACACCTAACTAAGCACGAGCGGTAAAAAGAAAATTTTTAGGCAGCTCTGGGTTCTTCCGTAACAAGAAAGACTCTATGACGTGGCAATTCCGCTAATGTTTGGTCAGCATCGTTCAGAAGAGAATGTCATTGACATTCTAAGTTCTAACTCAAGACAAAACACTACTCTTCTCTTTCCATCTTTCGATCCAACCTTCAGTTTTCTCACAACACCCCCATGGCTCAAGGTATTTCCTTTCATCTCACGTGTATTGTTAATTTCCAGATTTGGGTTGTTTCAATCCTAGTGTTTCTTTTCAACTTGAATGCATTCTGCTTTACTCAGCTTTAAATTTTCATGCCCTTTTTTCTGTCGATTTTGCAAAAGGAGATAATGGGTCCTCCAAATCTTCGTCAGTGACTCCGTATGAAGAAGCATTGGATGCCTTGTCATCTCTGATCACTAAACGCACTCGTGTCGGTGATGTCAATATGGAGGAACGATTCAACGTGCTTTATAAGTACCTAAAGGTGCTATTTTTGTGAATTGGGTTTTAATATACATATTTGCTCACATTGTTGGAATAACAGTAGTAATAATAATAATGAAGTCTAGTTGTTTGGTGATTCATTCCATAGATGCTTGATTTGGAGGAGGCGATTTCAAATATGAAGATTATCCATGTTGCTGGCACCAAAGGGAAGGTACTTTCATTCAACTTCAATGGTTGCTTGGAAATGAAGCCATGTTAGCAGTTAGAGAATACATGCATTCACACAGATGGTTAATCAGAACAGTGGATGAAGATTGGACAGTTCATATATCATGTCGGTAAATCCCACTTAAAATACACATTTAAAATACAAACAATCCGATCTTCATCCAAGAGCTATGAATCTGTGAATGCATGGATTTCATTTCCATTAAGAGCTCTAGAGTATTTGGTTTGCTGTTCACATGGAGTTTTTTTTATTGTATAGTTAAACACTTTAACTAGCTAAGCCTGAGGAAATTCAAAGTTTTTGCAATGATCGATGTGGTTGGTGGTTGGTGGTTGGTGGTTGGTGGTGCCTTAGAGGAGTAGCTATGGATTTCTACTTTCATGTATATATAGACAGATAAATACATAGATAGGTTGCCATATGTATTTCTACTCGTGCATTTGTAACGATAAACATTTTCCTCTTGACTTTGCTTCCACAGGGATCTACATGCACCTTCACAGAATCTATATTACGCAACTGTGGATTTCGCACTGGGCTTTTCACTTCTCCTCACCTAATTGATATCCGAGAAAGGTTTCGTTTAGATGGGTGAGTATTTCAGATGCATAGATTGATTTTATTTCTATTTACTATAGTAGTCAGCTTGTGTTATTTTGCATATTGGGTTCATTCTCTTTTTTGAATTGGCCATTGTATTCATTTTTAATCTTCATTGTGTCTGTTATTTACTTTTTTAAGGTTGCATATTAGTTAAACATGAATTCTGATTACTTTCTTCATACTGGAGCGGTTTTGTAACAAATGGATCTTTTTATGTTGGTAGCTACTGTAATATCATCTTGTACTTTTAACTTTTAAGTCATACTCCCTTTGGACTCATATATAAGCAAAAGAGTGGTCTTGTATGTCGGACTTAAATATAAGCAAATCTAACTAATTTTGTCCTATTTAATACTTTCATTCCTAAAACACCCTTCATTTAATTCTAATTCTATTTCCAATAACTCTTTTTTATTCATGATAACAAGTTCCAATGAAGGACATTTTAGAAATAACCTTATTTTTTATTTGAGATTAGTAAAATTAAATGATGTGAACTAACTTTCTTAATTAATGTGAAATTAGTTATTTTTTCTTATATACGAGTCCAAAGGGAGTACCAAATTTCACAAATGTACTAAAATGTATTATATGCTTCTTTTTAATTCATCTTTGCTGCATAGCTACTTAGCTACTGTGCTCTGATCTATTAACATTATTCTCGTTGCTTCTGCAGTGTGGAAATCTCTGAAGAGAAATTTTTAGTTTATTTTTGGTGGTGTTATGATAGACTAAAGGTATATTTCTGTGGATAATTACTTCATTATAATTTTTACAAGCAGAACTTATAAAAGCAGATTATCATTTTTCCCTATTTTTAATCTGAACTCGAACCAAATCTTATTCCTACATTTTTGAGCTGGTGGAAACTTTCTTTCAACTTAGTTATACAGGTCCATGTTAGGATCTGATTGCTAGGTATGAGACTTGAGTCCCATGTTAGATGTATGAGATTCTAGTGTAGGGTTTATAAGGCCTTGGACTCTCTAACTACAATGACTAGCTTTTGGGGTGTGAATCTCTTAACTTTTGTATCAATTGGTATCAGAACTTTTCACCATGTCTCTTGGCTGCAAATGAGCAACACAGGTCATGACAACAGCTTTGCAGTGCTTACTTGAGAATAGTCAAGGGCTAGTGGCCTAGTGCACAGCCAGGCTCTGTGAATGCCGTGACTGCAGAGTATGGTGGTATGTTAGGATCCAATTGTAAGGTATGAAACCTGAGTCCCACATATAAATATGAGATTCTAGTGTGAGGTTTATAAGGCCTTGGGATCTCTAACTACAATGGCTAGCTTTTGTGTAGTTCTCCCAAGATTCTTATCAGTCCATAAATGAGTTTACCAGTTACAGTTAAGAGTGACAAGATGGATATTTCCTGCCAATTGTGCTGATGTTTTGAAGCTATTTCATTTTTCTTCCTTTTTGAGTTGTTGCGTGGCAATGGCTCTCAAGTCAGGAGACAACTGATGGAGAAAATACCGAAATCACTCAAAGTATTATTGTAAATGTTTTATCAATCTGAGCATCATCCAGAACAGTAGAAAGAAAGTAAGAAAAAATGGTTTTTATTGTCACTATGGTGCTTTTAGCACAATCAACTTCTATTCTGTGCTCCAACAAGATGCTGTCTTAATAATTAGACTTTGGTGTTGTATAACAGTAAAGCCATATTAAATTCATGCATGACTAATCATCACAGTGATCTCTTCGAATTGATGTTTGCAGAATTTTAAAAAGCTTTCATGGTCTGATATGCTTGCTAATATATGGTTTCACAGGAAAATACTGATGACAATGTTCCAATGCCTACATTTTTTCACTTCCTTGCTTTACTTGCCTTCAAGATATTTGCAGCAGAGCAGGTTTGATCCATGTGCTTAAATACCTACATTGAGTCGTTCCATTCTGATACCACTTCTTGTATATTTTACTACCAATGAATAGAAGCAACTTTATTTCTTTTATGCAGGTAGATGTTTCTATAATGGAGGTTGGATTAGGTGGAAAATATGATGCAACGAATGTGGTATGCATAATTATCATTTCAGAAGAAATGTTTGTTCTTTAGCAGACTACCACTATAAAACTGCTTGAATATTGATATTTTCTGTGAAGTTAATATTGGAACAAGCTGATGATGTTTTGATTTTTCAGGTCCCAACACCTATTGTGTGTGGTATAACCTCCCTTGGGTATGACCACATGGAGATTCTTGGTTAGTTCTCTTTTTCTGTGTTCTGGGTAACTACTAATTTAATGCATATCTAGTTGATTTATTTAACCAGTCGGGTTTACCTCCATTTGCTGGATTCTACTAATAGGGAATACTCTTGGAGAAATTGCTGGTGAGAAAGCTGGTATCTTCAAGGTAATTTTTGGAGTAGAGTATATTTTCTCTCTCTATTCTGATGTAGAGAACAGCCCAGTACTTAAAGCCAGACTGTTAAGAGGAGATAGCCTCAACTTTAAACGGGAGTTCTGTGTCTTACAACCATGAGCCAACCAATAATGTAGTCACACTCCTGTTTCATTTTATTTTTTATTTTTGAAACAAAAGAAAAACTCCTTTTGAAGTTTGTATCAACAATGTGCACTTTCATGTGCTGCAATTTTATGTATCTTTTCTCTTGCAGTTTCATGTCCTCCCTTGTAAGTTGCAACACCCAACACCATTTTCTATCCTTTCTTCCTAAATATTTCCTTTTATTCCTTTTATGTATTTATTTTATATTTTGATTTGGTGTAGCATCGGATTCCAGCATTTACTGTGCCTCAACCTGATGAAGCAATGCATGTACTCAGAGAGAAGGCTTCTCAGTTAAATGTAAGTACATTCTTTCATGTCCTTACATCCTCCAGAACTTGCACAAACAACTCTTAACTTGGCATAATAGTATAAAATTGTTATGTCAAAGTCCAAAAAGAAAGTACTAGCTGGTGCTTGTTTTTCTTGCAACAAAATTTTAAATATATCATGGTTATAGCTTAGCTGCATTGTATTTGATGTAAAACTTGTCAAACAATGCAAAATTTGTCAACAAATTTCACATTTTCACTGATGTTTTATTCTTTGTACTTGAATGTTTGACTATTTGCCTATATATGCATTACTTAGTCGCTTTGCCCAAAGTTCTGTCCCATGATTCTATAAGTATGTCTGTTTATTGTGTCATAAGGATGATATATCATAAGAACTTAATCGATGGTAATTTTTTCATTGCCTTGCAAAGAAAAATAATTGCTTCAATAAGATTTAGCATGTTTGGCCATACTAATGCTGCATGTTATCAAGTCGTGTCTCCGTACTCTCTGCATGTTACATTGGTCAATCATCTTTTGAAAGTTTGGGGACTCCTAACTTCAAATGTAGATAGCCTTCCTCACTTACCTAGTTGGAGTAGCTCTTTGGTTTTCACATTCAATCAATTGAGGTGATTTTCCTGACTGTAGGTACCTCTTCAAGTGGTAACCCCATTAGATGCCAAATTGCTAAATGGTTCAAGACTAGCGCTTGGAGGTGAACACCAATATATAAATGCTGGTCTTGCTATTGCATTATGCTCTACGTGGCTGAAAATGAATGGGCATCTTGAAGACTCGTACTTGAAACATATAGTAAGTTCTAGATGTGAAAAAATAGTTCTTTTATGACCTTACCCTTTCGTGTTTATGTCTTGTTTTTGTCATGCTTCTGAAGTGACTCATCTGCCTGTATGAAGCAACATACTTTACCAGAGAAGTTCATAAAAGGGTTAACAACTGCAAGTTTGCAAGGAAGGGCTCAGATTGTTCCTGATCAGTTCATCAATGATGAAATACCAAATGAACTTGTCTTCTTTTTAGATGGGGCTCATAGTCCTGAAAGCATGGAAGCATGTGCCAGGTGGTTTTCTCTTGCTATTAAAGATCAAGACCAGATTTTGTTTCATCAGAAACTTGATAATTCTAACTTCTCAAACCAAGTAGTGAAGATGCGCAATGGTGAAACTGTACAGAAGAAATCCACACAGGTAGAAGAATAAGCTGTTGTTGAATATTCAACAAATATAACCTGACAAATTAACAGTAAAGTTGAATGTCTAATTTCTGTTGAGCATGTTACGTGGACTGAAATTAGAAGAATGTCACTACCTGTGAAGAAAACAAAATAAGAGTAACTAATATTTTTTAGGTAGTCAGTAGTATGGCAAATTGCTTTGTTGAATGGAAATCATAAATATAAGTTCTTGGAAGTGGTTTGCATGGCTCATGTACAGAATGATTTTAAAAAACAATTAAAATCTGGTGAGATAGGATGGTAATGCTAATGTTTATTTCAATCTTCATTATTTTTCATAAATATATTTAGCTGAAATCATTGAATTTTTTTGCAGATTTTGCTGTTCAATTGTATGTCTGAGCGAAACCCTCAGTTGCTTCTTCCCCACTTGATGAAAACATGTGCTGATCATGGTGAGTAATATATGGACTTTGCTAGAACGTGGTTACTCTGTAATGGCTTAGTCCAATAAGGATTAAAAAAATCCATGGATTAATAAATGTTTAGCAAATGAATGCCTTTGTGTCCATGTCCTCAATTAATTCTGTGATAGTTTAGGTCTATTGGGAGAAAAAAAAATGCCAAACATTTTTCCAACTGACAATTTTTTCTGAAGAAATAAACAACTATATTGAATCTGTAGGTGTCTACTTCAAGAAGGCACTCTTTGTACCTGGTTTATCAGTGTATCACAAAGTTGGATCCCATGCTTTACCAGCGACAGATTCTGATGTTGACCTGTCGTGGCAGCTTACTCTACAAAGAGTGTGGGAAAATCTCATGCAAGGGAACAAAGGTATTGTTTGATCACATACAAATTATATGTTTCTTTTCAAGTTCTTCAATAATTAGGCCCTACTCTTGCCATAGAGTGGTCACCAAAATTTGATCCAGTAGGCATATAAAATAAAGCTAGGCCCTCTAAGATTATTTTTGGATTTTTTCTGTCTCTGTTGGATCCCTGTCCATGATCAATTTAAACTCAACATGAGAAATTCTTAGGCTGGCATTACTTACACCTAGTTAACAGTTTACATATGTAAAATCATTCTTTAGAGAAACATATTTATAAATGTTATTGATCATTATGTACTTATGACTAACAGAGCCTACTTTAGAATTTCATTGAGATTTACTGCATCATAGGAGAGTCTTTTTCCTTACTCATTTATTTCTCCTTCATATTATTTATTTAATTTAGAGAAATGGACAATTCTCTGACTTTAGTCTGTTTTGAGTCACTTGGCTAGAAGGCAAGAGTAATAATTCTGCTCCTGAAGAATTAAACATGGAAATGAGTGCCAGCAATTGTGAACACAGTGCCGTGTTTTCCTCATTGCCACTGGTTCTCAAATGGCTTAGGGACACGGTGCAACAAAACCAGTCAACTCGTTTTCAGGTAACATTAATTCATGGTTACACTGGAGAATTGTGAATATCTGATATGGTGATATGTTAGATATTGATTCCTTTTTTTTTTAAAGTGCGTTAGTTTGAGTATGTTGTAACTTTGCTTAAGTGACGGGGTTTGTCATTTGCACAATTGCATAGAATAAGTTTCTTCAACAGACTCACAAAACTGTCATCTCTATGATCCCCCCCTTTTTTTTTCTCCCTCATAAATGGGTCTCCTTTGAACTCTGAGGTCTGTGAAACACACAACTCTGCAAGTAAAGCAACTCCAGTAGGCTAGTAACAGTGATAGTCCCTATCATGCCCTGAAGAACTCCTGTATATAAGCAGTAAAAAAAATCAATGCAAGTAGCACTCCTCGGACCATTTTGGTACAAACCATTGGTTCATCTCTCTCATTTTAATCCCTATGTTCTTACCAAGATAAGAAATTCAGGAACTTGCAAAAAAATTGTATAAATAATATGAAAGATTCAGTTTAAGGAATGCATGTGTTGAGAGACATATAAAGTGAAAGAAGATAATCTTGACCATTCAATCATTCATGAATGGTCAAGATTAGCTCCATTTAATGTTACACGGATGATTAAGATTAGTTGCTCCTTTGTTCTGTTTATTATATGCCATGTATAGGATCTGACTGCAAAATTTGTCTGGTTGATGCATCAGGTCCTTGTTACTGGTTCTATACATCTTATTGGTGACATGTTGAAATTAGTCAAGAAGTGATTCGTTGGGCTACTTGAAAGATTGGCTTTCATTCAGATTTTTTAAGTACCACTATTTGAGTCCATGAAAGTGCTGTTACACTTGGTTCAAAAGCTGTTGACAGAAGGTTATCAATATAATAACTACATTCTTGATTGTAGACATTGATGCATCCATTACATTGGTTTAAATCAGCATCACTCTGGCTACTTCGTGGGTCTTTCAACTTTCATTTCACTGTAATTGAAAATAAAGGTGGATTAAGGGACATGAATAAAGAATAACATCTATCAATTTTCTTAGCATCATTCTTTAAATTTTTTTAATCATTTAACTTATTAATTAATCAATAGAAAATCACTTTTTTACACTCATACAAATTCGTTAGTAAAATTGTCGTGCTATAAAACAGTACTCATGTTAACTTTTCTGTAGCAAAAAGTGATAAAGTGGAGACACTTTCTTTTCTTTTTTTAGATAACAAAAGGAAAAAATGGAAACACTTTCAATAATATCATATAGGGTATCAATGACATGTTAGAGCATTTTCAATAGGAGATCAAATTTTGTGATTTTAATCAATTTTTTTGATGAATCTTGTAGTTTCACATCACTCGGGAGATTTTTATAATTTTTTGCTCTAATAAAAGATTAAATTTTATAATTTTGAAATACTTTTCTAAGTCTCACAATAGATTTACCTTTTAATATTTATTTACATTTTATTTTAAAATAATTATAACTAATTATATATATATATATATATATATATATATATATATAAATTAACACAAAAATAGAAAACATATGAATGACTAAATTTAATCCCCACCCTCTCATCCCTCCATTGTATGTTAATGACATGTTAGAGCATCTTCAATAAAAGATTAAATTTTGTGATTTTAATCAATTTTTTTTTTATGAATTTTGTAGTGTCACATCACTCGTGAAATTTTTACAATTTTTTGCTCTAATAAAAGATTAAGTTTTATAATTTTGAATCACTTTTTAAGTCTCACAATAGATTCACCTTCTAATATTTATTTACAATTTATTTTAAAATAATTATAACTAATTATATATATAAATTAACACAAAAATAGAAAATATATGAATAATTAAATTTAATCCCCACTCTCTCATCCCTCCATTGCCCCCCTCCCGTTTCCTCCCTTGGTTGTGTCCTCACCACCATTTCCAACATCCCAAGCCCACCATCCTAGATCCATTGACAAACAACATAGATTTAATCATCCCACCATCTGTCACGACATCGGTTCAATCTTGATGGGATGATGTGTAATACTATATTTTTATAAATAAATTAAAAAGGTGTTTTATTTATAAATAAATAGAGTTTTAAAAAAATGATGAGATTTTTATAATTAAATAAATAAGGAGAAATAACTTTATTAATTAAAATAATAGTTTGAAGGAAAATAAAAAAAATATTTTATTTATTCATTTGATAAGAAATAAAATAGAGTAAATAATAGGCTAAAAATACTTAGCTATAAAGAGACATATTAGGTATGAGAATACGTCTATAAGACGTGATCCCATTTTTTTCATCAGATTCGAGTAGAGACCAAAAGTCTTGAGCGACCGATCCGACAGAACAACTCAAAAGATAAAAAAAGTATCGTTAATTTCTTCATACTCTTCCAAGTTCGAAGTACCATTTGTACAAATAAGAATGAGTACTTCCAAGCGTCCTTTTCTTTTACAACACAAGCCAAGTCGAGTGAGTGCTTCTTCATCCTACTAATGCCCCGCCACCCATACCAATTGTGCCTCTGCATTAACCACCCTAGATCTATCCCAAAACTCCCTCTCCGTTGGATTTCATATTTTCATCCCCACAATTGCTATTCTCACCATTCATGTGGGTGAGTTTTTGTGATTCTAAAAATGCTTTTATCACCAAAACATGATTCCTTTATGTAAATTATACAATAGGATCATGTTTTTGCTCGTATCTATTTTTCACCTCAAATAATTTTATTATGTATATGTCTTATAAAATCATGATATTGTTATACATAGTGGGAAATATGAAAAAAATATAAAATAGAAATATATTTTTGGTATTTGTGTTGTTATTCTCTTTTTTTTGTCATTTTTAAATTATCTTACAGATTTTATAATGCATACTCTAAAACTATTTGTTTACATGGTATCCTATAATAATTTCTGTTGTATAATAATAACCTTTATGTAAGCATAAGCTCTAATGTAAGTCATAGAGCTTATAGATAAATATATATTCTATTTTTTTAATTTTTTTTTTTGCTTGTAATCTAAGAGAGAGTACAAAAGACTACAAAATAAAAATGTTTCAATAAAATATATAAACAACGAAAATATATTTCTATTGTGTATTTTTTATTTCTCTTATACAATGAAAATACATTTTTATGGTATATTTTATAGATATGTTAAATTCAAATCGATCCAAAAATACTACAAAATGGTGAAAATCAATATTTTTTTATTTTGGTAAACTATGTTATTTCACTTTAAATTTTTTGATATTTATGATTTTGGTCCTTTTGTAAAAATTGATTAACGTCTTTGAATTTTTTTCCATCCAATATTTTGTTTGAGCTATTTCAGTCATTAAGTGATGATGTATTATTAGTTTTTTATTTATTTTATTATGGTTAATTTTTTAACAAATAAAAACATCCAGAAATTGCATGAATGAAGATATTTTTAAAAGGATTAATTTGTAACAACTTTCAACCAAACAAAGATTTGAATTATATATATATATATATATATATATATATATATATATTCGTATTTTGAAAAAATCAAAAGAATCATATACAATAGAAAATTAATTCTTGTTTCAATCGAATTCTTTCTTAAAATTTGTCAATGAACTAATGCTTAACCATGCCACAAATTGCAAGAACATGAAAAAAATAAACTAATTTATCCATAAAAAATTGTTCTTATCTATGTATCACAAATTGATCTCATTTATGTTCTTAGGTTTATAATACGTGATTTATAATTTTATAATATGCGGTTTTTGTTGTTCTATAATAAATATTCAATTAATTTATAACGTTCTTTTGATATATAATTAAGATGTATAATTTACTCGTATTTGTTAAAAAAAAGTGTATCATCTGTTCCTAAATTAAATTCTTTCAAAAGCCTCTAAAAAAAACTATTTCAAAAGTATCCAATTTACACTGCATGCGGATGAGGAAGAAGGGCACCATTAAGAGACATGTACTTTGCACATATGGATTTGTTACTTTAGTTTTTGACAGGGACAAGAGTAATAAATCGGAGTCATATGATATGATTTTTAATTGGATTTTTAATGTTATATTTTATATTTTTGAAATTTTAAATTTCTTATTTATACAATTTCTCTCTCTCTAAAATTTTCATTTCCGATGCATAAACTTTTAAAAAATTAATCTTGTACTTTGAATTTTTAAAATTTAAATTGTTTTATACATATATTAATCATTTTTAATATACAGTCACATATTCCTGTAAAAAAAATATATACAGTCACATTAAATAAGATATTCTTTAAAGCTGTAAAATATATGCTTGTTGGTTCAATCTGTCATAATATTTTTGGAAAAGAAATAGTAAAATATTATACCCACATTTAATATTTCTAGTGGCTTATATGACAGTTGGCTCAAAAACATTCAACCGTGTGGACTTAGGTTTAAAATGAGATTGCCTGCAATTCTCTGCAACCTTTTTCGTTAGGAAAAGAAGAGCAACAATAAATATCAATTAATGTGAGGCATTGGTAACACTAATTAACAATTACACTACTTCCGTTTTGGTTTTACTTTAGGCCAGTCTTATTCTTCATTTTTTTAGAGTGTATAATCATTTATTTTGTTTTTATATAGAAAGTTGTATTTATAAAATCAAAACGTACTCCACTGTAATCTATTTTCTGGACACAATTTTTTCTTATTATCAACTTGTAACTAAATAAATCCTTTAAGAATTTTCACTCTTTATATAACTAGATAAGTTTTAATGAGAATGCATGAGTTGTTATAATTTTTTATATCTGAATTTGATTTTTATAAATAAAAAATATTTTGACAATACAGAAAAAGCTGATAAAAAACGTGAATAATATATATAATAATCCAATTATAAAAAATTAAAACTAAGCGAGGGAAAATGATAGAAAAAGAATAAAAAACTACTCCATAAGACGATTGTCATTATTAAGACAAATTCAAGTATGATTCGAGACCAAAAGAGTATACAGTAATTAGGATTTATCTGGAATAATTTCTCTAACCATAGGCTGTAATAATTAAGAATAAATAAAAGAAAATGTAAAAATATATGTGGTGATAGGATAGTGTAAAGTGTTAACCTTTTTATCAACACGTGACATTAAGATTAAGAAGTAAGAACTGTTCACGGCTACACTCTCTTTCTTCTCTGCCAACCACACTGAACAACAAACACAGTCTGTTTGGTCAGAATATGGAGAACACAGATCCTTGTAGACATTTTCTCAAGGATGTTAAGCGCATCATAATCAAGGTTCTCTTCACTCTCCAAAAACTACTATCACTATGCTGTTTCGTTTTTTTTTTTTTTTGTGTAACAAATGGTTGGCGTGCAATGCTTGAACCATAGGATTATGCAAATGGTTAAGGATGTTTTGTTTGGTTTTTTAAGGTTGGGACTGCTGTGGTCACTCGCCAAGATGGAAGGTTAGCTGTTGGAAAATTAGGGGCACTCTGTGAGCAGGTTGCTTTTGTATATTTTTGTGTTGAGTTTTTTTTTTTGTTTGTTCAAGGAATAAAAATTGGATTTTGAGTTTGGCATGTGTGACCCATTTGAAAATCAATGGCAGATTAAGGAGCTGAATTCTCTTGGTTATGAGATTATTTTGGTGTCATCAGGTGCTGTTGGCCTTGGTCGCCAAAGGCTTAGATACAGAAAATTAATTAACAGCAGGTAATAAAGTTGTAACACCTTTGTTTTTGTTTTGTTTTGTTTCTCTCAGCATGCACATGTGAGGTTGGTTGAAATTGTAATTTACTTGGGTCTTTCATGGGACATGTCACAGCTTTGCTGACCTTCAGAAGCCGCAAGTTGAACTTGATGGCAAGGCTTGTGCTGCTGTTGGACAAAACAGCCTTATGGCTCTTTATGATGTTTTGTTTAGTCAGGTAATTGTTGTTGATTGATGTTCATGACTGAACTATCATCTTATGCTTGCTCGCTCTAATTCCAAATGTCATCAAGATTTTGTTTTGTTTATCCTTAATGCCATTTCATTTTCCTTATAATTTGTTGCCTTATTTTAGGATAGCTGACAGTGATGTGTTAACTCCTTTCTCTACCTGTCTTGCAGCTGGATGTGACATCTGCTCAGCTTCTTGTGACGGACAATGATTTTAGAGACAAAGATTTCAGAATGCAGCTCAGCGAAACTATGAAATCATTGTTAGCATTAAAAGTTATTCCCATATTCAACGAGAACGATGCAGTTAGTACTAGGAAAGCTCCATATGAGGTTTGTTATTCTACTTGTCTGGTTTGTTATCAGAGCAGAACTTAATCTTAGAGCTGATTGCTTCAAGCTATGCACCTTTATAAAAAAAAAAAACAGGTGACGTATGAGACTAGACTAGAGAATACTTAAAGTGTCACTAAATCATTTTATGCAGGATTCTTCTGGCATATTTTGGGATAATGACAGTTTATCAGCTTTATTGGCATTGGAATTAAAAGCTGATCTTCTTATTTTGTTGAGTGATGTAGAGGGTCTCTATAGTGGCCCTCCAAGTGATCCACGTTCAAAACTTATTCATACATACATTAAGGAAAAGCATCAAAGTGAAATTACTTTTGGAGACAAGTCTAGAGTGGGAAGAGGTGGAATGACTGCTAAAGTAAAGGCTTCTATTCATGCAGCTGAAGCTGGCATTCCTGTTATCATTACTAGGTGCTCTATTATACGATGTTACCTATAAAAATTAAAACTGAAACTTGGTTTTTCATTTTTCAAAAGCACTGCTATTGACAGCATATTTGTATCCCTTCTTTAGGTTTTATTTAAATCATTTTTAAGTGGCTCTGGTTTCAATTAGAAATATTTTATTTAGGACATGACTTGTGAAATCACTAATCACAACTTTCACTAAACCACAGGCTATTTCGAGAAATGGAAATAAAAAGGCTCTTATCTATTTAATATTGTATACAGTTATCTCTTGATTTGTTCTATTTGTTTTTCTCTTTGGATGACTTTTTGTTGACCACATGTTTAGTCATTAAATTTAAATGAGACATGTGTGCATTGCATGCGCAAGGATGGGAAAGATCACTCTTGAAAATTTCCCCTTTCAATTTTTGATATATTAAAACAGAAATTTTAATTCCAAGAACACTATGAAATCCATTATTTATGCTACCCACTTTATCTGATTTTCATCTTGCAAATTGGTTTTTCCTTGGTTCTGCCACATTTTAGTGGTTATGCAGCTGAAAATATCATTAAAGTTCTCCAAGGACAACGGATTGGAACCCTCTTCCATAAAGATGCACATAAATGGGCCCCGGTAAAAGAGGTTGATGCTCGTGAGATGGCAGTTGCAGCTAGGGACTGTTCCAGACGGCTTCAGGTCTTCCTTATGTCTTAACACTAAACAAATACTACTGAGCTGCCAGTATACATTCCTACTTTAGCCTTCTGATCTCCTTATTCTCCATTACAGGCCTTATCTTCAGAAGAGAGGAAACAAATTTTGCTAAAAATAGCTGATGCCCTGGAAGCACATCAAAATGAGATCAGGATTGAAAATGAAGCTGATGTTGCTGATGCAAAAGAAGCAGGATATGAAAAATCCTTGGTTGCTAGACTGGTTTTAAAGAATGAGAAGGCAAGAAAGTTCACCTAAAGAAATTGTTTAAATTTTACCTAACTGTACATAATGATTTAAATTTCAACAAACTGTAAAATTTGTGATAATAAATCATGATAACTGACAGCTTGCAAGCCTTGCTAACAACATTCGAATTATTGCAAACATGGAAGATCCAATTGGTCGAGTGTTAAAACGAACTGAGGTAATAAAAACTTTGCTATAGCTATATATTACAGGTCATGGTAGTTTTACATTATGCTAAGTTGAATTGTTTTCCATTTTATTTATTGTATTTATTACATATTCTAGTTTTACATTACGCCTGTCAAAAACAACGAAATGAGTTGTGTTATTTAAATATTGTATAAGTTGTCAGAACTCCCCAGTATGGGACTGCAATTGTTGCTTAGTCATTGTTCATATAATACATAGTTTATGATGTTTTGAAGAAGCTTTTCAAGGACATTTGATTGTACTGAATTTTTAATTTTTAATAATAGTTATTGATCTATAATATTTCTGACAGCTACCTTTTTATTTAGCTTGCAGAGGGGCTGATTTTGGAGAAAACATCATCTTCTTTAGGAGTTCTTTTAATTGTTTTTGAGTCTCGCCCTGATGCACTAGTACAGGTAAATTAACATTTTCATTTTTCTTTTTCACCTTCTGTTAATACCTGGTTAATTATTCTCAATTTCTCGCTTTTACCTTTCCTCTTGCCTTTATTTATGATTCTTTTTCAATTTGCTGTCTAGATGACATGCTTGGACAACTTATATTACCTACTATGCCGTGGATCAGGCCTTACTTTAAAATAATAATATGCATTCTTCTCATATCACATAAAAAGATTAATCTTTTTTTTTAGATTAAAAAAGATGTCTAAGTTGCAGTTCAGAAAACTAAAAGTCTAGATTGAATATCTTTTAATTTTATGTTTATCTGCATCCTAAGCCAGTAGCTTCATGTAATCTGAACAGATAGCTTCTTTGGCAATCCGAAGTGGGAATGGGCTTCTCTTGAAAGGAGGCAAGGAGGCTAAGCGATCAAATGCAATTTTGCACAAAGTATAGTTTCAAATTAAATGATAATTTGTGAACCTTTTTCTTTTTAAATTAGATTTGATTTTTGCAGGCTCATTAATAAACATTTTTCTGGGCAATTTGTCATTGCTGGAATATCAGGTAATTACTGAAGCCATACCAGATATTGTTGGCTCAAAACTTATTGGACTTGTGACATCAAGAGCTGAAATTCCTGAGCTACTTAAGGTGAATACAAAGTAGATATTCATTTATGATTTATAGTCCTGCTCACTTTGAACATTGGTACCTTTAACAAAAGCTAGAGTTTGCATTCTACTTTTCTTTCAGTTGGATGATGTAATTGATCTAGTGATTCCAAGAGGCAGCAACAAACTTGTCTCTCAGATCAAGAGTTCCACTAAAATTCCTGTCCTGGGTCATGCAGGTAAGACCTTTCTGCTTAACATGCAAGAAATGCTTAATGTGATATGGTAAATCCTTTTGTCAAAAGAATTTGCCATAACAAGGCCACATTATTGTCCAACCAGATGGAATTTGTCATGTCTATGTTGATAAATCTGCTGATCTGGAGATGGCAAGGCGGATTGTACTAGATGCAAAAATAGACTATCCAGCAGGCTGCAATGCCATGGTAATTTCTATGTACTGGATGGCAGTGCTTTGTTTGCTGGCTATTTTTTCTTACTCTTCAAATTTCAATTTTTAGGAAACTCTTCTTGTTCACAAGGACTTGGTAGAGAAAGGTTGGCTCAATAGTATTATTATTGACCTACGGACAGAAGGTATGACTTCTGGCTAACATTTCTATTAGACTGGTGAATTATCTGACTGACATCTTTTCCCTGATTGAAGAATGGTTTCTTGAAGTCAAATACACTGTTAAGTGTAGTTTGTAAGGTTTCTGGAATGCTGAAATGGTTTAAAATTTATGCAGGTGTTACATTGTATGGAGGACCCAAGGCAAGTCCTTTGTTAAATATTCCAATGGCTCGTATGTTACATCATGAGTACAATTCGTTGGCATGCACAGTTGAAATTGTGGATGATGTTTATGCAGCTATTGATCATATAAATCTTTATGGAAGGCATGCCACTCTTTATTTCTTGATAATGTGTTGGAAGCATATTTTCCTTTCATCCATCTAATTAGATCTGTAGCCGTGCTGTAGGCTTAGATTGAAATTTTTCACATTTTCTCCTTTGTGGCAGTGCACATACTGATTCCGTTGTTGCAGAAGATCATGAAGTAGCCAATGTGTTTCTACGCCAAGTAGACAGGTAATATTTGAAATATAATGTCTTATTATCTTGTGTTACTAATCACATTATCTACTTTGCAGCATTTCATTATTGTGTAATTTAATTGCCTTTTATGACTGAGTTATGTATTTAATAAACACAACAACCCTTTTTCTTGTAAGCAATCAACCCTTTTTGAGATATCAGCACATTGTACAATGATAGCTATGCAAATAATGTTTGCTGTATTGGCAGTGCTGCTGTTTTCCACAATGCTAGTACAAGATTCAGTGATGGGGCACGATTTGGACTAGGTGCAGAGGTATGATATTCTTTACATTCTTTTAATAATCATTCTCTTATGCTAAAGTCATTGATTTAATTCATAATTCTCATGTCATTGGCTTTTATAGGTTGGAATAAGTACAAGCAGGATTCATGCTCGGGGTCCAGTAGGAGTTGATGGATTGTTAACAACCAGATGGTATGAGCTTGATGGTCATTAATTCATTATAATACTTTAGAAACAGTACAAACATTTTAGTTTCCTGTACAACTAGCCATTTCATTCTGTCTCTTATTTAGTTGACATGATCTATTAGAATCACACAAGGTACAAAAGATATGTGAATAGTTATATCATATACAAACTAACATACCAATAGGCTTATAAAAGGATAATAACTGACACTACAACCATTCATTTCCTTGTGTGCAGGATTCTCAAAGGAAGTGGACAAATAGTGGATGGTGACAAAGCAGTTAACTACACTCACAGAGACCTTTCTATATGATTCATGATTGTTGCAAGTAAAAATTCATGGATTGGAGGGATGGGAGAAAAGGAGGGTTGCTAGGCTGTGCTTTATTTTCTCTAGAGTGGGGCTAAAGTTGTACAATTCAGTGGAGGAGGGATATTTATGCTATCTGGTGCTGCTGCTTTTACGTTCAAGATGTTATACAAGGGAATTGCTATTCTCCCCAACGTTAGAAAATTGATGTTCATTGTGTGAGTTTTTTTTTTTTGCTATAAATTTAAACGTCAGTATAAATATTTATTATAAAATCAGTATGAATGTTTTTTCTCCCCAACGTTAGAATTGTAGTTATTCATAAATAAATAATATCAATATTAAATTTTAAAATACAATGCAATTAAGAATATAGAGAAATGCAAAGGATACGAGGATTTTTTTTTTTGGCTAAGTAGGCATATTGTGTCATTTCTTTTTCAGCAGACGTTGCAAAATGAACTTTTGAAGCAAATTTCTTCAAAAAAAAAAATTTGAAATATCCTTTGGATGACTTGGGTAAGACCTATTTTTGGAAACAACAAATTGATTGAATATTTGAGTGAAAAAAGGAATTCATGATTATTCATTGTTATATTTCTCTCGAGTGCATATATATAAAAATAAATTTCACTTCAATTTTTTCTAATCGTTAGATCGATCATTTAACTTTATAATATTTGTTGGATTCAAATGAATCTAATGTTTTTAACTGTATTTAGTGAAGAATTAAGTTGTTGACATTAATATTATTTATATATATAATTTTAATAATTAAATATTAATTTTGACAATTTTACCCTTAATGTTGAAGGACTAATTGAGTAGCAGCAATTGGGTGGAACTACTTGTAATTCGAGCATAATTCTTTTAGGTGAACCTTTGCTAGCCGTCCCAACATGTTATTGGCGCTCTCCATAGTATTGGGAGTGTCTTCCCGTTCTACTATTTTCATTCAACAAAAAAAATTATAACATGTTGAAAGTCAAAATTGGTTTCAAGGGTCTAACTATTACTTAATGTCAACAAATCTAATACACCCGACTTAGTCATCATCTAGTGCTCTCAGGATAATGGTAAAATCGTTAGACAACAACAAAATAGGAGTTACACCTATATGACAGGTGTAAGTAAAAAAAATAAAAAAATACTACAGCTTCAATTAAAGTTTAAGTAAAATAGGAATATACATTATACAACACTGAAAAATCTAAAATAGGTGGAAATTACCACCAACAAGAAGAACAAGGGGTATTAGACGACTGGAAAGATGCTCAGTAGCCATGTTTCCTACCAATAACGTATTCTAGGACATAGACATCAATCAATTTACATTTAGTATTCGGTTAAAAAAGCTTCCTGATTGTTTACTAAGCGAGAAAAGTGACAATAGGAGATTCAAATCCGCACCGCACCCATGGAAAAGGTGAAAATTCGAATCTCCTGTTGCCTAATATACTCTCAAATGCTTTTTAGGTAGATAATTTTTCATGAGCTTTCTAATGGCAGATACTGGTGTTGCCTCCTCACCGGCACAAAAGGTTATGATCCGTACATTCTAGATGTGCTAAATGATTGTCATATCTGAAAATTTAACCATGGTTATCATTAACTAATGTCACGTTCGTCCCGTGAATTACTAATTTCACAATCATATTACTGCAAGAACTAGATTAATCATATATTGCTTTATTAGTTTTTTTTTTTAATCCTATTAGTTTTATTTATGTAGACTTTTGGATTGTAAATATAAGATTAGAATTTTGACTCAAGAAAGGCTTGAAAGAAATTTGCTGAATAAGATCCAAATTGGGTCTCTCATGGTCCCGGGTGGATCCAACACAGAATGCAAAGTGCAGAACACATATGCACACCCATCAGGATCCGTAATATGGAAATATACCTAAGACTAGGAAAATTCTGTTTCATGACAAAGGCCCACCATTATCTGGTTGTTGGCGGAATTAATCTCAAATAATTACAGAGAAATCTTGGCAAAAAAAAAAGAGATAAACAACACTGAATATATTACACAACTTAGGAACAGTAAACCAACTTTATACCCTTTACAAAGACACAGACCTTTCAACATTGTAAATTATGGCATCACTCATTCTAAACTAAACGAAATTGACTTGTACAATACGTAACAAAGAGAAACGGATTGGGATGCGGAAAAAAAGGAAAAACAAATGAAACAAACAAACACATTTCAGACACAAACTTAGATCTTCCTAATCACATGCTATGAATTTAAGACAGTAACCTCACATGACAATCTCTGGCTTTAGAATGTTTGACTTGATCTCCTTGTGGGGCAAAACTACACCACCATTGCTATAAACTTCATCACAAACATGGACATCTTCTCCAAGGATAGTCATATTCTCCACACGGGCCCATTGCCCAACAGTGGAATGCCACCCAATGATACTGTTGGATATGCAAGTATGCTTTTTAATCCGAACTCCTCGCATAACTGTGCAGCGTGAAAGCCTGACACCTGACTCAACAACACAGCCAGGACCGATTGCAACATCAGGTCCAACGAGACATCCCTCGCCAATAGTGGCAGTTTCATGCACAATGACATTCCCCACAAAGTGAGGACCACTGGCCAGTTTAGAAGGAGACTTTTTCCTCAGCGAGTCCAGGTAAAGTGTCAGGCCAGAAATATAGTCCTTTGGTTGTCCAATGTCCATCCAGAATCCTGGCAGGACCATTGCATATAGCTTTTTCTCTGCTGCAATCTTTGGAAACACCTCTTTCTCGATAGAAGTGGGCCTCAGTTCAATTCGATCCAAAACTGAGGGGTTCAATAGGTAGATTCCAGCATTGATTTTGTTGCCAACAAACAACTTTGGTTTCTCTACAAATCTCTCAACCTGCCCGGTAGTCTCCTCCATCACAACCACACCATATTTTGATGGCTCATCGACCTGTGTAAATAAATGAAAAAATAAATATTGAAAGCTCCAATCTGTACTATATATAATATATAATATGCACTATATATATATATATATTCATTTCAATTTTGTTACCTTTGTCACCATTATGGTAGCCTCTCCTCCATGGGTTTTGTGGAATTCAATCATTTCTTTAAGTGGGTACTCACTGATAACATCACTGTTGAGAACAAAAAATGGCTCTCCAGAGTCATCTATTAGCTTATCCCTCGCAAGAGCCAAGGGGCCTGCAGTACCTAGCGGTTCAGTTTCTTGAGAACAAGTGATTTTGATACCAAGTTTTGCCTCAAACTCCTTCAAGAAATTCAACATGACCTGCAAGAGGAAATTTTGCAAAAGTCAAATAAAGAAACTTTATTTACATTAATCTCGTGTAAAGAAAAAAAAAACAGCATAGCGTGGTGAGGGGATATGAAATCCTTACCTCTGGTTGGTAATTGATAGCTAGTACCACTTCATTGACGCCAATGGCCTTGAGAGCTTCTATCTGTAAATCAAGTATAATTAAAAGATAAATCAGCAGGGTGGTATACTAAGAAATACTTATGACAAATATACATATAAGGCACACACATATTCAAGTATGCATCTGTGCATACACAGACATCAATAGGATGGCAAGGAGAACAAATACAAAACAAGTAGAAAATTCTAGCAAAAATAATTCTGGCTATGTAGAATTTCCCTAAAAGCTCATCTCTAATTTACTCATGTAACACACAGATGTAAGACTTCAAGAAAAGAGACATAAAAAATGCCTTACCTGATGCAGAATCATGGGCTTGTTAGCAAAATCAACAAGAGGCTTGGGAACACTGAGTGTCAATGGCCTCAACCTTGTTCCAAACCCTCCAACAAGAATTAGTGCCTTCATAGTAATATGATGCCCTTTGCTTTTCCTGTAAATTATAACTTTAGAACCAGATCAAGGAGTAACAGAGAACACAAACTCAAATATGAGAAATAAATTTCACTCTGCTCTATTATAAATATGCATTCCAGGAAAGAACTTGCATGGAACTCGTCACTGACATTTGTAAAAATTAAACAACTGGCAAAGAATTTGCACCTGAGGTGACGGGCATTCAAAGGAGCGTGACACGAATGCAGCTAAAGATGGTAACTTAAATTAGAAAGAACAGTCTGTCAAAGAAGCTTAAGATGTAAGACCCTGTTAACTTTACACTCGTCCAAATTCCAAAAGAAGAAACAAGAAGATCAGATTATGTGTCATTACAAGAATCATAGATCTACAAAGGAAAGTAAAATGACACGTAAGGTTTAGCGTGATGTGAAAACAAAGACAAAATCCAGCTATACAATGGCACTAGCTTTTAATGAGAACGACAAAAACGGTTCAATCCAGCAAAAGGTTTATCCATAAGCGGTGCTATGTATAAACCAGAATTGTGGTACATTGTAAACTTTTGCATTCTGCTGATAATTTCATAACGAGGCTGTTTCCTTCTTTCAAATTAAGAAGATTTCCTGCTTAACTTTTGGATAAAAAGATCTTCACATAAGAAGCCTTCAGAGTAAAGTGCATTGCTTAGAGAAACAAATATTCTACAGATACGGATATGTGAAACATTGATATATTATTAATTACAAACAGTCATCTTTTGCTACATTGCTTGCTCTGTCAAAGAATTGAGCTAAAAGAAAATGCACAAAATGGTGTATAACATTGAGCGTACTCTCATAAAGCAGTTAATCCTCACCATATAACCATATATAGATGGTTGATATTGGATTTAAGGATAATCAATGTTGACTATTTGTGTATAGTTATATTGTCAAAATTAGTTCTTTTCAGGCTTCCTCTCACACTTACTCGCCTCCTGTATATAATTATATATATACATCAAGCAAAAGATTGAGTATAGCATTAGAGCAAATAGAATTGAGTTTACATCAACACGGATAAAAAGCTCCTTCTTTGTATTATTATCAGGAATAAATTTCTCAAAA
The DNA here is from genome assembly GCF_004193775.1 of Glycine soja. Classification (NCBI taxonomy): domain Eukaryota; kingdom Viridiplantae; phylum Streptophyta; class Magnoliopsida; order Fabales; family Fabaceae; genus Glycine; species Glycine soja. The sequence goes on from NC_041019.1 coordinate 2,728,268, forward strand.
AGAGCACATCTTGGAGAAAATACAGGAGGGGATTATTTATCTAGCTGAAGCTTTCTTGTTGGTCTCTATCTAGCTGAAGCTAACTTTTACAAGTAACTTGTGCTGTATGGATCTCCTAGATCCATTGGACCCAAGTTCAATAAAGCCAGCCCAATTTTGCATTGCATATGAGAACCCTATACAATTTACTCTTATCTCGTGCACGGCATCAGAAAGTTCAGTTTTATTTATATTTTTAATAATTTGCATACAATACACCACAAAAGCTTGAATTGAAGCAAAGCAGGGAAGGACACAAATCCATGAAAATGGAAATCAAATTACATAGCATATAAACCAAAAATAAAACACATAAAGAAAGGTACATAAATGAAGCATTAATACCAGAACAGATCTGATACATACAAAATTGTTTTCATATAATTTAACATAGAATGAGACTAAAGCACAATACAATTATACAAACACCATGTGAAGAAACAACAAAACAGAGTAAACACGAATTCAAACAGAAACGGTGAATTCGAAATCATAACATACGCAAATTACATTGTCTGATAACTCATTCACCTCAACTTAATTCATGCAGAATGCTAACATAAAAATAAAAAATAAAAAATAAAAATAATCCAAAGATGAAGAGAGCAGAATTCACCTGAGACAAAATTGAGATCCGTCCCCGGGTGAATCAGAAACCCCCAAACTCGAGCGAGTCAACCCGGCGAGTCAGAGAGGGTCTCGAAGAACAACCCAACGGTCCAGTACGTGAGGTGTTACGATGGTGTTGGCCACCGCTCGTCATCATCCTTGTTTATATACGCGCCAACTATACATTCTATAACCATGCACGCTTTTTTTTCTAATTATTATAATTAATTCATAATTAATTGGATTCCCTTTTCAGTCTGTCAAGGAACCTTAGGCCTTGTTTGGTGAAAGCGTCGGTGGGTACGGCTTTTGCGATTTCGCCCACTAATGGCAGTTTAGCTTTCCCTCTTCAGCTTTGATTTTGTTTTACGGGTTCATGTTTCATTTTCTTCCTTAACTCTTTCTTCTTTTTATGCACAAAATATGTTTGGATGGGAAAATTTAAAATTTCAAGAAATTTTAAATTTTAAAAATTTTAAATATTTTAATTGAAATTCTTTTATTTTTAAAATTTTGTGTTTGGATAAAAAAAAATTAAAATTATGAGAATGAAAAAAATGAATAAAAAAATATGGTTGATGTGCTAGTTATACGTGTTTATGTTCCTCTACTCACACCAGATCCATACTTTAGGAGCCGGAAGACGGTAAGAAAAAAATTTCAATTTCATAATTTTTAGAAGAAAATTAAAATTCTAGATTTTTAGTTGTTTAAAATTCTGTTTTAAAATTCTAAAATTTTAAATTCTTCATAAAAAGCATCCAAACAATGAATTCCAAATTACAAAAATTTAAATTCTCTGATAAATTACTTTAGTCAGTTAAGATTCTCTATTAAATGGTAAATAACTAAATTTGTTCAAAGTGTGAGAAGTTAACCAATTGTTTTTAAAAGATAAAAAATTTAAATTTAATTTTTTAATGGATAGAAAATATGATAAATTAGTCTTATAGATAATTTAATAATTAATTAATCTCTAAAATTTGTAACTTAATATTAAATTGAATCTCAAAAAATAAAATGTATTTTCAAATTGGTTCTTAAATATTATAATTTAATGAAAATAATTTCACAAATTTAAGAACAAGACTAATTTGTTGTATTTTTTTACATATTTAATAATTAAATTTGTATTTTTACTAAATTGAATCACACTTTCAAAGATAACTTTGATAATTTATCCAAAGTTAAATTAGGGAAAGATACTAGAAAATAAGTCATCATGTATTATCGTTATTTTAATAATTTTTTTAGTAAATAGTTAAATTTATCATTTAAAATATGACGGGATAACAAATTGGTTTTCAAAAATGAAAAATATAAATTTAGTCTCTAAGTTTACAAAAATTATGATAAATTAGGCTTACCATTAAATTTGTGAAACAATTTTATCATCAAATTGTAACATTCAATGACTAATTTGACAATAAATTTTTTCGAGGATCAATTTTTTATATAAGTTGCAAAATTTAGGGACTTATTTATTATTAAATTATTTGTAGGACTAATTTATCATATTTTTTGTATATTCAGGAATTAAATTTAATTTTTCATCCTTCAATACTAACTTATTAACGTTTCACATTTTCAAAGACGAGTCTAGCTATTTATAATTTTTTTTCCTAAAATATATTTTTTGTCCTCATAAATATGAAAATATTTAAAATTCGTTCCTAATTTTTTTTTCAAAGCATCTTTCCTTCTCACAAAATTGAAATGTATCATTTTTTTTTGTTCAAAAGTTTAAATAAATTTGAACCTAATATGACATTTTATATCGGTTATACATATAACTGATATAAACATCAAGTTTTTTATATCAATGATACCTATAACTGATATCAAATGTGACAATTATATATATAATTAATGTAAAAAAGTCATAAATATAATTTATTTTGAGTCAAAAAATAATATATTTTAATTATTTTGAAGATGAAAAAGGATAAATTTAAAACATTTGTGTGAGGATGAAAAACTAGATGTTTTTTTTCTTGGTTTAAATGCAAAACCAATTGCTATTTTATTTAAATTTTACCTTTTTTTTATAATTACGCAACAAAAAAACCGTTTGTGTACGAATTTGAGTAAATTCATGTGTTTATTAAAAGATAGATTTATTTGGATAGGTCTTTTTAAAAACGCTACAGTCAAATAACGATTTCTGGATTCCTCTTAAAAAAACGATTTCTTGATTCCAAGCCACGACTGTTATTAAGAAAGAAGACAACCTGTTTATGCTGTCGGTAGAGTTGAGAAAAATACGAGACGAAGGAACTTTAACTAATAATTCAAAACGATTACTTTACGTGTTTTTATTGTGAGATTTAATTTTAATATATAATACTGTAATATTTTTTTCTTTTATGAAATTCACAAATTTTTAACATAGCTAATAATTTTATATTTTGGGGGTACAACTAATAATTTTATTTTTGAAAGCTTTTTGTAAATTTCATGAAAAAAATAGTATGTTGTCGCTAAGATTACGTAAAATGAGTTTAATAGTGTAAAAAATTTACATTATCAACTTATTAATAAGTCATCTTTTATATGAATTTTAAAATATTTATTATAACCTTATAATATATTGTAATTTGTTATTGAATAACTGTGTAATTTTTTTAAATAATAACTGTGTAAAATTGCTTCTACTAAAATATTTTATGTAATTAACTTTTCATTAAAGAATTTGATAAAAATGAGCAAAAGACTTCAATTTTGCTTCAACCGAAAGATCCCTAAAAGGTAGCAAGCATCCATGGTATAAAGTCCGTTTAGATTCCAGCTATTGTTCACATTCATCCCTTACATATGAGAATATCCCTATAAGCTGAAACTAACTTTTACAAACAAACATGCACCGAACCATTAAAGTTTGACTTAATATCCGGGGTATAATGACCTTAATTCAGAAATTCACATAAATAACTAAAAGTAAGTTGTATTTTATTTATGTCTGGATTTACTGCACAAACTAAACAAAAGTTTGTGGATTTAGACATAAAAAATACCAATGCTGTGTGAAAATAAGAAATGGTGGTCATATAGACAAGTTTCTTTTCTGTTTTCTTTAAATTGCAGTCAAAGCCATCAGGAGGTTCATGTAATTAACCAAACTAGACGTTGACTTTTGGTTTTATCCTTTTGTAGAATAGCAAGCAAGTCATTATAAATCTGGCCATTGGACAGCTTAGTTTAACTCCGCCGCAAATTTGTTAAAATATTAATAATAATATCACCTAAATAATATTTGTCATTTTATTTTGTTTATGTAATATTAATTATTATTTTTTACTTACATCCTTTATAATATTAATGATGGACACCAAAAATTATAAATACATTAAAGCTTATATATATAATTAATCCTTTAATTATAATTAAAAATTCATTTAATTTTTTAATTATTAAAAAGTTCAATCAAATTCTCTAATTATTAAAAATATTATAATTATATCTTTTTCATCATCAGTTTCATTAATCTAATTGACAAAAATAAATATTTTTATATTTATTGTCAATACAACATATGTAAAACAATAATTTTTTACATCAAAAGCAATGAATGTAAAAAGATAATATTTTACATTGGCTGCAATATATGTAAAAAGATTATTTATATTATGTAAAAATATCTATTTACAAAACTTCTATCAATTAAACTAACAGAGTTGGTTGAAAGAGCATAATTATAATGTTTTAAACAATAAAGGATATGGTTGATTTTTTTTAATAATTGATGATTTAATTAAACTTTTCAATAATTAAGAGACTCAATTAAATTTTTAATAAAAGATCAATTATATAATTAAATCATGAATTAATCATGATATAAGGTTAAATTGTAAAATTATCACTTTTTTATTTATTTATTAATTTTTTATAGGTATAAAATAGACAATAATTATTTTGAAACAAAGCTAGTACTTTAAAAAAGAAAACAAACAAGACAAAATTGTTCTGAAGGCAAAATGTGAAATGGGTACCTACAAGCTAGAACTTATAAGGTCTCTACAAATTAAGATTGGTGAAATTACGAGAATCATAAACATGAATTTGAAGTGGTACTTCACTAACGCATGCATTCAAAAACAAAATTCATCCCTAATTTATTGATGTAAGCAAAATCAAGAAGACACCTGGGAAGCTTGCATATATATCAATATATTAAAGGGTGTTTGACGCTCTCCACTCAGAATCAATGCCTTCATTGTGAATTGCCTTCATTGTAGACAATTTAACCCTGAACCAGATTAAAGAACAACACATAAAACTCATATAAAGCGGAAACAAAAAAGCGTAAGCTTCAAACAGGAAATTGGATTAATACTGCATGTGGTTGCAATTCTTTTTTTAAAACTCCATAGGATCCTAAACCCTTTTTCATTATTATTTGGTTAATTTTTATGGAAACAATAAATGGAATATATAAATATTTATACATTCGCTATAAAGAAAGAAAAAAAAAGGTGGTGCGCGCGTTTGGAACATACAAAAAGAAAGTGTTTGATATGCCATGGGATCAACAATGCATCCAACAAAGAGTAAACAAGAATTAGACGCAAATCACATTGTCTCAGATAACTTACGCAATCCGTGTAGAACTTGAGAATACCAAAGAAAAAGATAAAACCAAAATCAAGAATCTAAACTCGCCTGAGAGAAAATCTAGAGAGCGAGTCTATCTGATCAACAATGCAAATAACAAAGAGTAGACAAGAATCAAACACAAATCACATTGTCAGATATAACAAAATGCTTTTTAACACGAGTGCTTCACATAACAGTGTAAGATTTGAGCCCAACTCCTTTCTCAATGATACATCCAGGATGGACCAATTTGACATGCATCACCAATTTGGCAGTCTCATGCACAACCACATTTCCCACAGTATGTATGAGGGTCATTGGCCAGTTCACTAAGAGAATTATTCCTCAGCCAGTTCAGGTAGAGTCTCATTCCAGAAATATAGTCCCTTTGTCCAATTTCCATCTAAAATCCTTCCTGTGGAAAGACCATTGCATACAGCTTTCTATCAGAAACAATATTTGGAAACACCTCTGTCTTCAAAGAAGTGGGTGTCAACTCAATTCTATCCAATACCGAGGGGTTCATCAAGTAGACTCCTGATAAGAGCAGAGGGGAGTGGAAAGACGGGGAAGGGAAGAGAATGGGCCCTACTTCGAGGGAAGGCAGCCTCCTAAAGAAAATATAGAGAGAGAGAGAGAGAGTTACGTAAACCTTTTGCATGCCTTCTTTATTATTTATTCAAGTATTTATACACTGCGAGGGTGGTTACATGATGCCTTTTCAACCGAATAACGGTCTTAACTAATTTGGTAACTACCCTAACTACTTTGGTAACTAATTGTTTGAGCCTTCTTCCTTGAGTCATGTCTCGTAGTCATTCAAGTAGCAGGGTCTTGATGTGGTACGTTTGGGCTTTGTCTTTGTAGTTGTGGGCTCAATCTTGGTATCTTCCTGGTTACTGTTATCAATACCGTCGCCCGCGAGGACCACCTCGTCCTCGAGGTGGTAAAGGTCACGTATTTCTGACCATGGCTCCCAGGTAGTATCCTCAGGGGGTTGGCCCGTCCACTGTACGAGGACGAGTTTGTTTGGCGGAGATGATGAGAGGTCGAGTTTAGAGTCCAGAATACACAAGGGACGTGGGACAGGCTGATGGGTTATGAATTCCAATGGCCAAGTATCTTGTCGGGGTGGTGGAGGGCCGTGATGCTCGCGTAGTAACGAACAGTGGAAGACGGGGTGGATCCTTGCCGCCTCAGGTAATTCCAGCTTATACGAGACGTGCCCTACGCGTTCAATTATCTGAAATGGCCCAAAGTACCTCTTAGATAGTTTTGGGTGTATGGGACCTGCGACGGAACGCTGCCTGAGGGGCCGTAATTTAACATAGACCCATTGGCCGACATTGTAGTTGACGTCACGGCGGTGTTTGTCTGCCGCCTTCTTCATGGAATCCTGTGCTTTCTGAAGACGGTGTTGCAGCTTTCGGTGGATTTCTTGTCGTGAGTGGAGCATGGAGTCGACAGCGTCGTTGGTAGAAGCTCCTGGAAGGTACTGAGGAAGTGTGGTGGGTGGTTTCCCGTATATGACCTCGAATGGTGTCATTCCGGAGCTGGAGTGAATGGAGGTGTTATAACACCATTCCGCCATTGTTAGGTAGCGATACCAGGTAGCGGGTTGATTGTGAACGAATGACCTCAGGTATTGCTCAAGAACTCGATTCATTACCTCGGTTTGACCATCGGATTGGGGATGGTAAGCCGTACTCATGCGGAGTCGTGTTCCACTGAGTCGAAAAAGCTCACGCCAGAAGGAGCTGAGGAAGATCGGGTCCCTATCGGAAACAATACTCTTTGGGAACCCGTGGTGCTTACAGACGATATCTATGAACAAGGAAGCAACCTTGAAGGCAGAATGGTTTGTCGGGAGAGCACCAAGGTGGACCCCCTTCGAATATCTGTCTACAACAACCAGAATAACAGTATAACCATGAGAGGAGGGTAGTTGGGTTATGAAATCCATCGAGATGTCTTCCCAGACTCCGGTGGGTGGTGGAAGAGGTTGAAGAAGTCCGGCGGGGCGTTGTGTGGTGGGCTTTGTTTGTTGACAAATAGTGCATTCCTTAACGAAGCGCTTAACATCCTTTCGTAGTGAGGGCCAGAAGAAGTTGGACTCTAATCGGTGAGTGGTTTTAGTCACCCCAAGATGTCCGCCTAACGGAGTAGAGTGAAACTCGAGCATGAGGTTGGGTATTGATGGGTGATCATTATTGAGCCAAATGCGATTCTTGAAGAGGATGAGTCCCTGGTGAATACGATAGTCAGGATAGTCATGAGGTGTGTCCCGGATCTTAGTGAGCAGTTCCTGGAATGCGTTGCTGGAAAGGAGAGTGTTGCGTAAGTCATACATGAAGTCAAGGTGAGGGACTGATAATAGGAGGAACTGGCCGGAGGGAGATGACCGGGATAGGGCATCCGCGACTGCGTTTGAAGATCCTTTCTTGTACTGTATCGTGTAGTCGAAGCCTAGGAGCTTAGAAAGATAGTAGTGTTGCTCAGGTGTTTGGATCACCTGAGACATGAGCTCGCGGAGGCTCTGATGATCGGTAAAAATGGTGAAGGGATGGCCCAGAAGGTACTGGCGCCATTTGCGGACTGCTGCCACTATCGCATGAAGTTCTCTGACGTAAGCGGAGGCATGAATCATTCGTGGACCAAATTGTTTACTGAAGAATGCAAGAGGATGGCCCTTCTGCATTAGAACTGCCCCCATGCCGGTACCGGAAGCGTCGGTTTCTATCGTAAATGGTTCATCGAAATCGGGTAATGCGAGGACGGGGGCAGATGTCATTGCTGTCTTCAGTTTCTCAAATGCCGATTGAGCGTCCAGAGACCATTCGAAAACATCTTTGGTGAAGAGAGAAGTGAGAGGGGCCGCGATCATAGCATAGTTTTGAATGAATTTTCTATAAAAACCTGTAAGTCCTAGGAAGGACCGGAGTTCCTTGGCTGATGACGGTGTAGGCCACTGCACCATGGTTTGGACTTTGGACGGTTCCGGCTTGACTCCTTGGCCCGATACGATGTGCCCTAGATACTCTATGTGCTTTTGAGCAAAGAGGCATTTCGTCTTTTTGAGGTAATACTGGCCCTGTAGCAGCGTTCGGAAGATGAGCTCGAGATGGTGTAGATGTAAGGCTAACGTTCTGCTATATATTAATATATCATCAAAAAATACAGCTGCAAATTTTCGCAAAAATGGCTTTAGTAAGGTATTCATTGCTGCCTGAAAGGTGGACGGTGCATTACACAATCCAAAGGGCATCACACGATATTCGTAGTGCCCTTGGTGTGTCCGGAACGCAGTTTTTTCCACATCTGGACCATGCATAAGTATTTGATGAAACCCTTGCCGGAGGTCGAGTTTAGAAAACCAATTCGCACTTCCTAACTCGTCTAGAAGCTCGTCGATCGTGGGAAACGGAAAACGATCACGAACTGTAGCTGCGTTTAAAGCTCGGTAATCGACACACATTCTCCAGGTTCCGTCTTTTTTTTTAACTAGTAGTACCGGTGAGGAGTAGGGACTCATGCTGGGTTGGATTAAGCCGGATTCGAGGAGCTCCGAGACTTGCTTTTCGATCTCCGATTTCTGGAACTGTGGGTAACGATAGGGCCGTACATTGATTGGGGCGGTGTTAGGGAGAAGTGTTATGCGGTGGACGATTGATCGCGGGGGAGGGAGGGAGGAGGGTTGCTGGAAAAGGGTATGGAACTGGGTGAGAAGAGCCTGGACTGCTGGTATCGGGTGGGGAAGATGAAGTAGTGGGTCGGGTTGTGGGTTGGGTATCACCTTTAAATGAAAGAGTGCTGAAGCTGCTCCGGTTTGTAGTAACCGTTTTACTTGAGGGGCCGAGATTGGTGTTGGCCCAGTAGAGACATCAGCGTGTAACTCAATGGGCTGGCCCATATGGGTGAACTTCATGGAAAACGCGGTGTAATCAGTAATGATAGGCCCAAACTGCTTTAACCACTCTATGCCCAATACGGCATCGGCCCCACTGATAGGCAGCAAATGGAACGTGACCAGAAAGTGATGGTCCTGTAAGAGGAGTGAAATATCATGGCAAACTTGGTCACACTTGAGGACCGATCCATTACCTACTAGGACATTTAGTGGGTTTGTTGGTTGAGTCTTTAGTCGAAGGAACTGGGCAAGTCGGGGCTGAAGGAAGTTATGAGTACTTCCGCTATCTATGAGAATGGTGAGGGGAGAGTGGTTGATGATTCCGACAAGCCGAAAAGTCTCGGAAGAGGGAAGGCCGGAGAGGGCGTGAAGGCTCACGTGAGGAGAAGTTAATTCTGAGGTTGAGTCAAGGTCAGGGGGACATGCTGGTGTTGGTTCTGGGAGTGGGAGTAAGGGGGGTTCAGATATGGGTTCATCTGATGTCGGAGAAGGGTTATCGGCGATGAACAGAAGGACACGTCCTTTACATCTGTGGGTGGAGCTCCATTTTTCCTCACAATTGTAACAGAGACCCTTTTCCCGACGGAGAGCCATTTCATCTGGGGTTCTCTGAACATACGTAGAGTGTGGTTTTCGGGTAGGAGGAGCGTATGATGCTGACGGAGTATTGTGGTTTCGTGGTGGAGCTTGGCGGCGATCACGGATCTTATCTTCCTGCAATTTGGCTAAAGCCATTGCTTGTGGGAGTGAAATGGGTTGGAGAGCCAGAACCTCTCTCCGTATATCCTGTGTTAAGCCTGAAACAAAACAACTTAACAGGAAAGGTGGTGGTAAGCCAATAACACGGTTAGCTAACCGTTCAAACTCCGTTAAGTATTCATTGACTGTGCCTCGTTGCGTAAGCTTGAATAAGGCTCCTTTTGGGTCATCATAATAGGAGGGTGCGAACCTGGACTCGAGGGCCTGTAGGAAGCCGGACCATGAAGTAATAAAACCATTCCGGAACATCCATTGGTACCAGCTCAACGCGGCACCATCAAGGTAAAAGAAGGCAACTGTTATTCGTTCTTCTTCTGGAGTGTTTTGGTACTCGAAAAGCTGAGAGATCTTGAAGATCCACCCCATAGGATCCCGGCCATCGAACCTAGGAACGTCCAGCTTGACAGAGTTGCGCTGGTGGAAATGAGAGGAAGACCCATGGTGTTCCCTTGCTGGAGACCGTAGGTGGAGATGATCGAGGAGCGTGTCAACCTTGCCGGAGAGTTCTGAGTATTTATCAAAGAGGTCGGCATGTTTATCTAGAAGAGTGGCTTGGCTGTTGGAGAGACGATTAATGGCCTCCTCGAGCCTATCGGTAGTGGTTTTCCTAGTCGCGTGGTCGGCCATGGCAAACGTAACGGCAGGTCGGACCAGTGATAAGAGCAGAGGGGAGTGGGAAGACGGGGAAGGGAAGAGAATGGGCCCTACTTCGAGGGAAGGCAGCCTCCTAAAGAAAATATAGAGAGAGAGAGAGAGAGTTACGTAAACCTTTTGCATGCCTTCTTTATTATTTATTCAAGTATTTATACACTGCGAGGGTGGTTACATGATGCCTTTTCAACCGAATAACGGTCTTAACTAATTTGGTAACTACCCTAACTACTTTGGTAACTAATTGTTTGAGCCTTCTTCCTTGAGTCATGTCTCGTAGTCATTCAAGTAGCAGGGTCTTGATGTGGTACGTTTGGGCTTTGTCTTTGTAGTTGTGGGCTCAATCTTGGTATCTTCCTGGTTACTGTTATCAACTCCACTTTGTTACCAACAATTGTTACGGTTTCTCTTGAAAACTCTGAACCAGTCCAGTGATATGGTTCATAACAGCTACGTCGTATTTAGAAGGTTCAACAGCCTTATGAAGTAGATGAAAAAGAAAAATCTAACATGCATATATATATATATATATAGTCACCAACATAAAAGCCTCTCAACCACGTTCTATATGAAAGTCTCTTTCAGTGGATAGTATCAAATGATATCTGCATTTAGAATGAAAAAAGGTCCCTAAGAACCATCTAACAAAAGATCCTTGGCAAGAGTCAAGGGGCCAGCAATGCGAGTGACTCAACTTAGACATGATAAACAAACTCCTATATCCGAGTATATCGGGGCATCCACTTTGACTTTGATGGGAAATCTGCACTTTGATCAAGCGCAGGTATGGGTAATATCCAATTTTTTTAAAACGAGGACGGGGACGGATATCCGTATATACCTATCCATACCGTACCCAATAATATAACTCCTAAATTACCCTTAGTTTATATTATGTATATTACATAATTAATTTTATTAAACTTTTATATTTACTAATTATTAGCTATTTTTTCTATTTTTTGAAGACTAAAACTAAAATTTTAAGGAAAACATAAGTCATAAGATATTATGGTCTTTCTTTGAATTCTCATATTTCAGGATAATTTTTAGAAGATAAGAATATGATTTTCGTAGAAATTTTTTTATTGTGATAAGATTTTATATTAGGTAATGGCTAGATATTTTTAATATGTGAATCTACATATAATATTAAAAGACTACTTAATTATTATAAAAAAGGTTATGATTCCCAAGTCAGACGTATCAATTTTCTTTTCTAACATCTCATCTCTAAAGAAAATCAAGATGGATTGTGCATAGAAACTTGAAAGATCATTGGGTCCAATTGTTTCTTTCTCTTATAATTATCCATGAATACTTATATGCTTATGCTAGAGTCTTGTTTTTTATATTCTTGACAATTTAACATAAAAGTTCATGTATGATTTTTATCATAATCTAGTTTATCTTTTTCTGCTACAGTCTTGGAAGATTCATGGAATTCTTCTTCTTCAAATACTTGTGTTAAGTATTTTGTTTTGTTAAATCATTTTCAATTCATGGATAGATATGATCGTGTTAAGTATTTTGTTTTGTTAAGTCATTTTCAACTCATGGATAGATATGATGCTTAATTCTTCTATCATTGTATTTGGTACTATACACAACCTAAAGCTGACGATGACAAGAAATTGCATCATGGTTCGGTGATTTGTGGTTTCTCCCTGTAAGTGTTGAAAAGAAGGAAATGCCTTAATTGACTATGCCATTTGGTTCAATTATGATGTTTTTGAAACTTAAACTGTGTGTGTTTTTAGCACTACACCCCTAAAGACTTCTGGAATGTCATGCTTAATGATGATTAGACTCATTCGATTTGAGTGATCTCATTTCTCAAAGTACTTCCATTCTCTAAAGGAACTTGTATCTTTAAGAGAAGTAGGTTGCTCAGTCCGTAATGAAAAGTCTAGATCCATGCAACCCAAAAAGTGAGACAATTACATATTATTAAGAAACCTTACATGTGTGTTAATATTTTATTTTACGTTAGATTCAACTTATAGATCAAGTGTAATCCTATCATGATGTAGTAATTGAATTATCATTCAAGTTGTCTCCCAAAGGAATAAAGAAAGAATTTCATATCATTATTTAACTAAGAACTAAGTGAAAAGAATATTTGTTTAGGAGATAAAAAAAAGTAATGATTATAATATTATTAATTCTTCTAATGTTTATAATGATTAAATATGTTTAGTTACACTCTCACTTATTAGGATGGGATAATAGAAGAAGTCTTATTAATTAATTAAGTGAACAGAAAAATAAATGAATTACCAAATTAGTTAGTAATTTCTATAAGGCTTCCTTAGACTTATTCAACTCCAAATATTTTACATCTAATTAATGCACCACTTAAGTTTTTCACTTTTCCTCGGTATGTCTTCTCACACTCAATAGGCTTGATAAGCAGTGGATAATTCAAAAGATAAGTGACCCAATAAAAAATACTACCTTTGGCTCTTTAATATAAAATCTTTTATTCAAATTTGTTTGTCCCTTATATTGGTTTATAAGACTATTTTTGAATTTTCTCTTATATTAATTTTTTTCCTACCAAAACATCTTAATTACTTTACAATAGATACTAAAATTAATAAGATAAATTCATTCTCTCTCCAATGAGAATGGGAGATGATAACAAACACACATTAATTATTTAGGTAAAAATTAATTAAATGGAAAAATAAGATGATAAATCCCAATAATTTTAAAAATAATATAAATTGTTAACAAATTTAATATTATCAATTAAAATAATTAACTTTTTCAAATGATGTAAATTAATTAAAATAGTCTTGCATTTGAGGACCAGTTAATATAAAATAGTAGATTCAAACACCATCTTTAAATTTAGGTTTGAGGATAATTCAATTTCAAAAACAGTTAACATGGTTTTTTCAACCGCTTTTATATATATATATATATATATATATATATATATATATATATATATATATATATATATATATATATATATATATAACATAGCACTTTTTGGAGTATTGACATTCAACACACACGACAGTTTGCTAATCAAGTTAATTCTTTTTTCTGCATGCCGTCCATAGCCGTCCGTGTCTGCAGTCTCCAACATAGAATCACTCACATCACAGCATTGGAATTCTCTTCTTCCAAGCTCTATATATACGAGTTCAAACATACACACTGCCACCAGACACGAGTAACATAGAGATTTATTAACAACACAGTCATAACAGAGAAGTTAAGTTGTCTTTAATGGCTCTTTCACCACTCAGCATGCTTGTGGTCATTGCCACCATCTTCCTCCCATCCGTTGCTGTGGCCAAGGAATTCGTAGTTGGTGATGGTCATGGATGGACAATAGGCTTTGATTATGCAGCTTGGGCTGCAGATAAGACCTTCCAAGTTGGGGATGTACTTGGTAAGTTCAACTCATCAAATTATTTTATAGTTTGCTCGCTTCTGCTAATTTCGTTCAAGAATTTAAATGTAAAGTTTTAAATAGTTTCATGCATCTAATCATAAATGATCATGTATTATAATATTATTGATTAAATTTTTATACTGATAATATATCCAAATTAAACTCTTACCTTCAATGGTTCGATTAAATTTAAACTCTTATGTCATATTATTGATAATAGAGTAAAGTGCTTCATAATAAAACCCGATTCGTTTTGTAATTTGTAGTATTCAATTATGCTGTTGGAGAACACAATGTGTTCAAAGTGAATGGAACTGCATTCCAGAGCTGCACGATTCCTCCAGCAAGTGAAGCATTGTCTACTGGAAATGACCGTATTGTATTGGCAATTCCTGGCAGAAAATGGTACATATGTGGTGTTGAAGATCACTGCAGTGCTGGCCAAAAGCTTGTTATCACAGTTCAACCCCAAACACTGCCTCCAACTCTACCACCATCACCTACTCCTGCACCTTCGCCTCGTCAACATCGTCCTCATTTTGGTCGATGGGTGCCTAATATTTTTCATTAAACGTCATTTGTTGGTTTAACCTATGTTTTGAGAGTGATATTTTTAAGTTTTATACTTTTATCTGCTTTTGAGAGAGTGATATTAGTCCTCAGAATAAATTATTGTTTCTATTTCAAAGTTCAAATTGGAAGTTTGTGATTGTGCTTACTAGCTCATTCCATCTACCATTTAAATAAAATTGCAAATTTACATTTGATTCTTCTCTAATCTTCCTATTCCTTGAGATCATCACTCTTGTAGTTTTCATTATAATTTTATCCATTTTAACAGTCTCTAGGATTTTATCAACTTACTTTTGTTATTTTTTGTATTTCTGTGAAAAAAAGGAAACTAGATAGAGGAAAATCGCTCTCGTTACATTCTCCTAGTAGGCTGGACGATCGAGGAGGCTCATATTGAAAAAGTCAATGATCCATAACGTATATCTGTCTGTTCAGTTCAAGAATTACAAGCTAACAGAACCTACTAGGCCAAATAAACTTGAATTTATTTCTCACAGATTGAAACTACCTTTTGTTATGGACTCATGGACTTGTTAATCCATATAAAAAGCCAAACCCAAGAAAACTTGAAGACACAAATCCTCCAAGATAGGATTTCGGACAATGTATTGAACTTCAGTCTCATTGCAGTTATGCAATCAAAAATTGGTACTTGTGTGTATTTAATAAAAGCAATTACAAAACCTTGAATATTTGATGCTTCAGCTTAGCAAGGCAAGGATTTAAAACAGCTTTCGTAAATTGTGTTTTACAGCAGAACTTCTTTTTATTCAGCGAAGGTAATAAAACATTTTACATATACATAATACATGTGCAAAACAGGAGCCTAAAGTCTGGAACTCAAAATTTAGCCTGGCAACAACAAACACAAGCATAAGTTACAAAATCCAAAAAAAAAAACATCAGACAACTCGACAACATCATTCACATCAAAAGAAACTAGTTCTCCACTACCTTTGCCGAGGCAATATTAATGATATACTCAATCTCCTCGGCTACCTCTTTCATTGAAGGTCGATTCTGTCTTTTTTCCTCCAAGCAACCCAATGCCAAAAATGCCACTGCCTTCATCGTCTAGATCTCTGTAGTGGTAGCTCCATTCTTCTGATAGTTGTAATTCAGAATATATTAGATATAATATAAGTGTGAGTTTGTTAAATCTATTAGTTGACATGTCAAGGAATCCGTACTTAGACTATATAAATGGTCTAATGTGTAATTCAGTTTTTTTCAATAATATTCATCTCACCATTTTGAGTGTGTGTGATTCCCTGATTTCTCTCCTTTCTCCAATAGAAATGGTATCGCGAGCTCCATGTTCTAGGGACCAAGAGGGACGAGAGAAGTGGGTTCTTATCTGAGTGTGACTGTAATCAGTGTGAGAGAATTGTGAGATTCAAACACTGTGAGGATCCTTCAAGTATAAACTGTTGAGGGTTGTGAGATTGTGAGTGAAGTGATCTTGTTGAGTGTTAATTTTCAAGATTCACGTGATTTCAGATCCTGTGCGAGATTCTTGGCAAATTCTTGAAGAGTTTTTGTGAAGATTGATGAGACAGCATCATGAATGGTCATATACCTGGAAACTTACCAGTTCTTGATGGGAAAAATTGGTCCAAATGGAACGTGCAAATGAGGGCCCTATTTGGATTTTAGGATGTGTATAAGGTTATTCAGAATAGAGTTGAAGAACCTACAGCCACCACATCAGATGCTTAAAGACAAGCGTTGAAGGATTTGAAGAAAAAGGATTGTAAGGCACTTTTTTTCTTGCATCAATGCATTGATTCCGCACATTTTGAGAAGATCGCTACTGCCACAACTTTGAAAGAAGCATGGAACATTCTTGCAAAGGCTTGTTCCGGTGATGACAAGTTAAAGAAGGTGAAGTAAAACACCTTGAAGAGACAATATGAGCTCCTTCAAATGGAAGACAATGAGAGGGTCTGTGATTATTTCACAAGATTGTTTAGAATTGTGAACAAAATGCAAGAATGTGGTGAAAAATTCAAAGATCAAGATTTGATGGGAGAGTTGTTGCAATTGAGGAGGCCAGGGACTTATCTGAGATGAAAATTAAAGAGTTGCAAGCCTACTAGAGGCACATAAGTTGAAAATGAATGAGAGAAGCCCAGTAAAATTTCAAGATCAGGCTTTATATGCTTCAAAACAGAAGCAAGGAGGAAAGAACAAGAAGTGGAAAGGAAATTTTAAGAGGCAGAGCAATAAGCAGGAAGGAAAGAGCTTTTCATTTCAAGGAAAACATGATCATACTGATTCTGATCAGGATCAATCAGAATCATATGGGAGAAAAAGGGAACCAGGATCAAGTAATAAGGGTGGAAAAGGAAAGTTTGACAAGAGTAAGATCAGATGCTACAATTGTCAAGGCTGGGGACACTTTGCAAATGAATGTGGAAGTGCAGATGTAAAAGAGAAGAAGGAGAAATACAGTAAAAATGAGGCTCATATGGCACAAGCAAAGCAACATGATGATAGTGAAAGTGATTCAGACGAAGAAGCAGTTGTATTAATGACAACCACCTGCAACTTTACCAGTAATGGAGATTCAGAAACATGGTATTTGGACACTAGTTTCTCAAATCACATGACTTGTAATTTGAGTTGGCTAGTGAGTCTTGATGATAGTAACAAATGCACTATAAAGTTTGCAGGTCAAAATACTATAAGAAGTGTGGGAATTGGGAATGTTGCTTTCAGAAGGAGTAATGAAAGCCTTGTAGTAATAGAAGAGGTGATGTATGTGCCAGATATGGGGTGTAAGCTGATGAGCTACGGCCAGCTTCTTGAGAAAGAATTTTCAGCATCCTTGAAAAACAAGTTTCTAGATTTGCTAGATCTAAGTGATGTGAGAGTGTTTAAAGTCCCATTGTCCAGAAATAGAACTTTTCAAGTGAACATGAATAATGCTGATGTGCAATGTCTGGCATCAACCGTCAATGAAGATGAGAGCTGGCTTTGGCATTCAAGACTTGGGCATTTGAATTTCAAGGGACTGAATAAACTTCAATAACAAAAGTTAGTTGAGGGCTTGCCCAGGATCATAGTTTCTAATAAGATTTGTGAGAGATGCTTGACAAGCAAGCAACCCAGGAACTTTTACAAATCAGAATCACATGCAAGAGCAACTGAAGTGCTAGGAGTTGTTCACTCTAATGTGTATGGCCCACTGGAAGTGTTTTCAATGGGAGGTAACAAATATTTTGTAACCTTTTTTGATGAGTTTAGTAGAATGATGTGGTATACCTAATTAAAGCCAAAAGTGAAGTGCCCTTTGTTTTCAAAGAGTTCAAAGTGTTGAATGAAAATCACAGTGGAAAGTCAATCAAAATCATTAGAACTGATGGTGGAGGAGAGTACACATCTAATGATTTTGAATCTTTCTGTACTAATCATGGTATAATGCACGAGATCACTGCTTCCTATACTCCTCAGCATAATGGTTTGGCTGAGAGGAGGAACAGGACAATGATGAACATGGCAAGGTGTATGTTGAAAGAGAAGCATTTTCCATCAACTTTATGGGGAGAAGCAGTGTCCACTACAACATGTATTTTGAATAAGTGTCCCACAAAGAAGATAAAAAATAGAGTTCCTGAAGAAGCATGGACACGAAGGAAGCCTACAATGAAGCATTTGAGAGTGTTTGGGTCACTATGTTTCAAGCATATGCCTGATGAAAGGAGGAAAAAGCTTCAGGACAAGAGTGTACCTATGATACTGGTTGGATATCATCCAACTGATGCCTATAGGTTGTATGATCCGTTAACTCACAAGATCTTCATCAGCATAGATGTTGTGATTGATGAAGATGGCTCTTGGGATTGGAAGAGGAAGTGCACTATCAGCACCTTGTTTGGAGATGAGAACAATGAGACTAGACTCAGTGAAGTAGAAGAAATAGGAGCTGATCATGAGAAACCTGCTGATGTGCATCAGAGACCACAAAGAGACAAGCACCTGCCTTTGAAGTATAAAGATTATCATGTTGATATGCCTAACATTCTTGGGCATGCTGTAGTGGCAGATGAAGAAGAGAAGGAAGAAGCAAAGAGGAAAACAAGTGAGTTTGTGCATTTTGCCTTTTTGGCAGACACTGAACCAATTGATCACAAAGATGCACTACAACAAGATCATTGGAAAGCTGCAATGGAAGAGGAATTGAGAGCAATTGAAAGAAATCAGATCTGGAAACTTGTTGACTTGCCTCCAAACAAGTCTTCAATAGATGTGAAGTGGGTGTTTAAGGTGAAATTAAAGCCTTATGGAATTGTTGCCAAGCATAAAGCAAGGCTAATTGCAAGAGGATTCCTCCAAAGAGCTGGTTTGGATTATTCAGAAGTGTTTGCTCCAATAGCTAGGCTAGAAACCATAAGGTTGGTGATAGCTCTAGCCCACAGTAGAGATTGCCCCTATACCAGCTTGATGTAAAGTCGACATTCCTCAATGGTACTTTGGAAGAAGAGGTCTTTGTGAAACAACCTCCTGGGTTTGAGATCAAGGGTGAAGAAGACAAGGTGTTCAGGTTATACAAGGCTTTGTATGGCCTAAAGTATAGGCTCCAAGGGCCTGGAACAAGAGAATAGATTCCTTTCTTGTCAAACAAGGTTTCCATAAGTGTGAGAAGGAATATGGAGTTTATGTAAAGAAGAATGGCAAAGATGATCTGATAATCTTGTGCTTGTATGTTGATGATCTATTGATCACAAGGAGTAATCAAATTCATATAGAGAGATTCAAGAGGAGTTTGAAATTTGATTTTGAGATGACAGACCTGGGGATATTGTCTTATTTCCTTGGAATTGATTTCAAGGAAGTCAAAGGACTTCTGATTATGCACTAACAGAAGTATGCAACAAACTTGTTGAAGAGATTTAAGATGATGAGCTGCAACCTAGCATCCACTCCAGTTGATCCAGGCTTGGGATTAGTGAAAGATGAGTCAGAAAAGTCGGTGGATAGTACCCTATTCAAGCAGGTCGTAGGGTCATTAAGATACCTCTGCAACACAAGACCAGACATTTCTTTTGCAGTTGGTTTAATTAGTAGGTTTATGGATAATCCTAAAGCCTCTCATTGGGTTGTTGCTAAGAGAATTATGAGATATCTAAGAGGAACACTCAGTTATGGTGTTCTATTTTCTAAGGATTCTGATCAAATTGCTCTCACAGGCTTGGTTGAAATTTTAGAATCTATAACTATGTTGATGGGTTTCTCAGACTCAAACTGGTGTAGAGACAAGGTGGAAAGGAAGAGCACTACGGGATATCTCTTCAAGTTCCTAGGTGCACCAATAAGTTGGTGTTCAAAGAAACAACCTATAGTGGCATTATCTTCCTACCAGGCTGAGTACATTGCAGCATGCTATGTTGCATGCCAAACACTATGGCTAGACTCTTTACTTGAAGAATTGAAGATAGAAATTTAGAGGTCAGTCGAATTGTATGTGGACAACAAATCCACTATCAGCTTGGCCATGAATCCAGTAGCACACGAAAGATCAAAACACATAGAGACAAGATTTCACTTTATTTGTGAAAAGGTGAGCAAAAAACAACTTGACTTGAAGTACTGCAATACTGAAATGCAACTTGCTGATATTCTCACAAAAGGCTTGAAAGTGAAGAGATTCATAGTATTGAGAGACAAGCTTTGAGTGTCATCCATAGAGATTCTGAATAAAGGGGGTGTGATAATTGTAATTCAGAATATATTAGATATAATATATGTGTGAGTTTGTTAAGTCTATTAGTTGACGTGTTAAGAAATTTGTACTTAGACTATATAAATGGTCTAATGTGTAATTCAGTTTTTTTTCAATAATATTCATCTCATCATTTTGAGTGTGTGTGATTTCGTGTTGTCTCTCCTTTTCTCCAACATCTTCAACACTGGATCAATGACATCCAACAACTTTTCCTTGGTCACCATCCGATGCACGTAAACCGCCAAGTTCACATCATCAACAGCCCTATTAAAATCTAGTGCCTTCTGAGCTGTCAAAACCTCAAGTAGCACCACTCCAAAACTGTAAACATCACTCTTATCAATCAATTGGTAGTTCCTATAATACTCAAGATCAAGGTACCCAAGGGTCCCCTGAGCACAAGTAGAGATATGACTCATATTTGTCCGAGCCAACCTAGACAAACCAAAATCTGAAACCTTGGCATTCAGCTTGATATCTAGCAGGATGTTGCTGGACTTCACATCTCTATGGTAGATAGGAGGCACAGCCATGAAGTGAAGGTAAGCGAGACCCTCAGCGGTGTCGTGCAACTTGAAGGCGATGAGTCCATGTAAGCCAGTCACGGCCCTTAGGCATTTGACCTTGCAAGTGATCAAGAAGGGTCCCATTTTCTGTGAACTCATAAACCATAATAGGCTGTTCTAGTTCCACGCAGCAACCAAGTAGACCAACAAGGTTGCGGTGGTTAACTTGGCATAATATGCCAACCTCATTGAGGACTTGGTCAGTGCCTTTGGGGTTGCCAAGCTTGGCACACTTGACAGCCACAACAGTGCCATCTTGAAGAATCCCCTTGTAGACTTCACCATAGCCTCCAACACCGAGAAGCCGATCACAGGAGAAGTCGTTTGTGGCTTTCTTTATCTCTTTGCCATTGAAAAGTTTAGCTGCTCTGTCCCCATTACTGGCATTCAGAATCCCTTCACGCTCTTTGGCTATCCGTGCTTGTGCTTCTTTGATGCGCCTGTGGCGTTTGTAGAGTAGAAAGGCAATGATGGCAAGGATGAGTGCAGCTCCAGCCCCACATACTGAACCTGCACATTGTTGCCATCAAAGTTTAAAAAAATAAAAGAAGCCACAAGAAACCAGTGTTCAGAATAGCCATCCAATTTTCATTCAACAAGGTTATTGAGAAGACTTTTTTTTTTCCTCAATGGATGAAATATATGAGCAATTTATCAACTCCAAGTTCACATAAAAATGTGCACATTTATTAAGTTCTTTTTATATAAATTAAAACTCTATCTCTTATAATTAACTCAAGGCTTGGGTAGGTAGATGATTCCTTTGACCTGTATTTAAGTTTCAATGCTAGTCCACCTCCCTACGCCGTCACGAGAGAATATATTACTTGGATGACAGGCATGGCGATGCCTAAAACCCTCGGAAAGCAGCTTCTGTTATTTGACTTAGACTCCATAGATAACGCAAGGATTACAAAAGAAATACTAGTATATCTCTATCACTTCACATCTATATCCGTCGAAAAGATAAAATTGAACATTGTAATATCTTACACCTGGAGAGAATGAGGGTGTTTTGATCATTATGTGTAATTTGGAAGAGAATAAAATGCTGGCCAGTTATACGAATCATTAATAGGAAGTCAAGTAATCTTGATCAACACTTCATGTGATGTGACTCTTAAAAAATACTATTAAACACTGGATCCAGTTGAAATAATTCGTTAACGTTAACTTTGAGCTGAGATGAGGATGTGACTTTTTATTGTCTAAATAAATGTCATTTATGGACATTTTTAATTTCAAATAAACTGTCATAGTAATGGCCATTTATTGTGAAATAATAATAATAATAATAATAATAATAATTATTGATGTAAGCCTATATTAAAAATAATTTATACCGGATAGTATCCTTAACAAATTCATTAACATTTGCCTCTTTTTTTAACATAGGACGAAAACAATAAATAATTTGAATTTATTTTTGGCAACAAATAAATAATTTGAATTAAGACCGGTATAAACTATAAATCATCCAAATTCATCGATATTAGGCCTATAATGGTTATTAACTTATTATTACATTTTTTTCTCACAATGATATTAATAAGAAATTATCCCTCCGCAAGCAATAATTAATCTTCGTTGGGACTATGCTACCACAAGGAATGAATCATGTTAAAAATAAATATTCAGCTTGTGTATTTATAATTATCAATAAAGATTAGTCACTACTTCCTACAATAAATACTTTGTATCAATATAATAATAATAATAATAATAATAATAATAATAATAATAATTTAGTGTAAAATAATCATAACAATATATAAAATGGAAGCATTCAAAATTAAATAAAAAATCTAAAATGGACATTCTATATTGTTGACTCTTGGTATAAGTATAAGTAGGGGTAAAATGGGATTTTTGCAAAAACTGGAAAGAGAAAGAGAACGGCGGGAGAAAGAGAACACTTTGTATCAAACATGACTTTTACATAGGGCAGGGCTTACCGTGTCCGCGTAGCAGTCATAGGTGATGGAAGGATCTTAGCCTTTGATTTATAATGCCACGTGTTATAAGAATGAGAGTAAAGATGGAGATGTCTATCTTTTTTTAGTAATAGAGAGGATCTAACTCCTTTTATTCACCAAAAAGTAGTTTGAAAAAAAAAATACAAATGATTTTTATACTTTTTTTTACAATTTTTATACTTTTTAATCTAAGCGGAATGACCCATGTGTATGCATGAGTAATCTATATCTATATCTATATAAAACTATATAAAAGAATAGATCGTTTGAAAGTTTAAAATGAACATTCTATATTGTTGACACGTCGCGTGAACAGGAACAAAATGAGAATTTTGTGAAATAGACCGTCAAAAAGTTCAAAATAAACATCTTATATTGTTGATGCGTGCTTAAACAAAGGCAAAATGAAAATTTTGAAAAAATTATTATTGAATGTTAAAAATCAAGCAACCCGTTCATACGCATGGGTAATCTATATCTATTTATATTATTGCACGTCGCTTGAACAAGAGCAAAATGGAAATTTTGTAAAATAAGCCATCAAAAAGTCCAAAATGAACATCCTATATGATTGACACCTCGTTTAAATAAGGACAAAATAAGAATTTTGAGAAATACATATGGGACGGGATGTATACGCGTAACAGCCAACAAGTGAGAAAAAGATCTTAGCCTTTAATTTGTAGTATCGCGTGTTATGTGAAGGATAGTAAAGATGGATATATCTATTTTTTTAAGTAACGGAAAGAATCCAACTCTTTTTATTCAACAAAAAATAATTTCAAAAAAAATACAAATGGTTTTTTATACTTTTTCTTACCATTTTCATACTTTTTGAAGTATTTTACTTTTTAATTTAAGCACAATTTCAATATTAAAGACAAAAAAATAGTGGAACGACCCATGCATATGCATGGATAACTACTAGTTTATATATAATTAGGAAAAAATAGTGTTTCAAATCTGTGGACGGTGGGTAATTCATTTTCAAACTTTGCGTCATAGATGAACATTTCATATCTCCTAGAAAAAGAAGAAGAATACACAATCATCTCATCAATTTAAATACATCTAAAACATCTCTCATTTTTCTCCATCTATCTCTTCCTATTACCGGTGGCAGACCTACATGGTTGTGAAGGTGTGCACTTGTACCCCCTCATTTTTTTAAATTCACTAAATTTGTAAATAAAATCTTATATTTTTATATTTTATTTTATTTATATTTATATAATTGAACCCGCTGATTTTATTTTTTATAATTTATACCCATTGACTTAAGGTCTTGGATCCGCCACTACCTATTACATCATAAATCCTATTATACTTACTCTTTTCTCTCTTTTTTCTCCCTCTCTCTAGGTATTAAACAGCATTGGATGTTCATGTAACATTTTTCTTACCTGAAATCATAATATTATGCTGAGTTTCTATTGTCGGTCGAAAACAGAATAGAAGAATTGAGAAAAACACTGGAGTTTGCATTTGAAATTTTTTTATCAATGCCCATACATATTTAAAATGGACCTCAAAGACGAACTTGCATGGATATATATACTAAAGCTAAAGAACCACCCCATAATACCCCCTAAAATACAACTACATGCCAGGGGACAGTACCTAACTTGTAGGGTATCTAATTACACTGGTTAGTTAATACAATTAAAAGAAAATATACACTATGATGAATAATGTTACATGAATGAAAAGGACCCAATACTTTCCTTCCCATGCAAACCAGAAATCTCTATTGGATGTTGTTTAAATGCTAGAGCCAGTCATGATGATTCACACCATGAAAGAATACAAGCATATATACATATGTCATATGTATACCACTAATGTATGTACATATACATATGCATATGGACTTTCATATGATTTTTACCAAACAAAAGAACAGCTAACTAACAAAATTGGGTCATGAGTCTCGAGAAAAGCCACATGACATCAAGTGGGTGATTCCGCCAGAAGAAGAGTATGCCACCAGCCGCATGCAACGTTTTTAGCTACACAACCTTCGATGGTAACTTCAGAAGGGATGTTACGGTCTATCACGTCCCCAAGGCCAAGCTGTCACATTCAGAAATTAAAACTTAGAATAGTATGTTCAGTACCAAGAATGCCAACAATTCAAAAAACAAGTATCAGCTAAAATATGCAATGGTCAGATAGAAATTTCAACAATATTGATTGTTTAAAATATGAAATTAAAAGGAGACACATAAAAATGGTAATGCAATATAAGCACCTGTCCATACTTGTTCCATCCCCAGCAGAAGACTTTTCCATTATCTTGAAAAGGGAAAAAAAAAGGGAGAGCTAATAAGAATCTATTAATAATAGACACGCAAATTTCCATCTAACAAAATACAGCATCGATGAGCTCAACATGATTAGTAACTAGCCTCGTAAGTATCCAAGACTAATGCCAAAAAGAAGATCGTTTGTGACTTGTGAAAGCAGAAAACAGTAATGCACAGTCTGAATTTGAAGTCCTGCTTTGCCATTTTATTCAGTTACATTATGGTAGAAATATTTTCATTGGGTGGGCTTAGTAAATTATAGAGACTACATCTAACTAACAATTTGCAGTCAATCCTCCCCAAAGATTATTCCGTTTCAATGTTTCCACCTATGTCACTGTGGACTTCACAAGATTAAAGAATGTTTCACCAATTAACCACCATTTCACAGTAGCATCATCACCCAACATTTTTTAAAGAGAAAAAAAGACTACCTGTTCTATTATTTTCTATCGTTCCAATCAGTTATATTGGCAAAAGGTAATGCAACTAAAGGACAAATAGCAATCTCAAAACTTTTGGGCAAAGGCGCTAAAGAATAAATTATGAAAGAAAAAGGATAATGTTAAGTGTTCACCGTCAATATTTGAACAATAAAACCTTCCAGATTCTATTATAGAAAAGAGATGAAGTTGAGAAATCAAGCAGGTATTCAAGTCTAGCAGTATTTAGCTATGCATTAAAGTGACTTTAGTCTTGGAAGGATAGATTTCCCTACATGGTTATGCAAATGCCATAAGCAGTTCGGTGTGTTAAAGTATACCTGCTATTAGAGCAGTGTGACGAGCCCCACAAGATATCCTCTTTACATTCACATTTTCCAAGCTCGGACAATCCAAGAGCCTCGGTATAGTCTGCTTCAAAATTCAAGATAAAAATTAACATCACAGAATGCTTCAATTCAACTACCTAAGAACATGACATGCATTATGGAGCTTTAGGTGACAACAATAATGATATTGGTAGTTACAGTGCACTGGTGAATAATATAATCACATCATTATGTTTGATTTTTTTAAGTTAATGACAAGAGAGGAAAATCTAAGGGATGGCAAGGGCATACCTCAGCTTGATCACCACCAGTTCCCAGCTGTCCAAACTGGTTTCCACCAAATGCATATACATCACCATCCACAGATGTACACACAGTATGCCACAGTCCTGCAGCAACTCCCTCTATTTGAATACCCAATAAGGAAGATACGCAACTCGGGCTCAGTTCATCATCTGTACTTCCTTGCCCACACTTTTCCAACACAAGATGACATTAATTTAGAATAATTAACAAGCATTAGCATGCAACAACAAAGAGAGCGAATAGAAATATAAATATTGTAAAGTAACAGAATAGATATTATCCCTTGTTAGAGTGAACCTCATCTTCAACATCTACATTGCTTTTGCCCACCATATTCTACTTTACCTACATGTTGATCCTAAACAATGGTTAACAGTTGATGATATAGAAGGTGAATATATTTCAACTGACCAAACTCTTAAGTATAATTTAGTTAATTCTAATGCAATGAAGCCTCAAGCAATCTTAGGCTAATCAGCTCACAGAGTCACAATTTTGATCAGCTGCATTTTACTAATTCACAGTACCAGGGAAGTATTAGCTAGCAAGAATAAACATGTGGTGATGTGCAAACTTAAGCAATAGTTTACACCTAAAAGGAACTTAATGGTCTGCCTCTAGAATGATTCATCAGCGCAGAATATGCTTTTCTAATGAAGGCCCAAGCAAACTAGCACAGATTAGAACACATCAGAGAGGAAATTATTTACAGGTAACACTGATGAAATTTTGAGGGAAGGAAAAGCTCTACATGTGTAGTGTTGTTAACAATATATGTAGTTAGGTAGCCACAAAAGAAAAGGGAATAAGTGGGTGGTAACTAGACAAAGTTTACACGCCAAATAGGATATGTAATTTGAGAAGAGAAAAAGATCCAAAGATATCCCAAGTTCACCTTAAATTACCTGTCCATAAAGTCCCCAACCAAATGTAAGAACAGCTCCAGCATCTGTCAGTTCAAGAGGAACACATTGGGATATCAGTATATTATGAATTGTAAAATTCACCACAACTAGATGAGCAGAATTTTAGGAAATAATAAGCAATTATGGAAGTTGTGACCAAATTTCTATATTGTAAATTTTTTAACTACTCAACTCTTAATCTAGCATCTAAAAAGACTCAGTGTTCATAGATATTTCACATATTTATTAGGATATAGTTTCTCCCTTTCATCATCAAATCATACAATTCCTGATCTAATTGTACCATCTAATGTAGAACTATTTTTCTCTTTCTAAACACCAATACCAGTTAGGAAAATAGCATTACGAATGAACGTGGATATTCTGACTTTTGGTTCCAGAAAGAAACTAATGCAGACTGTCCAGAAAGATATTAACTTGAGATACAGAATAGAATACATGATACACATTTACCTGTGATTACTGCACTGTGTCGACCTCCGCAGGCAATTCCCTTAATATAACTTCCAGGAACTCTGAAATTTTGCCCATCTGAACTTATGCTTACTCGAGCCATATCTTTACCATAAGAAGAGGAATTAATACAAGGAACTAGATGAGGAGAGGACACCATTCGTATTCTAGAACCCAAACCAAGCTGCCCTTCACCACCATAGCCCCAACCCCACACCTGTCCTATATCTGAAACTCACAGAAAATTACAATCAATGACATGTCTTAGATTGCATAACTGATCTTCCATAACACAAAAAGTTCTGCTTCAACCAAAAGATTATCACATCATATACGAAAATAACAGATAAAATTTTAGACCTAGGTTGACAAATAGTTCATAATAAAGTCAATACCTGACAATGCTAAGGTATGGCGACCACCAGCAGCTACACTTGCTATCCTTACACCAGGATTTAGTGTGACAAGACATGGCAATGCAGTCTGAGTATCATCACTAGATGATGAGGTTTCAGCTGTTTGCTTTGCTGAAGATACTCTTCTTCTCTTTGAACTTTCTTCTCCACTGGTACCAGAGGCAGTTCCTCCAGTAGATTTTGAACCTTGAGAACGAGGGCTCACTGTTACAAAACCACTCCACATCAGTTAGATAGATAAAGGCTAAGTATCTTTTTTTTATCATTCATCATAAAGGGGAAAAACTCTTCTTTTTCCTTTTAGGTTCTCAAACACCCTATCCAATATCATAACAGTTCCCCTCTTGCTCCTTTTAGTACACTTTGGCTACCTTAGATCACCTCCTGGGAGGGAGAGGTAGCTGTAGACAAATGGTCATTACAAAGAGGTCAAACATACCTTGCTCCGTCAAGAATGAACTTTGCCTTCTGGGTACATCCTTTTCAGGGCTTACCCCAGTTAATGATTCACCAAACACCTTCCCAGAGGGTACACATTCCCTCCATCCCCATGTGTAAACTTCTCCACAATCTGCATAGGAACAACAAAACAGGTATGTAGGATGGCAGAAGTAAGAAAACATGATGGACATACAATCTCCAGAATCCATTTTGGATTAATTAATTGTGAAATTTTGCAAGTATTTGGATAATTTATCCAGCAGGACAATACTACCAATTCAATTAGACTTTATCCCTTCCCCTTTCAATCACATTATGTTCCTTCGTTGCAAGGCAAGATAAGTAAATAAACCTTACCCGTCACAGAAACACAATGTGCCCATCCAGCTGCAGCTTTAACAATAGTCACTTCAGTTGGAAGAGGGAAAGGCTCTGGAGTTTCCTTTACAAATAAATTATAAAATGTTAGTTGAGTGAAAAAGAAACGAGAGAAAACAGTACCACTCTAAATGGTTATGCAATATGCATTACCCCATGTTTGCCAGATGTAACATAGCTTTGGCCTAAATCATCTGTTGAACCCCATGTTATGAGCTTTCCAGGCTCTGATCAAGGAAGAAAGTATAAGTAATGATGATTCCTTTACGTTATAAGAAAAGGGAAGAACAGAGAGATATGCATTGGGATAACTCCCTTCAAAAGAAAACAAAATAAAAAAGAACAAGGCTGACCTTAATTACTAATACAATAACATTTAATAAATAAATAAAAGAATTACACTCATACTGAAGACATTAAACAATAAACATAAATACCAGCATATTAGAAGAACATACAATAAGAAGTTCCAACAAAGTGAGAGTGTAAAAGATTGACGAAAATAAGTAAAACCACTTCAAGTGTTATAAGGTTGACTTGGTGGTTAAAAGGAGAAGGGGAGCGCCAGAGGTTGTTGGTTCGAATTTCTCCCATCTTCTTATATTTAACCAACTTAACAAAAAAAAGAATAAGAATAGCCTGTGGTGGAGATGAGCATTTAACAACAAAAGCTCAAACAGAATAATTTAATCAAACAAAAAACTAAGTGGCTATTAGGCAAAACACTAGAATCAGTTCTTCCCGCTGTTGCACAAGTTCCAAAGTAAAACCTATGGTTTAAATTAATTTGGACGCATCTTATGGTGCAAAAAAAATTATTCATTTTTAAAAGAGGCACCATACGAGAACTTCCCTATCAATCCTAATACTACTGTCGCTTGAACACACTTAATTATGAGGGAATTCAGTGCATTATTGCTGGTTACATTCAAAATTAACTTTAGCAGTACCGATGTTACCTAACTTCAAAATATACGGGAAATTGTTTAGGCCCACAGAGAGACACACAGTTTCATCGAAAAAGGAAAAGGATTTTGTCCAAACAAAACCATACACACACCAAAAAGGACTATTCCGAGAACAACATCAGTATGCAGCTCCGGCTACTGAACGGAGTCCAGTGAGGTTAGATTCTCACTCCATTAAAATGGAAAGAGACAACAGATGCAAAATCCCAAGTTCTCATTTCAAGCTTCTCAACAACATATAAAGAAACAAAACAACACAGATATAACGGAGAAGCAATCACTTCCATTACCACAGCAAAAAAAAAAAAAAAGAAGAAGAAGAAACATTTTTCCCCCAAAATCTCAAATTAAAAAAGAAAAATGGAAATTAAAAAGAGTTAGGTACCAGAGATAGCCATGGCGAATCCACAACCACCGCCGCAGACATCCTTCCAAAAGTAACCAGAGGGCGGAACCCTAACAAGAAGCGGCGTCAACAGAGGCGTCCTCTGCGGCAGAGCTCCGGGCAGGTAACCCCACATGTACACCAAGCTCTCCTTCTCCACTTGCATTGCTTCACTCCCCTCGCCATTCATGCCGATTCCCACCAATAGTAAAATCTCTTCTTCCCCTTATTTTCAGTTGTTTCCGTTTTAAAAAAATGCGGAAAGTGCCCCCAATCCTTTTCAGTGCTGGTGGGCGTATCATTTTCGGCGTAGGGCGGGTGCCACGTCGGATGCTCACGTGGTTCCTCTGCCACGTGTCGCCTTTCTGGCCGCTATATCTTGCGTCGATTTCTGGCCATTATTTTGGGCGCAACTTTCTGGGAGGTCTCTCAGCCTCTCTCCTAACGCCCCCCGAGGCCGTGTGGGTTACCGGCTACCGTGTTCGCTCCCTCCTCGCGCCACGTGTTGCTCCCTCCGTACCCTCCAATGATTGCATATCGCCACGTTTCGACCTCTCCGTGCGACACGTCAGCGATGGTTGTGACGCTGTGATGTGACGTGATGTGGTAGCGTCATTTCAGCCCATGGATTCCTCGTTTCTATTATTCTCAAAAGAAAACGCTAACTATTATTTTTAAGTTATTGATTAAAAAATTATTAGAATGCTTAAAATTATATTATTTATTATTTTTTTTAATTCCTTAATTAATACCTAAAAATATGAATCAGCGATACCCACCTGAAAACTTGGATGTGTCACCGTGTGTTTAGCTACTTAAAGGCTAAAGCTATATTAGTATTAGGTTTCTTGGGGGAGACAGCAACTATGAGGATGATCGCTCTAAGTTATCAGTTATATTCTTTTTATGGAAAAGAAATCATGTGGTGTTTGATTATGAACCATTAAGATTAGTTTTATATAAATCTTGTTCTAATTATAAACTTCCCTTCGCCATTTTGGATCATATACTATAATAGTACATGAATGTGTGTGTTTGTGCTAATCTAATCGATGTTGCGTGACCAAAGTCTCGTGACTTTTGTTTATTTTTTGGGGGGAGCGAAATTGACAAGTTGTTAACGGAGAAAACAACTGTGCTAATTTGATTGGTGTGTAGCTTACGTAGGTCACTCGTCCGACAAATTTGATTTTGAAAATTGGACTTTACGTATACGAGTTTTGTTCAACTACTAGTTTCATATTTTCTTGCTTTTCTAAGTTCTATTATTATAGTTATACATTATGTTTTAATATTTGTCACTAGCCAACAGTATTATATTTAATATCCTTTATAATTATACATTATATATGTCAAAAACAATTGTTTATGATTAAAGAAAAAAAAATTGCCTCGCTTTCATTTTACACAAAATATTTTCCTAATAACAACAGCAGAAGCCATTCTTTTTGTTCTTGGCGTTTTCCCCTTGTAAACGCATTGAGCTATTTTCAGCATATGCTTAGTTTTCTTACTCCCCCCTCTATTTTTGTTTTTGGTGCTCCACCACGGCACTACGACCACTTACAACTTTAATGTGCATATAATTAAATACTGGTGAGTGGTGGGGCTGACTGTGATTTTCAATTTCGGGCTTCTATGTGAGAGTTAACAACACCAAAAAGAAAAGCATCATGCATGTTTCGAAGGTTTTGGAAAAGACTTTCCAATGCTATATGGTATCATTGTCAACGTGCTAGTGCGTGTGAATATATATATATATATATATTGCATTAAACAGCAGGGATTTTTATTGCATACTAATGTGAATATGGTATAAAAATATTAGATGTAAATTTAAGTATTACATGAGCTTTTATTTTCTCTTTTAGATGAGTCTAATTTCATTCAAACCAATGTAACAATGGTAAAATACGAAATTAAGTAATCACCATTTTCAAAACTTTTGGCATATTCGTCATCTGCTTGCAACGAAAAGTCTAGACCTAGACCCACCTGAGCATTCCATTTACATCAACTTCAACAAACGTTTATTAGTCACGTCCAAAGTCTGAAGTAGTAGGACAAGAAGAAGAAACGCGTTCAATGGAATTGGAAAGTGTAAAAAGCAAATACACAGAACCCCATAGCCACAGGGTTTTCTATTGGATACCTTCAATCACACACACTGCTCCTTCTCCACTAATTTGTTTTGTGGCACTGTAACACTTCTCACACTAATTTCAACACATGGGCATTAACAAGCCACCTCGATTAGAAAACACCATGCCCAATAACAGTTTGTAAATTTGGGCCCTCTTTCATCTATGTGGCTACGAAGCCATCGCCAATAACCGTACGGACTGGGTTCTTAGGTTGAGAAATAGGTAATAATTGAATGTGGCTGGGCCCAGGGTAAGGTGATAGGCAAGTGCTTCTTAATCGTTAATCAAGTTATACAGACAAAAAGTTATATAGAACCGTTGGATGTTTGTATTGACAATCATTAGAGGTTGGTGTTATCTTATGATAGGTTGTTGGTTATCAATTATTTTGATTGTCCTAGTCTTTATCCTTACCTGAAAAATCATGGCCATCGAATTTGAGAGGAAACTCTCAAAGTCATTTTTTTTTTGTACATGCTCTCAACTGAGTATAATATAGAAGAACTCGACCTAAATATAATATACAAATTAGAATAATTATTTTTGACGAGAAAACGTTCTTTAGGAATTATTTATCAAAATTTGAAATGTTTTTATGCATGTAATTTATCCATGATATTTTCAAAATTTTGGTTTAAATTATAAAATTGCGTGTCTGTTTATATGCATGCAATTTAGACATGATATTTGCATTTGGAATTTAGTTCCAAACACTATTACAACCAAAAACATGCAATAAGAACTTTGTACAGTGAGAGTAACATAACTGTTACATTTTTTATTATTTAGATTTTCTTATGTTAGATTTTTATATAATTTTATAATGTGAAAATTCTATATTTATCTCATTCTTAATAAATATTTACAAATTTTGATGTGGTTCAACTTATTATTGTTATTAAGAAAAAATACAAAATTTTCAAGAGAAAAAAAAGGCTATAAACTAATTAGCGTAAAATTATTTTATATTATCATTCAATCAAAAACCAATAATAAATTTGATGACTTTTATAAAATTATCTTAAAAGTTGTACCTACGAAAATTTCCGAAAATTTCTGATTGAATCATAATGTAAAATTATTTTATAGTGTAATAACTTGCCATTAAAATCAATTTTCAAATGCAAAGACCCAACATAATATAATTTATCCCTACCTGCATGTGTGCCTCTCTAGATAACTTGAAGAATCAATTTATTTTAATGTTAAATTATGTGATTAAAATTAATTTGGACATGCATTTCAATTATATTAAATAATCTAAAACTAACTTTATTAAACTTAATTTCATAACTTTAAACCAAAAGTCATTTGCACAAGTGATTCGACACTTAGATCTTTCAATTAAGGTTGAAATTCAATATGAGATTCAATTAAGTATGGAGAGTCACAACTAGGGATGTCATTTTATTTCAAGAAGGATCAATCTAACGAGAAGAGGATTAGTTAAATGTGAAATATAAGCCTATGGTATCTCCTAATTACACACAAAACTTAAGTTACATGTGATTTATGATTATTTTATATGAAATCATTATATTGCTTTTAACATAAGATAGAAAATCTATACGAAACATTGTATTTTAATTAATTTGACTACATGATAATGAACAAAAAATAATATATGAATTTTACAAAATGGCTTGTATTCTTTGGGTTCCTATATTTCATTGCTCTATTCTGCACCACCATTTTCTTTTACTCTTCCACCGGTTTTTTCTTTTACTATGTGTGTGCGCATATGTTTCAATGTACGATCCAAATGTCACTTCCTCATCGAACCCTTCTAATCAAGCTATTGTGTTCAGACTTAATTTTCAGTGGTAAGCCTTTAGAGGAGCTCAAGCTCGGAATGAATGGTGTTTAAGCAATATATTCTACCCAAGCTTGGGTTGACCCATGATATTAGTATGAGAGATAACAGCTGAAACCCTAATGTATATGATTCAGTGACTTATTGTGGGTAGATTCTATGTCTGACTTTTAAATAAAATAATCATGGAACCTATGTGTTTATATGCATGTAATTTAGCCATGATATTTTCAAATTTTGGTTTGATTTCTAAAATTGGGTGCCTATTTTTTTTTCATATAATTTAGACGTGATATTTTCAAACATGTTATTTGGAATTTAGTTTCCACACACTATTACAACCAAGACAAACATTAATGATATTCTCTTTTTAAGACTCTCTTAATGATTGGTTAGAATTGATTGAAAATGATTATTTCTTATAGGTTTAACTTCTCATTTAATAATTTTATCTCATAATTTATATTAAATGAGAAGTAAAATCTATCAAAATTGATGATTTCTAATAAATTCTAACCAATCATAGTGAAGAGTGTAATAAGGAGAGAGTGTCACTAGTATTCCTCTTTTAACCAAAATATGCAATAAGAATTTTATAATGAGAGTAACATTTACATAATTGTTACATTTTTTTCTATATGGATTTTTGTATGTTAGGTTTTTATATAATTTTATGATGTGAAAATTCTATGTTTATCTTATTCTTAATAAATATTACAATTTGATGAGGTTCAACTTGTTATTATTATTATTAAGAAAATAAATTCAAGAGAAAAAAAAGTTATAAATTGACTGTGTAAAAAAAAATTTATATTATCATTCAATCACAAATCAATGATAAGTTTGTTGATTTTTATAAAATTATCTTAAAAGTTATACCAATAATAATTTATGATTAGATAATAATATAAAATTATTTTATACCATCAATGCAACAATATTAAACTCAAATTTCTAATACAAAGATCCAACATAATATAATTTATCCCCACCTGCATGTGTCTCTCTTTAGATAACTTGAAGAATCAATTTATTTCAATGTAAAATATGTGATTAAAATTAATTTGGACATGCATCTCAACTACATTAAATATTATAAAACTAACTTTATTAAACTTAATTTTATAACTTTAAACTAGAAGTCATTTGTATAAATATTCGACAATTAATCCCTCAATCAAAGTTTAAAATTTAATTTGTAATTTGGATATATCGTAATTAGAAATATTATTTTACTTCAAGATGGGTCGATCTAATGAGAGAAAAATTAGTTAAATCTTCCATAAGAGTCTCAGGTATTTCTCCTGATGACACCAAAATTACATGTGATTTGTGATTTTTTGTTATGTGAAATCATTAAATTGCTTTTAACAGAAGAGAAAAAATGTATTCGAAACATTTTATTTTAATTACATTGACTCCATAATAATAAATAAAAAAGTACTATATGAATATAAAAAAATTGACTCCACAATAGCATTTGTAAAAGAAATAAAGATTCTTGATAACTTTTAATTGGTGTTCCTTTACCAAGTTATCTTAATCATTGACTTTCGGGTGTATATTGAGTTTCAAAGGTCCATTTCATTCAGCATTATAAAGTGGCTTCTAATTGGGTTTGGGACCAAGGATTAAAGGTTCATGTGCGAAAGTAGCCAACGAATAGAGATCCATTATTTAACTTCAATTTCACGAAGGGTTTTAGACTTTTGGTGTCATGTGTGACAAACTGACACTGACAAAGCATCTTAGCAAAAGTAATGCAATATTTTTATAATTTTTTAAAATTTATAAAGAAAATATTCAATAAATTATATAGTTAATATCTTACTAATACTTTTTTATTTAATAAGTATGAATATTATTAAAATAGTGCTGTAGAAAGATGTAGAGTTACTCTTAAAGATTTTTATATAAAAAAAAAAACTAGAAGCGTTCATAAACCAACCCTTTCCAACAAAAATTTAAATAATTGATAAAAAGAACGAAAAACCAAACAATTTGAAAACTAAAAAAAATTATTGGATTTGATCAAATTTCAAATTTAATTTTAAAAGCCAATTCAATTGAATCCAAACTGAACTTATACATATACATATGTATATATATTATTATTATATATTTATAAAATTATCACATAACTTATATTTATTTATAAAAATATATTTAATTAAAATTATTTTTACAACTATTTGAATAAATGTGTATAAATGTAATTAATAAATGTAATTATCTAGTTATGTAAATTTATTCTTTAACGGTTTATATTTAAAGATTTATACTATTATAAGCATCAAATAGTCTAATATTTTCATCAGTACTAAGATTTCTCTATGGTTTTAGCAATTGGCATTTCTTATCTTAAAATCGAATAGTTTTTTAATTTAAAATCGATCCAAATCAATCTTTGAACACTCCTCAAAGAAAATGTTAATGGAAATTTTCATAATATTTTATAAAGTATTAAATAAAAAATAATATATATAGCATTTTGAAAACACAAAACATTTTATCCTAAATTTAACAAGTATGAAAATTAGAAGAAAAAAAATGAGATTTAAAATTATTCACCACATGCATAGTGTCTGAAGTTTTCTCTGAGAAAAATATAAAACATTTATCCATCCATTATCTATCTATCTATCTATCTCTCACTCTGTATTATTCTCTTTTCATTCATCATTTTAGGGTGAACGTTCCAGTGCTCTTTCTGTAAATTTTCCTACATGTTATTCGTTGGCCGAGCGATCACGTTCTCCATTATGGACTTCCCTGCTAAATGTTTGAAGTAAGTGTGTAACTAAGATAAACTTCCCTACCAATAAATGTGGAAAAAATGGAGAATGTTAATAATAGTGCTTTTTGTCGCGAACAATGACATTACTGATAAAAATCAGTGGTTGGATATATAAGATTGACCCAGTAGTTAAAAAAAGATGAAGAAAGAAGGAAAAAAGAAGGAAAAGAGAAGTCACGGATTCAAATCCTCCTACATTTCTAACAAAATTAACAAGTTAACATTCGTTGATAAAAATAAAAAAACTAGAGAAAATCAGAGGAAAAAAATATATAAAGAATAGGCCAATGGACCAAGCCGAATTTGATAGCTATGCCTAGCAAGCATACGAGTGTTTGCATTATCGGTTCCTTGTCTTCGGCCTAAGTTCCCTCTCAACTGCGTTCACTGCTGAAAGCAATACATTAGTACACAACAAGAAATAGTTGTAATTTAAAATTACTACCATTAGTAATTAACGCATAATAACGTTACTCAAGAGTTCTAGGTAGGATATACCATGAAATCACATCATATCCTTGGTCATTTTTTCTCCCTCCTCTATTTAAACTTTTCAGCTACTTTGTCTCTGAATCAGATACAGATAGACAAGGCTGTTTATCAGAAAATGGTGAGATGGATTTGAAAATTTTTTATATGGCAGGAAGTACCGACAGATTGAATCATAAACCCAGTGGTTCAAGTTTGGAAATTGGAACCTTCACTGGAAATCCTGACACTCGAGGATAAACAAGTTCTATCATTCATCTATTTTTTCACTTAACAAGAGTGTTTTCTTCCAAGGCGACATTATAAAAAACAAATATATCAGCTATTTACTTTTTATTAACGTCATCAAACATGATATACCCTACATTAGAACTGCTCTAATGTCAAACTACCATTGAAAATGCTGTCCAAAGTAGCCCCTTGAGACAAGGTGCGAAGGCCAGAAAACTTGACATATAAAATCTCAGGGATCAGGTGGAAATGAAAATGGTGAATCACTTACATTGACAGGACTAGGGGGTTAACTATATCACACTTTTAAGTTTTAAAGGTTGCAGATTCAGATTGTAAACTATGCTTATGTCCGCCTCCTTACTCGCCTGCCATTTGGATTAACTGATTCAGCAGCTGCCCCGTCTGCTAAATCTTGCCCATATATGCTACTGCCACTTCTCTTTCTGCTCAATGTCTGGCCTGAGTTATCATCCACTGATGCAAATGTCTCCAGCAATTCCAACAGCATTGAGGGGCAGCTCTCTTTCAAATGCACAAAAGCTTCTGACTGCATTACAGCTGCACAAGGTGTAACAATATATCACTGAAAACTCAAAGTTTGAAATTCAAGGGGCCCAAAAGGCACTAACAGTAAGGAAATAAACTCCCCAAGAGTATGAAGTGAGCCAAATTTAAGCGACAAGACACAAAAACCTGAAAGTATTTGAGTTTTTGAAAACAATACACGAAACATTTATTTCTAGAGACCCACAGACATAAAGCCAGTAACTCACTGTTAAAATCTGGATAATTGACACACCACCATTTCCTTTTATCCTAACACCAATTAATTAATAAAGAAGAAAAACGTAAGGACATTAGTCGTTGATAGGAATAGGATACCATATAAAAAAAGTACAGATAACAAAAGTGGTTAAAAAAGTTACAAGTCATATAAATTAAAATTATAAAAAAAACTACCATCAGTTGAATAAATGACATGGTACAGAAATAAAATTATCCCTCTGTATGTAGAGGGAGGAGGGGTACAAGTTTAAATTAAGTGTAAAAAGTAAATTGACAGAAGCTGCAAAAATAACAGGTTCCAACAAATAAACAAACTTACTTTCTCAAACTACAGAGTACAAGGGAGCACCAAAGGGTAAGAAAATTTCGCTTGAACTTTGAACATTAAAGTTATACACACCCTACTAACTGAATAGATGATGAAGAACTTGTTATTTGAATGAGCAATGCAGTAATCTTGTAACTAACACAGCATAGAAAAGGGCCTCGTATGGCAACATCATAAGCATAACAGAACTAGATCTCTGGATGATTGTTATGTCAAGTTACAAGTTTATGGCTTTATGCCACACTGGATGACAACATATATCTAAGCCAAACACATTTTTAGCTCAAGCAAGCTCAACACATCAATAATTAGTGTTAGCTTATTCACAAAACAAGGGATAAAATTATTCATGCACGAAACCTATATAAATGTTGCATTTTATGTGCATGCACATGTGGGTGCACACAGACACATAGAGAACCACATCCTTCTCACAAAGTAGATACTTAAGTTTACTTCTATTGTTCCCTTAAATCAATATCTTTTCATTTTCCCTCTTAAACAAAGATAACTAGGGAGCATGTGGGAAGAAATCTACTAAACAATGAACAGAAATAAAAATGAAATTTAAAACCAAGCTTACAGAAGGAAGGAATGGGATTCAAAAGAATTTCAAGTTATAATTTATTTTGAATGACATTGTATATATTATGAATAATGAAAGTAGAAAATTCACATTATACTACCAAAACACAGTAACAAACTCCTCGAATTATTATTAGAAACCTAAACCATAACCCACTTAAAAGTTTTAACAGAATACCGTCGCTCATAATGTTATTTGACCATATAGCATATCAAACATCTATCCTATCAACTTAAAGAGACTAAGAGAAACAAGAAAATGTACTTAATTTGGAAAGTGTCAGGAAACATCAAGACTGCAATACACATTATGCTAATTTCCAAAAGAATCTTAAGTTGAAACAACCACGAATTTTTACGTTCATATTCTAAAACGATACGCACCTCCCAAGTTTGCAGGATTTGCAATATATTTTAAACAGATTGCCTTAAGCTGTGGACAGTGATGTTGCTCTGCCAGCGCAAGTGTTGTGGCCACATTGTCAGTATTGATTTCTTCACACAATTTTGATTCGCAAAGCAGTTTGAGCCGATCAAGATTATAGAGATCAGCAGCAGCCAAGAGATGCTGCACCATGACGGTGTATGAGCACAAGGGCATTGAGTCCATAACCTCATATATGCCAGGAAGTTTGTCAGAGTAAACAAAGAGAAGCATTGCCTGGAAAAAACAGATGAAAGGATTTTCACTTAATCAATCTGATTAACAAGATAATATGAAAGAATAATTAATTCAGTTAGAAATTGTCAGCAAGCATATAACATGATGAATACTACTACAGCTGCAGGAACTGACTATGTCTTAAAAAACCAAACACAATTTTCTGAGTATTGGAATGGAATGAGATTACAATTGACATAAACAGATCTCATTAGTCATCACTCAACAAAATACTCATGCTTAGCCATTTATTTCACATACAACATTCTCCATACTAAATGATTGCAATTTAACAAGCGAAGTTGTTAATTAAACAACTTATTTTGTTCCACCACAAAAAACTATTTCGGCAAGATACACCTAGTTCCAACCGACTGCTTCAGAAACAAAAGCAAACACAAATAGGTCAGACTCTGAAACTAAGAATAAAGAAATAATTAAAGTTTCACAGTTCATATGTCACAAATAGAGTAAGATGGCTATTTATCATGATGTAAGAACAAGCTCAATTATTTCACAGTTCAGATATTACAAATGGGAGTTAATAAGAGTTGAAAGCTACCTTGAAGATAAAGGGCTCAATATCCTCTACCACTACTTCCTCTAAGGTAGGATCCCCAACAAGCCCAAAAAACTGGGCTCTAAACACAGGAGATCGGGCTGCAAGTATCAACTTATGAGCTTTGAAGCTTTCACTTTTGACCTTGAAAAGTATGTCACAACCAACCTCAGATTCCAACAAGTCCTTAAAATCCCGGCCCATGTCTGACTGTGGCACAATAACACCCTGTTTAGATCCCTCAAAACGAGTTTTAACAACACCAACAGTGCAATGCATGACAAGGCAATCATTTTTTAGATACTCTGAGGTTTCCAGTTGTGTTCTTCTGAAGAAGCGTTTGTAACCCCTGCAATGAGCAAAGAAAAGTTAATTGCAGGAAACACCCAAGACCAGATACAACCGCATTCTGTCCACCATCCCCAAAAAATTAAGTCAAATATAGATAAATAAAATTACAATAACTATTTTTAAATGCATTGCTCCTCTCTAACTTTATATACATATAGCACACAATTCAAACCCTAAACCCCAAATAAGCCATTATTCCAAATTTACAATCAAGTCAATGACAATAACAAAAAAATAAGCAAAGAATGATGAAAAAATGCCCACCAAAAAAAAAATGTTGAAAAAATTCAAGGTACCACAAGCTGCCAGTATACTTCAACATGCAAGGACCATTCTTAAGAAGGTGATCAAAATGTTAATAACAAGAACCACCAAGACCAGAGATAAAAACCTTCTGCCCGCCAGCCCAAAAAAAAAGGCGAAATACAACCAAAATCATAAACAAATTAAGAGACTAAGTTGCCCTGTCTCAGGATTTGACTCCTTTGAAGTGAGCAGGGAACTTTAGATGATAAAGTGCATTTAAAATCATGGTTCTAAATTGCGGTCCGCAACAGCAATAATATTGCGGTTGCGGAGCTGCCCACAATCGCAGCAGCCCACAATTGCGGTGTGAATTTCAATCACACAAAATGCCACTATGCAGCCACAATGGAAGCAGAATGGAGCCACAAGGGAACTTCAACATCATTTTATTCCACTTTTTTGTTTAAAAAGACAAATATTCAGATTTCAATCTTATATTCTAACTTCTAAGTGCCAATGGTCAACTGCGTGTGGCCATATAGGATGTTGAGGGATATCAAATCTTAAAATGAATGAAAAGTTGTACTACCTTATAAATAAAAGATATAGCAATAGTTAGAACAATTACAAAAAAAATTACATTGAATGCAAATATAAAATAATTTCACGTCGCAGCGATCACAATGGTCGCAACCACAATTTAGAGAATTAATTAAATATAGTAATGCACATATATACCCAACAAATTATAAAGTTATTAAACTCTGATCATCAGTTCACATGCCAACATCACTCAATTCAGAAAACCCTAAACCCCAGAATTTCTCTATATCACCATTCCCCACAGCCAACCCGTTATTCCAAATTTCAGAATTGAGGGAATCGATGGTACCAACCACATGCTGCCTTTATACTTCAAGGTATAAGGTCCACTCTCGAGAGGGCGATCGAAATGGCTATGAACTTTATCATTCCCCTTCTCACTCTGATCCACCAGCGTCAACTTGAACAAAGCCCTAACATCGGTTCCGTCGCTAGCGAGCGCAATAAAGACCGAAACGTACATGGAATTGTCCTCAGGGTTCTTCCCATCGGGGTAGAAGTAAATAGCCCAATCGTAACCACCAACGGTGAAAGTGTCGCTCATGATGTACTTTCCAGCACCCATCCCTTTGGCCAAAGAGTAACCCTTTATCGTGAATTGGTGCGAGCCGTTCACGGTTTCGCTGATCGAACGCGAGCACGAAGAACCTTCCGAGAAGGGCTTGAAATCCCCCATCCGCTCCTCTTCCAATTCCGCCATCGCAGCAAACCCTAGCGACGGTGGTGGTGGCGCATCGATGAATGGGGCGGCGAAACCCTAATTCCCCTAGCTGGGGGTGTGGGGAATTGGAATTGGGTGAAGTGAGGGCAGAATTCGGGAAAC
This sequence comes from Glycine soja, assembly GCF_004193775.1. Classification (NCBI taxonomy): domain Eukaryota; kingdom Viridiplantae; phylum Streptophyta; class Magnoliopsida; order Fabales; family Fabaceae; genus Glycine; species Glycine soja. The sequence goes on from NC_041019.1 coordinate 2,770,851, forward strand.
GGAGAGAGGAGAGGAAGAAGGGAGAGACAAGTTACGTTACGAATACGAAACTTGTATTGTGTTGTGTTGTGTTGCGGTTTGAGGTTTTAGAAAAGAAAGAAGAAATGAAGGAGTTAAAGTGAGGTTAGAGAGAGGGAGGTAACATTATTTCATAACACAACAAGGCAACATAACGAAACAAAACCCCGTTGTCGTATTTATAGGATTCTACTACTGCCAGCCACCGGTAAAACCTTGTAACACGCTACCTCACCTCACTTTCCTTTTCACACCACACCGTGCTTCACTTGCCTTGGCCTCCTGTTAAAAAAAAGGGGTAAATAGTCAAACTGAGGAGTAGAAGGGACTCACCAGTTTTCTTTTATTAAGGATATCTTCTTATTAATACTAGTAAGATATTAGTAATTTCTATCGAGCACCAAAATATATATTTTATCACTCCTTACAAAAATTTTCTTCATTTACATGATTAAGAATTAAATTTCTGATAATATATTTAAGAAACTCTGTTATTTATTACTTATTGGACTTTGTCGGGTGTAGAAACACATAATCTAATAACTACCATTAGTTTCCTAATCCTCCGTGGGCTTAGCCATAGCTCATCAGTTGTTACCCAACCAATCAACCCAATTATGTTGGTTCCAACTCTTTAGTGACATTAATTCAGCTGGTTAACTATTAAAGTGTCTTTAGCTTCTTTGAAAGGAGTTGACTCTAACTTTTTCTATTTTTAATGCTCAAATTGTGGATATAATGCGTTACATAGAGCCTAAATGATAGAACTAGGGTGTATTCTGATTCTATGGTTGATTGTTAACTTGATTTCCAAGGGTTGTGTTGGGACTCATCCCTGTTATGCTTTAGTGCTAGCAATTCATAATATTTGCAAGGATGAAGGGAGCGTAACTTGGATGCATGTATTACACGAATCAAATCAGATGGCAGATGCTATGGCGAAGCATGCTATATCCATGAATAATCAGTATAACCAAGGTTTTCAAATTTGTAAACTCATGGGAATCTATAAACTTAACCCGTAAAAATACATTCCATATAAAAATAATAACATATATAAATAACATATCAATTAAACATTTTAATAACATAATAAACCAAAATAATAAACTATAAATTTCATAATAGTTAAATAATCAAATTTAATATACATCAAAATGATAACTTGTGGATATAATAATAGTGGTAGAGTATATATTTTCATTGAGGATTTAATGTTATTAGAAATGAGGGTTCTTTGATATAAGAATAACATGTCAAATTGAGGTATGTTAAACCCTAAACGTATAGAAACAACACAAAATTACTTGAGTTTTTGTCTAATTTATTTAATTTGTTGACTCTTTGACTCGATAATAAATTAGAGAGCCTACTAAATTTGTATAGAGTATACTAACAAGAAAGATGATTGTGAGTCAATTCACATAGAGTAAATAGCCTCATAAACTCGCAAGAACTAGTGAGTTAAGAGTTAATTTGATAATCATAAATATATATTTTTTTTTTATTTTGGGTCTTGCTTTATTTCCTTTGGAGAAAGGGGTAGTGTTGCTTCTACATCTTTTCTCAGTGGGGCCTAACCCCTTTTTGTCACACAAAAAATGTACTACATAAAACCTAAAGAATAGAACTAGAGTCTTTCTATAAGATATTTATACCAAAAGCTAAAAATCTGTCTTCAAAATAACATATTTCGCAATTTCATCCCTAAACTTATTATTTTGCTTTATTTCATCAAATTCCATTCAAATAATGGCCTTTATATGAGGTGTTTTTTTCTCTCCAAACCAGTACTTCATAATTGTTTCAAACCCAAACAAAGTTGTTCAGAAGTTGTATGATATGTCACTTCCATTACAAATGTGCTTAATTGTCCTTTTTGTTTGTTTCCACGGCTTGTAAAACTATTTAAACGAGATAATAATTTCTTTTAATTTAAAATGTTAATTTTTAATTTTGAAGTTGTTTTGAGCTTAATTTTTCTAGTAAAATATTCTTTGACAACTTTTGGGATCTGTCATAATTCTAGCTTATGAAAAAATAAAAATATGCAAAATTCTGACCGCATGTTTCTGAATATTCACAGTACATGTATATTAGTTTTCTTTTGATTTTGCTACTTCGTTTGCATTAGTACTCGATCATTAAAGTTAACTTCTTGTTTTTTAGTGTCTCTTTATATGTAGTAAGTATGTTACTATTGGAACATTGCTTGTGTTTTTTATGTATTCCTTATTTTGTTTGCATCTTTTAATACAATTTGTAATCACACGTGGCTTCTAATTTTTCTATCCTTTGATAATATTTTGTTCACTATCTTTTGATCATATTTATGTTCAATACAACTTCTGATGTTACTGTATTTTAATATTCTGAAAGAATGTTTAGTTTGAGATGTTTATGAAAGTTTGTCTATATAATAATGTTGCATGCAAGCTTTGTCATTTTCAAATTTATGAATAATTACACACACAAAAATGATAATTCTCAAGTTTGTTTCATGTTCTTGCATTTCATTGTATGATTAGAAATCAAGAATTTTTAATCACATTCACAAAATAAACCTTAATATTAGGCTAAAATATCATTTTTTTTCATTATTTTTTTTTTCATTTTGGTCTTTTATATTTTAAAATTTTTAATTTAGTCATTTAAGTTTGCAAAGTTACTCAAAAATGATTCATCTTTATTTTAAGAGAAAAAAGGTTACTTAGTGATAAAGTAATTTTTTTTATATAGGTATAAACATTTAATCACAACCCATAATGTAATGATATGCTCATTAATTTTTAAAATATTTATTTTAAAGTAATATAAATTATAAATTATGATCAAATAACGATATAAAATTATTTTACAGTGCATAAACATTAAACTCTTATTTTAAATTAAATAATTTTAATATAATTGTGATTAAAAATTGTCACAATGTTTTGATTAATTATTATAATTAAAATCATTAATTTAAATATACTGGCGATTAAAAACCTCAATTTTATTTTTAAAAGCCACGAATGAACCTTCATCCTCGCGATCTTCAAATCCCAATTCTAAAAATTCAAAACCCCCAAACTCCATGAAACAACAAGCAAGAATAAATCTCCATCAATTAAAGGAGGGACATTGGTACTTTGGTACCAAATGAAGCTTTATCACCACCTGTGCCATAACATGTCATCTTTATGTGCGCACAGCAATGAAAGCTGCAGGTGGTTCCATGCTCTATGATCAACGCCACGGTTTTTCAAACCCACGACAGTACTATTTGTGACTAAAATATTCACACACACACACAAAAAAAACTACTTGTGACTAAATGCAAGTGTGCTTCAATTAATGCAGTAGAATAACAAACGTAAGGAGGAGTGTATATAGTAGAGTTGCAATTATTGCAAGTAATATGGAAAGTTTCTTTAAAGGTGCTTAAGCTAATGATGATGAAAGCTTTTTCTCTGACATTTGTTTAAAAAAGTGCAAAGCACACCTCCTTACGTTATGGCACACCTCAATTTTCACACAAAAAACAAGACAGACATGAAACGCACACCTCTGTACCATAGATTTGAGCCTCCGAGCATTAGTTCTATAAAAAATCTAATCCAAACCATTATAAATTGTAGATTTGAATCAGGTTCATACAGATCCCTGTCACAAAAGACATGAAGAAGATAATAATAAAACAAGATATACTTTTTTGAAAAGAGAGCAATGCCTAAAAAGAGAATAACAAAAAAAATATTAATGTTTGAATGAAGATTCTAGGTTTGTGTTTTTGAAAAATCTAACAAAAAAGATTGTGGTGGTCAGTAACTGTTATTATGTTAAAATTAATTATTTCAACAAATAACTCATCATTTTCAAAGTTTGTTAATGACACTTGCTGAAAAGAACTAAAATAATTCACTTTAAAAACATAAATGACGACCAAAACGATAATTTTAAAATATAAAAGACTAAGGAGAATGCAAAATTGTATTCGATAAAATTATATTTTCATATGTTTATGGAAGTTTGTCCATCTAATAATACCCAAAAATATATTTTTTTAAAGAAAAAATAAAACTTTTCAAAACTTGTAACAAAAATGTTACATTCACATGTTTATATTTTTGAAAATGCATTTTTAATTTGTGAAATAAACACACTCTAAAATTTCATCACATAAGAAACTTTTATTCAATTAAAGGTTACAAAATAAGCCTAATCTAACCAACTCGCAAATAAGGCTAGACCAAACCTTTAATTTTTAGGTTCGAAAAAATCTGAGTCAACTTAATCTTACTCGATGAATTTGATCGGATAAGGTTTGGAAATTAGATATTTATTTTTTAAAAAATTGTAATACACACACAAATTCAAACAAAAAAGAAAGTCAATGTTGTCAAACCAACAAATTTATACCCCGTAAAAATTTAAATTAGTCTAAAATCTCAATTCACTTTTCATACCTTGGTACGTTGAACCAACCAGACGAACCATTTTATCACTTCTTTCTCGGCACATATACCACTAATAATAAATTTATCAATTACTATTTGGTGGAGGCTAAATTGGGAAACCTATCATGTCTCCCACCATGGAAAACACCTTTAGCACCATTAGATTTTCAATTTTTTTCAACCTTTTTTTTTTTTTCCAGTATACCCTTACTTATCCCTGTCGAAGCAACAATTCCTTTGAGCTAGAAACATCGCCGCAGACCACCATATGTCGCCGCCGTAAATGATTCCCCTTACTCCCTTCTTCTATTTTCTAAGACCACTTATTTAAAAGTGAATAAATCTAACAATGCCAAAGTTGGTTGGCATGAAAGGGTGTTGATAAATCCATCTAATCAAATGAAGATTGAAAAGCAAATAGATTAAAAAAATTGAAAAAATCAGATTTTTTTATGCATATTCATCTATAATTATAATAAAGAAAATAATCAGCACAACGTTTTATTTTAACTTCCAACATCAATTACCTCTTTTAAAACAAGTTACATCATATGTAGGTCCTTTCAAGTTCTTTTTTGCGTGATAATATCATTTCGTGTTTATATTTTTATTTCTTTGTGTATTTATAAAATTATCACATAAATTATACCTATTTATAAAAATATTTTTATTTAAAAATAATTTTTAACTAATGCATAAATATATTTATTATTAAGTTGTATAAATTTATTTTTTATATAATATATATTTAAAAGTATACTATTTTTAATTATACAATGCTATATGAATAAAATATTTGATATTGTTATCAAACAAAAAAAATTGATATTTTAATTTTTTTTATTATATATATATATATTATATTTTATCATTTATTTAATATTTTTCAAAAAATTAAAAATATGATTAAAATAAAAAATTGATCTAATTCAAATTATTTTAAATTAGATCAAATCAGATTGAACTAAAGTTTCAAACAAAACTGTTAAACGATGAATAAAAAAATCAAAATAATTAGATCAGATTATTTTTTTCTTTCAAAACCGATTCAACCTAATACACAGATATCCTAATCCTAATCCTAATAGTGGAAAAGATGAATAGCTCTGCCACCTTAACCTCACCCCCAATGTATATGTTAACTCTTGTATAAATAAATTGTTGTTCATCATCCATTATTAAATAAGAAATGCCGTTTTCTGTGTTGTTGCCCCACAACAATAAAAGCCTGTACCAGTACCCAGATACACACACAGTCTCAGAAGTGGCTACTAGTGAAGCACACGCAGTGCATTTTGACTCCACCCTTTATTTTTGGATCCATAAATTGATTGAATAACGAAATCTTCAATGACCGGCCATTTTCTCCGGACACCCCTCACACTCAAGATCGCTGCTTTCTTCTTCATCGCAGTCACCTTCTTCTACTTCGGCAAGCACTGGTCCGATGGCTACCAGCAGCTCGTCTTCTTCACCCAGCGATCCGACCCGGATTCGAACTCGAACCCGTTTGTTTCCACGTCCCCGAATAACGCCAAGTCCTTCAACGTCTCCGCCCTAATTGAGAACAACACACAACCGGCACCGCCGGAAAATGCCCCTCCGCCGCCAGCGCCGGAGGAGGGGTCGATCGAGAAACTTGGGGTGGTGAACGAGAATGGCACGATGTCCGATAAGTTCGAGGTGGGGGATTTCGATCCGGGAATGGTGGATCAGTGGGTGAACGAGACTCAGGTTGATGAGAGCGAGGGTTCTTCTTCTGATGTGGGATTTGGGATCAAGAAGTTCGGGTTGTGCCCCCGCGAGATGAGCGAGTATATACCGTGTTTGGATAACGAGGACGAGATTCGGAAGCTGCCTTCGACGGAGAAAGGGGAGAGGTTCGAGCGGCATTGCCCTGAGCAAGGTCGAGGCTTGAATTGCTTGGTTCCTGCACCCAATGGGTACCGTACCCCTATTCCATGGCCCAGAAGCCGAGATGAGGTCAAAATGTTGCCTTTATGACTCTCTCTTCCAATTTAGCCAAATAGGTGTTTTTTTTTTAATTTGGCAAATATTAGTTGTTATCTAAGAAGCACTAATACTGACACCGGACACGACACGGACACGGATACGTGGAAACCTATAATGTCCAAAATATAGAACGTAGTACGGGTGTCGTGTCGGTGTCAGCGACGCGTGTCGGACACCGGACACAACAAGGAGTTGGAGTGTCTGTGCTTCATAGGTTGTTAGTTTGTTAGTTTTTTAGTTAGTGGCAGATTTTTGTTAGTGGGAGATTCGAATCCACAATCTCTCCCTTTCCCTTCTTCCTCCAACTACCAAGCGAACCTTATAACTCCGAATGGGTGTTTCTTGTTTCAATTTGGAGGATTTCGAATCAGCTTTTATTTATTAGACAAAACTTAGATGCAGTTGATAGATGCTTTGGTGTTGTTCCCCCATGGGAAAGAGTTCCACCTCAGTAATCTACTCGATAAGGTTTTCATTAAATGTCAACGCAGAATACCTAGGTGATATTCAATTTTGATTAAGGAACAATACTAAAGCACCTATACAACTTCATTTTTCCTTTTTAAGTTTTTCATAAGTACAACTAACAGGTACTGAATGACGTGGTGTGATCTATATAGCCGACTTCAGTGGGACAAGACTTTGTTGTTGTTATTTCATAAGCATGAGGTTTGTTTTTTGTTTCTTGTGTAGGTATGGTACAATAATGTTCCTCATACACGTCTTGTTGAAGATAAAGGAGGCCAAAACTGGATTTCTAGAGACAAGGATAAGTTTAAATTCCCGGGAGGTGGTACGCAGTTTATACATGGGGCAAATGAATACTTGGACCATATTTCTAAGGTTGTTATGGTGTTTTTGTATGCTTTGGTTTTGGTTTCACCTTTTTGTTAGGAGAATGTAGGTGCATCTTATAGGAATCTGATGTTGGACATTTGTGATTGTAGATGATTCCTGATATTACTTTTGGTAAGCATATAAGGGTGGTTCTTGATGTTGGCTGTGGTGTTGCTAGTTTTGGTGCGTACTTACTGTCACGGAATGTCGTCACCATGTCTGTTGCTCCCAAGGATGTTCATGAAAATCAGATTCAGTTTGCTCTTGAGCGTGGTGTACCAGCAATGGCTGCAGCATTTGCGACTAGACGCTTGTTATATCCAAGTCAAGCTTTTGACTTGGTACATTGTTCACGATGTAGAATTAATTGGACTAGAGATGGTATGCGTTTTTCTCTCTTGTTTGATGTGCAATTGTTCTTGGTAACAATGAGGAGAAAAATTATATGCAGAGGTCTATAACAGCTAATCAACAATAGAAACGAGAATGCATGTTGGAACTGCCACTTTTTTTGCTAGTGATTTGTATACATCATTTTTTTTGTGTTTTGATGCTTAAACTTACTTGTGATGAAGATGGGATACTGCTTCTTGAAGTTAATAGGATGCTAAGAGCAGGAGGGTACTTTGTCTGGGCTGCCCAGCCAGTTTATAAGCATGAAGAAGTTTTAGAAGAACAATGGGAAGGTATAATTAAACTTTTTGAACCCTTTTTAGCTATGGAGTTAGTGTATTTAAGGATAGATCTATTTTGTACCTTCATGTATTAAATATTAATACTAGCATTGTATGAAATGCTATACATACCAAATTGTTTCTTACAATGGTTTCCGTCAGTGTCTCCAGATGACACACAATTAACATTCAACCAGTTAATCATCAAACTCTGACCTAGACCTCTCTTAACGATTTGTTTGTTATTCAAAGCAAAAGTTTGATCTTTTCCACATTTCCTTCTAATGTTACTTTATATTTCATCTGTCAATTTCTGTCTTATATGCTATGACAGTATGACTTAAAATATGCTCAAGGAGAATCATTTTAAACTGTTTTCATCCGTAAGTTACTGATTCTGCGATTTTCATTGGACAGTCAATATTATTAGGGTTTGTCTAACTTGTTATTGCTAACAATGCCGTCTAAACCTATGACGAATGTAACATTTGATTTTGTTATCTCCAGAGATGCTTAATCTTACCACTCGTCTCTGCTGGAATTTTTTGAAAAAAGATGGGTACATTGCAGTATGGCAGAAACCTTCTGACAATAGTTGCTATCGAGACCGCGAGGCAGGAACTAAACCTCCAATGTGTGACCCAAGTGATGACCCAGACAATGTTTGGTATTGTGTTCAGGCCTTTCCTTATACGTTGATATCATATACATTTTCATCAATCCAGATGATTACTGCCAAAAGTGATGCTTAAAATTACTGTTGTTCTTCTTGTATACGATAGACCTTTCCCGGATAAAATCAGAGACTAGAAAACAGGTGCAATTTGTCAATATATAGGTTTGTTCCTTCATATTGTTGAAATGTTAAACTATGTTTTCCATCAAAAAGAAAGTGAAACATAATGTTTTTTAGGCAGATTACTGAAGCATATGCCAAGTTACAAACAACTTAATCCTTCTCCACTCAACCCTCCTTGGGGAAAGATACAGAAACAACATAAGAAGAAAAATGAAAAGAAAATTACATGGTGGTCTATAACAATGAAAAAATGGTTATTTCACTGTAAATATGATTTTCCATTTGTTAAATATTATATTGTATTATATTATTTCTTAATAAAATGTGGAATTCCGTAAAGACTAAGGAAGCAAAAGAATTGGCTGTGCTGCCCCCTAGTTTTTATGTGTCTATTTTGGATTTCTATCTGCAATGTTGTAGAATGTCTTTTCTGGTTACACACTTAAAACCTATACTGCTTATAAAAAAGAAAACTACGAGCGAGTTGTATAAATAAATTTGGGTGAAGCCTCATGATAGCTTTTCACACATCTTAGTGTTATTATTAAAATTTAATGGCTCATTATTGGTGATTTTGTTAATTACTTGATTAATCTAGGTATGTTGATCTAAAAGCATGCATCTCTGAATTGCCTAAGAACGGATATGGAGCAAATGTTACTGAATGGCCTGCACGTTTGCAAACCCCCCCTGATAGGCTTCAAAGCATAAAGCTTGATGCTTTCACATCCAGATCAGAGCTTTTTAGGGCAGAATCAAAATACTGGAATGAAATAATAGCAAGCTATGTTCGTGTTTTACACTGGAAAGAAATCAGATTAAGAAATGTTATGGACATGCGAGCAGGTTTTGGAGGGTATTGTTTTTGTCTTATTTACTTTCTTGTTATAAATTTGCATTTAGGAATTTTCCTATGAGAATCTTCAATCTTCAATATATTGAGTTTTGCAGATTTGCAGCAGCATTGATTAATCAGAATCTTGACAGCTGGGTTATGAATGTGGTTCCTGTTAGTGGCCCAAACACCTTGCCTGTTATATATGACCGTGGATTGATTGGAGTTATGCATGACTGGTATTTCACTAAGCTTAGTTAAGATAATACAAGTGTTCTCGATTTTTTGGTGTGGTTTCTTAATTCCACATGCTGAACAATTCCTCTTTACCAAACCCTCTAAATTACTGTCAACTTGTCAGCATGTAGTAACAATTTCATGATTTATAATATAGGTGTGAGGCATTTGACACCTACCCAAGAACCTATGATTTACTGCATGCTGCAAACCTACTTTCTGTTGAGAAAAAAAGGTACTATTTTCTCCACTTATCAGCATTTTATGTCTTTCTTGTCAATTATTATCATATTTGTGCCTATAAAAATAAAAATGAGTATTGCATTGTGGTTTAGATATTAGCCTTTCATGTCTCTCTAGCAAAGTGATTTGTTTTTGGATATCCAATCTATTGTCCTTCTTAGCCTTATATACTACTTTAAATAAGCATATATTAATGTTTCTAAATTTTAATGCTGTCACTAACAAGCATATGCACTACATCTCAATATTCATGCATAGTGAAACAACTCATATTTGCAATTTCATATTTCATCGTTCATTCACAGCATGTATTATTAGAACAGAGAAGAAAATATTTCATTCACAGCATGTATTATCAGATCATAGGTGTTGTATTATTCAAATCTGCCGCAATCAGGAAAAAAATAAGGAAGCAATAAATATCCTATCACCTATGATCTGATCATAATTCAGATTTTATTCAAATTTGATTTTGAACAGATTATTACAATATCAAATCAAGGCATTAATTAGGAAATAATTGATACAAAAATTAAGGACAAACTTGTTACTATATTAATATTTCATTATTCAATGTATTATGATTCAATCAGTTCATAACCGCGTATTGCAAATTAGAAACATGTTGTATGATGTCTATTCTGTACTATCTGTTGCATTTCTCTCTATCAGATGCAATGTCTCATCCATTATGCTTGAGATGGATCGGATACTACGACCCGGTGGACGTGTATACATCCGCGATTCTCTTGATATCATGGATGAACTTCAAGAGATTGCAAAAGCAATAGGCTGGTACGTGATGTTGCGAGACACGGAGGAGGGGCCTCATGCAAGTTATAGGGTATTGGTTTGTGATAAGCACTTGCTACGCTCTTAAAGCTAAATGGGGTATATTGCATGATATTTTCTATGACCTTGCATGTCATTTTAGAAGTGTAGGAAGATGCAAGTGCAAGTACTACTAGGCATTTGAGAAGTGCACTTCCTTACAAACGTGAGGAGGTGCTCAGCATTTATTCATCGATACCACTATCCCTAAAGCCGGATAGATCAGGTGCATCATCAAACCTATTTGTAAAATTCAATTTATTTGTATATTCCAAAGCGCTACGTGCCTTAAATATATTGTTTCCATGAATATAAGCACATTCAGTGTTGATCTTTATAATTTTTTTGGGTCAGTTTGTATCTCTTAGAAGCTCCTTTTGGAACCAAGCAAGCTGGATACAAATCAACCAGAAAAAATAAATAAATATAGGAACCAAAATCTATAACTAGCTATAAGTAACTATTTTCAGTAACGATGATATCCACTTTTTGTTTCTATATTTTTGGACTATTTTCAGTATTTTGTCTCTTAATGAATTCTTTAATGGTGAATTTGTTTAAACTTTTAAAAAAATAACTTTAAAATAAGCGTTTTTCATATAAGTATTTTTTTAAGAAACAAATAAGATTTATTTCTTAAAATAAGGAAATAACTTATATTTTTAAGCAGAAAATTGTTTATTTTATTAAAATAAACACTTATTTTAACAAATAAGTTTAAATAAATTCGCTCCAAATCACATCATTATGTTTTAACTGCATGTAAAAAAAATCACCGCTTGAACTACATCTAAAATTCTATTTCAAAGCAACTGTACACTCTTGTTTCCTATTTAATTTAATTTCTATCCTCTCTCTCTCCCTCGTTTATTTAATTTTTATTTTAAAAAAATAGATGCGCAAATCCTATAATACTTATAAAGACTAAGTATAATTAGCTCTACGTCAAGGGTATGTTATATTATTCAATGATGTTTACTCTAGATATATGAATATAGTTGATTTTAAGAACCGGAGGTTGCTTGTTATAGATAATAATGGTGAGATTCGATTTTTTTAATATCTAAATAATACGGTGTCAGAAAATTAGTTTATAATAACTCAAATATTTTATTGAATCAATTAAGTTAAACTTCCTTAATTCAAGTTATAGTTATTTAGTTTTTACTTGGGAACAAAACAATAAAAATATAATAATATCAAGGATGTAGTTCAATTGGGTCTATAAAATAAATTTGCAAACCGATTTACATCAAATGAGAAAAATGATTTTTTTTTAATTTGATCACTTTTTTTAGTGATTTTAGAATGGTTTAGATCGATTTGAACATCCTTAATTTACCATATCCACAAACTTTTTTAGTCGTTGAAACCTTGCAACCCAAGCAGTTAAGCACCAAGCCCCTCCTCGTCTAGTCATAAATCGCATTAGCCTTGTCATCAACCGTCATGTCACTTTTGGATTTATACTCTCACTTTCACCATTCTGTCGCAAAACCCTGTAGACACAATAGTTGGACACAAATTCATATGTTACATGAATGAATAATAACAGAATAACCTATCAGACAATAAATTAAAACAATATAGTATGAGAATTCGAGAAGAGTTCCACTTTTTTATATACGAAGGAAAGTTTTTTTTTAGAGAATTTGAAGATTATAGGGATGCACTCAATCATTTTAATTAGAGACAATTTTTTTCAGAGAAATATAAAGATGATAGGAGTAAAAAGAATATGAATATGAAAAAAAAAATAGGAATCGTCTCACAGTCTCAATGATATAGAACCAATTTTTTCAAAGAAATATATAAAAAGTAGAAACAAAGCTTTTTAGAAAAGTATAAAAAAAAATAAAGGAATACACTCAATGATATAAGAAATAATTTTCTAGAAAAGTATAAAAAAAAAATACTGCCTGCCATAATTGTATAAGAAGAATTCATACCTTTTTCTATGAATGAGTCCTTTGGATTAATCATCTGCAATTTAAACCTTAAATAATAAAAAAAAACTTTAAGGTTTAGGGTTATCAAAGAGAAGGTTTTTTTTGAAGGAGAGAAGAAGGCAGAGTTACGGTAAACCACCATGTCTCACCGGAAGCAATCATCGTGCCACCAAGTTTAGGGTCGTTGGAATCCCGTGCTACAAATTCTCAATTGCAATTCTTGGACAAAGATAAAAAAGAAACATCATTATCTATTGTGATATATACTGTTAAGCTCAAATTAATCCAATATCAATATTTACGTGTTCAAATTTCCTAATCTAACATCAATCAATCAAATTTCTTAATCTAAAATCAATACTATGTCAACAAATGAACTAAAATTAGCACATGCAATATATATTTCCTTTTGTAGAATATTATATTTCCTGTTTTAGTCTCGAAAATATTTTTTCTTTTAGTCACGTACCTAAAATATATTATGAACTAAAATATGTATTTCCTTTTTTAAAATTACGAAAATATATAATAATAAAGATTGTGAATGTACTAATATAATAATGATATTGTTTGATTGATTGATTTTAATGGATTTTTATTAAATGCGATTGTAATTTTAATTCATGATAATTTTATATTTTATTTTGTTTATTTTAAAGGGGAAGAGAAATAAATAATGTGAGAATTAATTTAATCAGTGTTTGTCACGTAGTTAAATTAATTATGTGTGACTTAATTTAACTATTAATTGATAATAATAATATATTTATAATCATTAATAAAGATAATTATTCATTTTGGCATATATATTTTTTATTATTAAATTATCCTTTAAATGTAATTATTTTTATTTTATTCATAAATCTTTAAAATTAATTATTGTTACTACTTTTTTAAAGTGTTTTTATTTTTTATTTTTTATATTATAGATAGAGACATTTTTAATCTATGAAGCATCCACACTAACAACACATACACACCTATCAAACACATCAAATCTGGACACGGACATCGATGTTGTGTCGATATTCACCAAATACGACAAAGGAGTAAGTATCTCTACTTCATAGCTTTCAACTAATAATAATGATATGAAAATGATTTATATTCAGTCTGAGAGACATTTCACCTCATAAAAGTTCATTATCTTAAAAAGGTTTTCCATATTTCAAAGTAGAAAACCCCTCTTCGTAAGTTAGCTCACTGGCACTGCTGCTTCAACTCACTCCCAAGTTTCCTCCTTTCTCACATATAAGCAATGCCAACGTAAGTTTCAGCAATCAGCCTTCATTTATTTCCCCCTCAAATCCGAATGGTTTCTCTTGATGGTGCGTTTTTTTAATTCATCTTTGTCTCTTTCTACTTTCCTCGCTGTTTAATTTCTATTTTTATTATCTGGGTATTCATTTATTGTTTTTCACTATTGCTGCTTTCTATTGGGTAGTTGTTGAATTGGACAAGGGAAATATGTGAATTAATTTTTTTGGAATTTCTGTGCATTCTTTTCTGCTTGGTGTGGATTTGAGTTAGATGGAGCTTCTGTGGCGTTGTGTTGGATAAGTTAGGCATGGTAACCGTGTTTGTCAATTTTTTTATTTATTTTTTATGGATAGCTAGTTGTGCTTGTTTCTGATGAATGTGAATTGGCACTAAACAAGGCCAAACCAACTTATGAATTTGAATTGTTTGTCTCTTGAACATCCTATTTTGGATACCTTTTGGTGTTAGAATCGTGAGAGGAAACCAACAAGATTTGATCTTGAATGAAATTTATGAACTATCAATTGAGAAAAATGATTTTAATTTCTCATCAATCTAATCATCAGTCTTTATAAGCTGAAGGACTGGTATGTTACCATGTTTACAATGTAATTGTTACCACACCTGGATACTCCAAAAATGTAAAAGAATTAGTGTCCAACATGTATCCAATATTGATATCATTCAATACGGCGACACATATCTAAAAGGTATGAAATTAATTTGTTTTTAAACTTACCTGATTTTTAGAATTACCAGACACGGCTCCATTTCAAATAGATGCATACAATGGCGGCAATGAGATTAGAACTAAGACCTCATGCAAATTACCCAAACTCCCTACCATTGGGTCGATCCTAGTGGATTATTGTTAAGTTTCTTTTACCTTTACCCTATTAGTCTTTTATATGTTGGACAAATGACCTCAATAACTTAAGATGGGGTGAATTAAGTTTCAAAATTTTTTCACTAACAAACTTTAACCCCCTTGTAAATGATACACTTAGAATGGAAAAGAAAAAGAAACAATCAATTTAACAATGTTTTTTTAAACATGCAAAACTGATTGCAATAACATAAATGAGATAAGGGAAGAGAGAAATGCAAACTCGATTTATACTGGTTCAGTCACTTCCCGTGCCTACATCCAATCCTCAAGCAATCCACTTGAGATTTTCACTAAATTTGTAAAAAACCTTTTTACAAGAACACCCAATGAATCTCTTTCCCTTGTGTTCAGGAAACTCACAATTCAAGAGACAATCAGTCTCTTGATTACAACTTACTTTCTGAGATGAACAGAAAGATTTCTCTCCTTTAGAGTGGATAATACAATTTGATGTTCCTGGATGAACTGTCAGTGTTTGTCCAAGAGTTGTTGAGAGAACATTTGACAATAAAGTTCTCTTAGAATATCTCTCTCTTACTTTTCGAAATCAGACGCACACACATATATATATATGTATATGTCTTTCGTGTCTTTTCAAAATGGTTTGAAGATATGTCTTTTCAAAAAAAAAAATTCTGAAATTCTTCACTGGTAATCGATTACAGGTTCTGGTAATCGATTACATAGTTATATTTTAAAGGGTCATCACTTTTTAAATTGAATTTCAAGAGTTACGTTAATGTAATTGATTACACATCAATGGTAATCGATTACAACTTTCAAAATTCAAATTTAAAATCCTTTTAAGAAGCTGATTTGCAAACTTGTCTTCTGATATATTGGAATCAATGTGTTTTGAGACAAAAACTGATCTTGAATGAATCTTGAAGCAATGCTTGTTTGTTGAAACAACCTTGTATTAATCTTGAATCAATGTTTAACCTTAGAATGTTTGTTGAAGTAATCTTGAAAGCAACCTTGTTTAATTATTCTTTGACATTATCAAAATCATGTATTCATACATTCACAATCTCTCCCTTTTTGATGATGACAATCATTAGCAAGTGAATTCTTCTCAACATCATCAAAACTTGCATTATTCACATTCTCTCCCTTTTTGATGATGAGAATAATCATCAAGCAAATCTTTTTCAGCATCATCAAAAACCTGAAACCTACATGATTCACATTATATAGTGTAATTTGTTCCAAATTGCACCACAAAAAGGAGCCGCTGCCACTGCTAGCACTAGGGCTTGCAAATGATGGGCCCAATACAAAGTGCATCTTCCTTTAAATTCTCTTGTCCCTCTAACCATCCACCATAGCCACCCACAAACCATTGTGCCTTGCCACCAAATCTCTGAACAATCCCCAATGAGCAGCCATCTGCTGCAGTCGCTAGAGTTGCTATTGGTTCTTACTACTCTGCTAGTTTTGTGTCTTTCAAGTTGTGCTCAAAGTTGGTTCCTGTTAACGTATCTTGGCCGTATCCTATCTTGATTTTTTTTTTTTATAATTTTCCATATCCCTGTATCTTTATTGTATTATGTATCCAGATTCCAGACTTAGGTTATCACTTTACATATACGTGTGGTAGGACTCGTGTCTATGTTTAATTAGTTGAATGGGATAGATCCGCATAATGCAATCTCTAACATTATGAACAATTATATCAGGTCAGGGATATTGCACCAAGGCTTTCAATATGCTCTTAGATTGTGAACCTCTTGCCTTCATCTTTTCCATTTAGTGTTGCAAAACATTATTGCAGCTGTCTCATTGATACATTGACTGCTACTCAGAGTTATTGAGGGGCAAAAATGAGTACACATAGTACGTTGGATATTGTTGTAAATGATATACTTCGAGTGGTCACACCAGTACAAGAAGATTGGGAGATACGATTTGCAATTATTAATGATTTACGAAGTATTGTTGAATCTGTGGAAAGCCTGAGAGGTGAACTTTTTAGAAATTTTGTTTATGTTCTCTATCCCCTCCCCCTTTTATTGCTAGTGTTGATAAGGGTTCTCCTTTATTTATTTACAATTTCTACGCATGATCATATTTGCTGGCTTGAAGTGGATATCACTGAACCTAATGTTGCTTGTTGTAGACCATCTAAAGGTATGAGTGTATATGACGAAGGAAGA
This sequence comes from Glycine soja, assembly GCF_004193775.1. Classification (NCBI taxonomy): domain Eukaryota; kingdom Viridiplantae; phylum Streptophyta; class Magnoliopsida; order Fabales; family Fabaceae; genus Glycine; species Glycine soja. The sequence continues at coordinate 2,788,031 of NC_041019.1, forward strand.
TCCAAGAAGGGGCTAATTACATTCTTCTAATTGTTTTTATTAGCATTAGTTCTTCCTATACATATAATTGAATAGTTTTTTTATGCTTATGATTGAAGAATACACCAGATTCATTAATTACTTTACACTGCTATGAACCAGCATCAGAGTGGACATATCTCAGTATGTTGTAGGGAATGCCACAGGCCTCCCAAAGTTTTGAAGTTTTTATTTTTGTTTTTGTATATATAATGTGCCCAATCCACAAGTTTCGTTTTTTCTTAAATGCCCCCTTAATCAATTATATGTATCCCTCCAGTAATTTAATTCCATATCTTTCTTGATTAGTGTGCCAAAATATTGTGTGCTACATCTTATGGAGAAAAGTTTTTCAAATTTAAATGGATTGAGTCATTAGTCTTTTATTCATTTATTAATGTTAAAAATAAACTGAAATTTTCTGTTAAGGGAGATTTTATTGTTATATCATTCATCTTTGTTGTTATTACGTTATATGTTATAGTACTCAAGTATTTAATCATGTTTCAAACTATCTTACAGTTTTATCACTATTACAATTACATGGTTGTACTAAGTTGTTTTTTTCTCCTCATCCAAAGAAGGGAAAAGTAAAAGATGCCAACTTGTGGGGCAAGCTTTCAGACTAACTTGATGGTTTCTCCAATAAATAATGGAAATTAAGATGAATTTTATTATGCTTTATGCATAACAACTTCTCCAGCATTTAATTTTTGTTGTTTACCTTGAGTACCACAGATGTAGAAACAGATGGATTCAACTGACTTACCATGAAGTTTTCCGCTCTATATGAAGTCATGTCATAAGATGATTTAGGCTCCTATATCTTATAGATATAAGCAAATTTTAGTTCATTAGTTAAGAAATTTAAGTATTTAAAGTTGTACTTCACTTTTGGAACAGGAGCAACTGTTGAGCCATTTGGATCATTTGTATCTAATCTCTTCACGCGATGGGGTGACTTGGATATTTCAATTGAGCTATCAAATGGTTTGCATATTTCATCTGCTGGGAAAAAACAAAAACAAACTTTCTTGGGGGATGTTTTAAAAGCTTTGAGAATGAAAGGTAAAATTCTTATACTTGAAGCTTCTGTGATTTGGAAGTTAGTATAAAATCTGTGTATTTGTTAATCAAGTAGCTGATTCATTTTTCTTCCAATTTGACAATTTTTCTCTCTTTATCTTCACACAGTTGAAGCAATAGGATGTAAAGCTTAGTTGTTTTTTTCCCATTGAAGTGCAATTAGGTGTAATAAATATCCATGCAAGAAATTGTAGTGAGGGGTGCAAATCACTGTATATTTGTCATATGATTATTAATGTGTACTCTCCTAAACTAATGCAACTAGGATAAGTACCAACTGGGTTACTGTAAATATATTATTTGGTTATTTTATGGAGCACTTATTAGTGGCTTGTACAGGGTACAACTTTTATTTTATATCACTTGAAATTGTTATTTGCATGTAACTTTACAAATAAAATTGAAATTGGTTGGATAATGTATTGACATGACTACTGTTGAAGATTAGGATATGGGGAGATGACTTCCCTTCAAAATTTTGACTGGATTGATGTCAAAGATAGGTCTTTTCTATTGATTTTCTTTAAATCTGGACAAAAATTACGCTTCAGTGACTGGAAAAAAACAGGGTGAATGATCTTATATGGTTGAGTTGCTCTATAATTTAATATCCATTTTAAATTTAAGATTGAGTCATGCTAGACTGCGTGATAATTTCATATACGCTATAAAATCATGTAATTACTTGTTGAACCAATCAATCTAATAATGATTTTTAATTTTTTTATTGCTCCCATGTCAATTTTTGGTCCTGATTATAAGAGGTTTATTTTATTTGACTAAATTTTTCCTTTAGATTTTAGAGTTTCATTAGCAGTGGTTATTAAGCTTTTCATAGCTTTCTTTGCCTTCAAAACTTAAGAAATTTGTGAGTTTCTTTAGTATGTCCTAATACATTCAGTAATAACATTAATTTGCAGGTGGAGGGAGCAACTTGCAGTTCATCTCCAATGCACGAGTGCCCATTTTAAAATTTAAAAGCTACCGGCAGGGTGTATCTTGTGACATTTCAATTAATAACCTGCCTGGTCAAATGAAATCCAAGATTTTGCTTTGGATCAACAAGATAGATGGCCGTTTTCATCATATGGTTTTACTGGTACATTCTTGAGTCTAAAGAAAGTTTGCTGTGATTGGAATTGAAGTTTGATTAATTCTTTTTGGTTTGTGTAGGTCAAGGAATGGGCCAAAGCACATAAAATCAATAACTCGAAAGCTGGAACTTTCAACTCCTATTCACTAAGTTTGCTTGTGATATTTTATTTTCAGGTATTTCTCCTTTTTCATATACCTTTTTTCCCCAAGTAATTTCTTATATAAATATTTGAAAAGAGGAAACACAGTGAAAGTAAGGTGACAATTTTATAATTATATTTTAAAACATGAAATAGTAACAAAAAATGTTCTCTCAAACCAAACGGGCCCTAAAATAGTGGGTGCCTCCAGCCATCCTCTGTAATATGTTTTAACTGTTAGTAGTCTTCTCTCTGAAAATAATAGATGGATCTTCGTCCTCTGATGCATCCAATGTTTCCCTTCTTTTTCAGACATGTATTCCTGCAATTTTTCCACCGCTTAAAGATATATACCCTGGCAACATGGTTGATGATCTTATAGGTACATTTTGTCTTTCATTTTGAGCATGAAATATCCTTATTCTAACATTCTGAACCCGTTCATAGAAAGCTAAAATATTCGCTCTTTTTCTGTTCAGGTTGAGTGCATGCTTCATTGTTAAGAATTCTGTAAATGCCTATAATCTATTTCAATGCCAAGACTTCAAACATATTCACCTTGCTATTTCTTTTACTCCCTGCATTACTTTCCTTGTGTAGTTTTCTTTTTTACATTTGAAGAATTAATCCTCTTTTTGAAAGGCATGATCAGTATCATAGTTTGATGGGATTGATTTTAGTTTCAGAGGCCTTTGGATAATATTTTCTAAAAGGATAGTGGCTAGAAGGTTTGGGGTTGACAAACAATCAACTCTAGATGACAGATTGATGGGCTTCAGGCTCATGTATAGTGCTGTTAATTGCTTTTTGTTCTGTTCTCCTTTTTAAACTTTTAGGGCTTCGAAGAACGGGATTTAGGGAGGGGGGGCTTTGAATATTATGAGTTTGGAATGTTCAAAATGCTTTATGTGTTGTCAATTTACTTGCATACAGGATTTTGTAACCTTTATGTTGATGTAATTTATGCAGGCGTTAGATCTGATGCAGAGAATCTTATTGCACAAACATGTGATGCTAACATAAACCGGTTCATATCAAACAGGGCAAGGTCAATTAACAGAAAATCTGTGGCTGAGCTTTTTGTTGAATTCATAGGAAAGGTAAATCGTTATTTTGTTGATTAGACTTTCAATTGGTATTGGTAAAAGATGTTTGTATGCTGTGTTTAATACCTGGTATTTTTCTGTGCGCTTGATCATACAGTTTAAAGATGATAATTTTTAAAACTGTCCTTTTTTCCCTTGGTAATACCAGTGAGAATGTCATGATGATGGATGTCATGTATTTTTATTGAAAAGATAACAACATTTTATGCGTATCTGTTCTTGAGGCTCTCTGGCAATGAATTTGCTCAATCTATAGGACTTCCCTCTAGGCATTATTTACATATAATAATGATTACAGCATGTTGTATGTTCCTGCAGTTTGCTAAGATGGATTCAATGGCCGTGAAGATGGGAATTTGCCCCTATTCTGGAAAATGGGAACAAATAGAGGACAATATGATTTGGTTACCCAAGACTTATGCAATATTTGTAACACCCTGCTTATGTACTTCTTACTTTTTGGTGACATTATGGTTTTGTTTCGGGGATAAGCTACGTTTGGTTATTGCGAGAACAGTGCTTGATTCCAACGCCGTAGTGGCAAATGCTAGATTCTATCATAGATATTTTCTCTTGCTCTGCTAATGATATTTATATCTGACTTTTGATTGGTTAGGTTGAGGATCCTTTTGAGCAGCCACAAAATACTGCAAGATCCGTTAGCGCAGGACAACTGAAGAAGATAACTGAGGCATTTGCAAGGACGCATGACTTGCTTACCTCAACAAATCAGAATCAAATTTCACTTTTGTCCAACATGGCACCTGCGCATGTTATAAGATGTATCACAAGGCCTTATGGTGGAGGTTACTTTCACCCAACTCAGCCACAAGTGCAGAGGGCCATACGCCCACAACTGCAGTCGCAACGTCATTTTCAAAATGTCAGTCAAGGAACAAGCTCCAACAGTTCATCTTCAAAAGGACATACATTGGTGCATAGAGGCCAACAGATATGGAGGCCAAAGAGTTAAAAGGGGATCTCTATTACTCCGAAAATGCCATGGTTTTAGCTTTGAACAGGTTTTTACTATTGCCTTTCAGTTTACTTGTTAACACAAGTGATTGAAAGAATGGGATTTTGATTTTTTTTGTGCCCTTGTGGATCAAAAAGTGATCAACCGTGTATATTACATGAGGTTTTGGTGGGGCATTATATTGACGTTTTTACAACTCTTATGTACTTGTGGTAATATTCGGAGCATGCAAGAGTTTAAAATGTGCAACTTTGCATATGAACCACAAATTATTTTGCTCTTTTACCAAGTCGCATTATAGTGGTATTGGTAACCGACAAAGATTTAATAAGGGTAATAGAGATAAGGCGTTGTTGTTGTTGTTGTTGTTGTAATAGAGACTTATAAATGTCGTAACGCACTTTTGACAGACTTTTCATTCATTTTTTATTAGGTGAAATAATGGGAGCTTCACTTAATCTGGGCACACTGAGACCTACGTGTAAGTGATTTAGTTATGGTGTTATGAGGAGTGAGTCAAGTGTTTTTAATATTCTTCTTTTTAAGATAAAATAAACTAATTACATAACTACATTTTGGATTGGATTGGTGATCAATTTCCCCACTAGCAATGAGATATTAAACATAGATTAAATGATGAAAAGTGTGGATCAATAAACATTAAGCCGTGCCCAGCAACTTTCAAGATTAAATGTACTTTTTTCTTTTTATCTTCAAATAGAGACAAAGTGCACATAAGACTCCAGCACGAGTGGCCCAACAGTGCCATACAAAACTAACGTAAATCTCAAGTACGCCCACTCAAAATCCAGCTGTTGCTTCCTGCACTCTTTTTGGAATATTTTTTGACCTTTCAAATTTGTCATTCCAGAAGCCAAAAAAGGGAGTGTATCTCGGAATGTAATTTTACATTCTGGAAGACAAAAAGGAAGTACAGGAAGCAACTGGGAAGTGCAGGAGTCAATGGCCTCAAAATTCTCACTTTTTCTTTGGGCTATTGTCTCATGCTTGCAAGCCTCAATTAAATGCTCTGAAACCACGAGTTCATGACTGGCTGGCAGCTCTCCAGTGACAAACTTACACTTTTGACATCTTTTTTATAAATGTTAAATATATCAATTCAATCATTGAATTGAAAATTTTCATGAAATAGATGGCGTATACAAAATTTTATACAATTAATACTTTATCATTCCATTTCGTTTTAACATATAATGATCTTTAAAATAAGCTAATTTTATGTTATTAGATTAGATTACTTAGGGTTAAGATCCTCACCCGCATTCACTGGATGAGATCTTAGCCATTGAAATTATCTATTATTAACAATACTATAACATGATGTTTAAAAATCTTGAATGGATGAGAAGCATGCAATGGATACTCTCATGCATGTTAATTTTCAATCGAGAGAATCTCTACTCGATTAACTATCCACAGATGTCTAAATTATTTAAAATTCTGTGTAGATAAATTGAATATGTAGCTCAATTGATACAAAATTATTCTAATTTAACTAGTGATATTGAGTTTAAATCTTAAATATGTAATTGTATTAAATATTTAAATGATGAATTTTACTACTTATAATTATCCTATCCAATTATAACATATTGTCTCTTGTGAAAGCTATTGTGGCCTGTAAACAAAAAGAAAACATAATCAATAGATAAGTATCATGTTACAATTATTGAATTGATAAAATTACATTTACAAAAATAAAAAATTATTTAGAATATAAATTTTCTACTTGCGTCAATTAATCCTATCTTTTATATATGTAAAATAGCATTAATAAACTTGAAAGTTTCAATTCCTTTATATTTTTGCAGTTAGTGAAAGTAACTATAATTGAATCTTTAGAAAGGAGAAAGACAATTTGATTAGCATTACGTACAACACTTGACCCCCCAAAAAAAAAACATGTAATAGAATCAAATAATCACTAGAATTTGTCAGTGAAGCGATTAATCAGCAAACGGCCTCCACTTTGTCTTTGACATGCTTCCTACCAGAATATGATACCTTCCATACTTGTTTTGTGACCAAATATGGGTCGCCAAATTTTTTTTGTTTATTATATAAATTTGGATGGATGGATGTTTTTTCAAGCCTCAAGTGTTATTCCTCACACTTGTAATGCTTATGACATTATTCGTTGTGGATATTATATTCAGGAAATCTCAAAAGTGGAGCATTCACAGTCAACCTCAGCGCGCAGCACACACACACACATATGTTTAGATTAGTGGTTGAATTTGTAACGCCATGCTTTGGTTCGGGGAATAAAAATTTGTCCACTGATTCTGCCAAATTTATTTCTTTTGAATCTTAACAATGTGTGAAGTCGTGTACATGTTTCTTCTAGGAAGAACATGTGGACGCTGCATTTTTTTTAAAAAAATATTTTTCTTACAAAATAGTATCAGATTCTTGTTAATTTCCACACCCACGAATTATGTTACTTTTTTTTTACATTTAAATTTCCATTTTGATAGGTTGATTGGGAAATATGGCAGTAGTAAACTGCTGAAGAAAATTATTAAGCATTATAATTAATTGATGATATGCCAAAGTTCGAAATAGGATAACATTATTGACTTATTGTAGGTTACATCTTATCCGATTCTAGGCCAAATGCAAAATGAAAATGTTATGGTTTCTACATGCCCTATGCTTACCCCTGTGTTCTCCTTTTCTACCTTATCATATTAGGAGACATGGAACTAAAACTGCTAGGTGAAACTAGCACAGAACGATAAATGAGTTTGGTGATTATTTGGGTTCTAAGTCAGGACAAGGGGGTCTTGATTCTTGTAGAAAAGTGCTCGAGTCACTTGAAAAACAATATAAGATGGATTTATAGTATCTAGTGGGCGAATTTCATATTCTATTGGCTCAAGTTTTAAACGACATATAATGTTGTTTGCACAATATTGCAGTCAGATACGCACAATGGCTCCATTTTAATTGGAGCGGAATCACTTACTGAAATTCTTCAAAAAAATTAATATAGATTTAAGTCATAAAATATTATATGATTTTTATCTTCTCTGCTAATCTTATATTTTCTACATTGTCATCGTAGAAATTGGACTGGATCAAATTCAAAAACAGGATTTCAACTGTGAATACGGGGAACACAATAATATCTTTAAAAATAGAGAAATTTTGAAAGTAAGAGAAATCATTAAATAGTCTAGAACAATGTGATCACAACCAATCTCTATTTGATATTTTTGTTTGTAAACTGAAAAATATGCTTACATGTTATATAGAGATTGATAAGAATCACATAATTCCAAACCATGTTAGCTTTTCGAAAAGTAAGTTGTGTTGCAGGTTGATCCAATCATCAACCATGCCTCTTAACATTAAGCACACGACAATATCAACCCTCTATACTATATATCGAATTCACTGTACCACTTAACGCATGTTGGGATTTTCTTTAAAAGAAGTCCTGTAATAATGGCGTAAAAAGTGACGAATTATGTACCTATGTGAACTTAGTATCGGTACCTTTACCATGAATGGGATATGGGACATTTAGAGGGAATGTATCTCCTCAATTTATAAAAAAAAATTAGACAATCTTAATTTAAATAAATAATAATTGTGGGATAAAAATTAATAATTAAGATAAATTTTAACAAAATTTATTATTTTACTTTTATAATTTTACTTTACATTTTTTAACTCACGGTTAAAAGTATCTCATGAATATTTCTGCCTCTGTTTTTTGGTTTCTCTCTTTCAACTTTTATCTCTGCTGCATTAAGGTAGTGTCCTTTCTAACTCCAACTTCCACACAGCAGAAGCTCTCCAAATTCAACAACTTAGTATGGAAGGATTCAAGTCACACCAAATCTCAAACAAATAGGACTAAACCCCCAGCATTGGAATCCATGTGGCTGCACAAATCAAAACGCCAAATCCAACACTTTGAGCTGAAAGGAAAGCATCCGCATCAGCAAAGAATGGAAAACAAGTGAAGCTGATGATGTCCAAGAGGCCAAAATCTGTGCAGCAGAAAATAGCCCTTTCAATAACACCACCAGACCAAACAACAACAGAAAGAAAAAACAAAACACCTTCGACCAGCAGCGACCATATTCATGAGCGTGGACAAAAGAAGAGAGAGAAGAAGTGACGAAAATGGAAAAGCATGAAATGGGTATGAGGTGTTGTTTCTGGGGGATTGAGGCGCAACATCAGGTGAGGCAGTAGAGATGAAAGTGGAAAGAGAGAGACACGAGAAAACAGAGATAGAAATGTTCCATGGAAATTAAAAAATATTTGAAGTAAAACTCTAAAACTAAATAATGAATTTTATTAAAACTCATCTTAATCATTAATTTTAATTCATTAATTATTATTTGTTTAAATTGAAATTAGACGGTTTTTTACAAATTGAGGAGATCTATTTCTCATTTATGATACCAACTAATCATTTAAACCAAATGACCACTTGTTATTAAAATTATAATTTATAGGGATGACTTGGTGATTGAAAGGAGAAAAGAAAAATTATGAGTTGAAATTCCTTTTATTAATAAATTAATAAAAACATATTTATCCATCAAATAAGACTTATTATTATCTTTGAACATTTGAAAATAAATAAATCATATTCATAGCAAATTCAAAACAACTTTAAAAGAAAGTTAATGGAGCAATTTAAACCTTGGATACAACACATGAGATTTTGATGGATAGAACATCATGAGTCCTTGTAAGTAAATTCTCTCCCATTTATGACTAATAGAAGTTCTACATTGAATATCCTTGAGTTTTTTTTTTTTTTTTGGAAAAATGTAAATTATATTAAATCCAAAATGATACAATAATAAACGGGACATACTCCGCAGTTAAAGAAAATCAAAAGTCTCCCTAATACAAAAAGACCTATATCAAGATGCTAAAACAAATGCAACAGGTGCGCTTGTCTATACATAAGAAACTTAATCTTGCTAATAACTTCTATTACAGGAAATTGATAATCTTCAAAAATCAGCTTGTTCCTAGACAGCCAAATGCAGTACACTGTAATTGCTATAGTCAGACAACGAAATTTTCCTTGAACACCTGATGTGGATATGCCCCTAATTAAAGAGTCAGTAATCCGCTGTAAAGAAGTGAAACACTTGCGGAAAGGAGCCAAATCACGAATGTGAGCCAAAACTTGGAGAGATTTCCTGCAAGAAAAGAACAAATGAGCATTTGACTCAGACTCATTTGAACATAAAGGGCAGAGGGAACCCTTGTTCAAAAAAGCAACTTTGTCAAAAGTAAGCAATCGATTCCTTTTAACAAACCACAAAATGAAAGACATCTTAGGGGGAATTGCTGGGTTCCATATAACAGAACACCAACTAACAGTAGGCTTGACACCTCTAATGTATTCATAGACTTTGCCAACAAGCAATTGTTCATTGGTGCTCCAAGATTGAATCCTCTTTTTGGCCTCTTCCGTACTTAGCTCTTTAGAGATAATAAAGTCTCTTATTTGAATGATTTTCTTTATCAAAACTGAATCTGATGAAGAAGTATTGTAATTCCACACATCGCTCCCTCTGAAATAGTAATGGTGAAGCCACCGAACCCATAGAGAATCTTTCTTACAATGAAAGTCCCACAGGATACGGGAAAGAAGCGCAAAGTTCCAGTCCTTGAGATTAAAAAAGCCTAAACCCCCTTCTTTTTTCGGAGAACAAACTACTGACCAAGCAACCAAGGGCTTGTTTTTGCCGATATCCGCTTTGCCCCATAGAAAATTACTGCACGAAGCATTGATCCGGTCCAGAACAATTTGCAGCAAAGGAAAAATCCCCATCCAGAAATTCACAATTCCTTGAATAACTGCTCTGATCAACTCTAACTTACCTGCATAAGATAAAGACTTTTTGCTCCATCCCTGAATCAGGCCAGTAATCTTGGAAAGCAAGGGAGCATAATGACATACATTTAATCTAGATGATAAAAGGGGAACATCCAAGTATCTGAAAGGGAAGTCACCCAAGCTAAATCCAGTAAGCTGCTGAATATGAGAAAGCTCATGAGGCCTAATACCGACTGAGTATATGGCAGATTTATCAGAGCTGATGGAAAGCCCTGAAACCCTACAGAAGTGTTGAAGCTTGGCAAATAGTTTATGTTATGAAATAGATGATCACTCCTTCAAGGAGTTTGAAAATATCTCATTGTAACATTTTGGGTGGCAACCTACTAAAACCAACTCTGATTTTGTTCTTTGCTAGCCTCTAATAGTGTTTCAAAAAAATTTACCCCTCGCACCCACATTATTACCGTAGTAGTTGCAGCCTCATAGTCATATGTACTATGTAATAATTTGTCAAAATGCACATTATTGCATAGCATCAAGAAAGCCCAATAGCCTTGACCATATCAAGAAGGTTTCATAACACTTAAGCTAATTTCCAAATTAGGTAAACTAATCGTTTTTAAAGAAGACTAATGACTATATACTAGTTTAAGATCAAATTCAATGGTTTTTCCAGAAATAATTAGTGAAGAAGAAGAAAATTGATTCTTAGATGTAACTAGTCCATGGCCCAACTGATAGGCTTGAACGCAAGCGATCAGCATCAAATCCAAGCAAATCTCATCCAGCTAAGAGATGGTGACACAACAAAAGGATCAAATGCTACGTGTCCATCTTTGATTAAGTATGTAAGTGATCCCACGTGTTTAGTTTATCTGTGAAATTTGCATGAAAAATGGTGTAATGTGCTAACAACCAAAACCCAAATATCTTTTTCCTTTCATTCTGTTTAAGAATTGTGTTTCCTTTTAATAGAAAAATACTACCAACAACTATAAGATCATCATTAAAGTATTTAATTATAAAATGAGTTGATATAATTTCGTTCTCAGCAACAATTAATGTTACTTTGAATCTCAAAATTGTCTGTATGTATAATCTAATCTCTAAATATATCGAATTAATGACAACTTAATACATAATTTAGTTTTCAAAATTATTAATTTCATGACAATTTATTTTTTAAAAATTTATTGAATTGATCGTAAATTTATTTTGAAATTTGTTCAATTTTGGGTTAGAAGAAAACATATCACAAAAATATGTAAAAAGAAAAGATATCAAAAAAATTATAAAGTTGGAAATTACTTATATACACATTTTTTTAAGAATAAAATACGTACGTACAATTAAAGTATGTCTTTTTAAAATGATTTAAAGTTTTGATTTATTGATTTGTTTCTTTAATTGCCTAAGCCGTGTACGGAAAAGAACTACAGGAATATAACTATGCAGAGGAACAACATTTTATCCATCCTCGAGTCGACAAATGGGGTCCCAAATAAAGGGCACTGTCATCAAATTACATCTATTGTCGAGTTTCATATGTGACTCCTGTGTCGTGTGGAAGTTATTGCTACCCAGCACAGCTTCATCATCATCATAACATTTGATGGAATAATAATATTAATTCAATATTTTTAAAATAATAAATAATAAACATTTGATAACATTATCTTTCTTTTTTCAAGTGTTCAAAATTTCTTATCGATCTATTTTGTAAAAGCTTAAGATGATTTTACTTATATCTTTATTTTCATTTAATCTTAAAATATTCTATATATTTATCATAAATAAGAGATAAATGATAATGGAGGTTATATTCAAAAGTTTTTTTTAATATTAATAAAAATATTAGACTAAACAAATAATAAGTAAGGATAGTTTTTTTTAAAAACAAAAATATGGATTTAGTGTAAAAATATTTACACTAGCAGGGCATGAAAATTAAACTAAAATATATTTTTCACTCAATCGAAGAACTGTATTTAAATTTGAGAGAAAAGAGATACAATAAAAATAAAAGTGAAACTTAATAAATAATGCAACTAGAAAGAGAGAGATATGCATAAGCTAAATGAAAAAGTAAGCTATGAAGAATGATAATTATTTAATAATTAATACCATACAAAAAAATACAAATCATAAGTGTCGAATAATATTTTACTTTTTTTTATTTATATGAATTGAAATCAAGTAATTAAAGATTTACAACTCACATATATTCATCAATTGAATTAGACTTTCTTAATAATTTTTTTAAAAATTGACATTTTTAAAATTAATAAAAAATATCATGTCAATTTTTTTTTAAAATAAAGTAAAATTAAATACGTTTTAAAATCTTACCAAAATTAAATTAAATTTATTTTTTGAAAAAATCAATTTAGTGATTACAGGACTTCTATAATATCAAGTATTTGAGCTTGTAGGGAATCATTTGTAAAGAAAGACAATCCTGTTATCCTTAACAGTTAACATTACATTAAAAAAACGACGCCTATATCCATTTATCTTACATGTTTACCACAAAATATATATAGCAATTTATTAAATCAAACAAATTAATTGATATACATTTGGAGAGCAAACTAATTATCATTACACTCTTTTCAAACAAATTATCCATGTTTGAATTACCATTACACTCCTTTCAAAAGTACTGTCAGAATAAATAAATAAAAAATACAAAAGCTGTGTTTGGATAGCTATTTGGAGAGCTCAAACCTACTCTTGTCTCACTCAATACAGTTTGCTATTATGTGAAAATATAAGGTGGGGTTAGATGATTAAGAGAGAATGGAAGGAAATTAAGAAAGATTGTATGTTTGATTATTTTTCTATTAAAATAATATTTTTTAATAAAAAAATTGTTATTATGTTTGATTGCCTCTAAAAGTATTTTTTTTTCTACTTACTTTAGTGACGTTGCTTTTGAAAGTTCATTTTCATTTGATAGTATTTATTCAATGAGGAGTGCTAGCAGCATCAATTAAAAGTACTTTTAATTAATATAATTATTCAAATAAAATTCATTTTATTAATATGCTTTTAAACAAAAAAAAATGTCCAAATATAAATTATATTAAAGTAAACTTATTCTTTTAAAGCACTTTTATAAACATATTCCATTTGAAAATGGCTTTTGTGAGATAAGACATAAGGTTATGTTTTAAAAAGCATAATTGAGTTTTAATAAGTTAAATTGGAGTTTAACTATTTGTTTTAAAAAAAATTAATTGTCATCAAATGTTGATATAACTTATTTTATTTACGAGACTCTTTTTAAATTTAATTAATTGAAATATTTTATAAGCAAAGAAAGTTCTTATGTGTATATACATAGTCCGATTTAGGGTGTTACATTGGTGTATATTGTATTAAACTTATTCTTTTACTAAACTTGAGTTTACAATATACATTTGATACAAGCTTATATATGTTTGCGAATTTGAATCCAAACAAACATGCTTTATCTTTCTCTAAAAAAACATTTATCACTCAAAAGTATTAGAATGGTTATCCAAACATGAAAATTTCCCATTATCTTTTTCATGATGCAAGAGTTCTGGATCCACATCATTAACCAATTTATAATAAATAAATAAAAACATGAATATTAGAGCATTCCTTAAATTAGCTATTAAAATAATGATGCAGCTCAATCCTCAGAAAGATACGAAATCATTGGAGGCATGTATTTGGAGGGATACAGATGCATTTGTTAGTGCCACCTTTTTAATTTTGACTAAAGCATTGTCATTGTTATTGCTATGAGACTAATCATTGTCGTAAATGGTTCTAGCTACAGATTAATATTCTGATAATTTTTCTGATGTCTCAACTTGCTCAGTGCCTTGTTCAATCTCGGTTCCTTCTTGATATTATTATTGTGATGTCCAGTTAGTACACTTTGATGAAAAAAAAATTAAAAAAATCGACGAACAACTTAAAATCATATGACACTTGCTTATTCAAGCTTCCTGAGAAGGTACTAAAGTGCATCTCTTTACCCGTATTAAAAAATTTCATCTAAATATCATTAATAAAGATTAACGTTTTTTTAGGGAATATAAAAATTAATGTTAATAACTGTAATTTATTTAATATTAAAAAGTTTTTCTCTCGTATTGTAAGAAGCATACTTGAGACTTGAGAGTGAAGGATGAAACTAGGTGTGATAATGGCTTTGTTTTAGATAATTGTCATATTCTTTATTTAGATACACAAGAGTTGGGGAAAGGACAATTGTTTGTTAACTTACTCAACATCTAAGCAAAATTAGTGTGCGGAAACTTTTCTCCGCTCGGAGGAATAAAAGAAGAGCCAGCTCTTGAATGAGTTAATGCAATGGTTGGTTTTGAAATTTTGTAACAATAGCAAAGCTTTCCATTGCTCGTCTGGTAAAACTGCAGATGACTAATGTTGTCCATATCCAATGTTGTACTGCAAGCAAAACTACAGAACAAAAAATATAAAAATTTATCGAACTGGAATAATCTTGGGAGAGTTGGACAAAAGCCCTTGCAAATTGAATGATGAACTTTGATCCAATATTTCCAAGAATAAACTTAAAATAGAAATTGGTAGAGACACGAACCAAAGGAAAATCCAATTTATAGATTCGATTATGGACAAAAAGAAAAGGGGTGTCGACCGGCCGATTGATACCTTTGTCGACACAAATTTTCCCTACAGTAAAATTTTCCTATATTTTTTTTTTCATTTTCCAAAGTTAACAATGTCCTTCCTCTTTCTTTTTTTTTTTTTTAAACCTAAAATCCCATTACATTACAATCAACATTTGATTAAGCAAAAGCCACACGCCCCTCCTCCCTCTGATTTGGTCTTCCCGTCCTTAACGAAGTCCTGAAAACAAAGGGTGTGCCCATTATGGTTAAAAGGGCGATCTCATTCATTTGTGATTCCTTAGTTTGGTTTGGTTTCTCGTCTCCGTTAATCAATCAATTAATTAACGTCGTTGTAGTTTGATGATTGTCGTTGATCCCTCCTCAAATCAACCACCACCACGCTCACATTATCCGAACTATGCCTTGCCAGCGCCAACTTGGTCAACAGAATCGACGCATCGGAGCAAGCACGGTCGGAACCGTCAGCCGCCACGTCACTCCCCGGAGACCCCGGCGGCTTCTGCGCCTTGAGGCACATCCTCACCACCCCACATGCGGTCTCATTCGACACCACATCCCACAACCCATCACTCGCCAGTATCAAACACTCGTCCTCCTCCGTCCTCTCCGTCACCATCACCTCCGGTTCTGAAATCACGTACGGCTTCAGATAATTGTCACCTGACACAAACGGAAGTAACACACAACCGTTAATTTAAAAAAATAAATAAAAAAATTAACCGCCTTTGCTAAAATGCCCGAACAAAAACTGCTATCGTGCGCTCTGTTTCATTCACTTACCTATGGCTCGAGACATTGCTAACACACCAAGCACTCTCGGACCGTCCCAGTAAATCACGCGCCCTCCCTTGGATTGGACTCGGAGTAATTCGTCGGGTCGATCCGGCTGCATAAAACGGATCCAAAAACGGTTACGTTAGGAAAACGTTTTTTTTTTCCTCAGGAAATGAAATGAAGGAAAATTGGAATTGGAAAGGAGAATGACCTTGTGATCGGAGGAGAGAGGGATGGCGACGCCGTTGCGGCAGAGGACGGCGCGGGAGTCGCCGCAGTTAGAGACGACGATTTTGTCCGGTGTGACGACGGCGACGACGGCGGTGGATCCGACGGCGTCGCAGTGAGGAGTCTGGAGCTCACACCTGCAGGTGAAGGTCTGGTTGCTCTGGCTCCGGCGATGAACCTCGTCGTCCATGCGAGCGAATCCGTTCTCCATCGTCAGTTTCCACTCCAAATTCTCGCGCGCGCTTTCAATTTCTTCATTCACGATCTCGTGTAGCCGCTCCTTACACATAGTCGCAACCTGTGGAAACGAAAACGATACAACTTCTCTAAGAATCACAACCACAACCAGATCCATTACTATTTAAGCAGAGGAATAGTTTGAGAATACGAACATGAGAGCAACCGTGACCGTCGAAGACGCCGAAGTAGTGGAAGCCTTGGGTGAAGCAAGGCCGCACCGAGACGGAATCTTCCATGTCTCTTCTCCTGCCGCAAACGGACGTCACGCCGAACTTGGGAGATTCTTCTTCAACTTCCGAAACAGTTACGTTCTTAGTTTCCGAAACGACGTCGTCGGCGTAGTCTACTTTGGATTCCTTCTTCGTCACCTTGTGTCCAGTGGATTCGTCGCAATTTTCAATTGCGTTATCGCAGTCCCTGAGGTTGAGCTTGGGACGCTTCCGTAAACCCTCCGGCGGCGGCATGGGCATGTCGGCGATATATTTTAAAGGTAAGATGTCCAAACTCCGGCGCCTGGAGGGGCGAGGAGTGGGCTCGAGTGGAGCCGGAGTGTCACCTTCTCCAACAACACCACAGCAAATTCCAGCCATTGAGATTGTAAATTGTGCTAGAGAAGGAAAGAGGAACCCTTATTAGAGAGGGAAAGGAGCCATTGAAATGGGGTGGGGTGGGGGAAAAGGTTTTCTTTTCTAGGCGGTGAGAGTGAGAGTGAGGGGAATTGTTCAGCCTGGGGGCCACACGGGCAGCCTGCCCGTCACCGTCAGAGGCACCGTATGCTATCTCCACCCTTCATCGCATCGCTCTCTGCTTTGCCTTCCCAACACGTGGCGCATCCTCTTTTCCATAGGACTACGTGGCACCAATCATTTCCATCCACGCTAGGTCCAACCCTTCTTCCTTTTCAGACACGCATGTGGTCCTCTCTCTCTCTCTTACTACCTTCCATTCCAATTTCAAACCTCTTCTTTTCTCTCATTTGCTTTCCCTTTCACCCGCAAAAATTTATTACTCTCTTCCTTTTTATGTCCTAACACTCTTTCAACTCATTTATGTTTCTTAAAAAAATATTGATTTAATTATTTATATTATAATTTTTAAATTATTATTTTCTTAATTTTTTATTCACCTAATTATCTTTTATTAATATATAGAAAAAATAATAACTAAATAAAGATATATAAAAAAATTATTATTATATTTAAAAATTATACAGACTTATAAAACTAGTCTTATAATTAGAAACAGAAAATTATCTTTCCAAATCAATATGCTGTCTTAACCTCATTAAATATATAAATATTTTATCTATATGTAAGTTTCATATAAGAAATTAAGACAATTGTTGAGTATTTGTAATATTTAATTATGTATGTTAGACGGATGTAAAACTTAATTGCGTTCTTTTTACTCTAGTATTTTTTTCCTTCACTTTTTTTCTTTTATATTCCACTTTTCGGTCTCCTATGACACTCGGCCAGGGGATGTCACCACGTGGCTTCATCGTAGAATACGAGATTTCTGTTTGATTCTGCTATTCACGATCGCTCCACTCCATGTACCCAACACGCGCCTTCGTTAAAAATAATTTAAATTCAAACTCACTAAAAAATTGAGATAAAAAAATTATGTTTTAAAATTATTTTATTTATTTTAATTAAATAAGGAATAATATATTATTATTTATATTTTTTTCTCATTATCTATATAAACCATTGATCTATCAACTGGTGTTTGCGACACTTGCTTTATTAAGTTTAAATATAATTTTAATCTTTCTTGTTTTGTTGAATTCATAAATTTAGCCAAATTTTTTGTTTTGTTTATGTTTTATTTTTTTATTTTAATTCAAATGAATAATACATCTAATATATTCATTTAAAGTATTACAAAAAGGTAATTAAAATTGAAATAGGTATTTGACAAAATAGGTAATTAAAATGGTTGATCAACCAAATAAGAAAATTGAAATTTAATTTAATTTTTATTTTATTAAAATAGAAATATCGATTCTCCTTTTCAGTTTGTCAAGTCCTCTCTCTTCTTATTGTTTATTTTTACCATGATGATTTCATGCTCTCAGGCTCGGAACGATCTTTGGTGCAACACGTCCAAGTCTCTTTAACACATATCATCTTTTCCAACATAGATCTGGGCTATTTGGAACAGAATGACTCTCCTCAACGCGTTCGAGTTTAAGTGTGAATTGTTTTCGTGATTTTGTTTTCAGTTATGAGTTGTATTGTGTGCCTAAAAGTGATTTGAGTTTGAATATATATATATATATTTTAATTTTATGGTTGGACAATGGTGGTCCTAAAATGATCTCTCTAAGCTTGATTATGTGACCAATGGTTGCAAACTATTAATCGTTACTTCGTTAGTTTCCTTCATTATTTTTTTTACTGATTCTTTATCTGTAAAGTACCTTATTGATAAAAATAGTTAAGCAATGTATCTTGCACAAGCAAGATACTTATATGAGAAATAATAATATTTGTTAAGTAACAAATCTTAACTTTAACTTACATGAGATACAATGTTAAAGATGTCATTAGGGATTATCTATGAAGCGATATGTTATGTCGTCACTAAAACAATGCAACACATATAAATACAATCCTTAAATAATATTAACAACTCATTAACTCATCAAATCATCAAAGAATCTAATAAGACATTAACATTTTTCAACTATTTTAACATCATCAACTATATTAAACATATGATCTTTAACTCACAATTAGTTTATTATTATTATTATTGTTTTTCTTTGAGTGTGACCACCCACAATTATGAAAAGTAAAAATGCTTTGCTTCAACTATTTTTTTAATCTCTGCATCATATTCCATTTTAATTTACTTTTAAACTACTAAATAAGAATTATTAATAAATAAAATATTCTTATCAATATAAAAAAATATTTTTTTTATCTAATGTTAGTAGCAAAAAAAGTTTCTTTAACATTAAAAAAATTAAATTTCTTCTTATCTAATTCTTTACGTATCCTTTTCGTTTTATTTAAATTTATAATAAGCAAATAGTTAAAAAATTAATATGTCTCTTTATCAATTTATACTTTTATTTAAATTTTAAAATATATAAGCATTTATACTTTATTTTTTTCGAAAAATATTAATAAAACATAAAAAGTAGCCATGCTTTGGGTACAAAAGATAAGAAAAAAGAACCACACAATACTAGGCAAGTGCGTGTTTGAATTTACGGTGATAAAATTAATTTTAAATGAAATTAATTTTATAAAAATAATTATTATAGAATTAATTTTGGTAAAAGTATAAATTACTCCTACTTATTTCAATTCTATCATAATTTTTATGGACGATAAATGATTCTAACATAATTTAGAAAACAATCTAAAGATATAAAATTTGGTGAAAATTAAGATTAATTAACCTCAGCAAGATTTATCATAAATATAGAATCTATAGAAACACACACTTAAATGATTATATATTAAAACACTTTTTTTAGGAGTACATAGATTTGACTTATTAGTAATGAGAAGATAGAAAAAGAGAGCGTGGAATGGAGGGAGGAGTAGGGTTGTTGGAGTGGGGAGAAGGTTCACTTTATGGTGGCGATCGATTCCAGTTGTGGAATGAAAGCGATCTACGTAACAAGCGATATTTGGACACGTGTGGGACCGCATGTCAAAGGCGATTGACGCTTGCAGAATATCTCAGGTTCTCATTATTGAATGTGTGACGCGTGGATCCATCCATCCCTAAACTGCCCCCAAGTCACCCTTCTTTTTCAATTCAAAACCACCAAGCTAGCTATATCCCTTTCACAAACCACACTTGTCACCCCTCCTAGCTACTTAGTTTCCCATTCCTCATGTTTGTTGGATACACACATCTTTCATCTTTCTCTATTTACTTATGCTTAGTCTTAATAGGTTGCTTACCATTTATTCTTATCTTAATATCCTTTACACCTGTACACTCAATTCCAATGTACCTCTACTACATACATCTGTTGTGCATGCATAGTTAGTCCTTCATGCCAGCGGAAATTCGTTTGTTTTTTTCAATAAAATCAAAAACGTACCATTTTAAATAGTAAATTTATAAGCAGATTTTTTGGAAATGAGTTTGGTACAAACTCGATCAGATTCAAAGAACATGTTTGTTTCGTTGTAAATACTATCACATGAAATTCAATGAATAAAACAAAGAAATAACAAACTTGCGCTCCTCTTGGATTTTTTTGCTTCAAAATGATACAAATTTCATCAAAAACAACTACTCAAACATGCACTAATATTATTAGATCTATTAGATTGCCCACTATCGACATATTATTAATTGGTCTATGTCTAATTCTCTGCAAATTCCATATTCAAAATGATTATTCCTCAAGTTAATTAATGATATAACCAAAATATAGAATAAGTCAATAATCTTTATCTTATAAGTTCATTTTTGAGGTAGGTCTAAATTCAAACCAAAAGAAACTTATATATATTATATTCTTCCATTAATCTGGGTGTGGAAAAAAAGTATTATCCAATTTGAATGATTTCGCTTGATATCTCTTTTTGACTGGTCTCTCTCTTTCTGCTTAGTTGTAGTAATCAAAGGTAAAATTATTTTGTTATGAGTTACTAATTAATATTATTATTGGCTTGTTTTTTAGTTATTTATTATTGTATTGGTATTGTTTTCCTCGTCTTGAACTAGAACTATTTAGCGTAACACGTAACAAGTCATTTGAGTATTAAACAGAGACACGCATGAGGATAGCACTAACAACGTGCAGAAACACAACATGTGGAAGATGCAATACAATCACACTTGCTTGCAATGTGTACAATTGTTGTTGAAGGGGAAATTAAAATATGGCGTAACGGATATCGGGTAGGGCTACTACTACAATCGAATAACAATCAGTTATGGAAGATGGATTACTGGCGTAAACGAGTTGAACTTACACTACTTTATAATAATTTATTTTTTTGACATTGTCAAATAAATTAACAATTTAATAGATATATAGTAGGTACGATTATTGTCAATATAAAGTAAATTATACAAATTCTTGAAATTTATTCTTATTACACCTGATACTCTCTTTTTTTATATTATTTTGAGTCTTCTAAAGGAACTTGTGTAACACTTTTTACACCTACTATAACAATTTACAACTCAGAAGTAAGAATGAAATTGATATAACCAAAGCTATAAAAAAAAAGGATTTAAAAATGGGGATGTATTGAATATAATAACAAAAAATTCGAGAAAAAAATTTGTATAATTTACTCTTACATATGACTATGTCTAATTGAATAATAGTAGTATAAAAAATCCTTAAACTTGATGTATACAATTTTCTCTCTCTCATAAATTAAAGCATTAATTAGTTATACAACATTTATCATGACTATGAAGCTTACCGTATTGAAATTACTTACACTACTGAATTTGATTGATAAAACTTTCAAGCTTTTAACGAACTAAAACTCACAAATCACAAGTATCCTTTTCTTCTCATCAAATCAATAACGCGTATAGTAATAATGGAAAAATCGACTCATAATCTAGGATTAATTACGTTAAATTGAAGTGATTTTTTTAGTTTCAATTCCTAATCAATTTCACTATTACGTGAAGAATTAATTTGGAAGAGTACACAAATAATTTCACTTTTGATTTTTCTGATCTTATGCATGCAGGGGTTTTTATAAAATACGTGCAATAAAAGAGGAAAATGGAAGAAAAAGAAAAGAAACTAGGTTGCTTATAGGAAAATTGATTAATTTGTATTGAATGATCCGTTTGAATGTTTGATGTTGGCAGAACAAGAAGAGATACAGGCGTAGGGAAGAGGGTGAATTATAGAGTGAGGGAAGGTGCAGGTGAATATGATGCACGGAAGCACTTTATTTACTACTTCTCAAACTCTGCAATTGAGGTTTGCAGGTGACGTGAACAAAAACGTGCCACGTGATTAACATTGTCAGAGGCACAGAGAGGTTCAGTCAGCATCTGCATCTGAACCTGACCTTTTCAGTCTTTCACTAAAAAGTCACGCTGATTCCTTATCTACTAATTTCAGTGAAGTTTTGCTTATTACTATAAATTTATCATCATGGTTGTTACCAGCTAATGTTTAATGTTTAGTGTTTTGCTATCCTTGGAATGTTCTCTTTCAATAAATAATCAAATTGATGCGTCAATAAATTAATTTTTTTAAACAAAAAATATAAATTTTGCTTTGGAATGTAAAAATATAATGATAAATTGGTTTTAAGTTAAATTTATAAGATTATTTTATTATTAAATTATAATATTTAATGATTAATTTAATAATAAATTATATTTTTAAGAACTAATTCAACATTGCAAAATTTAGAGATTAAAGATTTTGTATTTAATCTAAAAAATATAATCCAATTTAAATATAACTAAAACTAAAATATAATTTTCGTCTTTTAGTAAATCTTTTGATTTTACTTACTTTTTTTATTGTGGCATTGGTGTAAAGTATAATTAACTTTATGAATAATTAATATTTGTTATTTTTAGTAAAAAAATTCTCTCATTTATATTTTTAATCTACAAGACTCAAATTTAATATTTTACTTAAAAAAATTAAGTTTAATCCCGCTTAGATCAATAATTTGTTAGTAATTTTATTTAGTTTTTAATAACGTGTTTGGTATAAACAAGATATAAAATAAAGAAAAATTACTCATTTAATTTTTATAATTATACAAGCTTTATTTTTTAATTCTATATACTTAAAAATCATTCCCTAGACAAATACTTTTATATCTTTTTTAATCCTTATTGTTACAAAATCACAAAGATTAAAAGGTAAAATTTGTTCAATAATAAAGACAAAAAGGATTAAAAATGATTATAAAGAAACCAAACAAGATGAAACATTTAAGTATAAGAACTAAAAGGTTAAATTTGTATAATTATAAATGGATAATTTTTTTCTACAATGCATAAAAATAAGAAGAGAAAAATAAAATGAATGAAAATATGAGAAAAATAAAATAAAAATAGAGTTGTTTAATTTAAGAAAAAATAAAACAATACAAAAAGTAGTTGTGTTTTAAAATATTGACAACACTACTTGAGATTTACTCAGAAAAAAATAAAATAAAATATTCTGGACTGACTCAATTATATAGTAATGGCTTACCTAGATAAGATCTTATTAATTTATATAAGAACAAATGAAAAAAAAAGCACATTTATTTTTCATGAAAAGATAAAATATAACTTGAACATCTTACAAGAAAAGAAAAGAAAAAAAGAAAAAAAAAGATATATATGGATATCATTATCACAGTTGATTGAAACTTGTGTCTGACTAGTAAACTTGACTCACGAGGCAAAGGCAATGAAATGAAAAGATAGTTATTGTTGCTGCAACTTGCAACAAAAGTGTTTCGTTAAACCAATTTAAATACATACAAATAAGACATAAAATATTAAATAAAGACAAAAAAATATGTGGTGTGTTGTGTTAACACTAGTGCTATCATAGAATTCAACAATGCATGACACGAGGACGCCATACCTTATATGAATTCAACAACCGCACCATGAATTAGCTACTCCTTCAACAAATGGCACCTCCTCATTCTGTTCTGTAAAGTTGGATGGATTTGCGCTGCAGTCATAGAGTGTTGACACTCATGTAAAACAGCTTACAACAATTACTAAAACCAGGTCTTCTAGGCCAAGAGTTTTGTAGGGGATGAACACAACATATGTTGTTTCCTAGGATCTATGATATCGTGTCAGTTAGGTCATTCAATTGGCTCTAGTTTCAAAGTTGCCCTTAATGCAGCATATCTCATCTAAGCGGTGTCATATTTGATTTAATAAAGTTTTCAAAAAAAAATATCCAACAAGTTTTCAAAGTATGTTTTTTAATTAGTTGACCTAACATAGCCTTATGGTGTTAAAAATAGGGGTTTTGGGTGATTTTTTCTCAATCTTAGTTCGATTCCTCATTTGTTGTTTGTTATTTTTTGAAATTAAATCAAATCGTAACACTTATATTAATATATTATTTTATATTATTTGAGTTTTATAGTATTATATATATAAATTTATATAATATATATTACTTTCTTTTTCATATAATTTATGTTTGGTTTAAAATTAACGAAGATTTAATAGATTTTTATTATAGAAGGTTTAAGATATTAATAAATTTTGTTAATTATTATTAATAACTTTTTTAATGTAATTTAATTTAAAAATTGAAAAGAAGGTGTATAAATTTTAATGAAATAATATTTTAATAAAAATCGTAAAAATCAAATCGAACAAAATTGTAAAATATTGGTTTGAATTTTATTTTAAATGAAAATTAAACTAGACCAAACTATATTTTTTATTACAGTTGATTTGATAACTTTTAGGTGAGAGATAACAAATTGAGTCATGAGCACTACTAGTTAAAAATAGGGTTTGAATTAAAAGTAGGGTTTGAATGCAATTTCATATATATTCATCGTGTCACAGTCTTTAAAAGAAAGTTTTGCATACCAAGTAAGTATGTTAAAGTCATGTGTAACTTGGCGTAGCCAAGTGTATGTGAAAATGTTTTCAGGTAAGAAATTGCTCTATCTTTTTATTATTTACGTAAAAACTGCTTTTAGATCATTGCTTGATGAACATGGTAATGAATAGAACTTGCACACATACGAGGCTTAAGGCCTTGCCCAAAATCGAAGTGAAGTGTCCTTTAAACGTTGGTTTCGATCAAATTAATATACTTTTTCTTTAAAAAAAAATGGAAGAATTCCGATATTAAAATGCTCAATTAGTTAAACCTCTTTGATGATCAAATTAATATATTAAAGTAAAATCAC
Organism: Glycine soja; assembly: GCF_004193775.1. Lineage (NCBI taxonomy): Eukaryota > Viridiplantae > Streptophyta > Magnoliopsida > Fabales > Fabaceae > Glycine > Glycine soja. The sequence goes on from NC_041019.1 coordinate 2,813,055, forward strand.
ATTATAACATATCAAAATAGTATATAATTTCTTTTAAGAACTACGTAGGCATGTTCTTTGAGTGTAGAAATCCAACCAACAACTAGATGCAGTTGCACATATTTATTTAAATTATAATTTGAAAAAATAAAAAAATTATTTTTTTCTAACAAATTTATATTTATCATAAACAACTCACTGTAAAATATATTTTAAAATATTGTTTTTTAATCGAAATTAACCATTTTAAATGTCAATTTTTTTCTTAAGATTATGATTAAAGAAATATTAAATATTATAATTTATCAACATAATTTAACAAAATTTTCTTTATAGACTATATATCTCATTTATAACATTTAAAGAATAGAAAAAATATTAACCTAACTGCTTTACTCTCACAAAAAAAAAACCTAACTAAAATATTAATTGAAAGTATGAATATACTTTTATAGCATGAATGGTGCAGTTAGGGTATCTATTTGTGGGCTTATAGTTATATTGTGTGGGCTGTCTTTGAGAAAAGGAAATTGCATTTCATGAAATAGAACATTTCTGGAAATAAATATTTCTTTGTTGCTTGTATCAAGAACAACATACCCTTTTGTTCCATTTTCGTAACCCAAAAAGGCTCCCTTTCGAGATCTAGCATCAAATTTGTGTTGTGGAGTGTGTTTTGAAGCAAAACATAAACAACCAAAAACCTTGAGCATAGAAAAATCAAGTTTTTGTTTATACAAAAGCTCAAAAGGTGTCTTGTTTAAAATGACAGGAGAAGGAATGCGATTAATTAAGAAGATAACATGTTTAACAGCATAAGACCAGAGATTATCAGGAATTTTGGATTGAAACATGAGGGTCCTAGCAACATTAAGAATGTGTTGATGTTTGCGTTCAACTCTCCCATTTTGTTGTGGTGTGTAAACGCAACGTGTTTGATGAAGTATGCCTTTTGAAGAAAAAAAATTTCTTAGCAAAAATTCCGGTCCATTATTAGAGCGTATGCACTTGATGGTTGTTTCAAATTGGTTTTCAACCAAAGCAACAAAATTTTCTATATGTGTTTTAACTTCAACTTTTGTTTTTAACAAAACCACCCAAGTGTAAGGACTGTAGTCATCAAGGATAGCTAAAAAATATTTGTGACCGTGAATAAAATGTTTGGAAAAAAGACCCCAAATGTCCATATGAATTAATTCAAAAATTTTAAAACTACGTTTAGTACTAAGAGAATAGGGTAACTTTCTTTGTTTTGCTAAATGGAAAACATCACAAATTTCATTGAAATTGCTAGAAATGAAAGGGTATTCTTGATGTAAAATGTTAAGACGATTTCCAGATAAATGTCCTAATCTAAAATGCCAAAGAGTAGAGTCATTGGTATGGTTGATGTTTGCATTGTTGATGATGGAAGGTGAGTGTGAGGGTGATCCTCTATCTCCGATTTCCAAGTGATACAACCCTTTCTTTAATTTAGCTGAACCAATCATCTTCAACGTGTTCATTTCCTGTATTTTACAAGACATATTGGAGAAGATTATGGAGTAGTTAAGATTGAAAAGTAATTTAGAGATGGACAAAAGATTAAAAGAAAAACCAGGAACATACAAGACATCATGAATGGCAAAACTTGATGAAAAATAAATTGTTCCAGTAATGTGGGCTTCAACAAATTGTCCATTGGGTAGATTAATTTTTATTGGTATTATTTTAGAATAAGTGTGAAAGTAATGCAAGCAACAAGCGATATGGTCCGTGGCCCCTGAATCTATATCCAGGGTGTGTTAATTGTGTTAAGTGTGTGGGTGGTGTTGATAGAAAAAATAAATGAGGTACCACACAGATCAGAAACAGAGTTTGGGCTGTGGTGAATAAGGTTTGCTCTAATGGGTACGTCACTTGTATTCGCACCACCAACTTGAGTCTTCTGGAGTAGAGCCATCAGTTGTTGGAATTAGGCCTGTGTGATGTTGGGATCGGGTATTGTAGTTGACCCATCCTTATTTTCTTCTCCATGTAGGGTTCGGTTTCCTTCTCTTGTAGTATTGTTGACAGCGGCACCACCAGCGGCGCCACCTTCAGAAGCTCCAGTCTTGTTGGGAAGGCGAGGTCGGCCCGGGTATTTTGAGTGGCCAGGTGGATATCCAAATTTGGTGTAGCATATATCCATGGTGTGACCGTATCGCGTGCAATGTTCACATTTAGGAATGGTATTTCCTTGTTTCTGATAGCAGACATCGCTGGTGTGGCCAAGGCGACCACAGTGGTCATATTTGCAATTGAAAAAGTTCGATTTGCCTCCCCCTGACTGTGGAATGCCGCGACTTCTACTATAGATGACGTTGGCAAAAGGGTTAACATTGAGCGACGGTGAGATATTGGTGAAATGTTGTCATTCATGCTAAATAATCATGGAGAAAACCTTGTTGGCAGAAGGTAGGGGATCAAGAAGTAGAATCTTTGATCGGACCATGGTGAAGCGCTCATCGAGTCCTTTGAGAAATCGGATAATGAAATCCTGATAATGAAAATCTTTGATTGAGCAAGTGCAAGGAGTCAAAGGACGGAAATTGTCTAATTCCTCCCACAAAGATTTGAGAGTAGTGTAGTAGTCGATGACAGAAGCAGAACCTTGCTTGAGAGAGTAAATCTCTTCTTGTAACTTGGCAACACACAACAAATCGCCTTGAGAGAACCTTTTGCGAAGATCAATCCAGATGGCAGCAGCATTTTCGAAGAAAATGATGCTCTGGGCGATAAAGGGAGAAACAGAGTGAATCAACCAAGACATAAGAAGCGTATTGCAACGCTCCCAACGAGGAAATAGAGGGTCAGTGCTAGTCGGCATGGAAATTGTTCCAGTGAGGAAGCTCATTTTGTTTTTGGATATCAAGGCCATCCGAATGGATCTAGACCATGATTGGTAGTTGTTCCCTGTAAGTGGTGGGGTAACAATAATAGAGGTACGACTTTCACTGGGATGGATGTGAAATGGGCTAGAAGGTTGCTGGCTGGGGTCGATAAAAGGAGGAGGGGTCTCCTCGTGATCAGAGTCAGAGTTGATAGACATGGAACCTTAAAAGGCTCTTGATACCATAACAGAGAAATCAACAAAAAGAATAAAGAGGAAAAGATTCGTATATATTTCTGTGTATTGACAGAACAATGATTACAACTTATATAGGAAAAAGAATACAAAGAATGACCTAGAGGATAGGAAGGAATAACAGAAAATGAGAAAGCATATTCTTGCACTATTGTACTATTTACAACTCATATATCCTAAGGTATAACACAAAAGAAATAGGTGTTGCATTATGTGATAAATATTGTATTATGTTGTGATTAGGTTAGGATCATGGTCTTCTTCTTTTAGGAGGTGAGGACGCATCGACCCTGTTACCCGAAAGCCTTGACTTTGTCATTCTTGTAAGCACTTGTTGAGCTCTGTTTGGTTCCTGGAACAAGTGTGCACTGCAATGCCAAATGCGGCCAAGTCATTCACTATGGCGTGCCTATAACATAACACAGTTTGAAATGAAAGAAGAATCATAGTAAAGCAAAATGAATAACAATTATATAAAATGGATTGAGAATGAGAAAATGATGAAAACCCGATTCCACGAGTGCCACCAATGACAAGAGTCGTCATTCCATTGAGAGACTATCTTGCTCCTCTCTTACTATTGCTACTTTGTTGTGACTCTGCCATCTTCCACAGTACTATAGTTTTCGATCGCTCAACAAACCATACAATCTCCTCCTCGTTGCTGTTTATAAAACCACTGGTTATCTAATTCATTAAGATTAAGAAAAATAATTAATCTAATTCATTAAGATTAAAAAAATAATTAATTAATTTAGTTGATAATAATAAATTTATCTTAAATTTAGATATTTTTTCAAAAATATTATTATCATTAATGCTTATTTTTTAAAAATGTATGCTAATATAAGCTTTTTATTTAATTAAAAATATTTTTAATTTAGAAATAATTAATACATAATACTAGATTGAGTTTTATATAAAATAATTAATAAGTTTCAAAAGTTACATCTTATAAATAAAAACCGAGTTAATATATATTTTGAATTGATCGATTTGGTGTCCAGATTTATATATATGCACATATATACATGCATGGTTCTCTGACACGCAGCGCACCTTGAAACTTAACTCTTGTTTAATTAAAGTTATTTGTTAATTGTTTGTTATAAAATGAACTTGCAAGGTGCGTGGCCTAGCTCAGTATTTTTTTTTCTTCTAAAAAGATTAGGTAAAAAATAATGTAGGATTTTGACTTAATTTTCATTTTATTTCAGTATGAAAATGATATTGTATTTAAAATAATATTTTCAGTCGAAAACAATTAATGAACATATATGTGTCTCTCTCATAATTTTGTGTTATATATTATTGTTAATATTTGAAACAAAATAATCTGAGGAGTGAGATAGAATAGCGCAGTTAAAAACTATTAATAGGATGAGTTTAAAATTAAGATACTAGTTAATTACAAATCAATTTTTTTTTTTGTTGGTAGGTTATCCCCCAACCTTAATATATATTATTCCCTGTATTTAAATTTTAATAGAATCATATTCAAATTTAAAAAAAAGATCCTAAAAAAAGACTTGGTAAAATAGAAACAAATATAAATTTGTTCTACTAACATTAGTTGACACAAGTGACAATAATTTGTATCTCTTAATTAAATAGGCCAAGATTTAAATCTTAGTCTAAATATAAAATAAATACACATCTTTAATATGTTTGCGCTTCCTTTTGTCAATACTTTGTATCTAATACTATAATCCCAAAAAATAAATATAAACTTGTTTTAACCCACAACACTCTGTAACGTGTACCACGCTACCGTTATGATTCTATTTTCTGGAAATTCTTGGATTGGATGCTTAAGTCCATTGACTTCCTAGCCCAGTTCTGTACTTGGATCATGGAATGTGTTTCTTCCACTTCCTTTAGTGTGGCAGTCAATGAATCCATTTATGATCACTTCAAAGGACAGCGGGGTCTTAGACAAGGGAATCATCTCTCCCCTTATCTGTTTGTGCTCTGTTTGGAGTACTTTTCCAGATATATGAGCAACCTCAAGGATGATGCCAATTTTAAATTTCATCCCAACTGTGCAGGTATTCAGCTATCTCATTTGGCTTTTGCAAATGATATTATGCTTCTATCTAGAGGAGATATCCCTTCTGTGTCAACTATGTTTGCCAAGCTTCAGCACTTCTGTAGGGTTTCAGGGCTTTCCATCAGCTCTGATAAATCTGCCATATATTCAGCCGGTATTAGGCCTCATGAGCTTTCTCATATTCAGCAACTTACTGGATTTAGCTTGGGTGACTTCCCTTTTAGATACTTGGGTGTTCCCCTTTTATCATCTAGATTAAATGTATGTCATTATGTTCCCTTGCTTTCCAAGATTACTAGCCTGATTCAGGGATGGAGCAAGAAGTCTTTATCTTATGCAGGTAAGTTAGAGTTGATCAGAGCAGTTATTCAAGGAATTGTGAAGTTTTGGATGAGGATTTTTTCTTTGCCGCAATCTGTTCTGGACCAGATCAAAACTTCGTGCCGTAATTTTCTGTGGGGCAAAGCGGATATTGGCAAAAACAAGTCCTTGGTTGCTTGGTCAGTAGTTTGTTCTCCGAAAAAAGAAGGGGGTTTACGTCTTTTTAATCTCAAGGACTGAAACCTTGTGTTTCTTTCCCGTATCCTGTGGGACTTTCATTGTAAGAAAGATTCTCTATGGGTTCGGTGGGTTCACCATTACTATTTCAAAGGGAACGGTGTGTGGAATTACAATACTTCTTCATCAGATTCAGTTTTGATAAAGAAAATCATTCAAATAAGGGACTTTATTATCTCGAAGGAGCTAAGTACGGAAGAGACCAAAAAGAGGATTCAATCTTGGAGCACCAATGAACAATTGCTTGTTGGCAAAGTCTATGAATACATTAGAGGTGTCAAGCCTACTGTTAGTTGGTGTTCTGTTATATGGAACCCAGCAATCCCCCATAAAATGTCTTTCATTATGTGGCTTGCTAAAAGGAACCGACTACTTACTCTTGACAAAGTTATTTTTTTGAACAAGGGTTCCCTCTGCCTTTTATGTTCAAATGAGGCTGAGTCAAATGCTCATTTGTTCTTTTCTTGCAGAAAATCTCTCCAAGTTTGGGCTCACATTCGTGATTTGACTCCTTTTCGCAGACGTTTTACTTCTTTACAACGCATTACTGACTCTTTAATTAGGGGCAGATTCACATTAGGTATTCAAGGAAAATTATGTTGTTTGGCTATAACAATTACAATCTACTGCATTTGGCTGTCTAGGAACAAGCTGATTTTTGAAGATTATCAATTTTCTGTAATAAAGATTATTAGCAAGATTAAGTTTCTTATGTATAGACAAACACACCTGTTGCATTTGTTTTAGTATTTTGATATAGGTCTTCTTGTATTAGGGAGACTTTTGATTTTCTCTAGTTGCAGGATATGCCCCATTTATTATTGTATCATTTTGGATTTAATATAATTTACATTTTTAAAAAAAAAAGAATACACGTGAAAAAGTTAAATCTAATTAATGGCACGCACTATGGGCTATTATTATTGGCAAAACGCCTCATGGCTTGTTAAATTGTTATAAAAATAAAAGTTGCTTTTTTAAAAAACGAGTGTCTTTTATGGCACAATTTAGAACCAAACTGGCCATATATTCACGGGCTAAATTCAGAGAACCAAACTAGCCATATATTCTTCAGCACTGTGTTTAGTATGCATGCATGGCTAGTGTAAAAGTTTTTATATGATTAACTAATGAGAAATCATTTTGTATAAATTTTAAGATAATTTACAATAGCCATGTATAATTTATTTATTCTATTATAAAAGAAAAAAAAACATCAAACCTAGTACTATTAAATAGGATGTTCCATTTATTATATAAGTTGTTCATATGAATTAAATAAGGCCATTCATTTTCATATGCAACTAGAAGGGAGAAAAAACGAAATTGACATGGCTTGTCACACACATGTTGAAATCAAATGAGAATCGTTGTTCTACTCCCACAAAGATGGAAGGAAAGTAATTTCAGGTAATTCTCATGCTGGGTTGAAATCCATTCACCGTTAATCCTCCATCAACACAAATAACCTGTCCAGTGATGTAAGAAGCAGCAGGCAAGCAAAGGAAAGTCACCAACGATGACACTTCTTCGGGTTCTGCTATACGTTTAATCGGAGTTCGAGACATAATATCATCCACAAACTTTTGGTCTCTCAACAACTAAAAATAAAATAAAATAAAGAAAGAAGTTGGATCAAACACATAGACGTCATAATTTTAACAAGACAAATACCAGCACTACGTTCCTTAACACACTCTTTTGAACATATTATTCATGTTGTACTTCTATCCTTCAGTGGAATAAAAAAGTATTAGTCTTTAACTGCACGTCTAATTGTGTTCTATTTTCAAAATAAACCAAACATACAATTGCCAAAACTAGTTCAAAATATCTGCCGAACTCTACCTCTAGTTCAAACTTCCATTGCCAAAACATTGAATAAAAATATTTTCTTGACAATGCACACGTCCATCCTCCCAATATAATAGGCATATAATCTCCAAGCAGAAAAAGTATAAAACTCTGCCAGGTTAGGTAGGGTCTGTAAGTATTGACTTCAAAACCTACCGTATGGCAGGCCTAGAGTACTTAATTTAAAGGTGAGTCAAGAATTTATAGAAACAACAAAATTAAACACGAAACGGTTATCTTTTATGTTAGACACAACCGGAATAGATTCTAAAAGAATCAATGAGTTGGGTTAGGTAGTGGTTTAGTATGGGGAGATTTTCATCAATGAGTCATGAGCAACCAACTATATAATTGAATCTAACACCACACTTTAGTCTAAAATCTAAAAGTTCAGATTTATGGGTTTTCTCCTTACTTATATAATGCTCAACTTTTTTAATTTTATTCGATGTGAGATTTCAAATCATATTATAGTCCAACAAGTTCTGATATTGGGAGTTCATAGTATATGACATGTAGTTATTTTGGTGAAAGTTATCATGAATGTCATTAAAATCTCTCTCTCTCTACAATTAGTTTAGTGCTTCTTAACAAACATTTTCCCAATCTTGCAGGACTTGGATGGTTCGCTAATGTATTGTCTATCAAGTAATATTGTTTTTAAGGCTTTGGTAGAAAGGAAAAGGGCCAAGAAAAATAAAAGTAGGGAACAAGTAACTTACATGTTCTACAAGTGGGGTTCTGGTTGCCCATGGTACAACACAGTTGCTCCTTATGTTGTCTTTGGCCCATTCACAAGCCAGGTTTTTTGTAAGCTGATTAATTGCAGCTGAAAATTCAGTGGACAAAAAGTTAAAATTATCTTAGTTTGTGATAAAAGTTGATTAATCACATGTATACGAAGGAAAGACTTGATGAGTATAGCACTCACCTTTACTTGCTGCATAAACAGCTCCAGTACCCAAGCTCACCACACCAGCAACAGATGAAATAAACACAATGCTTCCATTTTCAGATGCTTTCAGAAGAGGATATGCAAGTTGGCACAGATGGAATGAGGAGTCTAAATTAACTGTCATAAGCTGTGAATATTCTTCAGCAGTGTACTCAATGGTTGGCTTTCTAAAGTTTGTTCCAACATTGTTCACCTAAAATAAAACAAAGTCAGTGATGGAAGCTTATGATCTCAAATAGGCAGCATTTGCACACATTGTTCAGGTCTACCAAATGAAACGCATCTAGCTATAACCAATGTACTTGTTACATATATCATCAATGGTTTTGGAGGATAATTAACTAGCTCCCTCAAACAAATTCAATAAGCTATATATTTAACCGAGAAAAAAGTTTGTTGTTTACTTCAACTCTAAAGATTGATCAATGGATAAATTAAGAAAATAGATGTAGTAACTGTATGACATTTAAGGTGTTTTGGGAGGACAAGTCTTGTATGTTGTTTTGCTTAAACAAATTCACTTACATAAGTGCTTTTAGTACTGCTTTTCAATCAAAATGAAAGTTTCACCTCGTTAATCTAGATTGACCTTTAATGGAAAGCTTTATTATGCAGGTTATCAAAGTGAAACTCTAATTCTGATTGGAAAACAACATAAAGTGCACCTATAATAATTCTAATAATATGACATTAAATGATCATGTACAAAAGTTTTGTAAAAAAAGTGAATTAAAAAATAAACTTTAGATCTAATACTACTAGTACATAAATTTGTAAATACAATCAAATGAAATGTATAGCCTTAGCATTATGAGTAGTACTTACATAGATGTTAAGCTTGCCATTCAAGATGGAAGTGACTTCCTCAATGAGCTTCTCTCTCTGGGATGGTGAGGACACGTCACACACCGACCCAGTTACCTGAAAGCCCAGACTCTGCCACTCTTGTAAGCATTTGTTGAGCTCTGTTTGGGTCCTGGAGCAAGTGTGCACAGCAGCGCCAAACGCGGCCAAGTCACTCACTATGGCGTGCCTGAACCAGAATTTGAAATGAAAGAATCAGAACAGAGCAAAATGAATAATAATCACAAAACAGAATGTGAGAAGGAGAGAATGATCAAAACCCGATCCCACGGGTGCCGCCGGTGACGAGAGCCGTCGTTCCATTGAGAGACCATCTTGCTCCTCTGTTAATGCTGCTTCCTGCTTCTGCCATCTTCCTCTGTTTTTTTCTTTTTTTTCTTTTCACTCTAAAACGCCTTTGGAACTTGTTTATTCAAGTTGACAAAGTCTTCGCCCCTTGATTTATGTTATATAATTAATTAAACATTTAATGATTTAATTAATATATTGCATAGAAAATGATTGAATTAATTATACATTTAATGTGTTTTTTAAGTGCAGGCAATTATGTTCGTCCAAGGTCCATGTCTTGACTAGATCCAGTTAAGCCGCCTGAGCCTCCATTGAAGCACCCTATTTTTTTTTTTTATATATATTTTAAAATAACAATTTTAATTTAAATTATTTGATAGTACCGGCAAGTTATTGGTTCGTAGTCTTGAGTTTGATTGTTACAGATCCAAAAAAAAAAAGGTTAAAAAAAGATATTTTACTAAAAATGATTAAGTAAGTTTTCTGACAAAAAATAGTTATCAATAAAACTGATTAATATTGTTATATTTTTTATATTCTATTATGGTAAATATTATTATATTTTTATATTTTATTATAATATATTATTTATTTAATAAAATTATACTAATTTTAAAATGAATTTAATTGCAATAATAACATCACCAAATCCAACAAAATCCATTCCAAATCTGAAACATCACTAGAGCTCTCACTTCCGCACTTTGACCGTCGCCCTAGCGGATGAGGATTGGGATTGTTTGTGTTGGGGACAGATATTTTTCAGTTTGCAAAAAAAGATGATGAGCTTAATTAATTGTGTTAGAGTAATGTGAACAAAATGATATGGTGTACATGTAATTAATGAAAATTTCAGAGGAGATTTATGTAGTTTTTTCTAATTATTATAAAATTATCACACACGACACATTATAGTTGGATCACCAAGCAAAAACTCTTTGTATTTGCGTTACTATTTGCTGTTTGAAAATATGTATATATTGTTGCGAATTATTAACAAAATTTTATTACTCATTATTCAAAAAGTTATAAGAAAAATATTTTACATTTACTTTGAGAAAATGAATATAATATATGGTATGATGCATAAAAAATATTTTAAGGAAAAGGATTGTAATGAAATCATACATTCGATTGAAGATTAACTCTTTTGATTTTTACAAAAATAATTATTTTTTATTATTTTGTATATATATTAAATCAATTTATTTTCTTTTATTAGAAAATATTAGTTAAATTGATCTTAACTTTAAGTGGTTTTTATGTTATATATAAAAATTTATATTGATTTTTACTTCTAAATTTAATAACAAAAATGTTAATTGAAGTATATTTATTTGTGAGTAATTATAGTATATTTGAGTGATTATGTCAATAATATAAGTAAAGTTATAGGTGACAAAATAGGCTATCTAGCTAATTTGGGTTGCAGGCTATAATGGATTTAGCCAAAAAAAAACATATTAAATTTGGGTCTAAATAATGAAATCAAAATTCTGTAAAAGTTCATTTTTTATGGGCTTAGCCTGCATTTGATCATTATTGGATCAGGCTAAAACCCATATTTAATTTGGACTTAAAAAACTTAAGCTCGAGCTCAAATACTAATTACATCAATTTTGTCATCTTACATCCGCTCACACCTTTTATAACTTATGAGAGTTTAATAAGACCACCGATTCTCATAGACAACTAGAAAGGAGGGAAAATGAAATCAAATGGGAATCATTTGTTTCACAGAAAAACAGTAAAGTAATTTCAGGTAATTCTCATGCTGGGTTCAAATCCATTGACGGTTAATCCTCCATCAACACAAATAACTTGACTTGTCCAGTGATGACACTTCTTCCGCTTCTGCAATGCTCTTAAGAGGGGTCCGAGACAAAATATCTTCCACAAACTTTTGGTTTTGGAACAACTACAAAAAAATAAAACAAGTTAGATCGAACACATGGACATCCATAATTCTAACAACAGACAATTAAGATGGCTTTTGGCACACACAAAATGAAATGAAAAGAAATGGTTCTATTCTTCATATTCTAGTCTTTTTAGTGGAAACAAAACGTATTACTTTCTAACTGCAAGTCTAGTTCTGTTCTATTTTCAACATACACTAAACATATTGATCTAGTTCAAATTTCAAAATATCTGCCAAAATTTACCTCTGATTCAAACTTCAATTGCCAAAACATTGAATAAATGGATTTTCTTGATAATGCAAAAGTTCATCATCCCAATATTAATAGACATGTAATTTCCAAGTAGAAAAACTGAAAAAATTTTGCTAGGTTAGGTTGACTTCGGAATCTACAGTGTTGCATTCTTAGCAGTACTTAATTTAAAGGTGAAAATAGTCAAGAATTTCAAGAAACAACAAAATTAAATACAAAAGTGGTAATTAAACAGGAAATACTTGATAGTCAAAATAATTCAATAATTCATCCGTACACAACTAAACCTTTTTCTTTATTTGATAACATGTTTGAACTCACCCTTTGATGATTTTAGAAGATATCAGCAAACCACAAAGCCAATAAAGCAACTGCCACACCAATAGACCTTATAGATTCTAAAAGCTTCGGTATGTCAGGTTAGACAGTCGTTTAGCATCCAAACTTTAGATTATGTGCATGTTTGGATTAAAGTTTGAAAACTGAGTTTTGTATCTCAAGTCTTACTTCTCCAAAACTCAGTTTTAAGACAAAATTTTACTCTCAAACATACTTTTAGGAGGTAACCAAACATAACCTAAACTGATTTTACTCTCAAATATACTTTTGAAACCATCCCAATGGAAATCCAAACATGCCCTATGTAAACATTTGTAAAATTGGCTTTGATATTGGGAGTTTATAATATATATGGCACGTAGTTATTCTGGTGAAGTTTAAGATGAATGTCAATTAAAAATCTCTTTTTTTGTATAGTTATTGTTCTGAATAAACTTTGCAAGTTAGTGGAATGTAGTAGATCTAGGATTGAAGAAAACGATGGTGGTGACCACATGTAGACATTTGGATGCCTAAAACTATGTTTGGATGACTATTGGAAATCTGATGGAAGGTGTCAAACGTTCTTTTGGCGAACGAACTATAATGAATCTTTTGCTCTCGATGTACTTTTGAAAGGGGAGGCTGTGCCCCAAACATGCACCAAGTAACATTCCAGCAGAGTAACTGTATCCTGTATGAAACATTGGGTGTGTTTAAGTTATGGGGTAGAGTTCATTAGGTAGTTTGACAAGCATGATTTACACATCGACTGTTAGGAGAGACTCATGTCTTGTCTACCAAGTAATACTTTTTTAAGGCTTACATAGAAAGGAAAACAGGTAAGGAAAAAAAAAAAAAAAAGGAACAAGTACATTACATGTTCAACAAGTGGGGTTCTGGTTGCCCAAGGTACAACACAGTTACTCCTTATGTTGTCATTTGCCCATTCACAAGCCAGATTTTTGCTAAGCTGATTAATTGCAGCCGAAAATTCAGATGACAACAAATATAATTATCTTTGTTTTTTGTGATAACATTTTATCAAGGTTTAATTACTTATTTACTCTATATAACCGTTCAATCTTTAAGTGTTTGTTCTTATATCTGAGAACTACTTGTTTTAGTCCCAACACTTCTTAATCTATTTTAGTCTCTACCATCCAAAAATTATAGAGACTAAAATGAATAAAAAAAGTGCATGTGTAAAAACTAAAACGAATGGTTTGTAAGTGTAGGAACTGAAACATAAGGATTCTAGAAGTAATTTTTATTAATCTCACTTGAATGAAAGAAAAGACATAGTGATTAATGAGTACAGCACTCACACTCACCTTTACATGCTGCATAGACAGATCCAGTACCCAAGCTGACCACACCAGCAACAGATGAAATGAACACAATGCTTCCCTTTACAGATGCTTTTAGAAGAGGATATACAAGTTGGCACAGATGGTAACCAGAGTCTAAATTAACTGTCATCAGCTCTGAATATTCTTCAGCACTGTATTCAACGGTTGGCTTTCTAAAGTTTGTTCCGACGTTGTTCACCTAAAACACAAAGTCACGCATATGAATGCTTAACCAGTGTTACTGTAAAGAATTTATTGATGAATATCAAGTGGAAGGAGACTACTTTGAAAGCGAATCATTCTTCATGCACACATTGTTCAGGTCAACCAAATTAAACAAATCTAGCTATATAAAAATGTGCTTGTCAGTTGCCACGTAAATTCAATGAGCTATATAATTACTAGTTTCTGCTTTGACACGGATTATTTATCATTTGACACAGAAGAAAGCACGCAGTTTGTAATATATTATATTTTTCTCACACCCCTCTCCAGTTACCATTCAAATTTCAAAGATTTATACATAAGATTTTAAATAAGTCTTTTTTAGGTGAACCTAGGGTACCCCTAACTGAGAACAAGAATTAATCCGTCAAGATAGTTAGATCCATTTAAAGGGTTGAACTCTCCTAACATATATTAAGCTTATAAATAAAATGTAACGCAATGCATTGCCTTAGCATTATGAGTAGTACTTATATAGATGTTAAGCTCAGTACTGAAGGTGGATGCCACTTCCTGAATGAGCTTCTCTCTCTGGGGTGGTGAAGACACATCACACACCGACCCAGTAGCCTGAAACCCCTGAGTTTGCCACTCTTGTAAGCACTTTTTGAGCTCTGTTTGGTTCCTGGAACAAGTGTGCACTGCAGCGCCAAACGCGGCTAAGTCATTCACTATGGCGTGCCTAAAACATAACACAGTTTGAAATGAAAGAAAGAATGAGAATAAAGCAAAAGCAAAATGAATAATGATAAAAAGAGAGAAGAAGAAAATGGTGAAAACCCGATTCCACGAGTGCCACCAGTGACAAGAGCCGTCATTCCATTGAGAGACCATCTTGCTCCCCTGCTGCTTTCACTCAAACACGCGTTTGGAATTGGACCCTGCACTTGCTTTTTCATGTGCACAAAATGTACACCTTGATTCACCACTCTGGAATTGGTTTTTAAATGCAGGGTATCTTCGTACAAAAACCGTGCTTTGACTTGATGCTGTGCAAGGGAGAAGGTTTGCATATTTCTCTCTCACTTCAAATGTACATGCACACTACCTACTCAACCTGATAACAAGCCCAAAATGCAGACAATGATTCAAATCAAAAAGTTTAAATTGTAATTTTGATTCTTTTATTTTTTTTTTAATTTTTAATTTTGATTCCTTTTTGAACTATAGCATTTGGTGCTCTTAATTTTACAAAGTGAGGATTTAGGTCTATTTACTAGATTATTACCTAATAATTACTATTAATAGAATTAATAGATTAATTATAAACAATTTTTTTTATGAAAGTTAAATATAAATGATTTAAAAGCAAATGATTATTAAAAAAACTAATTTTTTAATTAACTTCGTAACTCTATTAATCATAATAATTAGTAAATTATCTAACAGATGAACTAAAATTTTTAATTTATAAGATTAGAAGATTAGATGTTACAATTAAAAATTAGAAAAATCAAAATTGAGAACTTAAAAAATTAAGAGATCAAAATTATAACTGAACCTAAATTTTAATTTTATTTTAAGATTATTCATGACATTAAATAGTTTAAGATGTGTTTAGTGTTCAAAGGCTTAAATATATTTTTTGTCCTTTAAATTTGGGTAATTCTTTCTTTTAGTCCTTTAAAAAAGAATTTATTTTTATTAGTTCCTCATTTTTGAAAAGATACTTTTAGTCCATATCATTTTTTGTGTTAATGATCTCATAATTTGTGATGATTTGTCATCATCAAAAATATATTTTTTAATTTAATTTCTTTATAAATAATTTGTGACAGTTTAAAACAACCTGAATATGTTAAAAATTGTGATAATTCTACATCTATCTTTTTATTTTTCTTCTTTAAAACAACCAAATATGTAAAAAAAAAAATCACCAAACTATACGAGTCAAATATTTTGACAATTTAAATCACCATAAATCATTTTTTAAAAAATAAATAAATTTTGATGGTTAAAAATTGTTACGAATTGTGAAATCATAAACACATGAAACAAAAAGAGACTAAAAATAGTTTTTTAAAAATTTGAGAGACTAATAGAAATAAATTATTTTTTTAAGGACTAAAAAAATTATTATCCAAATTTGAAGGAATAAAAACATATTTAAGTTTTGTTCAAAAGATAAGTTTTCAACCAATGAGTATATATTATTTTGTTGATAGCTCAATAAATGCACTCACTTTAATGGGAAAACAATTATATATCATTAATAGACTTCATATTTAATTATGAGTAAAAAAGAAAATTAATACTAGAATAGTACTCCTTTGTGTCATTTAAGGTTAACCAGTGCCCTAAGGGTATTGGTTAAAGAATTTGAAGTAAAAATATTTGTATTAAGAGACAAAAAATTGTATTGTTTATAATTTTTTTACATTCTCCTATGATTTGCACAATAAATATTTTTCTCCTTTAATTTTTCAATCAATGTCATAAGGACAATGGTTAGTAAGACCTTTTTTTTTATCCTCTTTTCTTCTCACTCCACAATAAATGCATGTGTGAAATAATTAAATAAGTAATGATATAATTATACTCCTTCTTTCCCATAATAAGTATTGTCATAGGTTGTTTTACCCATACCATGAAAAGCTAATAAACAGATGAAAAAAAGTGATAATTTTTTAAAATTAACCTTATTAAATTGATAAAAGAGAATAATATTAATATTAGATTTAAAAACTAAAGTAACACTAACCATGACATTGTGGAAAAGAGCAATAATGTTAAAAATCAAATGACACTTATTTTAGAATATTTTTTCCAAATTTAACTTATTTTAAAACAAAAATAATAAAAGAAAAATCAACACTTAAACATAAATAGAAGTAATACTATATTTCTTATTATTAGAAAAAAAAAATATATTACATTTTATTTCAAATATATAAGAAGGAAATTAGTATAAGTTAACTCTTATCATATTGTTAATGTTGAAATAACTTGAAAGTATTAAGTATATCATTATTATTATTATTTTCAACAAAAATAAAAGGAGATGATATGATGATCCTGAGACCGAGCAACATTATCCACATCCACATGGTACCTATGACACTTTGCCGTCGTGAGTTGCATCTGCGTGTGACTGCAAGAAATGGCTCTTGTTCTCAACGTCTCATTGTGTTCCATTTCTAAACCCCATCTTTCTCTCTCAACCTCCAATCCCAACAAAGCTTCTTCAACTCTTCCTCTTCCTATTCTGGTTCGTATACTATAATGCTTTTCTCTTATTCAACAATTCCCACTCTTAGCTCCCTTTGCTTCATTTCACTCATCTTCACAGGGACTTAAAACAAAGCAAAGTCTCCAACCATCTCAGAAACTCACATTTTCATTGGGTGAATCAGTGGCTGGTGCCACCCTCGTTGCTCTCCTCTCTGCTTCTTTCATCTTTGTTGATCCCGCACTTGCATTCAAGGTAATCAATAAATAACTCATCATTTTGTAGTCTATAGATGAGAATTTGAACCCCAGTTATTCAAGTTGAATTTTTTGTGGGTTGATGAATGATGGGTATGGTGAATTCAGGGTGGAGGGCCATACGGGCAGGAAGTGACAAGGGGACAAGATCTCACTGGGAAGGACTTTAGTGGCAAGACTCTGATCAAACAAGACTTCAAAACGGTGTAACTTTATTTGTTTTTCCCTTTTTTTTTTAAATGAGTTTAATTTTGATACATTGTGCTTGTAAAGAATTTTATGCTTCTAGATATGATTTTAAAGTAATAGTTATAATAGTCAATAATCTTATCATGACAATGCATAATTGGACAAAATTCTAATTAAAATCTTTATTAAAATTAAGTCTATTTGAATTTTGATGGTGGGGTCAATCAAATGTGTGATTTTGATCTAAATTTAACTAGTTGATTAACCTTGACTGTTGCAGTCCATACTGAGACAAGCCAATTTTAAAGGTGCAAAGTTAATAGGTGCTAGCTTCTTTGATGCTGATTTAACAGGTTTGGCCAACACTAAATGTTATAATAATGAATGTAAGATGCACATTAGAATGCCGTTTACCATTTACATTCATTCTCTTCCCATCTGTTTTTTGTTGTCAGGTGCTGACCTTTCGGATGCTGATCTTAGAAATGCAGATTTTTCCCTGGCAAATGTGACAAAGGTAATTGTTTTCCTGTATTAATAGGGTAATGGGAATTTAATCGAATCAATTGTCCAAGCCTTTGTTTGTTGTGTTGTGTATTGTACTCAGATCAACCCAAAATTTTGCATAATCGCAGTGACTAAATATAGGGCAATTGTATGAGTGGGGTTAAGAGAAGAGAGACTTAATGCACAAATTTCTCAACCATCTGATCAACTGTTTCCTCTCCCTTTACTATAAATTTTAAATATAAATGTTTCATATAGATGAGGTGAAAAGTTACAAAGTGACCAAATAGAGATATGAGGGATATCATATAAGAGTGAATGCTGATGAATCTAAAAAGAAATCACTACTAAAGAAAGTGGACTCTTCTGCCACCTCATTTTTGTAAAAATGCTTCACGGTATACAGTTTCTCTCTTTGAAGAATGCAGCTTCTATGATTATTGCACATTGGACCAGAATGGGAAAATTTGCATATGGATATATTCAGATGGGAAAGGATCTGATAATTTGATCATAATAACTTCAAATTTTATTTGAGTCAAAGTTGACAGTGCACCACAGTCCATTGTAATTAACGAATTTCTTTTTGGTTGGCTTCTGCATGAATGATCACTTTCTGCAGGCAAATTTAAGCAATGCTAACTTGGAAGGTGCACTTGCAACAGGAAACACTTCTTTTAGGGGATCAAATGTTACAGGCGCTGGTATTAGTAATATCACTTAAACTATAATGTGCTACTATTGGGCTTTTAAGCGAAATATGGTTGTAAAAGAGTGTATGTATCTGATAATAGCTTTCAACTAATTAAAGGACATAACATTGGTATTGGCTGGTGATTAATTAACTAATCTATAGGTCCACAATTAAAGGCATGTATATTATTGACATGCATTATGCAACTGGTCTTTGGTTTCAATCGACCTATTTATGAAGACTATAGAAGGGTTCATTAGAGAGAAAGAAAAGCAAATAACCCCATTAGGGCTAGCCTAATGGTGGTGGGTTTGGATAATATGCATGACATCATAGGTTCTAACCTTTGTGTGATCATTGTACACCAAAAAAGAGAGAGGAAAAACAATGGGAAGTAAGGTTGTTGGTATATATATATATATTCAAAGAAAAATTCTCCTTGACATGAAGATACAACTGAACCTGAATGTAATGTTAAGAACATAACTAGGCTTATTTACTACTATTACTAATACTAGCTACAAGGAGAAACTTGTGTCTTAGTATTACCTAAATGCCAAGACTCACCATAAAGTGAAGATTTACGTCTTCATTCAAGAAATTTGATACTAGGAAACTTGTGAATTCAATGGTTTGTGCCTTATTGTCTTACTTGGAACCAGACTTCACGGATGTACCACTAAGAGAAGATCAACGTGAATACCTCTGCAAAGTTGCTGATGGGTATGATTATATCTATAAATTATTATGCTTGTTTTATTGGTCTAAATATGCTTAATCTGTAACAAGTTGTTTTTGGTGACAGAGTGAACCCAACAACTGGAAATGCTACACGTGATACATTGTTCTGTAATTAGTATTCCATTGCTGAAAACTCACTACAAGACTTTCAAATGTTTGCATCGATGTAAGCTATTGGTTGAATGCCAACGAATGGTTTCATAGCTAACAAAATACTCCCTTCATGTTGCTGGAATCTTGTATTACTGTGCCCCACAATTTAGATTATTCCAAATTTCCATTCACCACACATACACTTGACAATAAGATTGTGATGTAATAATGCTCGTAACCATATTGTATCATATAGCTAAAATCCTTTCATAAATGGTAGGTATAATAGTACGCTTTGGAACACTTGGAGTTGCCTTGCATAAGTCTTAGATACAATGAAGTGGATTGAGAAACCCAAACATGAATAAGATTGCAAAATATAAAGTTTTTGGTAACCCAAGGTCTCACCGTAATCGGAAAAAAAAATACCTATGACCACGAATCGAACCGTAATTCTCTCCTTGATAAAAATTACCTATGTGACTCATCGTAGCATAGTGGGCTAAGCTAAACCCACTATAATTAACATGTAATTAAGTGAAAATATTAATTTTTTATAATTATTAATCAATCTCAAACATACATAATAATATTTAATATAAACAATATTAATTAATCCGCATCACAAATAATATATTTTCGCAAAGTCCAAATCAATAGAATTAAATTAAATATAATACAATCCATGAATCAAAGAACACAAAAGCATGATATATTTTTCTGACTGATAAAAAAACATAAAAAATGGCATAAAATACCATAAATATTGTATAAGTCATAATAAAATTCATAAAAATAATGCTTAAGTCTAAGCCTAGAATGATTTGAGTTGTATTGATAATTTACGTAATGAAAATATATTCGAAAAAATATAAAATCATTAAAATAAATACATTATCATTGAATCATTAAAGAAGATTTTTATGTGAATGTTTTACAAACATGCGAAAATTCTTTCATGTACATATTCTTTCTTTCATATGAATATGAATCCAAATGTGAAATAATCTTATTTGATGAACACTTTCATAAAGTCTATCTAAGATCTATTAAAAAAAACTTTTATACAAATTAAAATAAAATAAAAATATGTCACCATTAAGACAGAGACCTTATGGTGCAATTAATCAAGAAAATCACGATCGTCGAAAAATTCATCCACCTCAGAGAGAGACAGATCTGAGACAGATGGATGATGCACATCAACGATGGAGAAGAACTACAGACAATCTCTTCAACCATTTCCATAAAGATGGAATCTTCAACAATTGCAGTCCAAACTGCTTTGACTTGTTTGCTGGCTCAAGGATCTAAGTGGTGGAGACTGCACAAGAAGAAGCGTGAAGGAATAAGATATAATGGATTGATGAAGAAGAAAGTGAAATTGGTTAAGGAAGGATTGATGATGTTTATAGCTACATTGGACTAAGTGAAGAATATTTCTGTTTGGAGCGTGAAGGTTGCAGTTTGTTTAACTAGGTTTAGTTACAACAGGGAAAGTAGAATAGAAACCCTACCAAAGTTGGGGGTGTGGGAGAGAGGCTCGAAGGCATGCGGTAAGTTTAAAGGGGCTGTGACACGTGAGGGATGAAGTCAAAGTGTGTGGTATCTACTATCTAGAACTTTCTGTTGGTGAAAGCACGTGTGAAGAGAGAATAGGTTACAAATAGCAGTAAAAAATAACACAGGCTATTAGATTTTAGGTCACACAACTAACTGCATAAGAATGGAAAAAATCTGGCACCCCTCGCAGTTTGTAATCCGACGTGCCACTGCATTAGCTTCATGTGAACAACTCAGCGAGCAGCACCTCAATAAGGGGATATTTTAGTAAAATTACAATAATGTATTTTACCCTCTTAATAAAAAAAGGGTCTTTTTGTTTGAATTTTACATCAACTGGTATGCCTTTTTTATCACGACTTTATGTAGACTTACATGCCGTGTGCTTTCAAGTGACACAATAAAAGTCATCACCAGGTTTTCTGTGAAAATTACCCCTTCTTTTTTTCTTTTTTAAGAAAAAACTAGGCTTTTATTAGACAATTAGATTTATTTACAATATTCCTCTGCTGCTTTTGATTCCAAGAAATTGTATTAATTTCTTGTTTCTTTTCAATAACCAATTTTTCCCTTGCTTCTACTGCCAGTTTTTTTTTTCCAATATTTTGGTTGTACAAAAATTTGAAAGTAAACAAAAACAACTAATTTTATATTTATTACATGCTGGACGAACAATCAACTCAAGGCCGTCTCTGTTAAACAAGAACTTTATAACCAACATGTTATTGATTTAAGCGATTAAACACGATGTTAGATCAAACCTTATAAATAAATAAAAACGGGATCAAAAGAAAATATTTTATTAAAGATAATTAATCAAATTTCTTATTTCTCAATTAAGATTAATCATCAATTGATAGATACTCCATGTTGATATCATATTAAAAAAAAAAAACAAGTTTTACAACAACACCCTTTGCAATCAAGGAACCACTTTTATATTATAATTACAATCAACACCGCAACTTATATAGAAACATTATTCTCAATTTACTCTGAAAGAATTAATTCCCAACATGTTTTGAGCTTCTAGTTTATACCACTTGATAATTTTTCATTAACTTTTTTTTATAAAAATACCAAATTAACTGATTCAGCACTTGATAACTTTTGTATTAAATATAAATTTAACTAATTATATTATTAAATCATTTAATCTTTGTAATTGTGCATATCAAACTCTACATAAATTGGTCATTTACGTAATACCAATTAACTTTTTTCGTATGAAAATTTGTAAACTTAATATATTTTATAAAAAAAAATCATTTCAATGGTTAAATTGGTTTCATATTCTATGAAAATATAAAGTACCTGGTTTTCATATTATATGAAGTTATAAAGTACAGTAAGTACAAAAATTTGACACTTAATATCTCCCTCTTATACCCAAAACACATTCATCATAAATCTCTTTTATAATTTAGAAGAAAAAAACACAAACTCAAATTCTCTTCAGATACTCTAGCAATGAAATCATTGAACAACACAATCTTCTTCCAGCTCAAACTTATAAGCCAGGAACTACATCACACCTCACATACTATGTTTTTCTCTTCTTTTTTTATCTTACATTTAGCAAGAAGCAAGATGGGCTATTAAAAAAAATATGCACAACAGTAAATTTTATTTCAAGCTCAATCGTTCAGAATCCTTGGGAAAGATGGCAAAAATATTAAATATACTTATAACATTTAATAACCGACATGTATTCATGAGCATCGGGAAAGGTAGAAGGGTGAGGAAGAAGGCGAGCCAGGATCAATGATAATTCAAATTTGACCCATTTGCAAGTCATGGTGGAGGTGTCCGCCGCCTCCGGACACGGCGAGGTCTATTATCAGAGCCTCCATCTGAAGATTCGTTTGCATCATCAGATCCAGATTGTCCATCATAATTTTCCCCCCAGAGTGTAGTAGTGGGTCTCCTTATTCGCATTTGGAGTGTGGTACCCCTGGACATGGAAGCAGGCTGAAGAATGAGGAAAAACACAGCCAGCAGACCACCATCATCTATGGGGTCATCAACCCCAAATGAAGTTTGAAGTGTGCTAAGGAGGTCGCCAAGATCCCTCTGGCGCTCCAACCTCCTCCAGCTACGCTGACGCTCTGGGTCTACCGCAGATGGGCGCTCGAGAGGATGTTCAAGTCTTGCATGGTTCCTAAGATCTGGGTATGTGCCACTGAAGTTGCAAGTCTCACAAGAACAATTCCTTGATTTTTCATTCATGAAATGACGAGCCGCCTCCACTACTTTCCACTCTTTTATTTTCCCTCTACATAAAGGGCATACTAACTTTGATTTTGCATCATTTTCGCAGGATAAGGCTTGCATTGTAACCAAACCCTCACTTCTGTCTTCTGGCACATCAATTCTACTTTGGACAGTCCCCTCATTTCTGTCTTCGGGCACATCAATTCTACTTTCAAAAGTATCTGAAATTTGACCTTCTACTTGAGGAATGGTTGATGAGGTGTCTGCAAAAGACTTGCAGAACTGATCAAGACAGTTTGAGTGGCGATAACTAGTGTTGCACATGTAAGGGCGGCATCCCTTCTCGTGGGATGAACATATGAGGAGAACTGCATTGTGAGGGTGTTCCATGCACACTGGACACCTAGCTTCTTCCCATTCTTTAACATTTTCCTCTGACTCTTTAAGAGAAGATCTTCCAACACGACTAGAGCTGCTAGGGTAAGGTGAGGCTCTGCTACTTTCATGTGACAAAGACCTATCCCTTCTCTCCTTTGGCATTTTGAATTGTCAATATTTTAAAAATACACAAAGTCTCCACCACCCAGAGGAACAATCCAAGCAACTAGGAACCTACGTACAGATAGCATCAACATGAACAAAACTGAATTGGACATCAAAACTCATGTCAAACACAACAGACATCTGTGCAAAAAAAAAAAAAAAGATCATCAATGAGACATCCATGTGTAAAACAACAGAACCTAAACGACATTTATCAGGCCGTGCATAATTATTCCACACAGACAAATCTCATTTCCAAAACTTGATGTAAATCTTGTAAGTAGGAAACGTTATCATTAATATAACTCCATGAGAGAACTTAGTTTATGAAAAATATATTAAGTTAAGCACACAAGACCTTCAAAATAATGCACCAATGTAAGCCGTTGCTTGAATGCTAATGAATGATTTCATATCTAACAATATCCTTCCTTCATATTAATCCATTATTATCATGGACCAAATCTATTGTCTATGACTAGCCAAGAGTAGAGACATCTTCATAATTCCAAAGCTTATCATTTCCTCCTAATTTACAAGTCACTTTTGCAAAACTTGATAATAACCTTCATGAATAATAACTTTTTGAAACAAAATCATTAATGTCATAGTTTATAGCAATTCAAATCAAAAGGGTTAACAAAACTAGTATAGACTTAATAAATAAAATTGGAATAATACAACATTCTTCACATCCCTATTAGAAGAGGGAGTCTACTAAGACTCAGTGAGGACACCTCAAAATACACACATGCATACATGTAAACTGTAAACATTCAAACAATTATCCTTTTTCATATCACTTTCTCATAACACTGATTATTTTCATAACTTTTTCAAAGTAAAATAGTTATGTTCTCACTTCTCATTAAAATTTGACAAAATCCAAAGCATCAATAACACCATTACACCAAAATAGTTATATATACTATAATGAATAAGTATATGAGTCCAAACTAGAGATAAATCTAAACTGACCAAATTATATCTAGGG
The DNA here is from genome assembly GCF_004193775.1 of Glycine soja. Classification (NCBI taxonomy): domain Eukaryota; kingdom Viridiplantae; phylum Streptophyta; class Magnoliopsida; order Fabales; family Fabaceae; genus Glycine; species Glycine soja. The sequence continues at coordinate 2,837,745 of NC_041019.1, forward strand.
CCATGCCTCAATTGGCAAGCTCAGCCTAGCAAGCATAACATGCTTATCACAATATAGGGTCTGTTCACCTTCACCCTGTAATTTCAGAAGAATGCCAAAGGATCCATTTGCCCAACGGTTTGCTAATGGATTTGTTCACCCAGTAGCTTAAATAAATATACCATATGCACACAAGCTATTTATTTCCTTCACTGTGGTAAAGCAGATTATGCCAGTTTTATTCTCTCTGTTTCAGCAAAAGTGGGTGTTCTAACATAGAACCCATATAGAAATTGCATTCAAACAAATCCCAGACAATAACATGTCATTCAGCATATCACATTCCAACAATTTCATATCATATTTCTTCACATTGTTACTAGAACACAAAAACTTTGCAAGTACACTATTCTCAATACAAATTGAATAAAGAACTGATATTTTTATATATCATAGACTACACTACAGCATGCAAGTTTTAAAATATCATAAGAATCAACACATCCTAATACATGTAAATTTCAAATTGTAGCATAAAAATTGAAAACCTTACTAAACTACTCCACTTTTATCCACAACTGGGATTGACTTACAATGAAATAAATTCTGATATTTTACCACCAAAAATAGATTTTCTAAGCTTTCCAACAAGCTCAGGATCACACAAATTGGAGTTTCTTTACCCAACTTATGATCCTTCAAAGTAGACTGATTTACATCAGAATTCAGCACGACTATGGTCTGCATTTTTATGCACCAGGAGCAATCCCTGGGCCTGTGGTTAAAGAATTCTGAAACTTAATGGACCAAGAACTTATTATCTTTCAAACCCCACTGGTTCAATCAAAAACAATTTTCCTGGCTCAAGTTATGAGCATTCAAATTGGACTTAGCTGCATCAAAATACAGAACAGAATAGTCAATTTCACGAAATTATGGTTTGCAGGGAATTTTATAGTCATCAAGACATTCTGAAAATTTCCAGAATCAACTATGTAAGCTTTAAAACAAAATTGGTTCCACTTCAAAATCATATGTATGAATCAAGTTATTCTCTCTTAAAGTAGGCTGACTCATCAAAACTTAAAACAGACAACCACGTTCTCAAATTTATTATGAATTTCGTACCCAAGATTGAATGTTGAAAATTTCCAGTTAGATACTTACAACAAAAACGTCCCAACAAATTTTGTTTCACCCAAAACCAATTTTTGCAGCTCAAATTGTCCTCATTATACAGCAGCTATAGCAGAAATTTTTTGCAAAAGCTTAGTCCATTTCCAACTTCAAATCAATGCATAGATCGATATGGTTTTAAAACTTGCAGTGTCTACTATCATAATCCACACTTGAAACACAATTTATCTCATGATTTGAGGGCCGAACTCATGTCAAACACTTCGTGTCTGAAATTCTCTAACTTTCTTAAGTTTTCAAATTTCTTCAATCCTCTTAACCCCTCTTATTGCAAAACTAGATAACTCAATCCAATAGCTTATTTACCACAGAAAACAAAAGATTTCTCCGCGAGAAACACGATTCCCTTTCAAAACCCTAGTTTACCAAAACCAAACTCACAGAAGCAATTCAGAGAATCAAGGTGCACAGATTAAGAACAAAAGCAGGAAATTGAAGTTTGAACAGTAAATCCCTCACCTCTTTGATCTTCTTCCAACTCAAATCCGGAAAAAAAAAAAATGGAAGTGCTGAAACCCTGAAACGTCTGATACCGTTGAGTTAGTCTCGTTCTGCTCTTGAATTTCTTCAACTGAGACAAACGCAAGGGAGATCTTGATCTATCTTCCTCTTTTTTTCTTTGCGTTTTCCCCTTTTCTTCCTCCTACTTCTTCTTCTTCTCCCTCTCCTCCTTCACTTCCACGTTGGAAACCCTGTGATAGCTCGTCTTATATAACTTTCATTATTTACTCTGTAGGGCCTTCACTTGTCCAAATTCCACATGACTTTGCTTCTTTTTCTTTCAAGTTTTCCTTTTCTCTTTCAATTTTTTATTTAATAAAGCAAAGAAAAAGAAAAATATATAGTCATTCCATACAATAGATTTTTTAATTTTTAAAATAATTATTTTAAAATAATTCAAATAATAATTTATGAGTAAATAACCGTGATAAATCATTTTACACTGTAGTATATAACCATTCAACTAAAAAAAGTACTTTGATCCTTTTATTGTCAATTTAAAATATTTTTTTATTTATGGTAGTAAGTGTTAAGTATCATTTTTCTGTATTTTCAAAACATTAAATCTTATTTAATATTTTCTTTATAAAATATTAGGAAAAAAGGAAAGAAGATACTCAGTCAAAAAAACAAAATCATTATTATTTATTTAAATTATATTATATTTACTTTTATTTTATATATTAAAGTATACAACTTAAAAAGTGAGACTTTCACTTTCTTCATTTTCTTAATTAGACATGTTGAACACATTCTCACTTTTTTTCATAAGGATGTGCATTTTACATATCAGTATTACATTTCAAATTAGAAGATGAAAAAATTCTCTTTCAATTTATTTTTATCTATATACTATGAAAACTTAATTTTTCTTAATTATTTGTTGAATTCAATCTATTCTATCTACCTCTATAATAAAATTAAATTTAATAATATTTTTAATCAAATTGTTAATAATTAAAAATAATTTTATATCATTCATTATTTATATAAAGGTCAATGTATCAAAAAATTATTTATTATAAATTTAAATTATAATATAATCAATATATTAAAAGTTATTTATTTGATATGAATTTTAATTATATAAACAGATATTTATTTTGTAAAATATACAGGTTAAAATACTAATTAATACTATAATAATATTAATGTAGTATTCTTTTACATCTACCGCCATAAGGAAAGAAAAAATATGTATGACAATTATTCACTGGGCAATCTTTGAAGTTGGCACTTTGCAATTTGTCATCTTGTTGAAGTCTTGCAATGCATCGGCCACAATTTAGACTATCCCAAATTTTCATTCCCCGTATACTGATACCTAACAACCGGTTAGGGAAAATGTGATATTAAATTCAATGCATTTACTGTTTGTGATTTTTCATATTTTTTCTGAGGGGGAAAAATCATCCATCCCTTCCCTCGAAAGAAGAATCCAGGGTGTGCATGCATATTGCATAAATTGTATTGAGGAAATAAAATTCTGGGTAATGATTTTTTTTTTGGGGTATGGCTGGATAATGATCTTATCGGCATAGTACATCTTCCTAGTATTTGCTTTTTTTAAAAAAAATATTAATTGAGTAAAATGTTAAATAGGAAATTAAATTCATTTAATATTAATATTTTGGAAATATAAATAATATTTAATATTTACCGTATTTAGTAATTGGGTGAATTTATAGGAAGAACCATTATAGTACGATGTAAACTATTCCTGTAAAAAAAAAAAAACTATTCAACTTTTGAAAACAAACAAAAAAAATCAACTTAATAATGTACAATCATCAAGTTAATGATTTCTGTTTAAGCTTATTGTATATTAATTCAATTCAAAATTATGTAATATAACGTCTGGGAAAATAATGAACAATAAACACAAAAATGAAAGTTTTCAGTATAAGTGGCTAATTTTTCATAAATTTTAAATTCAGTAAGAAAATAAGTAAAATTTGATTAAAAATTATTTTTTTAAAGAATTAAACTTAAATACTATTAGAATAATTTAATATTAACTTATACATTATTCATTTAATTTGATAGAGTCAGCTTTAACGAATAAGACATTTGGTTATGTACTACGAGTTAAATTAGCCTTAAATGAAGTAAATTACCACATAAGCATATAACGGGTACATATATATAAGACAACGATTGTGTATAAAGACTTAAATTCTAAACTTACATTAACTACTTAATTCGACATAGCCAACTTTAACTAATAAGACATTTGACTATGTAGTACGAGTTAAATTATCCTTAAACGAAATAAATCACCACATAAGTATATAACAGGTGCATGTATATAAGACAACGATTGTGTATAAAGACTAAATTCTAAACTTATATTAACCACTTAATTTGACAGAACTAACTTTAACCAATTAGACATTTGACTATGTAGTATGAGTTAGATTAATTTTAAACAAAATAAATGACCACATAAACATATAACGGTGCATGTATATAAGACAATAATTATGTATAAAGAATTAAATTCTAAACTTACATGAAAACAATAAAAGTGCTGGAAGTAAATCAATCCAACTCAAAAAACAGAGTGAAAACACAAAAAATAGTAGCTATAAAAACTCAAAAAGCACAAGAAAAAACTTAAGTTCAGAATACAAAAAACCAAAACATAATTAAGCATCGAATAAAAGCTGATCATACTCACATGAAAAGTCCAAAAAAGGATTAGAGAATGAAAACCCCGGGGCAATTGATTAGGTAAGAAAAGAATATATGTATGGAATCACAAAAATTAGAAACTATTTAATTTAGAAATCATTTTTCATATTTAATACCTATTGTGAAAAAACAACTTTTATTTAGAACACATTAAAAGTAATGAAATTGTTTCATTACTAATTTTACTATCTTTTTTTTGTTAGAATAAGTTCAATAGTCAAATAAATTGAAACAAATTATCAATTCCAAAAATTAAAAGTAAAATCAAATCAATCAAATTTACCCATATCCACTAAAATCCAATGATTGTTTAAACTCCCATATACATGCATATTAAAAAGTCTTAACTTTAAAACTTTCCTAACAATTTTTTTTATATAAACTGAATTTTAAAACTAATAATTTCAATAACTTACCCGACAAATTGCACGTGGACTTGTACATGTATGCTGCACCCAACTATTTGTTCTTTAATAATCACAATTGTTAACCAGGTTGCAGTAATGGTTAAGGAAAAATACAAAATAATAATGTGAAAATATGTTTATCATATAAAAATAATTTTGTATTTTAAATAATTAAAATATTCATTAAACTATACTAAATGCCATTTAATTCAATATATTTAGAGAAACAGTATTTTATTTTATTGGAATTTTGAGAGAATTTTTAAAAGTTAAACAAATTCACTATTTACTCTTATGTTGTAAATTATAAATTATTATACGCAATATGGAGAGTGAAATACTTTCAACACTCTATCAATCAAACATTTTCAACAATTCAACAAATTGATTGAAAATCCACCTCATTTTGGTGTACTCAAAATTCTCCCTAGTGGCTTTGTCCTTCCCCGCCACAACGACCTCGCATCGCACAACGAGTCCGTGATAAAATAAGCACTTTTGGCAACAGAGGTGTGGTGGCAAAAAAGTGTTTCTAAGAGGAGAAGCCCTCACAAACAGGGAAGAAGGAGGGAGCAAGGCCAGAGAGGGTGTGGTCCTTCTCTTGCTGAGTGTAGGAGGCATTTTTAGAACACAAGAGAGTGTGATCAATGACAATCCAAAAGAAAAAAATAGTCTATAATATTTTCATACACAAACATCATTAGTTTTTATAAAATATTTTTTTTGGTGAAGTTATAAAATATATAATTTCATAATAAAAAATTAATTTATTTTATCTTTTATAACTTTCTACATTCATTTAAACAATAATGTTTTATGGAGACGAGATCTATTTTTTAACGGGAGCAAAAAAAAATAGTTAATATGTTTTAAGCAATTGCCCTCATTGCTAATAACATTCTTATATATGTCTCTCTGAGTATTAGTGTGTGTACACGTGTGCTTTAATGTAATGTAAATGTTATTGTCCATCATCAATGAGACTCAATAAGACATCACAATCAGTAAGCTTATGAAAGATGTCATAATCCTCTATTTTTATATCAAACCCTCAACAAACAAAAATTATATTCTTCCTTCCTCAATTCTTTCATTTTTCCTTTTCTGATAATCAATTCAACCTTCACAATTTTTGTTTATATTAAGTTGTTATCTATTTCTTTTATTATCTTTTATTACAATTTATGGAAAAAATGTAAATTGAATGAGGCAAGGGGTCAAATAAAAAGTAAAGTAAGGGATTTTTTTTTCCAAAAAAAAAGGGAGAAGTCAAATTCTTGACACCAAAAACTTACCCATAATACTCAACCATATGAGTCAATTTCCTTCATAAAGGATGGTAGTTTGAGATTATTGAAAGAGATCTTTTTACCTATATGTGGAATACATATCTTAAAAAAGAGAATATAAATAATGTCTACTATATAGAGTAAATATACCCACCTTTTCTTAATATTTTTTTATAAATATATTTTTTTAAGTAATTAAGACTTTTGCTTTGTAATGAGATATTGATGTATCTTCACAAAAGCTTCAATTTTTTTGGGTTAGAAATGTTATTTAAATTTAAAAATGCTTGTGAAAAGCAGAGCAAACTTGCTACTTAAAGCAAAAAATCATTACAACACTAAATACTCGATCCTATGACCTGACTAAAGCTTGTCTCAAATTTAGCATATATATTTGCATAAAATATTAATCCCTATTGTGAAGTACTTATGTGTTTGGTTGTTTGTTGGAAATAGCCAATTAACGTACATTTACTAGAAAGCAAGTAATTATCAATTTTTCTTTTGGATGAAAATTCATGCAGCCAGATACCAAGTCACTAGAAGTAATGGTAACATCCACACTACTAGAAAGTTATGATTTTACGACAGCTATCCTACGACGGTCCCTGCGAAACCGCCTTAGAAAATAAAGCAGTGGCATTTTTGTAATTATTTTATTAAAAATTGTCTTTTACGACACACATTCTAAGACGGTTATTAATAACCGCCTTAGAATGTGTCTTAGTGGCAATCTTGTAATTATATGACATAAAGATTATGACGGGTTTTAATAAAAGACCGTCCTCGTTCTTCGAAGAATTTAACAGCCCTAGCTACGTCGCTCTAATGCGCAACCAGAAAACTATTACTCCCTCTTGAGCTAGAGTATGATTTTTCAAGAATTGCACGCTCCGTTTCGCCTTCGCCTCGCATTAGAGTATGATTTTTTCAAGGATTGTACCTTCTAGAAGATTCGAAACGAGGGAGAGAACTTCCAGGTTCTGGAATGTTGCGAATGAGTCAAGGATGGGGCCGAAGAAGTTGTTGCCGGTGAGGTCGAGGTAGCGGAGGTTAAGAAGTTGTGGGAGGGTGTTTGGGAGTGGGCCATTGAGAAGATTCTGGGAGAGGTCGAGGTGGATGAGGTTTTTACAGAGGGAGATTTCTGAAGGTAGGGTTTCGTTGATGGAGTTGTTGAACAGGTTCACATAAATGACCTTTGGGAGACAATACAAGATGTTTGAGAGGAATGGGCCTCCGATGTTGGTGTCGGACAAGTCCAACTCCGTTACGGTGGTGTTTGTTGTCGCGTCGCAGGTTACGCCGTACCAGTTGCAGAGAGTAGCATCTCGTGAGTTCCATGAAGAGAGTTTTGAGTCTGGGTCGTCTAAGGAGAGTTTTAGCTGGTAGAGGTATAAGCCTTCTTGGTTCAGACACGACACCAAAGTTGTTGCTAGTGAGAAGAAGAGAATGTAGACTATGATGATGATGGAAACTGTTGTTTGGTTTTTTGGGTTTGAGTTTGTCATTGCAAGAGAAATTGTTGCGTTGAGTGTGGGAGTGGAGAGTGTGGGTTCAATTTATTTGCTTTCAATTGGAGGCTTAGAGAGAGTGTGTGTTTATGTTTGTGTTTGAGTGCAGGAATTGTCAATGGATTCTTTGCAGCATGTTCGCTCTGCTTTGGCTTCGGTGATAATGGGAATGGCTCCAGTTTTAGGAAAGGTATAGGTGCCAAATAGCATTGTTTACAATTATTGTGGTCTAAGCAAAAAATATCATTGTCCATATCATTCATGCTTAAATGTGGGTTGCGTGTCCTTCAAATTACTCAAATTTTCTTTTGGAACCGAGCTGCAAAAAATTATTGTGTTCTAAGTGAAGCCTACATTTTTTTTATTTTCCTTTTCACTGTGGTCTAAATTTGAGATGTAGACATCATTCAGTGCTTTGGGTCATTCTGTATATTTTTCTGTTTCACATGTGAATCACCTGATTGTGATGCATTGGCCATTGGACATAAAACAGCTATGTACGGACATATATGATTTTTCTAAATATGTAATTTTGTCTTTTGCAAGTTTGTTTGGTGATATAAATGCGATGGAGTTTATTGACCTGTGCAGTAGTTAAACAGGATCACCCTTTAGGAGGCATTTGGTGATATAAGTTTGTTTGGACATATATGATTTTATTATTCTTTTCTATCATTCCATCACTTGGCACTTCTTTTTTCTAGTATTTTAGATGCTAATATAACTAGTTATGTCTTTTATTTATGTAGTGAATCTTTTTTCTTGTTTTGCAAACAAGATTTCGTGTCTGTCAACCATCTTTGATATCATGGTTTGTGCTAATGTTATCCTCTCTGACCCTATTCTCACATGCCGTATTTCATATTGTTTTGGTTATTGAGGGGGATCAATGGAGTACTGTTGATGCTCAGTGGGCTCAGCTGATTGGACTTATAAGGTCCTTGGAGTTTCTGTCTTTTGGTTTTACCTTTTTTTATAGAGTTTTTCACTGATAAAAAAAGATTAGAGGTTATCTCATAAGTGTATTTCCATTGAGAGTACACTACAAATACTGTATGAAATGGTTTTGCAGAGTGTATGAAATGGTTTTTATTAACATATGTCATATTTTTAGTTTTAAAAAAAACTAATAACAAATAATTTTTTGTTTGTGGTTCTAAAGCTTGAGCTTTAGTTGCCTTATTCTTGGGTAGGCTCAATTGTTACAACAGAATTTAGAGTTTGAATTTAATAAGTTCACTAACTCTGGTTTTTATGAACTGGTAGGTGGTGGAGATATATTTTATGCTGGCTTGAATATCATTTTTCTGTACATATGTCAACTTCTTATTGATCAGATGTGTGGCACATATGTCAACTCCTGTTATATGTTCTGTAACAGACATTTTCAGCTTATTAAAATTTGTTGGCGGGCCATACGATCGTGAGATGGTGGACTTGTAGTTTGAGTGAACTATTTTTCTGAAAATGGAGTATCTACTTGTAATAATCTTGCTTGTATACTTTTTTTATTTGTTTATAATTATGCTAATGTAGGATTTATTTTCAACTCTTTTCCTCGTGTTTAATTTGCCAGCTTCTCTTAATTGTGACTTGTTTGACTTTTTTTTTTCTTCCATTTCTTTTTTTCCTACTTATTATCATTACAATTGTTTTTCATTCCATATGATGCCTTTTTAAATAATAAATTTAGTACTCGATATTGGTTTATTACTAATTTGTGAAATAAAATGATTTATAAAATGATTTACTAATTTGGTCCGGTGGCAGTGGTTTCTCTTCTGTTATCCTCAATGATGGAGAAATTAGTAGACCCTGCTACTGATCCAGTGGGTTATACAAAGCTGATTTTGCTTGCTACTCTCTTTGCTGGTATCTTTCAGACTTCCTTCGGACTCCTCAGGTGAACAATTAATTAACATACTATGCTCATGTTCCTATCATTATATTTTTATAACTTTCCCATAAGGTTGAGAGTGATCTTTTTTAACTTTGGCATCCATTAAAATTTAACAGACTTGGGTTCCTTGTGGATTTCCTATCCCATGCTGCAATAGTTGGATTTGTGGCAGGAGCAGCCATTGTGATTGGGCTTCAACAGTTAAAGGGACTCTTAGGAATCACCAATTTTTTGACCAAGACCGACATAGTCTCTGTCATGAAAGCTGTTTGGGAAGCAGTTCATAATCCAGTATGCTACTTTTTATTCTTTTCCCAATAAATTGGGAGCTGGTGGGGGAGGGGGGGGGGGGAGGGAACTAAGAATAAAGATAGTTTTGGAACCAGATTCCAATTCACCATTCAGTACATTTATTATAATAAATTTAATTATAAATATTATTAAGCATAAGTTTAATGATTAAAAAACATGTAGTTATTTTCTGTTTGTTTGTTTATTGTCCCCTTAATTAAAAAAAATCTGATGGATTAGGTACGTGTTTAATTTGATTTATTTTTAAAAATATTATTATATACTTTTTTTTGATAACTTTTTTAAAAAATAATCACTCATATTCTGCATCCATTTATTAGTGGAAAGGTAAAATAATAACTAATTAGCTTCCAAATTAAACAGGCACAAGAAATGTAATTATTAAAATTTCCTAGAACTAATAAATATAGTTTGAAATTAATTTGTGCTAATTAATTGGCAGGGTAAAAGGAAGAAGAAACTATTCTGGTTGGCATCAATCTCTCCTCTTGTATCTGTTGTTGTGTCAACTTTAATTGTGTTTATCACAAGAGCTGATAAAAATGGAGTTAAAATTGTGAAACATGTCAAAGGGGGGTTGAATCCAAGATCCATCCATCAGTTAGACTTCAACAACCCCTACATTGGAGAAGTGGCTAAAATTGGACTAGTGGTTGCTGTCGTTGCCCTTACTGTGAGTAACCAATTATAATTATAATTATATATGAAACCCTCAACTTAATTAATACAATATACGAAGTTACCATATTCATTCCCTATCTATTTTTTTTTTTGTCAAACCTAATTATTTTCCATTTCATTTTTAATTTATACTCCAATAGCTATTTTTGCTTCTGTGATTCTCTCTGCCCTACCAGGACTCATTGACCTAAGTGAAGCTTACAAAATTTGGAAGGTTGATAAGATAGACTTTCTTGCATGCGCTGGAGCATTCTTTGGAGTATTGTTTGCTTCTGTGGAGATTGGTCTACTTGCTGCGGTAATCATTGCCACTTCCATATCTGCTCACTCCCTTCTGAAATGACTTTACTTATTAATTATAATTTGTTATTTAAAATAAAATAATAAGTATATTCTTAATTTTCTAGCATAGACGACTTTAAAAGATATTTGAAAAACTATATTAATTTTTTTCATATGCTAGAAAAATTATATTAATTATTTAAAGTATATTTTTAATATCATTATGCTAATGTGATGTTCTATTAGTTTATCATATCATTACTTATTTGATAATTGATATTATGATAATTTGTCACGTTATCATTTAATTGATAAATAAAAATTAATAAAAAGCACCAAAAATAAAATTTTGAAAATGTTAGATATAATAAAAAAAATTAGGTAATATACTGAAAATGAAATCTATTAGTATATGAAAAACATATTATATCTTGTAGTTTTTAAAGAAAAGAAAACGGAAGAGATGTCAGTCAGGCTTTTCACTTTTAATTCTTGACACCTCCAGTAAGACTTTCTGACTCTCGTTATTAAATGTAGGAGGATATTGATCTTTCCACAAAAAGGAAAAGAAAATGAAATTAACAGCATATTTTGCACCTTTTACTTTTACTAAAGTACCTATAATAACTGATTACGTAAAGATCGAAAAAAGTACACATATATACATCTTAGAATATTATACATAAGACCATTGGTGAGAAAGCAATGTGGTTAAAAATTTTACAATTTCGATCAGCTGTTGTTTTTTATTATTATTATTAAAAGAAAAATGATACATGAACTACTCTAGTTAATAGCCATTGAACACCTAGAAAAAGAAAAAAGTATATAGATTTGATAGATTTTGTGATGTGATGAAAAGAAAGAGAAAAAGAAATAAGAAATATTAATATGGTGTTTAAAATAACAAAGTGTATGTGTATTATTATTTGATTCATGAGGCTTTTCTTCTGATAGATTTGGTGAACATTGACACCGTTGGAATCACTGCTCTAGAGGAACTGCATAAAAGTTTGTCTTCACATGGAAAACAGGTAACTTCTTTTTGTTTTGGACATTAAGATATATGTTGGTTGCTTGAATGGCTCACCTAAAAAAAAATCATAAACTTAATGATGAGTTGTTAGGTGCGTTTCTGTTGAACTTTTGAAGATTTCAGTCATATTAGAGTGCTTAGGAAGCCAAAAAAGAATATCAGATTCCATGCATAACTAGAGTTATTGGATACTTTTTTATATGATGCATCTACTTGCTTTTAAGAAAATATCTTTTCTATCTTATGTTCTGGACTATAAATAAACATCTTTTCTGCTGGATATGTTACAATTTTTGAATTTTCATAATACATTTCTGAATTTTCACAATTTCTGAATTTTTATAGTGACTTGTCAAATCTCAAGACGCAAGAACACAGTGTTTTCAATTTAAAAGTAACTTTAAATTAATTTAAAAATTTTGATCTAACGATTCATACAAATTCAAACTTCCTTTACATAAATAGATATATTAGATAGATTCAAATGAGTTAATTATTTTTCATAACTAATGATAATAATTTTATATCACTAGTTAACAACTCTAATTGATTCGTGTTATACACAAGTAAATAGTATTCATGAATATTTTAAATATATAAATATTTTTTAAATTTATAGTAGGAATTATTTATAATTAATTTTTTAATTTTTGATTGTAAAGTATAGTTTTTAAAATACAATAAATGGGAGAAATAAAAAACATTTTAGTTAGGTAAGGTAATAATATTTAAATAATTGTTGAAAAATAATATTTCAATCAATCTAAGATAAGAGTTCTTAGTTACAATATAAATAAAACAAATCAATCTATACTTGCATATAAAAATAAAGATAAACTTGAAGACAAGCTTGTCACTGTTGAAGACATAGTTTGCCAGCATTGGGCTACTTATGGGCGCCATTATTATACTCAATATGACTATGAAGTATGATACAATCACATTTTCCTCCTACTTTGTTATAATCTGTTTTGAGAATCATTTGGTTCACTCAATTAAGAAAAGAATCTTAACAAGTTAATTTCTCATTCTTTAAAACTCAGTACATAATGAGTTTTGCTTTTACATAACAAGTTAATTTCTCATTCTTTACCAGAGATTAATGTAAAAAAAATTGCATCAATAAAACGAAGTAAATTAAAAAAAAATTAGACATACAAAGACGGTTCCCTAAAACGTCGTAAAATGACAACATAATGTAGACCTACAAAGACGGTTTTCATAACCGTCGTAAATTGGCTTAACATACAAAGACGTTTCCTATAAAACGTCTTCGTATGCAGTCTTCACATGTCATCTAAGACGGTCACAAAGATCATCGTAAATTGGGATAACATACAAAGACGGTCCTCAAAACCGTCTTAAAATGTAAATTTTGATTGTCACCTACTAAGACGGTTATCGGAACCGTCTTTATAATCCAAAATTATCTGTTCACTTTAAGACGGTTATAGAAAAAACGTTGTAATATTTGACGCATACTAAGACTGTTATAGATAACCGTCATAGTATTAAAACCTTACAACGACGGTTTCCATAACCGTCGTAAAATAGCTCATACATTTTACGACGTTGACATTAACGACGGTTAAAAACCGTCGTGACATGGGCATAAGAACCGACTTAAAATCCAAATTTTCTAGTAGTGCCACCGTAGGGACCAATTAGCCTACATTTTATGGGCAAAACAACAAGTGGAGCGTTTCAAGTCAGGTAGCTAGCTAGGTTGATGTGAAGGCCAGGACCCGCGGAAAATTTAGAAGAATAGTAATATTAATCACACGAGTGTGTATTGCACTATCATATCATAGCAAAACAACCATATGTGTGTCCACTATTTTGCACAATTATTTCTTATACCGATGATGAAAATTCATGGTAATTGTGTTGATGGGAGTTTTAGGACAGAAAAATGGTTTCATTTTATCCTTATATTATGTGTGCTGTCTTTGTCTGATAAATACTACTACTAGGGAGAATCAATACAGAGAAGACTCATTTTATATATAGTGCAAACAAAGGATTGAAAGTAAATTGAATCCTCTAGGTAACTCTTTCCATGAATTGGCTAAAACTGCCGATAATAATTAAGCTCAGCAAAGAAACGCTATTGGCGTACGTCCATGACCATATGAACGCCATGTACTTTATGATGACCTAAGCAATATAGACATATATCATCATCTAACACACCGAGCATTTGAATTAACTAGTACCTAATTATTTCAATTTAACTTGTTTTGAGTTCAAAATTTAGATATATTACTATAGTAATTGATATATATTCAAAAAAAAAAAATTGTGGTCCCATAATAATTTTATTGATCCGATTCGTACGGGATTGCATGACCTCGACCCTATAAAGAATACCTATAATCTGGTATCAAAGAAAATAGACATAGTAACAGTGACTCTTGCATATATAAACATGGCCTTTTTAACAAATTGCATCGAACTAGTCAATAACAGCTACAAATACTCTTTCAGCCTCAAAAGGCTGCACTTAGCTTGTGGTATCTGAAGATAAATCAAACTTTAATATAGAAACAGAATGTTCAAACAAATGTCAGAATAGCGAACAGGCCGAAGTATTCATGTCAAGTAAACATCAAAGTCACAGAAGCTTTTATATCAAATTAAACAAATTATTAACTAACTAATTTATAGAATCAATTTAGCTGCTAGTAAATTGTATACCAGTTTGTGCATGGCTGCACATAAATGAAAATGAAAAGAAATTAGCATGCCAAACTACCGCTCTAAATTAAAAAGCATACCAAACTAGCAATATATCACTTCTCACTTGACTTGCATATCAACTAAGAACGCCAGCCTATAGTCTCTGCCTAGCTCCACTAGTATATGTGCATTTTAATAAATAAATAAATAAAATATAACGCACATATACTATGGTGTTGCCATATGCAAGATGTGAGGTGTATGCGTGGTTAAGTATTACTATTCGTCGTCATATTGACATTCTTTTGGTGCACATATTGAACAATCTTGGCTTAATTTTTCTCGACAAATTAAAAGATTGCTTAATTATGATTTTGATTATAGTAATACGCATGCATTATTAAGCGTAAGACACGGCAACATGTATGCAATTCTCAACTGTAGGATGATCTTGACTGTTGAACACTAGTGATAATTAAGTACGTACATAGATGTTCTTTGACCTAGGCTTATTATATATATATATATATATATATATATATAAATAAATAATTTTCCCGTATTCCGGTGACCCTGACACCTCTAGATATATTAAGTGCTTCATGATTCACCAGATCATTCATCTAGGAGCTAGCTTAAGAATACCAAAGCAACAAACCACCAAACAAGAAACGATACTAGTATGAATATTGGACAAACTAGACACAATAAACCTCCAAACAAGAAATGATACAAGTATGAATATTGGACAAACTAGACACAAAAAGCAACAAGGCAACGACAAGAAGAAATCTACCTTCTAGCTAGTAAAAATTGTTTAATATGTACTTCATCGAGGAGTGAATGTGTTTTCTCAAGAACAAATCACATTACCAAATTATTTCTAAGCACGTTATGTTGCATATTTTAGTTGTTAGACTTGGTGAAAAGATACTTGATCCAAGTTAATAAATTCCTTTTTAGAGAAATCTTAGTAACAATATTCAACACACTCTTTTGATTACATTCTTTGAAAAGAAATCACAAAATTTTGTTAGTCTTAAAATTTAATAATAATAATCTCACTCTTGATTTTATATTTTTCAATCAATTTTAATAAAAATAAAGTAGGCTATGAAAGAGGATATAATACGAAGTGTATAGATTAATTGGTGTGAGCTTATACCAACTTAATTAAAGATATTAAGTTCAAGTTTTGAATATGCATCATGTAATTACTATTTTAAGAATTTTTTTATTGCATGTAATAATTTTATCCTTTAAAAAATGATAATCTTTCACGAAAGATGAACAAATTCTATAAAAAAAAAATGAGTATTTGAAAATACTTGTTAACACCTCTCTTCATTGTGCTAGGTCTCACCATGTGATGATGTATGAAGCATGAAATGATACACAGGTAGAATGTGAAAATAGAAAGAAAGTAAAGATGGTTGTAGTAATTTGTGGTTAGTTAAAGGGTATACAAACAAATTCAAATAACGGTTTTTTATTTTTTATTTTTTAAAAAACAAAGAAATAGAGAATGCCCCAACCAACAACAACAGCAGCAAGAGGGATCTTCTCGACAGGAAGTGGCAGACACAACACAACCCATGATTTACAATCCAACCAATGTATCCCCGCTAGCTCTGATTCATGCCCTTAACACGCTACCCCTGTAAGTTTTCATTTTTCTTCCATTTTAATTCTCAACATTTTTTTGGTTGTCATTGTGGGAATTTAAACTTCAACGTAGATTTTGAGACCCCTTTGTAGAATTTTAGTTTAATTCAAAATAAGAGGTTGTGTCCAATGGATTAGAATATTATATCATTCTTACTATGCCCATAGAATTATCAATGGAATGGGTTCAACGAGAAGGGTGAGATTTCATGGTAGATCTAATGTTTTACCAATTTCATGTTATGGGTTTAAAGTTGTATTATGGTTCTATCTGGATTGATTTCATTCCATAACTGGTTTAATTTTGTTTTTGATTTATATCTGTTTTTCCATTTGAATGTGTAACTTCTGCGCCTCTAATGTTGTCTTTCTATGTTCCCGTGTACTTTTTCAGAGAGGAAAACGCCTTTGAATTTTCAGCTCACAAATGAAGCATTCAACTTTGAGTGAGAGGAGCCAAAATCTACATTCATTAACCTCTAATCTACATGATTCAATGAGTAAGTGTACCTGTACAGCTCAATTTTTTTTTTTATAAGCTATGAAAAACATAGTAACCCAATTGCTGGATTTTACTTGGTGTTGGAGACTTAAAGGTCACTGTTGGTTAATTCTAATTTTTTCCTACCAAAAAAAAGGTTCCTGTTGTAGGCCATACATATAATTTATCGAGATATAATGTTAATCTCGGCTACCGATCCGTGTTGTAGGCCAAACATTTAGTGTCTGATGAAAGGCTTGAAAACGTTGTTTAGTTTGCTTTGATATCCAGTCTTGATCATTTTCTTTGGGAGTTCTTTAATAGGTAGTCCTGTGCTTGGATAGTTTTCAAAATATTTTATACATCCCTATTACTCTGAAGTAAGGCTTCTTTCGAAATGTGTTTGCATTTGTATTTATTGTTTATATGGTAAACTTATATATTCACCATGCATTTCTTCCTTGACCAATCTCTCTAGATTCTAGAGTTTTACTGGATCCTCAGGCTGTGTTTCATATGTTTGTACTTTGCTTCTGTTTTGAATTTGGATTATTTGTGTTACTGAATACTAATGCTTGATTGGAGTCATTAACATGGGGAAATCCTTAACACTGTATTGATTGTCTCTTTCTAAATTGTTTTTGTTTGGGCTTTTGTTCATCTCAGCATTCTTTTAATAAAAGTCAAGCTGATCCTTTTGTCAAAATGGGACATCTAAAGATTCAAATGCAAACTGGTCTTATTCCCACAGAGGACGAATATGTACAATGTGATGCTGGATATCCAAACAAGACTACCATAGCATGTATGATCAATGCAGAAATTAGTGCTGTTTTGGCTGTCATGCGAAGAAATGTTAGATGGGGAGTTCATTACATGTCAGATGATGACCAATCAGAGCACTTTCTTGTTCAGTCTTTAAAGACATTAAGGAGGCATGTTTTCTCATGGCATAACCAATGGCATGCCATCAACCCTGCCTTGTATCTCCAGCCCTTTTTGGATGTGATACGATCAGATGAAACTGGTGCACCTATTACTGGTGTTGCTTTGTCATCTGTTTACAAAATCTTAACTCTAGATGTGATTGATCAACACACTGTCAATGTTGGGGATACCATGCACTTGGTGGTTGATGCTGTCACAAGTTGCAGATTTGAAGTTACTGATCCTGGATCAGAAGAAGTGGTATTAATGAAGATTTTACAAGTTCTTCTAGCATGTGTGAAAGGTAAAGCATCTGTAATGCTGAGTAACCAACACATTTGCACCATAGTGAATACTAGTTTCCGTATAGTTCATCAAGCAGGAACCAAAGGTGAGCTGTTGCAACGAATAGCACGGTATACAATGCATGAACTGGTTAGGTCTATATTTTCTCACCTTCAGAATATTGACAACACAGAGTCTGCATTCATAAAAGGGACAGCTACCTTAAAACAAGAGGTATAAGTTTTGTGTTTCCTTTGTCCTTTTTGGTTGCATTTCACACTTCTTTATGTGATTATTTTGCTAGTTGCTATGGATAACAAAAACTGAAAGGAGATATAGGGACTGAGTGGGATAAAATTCTAATTTGCACTAGAATTTTTGTTTTGCTATTGTAAGTTTTTCTCAGCTTACAAATATGAAATAGTTAAAAAGGGAAATATCCTTAACTCATTGACGCTCTTCTCATGTTACTGTTCATTATTTATGTGAAAATTTCAATTTTGAATAATTTATTATTCCCAAAATAATTGTATCATGCCTATCTTGGGACACCATACAGTGTTTGGCCAGCTGGCTTATAGGTCTGAAGTACAGCTTAAAATGAAATAGGGTACTTAGACCTCTCTTCCTGCTTTCTCTTCAG
This sequence comes from Glycine soja, assembly GCF_004193775.1. NCBI lineage: Eukaryota > Viridiplantae > Streptophyta > Magnoliopsida > Fabales > Fabaceae > Glycine > Glycine soja. The sequence goes on from NC_041019.1 coordinate 2,856,214, forward strand.
ATGGAGGGCAGCAAAATTAAGAAAGGACTAAGACTAAGTACAGGACCTAGAAATGTTCTAGGTAGATTATCTGGAACTTACCAGGAAAAAAGGAAAATGCTTGTAATAACTTCTATTAGTAAAAAAAAATAGTTTTTAATAAAATTTAATGTATATAACTATAATTGACTCCCCGATGTCCTGCACGCAATCCAGAAAATGAGGGGGGAAAAAGAAGCAAAAAATAATTGCTGGATGCATATATGTTGTTACTAGTTAGGGTTAGAGAGTTGTTTCCTTATATATTATTACAAATTACAAATACCAATATTGTATGGTCAAATCTATAAATTCTTAAGGGTAATAGTTCAATAGTTCTACTGCGGTAAACTATTTTGCTGATGCAAATCTGAATTTTGATAGTCAGGACATGCATAAATTTGTAATTAAGTACTAATATACATATAGTGTTTTTGTAGACCAATGGACTAAATAATGACCATGCTTTGGCCAGCAGACAATTGGAAAATGGGAGGCTGAATTCTGCACAGGATGCTCAACCATTATCTACAGGCATTGCTTCCAGTACTGCAACAGACTTGACAGCAGCTGTAATTGATGAAAACAAAGCTATTGCTTGCAATGGCAATGAGATTGATCCACATGAATTACAGCTCATGACTGAACCATATGGGGTTCCATGTATGGTGGAAATATTTCACTTCTTGTGTTCTTTGCTGAATGTTGCTGAGCATATGGGAGTGAATCCTAGATCAAACACAATAACATTTGATGAAGATGTTCCTCTTTTTGCATTAAATTTGATTAATGCAGCCATAGAGTTGGGAGGGCCATCCTTTCGCTGTCACCCAAGATTACTGAGTTTAATTCAGGAAGAATTATTCCGCAATCTTATGCAATTTGGTTTATCAATGAGCCCTCTTGTACTTTCAATGATGTGTAGCATTGTTCTCAATTTGTATCACCATCTTCGTACGGAACTCAAATTACAGCTAGAAGCATTTTTTTCTTGTGTTATTTTGAGGCTTGCTCAAAGCAAATATGGGGCTTCATATCAGCAACAGGAGGTTGTGATGGAAGCACTTGTTGATTTTTGCAGGCAAAAAACATTCATGGTGGAGATGTATGCTAACTTTGACTGTGACATAAGTTGCAGTAATGTCTTTGAAGATCTTGCTAATTTGTTGTCCAAAAGCGCATTTCCTGTGAACAATCCATTATCTTCCATACATGTTCTTGCGTTGGATGGTCTTATTGCTGTAGTGCAGGGAATGGCCGAAAGGATAGGTAGTAGATCTTTAAGTTCAGAACAATCTCCTGTGAATTTTGAGGAGTATACTCCATTCTGGATGGAAAAGTGTGACAGTTTTGGTGACCCAAATGATTGGGTTCCTTTTGTCCGCCAAAGAAAGTACATAAAGAGAAGATTAATGATTGGAGCTGATCACTTCAATCGGGATGTTAAGAAAGGTCTTGAGTTTCTCCAAGGAACACATCTTTTGCCTGACAAACTTGATCCCCAAAGTGTTGCCTGCTTTTTGAGATACACTGCTGGGTTGGATAAGAATCTCATTGGTGATTACCTTGGAAATCATGATGAACTCTGTGTTCAGGTTCTTCATGAATTTGCTAGGACATTTGATTTCCAAGATATGACCTTAGACACAGCCCTGCGTGTATTTTTGGAGACTTTTAGGCTGCCTGGAGAATCTCAGAAGATACATAGGGTGCTTGAAGCTTTCTCTGAGAGATATTATGAACAATCACCACACATCCTTGCTAACAAGGATGCTGCTCTTGTGTTGTCATACTCAATTATATTGCTTAATACAGATCATCATAATGTGCAGGTCAAAAAGAAGATGACAGAAGAGGATTTTATCAGGAATAATAGGCGTATAAATGATGGCAACGATCTTCCTCGAGAATTCCTGTCAGAGATTTACCATTCAATTTGTAAAAATGAAATCCGTACCACTCCTGAACCAGGCTTTGGATTTCCTGAAATGACCCCAAGTCGATGGATTTCTCTGATGCACAAGTCAAAGAAAACTGCTCCATTCATCGTATCTGATTCTAGAGCATACTTGGATTATGATATGTTTGTGTTATTGTCAGGCCCAACAATTGCTGCCATTTCTGTGGTTTTTTATGATGCTGAAAATGAAGAGGTATACCAAACATGTATGGATGGATCCTTAGCTGTTGCAAAGATATCAGCCTACTATCATCTTGAAAATGTACTTGATGATCTGGTTGTGTGCCTCTGTAAGTTCATTACCATTTGGGATCCACTATCAGTTGAGGAATCTGTCCTGGCCTTTGGAGATGACACAAAAGCAAGAATGGCAACTGAGACAGTTTTCACTATTGCAAATAGGTATGGCGATTACATCCGCGCAGGGTGGAGGAATATTCTTGAATGCATTTTAATATTTCACAAGTTAGGCCTCCTTCCTACTCGGTTGGCCAGTGATGCAGCTGACGAGTCAAAGGTAACTATAGAAAATGGACATGGGAGGTCTAATTCAATTTCTTTATCATCAACTCATCTTCAATATATTACTCCAAAGAGATCCTCGGGATTAATTAGCAGGTTTAGTCAACTCTTGTCTCTTGGTGCTGAAGAGGCACAATCAATACCAACTGAAGAACAACTGGTCGCTCATCAGCAAGCTACACAAGCAATTCATAAGTGTCACGTTGACAGCATATTCACTGAGAGCAAATTTCTGCAAGCTGAATCTCTATTGCATCTTGCGAAAGCGCTCATTAATGCTGGAGCTCAACATCTGAAAGGGAGCAGAATATCTGAGGATGAAGACACTTCAGTTTTCTGTCTGGAGTTACTGGTGGCAATCACTCTCAATAACAGGGATAGAGTTGGACATCTCTGGAGGGATGTTTATGAGCACATATCCAATATTGTTCAGTCAACTGTGATGCCTTGTGCACTGGTAGAAAGGGCTATTTTTGGACTTCTTAGAATTTGCCATCGCTTACTTCCCTACAAAGAGAACATTACTGATGAACTTTTGAGGTCCCTGCAACTTGTCTTGAAGCTTGATGCTCGGGTTGCAGATGCATACTATGAGCAGATTACACGGGAAGTCAGTCGCCTTGTGAAGGCAAATGCTTCACATATTAGATCTCAGTCTGGATGGCGGACAATTTCATCACTGCTTTCCATCACTGCTAGACACCTGGAAGCATCTGAGGCTGGATTTGATGCGCTGATATTCATTATGTCTGATGGAGCTCACTTGCTCCCTGCTAATTATGTTCTATGTGTAGATGTTGCGAGACATTTTGCTGAGTCTCGTGTAGGACTGGTAGATCGGTCTATAGTTGCACTAGATCTAATGGCAGGTTCTATTAATTGTTTAGAAAAGTGGTCTAATAATGCTAAGAAAGCAGTCAAAGAAGATGAAGTGGAAAAGATGTTGCAAGATATTGGGGAAATGTGGTTTAGGCTAGTTCAGGGACTGAGGAAAGTATGTCTGGACCAGAGAGAGGAGGTTAGAAATCATGCATTGTTATCTTTGCAACAGTGCTTGACAGGAGCTGTTGGAACTCACATCCCACGCGAGTTGTGGTTAACTTGTTTTGATCAAGTGATCTTCACTGTGCTGGATGACCTGCTTGAAATTGCACAGGCACACTCTCAGAAGGACTACAGGAACATAGAAGGAACACTTGTTATTGCCTTGACACTCTTGTCTAAGGTTTTCCTCCAGTTACTCCAAGAACTATCGCAATTTGAAACCTTCTGCAAACTATGGGAGGATATGCTAGGCTGTATGGAAAAATGTGTGAAGATGAAAATTCAGGGAAAGAGAAGTGAGAAGCTTCAGGAGCTTGTGCCTGAGCTTCTGAAGAACATTTTGCTTGTTATGAAAGCTGGGGGCATTCTAGTGCACAGCAGTGGCTCAGGAGATAATAGTTTGTTGGAACTGGCATGGCAACATATGAAGAATATTGCTCCGTCGTTGCAGTCTGAGGTGTTCCCTGAGCAAGATTCAGAACAGTTACAGATTCAGCACAAACAGATTGAACCAGTTGGAAGCTTGGGACCTGATGCAAACATTTCTGTTCCTTCAAATGAAAAAGTGGGCCAAGATGGTGCTGTGATCAGTTAATTCTATCTGCAGTGCCTAAGCAACCTGAATTGGCTTTTCTGTGCCCCTATGAACACCCCCACAATCTTAGTCTAACCTTGATAAATTCAGTTTTTTCTATTTCAAGGATGTGAGGGTGTTCTAGCTGATTATGCAGAACATGAAATTCCTATTCTGGCTGGAGCAGTTTGATCAAGTCAAGCATGAAGTAAAGTTGCCTGTTATTTGGTATTCTCTCTTTCTCATAATTGCCCCCAGGGATTTGGTTGGAGATATGTTATAGTTATACTACACAGATATACTCAAATTATAAACATTAGTATTGTCTTTATAGGTTGTACAGAACTCGATAATGTTATCTTTTAGTATTTTCTGGGACATGTATCTACTTGTTATGTTAATGATGTAAACAGGAAAATTTTTGAGATGATAATGATCATAAATATGTACACACATAATAAAACATCCAAGGATACTTGAGGAATGAGTGTTGTTATAGAATTAGGTTTCGTTTCTAAAGCGTGTAAAATCGATTTTGGTTAAAGCAAAAAGAAATTGCTGTTGTTCTATGTGTTCCTATTTCGTGCCAAACTCAATTTCAACCATTGATCTTACTTTGGAAATAGTGCTTTGCAGAACCAAGCAACACACAGGTTTGTACTCCATTTAATTATTGTTTTATGGAGATTGAATTTCATCAATTTAATATTTGGATTGAAAGTTTTCATTAAAAAAATTTAAGTATATAATGTTTCATGTGATTTTAAATCAAGTGAATGTTTTTTCAAATAGTTTAATTTTAATATATAAAATATCTTTAGAAATATAAGTGAATACCAATAATAATATTGCAAATTTATGAATGTTTATTTTAAAATTAGTATGTGTGATCATCATTGCATGTATTATTTATCGAAAAATGAAACTGTTGGAATTTATGTAATTAATTCATATAATTATGTTATAGTCTTCATTATAAAATATTGATATAATGTTTTCATTTTATTATTTTATGATTATGATTACTAAAATTGAAAAATAATATTCAATGTAAATAGTAGTATTATATTTATTATTATAATTATATAACCTTTTTTTTGTAAATAATAATTATCATTATTAAATATTTCAAGAGACATCATTTTTTTTATCTTTATTTTACATTTTATTAACTTTTATATCATCATTAGATTATTATTTATGATTTTTTATAATGCTCAATATTATTTATTTTCATTGTCATTTTAAAATATGATTTTATTTTTAATATTATTTTATCTTTCAATATTATGTTTGTTTCATTATTTTCATTGCTTTTATTAATGCCTTTAATGATATCTATTTTGGACATTTTATAATATTATCTTATTTTCATTTTTGTTAGCTAGTTATCTATTATCTATAATATTATTTGTTTTAATGATATTTGATTACTTCTTTATTTCTATAATATGTTTTGTTTCATGTTAATTGTATTATTTTTTCAAATTTTTACTTCGTAACTTTTACAAACTTGACAATATTTTTTTTTATAATATTACTGTTACTGTGACAAAAACATAATATTATTGTTGCACTTATAATATTATTTTAACATTATTTCCGTATTTTACTATTTTAGTTTTGAAATTTTATGTTTTTATGATTACAATCTTACTTTTTGTTTATTTCCTATGAAATCTTCTTTTTTTGGTAAAGTCATTATAATATCACTTCATAACAATAATAATTCTTATTTTATATTTTATTCTGTCATTAGAAAATTTTAGACAAAATACATTCATATTCTTGAAGTATAACAAAATCTTACTTAATATTTCTTTCCTCTCTTCCCTATACAAATTTCCCTTAAATTTTAGGAAGTGAGAGTGTAATTTATTCTAATATTTTAACTTATAATAACATTAAATTATTTTTGTTATATATATTAAGACAAGTCAAAATAATGGAGAGAGAAAGGTATTGGGTCTAATTTATTAAATTTTAGAGGATGAAAATATAATTTATCCTACAATTGGGTCTAAGTTTTACTTATTCACTTTCATATATAATAATAATAATATTATAGTATTATGAAATAAAATTCTGAAAAACGGGTTCATTTTTGTACATATTTTTAAAATAAAATATTGAGAGTCAAAATTTTGGAGAAGATAATTATATTTATATTATCATATTATATTATTTATATAGATATATAGATTTCTTTTTCAGTGTAAACACTATTTAATAATTTTTCAATTATTACATCGCATGTAGTAGGATGACTCAAATTATTTACACCAATATAATAAATAAAATTTCCTTAATTTTGGAGAGCCATTTCCTTTTCTTTTTCACGTAGTTTACAGAGAAACGCAGTAAAGAATAGAAGACTGAAGATTCCGACGAGGATCAGTGCCACGGAGTTCCGTCAACGTTTCCGTTGAATCGCCGAATTACGCGACGCGACGCAACTTCCCGATTCGCAGCGAGCAACGAGTGAGTGTGATTTTTTTTTTTGCTTTAGCTGGATGTTTCAATTTTGGTCTTCTCTCTGTAGTGGAAGAGCTTTGGCTATTCTTTCAAACTACGTTGAATTTTGTCTCCAATTGCGTCAGTGTAAATGCTGGATCCATCAGATCTTCTTCTTCTGCATGTGCATTTGAAATACCTGAACTCATGTATATGTGTGTGTGCTTAGGAATTGTAATTTGTGTGTACAGTGGTTTATACTTACTTTACATAGGGTAGGGTTGCCTTGTGTGTTCGACATTTACTTTTGTGTTGCTGAGTTGAATCTGAAGCATTCTCAGTTTGTGTTTTTTGTGCTTGTATTTCGTGCTTCATTTTAATTAGGGCATTACTCTGCTACGTATATGACAAATGTTATGTCCAGCTACAAAATTGTCTTATTAATCCTAATAATTTTATGGAGAAAGAATCCTGAAAGCATAAAAAAGCATTTAATACTATGTTTAGGAAGTAGGAAGATTTAGAATTATTGTTAATTATTTGGTTTGTGGAAATTTGGACTTGTTATTTTTGTTGTCTCATAGGATTTCATAGAATACATTCAGTAAATGCTTGACAACTCATCTTGGTTAATGATTACCATACTTGTCAAAGACTCAAAGTAACATAACAATTGCTTTTAGTTATTTGGTTTGTGGAAACCCTAATCTATTTATATTTATTGTTTTGGACTTCATAGAAGACTCTCGTTGAACAACTATCAGATCCTTGGTGTACCCTAGAAAGAATATTACAGAAATGGGACGTCTGAAGCTGCAAGCTGGTATCAATGCAATAGAGGAAGAGGAACCTGAGGAATGTGATGCTGCCTATCCTAACAAAACAACTTTGGCATGCATGATCAATTCAGAGATTGGTGCTGTTTTGGCGGTCATGAGAAGAAATGTAAGATGGGGAGGTCGTTATATGTCTGGCGATGATCAGCTGGAACACTCTCTTATTCAGTCTTTTAAGACAGTAAGGAGACAAATCTTTTCGTGGCACCACCATCAGTGGCAAGCTATTAACCCTGCCTTGTATCTACAGCCGTTTTTAGATGTAATTAGGTCTGATGAAACTGGTGCCCCAATTACTAGTGTTGCTTTGTCATCTGTTTACAAGATTTTGACTCTTGATGTGATCGATCATAATACTGTCAATGTTGAGGATGCCATGCACTTGGTTGTTGATGCTGTCACTAGCTGCAGATTTGAGGTCACTGATCCTTCTTCGGAAGAAGTTGTTTTAATGAAGATACTACAAGTTCTTCTAGCTTGTATGAAAAGTAAAGCATCTATAATGCTGAGTAACCAACATGTTTGCACCATAGTGAATACTTGTTTCCGGATTGTTCATCAAGCAGGAAGTAAAGGTGAGTTGTTGCAGCAGATAGCACGGTACACAATGCATGAACTTGTAAGGTGTATTTTCTCTCACCTTCAAGATGTTGGCAACACAGACCATGCATTGGTTAATGGGAGCACTAATTTGAAACAGGAGGTATGAGAATCATGCTTACCTACTTCTAAAGACTACATTTTTTCCCATGATTATTGTTTTAGCTGCTGGGGAAAAAATTCATACAAAGGGGAATTGAGGTAGGGGAGAGTGTGATGTTTTTCTTAGTAATTATGGTTCCTGTTATGCAAGAATTTGTGCTATGCTATCAGTTAATTTTCTCCATTTGCAATTTGATTGATCATCATATAAAGGTTTATTATTTGCAATAAATATATCCATGGATTTTTGAGTGTCATATATCATTGATAGTGTTTGACCTGCTAACTATAGCTGGATCTTAAGTACTTCATACATCCTAAGATACGATGACCTTCCCTTTCCATCTGTCTCCCCACCCAAATCAAGAAGTATCTTTACAGTCCTTGGCCATTGTTATAGTCTTTGTGGATAGTTACTAATAATGGCATTAGCATATTAAAGGTTTCAGACATTCAAAGTGATTCTGTTAGTTGTTTTGCCAAGAGTTAACAGTTTGGGTGATCAAGAACTTAATATTTATAACATCTGTATATGAATATTTGCATTTGTTCATTTTTCTTGCAGACCGGAGGCCTAGATAATGAGTATGCGTTTGGAAGTAGACAATCGGAGAATGGCAGCATGACTTCTGAATATGATAATCAGTCATTATCTACAAACTCTGCTCCCAATGCTGCAAGTGTTGTGAAAACAACTGTGATGGACGAAAACACAGCGATAACTATTACTGGAAAGGAGGGTGGACCACATGACATGCATCTCATGACTGAACCATATGGTGTTCCTTGCATGGTGGAAATATTTCACTTTTTGTGTTCTTTGCTGAATGTTGTCGAGCATACAGGAATGGGTCCTAGATCAAACACACTAGCATTTGATGAAGATGTGCCTCTCTTTGCCTTAAATTTAATTAATTCAGCAATAGAACTTGGAGGACCTTCTATTTGTCGTCACCCAAGGTTGCTGAGCTTAATCCAGGATGAATTGTTTCATAATCTGATGCAGTTTGGTTTGTCAACGAGTCCCCTTATACTTTCGATGGTGTGTAGCATTGTTCTCAATTTGTATCATCATCTTCGTACAGAACTCAAATTACAGCTGGAAGCATTTTTTTCTTGTGTCATTTTGAGACTTGCACAAAGCAGATATGGGGCTTCATACCAGCAGCAAGAGGTAGCCATGGAGGCCCTTGTTGACTTCTGTAGGCAAAAGACATTTATGGTAGATATGTATGCTAATTTTGACTGTGACATAACTTGCAGTAATGTCTTTGAAGACCTTGCTAATTTATTGTCCAAAAGTGCATTTCCTGTGAATTGTCCATTGTCTGCCATGCATATTCTTGCTTTGGATGGTCTTATTGCTGTTATACAGGGAATGGCTGAAAGGATAGCCAATGGATCTGTAAGCTCAGAATATTCTCCAGTTAATCTTGAAGAGTATACTCCATTCTGGATGGTTAAATGTGAGAATTATAATGATCCAAATCATTGGGTTCCTTTTGTCCGCCGAAGAAAGTACATAAAGAGAAGACTGATGATTGGTGCTGACCACTTTAATCGTGATCCTAAGAAAGGTCTAGAGTTTCTCCAAGGAACACATCTTTTGCCTGACAAACTTGATCCCCAAAGTGTTGCCTGCTTCTTCAGATACACTGCTGGGTTGGATAAGAATCTTGTTGGTGATTTCCTTGGAAATCATGATGAATTCTGTGTTCAGGTTCTTCATGAATTTGCTGGAACATTTGATTTCCAAGACATGAACTTAGACACAGCTCTGCGTCTATTCTTGGAGACTTTCAGACTTCCTGGAGAATCACAAAAGATACATAGGGTGCTTGAAGCTTTCTCTGAGAGATATTATGAACAATCGCCACATATCCTAGCTAACAAGGATGCTGCTCTTGTGTTATCATACTCAATGATAATGCTTAATACAGATCAGCACAATGTGCAAGTTAAAAAGAAGATGACAGAAGAGGATTTTATCCGGAATAATAGGCATATAAATGGTGGCAATGATCTGCCTCGAGAAATGCTGACAGAGATTTACCATTCAATTTGTAAGAATGAAATTCGCACAATCCCTGAACAAGGTGTTGGATTTCCTGAAATGACACCAAGTCGGTGGATTGATCTAATGCATAAGTCCAAAAAAACTGCTCCATTTATTGTATCTGATTCTAAGGCCTACCTTGATCATGATATGTTTGCCATAATGTCAGGCCCAACGATTGCTGCCATCTCTGTGGTATTTGATCATGCTGAACAGGAAGAGGTATACCAAACATGTATGGATGGGTTCTTAGCTATTGCTAAAATTTCAGCTTGCCATCATCTTGAAGATGTTCTTGATGATCTGGTAGTGTCGCTTTGCAAGTTCACTACACTTTTAAACCCATCATCAGTTGAGGAACCAGTCCTTGCCTTTGGAGATGACATGAAAGCAAGACTAGCAACTGTGACAGTATTCACTATAGCAAACAGGTATGGGGATTACATACGCACAGGTTGGAGAAATATTCTTGATTGCATCTTAAGACTGCACAAGCTTGGTCTTCTTCCTGCCCGTGTTGCCAGTGATGCAGCTGACGAATCAGAGCTTTCTGCTGAAACTGTGCATGGAAAGCCTATTATGAATTCTTTATCCTCAGCTCATATGCAATCTATTGGCACTCCAAGGAGATCCTCGGGATTGATGGGTAGATTTAGTCAACTCTTATCTCTTGACACTGAGGAACCAAGATCACAACCTACTGAACAACAACTTGCTGCTCATCAGCGCACCCTACAAACCATACAGAAGTGTCATATTGACAGCATATTCACGGAGAGTAAATTCCTGCAAGCTGAATCTCTATTGCAGCTAGCAAGAGCACTCATTTGGGCTGCGGGGAGACCACAAAAAGGGAACAGCACACCCGAGGATGAAGATACAGCAGTTTTCTGCCTGGAGTTGCTGATTGCAATCACTTTGAATAACAGGGATAGAATTGGGATTCTTTGGCAGGGTGTGTATGAACACATATCCAACATTGTTCAGTCAACTGTAATGCCCTGTGCCCTGGTAGAGAAGGCTGTTTTTGGACTCCTGCGGATTTGCCAGCGGTTGCTTCCCTACAAGGAGAACATTGCTGATGAACTTCTGAGGTCATTGCAACTTGTCTTGAAGCTTGATGCCCGGGTTGCAGATGCATACTGTGAGCAGATTACTCAGGAGGTCAGTCGCCTTGTGAAGGCAAATGCTTCTCATATAAGATCTCAGTTAGGATGGCGGACAATTACATCACTGCTTTCCATCACAGCTAGACACATAGAAGCATCTGAGGCTGGGTTTGATGCACTATTGTTCATAATGTCTGACGGTACCCACTTGCTTCCAGCTAATTACATTCTGTGTGTAGATACTGCCAGGCAGTTTGCTGAGTCTCGTGTTGGACAAGCAGAGCGATCTGTGCGGGCACTAGATCTCATGGCAGGGTCTGTCAATTGCTTGGCCCAGTGGACTAGTGAGGCTAAGGGAGCAATGGAGGAGGAACAAATGTCTAAGTTGTCTCAGGATATCGGAGAGATGTGGTTGAGACTAGTACAAGGTCTAAGGAAGGTATGTTTAGACCAGAGAGAGGAGGTTAGAAATCATGCTTTATTATCGCTGCAGAAGTGCTTGACAGGGGCCGATGGCATTTATCTACCATACAGCTTGTGGTTGCAATGTTTTGATCTTGTGATCTTCACTGTGCTTGATGACCTGCTTGAGATTGCACAGGGACACTCTCAAAAGGACTACCGCAACATGGAAGGCACACTTATCTTAGCAATGAAGCTCTTGTCCAAAGTTTTTCTTCAATTACTCCCAGAATTATCACAATTGACAACCTTCTGTAAGCTATGGTTAGGTGTACTGACCAGAATGGAAAAATATATAAAGGTGAAGGTTAGGGGGAAAAGAAGCGAGAAGCTTCAAGAGACAATGCCAGAGCTGCTTAAAAACTCCTTGCTTGTTATGAAGATGAGGGGTATACTGGCGCAGAGGAGTGCCTTGGGTGGTGATAGTCTGTGGGAACTTACATGGCTACACGTGAATAACATTTCACCATCATTGCAACTTGAGGTATTCCCTGAGCAGGATTCTGAGCATTTGCAGCACAAGCAGGGCGAATCAATAGGAGGTACGGTGCCTGATGAAAAGGTTTCCATGCCTTCAAGTGAAACAGCAAGCCGTGAAGATGCTGGCATTGTTGGTTGATTAGAGGTTCTATGTCGCTGCTACTTGAATCAGTTTTCCTGTTTATAACCATACACACAATCCCTGACCTTAAAATACTGATTGTGCAGAATTTGTGGATCATATTCGCATCCTAATTTTGTTTTGCCACTGATAGATGCAGAAGTATTATAGGAGGGAAAGTATAGTTCTAAGGCAAAGACGTGCTAGTTCATCTAGTTAAATCTCATTGTCACCTGTCTGTTGGCATTTGCCCTTTTCCGTTCCCCCTTGAAGCTTCTTGTTCCCGTAATTTAGATGAAATATATTGTACTTTGAATTGAGATAGATTTCTACATTTCAGCGGGGTACTGTAGGGCTTCCCCTTCTACCTATGAAGCTGCGTCAGGGATAGTAAGCCTAAATTTCCCAAAAACATTTATACAGAACCTCGATTTTCTCTTAATGCAGCTTGCATTTCAATGGGTAAGACGGCAGATAGTTCTCATTTTGCAGGCTTTCGTATCCATTGGAGTGTCTGTGATGAACCTTGGTGCGTTAATGCGTGGCATTAGACATATGAATGGTGGTTGGGTTTGTAGCTTTGTGCCTTTGTATTTAGTATTTACATCCTGGTATTTGCCTTTTTTTTCCTGAGCCAAATATTGATTCTTGACTTTTGGCCTGCGCACAGATTTGAGATTTACACTCCTAAAATTTGTGGACTAGCATCTTTCCTTTGCGAAAAACTAGTTCCCGTGTAATTGGATGTCAAACAATGGACACTAGACAATGTCATTCCTAACAGAATTACAGATCACATATATATGCTTTGAGTATCTTCTTCAGAAGTTTACTGTTCGTAATAGTTTGGAATGGTAGCCATGCTTAATGGAAGCGTGTTGTGTACCCTAGTTTCAGTTTATAGTATGGATTACCATTTTTACGTGAAATTCAATAGTTATATCTTATATGTGCCGTGAAAAAAAAAAGACAAAGTTCTGACATGTATCTACTGTTTTCTATTAACACTGGGTTGAGATTTTTTCACGGAGTGAAGTTGGTCATGGTGCTGCTTACGAGTCCCACCCCTTAAAACAATCAACCATCCCAAACACAAGTATAACAGGCAAGAGTAATCTTGAAAGTTCTGGCATGTGAAAAAAAGTGTTCAGCTTTGATTCATTTATTTAAATGAGTTATCTTATGGTAAATAAAATAAAATCTCACATCAACAAATACAACTTAAAAGAGTAAACGATGAAATTTTCGTGATAAAGATGATGATTCTTTTTAAAGGTTAATGACATTCATTTAAATTATAACTCTTAATAAGTAGTAAATTCTACAAGAGATTAATAATATTTTCGTGATAAGTGTGGATAGAGAGAGAGTACAAACAATATTGTAATTGTAGCTGTCAATTTTACAGTTATCAGAAGTTCAAAAAACTGGTATAGAGTTCCACGTACACCACAGTGATTTTTTGGCAGTTTCTAACTGACAATTGCTTTTCATATGTGGTTTGTTTTATCAGATTATTTAAAATTTAAATCGTGGTTTTCAAGTGCATGGTTCCTCTTTATTTGTCCATGTCCTCGCTATCAATCAATAGTTATATTAAATCCGTTGGACCTCCATTTTTAGCTTTCACGTGTAAATCATATAAATTCACTAACATTTTTTTTTCTCTGCATTTGCTTTTTTTACTGACACGGTAAATGTTAGTTGCTTTTATTCTTCGTGCACCGTGCATTTCCATGCAAATGCACGGGAGCGACTCTAGTTTAACAAAAGAGTAATAATGAGTGACAAAATGACCTGAATACATATCCGTGCAAAACAAAACGGATATTTTGCTATTACAAGGTGAAAGTCGCTATTGATACACATTCTTTTATATAATAATAAAAAAAATGTTCTTGAATATTAGGGGGTAAGCGGATCGGATTTAATACATCAACTCACTCAATCTAATATCATGTAATTAGATTTTTTTTATTGGATTGAATTATTCGATTAAATTGATTTTAGTTTAATGAATCGAATTAAAATTGGATTAGATAATATACGTAAAAGTTTGGATGATAAAACATGAGTTCAATCCAATCCAACCCACGTATAATTAAATTACTAATATAAAAATTCTAAACTAAATATATATCATTCTCAAGGTGATATAGTTATATCTTAAGGTAATATATTATTTTAAAGTTTATTTTTGTCTATTCAGTTTAAGGTAATTCATTTTTTTATGAATGATACTGTGAGTATATATTTATGATTTTTTTTATCATATGAACAATATAATGTTTTATAAATATTGATTTTTAAAAATATTCTTACTATTATATATAAAAATATCCTTATTGTTTTTGAATTTGATTTTTTTTTTAATTTTTTTTCAAGACTTAAAAATTAGACAATTTTTTAATAATCCAACCCAATAATCAACCCAATTCAATCCAATCAAAGTTGGATTAGACTGACAAAATAAAATAGTATATATCTAATTTAATCCAATCCAACCTAATTAAGTTTAATTAAAATTCAATCTAATCCAAGTCACTTACACCCCCATTGAATACCCATTGTATCAAGTTAAACATTTAGACTGGACAATTGAATGAAAAAGAAAGAAATACAATAGTCTTAAGCAAAATGGACAAAAAAAAAAATACTTGGCCACAAAACCAGGCCTAATTGAGGTTCCAGTCACCAAATTTATGCATGCTAGAAAAGAAAAGAATAAGCAACACCTTACCGAATTTTCTAAATAGAGCATAAATGAGATTGGTCTATAGCTTTATCCAGGAGCCATGGTCTGCATCCTCTGCACAACAATCAATATTCAAATATTTGCCAAGTCTGCAGTTCAGTTCTCAGCATTTGAACCTGCACATAAAGGCTCACCAAAGTAATATTAAAATGTGAACAATATCAAAATATGTAGAGCGATCATCTTTACCATTGCAGGGTGAGGTGGTGGCAATTTCTAGTGTGGAAGACATTTACATCAAATGAAGAGACATAATGAGGGAAGAGGTCTATTCCTGTAGTCATAAGAAGCAAGTGCTTGCATGATTGGAAACGGAAGTCAGAATATGGAAAATGGAGAGAAAAATAATACATATTTCCCATAATATCTAGATATTTGAGGCTATACATACAAGTGAAAAATTTCCTGGGACATTTATTCATTAAAAGTCGAAACTATATGAATATTTTGATAACTATGTATGTACATGGGTGGAAATGTTAGTGGCCAGACCTATAAGACTCACTCTATAGTAATCTACTAAGTAACTATGCCAACCAAACAAAAATAGCTGATCCCTAAATAGTAATTGTTTCATGAGGTCTGCACTTCTTAATCCTGATATTCATACTGCCATTCTTTATGCTTCCACCACCCAAAAGTTGACAGCAATGCCTACGGGGTACCTGGTTCAGTACGGCCAAATCAAATGATCAATTTAAATGCCATTTGTTAAACTCCAATTTAGATGGAATTCAAAGCTATTCGAGTACATTACTATCATGGCAAGCTAAGAAGTTCTAAAATCAAAATCCAATGATGTATTGATGTTTTTGTCTTAATTGTATGTGCACGCATGTGTGTGTGGAGAGAGAGGGAGAGAAAGAGAGAGAGGTACATTCTTCCAATATTCTGGATCCAGCTTCAAGGCAGAAACTCTAATTCTTTGCACTTCCTCATTATTAGTGCCTTCTCTGTTGCACTTTGCTTCCTTGCCTTCATGTCTCTTGTAGATAGTGATACTTCCACTTTTTCCCACCTTTGTAGCCTGATCCAGGAAAAACCTAGCTGGCTGCTGGCACGGGTCAGAGCTCATAGGTCGAGTATTGAATATGAAGGGACCATCCTTCCAACTTCGCCAAGTCTGAAATGTCTGCAATGGCATCTGCAAGTCTGCTGCTATCAACAATTTTGTATAGATTTGTATAGTGTAACCCCATGAAATAGATATTGACCATCTACGCTTATGATCATAGCATATACTTTGCTGCACTATCCGGGCAGGGTCAATGTGGTATGCACTGATGAGCTTTTTCATTGAGTGTAATTGAGTCTGGTTGGGAAAGAAGGGGCTCAATTGGTCAAGGTGATGGAGTGATACAAGTGGTACCAAGGGGTGAGCTGCTAGAAAACCATATGGATTTCCTCTTATGTCAAACTGAAAGAAATGAACAACAAAAAAAACCAAAATTATTATACATGGATAGGTCCAAAGACTTTGCATCCAAGCTGAATTTACTAAATTTGAAACATGCAACATGATTCCTTGTTCATTCCGTATATAACAACAGTCAAAAGATTTGAGTTGCATCTAGGCTGATATTACAAGGAGTTTAATTTTTATGCATTGTCAGTGACAAGATTTTTTACCTTGTCAAAATCAGAAATCATGCTAAAAATGACCTTTAAAGGTAGTTATTGTAAAAGTCAACAAAATTAGCATACATGACAAATTGACAATGTTTGATTGGCTAACAATGTAAAATCCCTTTACACTACTGTATGTTCTATTTACTTTATTGCTAAACTTCCAAGCTTTGTAGTACATGGATGTTATGCAGGAGGGGAGTGAGGGGAAATTGATCAAACTATGCATATCAGTAGTATATTCCAAAAACTACACAAATGGAACAAGTGGAAACAGAGTATACCTGGTGGAATCCATTTTCTCTGGTAAGGGGCACCCCAATTTCATGAATACAGGCCCAGACTCTTTGATCAGAACCATAAAAATAGAAGTATCTACTTAGACAACCATCCATTATTTTGGCTAGTTGAGCTGCTAATGCATAACTGATTGCAAATCCACCACCACCAAATGCCATGTTATAAGAATGCATCACATCTTGTTCCACACTCTCAGAATTCCCACCAATATAATACATTTCATTGTGATCATATTTTCCTAACACAGTAACCAAGTTCTCAGTAAAGAACACGGTATCATCATCTCCCATCACAAACCACCTGACATTTGGCAAACCAAGTTTAAAGCTCTCATAAACTATCCGAGCTATCCGAACAGCAGATGCTGAGTGCACGTGCTTGAACCGAGTCCAGCCCCGTGAGATTTGATAAGGTGGTACTAATATGTCACTGTGCAAAATCTTAGGCTTCTTGTCAAGCCAAACATAACCTCTAGTGGTGTTAGGATCCCACCATAGTTTAGTGTAGTTGCTACGGCCATGCCACGTGTTTGCTGATCCAGCAATGCCAAATTGAAGATGTGAGATGTTTGTTGGTCTGTTGTCAATGACTGAAGTATTCTGGACGGCGCGAATATGCTCAGGTAACGGGAACCACCGGTCTGGTTTAGAGAATGCTGAGTGGAGAGCAAGTGATATGGATGCAACAAGACACACAAGAATGCCAAACCTTATTAAGAGTATAACCATATCACCAAGTTTTTCTGGGACAAAACAGAATTTGTATACTTTAAGGGGAGATTCATGACAAGACTCCAAGCGAGTGTGATTCATCTTCTTCTCCCTGTTACATTTGAAATAACTCATAAGCAAGAATTTTGACATGAGTTGTAACAAATCATAGAACTTTCAATTGATCGAAGTTACTATATGAAACAATTCAATTACATTGCTACTAAGGATGCTTTAAGTCATGAAAAGATGCACCAAGTTTTATTGAGCAAAAGAGAATCCTTAACCCTGAAGAAGTTATAAACCATATTTTATTCAAACCATTACCCAGAATAAGCCAAACTGAGGTCCTTTTCTAAATCCATTATTTTCATATACCTAATCCATCATACGTGTAAAGCATTAGACTGTCTTACTTTCATTTCAGACCTATGGCCCCTCAAAATTGCTCAACTAAATGCCTGTTAAACATATCTTCTACAACTAAACATTTATTGAATAAGGTACAAGTGAAAACGGTGCAATCCATTTGATTCGTTCCCTATAAATTTTCATTCTTAGATCGTTTAAACAGCTTACCTTCCATATCACATAAACTATGCTACTGTTATAAATTCTTCTGTATAAAAGAAGAAACAGAACGAGGATTCAGAAAATTTTCCATCGCATTTTATATAAAAGTAAGAAACATGTTCTTCATACAACAACTCATAACCTAAAAACATTACACTAACAAATTTTAAAAACATGTTATTCATACAACAACTCATAACATGTTTTTCTCTATCATATGATCATATCATTTATTTATTAGATTTCATAATTCTCTTTCTTTCTCTCTTTTATTTCTAAAAATTTAATGTTTTAATTTTAAATTTTTTTTAAGCAATCTCTACAAAATACTGTTCAAATTATTTGTTTAAGAGCACTTACGAGTTACGACCCTTTTGAACCTACAGTTCTACACGCCGAAGCTTACTCTAATGCAATGAAATTCAATTGACCCAAAAAAATAAATACAATCTCGTACCTTCTTAACCAAAAAAACCTTCTGCGCTATTAAATGGCAATCAAAATCGCATCACATACCATTATCAAAAAAAAATATTGACCAGAAAAAAAATCAAATCACATAATTAATTAAAATCCATAACTATAATCACCTCCAGTTTGAAGTTGACATGAGAGGAAATTTAAGCTGAAATTCCTTCGTTATCTTATTTTGTTTTATATATTTTTCCGCTAAAAATTGCTTGATTGTTTATATGATAAATAAATAGAACTGTATTCTACTGAGAAAAAAATATATCGGGAATAAGACAGAGCAAGTAATATTTTTTTGGGGGGTTAACATAACAGGAAAGAGTTATTCCCTTTAATTTTAAAATGTATTTCTGAGATTCAAGTACAAAAATAAATAAATAAAATTAGTTATCACGTTAAACTTGAAATAAAGCTCAATAAATTTCATCCTCTTCCTCCAAAAAAACTGTTCAATAAATTTAAAATAGAAAGAAGTAAAAGTAAAATTGTATTGATGATAATTTTATCTTATGTTCCAAAATAGACATGGGGAGAGAGAGAAGTAGAATTCCAACAATTGCAGAAAACAGAAGAGGAAAAAAAAAACCTTCAAACATTCAGAGTCGTCATACCTCAGTTTAACGATCAAATTCAAACACTTCTTTTCTTTTCCTTTACTTTCGGTTTGTTATATGGTTCTGCTACTCCTCTTTGCATCAAGTTATATTTTTTTAACTGCAACCTGTTCTGGTTCTTATTCCTGGACAATTCCCAGGAATGAACAGAGGAACAAAGTTAAAAAAGAAAAAAAAAACCACAAAAATAATATCAAAAAAATAAAAGGTGCAAACTTTGACATAAAAGAACGATCATGAATGATAGAAAAAAGAATGATCCTGAAGAAGATTAGAAAGAAAATTAGAAGAATTGATGCACAGAGATTTTCATCGTACTCAATCAGCACAAGAGGGTAGGTTCCTCATCATTCAACAGAAATCTCCTTCTCCTTCTCCTTCTCCTTCTCCTTCTTTATTTTTCCCTTTTTTATGGATATTTGTTGCTGATTTTGTTATGGTGCAGATTCCTCATACTATGTCTGAAATCATGATTCGCTATTCACATTGCATTTAAAGGAGAACATCGTACATTTACACAGAAGAAGAGAGGGTGGGGGGTGCAAGCGAATGACACAATTTTTTTGTCGGGACCTTAAGAGGTCGGTTTATGGAACATCATGGTCATGTGCCATATATGCTCCCATGCATCATCATGCATTCATAGGAATACACACATTCATAGAAATTTGTTTGAAAAGGTTGTTCTTCTACTTGTCTTTTTTTTTCCTTATTTTATTCAGAATAAATATAAAAAAAAAAAGTTAAAAAGTTGTATTTTCCACCACTAACAATAGATGGCACATATTCTTTCTAACAGATAAAAGATTGCTTTGTGGTATCGGCGGTGGTAATGATGCCCAAATGTCAATTTCAATAACTTTACCCAACCTGCCTCTTAATCTAACATCCACCCATAATAAACACATTTCATAGTGTTAAAATATATACCACACAAAGTGCATGCTCCATTTAAATCTAGACAAATAAAACTTTCGATTAAATATGGTACTTTTTAATAAGTTATGCAATGGAAGTAATTTTATAATATCCTCTAATTACAAATAACTGTATACTAGCTCGTCAACAATTAAAATATTTATCTAAAATTTATATTTAAGGATAATTTTTTATTAATTAACAGTGTAATTAGCATTTTACAGTCATAAAATTATTTTTTATTTGAAATTAATGATAATTCACTGATCATAAATCCTCATTGTCATTATTATTATTATACAATAATAATTCCATTTGTTAAATTGTAAATATGAATTTTTATTGTATCCCAACCCAGTAAGTTGTGCATATATGTATATGTCTGTGTGTATTAAACTCAAAATTAATTTTGAATATAAATTTTAAAATAAATATAAGAGAAACAATTTTGTATGTTTTAAATATTTAAATTCTTTTTAATAAAATAATTATAGAAATTAGTTATTCTATCTTATTTCATTTGATATATTTAACATGTGTTTGTCTTAATTTAAAATTATTAATTTTTTTAATAATACCCTTAAAAAATGAATAAATATATAGTTCTACTTATACACTATACTTATTAATTATTTAGAAAATAAAAATATTTTAGTTATATAAATTATTTTATCATAAAATATAATTATATATAATTTTTTTGTTTTTAAATAATTTTTATAATAAATATTTTCTTTTCAGTAATATCACTAAGAACATTAGTGAGCAAACACGTAAGTTTAAAACATGAATCCAAACCCTAATCAGGAGTATTTGAAATTTTGAAATGACACGTGGCTTGCAACAAAACGTGACACCTTTGAATTGAATCAGGTGTAAGTTAGTGTGTTTTACGTTAATGCGATGCAAGATCCAAGTATAGGGAAGGAGTGGGACCCACCCTGTGAGACTCGGCGAAAATTCATTGGCACTCTTCATCTCTTCGTTCAAATTTCACAACACGACTTTATAAAAATACTAATAAACTAATAAGTAACCATTTAATAATTTAACGCAATAAAAATTAAAAAAAAAATGCGATCTGACAAGTGAGTTTTCGATGATAATAATATATTTTTATGTTTGGTTCTATTTTTATTTAGAATAAATTACAATACTTTAAGAAAATATAAGTATTATGTCTTTTTTCTTTGATGTTAAAATAAAATATATAGCTTAATCCTTTTGAATTAACATTTTAAAGTAAATTATACTTCTCTTTCTTAAGCAATGTAAGTATTACACTATCATCTCCTTTTATATTGAAATATACAATTTAGTTATAAAAAGATTGTAATTTAGTTCGTTCGACTTTCATGACCTAATACTACTAACGAATGTTTTCAAAATATTTTTTTAATTAAATTATAGTAAAATCTTTTTAATTTACCAAGTTACTCTTTAATCATTTAATGTCTAACATTGCTTCCTATCTCCACACTAACATTGTTTCTCTTCGTAAGTAGTTGTAGCCTTATAAGCAAAGTATATACATTAGGAGTGACAAAATAGTTAAGCAAATCTGTTGCTAGTGGTATGTAAAAAGACTAGCATTTGATGGAGAAAGAATTTAAGATTAGAAAATAGATTATAAAAATAAATTAATTTAGTACCTATAATTTTATTAAAAAAATGTACAAATATCTTAACAAATGTTTTTTTAAAATTATTCTTTAATATGAATTATTATATTTTTTTTATATAAAACAAAATTTGTGGTGTATTTTCATCTATTAAAAGAAACAAAAACTGCATATCTTAAAATAGGAAAAGAGAAAATTAAGTGCAATACTTTAATTTCTCAAAATAGTAAAGTGTGAAAGATATTTTAATCCTGAAATTATTTTTAATGAAAATTTTAAAATAGAGTATAAAGTGTAATGTATTTACGTTTACCAACGGAGAGGAAAGTGTATATCTTAATACAAGAGGAAATGACAATGTAGAGGATATTTTGTTATAACTCTTTAACGAAAGCTAACGAAACTTGAACGAAAAAATTTAAAAATAGAATAAAGTGTTATATACTCAAATTTGTCAAGTGAGGAGAGTTTATATTTAATATAAGAAGGGAATGCAGTGTTGATACTCTCACGTCTTAAGGGAGAAAAATATAACTTACTTTTTTTTAATTAAAATTATAAATATACACTCACTTATTCTTGCATTTTTTTCTGTTGAATTTTCTTTTCATCTCCTTTTTCTCTTTCTTTTATCACTTATTTGTCACGTTTATTATTTTTCTCTTTTTTACTTTTTTTCCCTCTCATCTTCGACCCCAATTTACTAAAAAACAGAGTAAAAGATATTTAAATTTTGACTCATCAAAGTTAAGTTAAATTTCTTCAAACAAATGAGTTTTTTATAATTATTTTTATATGCAAAATTTAAGTTTGATATTTTTTAAGAGAATAAAACTTTGAAATAATTAATTATTTTAATCATCACTATTTTAAATAAATTATTTACTTATATTTACTACTCCATCAAAATTTTAAACATTCACAAAATAATAACGCTTTTAACGAAAAATAAAAGAAATTATTAAAATAAAACTTTTAAAACGAAAAATAAAAGAAATTATTAAAATAAAACTTTTAAAAACATAAAAGAGTAAAATAAAAAATTTAAAACTTAATGAATTAAAATAAAAAATTTAAAAACATAATAATAGCTCATGTTTTACTTAAATATTCATAATATTTTGGTTGTGTGACTCTATATATGACAGCACTAGTATAGTAATTGATCCATTATATGTTTATGCTTCCTCTCTGCAACTCCAGAATTAAGAGTCTATGAAGGACACCAAGATCACACCAAGATCAGCAAGAAACTTGATAAAAGGTTTGTACTCCTTGTAACATCTTGGACGTTAATTAACGATGATAAACTAAAATGAAATTTTAAAATTAAGATGATATTTAGTTTGAGTGTTTATTATTTTAATTTTTAAAGAAAACAGAAAAAAGTAAAAATGCATTTGCTTAAAATTTAAAAATTATTTTCTCTGAAAATATTTTTAAAAAATAGAGTAAAAACTAAAAACAACAAATTAACGTTTATAGTCTCGTGTGAAAAAGTAAAAAAGTAATTTCATGTTATGCAATACATATTTCCTAATTCATATAAATTTAAAAAAGGAAAATTATATTTAGAAAAGAAAAACAGATGAAAAGTGAGATTTAGGGTTTTCTAAATTAATCTTTCTTATGATGACAGTGTTTAAAGCAGCACTTTCTGAAAAGAAACCAAACAATGAAGGACTCAGTACAAGAAGGCAGAATTGATCCCCGATCACATAACTTTGGATGTACGAATAATAAAATAAAAGGGTCCATTGACTGAAAATTGAGGGATGAGAAACACGACAAGGAACCGAATCAGCGAACCAGAATGTGCCATGAGGCACATGCACACCCACCTTTTTATGATGTGTCTGCTAAAGAACAGAAAAAATAGCGTACGCCTGGGCCCACACACCACACCACATGCCTCGTCTAAGTTAATGATGTGCGCCCACTGGCCACTGCTCCGTTTTTCATTTTTTCTATTTCCTACTTTTCTTACCATCATTAAATAACTAATGCTTCATTTGATGGGAAAAAAGATTACAAGATTATTCAAATATTTTTTCTGTTTGTTTTGAGAAAAAAATGAAAGGAAAAGTTGCTTTTATAAATATAAAAATTTTATTTTTTTCTTTTTATCATTTTCTTTTCGATTCAAATTTTAAACTTTTTCATCTTTTTTTTATTTTCTTTCCATTCAACTAAATATATCATAAATTTGCATCATTCGAAAGGTTTTTTTTTATGGGAGTTATTTGAGATTTTTTTATTTAAATCTCAACTATTCATGTTTCATTGGATTGGTCTAGTAAAGTGATATTTCTTATTATGACTCTGTATCTAAGTTTGAGGATAAGTTAAAGAATTCAAGTATCAAACTTTTGTTAATAACTTTTAGTGTTCTTAGAGTTTATATCAACACTAAATAACTTAGTCACAAAATTATTTCAATTGTCAATTAAAAAATAATTATAAACATATTCATAATTATATATAATATAAGAAAAATTATAAAATATAATCTTTAATTCATCCTTTTAAATACCCATTCTCTAATTAATTAAAAACAAATAATTTTCTAATTCTACATTTTATTTAATTACTCTCACTATTTTATAATTTTAACTAGATTTTTTAAGGAATCCCATAAAGCATGTTAAAGAATGTCTTTTTAACAAATAATGTAATGTCAATATTATGTTGGTGTGAGTGAATTAGATTGAAATCTTAAAAAAACTAAACTTAAGTATTATAGTTAAAAAAAGTATACTTTGAATAAGAGATTTCATTAAAAACAATTAATCAAATCTTTCACGAAAATTAATCATAAATAAAAAATTGATAAATATTTCAGCTTATAACTTAATAAAAATATACATAATATAACCTTTGACTTTTAGTTAATAATTTAACTTCCTTATTTTTCTTTTTTACAAATTTCTATTCTAATTTTTGTTCGTATTCTTAATTTAATTTTTCTTATATGTTTCTCTTACAAATTAGTACTATATTTTTGAAAATATATATTGTCTTTTCTCCACCTCTTCCGACACTCCGGATCCGATATATGTGTTGGCAAACGCAATGCAGTTAGCGGTAGACTATCGAGAAAACAACATACGGCTACGGCGCAACTAACATAAGGTAAGATGATGGATGTGATGTGATTCTCATGTCATCCATTCAGTCATCATCCATCCATTTCATGCATTACTATTTAACCATCTTCAATCAATTCAAATCTATTAAATACCACCAATTCTTTCTGTACATCGGCAGGGTTGAGATGGATCTATTTCTGTTTCACTTTCACTGAAATTTAAATTTTTATTTTGATCTGAATTTGATTTGATTAGAGTCCAACTAATACTATATAAGATAAGAATGTGTAAATTTAATTTATTATTATAATATTATATATAGTTAATTCATAAAATTAAAAGTGTGTAATATAATTATACTATGTATATTATGTAATTTAAGATAAATTATATCAATATAAATACAATATCATGTTGTTCATTAAATAAAGATGTTGTATTGTCTATATATAATTGTTTAAAAAATTATACTTTATATACGAATAATGTAAAATATTAGACTTAGATTGAAACAATATGAAGTATAGTTTAATTTTGTAAAAAAAAATGCCGTCATTATTTTTTTTATAAATGAAAAAATAAACTTATAATATAAAATAAATTATTAGTGTAATAGTGTGTAAAAATCAAAGGTTATATTAGACCTGATTTATTAATGATGTATCATTGATTAGGTTTGATGATGTGATATTTTATTTGTCACATCATCATTTAACCTAATGATATTAACAGTTGATAGTAAATTGAAATAAAAAAAAGTAGATATTTAATTGAAAGAAAAAGAATTTTTAAGTAGTAATCTAAAAATGACTTATTTTTCATATATAATTAGTGTTTTGTTGTTTATGATCAATGTATGCATGCAACATGCTATATTTTCCTTCACTCTTTCTTCTATTCTCTAGTCCCAAAATATATATTTCATCATTTGATCTTGTTGGATATCTTTTCAACTTTGGTCAAATATTAAATGTATGCATCTTAACTCTTTAATTTTATCTTTTTAATCTATTTCAATTGGTTAAATATGATAAATTGATAGGTAAGTTATTGTAAATTTTAAATAGTATTTTTTTATTCTTACTAATAAAAAAATATCTTATTAATTTAATGTATTTCTTATTTTAATTGAAGAATTATCTTAAAAAAAGGACAGGATAAAGTTTCTTAAGTCTATATAATAGTAAAATACATATATGTCCAACAAGTTATTTTAGTTAATTTTTAATTTTTTGACAACTTTTACAAATTTATTTGATCTAATAAAAGTGTTTGAGAAACAATTTTTTCTTATTGACTTATAAGATTTGCTTTTAAACATAACTTAAATTTACAATTTTTTTTTATTTTCAATAAAATAATAAAATTTATTATTTATCATTTTATCTAAAATTAAATTGTTTATTTTGATAAAAACTCTTCCTTATCATTTGTTAACTAAAAAATTATTTTTCATATCTAGAAAATAGATCATTTTCAGATTACTACCTAAACATTCATTTTTGGTCAAATGCCTACCTGAAAAAAATAATTATGTTTCAATCTACTATCTATTGTTAGTCCCATTTCATGACAAACAGAGTATCACGCTGTCAAGCATAATCACTGACACGTCATTACCATTGAAGGTGATGATGACGTGACACTCTATCTGTTACGTTATCACTTAACCGAAGTAGATTAACGATAAGTAATAAATTGAAACATAACTTTTTTTAAGTAATCATTTGAAAAAAAATAAATATTAAATAATAATTTAAAAATAGTCTATTTTTCATATATAAAAAATTTAATTAAGTAAGAACCTTAATTTATTTGTGTAGAATTAAGACATTCGTTCCTAGGGCACTTATGACCGACCTCCAAAGACTTGCGTCATAGGTTGAAACACAACCCAACATCAATAATTGGACTTTTTATTGGAGCCAATAGCTTAACATGGTAAAATATATATTATGATAAATTAATTATGTCATAATAATATATATTATGCTAAAAGGGACCGGCTGCTTACTCTTGACAAATCTGCTTTTTTGAATAAGGATTCCTTCTGCCTTTTATGTTCAAATGAGGCTGAGTCAAATGCTCATTTGTTCTTTTCTTGTAGGAAATATCTTCAAGTTTGGGCTCACATTCGTGATTTGGCTCCTTTTCGTAGGCGTTTTACTTCTTTGCAGCGCATTACTGACTCTTTAATTAAGGACAAATTCACATCAGGTGTTCAAGGAAAATTTCGTTGTCTAACTATAACAATTACAGTTTACTGCATGCATTTGGTTGTCTAGGAACAAGCTGGTTTTTGAAGATTATCAATTTTCTGTAATAGAGTTTATTAGTAAGATTAAGTTTTTTATGTATAAACAAGCCCACCTGTTACATTTATTTTAACATCTTGATATAGGCATTCTTATATTAGGGAGACTTTTGATTTTCTCTAGCATTGTTATATCATTTTGGGTTTAATATAATTTACATTTTTCCCAAAAAAAAATAATAAATTAATAATCATAACAATATCAATTACTACTACCTTTCTTTTTACGTCCTTTGACTAGATATTTGTATATACATGCGTAGTTATAAAATTAAACTTCAAGTCAAATGTGGTGCTTAAATGAAGTCATTCGCGCACAGTGACAATTTTAACTTTTAAGATTGGAAGACGTTTATGTAAGGTCATAGCATATTTTTATATTGTGATCCATTATGATTGGGTACGAATTACATATAGCTTTATTTTATTGTTAGTGTTAATTGTTTCATAATTTGAAATTGATTCCTATATGTATTCATTAATAATTAATAATAGTAAATAAATAATTATTCCCTCTTATGTAAGAAGTGCACGTCCACAGAGACCTGAACTTAGTTTGTGATTTGTAAAAAGAAACAAAAACACCTAAAGGACAAGCTTGTTTGTTCTTTCGTCAAGAACCATGAAACACACGCAAGAAAATTGTCTTCGGAACTGATGCCAATTCCAACTACATCCACGAATCCGCGTTGGAGAAGACTAGAGAGTTAGTTGATGGAATGGGGTGTCTTGACCTCCACAAAACTTCCACTAGGAAACATCCCTAAGAATATGGAGGCTTTAGGTTTGAACTGCGTCATCACTAGTGCTATTTACTTGCTAGATAACTCTTACAATTCCATATTCGACTAAAAAAATTGTGCATTAACTATGCATAATAGATATATAGTGTAATCACAAATTATTATTATAAAAAGTTTATTGATAATTAATTTTCGCCAAAGAATCTAATTAATCATTTTAAGTGAAATCTCTCCTTCCAATTATATTTTTTTCATCCACAAGATTCAAACTTAAAATATTATTTAAGAGAATTGAGTCTAAAACCACTCAAATCAATGACTTGTTGATTAATTAATTTATATTATCAATACATCATCTTTTAACCCCTAATAATTCTCCTGAGTGAAACTAACATGATGCTAGAGCTAAAAAATTTGTTCAACGAACTCCTTGTAACTACAAATGACTTTCCGACTGCGGGTGCTTGTAGATCAACAACTAATTTATCAACACCAAACAAATGGAATTCTTCTGATTCCATAGGCAATAACTATGGTCACGAAATCTAAAAATTCACTCAAATGTTTTTCAACTTTTCCAACTTTCAGCGGGGTAATAATGAGCATGTATATACTAATCCCATCTGTCACTTTAATTTAGTGGTACACCAGGACACTAAAAATTGCGGTGGTAAGTAAAACATTGCATTGATCACGGAACGTGTTTCCTTTAATAATAATTGTTGCCTTAACTTGAGGCAAATAATATTAGTTGAAATGAAATTGAAACAGTTTTGGGGTATAATTTCCAAAGCCCGCAATGCCCCTAGACGTGCCTGAAGCGGTCGCTCAATTTAAGCCATGGGCACCATATATATCATAAATTGGGGCCTAAACTATAAAGTCTTGCTTCACAATTTTTCAATTTGGCCCAAATAACTAAATTATATTGGGAAGAGTTTATTTATATTTTATTTAAACGTATCTTATGCATAAATATTGAAAAAAAAAAACATAAAAATACTTTATCATACTCTTAAGTTATTATTAGCTTATTTTAATAAACTCTCTAAGATGAACATCTTGTTAATATATATCTATAAGGACTAAAATTACACAATTGTGATACTTTTGAAAGATTCAATTAGTGCAATTGAAACCTCAAGAATTAAAATCATTTAGAAGAAAATCACACTTTTTTTTTGTTTAAATCAATTGAAATAAAAAAAGATAAAATTGCACAATTGAGGTACCTAGAGCATTAGAAGTGTAATTTTTTTATCCATAAAAATAAAACTAAATATTAGAGAGTTTATAACAAATTAAATAGCTAATTTTGTTAAACAAAATCGAGTTAGATTCTAGAAGTGTAATTAAATCCAATAAATAAAATTTGATATTTAATATCAAAAAATCACATAAATAAAAAAAACACTTCTAAGGAACACTCTCACAATCACAAAAACATTTTTTTAATGGCAAAAATATAAAATATTCTCTGCATACAAAAATCAGCTTAAATAATGTATATACGAATCATGAAGTGCGCGTTTGAATGAGCATTGATAAAATTGATTTTAAATCAAAGTGATTTTAGATCAACGTGATTTTGAAGTAACTAATTTTTGTTTGGGTAACTTATATTAGAAAATTGATTTTTAAAGAGAGTAATGTTTGAATACTTTTAGTCATAATTGATTTTGAAAGCAAAATTACTAAAATAGACCTTAAGTCTTTGAATACTTATTTGTTATTATAATTTACTATTTTTTGATATACATATAAATAAACTAAAATTAAATAGATATATAAACTCGTATTCATTGTAAAAAATTAAAATGAACATAAGTACACAAATGTATCTAAATTAAAAAGTACAAATAAGAAACATATATAAAGTCAATCAAATTCAATAATAAATATAATATTAGTTTTTTTTTCTTGCACCGTATAATTTCATCTCGAATATAGTCTCGAACATGATTCATCTTTGGTGCAGAAATTATATTTAGAACTTGGGATTGATCAAAGCTAGTCTCATTGTGATTATTATAATCTACATCAATAAATTTTTAACTACCGAAATAAACAAAGTCTTAAGAAAATATGAATGTTCAACTAGTGCAGTATAACATAGTCTGTCACAAAAAATACAAGGGTATTATAAAGAAACATGTAAATAATAATATTTTATAATTTCTTGAATCAATTCATGTTGAATTAAAAGTTCTTCCTACCTGTTTCGAAGTTACAGTAATTTTGAGGACCAAACATAAAATTATAAAATGGTATCCAAACATACAATCAAATCAAGTTTGATCAAAATCACCATAATTTACCGTGGTTATACTACCAAACCAAACATGCTCCAAAACATTATCCCCGATTCCCAATAATCAATGTATTAACTATTTTCTTCATGACCTATATATATTATAAAATCATAGGTATTAGTTACATAGCAAAAGATGTGGTTGAAATCTTCACGTCATTGATTTTATTTTATTTTAGGTGTCACCACTTGACGAAAAAGTTAACTTATTACCCATTAGTTTAGGGGACACATTAATCATGAACAAGTGTATCACAGCCAGCATGGCTCATACTTCATACAGCGCGCGGGATACTTTTACACCATTTGTCTTTTTCTAGTATAAAAAATATTATTTGAATTCCTTACATCAATTGGATTGGAACTGACATTATCTACTTTCCTGTGTCAATTTCTCCCCCCTCTCTCTATATTAAAAATTTTAATAAAATTTAATTACGTTACATGGTTGATTACCAAGTGTTATGTCACGTTCAATAAATGTCGAATGCATGCATACATCAGTACATCACTCTCCTTTTCATTTTCTTCCAAAAGCACATATTAAATTGATCTATGACACAGTACTCGCTAGCTGTTTGCAGACTCTGCAATTAGGTAGGCATGCTAAAATAATTTCCTGTACTTAATTAATTAACAACTATATTATACAGTACTTTTACGAAACCATTCATCTTTTTCATTGAGCCATCTTCTTGTTGTTTTGTATGATAAATTTGCAAATATGCATATTAGCATATAATTTCTTCCAACTATCCTTCCAAAGGAGTGACTAAATTTCCTGTAGAATATTATTTAAGTTCTCACGAGTCAATGACCCTGACATCTAAATATATTAATTCATTTCCATATCATTATTTATTTTGTCCGTGGTGTTGGAATCATGTGTCTGCAACTATCCTAAGTCGTTCCATTTACTAACTTTTCAGTTTATATTATCTCTTTTCATTATCAGATTTTTCAACCATCGAATTCATCATTTTGCTTTTCGTTGGACCAAACCTGTATTTATGAAATCGTCTGCAACGGTAAATTAATTTTATAGACCAACAAAAACTGGATAACTTCCACACCAAATTACCATAAAAGTTCTTCAAATTTATTTATTATATATTTAGAAGCATATATTTTACTCAGAATATATATACTCGAAGAAGAAAAGAAAGATATTTGAGAAATAATGATTGAAAAAAATGATAATGATTTATGTTTATTGATTATTTTGTATCAATATTATGATAAAAAAAAAATCGATTTCCGCTTGCTAGATTAATCTTTGGATTATTTATCTTTTGACTATACATAGTTGCAGTGAGCTACTATTGATTAAATTGGTCCGGTTTCATGATCAAGGATTTTCATTTTTTTTTTTTATCGTAATAGCTGATATCCTGATTATGATTGATCATAAATATTCGAAAAACAATTACATAATAAATTACACGGTTTATTTCTGTTCATATTCAATACCAATTAATATCATATATAATTGTCGTATACTAATTGGCTTCCAGATCCACGTGTGAAGGAACACTAGCATAAAAACATAGGTATAGTAGTTCTATTGCCTTATATCAGCACAAATGGTAGCTAGGCACATCCTTTCTGTCTTGGTCACTTGTACAAGGCATTTGTTCTTGCTTAAGAACAAGGATTAGGTACTAATATATTTGAATCACTACCTTGTGGGGCTCGGAGTGTATAATTGATTTATATTACTACTGATTTAGTCTGACCAATAATTATAATTGTTCTTAATAAATAGGCCCTTGGTAACTATATTCCTCCCCACAAAATTAAAGTCCACCAAACATTAAAAAGAAAATAATGGCAAGGATCCTAATTAGTTTATACCATTAATGACAGATAATTCGTTTGAAAATACAACCATTCTATTATATAATTGAAAGAAGCCAATTCACCACCAAATATATAAGAACCCAGATGTTTTTCAACATTTGAAAAATAAAAAATACGTTTTCCTAGCTTCCTTTTTTAATCTTTATTTATTGTTTCTTAATTATACTACTTTAGAAGGAGTGAAATCAACCTTGTGCTACTACCAATTTTATATATGTGCCTTGAATTGACTAGTTCGTGTGTTTGTCTCAATCGTGTGTGACTGTGTGAGTGAGAGACAGAGAGAAAAGCTCAGTTATACATCATTAATTTGACTTCTTAATTTGACTTGTTAGCTTAACGTGATATGGGAGGGAAAGCCTAAAAGATTCTGTGGGGTTTTCTGAGAGACGGATGCAAGAGGAAAAGGTGTTTAGATAATCCAAATGAAGGGGTGGCTCTTATATATAGCTACTTTGTAAACTTAATATATCATTTTTGTTCAAGGACGACAGAAAACAATGACTTCAACATTAATTAATTTTGAATTGTCATATATATTACACTGTATTTTTCTTAGCTTTACCACCAACTTAAAAGTAATTAGTTGCCTTTTCTTTTTCGATCTTTACCAATTCGTTTGTTGAGTTTCCATGCACGTCGTTGTTTGGAATTTGATATATTGCATCAAAATCTTACAAACATATATAATATTCTTTTCTTCAATATTTTTTGGTATAAGACCTTTCATGAGAAGTAATCCTATATATATTTAAATTAAAAATATCTACAGCATGTACGGATTAATTCTTTTATCGGGATTTTCTTTCTCTTCTTTAATGTGTTTCCTAGTTGGCTCCTCTCACATGCAATGTACAATTTGTATTATTTATTGACTAGTGACATGCTATAATTTATAAAGTAGTTACTATAGTGGAACAGAAATACTAGACACGAGTTTAAATGACTAGTACTTTATGTGCGTGCTACATAGTAGAAGTTATTATGAGAACACTAGACAGTGTAATAGTATTATTACCATATGGGTATGGTGGAAGCTTCAGAGAAACAGTTTACATGTATTTTCTTACTCTCATAACCGTTATCTCCTTCATCCGTGTGAATCAAATTATGATGCAAGACAGTTGCATAAATGGGACCCTCCTAAGCCAGTGTTGCAAGTAAACCAAGCAAAAAAACAACAGAAAAGCCTTAAGTATTAAGTACTAAAGGCAAGACACAGAGCTTATAACAAAACTTTTTTCAGATAACCTTTTTCTCTTCCCTCATAGATTCTTAGGTTACTTTCAAATATAATATTAACCAGGACATGCAATATTGCAACCCTCTAGACTATTCATATTCAATTCCCTCTCCCCTAGCCACTCTTTTCTCTCATTATATAAAGCTTCTTCCACCAAACCTGTTTCTCACTCTCATTCTTATTACCATCATCATCATCTCCCAATAGGTTTTAATTTTCCTTGCTACTGATCAATATGGAGGAGTCTCAGTACTTGCTGTGGATCAAGAGAAAACAAATCTTGAAGTCACACATTCAACAACCATTTGGAACCAGCAACAACAACAACTCATCATCATGGGAGGAAAGGGCTTTTGCAGAAGATGCTGCTAGGATACTTGGTGGGTGCATATGGCCTCCAAGGTCTTACTCATGCAATTTCTGTAAAAGAGAGTTTAGGTCTGCTCAGGCTCTAGGGGGACACATGAATGTGCACAGGAGGGACAGGGCTAGACTCAAACAAAGCCTTAGTCACCATAATGAAGCCCTTCAACATCATCAAAAAAATGATTGTAAGTCATCAAGTGCTCAATTTTCTGAAGAGAATTTCAATTTCTTTCTCTCATCTAGATAGATATTGTTGTCTTAATAATCCTTATATAATTACTCTAACCTTAATAACGGCAGGTACAGTTGCAACAAGCAAAGTCTCATCTTCTAGGGCCTCAACTATATCTACCCAAGAAATTTGTTCTCATCAGCCTACCATGTCCCTTTATTCTTCCTTAATTGGGTGGGGACATCATCACCACATGGAGTCTCCTGATTCAGAACCAAAAGGGCAAGTGAATGCAAGGGAAGAATTTTTAAAAGGTTTGGGTTGTAATGATTATGTTGAAACAAGTTTGTCTGTGGGACAAAGTGCAGTGTTTGGCCAAAAATTACCAACAACTGAATCATGTGGGGACGAAAGCATCAGTTATAAAAGATCAAAGACTTCTATGCCTCCTTTGCCTGGAGTTTTCCTCAAGCCATGTTCAAATGATAGAAACCTAACTTTTCAGTCTGCAGAATTTGTACTTGGACTCAAGCCTGGAATGGAAGACTTAGATCTTGAACTCAGGCTGGGGAAGCCACAGAAAGTTATTTAGTATATAGGACAAACAAAAGAAGTTGTAGTGGAGTGTCAGTGTTTGCCTTTTTTTTTTTCCTTTCCTATTAGAGGTTCATAGAAAGTAGGCAATTAAGAACCTTCTTCGCCTGACTAAACCCACCTTGAGTAGAATTCTCAGGTTTATTTTCAAGAGACGTTAATTTGAATACTAATGTTATCTCTAGTTGCATATGTTTTGTTTGAGCATAGTGTAATGTTATTATCTCTAGAATTATGAGTAATGTTATTTTCACATTTTTACAACACTAAGAAATGTAAGAAGAGAGAATAGTGTTAAGATAAATGAATGGTATGGTGAACAGAATAAAATTAACAAAAGTATTATGAGAATCTTAAATAAGAGATCGAATAACATTTATCTTGAATTATTAGTTTGGCGACTGCATGTAGTTCATCATTGAAAGCAAATGACAAATGAAAATACAACACTATATATAGTACTTCAACAATATGTAAAATCTCACCATCTCAAATGTGATAATTAAGTTGGACAAACTCTAATAGTATGTTAATGGAAAATGGAATCTCTGAGCTAGCTAGGGTTTCACAACAAAGGGGCTATGCAATGACAAACAAATAAACACAAACCAAATTGGATTTTTGCTCAAGAAAAAAACATTTTTTTATAAGTTTATTTTATTGATATAATAAACTTTCTTCTCCTTTGTTGTGGGTCTAAGTTTAGAGGGGAATCAAAGAGGAGGAAAGTTGAAGTGTAAGGTGATAATTGAAGTGGTGAGAGAACTGACAGTAACTGACAATTAGAAGTCACTTCAGCTACATATATTCCAGGGAACTAACAGTAGTCACATGCACATAAATCTGCACAAAATTATGAATAACCTTTTTACACGGATCATTACAAGTGATCGCTCAGCCACTTACCACTTCACCTCATCATTCCCATAAATCCAATCTGTTCAGTTGCTTTCCACATGCTTCTTCCTAACACTTCCAAAAAACCAACCAACCACACGGAAATTGAATATTAATACAGCACAGCCAAATATTAATTTAGTTTGGTAGAGAACGAAAGGACATCACATCATTGGCCTTATTAGCATATATGTCATTGTTTTTTTTTTACTCTTGGTGTGAGATATTATTGTTATATATTCATGTTAGTTATAGTTATCCCTAAAAATGTCCACTTCTTATCTTTCAAATATTTCGAAGCCCAAGACTCTTGTGCTGCCTGTAGTTACTTAAAAACAGTGTTAGCCACCTTATTGTGACAGTGACCGTTCCTCCAGAATACACGCGGGGACGTCATAGTCTCTTCTTTTTAGCCTTTCTTTGTAAGGAAATGTGATGGAATATCGCTTTTGACTTCATGTTCTTTGCAGTTTGCGAAGAGGAACACAGAACCATTGCTGTCTGTCTTAGATCAAGGGGGAAATCCAGCTACCCTTTTCACAAAAGTTTTCCCATTATGGGCTACATTTATATTCATTCACATAGCGATAGAAAATTGGCACGAAAAAGAGTTTAATGAAGAAAAGCAAGTTTGCCACCAACAATTTCATTAACCATGGATAATGTGCGAATTTGGATGAGCATTTGATAAAAATTAATTTGAAATCAAATTAATTTTGGTTAAAATTGATTTAAAGTAATGTGATTTATATTTGAATATTTTATTATAAAATTAAATTAAAATTAAAAGTAAAATTTAATATAAAATTTTGAATTCAACTACATAAAGTTGTTTCAACTCAAATTAATTTTGAACTCAATTAATTTTTCAATATCAAATCAAATATGCATAATAATGTACATGGAATGTACACTTATGCTAAATACATGTCCACTAATTTTATACCAAAAAAAATTAACTCTTAATTGAAAAATAAGGACAAGAAAGATCAAACTCTAAAATATTTCACCATCAAATGTATATATGGATCAGCTGATGATGTAATATTGCTCTAACTTAAATAATCGTGTGAGTTGTAATTGTGAAAATGCAAGTAGAGGGTAATCGTGGTCTCTAAAAAAGAAAAACTCTAAAACTCTTCATAAAAATAAGGGAGGTTAGCAGAATTAATAAATTATTTAAAAAATTATATTATTAAGTAAAGCTACATGAATTTTATATTATATTTCTACCAAAGGATAATTTGGTCTTTGACTAGAATATTTAAGCATTGGAATTTTATTATTTGAACATATGACATTATATATCTGTATGTTTCCCTTATTTGTTATTTTTTTCATGTACACACACGCATCTCGAAAATATGTCACAAAATCAAATAGACAACCTTTGTTAGTATCTCAATTTTGTATTGATTTTTTCCCACTTGAGCAGTGCTATGAAACCAACCTTGTGAGCCTGTAGCAACTACTAAATTCATTCCGATAATTGTCTTTTTATTGGTTTGGACTTCCTTTTTTTTCTAAAAACTTGCTCACGCAACCAACCCTAATTGGTAGAGGAAGTGGTGTTACTGTGTTACTCACCACTGAGTTTGCGAATTTATGATTACAATTGGTTTTTACTTCAATTGAAAGTAGTGGGGTTCATGGGATGATTTTGATTAATTAATGCAACATTTTGATTTTTGGCAATATATGCCTGATATCTGGCTCTATGGTAAAGATATATACATGCAGCAGAGAGAGAGAGGTCACATGGCCGGGGATGATGATGTGTGTGTTTCTGTTTTTCTTTTGGGTATTTATTGTGGGAATTAATTCAGATCGATACATGTTCCTTGCTTTAGCAAGTTTGTTTACTTTATTTAGGGTGCTTCGATGTATGCAAAGTCTAGTGATAGTGTTTGTATAGCTAATTGCTATATACTGCTGAAGGTTTAAGCGTCTCCAGAGATTGAAATTGTAGCTACCTAGCACGTGTGTGTCTATGCATTAGGATTGTTTCTAGCTTCTGGCAGTGAAAACAACTACACAGACACTTCGTCGTAT
Source organism: Glycine soja (assembly GCF_004193775.1). Taxonomy (NCBI): domain Eukaryota; kingdom Viridiplantae; phylum Streptophyta; class Magnoliopsida; order Fabales; family Fabaceae; genus Glycine; species Glycine soja. The sequence goes on from NC_041019.1 coordinate 2,893,782, forward strand.
AATTAATCTATTCATTGGTTGTGAAAGACGATTTGACAAATGACACTTCACAAGCTTATTCTCTCCTTCCTACAATGTCGCGCTTTACTCTTCCATGCAGAAATTGAAACCTTTTTAAAGATAAAATAGTAGTTCTTTCAATTTGACAAAGGGGAAGTAAGAATAGGGGCTTCTACAATCTTTACATGCACGTGATGGCAATTGTAAATTGTAATGAATCTCCCCCGTGACTAGCTATAATAGGGTTTTGTAATTTTGTGGCTTCCTAATTAATTACCTACTCATGTGAATGTGCCACATGATTAATTAAAATTCCTTGGGAATGAATTGCATTTGAAAAATAGTTGCTTCTTTATTGATTAAAAGAAAAACTCCATCAAGAAATTGGTTCAAAACGTGATTATTTTTAATGCATGCCCTTGTATAGGATTAGGTAAATCTATAGTTTATGACTGAAAGTCAAGCTCAGTATTATTATCTACCACATGAACAAACCTAAATCATGGCACTCTCTTATTATGGATAAGCATATATGATTGTAAGCAGGGTATGAAAAAAAACCAGTTTAGACCAAACCGGTTTGTAACTACACTAAAATCAAATTAGTTTTCATCTGAACTAATTCAAAAACAAAGAACTGCACTGTTGTATAAAAGTGATTTGGTTGATTGAATTATTTTTACAAAATCGATTAGGTTAACCAAATCCATTTTTTATTTTAAAAAAAATTCAAAAATCGATCAGTTCTTGAAACTAGTTTAAACCCAATTTAAAATCAATTCAATTCAAAATTGATTTTTCAAATTAGTTTGATTTCAAATTGATTTTTTAAAACAATTGGACTGTTTGGATTAAAAATCAAACTAGTTAAAACGGTTCAGAATTGATTTAATTTGGCTTTTTTAACTGAACTGATTTTTGTCATTGGTTGTTTCTTTTTTTTAAAAAAAAACATATAAAGTTAAAATCAATCAGCTAAATAATTTTTAAATAAACATAAATCTAAGTTTGACTTATCGTTTTTCATATTTATAATTTGCATTGCACACTTGTGTGAGTCCTTTTCCACAATACTACACTAAAAACAAAAACATGCTTGGAACCACTCTCTTGCCTCACCAGCAGTGACAACACAATGGGCCCAACTGGATGTCAAGAAAACAGTAATTGGGCCCATATAAAAACCACAGCAGCAAACAGCACATATGCCCAATCACAAACGACGTCGTTTTGTTGTAAGATGACAAGCACGTTCTTCAATCTTCATGGTCTGTTCAATTAAGATAAGAACGTAAGCAAAAGCAAAAGCAAACAACAATGGCGAATCCTGAAGGCAGTAGCAGAGGCTCAAGATGGTCCCTTAAGGGAACCAATGCTCTCGTTACTGGAGGAACACGTGGAATCGGGTACGTAATTTTTTCTTCTTTTTTTTTTTTTTTCTGGATTCTATTTGTTGCGTGAATTGAATTGGGTCTCTTGATTCTGGGGTTTGTTAAAATGACTTAAAGTTTCGTTTTTTGCATGATGTGTTTTCTGGGTGTGGTTCACTTCACTGTTGATTCAGGCACGCTGTGGTGGAGGAACTAGCGGAGTTTGGTGCCACAGTGTACACTTGTTCCAGGAATGAATCAGAGTTGAATGCATGCTTGAAGGAGTGGAGCAGAAGGGATTTTCGGTTTCTGGGTTGGTTTGTGATGCGTCTTCTCCACCCCAAAGAGAGAAACTCATTCAGCAAGTGGCAACTGCCTTCAACGGCAAGCTCAACATACTTGTGAGTCTTTTTCTTTATTTGTATGTTTGTAAATTGGAATAGTTTGTTTTGAATTTGTTGTGCTTAAAGTTGTTTCGAATTAAAAAAATTATATATGAGTTTGTGAAAAAGAAAAAAGGGAAAGATAGGTTATGTTGCCCCAAAAAATTTTAAAAAGTTTAATTTATATATACTGTCAGTATAATTTTTTTTTACATGGATATATCATATAATCCTATTCCATAATATGAACTTCCAATTATGTATGATGTACTCTATCATTTTTACTTATGTGAAAGATATGTTATGTTACCCCAAAAATATTTAAAAAGTTTAATTTATATATACTGTCAGTATACTTTTTTTTACATGGATATATCATATAATCCTATTCCATAATATGAACTTCCAATTATGTATGATGTACTCTGTCATTTTTACTTGTGTGAAAATTTAGAAAAGAAATCTATTAGGCGGTTGTAAATAAAAGTGGTTTGTAGACTGTAGTAATGTTACTGATAAGAAGTGCATGTTGAAACATGTCAAGGCTAGAGATTTCCTTGGATTATAGTATTATCTTTAGAAGTGTCATATTATTATCATATACTTTAAAAATTTAAAGATACGGATACTATCTTATAGACTGTATGATAATAATATGACACATTTCAAGATAATACTTTTGAAATCAAGGAAACTATGCTGTCAAAAAGGGTGTAAGTGAATGTATGGAGCACTTGATACTTTATTTAGTGTTTACTATGTTAAATTTCAAAATCTTTTGGAGGTCCTATACCCTGATGCAACTCAGTGGCTCTCTGCCTGTGTTTAGGATAGTTGGCAGGATAACCTGTGTGTCCAGCTTTATCGATGACTGTTTAGTTTATATTGGGATATCAGTTACTGAATATGTTAGAGATCGATCTTATGTATTATAATTCAAACAGGGTTTCAGTATACTGTATTGTTGTATGATGCTATCCTGTGTTGTAATAATATTTCTGATAATTCACTCAATTTGCAAGTGATTATTGGATAAATAAATAATTGGCAATTTCTGGATTTATTTTGCCCAATTAAGACTATCTGATTGTTGCTTGAAATCCATTCAGAAGGGCAGCATTAATATCTGCACAATGCAGTTAACAATTGAAAACATAGACTTGTAATTATTTGTTGATGTCAGCGTAAAACTGTTAAAATTAAAAATGTTAAAATAGCTAGACTTGTTTCTCCAATGAGCAAGACTTCAGCACATAATAAATTTTGTTTCTATCATCATCTTGTGAGCTTAGGTAAACAATGTTGGAACAAATGTGAGGAAACCAACAATTGAGTATACAGCCGAAGAATATTCAAAATTAATGGCAACTAACTTGGACTCTGCATACCATCTGAGCCAACTTGCTTATCCTCTTCTTAAAGCATCTGGAAATGGAAGTATTGTGTTCATTTCCTCTGTTGAAGGTCAGACAAGCTTATGCTGCAACTAAAGGTGAGTTGATGTAAAATTATGTCATCTCCGGTTCAAACATAGATTACAAACTATTTTGAAAGATATTGACCAAAGAGATTCATCATGCTGTTTTCTTCAGCTGCCATCGATCAGCTTACCAAATATCTTGCTTGTGAATGGGCAAAAGACAATATAAGGAGCAACAGTGTTGCACCTTGGTATACCCTAACATCACTTGAGGAACCTGTAATTCTCTTTCAACTTGTTTTGTTTCCTGTTCCAAGGACTAGTCATTTCCTTGTTATGAAGATTGGTTAATTATGTTGACGGAGTAAAATTGAGTTGAATGAGAATTGAGAAGTTAACTGATCAGTCATTATTAAATTCTATGCAGATTTTGTTGGTCCTGTCACCACCTTCATCTCTCTAGTCTTCATACAATGTTCTAAAATATCAATGCATAATATGTGCTTTCAAGTTCTTAAATTCATGCTCCTTTTAAGTTTTAAGGATTACTATTCAGCATTTTAGGAGTATTCTGATAAAAAAGAGTGTCTGAATATCAATCTTTTAGATTATTGAATTGGGAAATCTAATTAGCCTGCATATTGGGATGCCTCATTGAGTTGGATACCTATAGACCCAACCCAAGACAGTTGTTGGGTTGATATTAGGAATTGATGAGGGCCCAATGCAATCATCATGGCGCAAGTGTGCATGTTGGAGATCATACATTAACTAGAGATATGACCAAAATAGTGTATATAAGCGGGGAACAATTCTCATCTCTTGAGCTAGATTTTGGAGTTGAGTCAGGCTTAAACCCAAATTTTAACATAGTATTAGAGTCTATCCTAACACTTGTTATTAGATCTATCAAACCACCTGTAATGTCAAGTCCTGGTGTTAAATTAGGCCCAAATTCTAAGAGTACAGTGTGTATTTGTGTATGCTGGTTTTTTGCTAATAATTCATAGCCTTGCCCTTACCTTTTTTTAAGTGCATATGAATTATACTTGTACATATTATGCATGTTAGCATGATTATCAGTATAACTAATCTTCAAATGACAACATTATCATCTTAACTTGGGAGTGCTAATTGTACCTTTTTTCTAACAGTTGCTTGCAAACAAACAGCTTGTTAATGAGATAACATCTCAAACGCCGATAAAGCGGATGGCAGAAACGCATGAAGTTTCATCCTTGGTGACTTTCCTTTGTCTGCCAGCAGCATCCTACATCACTGGACAGATTGTTTCTGTTGATGGAGGATTCACTGCTAATGGATTTCAACCCAGCATGAGAATTTCTTAAAGCAAAATGGTCATTTTTATTGTTGGATTATGTGAATAAAGTGGTGGCCACTTGAAATTTGGACCATCTATGATCAACTTGTTTTGATTGGTCAATGAATTATTTTAGTATTTTAGAAATTTACATTGCCATATTCAACGGCTATCATTGTGAGATGATTGGTGCTCTTGGATCACCTTAAATCAAATGCAGAGCTTCAAACAAATTTGATTCGCATTTCACATGGAGCCAATAGCTAACAATAGTCAATGTTATGCTAAAATACAAAACCTCTAATCATACGTCATGTACTGGAATCTGTGTTGTGTTTTGAATATCACATCTAATAGTTATATTCCCCGTGTTCCCTGAGCATGGATATCAGTATATACGGATGATGTGTATCTGATTCGACTTATTTCCAAAATAAGAAAGTATACTTATATTTCCTAAGTATAGTAGCCTGGCATACCTTTTCCAAATCGTGTTAGATATTAATGGATAAATAATTAAATTTGTCCATGAAATTGTAAAGCATTAATAAATTGATTTTTGAAAAATAAAAAATACAAATTTAGTTATTAAATGTGTAAAAAATGTGACCAATGAGTCCTGATAATAGTTTGATGATAACTTGATTCTTGAATTTTATAACTTAATGTCAAATTATTTTTAAAAAATATAATTTATTATTAAATTGATTTTTAAACATTACAATTTAATAACAAGATGATTTCACAAATTTAAAAACATAATTTATTTGTTGCATTTTTTACATATTCAATGACTAAATTTATATTTTTATTTTTAGGGATCAATTTATCATCACATCATACTTTCAATAATAAATTTGATTATTTACCCTTTCCCTATTATAAACATATTTTATACATTATGGTTCTTTTTTTCTTTTGTGTACAAAGCACGTTTTTAGACAAGTACTGTATGTTTATTTTCAAATATTGGTAAATGTAAAGAACTGAATTTAAGGGTACCATAAATTAATTGTTTTAGACAATAAAAAGAAACAAAGCCCCAACTACGATAGATTACTACAATAAAAATAAAATAAAAACTAATAAAATTCTAAAATAACTATTTCAAACATTCATTAAGGGGTTGTTCAAGAATATGTAACCCTAATCGTTTGGGTTTTTCAAGAGACATTATCAAGCCAGACGAGTATTTCATTTCTCTCTTGTTTACTGGATAAAGGGTGACAAATCTCTTTAAACGTTTTATTTATGTATTATAATTCATTAAGGGGTGGACTTAACCAGGATATATGTTATAACCTACCCCTTAAACTAAAGCTTTAAACTTATCCTATTATTCTAATATAGTTCTTATTTTATATATTGGGATGGAACTAGCCTAAATGTTTTCAAAGTATGGTTTTCTCTAAAAATTATTGTATAGTTTTTTCTATAAGCAAATGTAAATTTTATTATTAATATCCAAATTTAGTAAGCAAATGTTTGTTATTATCTAAAAAATTATTGTGTAGTAAGATTTATTAAATAAGTCTGTAAACCTATCTTTTAATAGTGTAATTGGCTTACACTAACATGAATATAATCTTAAAATATTATAGTAAAAATTCAACAAAATAATAAAAATAATAATGATACTATCATTATGTTATTTCTATTTATTTAAATTAGCCATCCACTTAGACTTCAAATGTCTTTAAAATGAATTAAAATTTGACATTTTAAACTAATAAACTTTGTAAAAAGTCTTGACTACTTATTTAACAAATAAATTTAGCCTTAATTGTCCAATCTGGAGTAAGCCATAGGGATCCCTAATAATAAATGAAAGAATCTAAATACTACATCGTTGAAAATTGTAGACCTGTTCCCTGAAGATATGATTTGGATATGGGCATGTCCTTACCAAAGTTATTTGATATGTCGATTAATACTATTATAAAAAGAAAAAGAAAGTTACATGACTCTTATCTCTCTCATACTAAAGCGTGTAGCTTAAAAAGTTCTTCAAATATGTTTGTCTAATTCGTCTCAAATTAGTTGGCATTAATATGACTTTCAATTTAAAACTTGTCAATTGGTGGATTAATAGAGACAGAAAGGTTCCCCCTAAATTTTAATGTAGTTACATCCTAAAATAGTCTCCTCTGAATTAGTTTACATATTTAGCAATTAACAATTATGTTAAAAGATATATATATATATATATATATATATGAATGAGAGAAGAGATCAAATTATTACATTAATATAACTTTATTTTTATAACTTAATATAATATATATTTTTTATTTATTTAACCGTTAAATTATATTTAAATATTAATAAAATTATTTATGTCAAATTTTATTAAAATTAAACAAACAAATAGTTAACAAACCTTTCAAATCTGGCATTAGACGTACTCCCCACTCAAAATCAAAAAACTAAAGTAACCAACCTGCACTACATGCATGTTTGGTTTCACATCCTAGATCTTATGTTTAGAGCAGGATCACATAAAACATAATACAAAAACAACTATTAGTTACGCTGGAAATCCACGTTTGATAATTTATAACGTGTTTTCAAACACACTATACAACAAGCATCCAATTATCTTATGCACTTAATTATATTCAAATGTTTTGTTTGCATAATTATACTTAAATATCAATTAATTATACTCAAATGTTTATGCAGCAAGTTTAAACTATTTATTTCTAAACTGTGGGTGTAGATATTGAGGTCGGCTTAAAAGAATTATACCTACTTTTTTTATATGAAATCCTCGAGCGGTTTCGAACCTATTGCCAATTGGATTTTGGATAAGCAATTTACTTCCACGCTATGTTATGCTGCTCAAGCTCTTTGACTAAATTTTTGTTCTGATTTCAAAGTTCAAACTCTAACCCAGAAGTCTTTCCTACCAAATCTACCGTGTAGCCAAACATAACCTAGCTTCCTTCAACTGCTATTCGTGTCATCAATTTGAAAAACATCACTTCCCATATTTGTCCTCTTCGTTTGTATTTTATATTTTATATCACGAAAATGGATAACGATGTTGACGCTACTTTCAAAGGTGCTAATTAATCTTGAGAGCACTTATCCCTTTGCTTTCTAGCTTTTGAGTTTTGAGATTTTGATCATGATTCAACTTTAGCCATACGACTTGTCCCTTTTTGCTTTCTAGCTTTCGAGAATTTGATCATATTTGAATTTTAGCCACGAGACCGATATCAGTTTGTTTACATTCTTTAATAATAAAATAATTTTAAGAAGGTATAAAAACTAGAAAAAAAAAGTGATTTATTTTTAGAAACTTTATAAAAAAATAAAATAAAAATTTAATTTAATTATTATCATAAAAAGTTTCTATTTAAAATTTAACTATAATTACCTGAAACAATAAAAACTTGGTTTTTTATTTTAATTTTTTCAAAAGCTTTAACAAACACTATTCTTTTATTTAAAGCTATATGCGTTTTTCAAAAAAAAAAAATCTTCATGAACCTGAGACAAGCAGACTTTAGAATGATGATTTCTTTTAAATTCCAATAGTCTGTGACTCAGTAGTGGACACGGATTTGATTTGTTTAACTTAATTTAAAGAAATCATTGTTTGTTTTTAATAATTTTAAAAAATTATTATTATTGTAAATAAGATGTTTCAAACATGCATTCATCACTTGTTCATATCACTTTTCTGAAAAGTTGTCATTTTACTAAATTGTTTTTTTAAGAAAAACTTATCACAGGATAAAATAATTTTTAACAAAATTTAAAACATGTTTTAATAAAGAGTTTAATTTTTATTTCAAAATTAAACTCTTTATTATTTTAATTTATTACTTGTAATTTCACATATTACTATGTGATCAATCAGGAAGGTGAAATTTTAATTTTGATCAAGGAATGATGTAAATAAATAACACTTGGAGTTAATTAATAAGACATTATTGTAAATATGATGTTTGAGATAGCTATTTCAAATTATATATAATTATTTAGGATTAAATGATAATATTATTTTTTTGAAAAATAAAAATGTAATTGTTTTTAGATAATTTAGAAAATAAAACAAATCTAGAAGTTGAAGTCTCAATCGAGATAAGATAGCAGTGGTAGAACAAACTTCCATGTCTGCCATTTCTTTCTAAATTTTGGACGAAGTGATCATCGACCTGAAAGCGACCTGTGACGAAAACACAAGAATTGGATCATTGATGTTCATGCTCTGGATAAAGACAGTAACGACTCGTTGCTAATAAATTAATTGCTAGAATCTAGGGTGTGTTTCTATGAGCCGTGAAATGGGATGAAAGTGTGAAGAGTGAAATAGAGTGAAAAAAAGTATTGAAATAAGTTGTTTGTTTAAAACAAATGAAAGTTTATATATTAAAGTAGTAGATAAATTTCAATATTATTCCCTTTTAATCCATGCACATTCAGGTGTCACATTTCATTTTTTTTAACTCAATTGAAAACTTGTAATGGATTACTTAAATTATATAATCAATTATGTAATTTTATATAAGATCAATTGAATAAAAAATAATTTCTGAATCATTAACAATCTAATCGATTACGTTAGAAACATAATTGATTATATTACCCGAATAGATAGATACAGTTATTACAAATCAACAGAAAAAAAAGAATAAAAAAATATATGAGATCACAGTTTTAAGATTAATATTGACAAATCAATTTATGTTTCACTTCAACCAACACTTTGACTTCATTTTAGTGGGGTGAAAGTTTGAAGCCATGAGACCCACATTATTTTCAAAAATTTCATCTACTATTAACTCCCTCCTATCTCACTACTCAATCCACAACATTCACTTTAATTCGGCCCAAATCAATTGCAACTCTAGATTCACTTTCTTGAACCAAACACACCCTAAAGAAAATGTTATGCCATTGAGCCTTAGTTTGTGCTCATAATTAAAAATACATATATTAACTATAATTTAATAAGAAATTATTTATTTTTAAAAAAAAATTATCAATATAATTTTTAGAAAATAAATAATCATTCGTCTAATTTAAGTTGTACATATTATAGGCTTATGTACCATATGACCCGTGAAGCTCGACAGTACTGGGGTCGTTCCCACATACTCGACTCATGACGATCCCCATATGACTATGTGCATAAAGTTTTTAAGAAGAAGTTAGCAAGTTACATGATGCACCTTAAAAATATTGTAATTATAGCTTCCTAGTTAACTTCTAAAAAATAAGTAAGTGAAAATTAATAAATCTCGTATGCATTTATTAACACACATTCAATTATTTTTTTAAAGCTAATTAATTATAATTAAAAATTTCTTAAAATATATTCAGGTGTAATTCTTACTTACTTTTTCTTAAAAAAGTAAGAGCAAGTTATTAAATCTCAAGAGAACTAATAATTGACTTATTTTTATAAGTGAATAAATTTTGGCTTATTTAAGTTATTAATTAAAAATAAAGATTCAATTACTTTTTTATTTTTTAAATATCAGAATCGTATTATTTTTTCTCTTAAATTTTTATTGCACAAGTTCGATCATACTACAATCCTGTGGTTTTTTATCCCTCGAATAGTATTCCATTAAATATTTAATAAAATTTACTTACTTGATATTATGAATGATAGGATAGCTTATACACTAATAGGATGATATGATACTTACCAAAATGTTAACATATCTCATTTTTATAAGATACATTATGATATCATGTCATTAATGTATCAATCACATCAATAAAATAACTAATGGTGAAACTAAAATTATAGACAATTGTAATACACAAAAATATGAGTGTTAATCGATGGATTAAATTGGATGGATTTCCTTAATATTGTTATTTTATTTTGATTAAAAAAATACTAGTTAAGTTGGATCAATTTTGTGTAATTTTTTTTTAAATCCAAATTGAATCAACTAAATTATAAATAGATTGATTTGAATTGAGTTAATCGGGCTTAAACATTTAAAAATTATTTATTATTTTTTAAATATTAAATTTTTTAGAATAATAATTTATTTTTGTCAAAAGCTTAGACATATGTAATGATTAAATTATGATAATATTTGATAAATAAAATGAATGGTTTTAATGTTAATATAATAATTTATTTTAGATAAAATAAATTATTATATTAACATAAGAAAACATAAATAAAATTAAAGAAAAGAATAAAAAAAATAGCAACTAAAAAAGGAAAAAATCACGTGTGGTTAAAAATTAACAAAAAAAACATTATGATGGCTTGTATTTCTTAATTTAATGAATTATTTTGGATCGATTTAGGTTCATATTACTCATATCGATGAACCCTCTACATGAAAATTCAATTCATATAATTAAAACTTGAAAAATAAAAATCATATAATTATAGTATGATGAGAAACCAAAAATATAATTAATCAAAAATAAATATAAAGGTTATTACCAATCACTCTCATGATAATTCTTAATATATTTTATTTATTTATTAATAATAAAATAAACTTAATAAATTTGTACAAGTTAACTTATAAAAACTCTCTTTAAATAGTCCAACTACTTGTTACTTGTGTGGCAATTCATTGAATAATTTTTTCCATAAATTTTTAATTATACTCATAGTCTTGTTAATCAATGTTATTAAAACATTAATTAAAAAACTAGAAGGAAAAAATAACTATCAGAAAAATTATAGAAGAGTATAAAAAAATTTATAAACAATAAATTTTACGTATTTTGATAAAAGTATATCTTTAATCTTTAATTAATATTATAAGAGTATTGATTAACATTTACCATATACTTATAGTATGTTAACGGAGTCTATCATGCCTAAGCAAAACATTTTACGCACGATACAAAGATTTTTGTAGTTGTCGGAATTCATCTCTTTGAAAAAGCGATTTCCAGCGGCCCTCCCCCCTCTCCTCGCGGGGAATTGCCACGATGCTACTGTGGACGGTTAGAATATAAAATAGAATGAAAGAAAAATAAATAAGAAGAAAATTACAAAAATTTTAATTAGATAACAAAATAACAATAGCAAAAATAACTATAATTTGCAACACATGAATTGACAATGCATTATATCATACAATAAGCAGAAGGAAAAAATAAATCAAGAAAAAAATTATTTAACTTGGGTTGAAGCACGCAAACGCTATATTTAGAGAGAAAACACTCTCACTGCACGGGTAAGAAATTCTAATTACGCTCATCTCTCAAGATACGATAACTCGTTGGTTCCGATCGTGTGTAGCGAAAGGATCCCCGAACCTTATGAACACCAATGCTCTTACTCTCAAGAAATAAATTTTGTATAAGAGAAGAAATAAAAAATTTTGGGAGAAAGGGATGAGACTATAGCTCTATGTGTGTCTTTAGAAAAGAGGATAGAGATATATATAGACATTTATGCAACAACAAAATATGATCGTTGGAAATATGACCGTTGAAAACCAACCTATAATTGTAAAAACAAACGTAACAAACTAGTTGACTCATTAAAACAAAAATCTTAAGAAAATCTAAAATAACTATTTTATTTTATAAAATAGAATTAATATAAGTAATATATATTTATTAATTTTAAATTGTAGCACAAATATTTAGCAACATTCCCCCACATAATTTAAAATTTTAAAATATATTTTCTACAAGATAATTTGTATAAAAATATAAGAGAAAGAGCATGTGATATTGTATTTCGGTATAAGGAACCTTCCGGATTTGAGCCTTATACCTAGTGTTTATGAAATTCCACCCGAGAAAAATGCAGTGAACTTAATTGGTCTTGAACTACATATTCTTTAACCGGACTTTAGTACACAATTCCTACAATATTAGCGTTCAATTAGGTTCTAATCAGTGATAGCGCGTTACACGACCTTGCGCTTGTATCTTGTTTTGTGAGTGTCACTTAGAGATTAGCTCATATCTCACAGTGACGGCTCCACCACCACACTCACTAAGTGAATCCTCAAAGAGTGGGTTGTGACTCCCACCCCTACAATAATTGTCATCGGATTCATTAAGAGGTATTTTTTTCCACCAAAAATACACATATATAAATACCTTAACCTTAATATTGCCACAATTTATAATACACCTCGTCATAGGAATGAGAAACGAAATAGTTTCGCCAAATTTTATTTTGGTGTACTTTAGTCAACAAACAATTTCGTTGTTACCCGTTGAACTCCATTCATGGGATCACCAATCACACGAAGACGGGTGTCCATTGTTGTAACTAAATAATGGGCTTTAGTCTCATTTCCCTTGACGACTCAAGTACTTGTTGACGCGTCAACCCTTTTGTAAGTGGATCCGTAATATTATTTTCTGACCTGACAAAATCAAGAGAAATGACACCATGAGAAATCAAATTTCTAATAGACTTATGTCTCACTCTTAAGTGTCTTCTTTTTTCATTAAAATTTTTGCTAGTAACTTTAGATATAACAACTTGACTATCACAATGCATTGGAATTAGAGGTATAGGCTTATTCAACAATGGCAAATCACATAACAAATTTTTAAGAAACTCAGCCTCACTAGTAGCAGTATCTAAAGCAATAATTTCTACCTCCATAGTAGAACGTGAAATAATAATTTGTTTAGCAGATTTCCATGATACTGCACCACTAGCTAAAGTAAAAACATAACCACTTGTTGATTTTGTTTCATCAAAATCAGAAATTCAATTAGCATCACTAAACCCCTCAATTACTGCAGGAAAACATGTATAATGAATGCCATAATTGATGGTTCCTCTTAAGTATCTAAAAACTATTTTTAATGCAATCCAATGAGAATGATTAGGATTATTAGTATACCTTCCTAATCTACCAACTGCATATGCAATGTCAGGCCTAGAGAAGCTTGTTAAATACAACAAAGAACCGATAATTTGAGAATATTTATGTGAAAAAATTTCTTTTCTCAAATTTTTCTTTAGCTTGATGGATGAGTCATAAGGAGTAGAAACAGGTTTCACATCAAAATAATTAAACTTCTTCAATAACTTTTCAACATAGTGTGATTGGGTTAAAATCATGCCATCATTTTTTTTATAAGCTTAATACCCAAAATCACATCTACAGGACCAAGGTCCTTCATATCAAAATTTTTAGACAAGAAAGACTTGACATCATTTATGAATTGCATATTACTACCAAATATCAATATGTCATCCACATACAAACATAAAATGATACATGCACTATCATCAAATTGTTTCACATACACACATTTATCACTATTATTGATTTGAAAACCATATGAAATAACAACTTGATCAAATTTTTCGTGCCATTGCTTTGGAGCTTATTTCAAACCATATAAAGATTTAACAAGTTTGCAAACTTTCTTTTCCTTCCCCGATTCTACAAAGCCTTCAGGTTGGCTCATATAAATTTCTTCTTCTAATTCACCATTTAAAAAAGACAGTTTTTACATCCATTTGATGAATTTCTAAATTAAAAATACAAGCAAGTGCAATTAAGACCCTAATGGTAGTAACTTTAGAAACAGGAGAATATGTATCAAAGAAATCTACACCTTTTATTTGTTTACACCCAATCACAATAAGTCTTGCCTTAAATTTTTCTATAGATCCATCAGTTTTTAATTTCTTTCGGAAAACCCACTCACAACCTATACTTTTACAACCAGGGGGAAGATCAGTAAGAAACCAAGTTTTATTATTTTTAAGAGAACTCATTTCATCATTTATAGCTTCTTTCCAAAAAGGTGCATCAATATACCTCATGGCCTCACCATAAGTTTTAGGATCATCAAGCAAAAAAGAGCGAAAATTTAGAACCAAAATCCTTAACTTTTTTAGATCTTTTCCTCCTCCTAGGTTCAAACACAATGTCCTTATTAGTATTACTACAAGAAGACAAATTAGAATAAGAAGTATCACAAACAGATTTAGACAATTTATTTTTCAAAGGAAAAATATTTTCAAAGAAAGTAGCATTTCTAGATTCCATAATAGTACCATTAGAAATTTCAGACACTTCCGAATTAACTACCAAAAATCTATAAGTAGTACTATGCATAGAGTATCCAACAAAAACACAATCAACAGTTTTTGGATCCAATTTTCCTTTTCTTATTAATGAGAATGTTTACCTTTGCTAGACACCCCCACACTTTAAGATATTTCAAGTTTGGTTCTCTTTTTCTCCATAGCTCATAAATTGTTTTTTCAAAATTTTTATAAGGCATGTTATTAAGAATATGACATGCAGAATACAAAGCTTCACCCCACATATTACTTGGTAAACCAGAACTTACAATCATAACATTCACCATATTAAGCAATGTATGATTCTTTCTTTCTACAATATCATTAGATTGAGGAGCATAAGGAGGTGTCACTTCATGAATAATACCATGCATCAATACTTATTAAATTTTTTCTAATATCAGAAATATGATAGACATCATCTAAAACAAGAAAGTTTCTTGAAGATAGCTCTAGCTTCACTTGACCTTCTCCTAACACATGTGTCATACTCCCATTCCCTATGCTCACAGTACGTGTGCTTGATTCCTGATATAAAGAAAATAATTTTTTATCAGCACACACATGAACATTAGCCCCGGAGTCTATAAACCAATCATTTAAGTTAAAAACACAACTTAACTCAGGGTTAGTGACATGGTACCTATCAGATGGGGAATCAGAGGCAACACTGGTGGTAACAACATTAGCCTGAGGTTTAGGAAAAGACATAGGTTGGCGATGATGTTGAAAACAATTCTTAGCCAAATGATTAACTCGCCCACAAACAAAGCAAAAAATTTCATTCCCCAAATTTTTATCCTTAGGCTTATTGTTGTTATTAAAAGCATTGTTCTTATTTTTAGAAAAGGAAGGCTTTCTACCAAATTTATTTTTGTTAAACCCATGCCTTTTGAAGGACTTAGAGAAAGGTTTGCTAGAGCTCTCAACAAGATAGGCCTTAGAGTGAGAATCAGATTTTTGCAAGTGTTTTTGAGATGAACGATGTTTATCCTCAATGTGGAGACAGACAAGCAAATCATCAAAGGTAAAACTTTCATATTTATGTTTCAGGCTTCAAGCAAAATCAGTCCACAAAGAAGGCAATTTTGAAATCATGAAAGCCACAAGCATAATGTCAGGCAAAACGATTCCTTTCAATTTCATGTCATAAACAATGTTTTCAAATTCATGGATCTGATCTGAAATAGATTTTTCATCAATTATTTGAAACTTAATCATTTTTTCACAAGAGTAATGACTTAAACTTTTTTTAGTAGATCCATATTTCAATTCAAGTGCTTCCCATAACTTAATAGAAGTTTTGGTATGACAAAAAATCTTATATATGTTATCAGCCAAAGCACTTAAAATGCATCCATGACATAAAATATCTTTATCAGAAACATCATGCTTAATGGTTGCATCAGTTTGAACTATATCTATAGAGGAAGTTGAAGTTTTTATTTCTCTTTTAGAAATCACAGAGTATAAATCCAATTCAATAAGCCAGAATTTCATTTGTTGTTGCCAACAGAAAAAAATTTCACCCGTAAATTTTTCAGGCTTATTGGAAAGGGGCTTAATCATATCCATGACAGACATTTTGATAAAATAGAATGCTAGTGCAAAAAAGACTATGCAAGATGAAAGTGAAAAATACTTTTCTCTCTAAAACTGTTAGAATATAAAATAAAATGAAAGAAAAATAAATAAGAAGAAATTTGCAAAGCCTTTAATTAAATAACAAAATAACAATAGCAAAAATAACTATAATTTGCAACACATGAATTGACAATGCATTAAATCATACAATACGTAGAAGGAAAAAATAAATCAGAGAAAAAATTATTTAGCTTGAGTTAAAGCGCGCAAACACTATCCTTAGAGAGAAAACGCCCCCATTGCACGAATAAGAAATTTTGATTGTGCTCCTCTCTCGAGATACGACAACTTGTTGGTTCCGATCGTGTGCAGCGAAAAGATCCCTGAACATTATGAACACCAATGCTCTTACTCTCAAGAAATAAAATTTTTTATAAGAGGAGAAATAGAAAATTTTGGAAGAAAGGATGAGCCTGTAACTCTGTGTGTCTTTAGAAAAGATGACATATATATATATAAAAAAGCATTTATGTGACAACAAAATATGATTATTAGAAATATGACCGGAAAATTAATCTACAGTTATTAAAACAAATATAACAAACTAGTTGACTTATTAAAACAAAAATCTTAAGAAAATTTGAAATAACTATTTTATTTTATAAAATAGAATTAATATAAATAATATATATTTATAAATTTTAAATTATAACACTAATATTTACGACCACCACGTTGCAACGTGCTGCATCGACACCTCCACATACTTTTCGGAACAGTAAAGGGGGGCCTCTATTGTGCTGTCACCGACAAGGACTCCACCGTCACCGGCAAAATGAAAAAATGCAAGCGCGAGAGGGAAGGATTCACGCTAGCGCCGTCGTTGTTTCATGTGTTTGGCTACCATGGGAGAGAAGCAGGTGTTCGATTTCAAAGGAATGCTCAAGGCCGTGTAGAGGAACAGGGGAAAGGAAAGGAGGAGAAAAAGAAAAGAAAAAGGTAAAATAAAAAAGAAGAAAAAAAAATAAAAAACAAACTTACGTACCGTGCGTAAAATGTTTTACTTACATTATGTAGATTCCGTCTATGTTTCGATAGCAAGTAAAAATCGTTTCTAATCCATAAAATCACGATAACAATATAAAAAAGCTGAAAAAACATTTGTTATTTTATGCTGACGGTAATTTTTTAATCAATTATACTATTAAGTGAATCTAAACCAAACACAAACACCCATTAATCATCCTTCATCAGTTTCTCAACTAATTCCCCTGCGAGACGCGTTAGCGCGACCCTAGAAAGTAGAAATTTTCTTGGCGGTGATGTTTCAGACATTGGCATTCGTTACTTTTGTCGCGGTATGCAGACACTGATGTGTCCCACCCCTGGTCGTGCCGCCCTCACCACAACTTTTTTATTCCATTTTTCTCCATATACATTTTTCTAAGTTTTGAATTCTAATTGCATTACATATTTGAAATACACATATTATCATCCTTATAATTATGTTAACCCGAATAAAATTGTCTTCTTCCATATATAAAAAAAGAAAGTTTACATTTTAGAAAATGTCCCGGGTATGTTAATTTCATAATGAATTAAAAACAATATAAGTATCACTTTTAATTTTGAAGCATACAGTATAGGGTTTCATTAATAAGTGTTCTTAAACAATGGTTAGTATTTGTCTTTTGTATATTATACTTTATTGTTGGTAATTCATTTTTCGCATCAAGAAACAGACGGTGTTAAAATTATAAGATCATAAATAAATGAGCCTGTAGATAATTAGTGAATGGTCTTAAATTCTCCATTCATCAACGTTACGCATAAATAAATAATTTCAGAAAAAAAAATTAAGGACATGGCAATAGGATAAAATTGTCTTTTCGAATTTTGATTAATCTTTTGCTCAAAAGATAGAAGTCTAACTTTCGCGAAAGTCCTCCCACGAGGAGCTCGGGCAAGGCATTGTCTCTTACGTTACCTTCTACCATACACAACCTCACCAACACTAGTATTAAGTGCTTGTTTGATTTTCGGTGTACTAGTATATGATAAATTTCACTTAACACATGTTTTATTAGTGTGCACTTATGTTGTCTTTGAGTTGAAGGACTATGTATTCTCTTATTATTTTATACTTTTCTATAAATATTTTTTATTTCTTTAATTAATAGTACTATTCTGAAGGCATTATCAGTTAACGGTTGACGAAATTTTATGTACTAACGTTCTGATGTTAAAGGGTAAGTACGATCCTTTTAAAATTAACTACAAAATTTTTTTCCGGCAATATATATATATACTTCCTTTATCTAGAATTTTTTTTATCTTTAGATAAATTTAAATATAATATTAATTATTTTTTGATTTATATATGTTATAATAGTAATGATAGACAATAAAAATTATAAATAAATTAATAATAATATAAGATTAATTTTATAAAAATATATTTTTAATCTATTTATTATTATTTTTAATTTGTATAAAATAATTTAAGATAAAAATAGGACAAGGATGAAGGATCTATTTGTTGTGATGTAAATCTAAAAGCTGCGACTATTGGGGAAACGCAAGAGTGAATCCATTTGACAAAATAGCAGGAGCCCGTTGAAGCCCCACCCCACGCGTCGCTCGAGCCACGATGATACAGAGTACTTTTAGTAGTCTTCTACCACTGACCAACCAACTAACCAACCAAGCAAGTACGAGGGCATAAAGGTAATTTCATCCTACGAAACTCAAAACTCTTTTTTCTGGCTTCTCTCTCTAGGAAGCTGGGGTGAGTGAGTGAGTAGGTGACACAACACCAACAAGTGGATGGAGCTCTGTTTGCTTGGGAAGTTGAAAACTTTGAACACAGTACAAGAACCGCTTACCAGGGAAACAACCCAATACCACTCCCACCATTAACAATACACAGATAACCCATTTATTGCTAACATCATCATCTTTCCGTCCATAAAATAAAACACACAAACTGGGCCTCACTCTCAAGGTACTTCCCCACTGTTCCCATTTTATGCCCGTACTAGTCTGACCCTTTTAGTGGCATAGATTGAGGTACAATTACAAAAGCATATTACCCGTATCGTATCCTTTCTGCTACAACACCCCGAAACACACTGCGTTTTTTTTGTGTCAAACTTCAACCGGGGCTTTCTTACTTCTCTTCTCTTCAACTTTTTAGTGTTTTTTTTTTTTTTTTCTCGTGTCGGGTCCTTGAGCTTCTATTTGTTTATTTATTTCCGGCAGCGAGTTGAGTTAATTTTCGTGTCATAGTCTCAATTAGGTGGATGTGACTTGTGTGGTTAGGGTTTACATGCAAAAACGCATGTGCTTCGTGTCTAATTCATCCTGAAACAAGGTTTTGGGACAGAGATCTGAATATTTCAAGCTATCTATTTTGTTTCTCTATCTAGAAGGTTTTGAGAAATCAAAGATGGCGAATAGATGGTGGGCTGGGAATGTGGGAATGATAAGAGAGCAAGAGTTGATGGAAAACAGCAACAACAACAACAACAACAACAACGCTACTACTACTACACCGACGAATAGCAGCAACAGCAACACTAACGCGAACACCAACACCAACACGACCGAGGAAGAGGTGAGCAGGGATAACGGAGAGGACCAGAACCAAAACCTCGGCAGCCACGAAGGGTCGGAGCCCGGAAGCAGCGGTCGGAGGCCACGTGGCAGGCCAGCGGGGTCCAAGAACAAGCCCAAGCCGCCCATAGTCATAACTAAGGAAAGCCCCAACGCGCTCCGAAGCCACGTCCTGGAAATCGCCTCCGGCAGCGATGTCGCCGAGAGCATCGCCGCCTTCGCCAACCGCCGCCACCGTGGCGTGTCGGTCCTCAGCGGGAGTGGCATTGTAGCCAACGTCACTCTCCGCCAGCCCGCCGCCCCCGCCGGCGTCATAACCCTCCACGGGAGGTTCGAGATACTCTCCCTCTCGGGTGCCTTTTTGCCGTCCCCCTCGCCGTCCGGCGCCACCGGACTGACCGTCTACCTAGCCGGCGGGCAGGGGCAGGTTGTCGGCGGCAACGTGGCGGGCTCTCTCGTCGCCTCCGGACCGGTGATGGTGATCGCCGCCACTTTCGCTAATGCCACTTATGAGAGGTTGCCTCTGGAGGATGATCAAGGTGAGGAGGAAATGCAAGTGCAGCAGCAGCAGCAGCAGCAGCAACAGCAGCAGCAGCAGCAGCAGCAACAACAATCTCAAGGTTTGGGGGAACAGGTTTCAATGCCTATGTATAATTTGCCTCCTAATTTGCTACACAATGGTCAGAACATGCCTCATGATGTGTTCTGGGGAGCTCCACCTCGCCCTCCTCCTTCCTTCTGATCACCCTTGCCAATATGATCATGTCTTTAATCTCTCACTGACTTGCGAATTAAGTACTATGTTAATTAATTTCTCACGGTTTTTCTTGCAAGCATAGCTAGCTAGCTAGCAAGGTTAGTTATTAGGATGGTTTTGTTAATTTGTGCTTCTTAGAGACTCGAGTCAAGTAGATGATGTTCTTATCTTTAATATACTTTGTAGTACTACTGGTTTGTTTATTGTTTTTTTTTCTTTTTCTGTCTAATCAATCTGCTTGTTTTGGTGGAAGAGTTGGATTATGATTATGTGTAGGTATTTAATAAGGATGGAGTTTGAAATGGTCCGGGAATAAGAATGGAGCTGTGGTGCTGGAATCTGTGGTAAGCTTCCATGTAGTAACATTTAGTACTTCATTGAGTTGAGGAAATTGCTGGAAAGTTTTAGCGTGATAAAAAAAATGGCATTAATTGGACAGTTTTCGCATTGAATATTTTTGCACGTGGTACATTGATATGGAACAATAACTTTTTTCTTCAAGAGAGGGGAAGGGGTGATGGTGATACGGTCGGTTCATCTCCCTTTCCCTGAATGAATCACTGATCATGCTGTTTTGGACTTTAGAGTAGACCATACTGCTTAAACTCGAGTCAACATTATTTTGCGTCATCTAGGTGGTGTCAAAAAAGGTTGTCTGGGTGTAGTTCCCCCCCTTGTTTTAGATTTCTAGGTTTTGCTTTTTAGTATTTTTTAGGAATAAAACCTGCATCTGTTAAATTTGGACCCCATAGTGGATATTATTGTTTATGGTCTTGGCCTTTTGGTTTGTGTCACTCTTGCTTAGAAACTCGTCTAGCTAGCCAACATGCATCTTTTTATCAATTTTTAAGTTAGATAATAGGTATCGATGGACATGAAGTATGGGAGGGGTAGCATAATTGTGTCCACTGTATTTTTAATTGTTTGATATTGGATCTAGGGTGGTCGACATCTTGGACTCCTGAGGTATTCATACCTTGGTTTGCTTGCTTTCTTGTTCAATTCATTCATCAATTTTGACACTTTATATTCTCCTTTTCATTTGTTTTGGATGATATTGAATGTGAGAAATTTTAACGTGACTTCTTTGTTCTTGCATATTTCATCTGTGGTTGAAATCCACGTGCATTAACACTTTCACTATAAAATAATGTCATATATGATATATTAATGAAAAAATATTAGTCATTAGCTTTGCTAGCTTCCATTGGTATAGTTTTTGTTTCACAAAAAGTAAATTATTAATATAAACATTAGAGAAATGTTATTTGTACGACTAATTTTATAACTAAGAGAGAAAAGAGAGAAGTATGAGATCTAATAAATGATGCAATGGGGAAAGATAGAGACAAAAAATATTGTTATGAGTTATTGTTAAATAATACATCTCTAAACATTAATTGCAGCTAGGTCATACTAACAGATAGTTTAATTTTTATCAGATAAATCTGGTACCAAGATATACAAACCTAACAAATAATCTCTCAATTCCAAAATAATAGTCTTTTAAGGTTGTGGCATACAAAATATTCAATTGATACAAATGCAAATGCAGACAAAAATATCTTCAATCTTTCTACTACTCTTGTCATAAATTGTCCTACATCCACCAATAATAGATACATTTTACTATCCACCAACTTATTTTTATGGTTCATCTCTCTTTTCAATGCAAGTATTAATTTATCTTTTAATCATATCTAGGGGTATTGTTGAAAAAAAAGAAGCTTAAAAGTGCTAAAAGGACTATTATTTTGGAACAAAAACAAAAGACTAAAAAAGACTAATTATTTTGGAATGGAGTAACCTTTTTTTCCTTGTTAGTATATGATATTTTTGTCGTGCTCTGAAATAGTTGAAGCAAAGGAACATTTGTATTGACTGTGACAATTGCAATTTTTCTGTGATGCTGTTCACAAGGCCTCTCGTTTGCTTCTAAATGGTGTTATTCCATCATTATTACCTTATGGTATCTTAATTTAATTCTTGTAATTGTATGCCTATGACCGTTCCTTGATGAGCATGAGATATCAGTAATATTTAGCCAAGATTAAAATTTTATCGGTGTATAGCATGTATCCTAGCCTCCTTGGTTTTTGTTGTAGCCTTGTGGGCCTAGGGCATCAAAGTGATAAGGGAAACAGAGAAGGATACCCATATTTCTTGAAATTGAAAATTCAAGAATGTAATTTAGCAATTTTAGTCGGGTTAAGTTTGTATAATATGATCAAATAAAACCCTAGGCCACTTAATAAAAACAGTTCAGATGACAGCCTGGTTTTTCACTGAAGAGGAAAACTATATGTTCAAATACTTCCTCCCTTGGCTAAACAAAATTTAGCAAATATATGTCTGTGGTGAAAGCTAAATTTAGGACACTGATTTGTTGTATTGCATACAGTTACACACCATACAAAGCATTGTGTTAACATTTAGTAAATTGATGTAGGAGATTCACTGCTTGGGGAAACCATTAGATATAAACAATTTTCTATCAAAATTGTAAGTTTATCTACTAGCTTTTAATTTTATCTACACGATTTTCAGATGCAAGTGACTATAAATTTTGGGTTGAGGGGGATAATAACACCCATATAATCCCAGTGGAACAATACACATACACACATAATATACGTGTAGCATTAAGAAAATAAAACAAAATAACTGCCCCCCACATTAGCCAATATAAAGGTCCCTGACTATGGATCAACTGCGAAATTGCGTTCCATTTTATCAATGGAAATGTGTATTTGTAGTTTGTAATAAAAGCTGGCCAAGGAAGAGATTACAATGATGAAAATAACGATTTTACTAAAAAGAAGTTCAGTTTTAATTATTGCATATATTTGAGCTTGTAGTATCTTATGTTTTCTGTATTCACCAAAAAAGAAATCTTATGTTTTCTGCTTGAATGCAGCATATGCTGTCGTAATATGTGCTTTTCTTTGTCTCTGATTTACACAACTTGCTTGTCATTGTTGTTAAATAATTTATAATTTATTCTAATAGTAGATTTACACTGTTACAAATAGGATTGTGGTCGAAGTAAGTTATCCACATTTAAACTGAAGTTTATTTTATAGCCTTCCTTGTAACAAATAATAAATAAATAATACTAGTACTACCAATTAAGTTCAAGTAGTGTCTGGGTTCAATCCATGGATTGACCATTTGATGCACACAAGCTTGACACTCGTCCCTGGGGTGGCAACCCTTAAAATGAAACACCTGGCATGACATGCTAGAAAACTGGAGATAAGATAATGACTGTGACAGAATAGTGAGAGCTTGCCCTCTTGCCGAATCAAACACCTGGGCTTGTAGAAAACTTGAGATAATGCCTCTGACAAAAGATTTTCGTTTTTTGAATGAATTAATGTAGATTATTTTATAAAGCAATTAAAGTTTTTATGATTAAAATTGTACATTTAATCCATTAAAACTTGTTTATACGAATTGATCGTGTCAATTGTTTCGATAGTTCGTACTATGTACTAGTAGTATCTAAAAAAAAAAAACTAGTAGTATCTAAATCATGCAAGTCATCATTGGGAATTGAATTACTGTTAACAGTTTTTTTTGTGATATAAGTCCTAATAAAATGGAAATGATTAGGATTAAAAGATGAAAGAGAAATGAAAAAAAGAGGAAAAGTAAAAAATAATAATAAATATTAAGTGATGCGGAAAAAACATGATAAATGAAATAGAGATATTTAAAGAAAATGAAATGCAAATAAGATAAAAAAGAAAGTGAACAATTATTTTATCAAAATGTGTGATTTTAACTTTATATATGTTTTGTTTATGTAAGCAAATTAATATTTATTATCATGGCGTTTAGTTGCTTTGGTTAGTTGTGTGTGATTGAGAAAAAAACTCAGATGATCAATCAAAATACTGATGCTTATGGAGTGTGTTTGTAACTACATATGAATCAATTGAGAAGTTTTACACTTATTGAGCTTTGCATTTTAAGTTTGTAGAGACTTATGAAATAATACTTTGGGTTGGTAGAACCTAGTTACAAAGTTTAAAATATGGAATCGAAAATTTGTGGAGGTGAAAATATTAACTGTGACTTTCAGTGGTGAGAGTATTGGATGTAGAATCCGTAGAGGTGTGAATATTAGATGTAGAAATTGAGAGGAGATAGTACGGTGTAGATCTACAAAGGTGAGAACATTGAATGATGTGCGGCTAATACAAGTGTGAAATCCTATAAAGGCTTAAGGATAAAGAATTCCTATAATGACTCACATTGCATTTGAGAAATTCTTTTATAATATTTTATTTGTTGCATTAACTCCTTGTCATCACACACCATGGCTTTTAACCCATATGATTTATACAATGACCTAAAGTTATATTGCGATCATATGTAAATAAATGATTTATCTAATACAAGAATATAAGTTTGATTTTTCTTTTGTGTAAAATTTTCTGGCTTAGTCATAACTATGTATTATAAATAAGATTAGTTTCTGATTCAGTTGAAATAAATTCGTTCTCTTACTTAGGACAAAAAAAGATGTCATGTAGTTCTAATAAATTCAAATAAATTATATATATTTTTATTGTTGTTATAAATGAAAATAACTAACATTTAGTTTTTTTTAATATTTTTTTGTGTTGGTGATCAAATTTAATACAAGATTGACGAGCCATGACATCTACTGGGAATTGAAATTGTCATAGACAGTTGCACTAACAACATTTCTAAATATGCTCATATTTTTTTTGTATAATAGCTTGTATGGACATGCGGGTAACTTCACTCGCAAAGCCTGTAACTCGCGAAGCTCGTTTTGCAAAGTTTATATTTCAAATGAGTTCATTTTTTTTGTGAGTCCGTACCTGACTAGCCCATGAGTTTAGCGGGCCTGTCCATTCGAAAAAAAATTAAATAATAGAAAATTAAATTAAAATGTAAATTTTGACTCATTTTAAATTATTTTAAAAATTAAATATGAATTTTCTAATAAAAAATTTATTCATCCAAAATGATAACATAATTTGCATCTTAACCTAAAAAATATTTTTCTACATCATATTTACTTCAATTCTATACCAACTAATATTGTGTATAAAATACTTAAATTCTATATTTTTAAAATCTTATTTTTACAGTTTACATCCCTTATTTATGAGTATTAACTTTTTTATATTAAAAAGTTCACAATTTAAATGAATCAAAATATCAAAACCGGTATATTGTGACCCAAACCCAGATGCCCAATTCTAGGTGAATTAGATGATACATGATAGAGTATTTTGTAAATTGGTAAAAGGATGTTGTTCGAATATGATACATGTACCACAATTCTTACAACAATTTATGCAACATCATTTTATTTGTCTATCTCTATCATATCATTTATTATATTTCAATTTTTTTTTTCTCTCCTCTCATTTTTCTCCCTTTTTCACTCATTTGTTTTAAAAGTTATCGTACAAGTATTATTTTTCTATAAAAAAATTGTATTCAAATGATGGCATCAAGGAATCATGTTCAAATATTATATAGATAATAACATTTTATATAATTAAAATATAAAAAAAGGTTTTGTATTCAAATGATGGCATCAAAGGATTATGTTCAAATATTATATGGATAATAACATTTTATATAATTCAAATATAATATATAATTAATATTTTATATAATTATATACAATATTGTACACTATGGTTGTCTATTTTTTTTATTATTTATTTATTATGAATGTAGCATTAATAAATTTGTTTGTTTATGGTATTTATTTTATTATATAATATATATTTATTTATGCATATTTTGTTTCTTGTATATGATATTATATTATATTATGTTTTTTATTTGATATGTTTATAAAATTTATATTTTATATGGATTTATTATTTTATTTATCTAATCATGGTTTTTTCAACTTAAGCTTTTTGTTTTTTATTTTTTAAAAAAGTTTTGACATGTACCTGTAATATAATATCCATGTAGGAGGCTTTTTTAACAACTGTATCCCATATAACATATCATGTGAGAATCTATAGTCCACTTTATAAGAATGTGTGAGGTCAGGTGGATTAACATTTAACAATTTTCCTATTTTCCCATGCATAAAAAAAAAACATTTATCAATTTTTCCACGTAGTCCATTTTTTTTAAAAAAAGTAATGCGACATGTGAAATTGCCATATAATGATTTTGATAGGATGTCTTAAAACAGTCTCATTTTAATAAAATATTTTAAAATAATATCATTTAATTATTATTTCTAATTTTGCCTCAATTTTATCAATCAGTTAAAGAAGTCACGAGATTTTCATATATCTATTTTATTTCAATATTTAAATTGAAACTTTCAATTGATTTTTTTATTGTCATTCATTCTGTAACCAATAAAATTCTTTGAATTTTTTGAGATTGATTTCTCGTATGTTAAATTATAATATGACAACATTATATTTAATTTTTCTTAATTACAAAGTTTTCAATAACAAAATTGGATCGAAAGAAAATGTCATCATATAGTAACTTTTTTTAAAGATGACACATAATAACTTGCACTTTAAAAAAAGACTTGCACTTTGCAGATCAAGGACATAAATTAATTTTTAGCATATGTCTGAATACGCGTTATCAAAAAATAAATCAAACGTCTAATGCAAAAGTCACTCTCACAACTCACAAGTTTCTGTGTCTTTTGGGAAGTTGATGTTAAAATGAGAGAATGAACCGATATATATATATATATATATATATATATATATATATATATATATATATATATATATATATATATATATATATCAATTGCGATGTTAAGATTATTATTGAAGTAGACACATGACAAGATAGAAAAAATTTACTTATAAAAGAAAATAATAACATGCAAATGAATTATCTCAGTCAAGTAAAAATTTTAATTTATTATTTTTTTGAAAGGCAAAAATTTAAATTTATTATATAAGAATGAATCTTATACTTTATATAACTATAGAAGATAAAGTTATATTGAGATATTTTAACTCATTAGTTATCAATTTAACGATTTCAACTTTTTATAAACCACAGGCAATTTGATAGAAACGTTAAAACTTTAAAAAGAAAATCCAAACTGTACTTACAGTTCCCACAGGGCCAATTCTACCTAGAGTTTTAGTGAAGAGCCAATTCTAATTTTTTTTCCTCCTATAAAATCAAATACACACATTTTTAATAAAAGTTTTTTTTTAAATCTAGATTACAAAAGAGATTCTGAATTAAAAATATTAAAAGTCACTTTTCACTGCGTTTAAAAGTCATACAATTGGCTGTAAAAAAAAACAGTCATACAATTATTACATTGCACCAAATATACATCTTATTATTATCTGATATGAATTAAATATTATACATGATTAAAGTCTATTTTGCTCTTATCTTATTTATCATATATTATTATTTGATTTATTATCTTTCTTTAAAAAAATCTCATTCTTATTTTATTTTATCATGTTCTTATTTTGTTGTCGACTCCTCTCTTATTTTAACAAGTTTTTCATAGATAATAATTTTTTTCATAAATAAAAGTTAACGATACTTGAAAATACTTCTCAAACTAACACTAGTTTTTACTTTTTTTTTTATTTAAAAATATCTTAGTAATTTACAGCTTCGAGTTTCACAAAGAAACAAGTGTGTTTATATATAGGCTTCTTTTATGAACTTTGGATTACGCATCCGATTCGGCTAAAAAAGGTAAGCATCGGCAGACAAAGAAATCGTCGATAAAACAGAGAAAATATAAAAATAGCGCCAACGCAACCAATAGTTAAATTGAAAGGGTGAAAACTTTTAATATTTTTACTCGTTTGATTTGAAGGGAGAGAAAGAGAGTACTAAGTGGCTAGTAGGGTTTTATTGTGTGCCACACCAAAACCCTCTCTTCGTTTTACGTCACTTCCACACTCACTCTGTTTTGTTCTGCTACTCTTCGATTCTACTTCTTCTACTTGATTCCCACATTTCTTATTTTGCGTAGTGAATATTTTTTTCTTCTTCTTTTTTTAGAGCTTTCCCACACTTGATCGAGGATATGGCGACTGCGACGGAATTTGGGGTATCGCAATTCTTGAAGGTTTGATTTTAATTCCTCTCTTGGAATTAACCTCATATGCTGCACCCCTTTTGTTAATTTATTAATTGTTGTTCTTGTTGGGGGAAAAAGGTTCATGCTTTGATGCTGCAGTGACATGTTTCGATGCATCTTTGCTTATTGGTTTTTGTGATTTTGGTTTCAGGGTACCTCCAGGCAAACTCTGTTTTTGAAGAAGAAGCCTCAGAGGCAGAAAAGTCGCATGCTTTGGGGTGCACTCTGGAATCGGAATTGGGGTCTGGGATCAACTCGCAGAGCTTTGCCTTTAAGGTGTCAGACTCAGGAAAATCCCAGAGCTGTGGTTTCTGGTGGCGTAAGCAGTTCTGTAGAGGAGCAACCTGCCTTGTTTGAGAAGCCCGCTTCCGAAGTTGTTCATTTGTACCGTGTCCCGTTTATGCAAGAAAGTGCAGCTGCTGAGCTTTTGAAGGAGGCTCAAGTGAAAATCTCCAGTCAGATCGTGGAAATACTAACGGAGCAGTGCTATAATGTTGGCCTTAGTTCGCAACTTTCCGGTGGAAAATTTTCAGTTCTTGGATGGCTTCTTCAAGAAACATTCGAGCCTGAGAATCTGGGAACTGAGAGCTTTCTTGAGAAGAAGAGGAAGGAGGGTCTGATTCCAGTTATTGTTGAAGTTGGCCCCAGGTTGTCATTCACCACAGCATGGTCTACTAATGCTGTTGCAATTTGCCAGGCCTGTGGTTTGACAGAAGTTAACCGTTTGGAACGGTCCAGGAGGTACTTGTTGTTCACCACCACTGAACTGCAAGATTATCAAATCAATGATTTTGCATCTATGGTGCATGATAGGATGACTGAATGTGTTTATATTCAGAAACTAACATCCTTTGAGACCAGTGTTGTTCCGGAGGAGATTCATTATATACCTGTCATGGAGAGGGGACGAAAGGCATTAGAAGAGATTAATTTGGAGATGGGTTTTGCCTTTGATGACCAGGATTTAGAATACTACACCAAACTTTTCAGAGAAGACATTAAGCGCAACCCGACAAATGTGGAATTGTTTGATATAGCACAGTCCAACAGTGAGCACAGCAGACACTGGTTTTTTACTGGAAAGATTTTCATTGATGGACAGCCCGTGAATAGAACTCTCATGCAGATTGTGAAAAGTACTCTGCAGGCAAACCCAAATAACTCAGTTATTGGCTTCAAGGATAACTCTAGTGCAATCAGGGGTTTCCCAGTGAAGCAGCTCCGACCAGTTCAGCCTGGTTCAGCATGTCCATTAGAAGTTGCAGTCCATGAGTTAGATATCTTGTTTACAGCTGAAACACATAATTTTCCATGCGCAGTGGCACCTTATCCTGGTGCAGAGACGGGTGCAGGAGGTCGCATTAGGGATACACACGCTACCGGAAGGGGGTCCTTTGTCCAGGCAGCTACAGCTGGTTATTGCGTTGGGAATCTCAACACACCGGGCTTTTATGCTCCATGGGAAGATCCCTCCTTTACTTATCCATCAAATTTGGCACCACCTTTACAGATTCTGATAGATTCTAGTAATGGTGCATCTGACTATGGGAACAAATTTGGAGAGCCATTGATCCAGGGTTTCTGTAGAACTTTCGGAATGAGACTTCCTGGTGGGGAGAGGCGAGAATGGTTGAAGCCAATCATGTTCAGCGCAGGCATAGGACAGATTGACCACCTTCATATATCAAAGGGAGAGCCTGACATTGGGATGCTGGTTGTTAAGATTGGAGGCCCGGCTTATCGTATTGGTATGGGAGGTGGGGCAGCCTCAAGCATGGTGAGTGGGCAGAATGATGCAGAGCTTGATTTCAATGCTGTGCAACGTGGGGATGCTGAGATGGCTCAAAAACTATATCGTCTTGTGCGTGCTTGTATTGAGATGGGGGATAAAAACCCAATTATCAGCATTCATGATCAGGGAGCTGGTGGGAACTGCAATGTTGTAAAGGAAATTATATATCCGAAGGGTGCTGAGATAGATGTCCGAGCAATTGTGGTTGGTGATCATACAATGTCTGTTCTAGAAATTTGGGGTGCAGAGTATCAGGAGCAGGATGCAATCTTAGTGAAGCCTGAAAGCCGTGATCTCCTAGAATCAATCTGTAACAGGGAAAAAGTTTCAATGGCTGTTATTGGAACTATCAGTGGAGATGGACGTGTTGTTTTAGTTGACAGTGTAGCAGCTCAGAAGTCTATTTCAAATGGACTCCCTCCACCTCCCCCTGCTGTGGATCTTGAACTGGAGAAAGTCCTTGGTGACATGCCTAAGAAAACTTTTAAGTTTAATCGGGTTGTTTATGAGCGGGAGCCACTTGATATTGTCCCTGGGATTGAAGTGATAGATTCTCTGAAGAGGGTATTGAGTTTACCGTCTGTTTGTTCAAAGCGCTTCTTGACAACAAAAGTTGACAGGTGTGTTACTGGTCTAGTGGCACAACAGCAAACTGTTGGCCCTTTGCAGATTCCCATTGCTGATGTTGCTGTTACAGCTCAAACTTTTGCTGATGTGACTGGAGGTGCTTGTGCCATTGGAGAACAACCAATCAAAGGTTTGTTAGACCCCAAAGCAATGGCTCGGTTGGCTGTTGGAGAAGCACTAACAAATCTTGTATGGGCGAAGGTCACTTCCCTTTCTGATGTCAAGGCTAGTGGTAACTGGATGTATGCTGCCAAGCTTGATGGGGAAGGAGCTGACATGTATGATGCTGCTATATCTCTATCTGAAGCAATGATTGAACTTGGCATTGCTATTGATGGAGGGAAAGACAGTCTTTCTATGGCAGCCCACGCCGAGAGTGAAGTTGTCAAGGCTCCAGGAAATCTTGTCATCAGTGTTTATGTTACTTGTCCTGATATAACAAAAACAGTGACGCCAGATTTAAAACTCAAGGATGATGGTATTTTGCTTCATATTGATTTGTCAAAAGGTAAGAGGCGGTTAGGTGGATCTGCTCTTGCCCAGGCGTTTGACCAAGTTGGGAATGAGTGTCCTGATCTTGATGATGTTCCTTACCTTAAAAAGGTCTTTGAAGGTGTTCAAGACCTTCTTTCTGATGAACTGATATCTGCTGGTCATGACATCAGTGATGGTGGGCTGCTAGTTTGTGCCTTAGAGATGGCATTTGCTGGTAATTGTGGACTTAGTTTGGACTTTGCATCGCAAGGTAACAGCCTTTTCCAAACACTCTATGCTGAAGAGCTTGGGTTAGTTCTTGAGGTAAGCAAGAAAAATCTGGCTTTGGTAGTGAATAAATTGAGCAATGTGGGAGTTTCTGCTGAAATCATAGGTCAAGTAACAGCCAATCCATCAATAGAAGTTAAGGTTGATGGGGAGACTTATTTAACTGAAAAAACTAGTATCCTTAGGGACATGTGGGAAGAGACCAGTTTTCAGCTGGAAAAGTTCCAAAGGTTGGCATCTTGTGTGGATATGGAGAAAGAAGGACTAAAACATCGTTATGAACCCTCATGGGAACTGCCTTTTACTCCTTCCTTCACTGATGAAAAGCTTATGTCTGCAACTATAAAACCTAAAGTGGCTGTGATTAGAGAAGAAGGGAGCAATGGAGACAGAGAAATGGCTGCAGCATTTTATGCTGCTGGTTTTGAACCATGGGATATTACCATGTCAGACCTTCTTAATGGAAAGATCTCTTTGCTAGACTTCCGGGGAATTGTGTTTGTTGGTG
The DNA here is from genome assembly GCF_004193775.1 of Glycine soja. Classification (NCBI taxonomy): domain Eukaryota; kingdom Viridiplantae; phylum Streptophyta; class Magnoliopsida; order Fabales; family Fabaceae; genus Glycine; species Glycine soja. Next base: position 2,926,049 of record NC_041019.1, read on the forward strand.
GATTTAGCTATGCTGACGTGCTTGATTCTGCAAAAGGTTGGTCTGCTAGCATAAGATTCAACGAGTCCGTTTTACAACAGTTTCAGGAGTTTTACAAGCGTCCAGACACTTTCAGTCTTGGTGTATGCAACGGATGTCAGCTAATGGCTTTGTTGGGATGGGTACCGGGTCCACAAGTTGGGGGTGTGCATGGTGCTGGTGGCGACCTATCACAACCGAGGTTCATTCATAATGAGTCAGGGCGGTTTGAATGCCGTTTTACAAGTGTGACCATAAAGGACTCACCGGCAATAATGTTCAAAGGCATGGCAGGTAGTACATTGGGTATATGGGCTGCTCATGGTGAGGGAAGAGCTTATTTCCCTGATGAAGGCGTGTTGGACCGTATAGTTCATTCTGAGTTGGCTCCTATAAGATATTGTGATGATGCTGGAAATCCAACAGAGGCCTACCCTTTCAATGCAAATGGCTCTCCTTTAGGGGTGGCAGCTATTTGTTCCCCAGATGGGAGGCATCTTGCCATGATGCCTCATCCTGAGCGTTGCTTCTTAATGTGGCAGTTCCCATGGTATCCGAAGCAGTGGGATGTGGAGAAGAAGGGGCCTAGTCCTTGGTTACGCATGTTCCAGAATGCAAGAGAGTGGTGTTCCTGAGATGATCAAATGTTTTTCTTGTCTTATCTTTTTCTTTCTTTTTTCCCCATATAAAGCACTTGTCCTTGCTTTAGTTGACAACTTATCCATGTCCTCCTTCCATAATTAATGGACAGGTTACTCAATAACATACAACTAGAGTCAAATTACCAGTTTAAAGGGCTTTTATCTAATGCTTGTTCGCTGTTCAGCAATTCTTTTATCTGTCTATTGCTTGATCTGTCTAAATGCTAGCTGAGCACTGCCATTGAGTGCTTAATTTTTTGAATAGCTGAATGGTTACGTTGCTTTGTTTATTTTTTCAATTTCACTTTAATTTTGCGTCTGGTAATCAAGTTGCTTGGGAATGTGAGTTGAATTTATTAGAATATTTATGTGCCTACCACATGTTTGATCATTTACTGGTTTTTCTTATACTTTTACTTATATTAGTTTATGCTTAATTATTTTACTTGTTTCAAGCATGAATGAAAGAATTATAAGTGAACTTTTGATCTTTTATCAAGAAAGGAGCGCTTGTAGCTTGCAATGAAGCATGAAGCTTGAAGCACTTCAAGATGAGTATATTCGTTATGCTACAGAGAAGTGCTCATCTATGCCAAAAGAATATTATTCAGTGTTTGAGACCATCACAGGTCTGGTTCTCTTGTGAATTTTTTGTCCTTCTGGGAGTTATTTAGATTAGTCCATGATGATTAAGACATGCTTTTAGGGATTAAGTTTTTCTACATAATGATATCTAGTAATGCTTGATTTTAAAGTAGTTTCACGCTTCAAGAATAATGATTTGGTGTATGTTTATTACTTGGGATTACTGGATTTAGTGGTTTTGGTGAATTTTACTTTTGGATGGACATGAATATGGTAACGGTGTGAGGTGGTTAATGGTAAGTTATGCTTGATTGATTATTTCAATATACTGATGTCATTGTCCATTGTTCAGCTATGATTTTTCAACCAGAGATTATTTTTATCTCGAGTGTTGTATATTTTCAACATGTTGATGTACTCTGTATGTCTTGTTGCTTCATGGTTCTTTCATCATGTTAGGTAAGATATATCTCTAATTCAACAAATGCAAGTCTGATGCTTGCATGATGTTGTTTATATACCTCTAATTTATCTTGTAATTTTTCTGGACTTCAAATATGACTCCGTCATAGTTTATGTCATTGAGGAAGTAAGATGTGAATTGGGTTGTAGCAGGTGTAATTGATCTGTAATGCGGTATTCTGTAAGAGTTGATAATAGTTGTTCTTTTCTTTTATGGTTAATTTTGGCAAAAATGAGAAAACTATTAAGAAAGTTGTTTGTGCCCTGTGAGCATTATTTCTGCTAATGCCTCCTAGTAAGAGTTGATAAAAAACTATAGTGGTCATACTTAATGAATAGAAAGAGATACATAAAAATATAAATTCAATTGGTTCTGGTAGTAGTGGTACAGGACCCTGTGAACTTGCAGCCCTGACTTCTCCTACTAAGCATTACGTCCTTTTGTATCCATATCTAGAAAAAGAAGGGAAGCTCATTTATTTTTGTCAACTTTTAAAATAAAATTTATTTTTGTTTTTAATTGTATTTTTGAACCTATTTTTGAATTTGTAATGGGCTATTATCTTTTTATTGTTATTTTTTTTTAATTATTAGATTAGTTATTGGGCCTAAGTTGGGATTAAACAGTAGGAATTATAAATAAATTCCTTAATTGATAGTTTTTTATGAAATTTCATATTAAACACAGTTAAGAGATTCTTATGTGAAACCGTAGATTTTTATCAAATAATTTTATTCTTTGTGACGAATCATCCTTAATTTATCAATCTTTCAAGATTAAGGTGTTATTCTTTCTATCTCCTTTTATAATTCTTGCTTTTTTTTAATTATTTTTTTGCAATTTCAGAGGATTTCAAATAGGTTTCCAAGCTTGTTGATGCTAAAAATTGGATCCGCAAATTAGGGTTCTATCAATTGGTACTTAGGTGTTATCTATCCTTTGTGTTTTCTTTTATCTTGTGCGTTTTTCTCCTTTGTTTGTTCTTTTTCTTTTGTTTAACTATATATTATTTTATCTTCCTTTGAGTTTATCTTTCTTTTCTGAACTATATATAGTATTAATATCTTTTTATCTTTTTTATAAATATACTATTAACATTCGTGCAAAAAAAGAAAAAGAAAAGAAAGAAGTAAAAAAGAAAGAAATCCAGTTTTTAGGTTTGGAGCCCAAATTCTATTATAGTCTAGATTTAAATTTGTCCAATCACATATTTGCATTTAAATTTGAATTTTGCGTCAAAAATAAAGAAAATTTCATAGATAAAAAAAGGAAGCAAAAAAAAAAACACAAAAAAAAATAAATTACATTCATAGTCTTTCTTGTTTTTACATATATTTCAAAAAAAAAATTGTGTTTTGTTGGTTATTTATATCTAGTATAGTTCAATTCTTGGACAATCCTTTTTTTCATTCTAGAGTCTTTTAGTTTGTCTTCCTTGACATTCCTTTTGAGTATTTTTTTCATTTTTTTTATTTGTCTTTAACATATTTCACATTGAATATTTCTTGATTTTGAGTTTGAAGGTTCTGCTTAAGAACTGAAGAGGAGCAAAAGTGGTAAGACATAAGTGTATATTAAAAAAAAAGCCTTGAAAGAGTGATACACGAGTAAATTTGAGTGAAAACACTAAGTTGGAGTAGTGATGTCATATTCTATTGATTACTTGTGCACAAACTTTCCTTATAGGTATGACTTCTACAAATGGAGATGCTACTCCACCATCTCCGAAAACCACAAGGCTCACGGCGAAGATGATTAAACTTGACGATCAAATGAGAAGAATGAGTTATGACAATGAAGAAAGGATGAAGAGAATGAGAAAGGAGAATGAAAAGAGTTTGTGAAGAATATACATGAGTGGTGAAACTTTAAGTGTGAAAATTGAAAATATAGAACGAAGAAAAGAGGTAAGATCATCTAATTCTTCTCATGGAGAAGATGAAGGGTATGAAGAGGATGAGGGAGAAAGGAGGAATGAGAGGTATAGAAAGAAAATAAATCATAGAAGATATGGAGGTAGACAAAGAGAGGAAGGGATTGAGGGAGTGAAGGTGAAGATCCCTAAAAGGACTTGTGATTCAGAAGTGTATCTTAAGTGAGAGATGAAGGTTGAGCAAGCTTTTGCTTGCTATAACTACAATGAAGAGAAAAAGATCAAATTAGTCTCCCTGAAGTTTGAGGGATATGCCTTGGTGTGGTTGAATCAAGTGAAGAGTGATGTTGAGAGGATGAGAAAACCTTTGATTAATACATGGTAAGAGACATGAAAAAAGTTCTGAGAAAGAGATTTGTGCCGTCCTATTATGGGAGAGACTTTCACAACAAGCTTCAAAGACTAATTCAAAGAAATACGAGTGTGGATGAGTATTACAAAGAGATGGAGATTTCCTTGATTATTGCTCAAATTGAGGAGTCTCAAGAGGCCACAATGACAAGGTTTTTGCATAGTCTCAATAGGGAGATGCAAGACATTGTAGAGTTACACCATTATGCCTCTTTGGAGGATCCCATTCATCAAGCTATCAAGGTGGAGCAACAAGAGGAAACAAATATACAAGAAATCCGTCTATGACTCTTCAACTTGGAAAGATAAGGAGACATTCAAGAAGGAGGGAGGATTTTCATTCAAATCTCATGAAAAAGGTGTTGTCCTTGGTAAAAATAATTCTAACCCTACTCCCACTTATTCAAAAAAAAGTTCTATTAAATGTTTTAAGTGTTTGGGAAAGGGTTACATTGCGTCCCAATATCCTACAAAAGTGCTATGGTTGTGTTGGATAATGGGGATATCACTAGTGCATCTTCTTCTAGCTCTTCTAGTTTTTCTAGTGAGAGTGAAAGTAAATGCGATGTACAACCCCTGAAAGGTGATCTTTTGATGATTAGGAGGTTAATGGCGAATGTGTGTAAGGATAAAGATGAAACTCAAAGAGAGAACATTTTTCATACTAGGTGCATGGTCATGGGAAAAATATGTTCTTTGATTATTGATGAGGTAGTTCCATTAATGTAGCTAGCCAAAGATTGATTAAAAAGCTTGTTTTGAAAATTTTCCCTCATCCTAGGCCTTACAAACTACAATGATTAAGTGAGAATCGAGAGCTAGTTGTAGATAGACAAGTTTTGATATGCTTTTCCATTAAAAAATATGTTGATGGGATACTGTTTGATGTAATCCTTATGGAGGCTAGCCATCTCTTACTTGGAAGGCCTTGTCAGTATGATAGGGATGTTGTCCATAATGGTGTCACAAACAAATTTTCATTTGTACATAAAGAACAAAACGTTACCCTTAAACCTTTGTCTCCAAGTGAGGTTTGTGAGGATCAAATAAAAATGGTAGTGAAATAAGAACAAGAGAGAAAAAAAAGAGAAAAACAAAATTAATGAAAAGAGAAACCTGAAAGGAGAGAAAAGAAAAAAAAAGTGGATAAAAAAAAGTGAAAAAAATGAAAATCAAGAAAGAAAAATACAGAGCTAGTTCATGAGAGAAAAAGAGGCGAAGAGAATGTTGCTAACTAAGAAACCTATGTATTTACTAATGCCTCATGATTATTGTTTGTCTTCTATTGCTAGTTTTTTTCCTCTAGGTGCGAAAAAATTGCTGAAGAAGATTGGGGACGTCTTCCCCAAAGAGTCCCCTCAAGGGTTGCCTCCTTTGAGAGAGATAGAACACCAAATTGATCTCATGTCGAGAGTTTCCATATCAAATAGGCCAGCATATAGAAGTAATCCAAAAAAATAATAAAAGAGAGCCAAAGACAAGTGGAGAGCTTGATGGAAAAAAGATGGGTTAGATAAAGTTTGAGTCCATGTGCTACGCCCATCATTTTGGTAAATTGAACTCTATCTCAACTTCTAAAGTAGAGTCGTCAAAATGGGTTTCGGCCCGTGGGCCAGTCCGGCCCACTGCGGGCTAGAGGTGGGCTGGGCTCAATTTTTTAAAAAAAATTGGTACCGGAAACTTTTCAGCCCAGCACACTTAGCCCGTGGGTTAGGTGGGCTCAACCCGTGGGTTGGTGGGCCAGCCCATCAACCCATCAAATTTAAATAATATATTATTTTATTTTATTATTATTATAAATTTATAATTGTCAAGAGATGGATGATCCATATAATGTTAGTCTTTTCTTTTGTTTAATTAATTAATTGTTTTATGATTCAATTTATTTAATTTAATTTTTCTCTTATATTGTCATAGGAATATATCAATTATGTGAGCCAAAATGTTAATGTCAATGGCAAGTCTGAATTAGATCTCTATTTGGCTGAGACACCACTTGAGCCAAAGTTTTTCCCAAAGTTGAATATTTTGAGTTATTGGAAGGATCGCCAAGAACGTTATCCAAATCTTTGTAGATTGGCATGTGAGGTGTTAAGCATTCCTATAACAACTGTTGCTAGTGAATCGACATTTAGCATTGGTGCTCGTGTGCTAAACAAGTATCACGCTAGTCTTCTTCCTTCCAATGTTCAAGCACTAATTTTAACCCAAAATTGGATAAATGATTTTGAAGATATTGATAATTTACATTTCTTTTTCCATCATTTTTAGTTTGTTATTGGTGTGTTGTTTTATTTATTTGACTTATTAATGATATTGTTTATTTTTTTTTTGTCTTTGTAGATGAAATTAATGGTGATGTTGAGAAAGAAGAGGAGGTTGTTTTGGATTTCACAGTCCATGACTGACTCTAATGTTTAATTTCAATAGTTTAGAAGTTTATTTTTTATGACATTTAAATTTCAATTATCTTAATGTTGAATGTTTATTTTGAAGACTTCAATCACTTTAATATTGAATGTTTGGATTTGATTTAGTTTGGTTTTAATATTGGATTTTATTTTAAGTAGTTTGGAATAATTTTTTTTTTACAAAAAAGGCAGAAAAGTGGGCCAGCCCGCATAACCCACCAACCTGTGGTGGGCCGGGTCGGGCTGGCATTTTGTTAGCCCACACAAAAGTGGGCCGAGCTAGGCTAACCCACTTTTAGCTTAACCCGTTGCGGGCCTGCCCACATGGGCCGGGCTGGTCCATTTTGACAGCTCTATTCTAAAGTGCTTGGTAGATAAGAATTTGAAAGCTTGAAAGCAATCCCTACCTTATGCTGAATTTTCTTATAATAGGGTAGTAAACTCTACTACTTATTCTCCTTTTGAGGTAGTTTACGATTTTAATTCATTGTCCTCTCTTAACTTGTTACCTTTGCTTAACACTCCTGCTATGATGAATAAGGATGAACTTTCTAAAGTCAATTTTGTTAAGAGTTTGCATGAGAAGGTGAAAGCACAAATTGAAAAAAAGGTTAAACAATATGTTATATATTCCAATAAAGGGAAAAAGAAAATGATTATTAAACCGGGTGATTGGGTTTGCATTCAGTTGAGGAAGAATAAGTTTACTTCCAAAAGAAAATCTAAACTTTAATAAATCGGAGATGGTATTTTTCAAGTTTTAGAGCGCATTAACTATAATGCATATAAAATTGATTTACCACTAAACTATCATGTGAGCAACACTTTTAATGTTATTGACTTGACTCTTTGTAATGTAGGTACCTTTGACATCAATTTATATTGACTTTTCTTTCAAAGTTTAGAAAGTTTAACTTTTCTTTCAAAGTTCTAATATCATTTTAATGAAAATGCTAAGTTGCCCACGTTTATCTTTTAGTTCCTATTTTCTTTGTTTAACTTAAGCAAAAGTTATGACTGGCACATATTCTTTGGTTGCGAACATGCAAAGGTATTATGGTGCATATCTATTCTTTGCCATAAAATTCATCAGTTAACGAACAATGCACAAGGACTTTCTGAGTTCATTTTTCTTTTATTGAAAACTATCAACAGTGATGAATGTGAGTAATTAGTAGTGGTTTTCTGAAGTCTTTGGCACAGAAGAAATGAGAAGGTCTGGGAAGGTATTAAAAACCTCTAGAACTTTCTCTTCAATTATCGAAACTCAGTCTCTGAATAGCAGCAACTTCAATCTATATCCTCGCATCACTTGAAGGGCTCAACTACCTTATGCAATGCCAAGTGGATCCGTCCTCCTACTGCTTACCTGAAGGGTAATGTTGATGCTGCTTTATTCATGGACCTCGGTATTTTTGGTGTTTCTACATGCATTAGTGATTACCTAGGTGAATTTGCTTCTGCCAGAACAACTTGGTGTTTTGGTAATCCATCACCACGTGAAGCTGAGGCTATAGGGCTGTTATCTACTAAGAAGTGGATTGAAGAATCAGGGTCAACCAACATAATTTTTGATACATATTGCAAGCGAATTGTGGATGTTTTGAATGCCAAAAAACAAATGTTTTCTGAGTTTGGTTTCATCCTTTCACACAATGTAGTATGTAGTGAGTAAGGTTATCAAATTTGACAATTTACATAGACTCGTGAGAGTTCTATAAACTCGACTCGTGACTCAACTTGTAAACTCGTAAGAGTCTACTTCATGTAAAAATAATAACAAAATATCTATAAATAATATACTAATTAAACATTTTAACAATATAATAAAGCAAAATAATAAATTATAATGTTCAGAATATTTAAATAATCAAGTCTAATAATAATACATCACTACTAAATAATAACTTGCAGAGGTTATAGTACTAGTAGATCATTCTTATCGAGAGTTTGATGTTATTAGAAAATAAGAGTTAGATATTATTAAAGGTGGGAATTTTGTATTTAAGAATAATACACTAAATGAAGGTATGATGAATGCTATAAAAACAAAAAACTAAAAAATGATTTACATTTTGGTCAATTTTTTTAACTTGTTAACTCGTTGACTCAATGGTAAACTCGAGAGTCTATCAAGTTTACTTAAAGTTTATAGAGTTTGTTCAGAGTCTATTAAAAAAAGAGTTTACTTAAGAGTCAACTCACGCAGATGACAAGTGAACTTTTAAGAGTTAGCGAGTTAACTCGAAAGTTTAATAATCATGATAGTGAGAAGCTTCATCATATTCACAACTACTCAGTTGAGTCCGAGACAAACAAATCAACTCTTGCTGGTGTCTAGATTATATGCTAGTTTGCAACATTTTGATTTTATTCCAACTTGTATTTCACTCTATTATTTTGAATGAAATACTATAAGTTTCTTGCTGTCAAAAAAATAAACTTGAGCAAAAACTATTCATGCTGTTTAAGCAGGAAATATTCTTTAGTCAAATTGGTATTATATACGGTGTTGGCAGTAGCTGTTTCTAGTGATGGTGACTTCTACTGAGGTATCTGTTTTTCAGTAGCCATAATCCTATATTACAGTTAGAGTCACAAACCTTTTCAACTTGGATAAAAAGTCCGTGTTGATTCTTATTTGAGTCTTGTGCGATCACGTTATCATAAATGAATATTGTCAATTATTGCATCTGATCATTACTTTATTCATGTGCAGGTTTTACGTACTTGTTTCCAAGTTATCTGAATTACTCTATGTATGCATAGATGAAGGTCTACGTCTTATTTAGAGAAATGAAATTCATAAATTCACCATATATGACTTAATTATTGTTTTAACCTTTGAAATTTAAAAATATTTTTTTTAGTTCTTGAATTTTGATAAATTGTCTTTTTAGTCTTTTGTTGATACTTTGTCACGGTTTTTATTGTCATAAATTGTTTTTTATTTTTTAGCTGCCAAAATTTATATTTTAAAACTACTAATTAGTATTAGTTTTCTGGAGTCTTTTGGCGCAGAAGAAATGAGGTCTGGGAAGGTATTCAAAAACCTCCAGAACTTTCTCTTCAATTATCAAAACTCGCACTCTCTGAATGGCAGCAACTTCAATCAATTTCCTCGCACCTTATATTTATTGTTATGTGTATGCTTTAGCTCCAAAAAAAAAAAGTACTGTATTTGCTAGTAAAGATGTGAAGGAATTTCCAGATTTTTCCTTAGCCCTATGCATAACTAGTATTTTTAGTGCTGGAACTTTTATCTTTTCCTGAAAGCATAACATGCTTATTGATGCATCCAATACTTCTAAGTTTAACCGTCGACTATTTCTTTTTTCTTATTTGATAATTTAACTAGATGTTGTGTGGACTTGGATTGTCTGCGGTCATAATCCAAGAACTTCATATATTTCATTAATTTTGTAATGTTTGGAAAATAAAACATAGGGCAGAGATTCAACTTTCCCTCTCTCTATCTGCAGCTAAACCACATGTGTACCTTAAGATATACACGTGTCAAGCCATAAGTAAGATATTTCTTTATTATGAAAAGGACTAAAAAAATACTAAGCAATACATTTGAGTTTCTTTGATTAGGATATAACTGGATCGATCAGATAGCCAAATTGGTTCTGAGTCAGAGAGATTAATATATTCCTCCAAAAAAAACTTTTGACTAGTTTGGCAAAATGAAGGAAAACAACGACAGAGAGATGAATTTGGTTTATTTAAATATATAAAGTTTTTGGAAGCAAAAATGAAAATTTTAAACTTGCTTATACGGATGTATAATTAAGTAGCAATCTGAACTGATGTAATAATCTCTTCTCTCTCTCTCTTTTTTGAATCTTTCGGTAATTCTGAAGCTTAACACTGAAGAAACTGGTGAAGTTGGGAATTTCCTTTAATTGCAGCATGAGGAATGTTTGTGTTCCTAGAACCACATGCAACACGTAGAAGAGACAAGGAGAGAGACAGAGGAAGAGGCAGAGAGAGGAGAAGAACAAGGAGCTTGTTATCATCGTAGGGTCCATGGATGTAATGGGGTGCAATCACCTTCATGAGATTATTATCCGACTCACCAGAATTAATTTATGTTTCTATTAGACAATAACTGAGAAGAAGGATTATGTACCTAAAGTGTAAAATAATTTTATACAATAAATTATTATTTATGATAAATTTATAAATTTTTATAAAATTATGTTAAAGGTCAAATACATTTTTGTGATTAGATAATAATATAAAATAAAATTATTATTTTATATTTTCAGTGCATTATCATTAAATTCATAATAATCCATGTTGAATTTTTCTCCGCCTGAAAATACTCCAAGACTCTAAGTTAACATAATTTCATGAAAACTGAAAATTGGATCTGTTGGCTACTATGTGGGGTCAATTAGCACCATCTTTACGTAAGTAAAACACCACCTCAAATATTATGGTAGTTGTTGGTTAAAAATACTAATAATATTATCATTGGTTATCGAGATTGAAGAGCACTGAAATGACAATAACCGATGCTTGAATTTGAATAAACGACACAAGTCCTCATAGGCTTGTGTGGCAATAAGATCTCCTTAATACTGGTGGAGATAGAAAAAGCTTGAATACCAACCGCAAAGTGAAGGACTAAGAGTGACAAAAAACCTTGCAGGCACAGTATGCTGCCACGTGTCGGCTGATCCATCCTGTATGTGTGGATGTAAGGCTTCTATGACCAATCCTTTTGTGTACACTCACTCTACCAAGCAACTACTATAAGTCACAGCCTCTGGTCACAAGCCACTTAGCATTGAATTTGCAATTGAAGTTAAAAGCCTTAGCCTTCCCTACAACTCCAAACACAAAGACATCATCATCCATGGCTGCCTCCGTCTCCACTGTCGGAGCTGTCAACAGAGCTCTTGTATGATGCCTTTCCCACTTTAATTTGTTACACTTGCACTTTTTTTAATTACAATTACCCTTATTAAGGTCTTATTTCATATGCATGTTTTTCAATGCAAGTACTTCACTCCCCTACTTTTTTTCTTTTTACATGTCAATGATGCCATGATATTTTTAATAAAAAAATTACGATCATGTTTTTGTTCTCCTTTAATTTCCCTTACACTTTTTTTTCCCACTTAGTCATCAATGCTTAAACCTTAAAAATGGTAATGATTAAATGATGAATAGCTAAAATTCAAAGTGTGACTTAAAAAAGTGTAAGGGGATGTAAAAACGAGTAGGCTCAAATGAATGAATATACCTCATGTAGGCATGTAGCCTTGTGCCATTTTCAAATAAGTTGTTTACTTTATCTTCATTTTACGTGTCATAGTGGCATAGTTACATGATAAGTTCAAATGATTGAAGCTATCAAGTGGCTTCGTGTGCATGTTTATACAACTCATCATTGTTGCATGATATAACATATTGAAATCTTAAAAAATTAACGATGACACCCCATAATTGGAAAAATGTTTTATTAGTTCTGTACTTTTAATCAAATATGGTTCAAAGTCTTTATATTTTTATATTAATGAATTTAGTCTTTTAAATTTTGAAAAAATTACGAATTTAATCCATTTTAAATTTTTTTTTTATCATGTTATAGAAAGTTAGAAGAGACAAAATCTACATGGCATTTATAGTTTGAGAATAAAATTCATTAATATAAAAGTGCATAATTCTTCACTATATTTGACCGAAGATACTATACAAAAACATATTTTCTAAAAAGAATTAAGGAGAAGAGAGAGCAAATGTTTGAAGTACTGAATATTTATTTTACTGTGACATTGCAGTTGAACCTGAATGGTTCTGGAGCTGGAGCTTCAGCTCCCAGTTCAGCCTTCTTTGGGACCAGCTTGAAGAAGGTTATTGCCTCAAGGGTCCCCAACAGCAAGGTTTCCGGTGGAAGCTTCAAGATTGTTGCTGTAGAAGAGAAGAAAGAGATTGAAGAGACCCAGCAGACCGACAAGGACAGATGGAAGGGTCTTGCCTATGATATCTCAGACGACCAACAAGACATCACAAGAGGAAAGGGTTTGGTTGACTCCCTTTTCCAAGCTCCACAGGATGCTGGAACTCACTATGCAGTCATGAGCTCCTACGAGTACCTCAGCACTGGACTTCGCCAGTAAGTAGTCACTATTTATTGTTTTTTTTTGTTAGTTTTGTTAGCAGAAGATATCGAATTTGCAACTTTTCCCCTCTTCGCTTCTCGTTTATCCATCCAACCCACCTTATATATATCTCCCACTAGTTTAGTGTTGTTTACTTCTATTTTGTTATGAACCTGACCCTTAATTATGATATGATGGTGTTTAAATTAGGTACTTGGACAACAAAATGGATGGATTCTACATTGCTCCAGCTTTTATGGACAAGCTTGTTGTTCACATCTCCAAGAACTTCATGACCCTGCCCAACATCAAGGCATGTTAATTACTAGAAAGAAACACGTTCTCTGCATCAAACTACTGATCTTAGCTTTTTGCAAAATTGGGAGACACATTCATTTTTTATTTTTTTTTCAATTTTTGCAAACAGGTTCCTCTCATTCTTGGTATCTGGGGAGGCAAGGGACAAGGAAAATCTTTCCAATGTGAGCTTGTCTTTGCCAAGATGGGAATCAAGTGAGTTTCTAGCTGAACTAGCCCCTCCATTATGTGCATTTTTAGATTCACGTTAGTTCATCCAAAACCACATTGAAATATCAGCTCAGCTAATGTAATTTTATATATAAAATCACTTGTTCGATGTCATGCTGAGGAATTGATTTTGACTTTTAAACGGCTTTAAAAGTAACTTTTGTGTGTTGGGTCCAAAATTTTATAGTAAATTTGGGCTGTTAACTTGCTAATTTTAAAATAAAATCGTCTAAATATAAATCATTTCACCTCAAAATAAGTTTTACAAAAGCTCACTCAAACACACACAATGGAAAGAACTGATGTCTTGCTATACTCATGCTGCATCAAAGATTTGAATTATTATTGAACCTCACAACTAAAAAATCCAACACTCTTTAACTTTTAAACCCCTTTGTGGTATTGTGATTGATTCCATTACAGCCCCATCATGATGAGTGCTGGAGAGTTGGAAAGTGGAAATGCAGGAGAGCCAGCAAAACTGATCAGGCAGAGATACCGTGAAGCTGCAGACATGATCAAGAAGGGAAAGATGTGCGCTCTCTTCATCAACGATCTTGATGCAGGAGCTGGTCGTCTTGGTGGAACCACACAATACACTGTGAACAACCAGATGGTGAATGCCACTCTCATGAACATTGCTGATAACCCCACCAATGTGCAGCTTCCAGGTATGTACAACAAGGAAGAGAACCCCCGTGTTCCCATCATTGTCACCGGTAACGATTTCTCAACACTCTATGCACCTCTCATCCGTGATGGGCGTATGGAGAAGTTCTACTGGGCACCAACAAGGGAAGACCGCATTGGTGTTTGCACCGGAATTTTCCGCACTGATGGTATTCCTGAACAGGACATTGTCAAGCTTGTTGACACCTTCCCTGGCCAATCCATTGGTAAGAACCAAGCACTACAACACTAAGGTGTAGAATTTGGTGGTACATGTGCTAAAATGGAACAAAACATAATATATAAATTCTATTCAATGTTTGATATGTTCTAAAAATAGAACATCACGGTTAGAAATCTCGCATTGACTAGTGATATACTCAAAATAGTCTATATAAATAGAAGACCATCCTCACCTGATGAGATACTTTTAATATTGAATTAGAATCAAACTCAAATTCTAACCTAGTATCAGACCTGTCTTATAAGATGTTAACTAAGGATTTGTATAGTAGGCTATGCACTGACTTTTACAAACTACATGTATAATAAGTTTGCTGATTTTTACAATAACTACCTTAAAAGTCGTAACAGCAAATCCTGATTGATTGACATTTATTCTAATAGTGCATAGCCATTAAACTCTTGCAATAATATCACCATTGTTTTTCACTTTGGATCTTATTTTCAAATATTTGTATAGAACTAGTGAAAACAAGAATGACTAAAGAGAAAATACTAATGTTATCCCATCCCATGTTGTACTGCAGATTTCTTTGGTGCACTGAGGGCCAGAGTATATGATGATGAAGTGAGGAAGTGGATTTCTGGTGTTGGTGTTGACAGTGTTGGGAAGAAGCTTGTGAACTCAAAAGATGGACCTCCAACCTTTGAGCAGCCCAAGATGACTCTGGAGAAGCTCTTGCTGTATGGTAACATGCTTGTCCAAGAACAAGAGAATGTCAAGAGAGTCCAATTGGCTGACAAGTACTTGAACGAGGCTGCTCTTGGAAATGCTAACGAGGATGCTATTCAGAGGGGAACTTTCTTCCAGTCTTGAATTGGAGGTTTGTATCTAGCTTAATGTTCCTTCAACTTGCAATTAATTATAGTGTTAGGTTCCAATATCACTTGGTCTAAAATTGTTGAATTGTTTTTTTTTCTGTGCAGGCAAAGCAAACTTGGCAAGTAAATATTTCTGTTCGTGAAGGTTGTTGTACTAATCCAAGTGCTAGAAGTTGTGATGGAACTTGCGTGTAACATTCTTAGCATTCTCAATGTCTTAGGTGCAAAGAGAAGATGCTAAGTTTGAGATGATCTTACTATATTTTTCATATTGGACCGTCTTCCTCTATAATTTTGAGTTACAGTGTCCACTTAAATTGAATTTGGTGCCTTTTCCTTTTGTCCTATATTCTTGATTTATTTTTTTAAAATTTATTTCTTTTGTTTGACGTACAAATATTAGTACATATCTAGCCCTTATAGCTTCATTTTCAAGTGCTAAGGATCTGAAGAACTTGGAGAGAAAGGTCAAGTTCAGAGCTCAATAATGAATGGCAAGCGGCCACCAAATCATAAACATTACAAATTGTTCCTTATATACAGTAACTACTTTAGGCCCAAAAAGAAATGAGCACCCAAACCACTTATCAAATAACTCCCATCAGATGTTGCACTGATAACACTCTTTTAACGTGATCTTTCATTTTTCATATGTTACACTGTAATGTTCTTTTAGCATATGTACCCTTATGTAAGTGTCGATGGACATTTTCATGAATGAATTATTGACCCCCCGCCAAAAAAGAAATAACACCAAGAAAATGTTATGCATAATGCATATATGACCAGAGTGGGGCTAGGCTATTTATATGGTTGAGGACTTAAGGAACATATAAATCATGATTAGATGAGACAAGTAAAGTTCGTAGTCTTTCTAATCGCTCGAGAGTAGTGGAGAGCCTAGTTATGTTTGGATAATCGTTTGGGGAGTCCAAGATACTTATGCCTTACTAAACTCAGTTTACTATTATGTTTGGTTGTCCCTAAAAAAATTTTGCACCTACGTTTTGTGACTAAATTGAGTTTGTGTCTATGTGTTGGAAGTAATATATGGGTTGTTTTTGAAAATTTATTTTTCGTTGGCAGTATTTATTCAACAACACAAGTAAAAGATTTTTTTATTAGTATTATCGAAACTAAACTTATTTTATCGACATACTTTTGAAAAAATTATTCAAACGTAAATTAGATTATAGTAAACTCTTTTTTTTTTTTTTTATCAAACTTGAGTTTACATCATACTTTTGATTCAAATTTTTTATGCAAATTTTATTCCAAACGCACTTCAATATATTTTTAAGTGGGGTGTAACTAATGTGACTTTCTCTTTATTTGTGTCTATGCAATTAGAGAAAAAAGAAATGGAAGAATAGAGATTCGATAGAAATATTAACTTTTTGTTTGAGAGGAGAAATATTAAAAAAAAAGTCTCATTAATTTTTCACTTTTTTTTAGAGATGAGAAATGTGAAAAAAAAAGTTTTATATGGGATCCATTAAAAAAAATTCTCCTCCCCTTAAATTGTCATGAAATAAGGAAGATGAACTCTCTCTTTTTAAAAAAAAAAAAAGAATTGATATTTTTTAATAACAATTTTTTTAAAAAAATAAAAAATATTTTAATGTTAATAAAAAATAATAGAGTGATAGTTTAATTTATTTAATTAGGTTATAACTAATTTTAATTAATATAAAAAAATTCATATAACTTATTTATTTATTTTTACTTTTTCAAATAAGTGAAGAGAAATTTATCTTTTTTATTATTTCTCTCTATTTAAGCCCATTTTTACATTCTATTTTTTTATATTCTTTTTCTCCATTTCACTTATGACGTGAAGGAGCATTAGAGCTAGCACTAAACTTTGGGTGGAGGTAGTCAAGTTTGCCACGAGCCCACGAATAGACAAGACGTGCATTTTGCTACAACTCGCATATATTTTTGGGCTAGTAATTTGGGTTCGTAGAGTACACAAAGATTCACTAAAAATCGATTTTCACTCAAATGCACTTTTCATAACTTTTTTTTATACATGCACTTTCATAACTATGCGGTACTAGTATTGTAATTTAACTCACATAAGTTTAGAAGATACGCTTAATTCAAAAATAAAATTATACATATATATTTGTAAATTTGATTGGTTTGAATTAAATCAAGTTCCAAAATCTAATTTAGAAATGGATTTAAGAGTATTTATAATGGGAGTTGCTTAATAGGTTGTTTAAAAAAAAAAATTGTGTCATATATGATTTTGAGTTACTTAAAATTAAATAAAATTATTTATATAAGAAATTATTGTTTATGAATTGCATAACTTTGTATTAAATATACAAGAGAAAAATCTAATATTTATGAATTAAGTAACTTGTTAATAAAAATATTTATTGGAGAGAAAATTAATTGAGTTGTTAAAGATTGGGGCGTTATAAATCAGTTGATTATATCAACAACATTGAAGATATTTTATTCTTCCTATTTTCAATATTTTGTTTTTTGAGCTTAATCTTTTTTGTTCATTTTTTTTTTAATTTTTTGTTGTATTAGATAAATCTACATACAGTCTTATTCTGTAAGTTATTTTTTTTTGGTGCGTGTGTATACAGTGACAATAATAAAATTTGAACCTAGAATTTTGTAAACTATCCAAATCTCTTACTATTAGTTTTAATAACTATGTGTCATTTTTAACTGTGCACCTTTATATAGCAGACGTTCAAGCATACCACAAGGTAATTAATTATTTTGTCAAAAAGAAGAAAGGATAATAAAAAATGTTAACATTACCAATAATGATAATTTTATTTTATTATAATTTAGGGTAAAATCATGAAAATGAGTTTTGTAAACTAAGACACATCATATTTTTTATCTATTAAGATATAAAGTGTTAAAATTATAATTTACACTAATTTTATGTGATAATATTTAAACGAATAAAAACATAAAAGAAATCAAAATATGAGATATTTACTATTAAAATGTACTGTGTATATAAAAAAGAAAGCAAATTAGAAAAGAAGTTCACCCTAACAAGTGCGTATTCAATTTAAATATTTTTTTACTGCATTCAATTTAAATATATAAAGATTGATAATCACAACTTTTTGAAAGAAAATGTAATTACTAATGTCTGAACATATCGATATCTCCTAAAGGTCGGTTTCCCGTTTTGACAAGCTAATAAAAATTGGTGTATATTTGATATTTCAAAAGCCAAACTTATCCACACCATTATATTTTATGTTATTTTTACCTGAATGTTCAGACATTTATTGTCACTTAAAACATAAAACAAGGCGTGGAAAATGACAGCTTTCTTTGCTGAGTTGACGCTGACTCTCAATTAATTATATCTGAAACACTGTGAAACATATAGTATAATCCAGAATGAAACTCTTGCCCATCAAATTAATAATATTAAATTAATTAACTTTCCATCATATTCCAGTAATACATGAATTTAAAAATTAAACAAAGAAGGAAAAAATTGTCTCATCCATATAAATTGTAAAGAAAGAAACACTTGACATCACATGCCATCCACGTTCAGCTATACAACCCTCCAAGTATGGCCTACATGCAAGCATATGCATAGTGAATAACATTTTAAAGGAAAAGAACAATAGGATGAGACAGCAACACATAAAATAAAATGGTATAAAGCTGACTTAAAAAAATGAAAGGAAGTGGAAGTGGAAGTGGGCGATGATGATGAGATACAAAAATGGTAGTAGAGCTAGGTTCAGTCACAATCCATGGTAAACACTAAACATGTGAGAGAATTCAAACAAACAAGTAAGAACCACGTTTCAGTTTATAACCCACAAACACAACACCACATTATTTATGCTTATTACTTAATGCTTGCTCTTGATAATTGAAACAAAAAAAATATGAAGTATGTAACATGTGAATAGAGTTTTGCTCTGTCTCACATGATGGCCAAAACCAAAACACCTGTGCTTGTGCTTCATCTCTGTGTTCTGACCCTTATGGCCACAAACCTTGGAAAATGTCAGCAAGAAGAGTTTTTCTTCAACGGGTTTGGTGGTGGTGGTGCCTCCAACATAACCTTAAACGGAGGAGCAGCGATTGAGCACAAGGGCCTACTTCGTTTAACAAACGACAATCAGAGAGTAATCGGGCACGCGTTTTATCCAACACCAATTCAGTTCAAGCACAAAAACGCCAAAGTTGTATCCTTTTCCACCGCTTTTGCGTTTGCAATCATCCCACAGTACCCAAAACTCGGTGGCCACGGTTTCGCCTTCACCATTTCACGCTCCACATCGCTTAAAGATGCGTACCCTAGCCAGTACTTGGGCCTCCTTAACCCAAACGATGTGGGGAATTTCTCAAACCACTTATTTGCAGTGGAATTCGACACCGTCCAAGACTTCGAATTCGGAGACATCAACGACAACCATGTCGGCATCAACCTCAACAACATGGCATCCAACAAATCCGTGGAAGCTGCGTTTTTTTCCCGAAATAATAAGCAAAACCTCAATTTGAAGAGTGGTGAAGTGACTCAAGCATGGGTTGATTACGATTCCTTAAAAAACAACTTAGAAGTTAGACTCTCCACAACTTCCTCCAAACCCACTTCACCAATTTTGTCATACAAAGTAGATCTCTCACCGATTCTCCAAGATTCCATGTACGTTGGGTTCTCCTCTTCAACAGGGTTACTCGCGAGCTCCCACTACATCCTCGGTTGGAGCTTCAAAACAAACGGAGACGCCAAAACTCTCTCCTTGAAAAACCTCCCTTCGCTCTCCGCCTCCTACAAAGCTCAAAAGCGCTTAATGTTAGCACTGATCATTCCAATTACACTCGCAGCAATTGCTCTAGCATGTTATTACAGAAAGATGAGAAAGACCGAATTGATCGAAGCTTGGGAGATGGAAGTTGTAGGGCCACACAGATTCCCATACAAGGAGCTACACAAAGCTACAAAAGGCTTCAAAGACCAGAACCTCATCGGGTTCGGAGGGTTCGGTCGTGTCTACAAAGGTGTCCTCCCGAAGTCCCACATCGAAGTCGCAGTGAAGCGAGTCTCGCACGAATCAAAACAAGGCATGCAGGAGTTCGTGTCGGAAATCTCAACCATAGGAAGGCTCCGACACAGAAACCTCGTACAGTTACTAGGTTGGTGTCGGAAACAAAACGAGCTATTGTTGGTCTACGATTTCATGCGAAACGGAAGCTTAGACAAATACCTATTCTTCGACCAACCGAGGAGAATACTTAGTTGGGAGCAAAGGTTTAAGATAATAAAAGGTGTGGCTTTAGGGTTAGTTTATTTGCACGAGGAGTGGGAGCAAACGGTGATTCACAGAGACGTGAAAGCGGGGAATGTTTTGTTGGACAACGAGATGAACGGAAGGTTGGGTGATTTTGGTTTGGCCAAGCTTTACGAGCACGGTGCGAACCCTGGCACCACACGTGTGGTGGGAACGCTGGGGTATCTTGCGCCGGAGCTCACACGGACGGGGAAACCAACGACGAGTTCTGATGTTTATGCGTTCGGGGCGTTGGTGTTGGAGGTGGTGTGTGGGAGGAGGCCGATTGAGGTGAAGGCGCAGCCGGAGGAGCTTGTGCTGGTGGAGTGGGTGTGGGAGCGGTGGCGCGTGGGGAACGTGTTGGCGGTGGTGGACCGTAGGTTGGGTGGGGTGTTTGATGAGGTGGAGGCTTTGTTGGTGGTGAAGGTGGGGTTGTTGTGTTCCGCGGAGGCGCCGGAAGAGAGGCCCAGTATGAGGCAGGTGGTGAGGTACATGGAGAGGGAGGTGGCGCCGCCGGAGGTGGGGGATGGGAAGAAAGAAGGTGGCGGGGGAGATGGGGAGTTTAAGGGTTATGTTCATTCGTATTCGACGGCGTCGTTTTTTGACGTGGAGAGTGCATCTGCGTCGTCTCTGTCACTTTCCGGTGGCCGGTAGGTAAGAGGACACTGTCACACAGTTTCAACTTTTATTATTCCAAAGCTTGCACTAGATTTTTAATTTTTTTTACTTAATCCTTGTAAAAAAAAAGAAAAGAAACCAGACTAATTTAAAATTCAATCAAAATTATATAAAGTGTAAATAATAATTATTTTTATTAATTATCAAACTTGAGTATTATCAAATGATTTAATCTTAATACCGATATATTAATCACTTGATTAAATTTTCACTAGATTCTCTTCTCTTTGTCAGGCCAAGCTTAATTTTTCTATTTTTTTATCTTTAATTATATTTTGGGAAATAATTCTTTGACACCATTTAGGTATATACATCATGTGAGAAATAAGAAAATATGAGAGATAATTGATAAAATAGATAATATAACATAACAAAAGAGAAATATGAGAGATATGAGAAGTGTTGGTGAGATCTTTATAAATTTTGAGTGTTCAAACATCACT
Source organism: Glycine soja (assembly GCF_004193775.1). NCBI lineage: Eukaryota > Viridiplantae > Streptophyta > Magnoliopsida > Fabales > Fabaceae > Glycine > Glycine soja. Next base: position 2,947,238 of record NC_041019.1, read on the forward strand.
TTTATATTATTTTTTCCTCTAAATTAACGTGGAATTATTTGATTTTGATTTGTAATGTTTAATTGAATTTATTTGTGTATTTGACCGTAATTGAAGTATTTAATCTCGAATTCAGTTTATATGTAAATTAGATCATGGGTTACGTGTAAATGTACAGTCATTAACAAAATCAACACGAAGAGAAAATGTAAAGAAAGAGAGAGTAAAAAGTGAAAAAAAAGAGAGAGAGAGAGAGAGTAAAGTTTCAATTATTGTCGAACTGACACGTGATGACCCCGAACAGATTTAATATATCTGTTGATGATGAAAAAAGAAGGCGTTGGAATAATTTCGTCTGGTAAATGAGAGGGAATTAGTTAAGGTGGAATATCAAACAAAAACACCATACATATTGTATCAAGTGTATATAAAGTATAAACGAGAAAAGGAACAACCTGAATAAACCAAGAGACTGATTTCTGGACACCCTTTAGTTCACTTGCAAAAATCGGTTTTAACTTTTAAATATAAACGATGTCGTTGTTCAATTGCAGGACCTTTGTTACAATGACTTTTGTAAAAAATGTTTAATCGGATCAAATAGGCCATTATTTGGACAAATACACATTCAACTTTTCTCTCTTTTTTTTTCTTTTACTTTGTCTCGAACATAATCAATAAATCCATTTCTCTAGTAACATTCACGTTGGACATGATTTGACAGCAAATCAAACACACCTATAATACAATCACGTCCACATCATCAGCACTCATCAGCTTGTATTTTTGTGATCATTTATCACAGTAAGACGAATCTTAGCCAAAAATGAAAAATTGAAGGTTCGATTATCCATTTATTTTCAGTTTCCAAGAGCTGTACACTCTAGTTGTGTAAGAAAAAAAAAACTATTAAATACAGTACATGTAAACTGTACAGAAACACTGCAAGACTTGCCCAAAAAGGACCACCATACCACAACTCAGTTTCCTTCCATTTATTTCCATGATTAATTAATTTCTTCCAACCACTACTTGGGAAAACAATGGAAACACGTTGATATTACACCTTTTATGCAGGCAATAATGTGGAAAGCTATCAGCACAGATTCCACAAACAAAAGCATGGTTCTTCTGATCATACACTATTGGTCTAACAACTTGTCTCCAGTGTTTTCATCCTCACTGTCTTTCCCAAAACTGAAAATCTCATAATCATCATAACCTGCAACAGTTGAAAACATGTTAGTTTAATGGCATTTTCTACCGCACAGTTTCCATATCCGTTTAAGTACATGCAGCTTACCTTCACCCAAATCTTCAGTTTCATCATTTAAAGGCCTTAAAAGCATTGTGTTAACTGAAGATGGATCCAGTGCCATCCAATCTGAGTTCCCACACTCATCGTCTACGTATAAGTCCCTCGGCCTAATCCATTCTTCAACATTACTAACGTTGTCAAATGATAGGGGATCACTAAAATTTTGCTCTTTACTCATAAACCTGAAAGTAAATCAAACAATACACTATAGTTCCCTTCAACTGGCAACTGCATTGAAACAATTTATCAATATTCAATATACAACAGATTAAGCTCACATTTGTCTTAATCGTAAATTGCAGTGAACGAAGACAAGATCGGTAAGATGTTGGCGCTCTATGTAATTCCTTGTGTTGATTATCTGTTCAAAAGGAACCTGGTTTCTCTTGCAGGACATGACACTAGATGTTTGGCTGAGAATTCGAATTGCTAACCGGGACAAGTTAGGGCATCCCCCTCCATATGTTGACCACCATTCAGCTAGAAAAACAGAAAAAATTAAAAGACAATTAACAAGTGGTCATGAGAGAAAGGAAATACTCAAGTGGATGTCTTATGCGATGAAATTTTAAATTCTCCTGCATAAAAGTCACATATTTAGAACTCAACTGTTGTTTGTGTAACTCCAGACAGGTTATAATTCATGAGTGCAGAAAACAATTATGCTGGCAGTGATTCTAAACCTATAAGTTACTTGTGAAGAAAATACAGACAGAAAATTTCAACTTCAACTTCTATAGCATTGGTCATCATGTCAAAAGTATAAATCCTTGACACAGTCAATTTTTGTCCTCTTTCGGATCATCAGTTTTGAAATCAACACTCTTTTAGAACTATTTGTATACTCTGCATAGTTTCTAATTTATTTTTTCAATGGAATTACTTAATGTTGGGAAAGTTAAGCAACAACACAGCAACTGAATACACTAATATTATCTAGGAGAATGGGCCATTGGAAACTTACAAGGAAGCAGATTATCTCTAGCTCTGACTGCCATCTTTCTCCCAAAGTCTCCTGCAGCAGACTTGTATAAGTTTATCTCTTTGATAATTTTATCTTGGATTCTTGTATCAGGTACCAATCTCTCTATGCAGTCAAACATTCCAGAGACAATCTGACCGAGTATATCTCCTTGAATACTATAGAAGAACTTTGGATTAAGGTAGAATCCAGCAGCATGAAGAGGATGATTCCACAGCCTTTCCCATCTATGATGTATAATATTCCAGTACACCATATATTCCTCCCTCTTACCAAGTGCTTTTTTAATTGCTTCTTTTACCCGGTACATTCCAGCATAAACGTATCCCATTCCAGGTCTCATCTCACTACCAGCTATTCTCAGAACTTTTAAGAGAGGAGCTGTTAGACAAACAATCATGTCGCATGAAGACCAAAATGTTTGATTGCTTAAGCAATCTAACATTTCAAGACCAGCGGTTTGCTTTGAATATGGGCAATCCGCCCACTCCTGAGAAGTGACCAAGGCCTGTAAATTGTGTTTAAGATCAACCATCCGTTTCAATGTGGTAAAGTTTGTCGCAAAGCGTGAGAAAGAGGGATCCACAATATCATTCCCTAAGGTATACCTTTTAACCATATTCAAAATTGCACTGTAATTGTACACAAATCTTGTTACAGATTTAGCTTGTTCAATCACTGCACTAATCCACTCAAGATTTCCAAAATCTTCAAGTATCAAATCAATGCAATGAGCAGCAGAAGGGCTCCAATAAAGGGTAGGAAAAGTATCCATCAACCGTCTACCAGCAATACCATATTGTTCTTCACCTGATGTAATCACTTGCACCACTTTCCCAACTCCAATTTCTTCTACTACTTGTTTTATCAAGTCATACAGAAAATCAGGAGAAGTTAAAATCTCAGTAGCATCCAAGGATTTCAAAAACACTAGGCCTTCCGGACAATATGCCAAAAAACTTATCAGTATTCTACTAGTTTCTGTTGTCCATTGGTCAACCAAAATGGAACAGCCAGTCCTCCCCCAAGTCATCTTGCATCTATCTATATCATTCTTCACTTCCTCCACAGAATTCTTCAGGATCCAACCCCGAAGTTCATGATGTGAGGGCCGTTCAAAACCCGTCCCCTTTGAAGCAATTGCGTCAACCATTTCTTGAAAAAAGACCAAGTTCACAGCATCAAAAGGTGCGCCAATATCATACAAAAACCGACCAATGGCCATATAAATGTGGTTGTCCATCTTTTTGGGGAACAATCCATTCTTCTCCACAGCAACAACATCCTCAGAGTTTGCATAAACTGCTGCAGGATTCTTGGCAGCTCTCATTTTCTTCCTCCTTTCCATATTCCTACTCATTCCTTCACCAGGATTCACTACCAGAGTTGAATTGTGCTCCACGCCAATGGCCTGCAGCCCCTGATTCACATCCACCACCTGATTATTATTGGGAAGTGAGTTCACAACAGTGGTCAAAGGATTAACACTCATAATCTCCTCCTCGATCCTCTGCTTCCTCCTCTTCTTCACCACAACCCCATCCAAACTCTGCTGCATGTGAAGCCTGACATCATGGGGGACACGGCTGCAAGTGGAAGCATTCCCTTTCTGACAAGCAAGGTGTTCCTTAATCCTATGAATCCCACCACCCTTGAACATCTTCAGACAATATATGCACTTCAGCTGGACCTTGTCCCCATTCTTAAACATCTGAACATGCTTCCATGCCGGGTCATGTTTCTGGGATGTAATTGGCACTGGTTCCAGATTCGAACCCATTTTTTTTTTCTTTTTCCTATAATCACATCAACCACTTTGGACATTAATAACAACACGACAGCCATGTTAGTGTGACTGCAACAAAAAGACAACAACTTTCTCATGACCCAAATCTGTATTCAGTTGTTACAAAGTTTCCATCATTATTCAAAATCAAATCTCTACAGCTTCTAGGACTGGTTTCTTTAAGGAAGAAAAAAAAATGAAAATTGAAGAACAAAAAAGAGAGAGTTGGAAAAAGAAAAGTGCATACCCGGTTTGATGAATCGCTTTTTTTATTTTTTAATTGAAGGAGGAGAGGAGGAATAGGAAGAGAGAACTAACCGAATAGAAGAGAAGAGAAGAGAACCGGACCGGTTAGGGCAGAGAGAGAGAGGGATCCGGTTGAGTTGCCTTCTCTTGGAATGGATCCGGTTTCGGCCGGACCGGTTTGTTTTGCCACAAGCAATGCGAAAACCGATATTCGTGCCGATTCTCTCCTCCAGAGCCCAACTCTACCGCTTTTATTATTTATTATTAGATAATTAGATTAGAGTTCAATTTTTAAATATCCTGGGTGTATGTATATTTACTCTTTCTGTTAATTAGAAATCAAGCCATCAAGCATTGAAATATATATAATGTTATTCTAAATAGTTGTCTCTTAATAGGAGATTAGATATAATATTAATATTTTAAATGAATCTCAGACTATCAATCATTTCATTACCTTTTGGTCAAACAATACTTTGGTTCACAAATAAATAAATATATACTCATGTATAACTAATTATTAAATGGATATTAATTAATTTTTTAAAATTAAATAATTTATTTATCTATTATATTCAAGTCAATTTAAACAAAATATATATAATTTTATTTTATAGTTCATCTAATTTGTTTATATTTATAAATAATATTATATTAACAAATACTTTTAAAAATAAAATATTAAATAATTTCAAATATAAACTATTATTAATTTCATTAAATTGTAAGTTGTAATACTAAAACTTTACTACTACTTTGTTAAGTCAAAGGATTCCACGTTACAAAAAAAAAAAAAAAAGGATTACAAGTTACTTCATTTATTAGTTTCCCTTTTTTCTGGTTTGGTATTAATAGCTTCATGCTTATTAGCAGTTTACTGAATTTAGCATAGATAAAAATATACTATTAGTAAATAATAGCCAAAGCATTTTGTTTTCCTTTTGGTTTTTGGGGAAAACTTAAATGGTGACAATAGAATGCTATTGCGTCTCACATCAGCTGAAAAAGAAGATCTTTTGTTCGTGATTTTTTTTTCTAAACAAGAGTATAAAATACCAATATTATGTTTATTTCATCTCTAACAAAATATATTAGTATAACATAAATAAATAAAATCGCTACTCCCAATTTTTGTTTTACAAATATTAATAGCTCAAGTAATGAAGGGTAAAAACTAAGAAATGAAGGTAGTGGGAAACGGTTTTGAAACAGAAGTGGAAAATGGCTAAAAAGAAGGAACCTCATTCCCCATGCTTTTTCCTTGTATATGCAGCCCTGTGATATGAAACATACATCCACAATTAATTAATTGGAGAAGGAAAGGGTAGAAACGGTTTTCCACTTTCCTAAACTCAATGGCTACTTCCTCCCATTACTTCATTTTCTTCTGCATTCTAGTCTCCATCTCCCTCGCACAATCGCATGCTTATCCCATGAAATTAAGCTTCTCAACTCATTTTTCTTCATTACTACTTGAACTGAACTGTCTCATTAGTCATTGCATTGCGTTACATTACGTTTCATGCTCTTTATTTTTATTCGATCTATTCTATTAGTTTCTTGTAGTTGACTTACACGTGTCATTTAAATAAACTAACTTTGTCTATTTACTTAAACTATTGTGATATTTAGTTCATGATATAGTATTAGGTATGGTTTTAAATTGCAGTCTCAATCCTCAATGTGGTTTTTTTTGTGATATTTGATATTGGGAGAAATTTCAAGCAAAAAGATGTGAGAATAATTTAAAATCATGGTATGAGGAATTTATTACTCACATTTGCATGCCTGATTGACAAAGCATTTGAAAAATCAAAAAGAAAATATTTAAATATATTTTTTTATAATTTTTTTGTTTTATTTCTTTTAAAATTTATTTTTTGTTATTAAAGTACTTTTAGATAATATTTTTTCATCATTCAAAATATTTTTTTATTATTTAAAATATTATTTAAAGTATTTTAAGGTTGAAAAATAAAATTAACACATTTTCTAATGAATAAAATGAAAAAATTACAAAAAAAATATACTAAATTGTAAGACAAATGTATTTAAGCCAAAAAAAACAATCATTAAAAAAAAGTATGTTCCTAAGTGTATGGTTTGTGGTGTTAATATGTAGGAGTTCTCAGCAATGGAGGACACCCTTCACCTAAACATGGTGGATTCCACCTTGGAAGCGGCGAAGAGGTTGTTATCCAAGTCCCTAAGGGTTGGTCAGGGAGAATATGAGGCAGACAAGGTTGTTCCTTCGACCATAAAACAGCAAAAGGTTCATGTCCAATAGGTGATTGTGGAGGCCTTTTACAATGCAATGGAATTGGTGGAATCCCTCCAGCTACACTAGTAGAAATTACCCTTGGAACCTCTCAATCACCATTGCATTTCTATGATGTTAGTTTGGTTGATGGGTTTAACCTTCCAGCGTCAGTGAAGCCTGCGGGTGGTGGTGGTGCAGGTTGCGGTATTGCGGCGTGTGAGGTTAACTTGAACGTTTATTGCCCTTCTTCTTTGGTTGTGGAGAGGAATGGGAAGGTTGTAGGGTGCAAGAGTGTTTGCTTGGCTGCAAAGTCTGATAGGTATTTTTGCACTGGTGAGTTTGCTGGGAGGTGCAAGCCAACTGTGTTTGCTCATCTTTTCAAGATCATTTGCCCTAATTCTTATAGCTATGCTTATGTGGTCAAGACTTGTGTGGCACCTCGCTATGTCATTATATTTTGCCCTGCACATTGATCATGTTTGTGGTGTTTTCAGTGTTTTTAATTTGTTGTTCTTCAGCCTGAAGTACTTGTGACTCTCTTTTTTTGTTTTAGACTTGGCACTTTTATCGAAGGTAGAAATTTATGATCTTACCAGTACTCTATATATCATTTGGAGTTGTGATAAACTGATCGATTATGCCCAATTGTTTCAATTATTAGATTGTTAATTGAGTCTCTTACAGTTGCATTCTATCATCTGGAGTTGTGATTAACTGATTGTGTTCCAATTATATCAATTATTAGATTGATAATTGAGTCTTTTACTGTTGCAGTCAGTGTGGAATTTCTTAATTCATTTAGCATGTCAATTAAATTTCATCTATATAGCTTATATTGTCTCCTGTGTGCTAAAATTTACCTAAAATAAAAAAAGTTGCTTAGTACAAAAACATGTGTTGAAACAAATTCTTGACAAAATCAGGTATAAACATAAACTTTGTGTTTCAGATTAGACTTTCATGCATGACCCTGAGCCACCGAAACACTCAATATTTGGAACCAAACTATGCTAAGCTACTGGATAATTCTTCTTTACTCTTTCATTACTAATTGTTGTATTTATAATGATTACAGGAGAAAGAAGATAAGCTAATCATTAGCTGGTGGAGGGATAATAACAGAATGAGTGGAGAATCCATATCAGGCATAATAGTATTGCTAGGATTGTTGTGGCTTCATCTGCACGTGGACTACACAAAGTCACAAAGGCAAGTGGGCCTCTTCTGTATCCTCATGGACCTGCTAGGTGTTGTTGTGTTGCTATCACTCACCGTTTACTTAGGTAGAGAAACATGTCACTGCTCACTAGTAATAAATAACAAAAATAAAAACACTAGTTCAACTGTAAAATAAAAAAAAGACACTAGTTCAAAAACAAAGTTGTGTATAGTATGTTGTTTTAAACAGTAATAACAATTTCACTTTAATAACAATTTAAATAGTAATGCTAATTTGTATAAAAATAATTTCGTTAAATCGTCACAAAACGTATTCCGTCAAAACCATCCACCATGTGTTATAATGCTATATATATTATTAATTTTATAATTAATGTTTATTTTATAAAATAAAAAGCAATATATATTCATCCACGTATAGATTTACATGTTTAATTTAGTATAATTGTTATAATTCGTGCTGAATAGCACTGCTGTAATTCTGTAAATATAATTAATAACGAATCAGATTTATTCAAATCATTTAGTGTTATCTAGTATTGGTGTCATTTAGCATGACTTCTGATATTTATCTTTACCACGAAACACGATCAGCTCGAGATATAAACAGAATTGATGTCACACGTTTAATCTATATATAAGTTAGCAACGAGTGACCTATACTCAAGCCACAACCAACGTAAATCTTAACACCTCCATATATATATATATATATATATATATATATATATAAAGGATAAGTACAACAATTGTACCATATATACTTCAATATTTCTTCTTATAAATTCAATGAAAGTACGCAACCCAATGGCTTCAAATTCCTTGAACAATAGTAACAACAAAGAACATTTTCCCTCTTGGACCAGATTGCAGAACAAACAATTTGAAAAGGCATTGGTCTTGTACGATGAACACACCCGAGATCGGTGGCAAAATATAGCTAAAGAAGTTGGCAATAAATCGGTGGAGGAAGTGAAGAGACACTATGCAATTCTTTTAGAAGATCTTAGTAGAATGGAGTCAGGGCGTGTTCCAATTCCTGATTATAAGTTCTCAGAAAACATGGATATATGATCATGCAAGAGAGGTATTTACTACTGCTTTTAAGATGTAACAAAATGAATTTCATTTCTGCCTAAGTCTCTTTTTCTTTTGTTTCTTCTCTCATGCATGCATTGCTATGGTTCCATACCTTTCTTTTGGCTCTTTTTTCTTATTATTCATATTCTTTTGGCTATTATATACATTCATTAATTTACATGTTAATATGGGTGGAAAACATCTCGCATTTTCATCTAGAGTGCATTTTAATTTCTTCAAAAATTGATTTTAACTTGTGGGAATTTTTTTTTTCATTTTTTCTTATTTTTGTGCTTATGAAAAAATTTATCTTTATTTGCGTAGTAGGTTTTCTTAACATTTCATCCCTTTCAACAAAATGGGAGGATGTATTTTTTAGTCACTCAAACCACGTAACACTAACATGTAATTTATCAATTAATTATAATGAAATTTATGATGCAAATTTTCCTTTCTTTTAATTATGCAGGCATCCCAAGCATCTTAGTTTGAATTGAACGCTCTGAAGCAATTCAATTTCAAATATCTTTTATTAGGACGTACATGGAGGCAAAATTGTCGGATATTTGAAGGGATGGTGCAGGAATAAACAAGTCAACCAATCTTTTCTAATGAACATTTTCATTTTCTTTAATCAATATATAAAGTCAACTTCATTTCTCAATTATATCTTTCGTTTCAATGAGCTCCGCTGCAATAAAGCCAGCTTGGGAACTTTGGTAACTTGCAATTCAACAATGCATGTTTTGTTTTTTCATAATCAAGTCGACAAAATCAAATTGATTAGGATTTTCTCCTCATGCAAAAATAATACTTCATACTCCCTCTATTCTTATTTATAAGCATAATTAACTAAATTAGGCTTATTAAAAAAATTAGTCAAATATTGACATTAAATTTATCCTTAACACTAATATTCATATGAAAGAGAAAGTTACAGTTTAAAATGATAGATTAAAATAAATAAGTGTTTTAGTTAAAAATAATTAACATACAAAAGATGAAATAAAATCTTATAATAAAGAATAAAATTGGAAACTATATACCCCCAGTAATTAACATTATTTAATTTAATACTATTGATAATCTATCATAAAAAACAAAAAAAAAATTGTGAAGTAGATTACAATTTGAACTTTCTTAAAAAAAAAAACACTTTGATGATCCTAAAAAAGAATTAAAATCAAGGATTTCAATACAAGTAACTCACCAATTTAATGCCTAAAATTGCAGGACACTAAATTTAGTTATTAAAGTTATTAAAATTTGTAAATTAATGATACCATTAATCAAGTCCAGTCGTCCCCTTGGTCTAACACGACCTGAACCCATGAACTTCAATTTCTTAAAATTTTAATAATTTCAACGATGCAACCCCAATTTATTGGGAAGAGTTTGTTCTATATGCAAGGCAAATTAACCCAATCCAATTCCCTTAGTTTGCTCATACGAATTAACTTTTACACTATTTGATGTAAACACTACATGGGGCATATAAAATATTTTTTTCCTATTCAATATAAATTTATCCACTACACTAAGTTAGTATTAATTTATCCACTACACTAAATTAGCAGTAAATAATACAAATTTACATAGCAGTAGGTGACTCATTAAGAATAGATACTATAAGAAATAAAAATAAAAAAGAGGAATCTTTGGAAAAGGGTTAGCAAAAGCAGGAGTAGCACACCATGAAAGCCAAAAGAGCCAATAATGTCTTCAAATCCACATCTCCTGGAACAAAGATGATCTTTGGTGTGCTTGAATTTGTGTTATCCCAAGAGTGGAAGCATATATTGAACTGTGTTATTCCAACAACTTCTTGAAGGCATCATATTGGTACTAATAAAATGAATAGGCAAGTCTGAAACAAACTCTCGCCAAGAGTAAGCAGTTTCCTCAGGACAACACAAAGATGCCACCAAAAATGGAGCTCAAGCTGCTGCTGGTTCAGTGAATTCCAAAGATGAAGTTATTCATGAACCTGATGTGGTAATGAACACATCAGTAAAACCATCGATAATTAGGATTGATGCAATGAAAGAACTTTGTGCTAACTGATGACGACTAAGTTAATTTAAAAAAAAATGCAAAACTTTCATGAAATTCGGGATCTGGAAAACATTTAGAAATTTCACCTTTTTGTTCACTCATGATCAAATTGATTTCATTTCAACTCTGAAGTCAAACTACTTCTTTAGAAAGTACATTCCATCCCGAAGTTCTAACTTCTCCTCAGAAACTAGACCAGATAAAAAGCTTTGTAGTTGCTGGAGTGACTTGTCATATGGGGGATCGGCAATGCAAAACATCTGTGACAATACAATCATGTAACTAATCTTGATCGTGCTATCTGTGTCCAAACATTTATATAGGTGAAGGTGTAAAACTGTTCTTTTTTTTTTCAGGGGGTACAAGACTAAAACCATTCTTACCTTGAGAGTATTGTGAATTCGATCTAATGCCATGCTACCAAAGTTTGTGAGCATCCCCAGGATAAATTTCTGCCATGAAGCTACACCAGTTAGATATCTTTTTAATCACCAGGATAAAATTTTAAATAACATACATTGCAAGAATTCTCAAGTCTTGGCAGTTTTTTTTTTAATTATTGATTAACTAAAAATATGAAAGCAAGTCACTAGTATCAACTAACCATTACTTTATCTCACATACCTCATATACAGTCATTTCCTTACGAAGTTGATTTTCCACAGATGCCACAGATCTCTCTTCCTCCTCTTCACCTCCTAGAAGTTCCTGAGCACAACCAGTACTGGCTCCATTCTTACTTGGCTCAGCCATGTTTTCCACAATGGTGTATACATGGTCAGAGGAATCTGCCCCTTGTGACTCTGCAATGATTCCCTGTGTACAAAAAACACAGTGAGAGTAGTTAGTTTCAACTTCACTTATAAACTTCAGACTTCTGCAGTTTTAAACAAGAAAAGTCACAGCCTTGAAAATTATACTCAATTGAACTGAGCAAGTCATGTCATCGAAAGATTAGAATCATCATACATAAATAAACATGACTGTTAAGTAAACTAGATGAATTTTTTTGCTATGAAAAGATAACTCTGAGATAATAATAATAATAATAATAATAATAATATTTCCACACATACTAAATATAATCATGCTGCAAGATAGTGATACCTTGCTTATCCAGAAATTTATTCTCCGATTTAAAACATCTGCAGGTACCCCAATAGCAGCTGCAAGCTTTTTAGAGGTCCAACTGAAAGAAGAAATATAATATGATATAATATTATTATACAATCAAAAACCAGACTAAAGGTATGCATAGATTGCTGAGGATACCTTGGTTGATCTTGAAATTTCATAATGATAGATGCATGAACAGGTGCTACTGTGAATTGCATTTCCCTATCTTGAAACTGCAACTCCAGCTAAACCATTGAAAATGATAATTTTAGGAGAAAATATAGAGGTAAAACAGTAAAAGGTGGGAAAGGGGCAACATTATTCATCAAAGTCAAAACTGTCAAATATCTGCAGATGGCAAGGAGCAACTAACCTTGATGGTTCCAAGACTTTTTTTCCACAGCAGCTTACGTGGTGTTTTGATTTCATTAAATCTCTTTGCATAATCAGATAGGAGCTGGTCAACAGGCTCAGGCAGGTTAAGGGGCTCATCCTGTAATTCTCTTCAAAGTTAGAGACAGTTTTGCAGTACAACAATGAAACCATTAAAAATCTATTCAGGTCCAACAATTCATTATGATATCATATTAGAAGAAGAAGAGTAGTAGTGGCACTTTTTCTGAGAAGCCTTATTGAAGAAGAAGAAGAAGAAGAAGAAGTATTGGTACTTTTTCTGAGAAGCCTTATTGAAGAAGAAGAAGAAGAAGAAGAAGAAGAATAAGAAGTATTGTACTTTTTCTGAGAAGCCTTATTGCCGAACCTAAATATAATATATAAGCTGAGCAGTGAGGAATAGATATTGTATCTTAACATAATCATTTATTTGCTCATTCACTAAAATTCAAAAGAACCAATAAAAGAATCTTGTCTGCAAACCTGTATTGGAGGCCAGAAATTAGAAGATATGATAGTAGCAGAAATTACATCCATGGATATTGCACTGTCTCCCAATTCAACACCTGAGGGTGCATCACCAATTTTTTTGTTAAGAAGACTTAAAACATAAATAATGGTTAAAATTGTCATGGGCAATAATCACAAACGTGGGAACTATAAACTTGGAAATTACTGGTCTGAGATGGCTGATTTATGGTAGCTTTAATGTTACTGTTGATTCTCTTTGAGCCAATTAGATCATTGAGCATAATCTCACATTTCTGTAGGCTGCTCTCTCCAAAGTGTATCTGCAAAAATAAAAGCATTAAACAAATGTTTAGATTGCAATACAAAATCAAGAATGAATACACACAAAATAATAATAATAATAATAATAAATATTAACTCCATACCCATCAAATAAAAAGGTTTACTGATTTTTTATTTGAATGAATACCTTGAGGAGTTCTAAAGTACGTATCTCTGAATCAATATCATAATTTGATTTATTTAGAAGTTTCTCGGCAAGCATAGTTCGATATTCATGAACTAATTGATCTTTTGAACCAATTATGCCAACAATCATCCCAAGGATGTCAACCTTCCTTTGGTTTCTGCTTCCCTTTAATGGATCTGCTTCCACAGGGTCAGGTTGCCATCTGCTTGGAAAAGCCCAATCAAAAGAAACATCAGTTTATAATATGGCAGGCAGACCAAATCGGAAAGAACAATTAAAAACAGCTGATCATCCAGAATAAAACTATACCGCATGGCATTGATCCATGCTTGCCTATCATCAGTGTTAAAATCATCATCAACACCAGCATTCTCTTGAATCTCTTCATCTCTGTTCAACTCTTCGAGAAGGCTATCTCCAGGATTTCCAGATGAACTTGAATGTGCACCAGTCCCATCTGTCATCATGGTTACTATGCACTTTATGGTATCTCTCCTTCCTCTTAAATAATCTCTTATGGGTTCACCAACTGCCTCAAGGAAAACACCTGCAGGGTCTATTGTCCTAAGTGCTTTGATAGTTGAAACATATTGGTGTAATATATCATTGGTTGAGGCGCCTGCAGTAAGCAAGCGATAACGCAGTGCTGAAATAAATGATTCCACCAGCTTTGAATGTTGTCCAGTGTATTCAAGACACAATTTTAAGTCTTCAATTGCAGGAGAGCTTCCAATATTGGTAGAGAGAAAGGAAAATAAATTATCAGATGAAGTGACATGAACAAACGAGCCACAATCTAGCAAAGAATTAATGTTATGACAACTCAAATGGCACTAGTGCTTAATGTTGGAGTTTGAGAGTTATTCAAGACCAAGGTTAAAGCATGCAACTGTGACAAGAAAGAGGTGATAATTCAAATTGAAGCTTCATTGTTCAGACAAACAGAAACAACATTTCCAGAAGAACATGATAAAGCCTAGAATAATTGTCAATCTCTCTGCTATGGCTGGAAGCTATATCCCTGAACATGTTTCAGTCAAGGGTGTTGATCTAGCCCTTCAATTTGCTAAGACATAAAATAGGGTAATTAATTTTCTAACAGAAAACTTGGAAGAAAAACAGAGAATTAAAAACAAAGTACCTCTCAGGATAATCAACAATTATCTCGAATAATTTGGCTATTCTTAAATCTTGTAGTGTTTCATATGCAAAATATTCCAGCCGCAACTTCCATCTCACAAGCCCTTCAGAGGGAGTATCAATTCCAGGACAGCATGAAGATGGCTGTGGTGCCAAAGGTGATTTCAGACCTGATGAAGTACTCTCATAACTAACGACATCACCAAGATAGACAAGAAGCGCATGAAGAAACTGAAGAGGAACAGCCTGAATGATTCCAGTTATAAGCGTACTGTGTTAGAATTATGGAAACTATGGGCTACTATGGGGAGAAAGTATATTTTAGATATAGTGCCTCAGTGACTGTCCAATTTTCAGAAATAAATAAAACTAGGGTCTAGTATTAAATTCTTCCATTAACAACTTTGGAACTCGTATGCACTATGCAGATACTTTTTACCTACTAGACTTGCTGCATATGAACATTGATATTTTTTTATACAGCATGTAACTTAAGTTGTTCCTGTGAAAACAAATGATTGGCCAAAGCAAAGCATCATAAAAAATCTTATTTAATGGAATCCATACAATATATGTAAATGAATTTAATATATCTCCCAAGGAAAGAATCATAGTTATGTAACAATTAAAATGCAACAGGAATAACAAAGTAAAAAATGCTATTAGAAAACAAGTGAAGTGAAACTTGTATGCGGTATACAATTTTGACAAGACTGGATACTTGGAAATGTTTTTGGGGGTTGGTCATCATTTGATCAACCAGTGACCAGTCCCTTTTAAGCTGATAAATCGCTGAGTGCTAACTGAATGATGAGAAGTACCACAACATTAATTTTTACAATATGATAGAAATACACATTTGTAGTATAATGAGTCAAAATTATATTTCACCATAATTTTTAAAACAGCAATTGAAATTTAAAACATAAATAGGATTAGCAAAAGAACAAATTACTGCAGTTAATTTGCATTCATGCCACAGTGAGATGTACTTCTATATGCACAACAAACCTGTATCCAGCTTTTGATAGATTGTAAAACAGAACTCCGAAAATCATCACCAGCTACATCATGTACTTTTGCCTGTCATTCAGATGAGAGAAAAACAAATGTCATCCAAAGATTAGATTCACAAAGAGGCACATAAATGCAACAAAATTGTGAGAGCAAAATTGGCAAAAAAGAGATTGAGGAAAACAGGAAAAGCCAGGATTTTGAATTTAACAAACATGCTCACCTTCAGTAGTAAAAATATAGCAGAAGCATAAGCATCTTCAGCCGTGGAAGTAAATCCAAGATTCCTAAGATCAAGAACAACTTTTCCAATGTTCTTCACAAGTTTACAGTTTTCCGAGAACCTATGGTCATTATAGCACTCATCAACATCCATTTCACCAACTTTGTTGCATAGTTTTCCTTTTTCATCTAAATCCATGCAATCCTTATTTTGAGATGCATCATCACCGAACTCTCCATCCATAATGGTACTCAACTCCTCCAGTTTTCTTTTAAAATACCAATGCAGTATAACTAATAGCAGCAGCAAACAGGAAAAAACATACAAGGCCAAAAAGAAAGGATGTAGTAAGCTCCTCAAGAAAAGAACATCAAATAAGAGAAATTAATGCCAGCAGGAAAGACAATAACTGTATTCATAATAAGACTTTCAAGCAACTATAATTTTTTACAAAGGTCAAAAGAGGAGGATTTGGCTCCTCTAAAAAGAGCATCCCACTTCTGAGGGTAAATAACAAATCTCAATTGTTGATGGGGTCAAAGCTACGCGCACATGCTTAACAAATCATGGATATGATGGACTATCAACCGTTGGTTTTTTTATCAACAACAGAGATTACTTTACACGTACTCACTTTAGAGGAGTCAAGTTCAATGATGAAAATATTGCATTAAGAACCGACCTATGTTAATCGGTATATTAGAGCTAACCACAGCAAACTTTGATGTAGAATTACACATATGATGTCTCAACAAGATTCTATAATCAAAGCAATCAATTTACTTAACGCAAACCCCTATTAATTAACATAGTAAAAAAAATAAACAGCCAACAAACCAGGGAAATGCCGAGGAAGTGAGGCCATGAGTACAGAAGAGACAATCCATTGATACTTAGAGGTAAGGTAATTTCTGTCTCCTTCAAAACCATGCTTATCCTCTGACACCTGGTCCTTGTAAGATTGCAAAGCATGCACCAACATCAATAGACACTTCTCCTGATATTGTTTCTCCAAAGTAATATCTTCCAAAGCTTTATACAACACACTCTGAATCTCATCCTCATCAATCTGCTTCAACCGTTCACACACACAATCCACACTAAACAATCACCACGACGAAAGAGGAAAAGAAAAAAAAATGTCATGTAAGGTTGAAAAACACTCACATCAAGGTCATCATTCTTGTTCAAACCTGCAACACGAGAATAAGGATCAAAATGGCGCCAAAATCTCGATGCCCCATTTCGTTCAAACGTCTCCTGCGACCGAAAAACACCATAAATTTTCGAACTTTGCAGCACTATTAGGGAAATAAATTGTGGGGTACCTCTAGGAGTCGAAAAAAGTGGTCTTGAACGAGGGAACGGAGGCGGTGTTTGCAGAGAACGTGAACAAGAGAAACAAAGTCGGGAGCGACGGAGAGATCGCCGTTACCGACGAGAAGTGATTGCGTAGCGTTGCAGAAGCCATTGTAGCCGTCGAGGATTTCTTGCACCGCATCATCAGTGAGAGAATCCAAAATTGCAGGGTTGAATATACACGGGTTTGGTTCCTCCATGGATCAGTGAACTCAACTAAAAAATGCTCACTGCAGCAGAAGGCTCAATTTGGGCGCCAGATTGGGTTTTCGTAAAAACAAAAACGCAACACCACTTTCCTTGGAGCGACAACAAAGGTCTTCGAGCAACAATGCTTGTTCAAGTTCAACAGGTAAAGCATTACACTTCTTTTTTTTTTTTCAAACGGTTCCTATGCATATATCGCAGCCGCTCATTTTTATAAAAATAGATCTAACGGCTACAGTTCCTCTGGCACGGTGGGAGACCAACGAATCTTTCCCACCCTAGAATTTGTCAATTTTTTTTGGTGAATTTTAAAATACTAGTTTTCTTTAAAAATTTCTTTAATTACAAAATAAATGAATATGATTTTTTTATATTTAAGTTAACAACTTACTTCCGTCAAAAAAGAAAGTAAACAACTACCTAATATATATGAATCATGCAGCTAAAAACCTATAAGAAAAATGAGCTTATTTCATAAATTTAGATTTACCTTAACTCCTCATAAATATTAGCATTGTCATGTTAGACATCAAAATGACAAAAATTACTCAAAAAAAAAAAACAACAAAAATTATCCTAATTTTATACAATGTTGTTAAACTCATATTCAATCGATAGGTTTGAACAGTTCAAATCGGAAATTGAATCAATAACTAGTCTAATTAGGTATGCATATTGGATGTGCACTTAATCTAGTGTTAATATCATCAATCCGGTATTTAACCGAACAAAATGCACGACTTGGTATATCGATTTAACTTTGTGACCCGTCTTCCAACGAGGACTGACCTGTTGCAATTCACACATCCTTAGAAATCATAAGTTGCATGCACTATAAAATTCAAATTAGAACCAGAATTGAAATTGAAATATGAATATAAAAACACATAGGATTAAAGCACAAGTCCTTGGGGTTGTTCAAATGAACAAGACCACTAAACCAATGTTAATATTTAGTGCATGTATTGTCAAATATAATTTATATATTATACCTTACAAATAAAATTTACTTTATTAATATAAATTATTTATTCGATTCAATCATTAACTCATGAGTTCAATCATTGACTCATTAACCTAGCACCTAATTAGAATATATGGTCAACTTAAAAACATTATTTATAGTCTCTTAGAAAATAAGTTGCTAACAACGGTATTATAGCACCCATGAAAAAATACTAGTTATGATAATATAACAACCTTATATGGTTTAGCTGATTTCTTCCTCCAAGCTTTTACATCTATTTTATTGATATTATTTTCTTCTTCTATTTTAATTTCAGTTATTGCTATGTAATATTTCATGTATTCGGACAAAAGTTGATCTCCAATTGTCATATTAAGTATCCAAAAGCTAACATGAATCCACCAAGAACATGAATACGGCTTTGGTTAACAACTACAACATGTTAGTTATAGATTCCATACATTTATATTCAACGAATCGATTACATATTATAAGGATTTTAGAATCTATGATTCCCTCGTACAGTTTGAAAGTAGAATTTATCTTGATCCATGAAAGACATAAGTTCTTCAATCTTCTTTGTTTCAATCTATCGCTTTCCTTCTTTTATTTTCCCCTCACGTTCTTGATGGGTAATTAGAGGGAAAAAAACTCTTATCGCAGAGATAGAACCTTTTGCCTTTTATTAATAAACTTCCATCAAGTTAGTTATTAGATGTTTATTAACTTCCCATAAGTTTATTAAATTTTCATATTTGTCAATAGGCCCCTTTATTTTATTAAATCAAGTTTAGGCCCTTAATTCACATGACTTACATTATCATGTTATTTAATATTTTTTCTAACATTCTCTCACTTGACTCTTGTGATGCCATAACACTTCATGATTTAATAATTACATAAATCATAATGCGCATTAAAAGACTTTAGATAAATTGGCTCAATCATTAATCATAATTAAAGATAAAAAATAATAAGAGTCATGGCGGTTACATGTCATTTAATCAACACATTCCCTTCCGTATACTACTATATTATATTTTTCTTTAATATGACTATAAAATGAGAAGTTCATAATGGGTTCAAACAAAAGTCATTCTTTCATTGACAAAAACATAATATGTTTTCCACATCATAATTTGCATGCATATACACATAAAGTAGAAAACACAAATTTCAGAAACTTACACAATAATGAGCTCAAAGTGTCAAATAAACATTATTAATAATAATAACATCCAACATCCACATCATAATTTGGGCGGTAACCCTTTTGTTAAAGGGTCAACAATCATTAGATTAGTGCTAATATGTTATATTGACACTCTATGTTTCTGAACTTCTTCTTTAATGACAAAGTATTTCAATTCCATATGCTTAGCACCTTTAGAATGTTTGTCATTTTTTAGAAAAAAAGACAGTTGCGGTATTATCACAACAAATTTTCAGCGGCTTAGCAATACTGTCAACTACTCCAAGTCCTGAAATAAAATTCTGCAACCAATTAGCCTGAACTATGGCCTCAAAGCATGCCACAAATTTAGCCTTCATGGTGGATGCAGCAATGACTAACTACTTTGCGCTTTTCCATGAAATCGCTCCTCCAGCTTAAAGATACACATAACCAAATGTAGACTTTCTTGTATCTATACAACCAGCAAAGTCTGAATCTGTATATCTAATCACCTCAAGATGACTAGATCTCCTATAAGTAAGCATGTGATCTTTTGTCTCTTGCAAGTATCCTAAGACTTTCTTTGTAGCTTTCCAATGATCCAATCCTTAATTACTTTGGTATCTACCAAGCATACCAACTGCAAAGCTAATATCTGGCCTTGTGCATGTTTGAGCATACATCAGACTCCCAACAACAGATGCATAAGGGATATTTTCCATCTATTTCCGTTCCAGATCATTCTTTGGACATTGCATGAGACTAAATTTGTCTCCTTTCTGTATTGCAATGGGAGATGCTGAACATTATCCATTCCGAATCTCTCTAAAACTTTATTAATATATGATTTATGAGACAAGCCTAACAGTCCTTGTGATCTATCATGGAATATTTCTATTCCTATCACACAGCCTGCCTCACCCATATCTTTCATTTCAAAGTTGTTAGAGAAAAACTTCTTAGTCTCACTTAATAGACCAAGATCATTAGTTACAAGCAAGATGTCATCAACATACAGAAAAAGAAATATAAATTTGCCCCCACTGACCTTCAGATATATACATCAATCAATAGTGTTTTCCTTAAATCCAAAGGACGTAATAGTATCATTGAACTTAAGATACCATTGCCAGAAAGCCTATTTAAGTCCATATATTGATTTCTTAAGTTTACACACCATGTGTTCCTTTCCTTCTTCAATGAACCCCACTGGTTGGTCCATATAAATATCTTCCTCTAAATTCTCATTCAAAAAGGCAGTTTTAACATCCATTTGATGCAACTTAAGATCATAATGAAAAACTAGAGAAAATGTTTCCTTATAATCAATGCCATTTTTTTAAGTAAAACCTTTAGCAACAAGTCAAGCCTTGTGTCGTTCAATATTGCCATGAGAGTCACGCTTAGTCTTAAAGACCCATTTATACCCAACTGTCTTGCATCCTTCAGGCAATTCCACAATATCCCATACACCATTTTGTGCCATTGATTTAAGCTCATATTTCATAGCATCTAACCATTTTCTTGAATCATCACCATTAATGGCTTCTAAAAATGAAACTAGATCATTATCAATGCTTAAGTCATTTTCTGACTCTTGTAGATAAATCACGTAGTCATTCAAAATAGTAGATCTCCTTTCTCTTTGAGATCTCCTTAATACTATTTCTTGTGATTGTTCTACTATAGGTTCATTGTTAACCTCGGGATCATTAATTTGTTGCTCTTCTTGATTGTTGTGTGGTTCAACAGTATAAGGAACAAAAATTCTTGAAGTAGAAGCACTAGTTAAAGGAACTTGTACTCTAACTTCCTTAATCTCCACAATTTGTGAAGCTTCACTCCCACTGGTTTCACCATTCTCAATGAACCTAGTATTTTCAGTTTCAACAATTCTTGTACTATGGGTAGGACAATAAAATATATACCCTTTTGATTTTACTAGATAACCAATGAAATATCCACTGATTGTTCTTGCATCCAATTTTTTTTCTTACGGATTATATATTCTAATTTTTGCCTGACAACTCTAAACATGTAGGTGTCTCAAACTGGGTTTCCTACCTGCACATAGTTCAAAAGGTGTCTTTTGAACTGTCTTACTAGGAACTTTGTTCAACAAATACATGACAATTTTTAAAGCATACATCCACAATGATACAGGTAAAGATGAATTACTTAACATGCTCCTAACGATATCCATTAAGGTTCGATTACTTGTTTCTGACACACCATTTTGTTGTGGTGTACCTGACATTGTGTATTAAACACAAATACCACACCTTTCAAGGAACTTAGCAAATGGACCAGGATGTTGTCCACTTTCACTATATTTTCCATAATACTCACCACCTCTATCTGATATGACAATTTTCACCTTTTTGTCTAATTGTCTTTCCACTTCATTTATAAAAATTTCTAAGGCATCCACTGCTTGAGATTTCTCATGCAGTAAATAGACATACCCATAATGTGAAAAATCATCAATAAAAGTGATAAATTGTTTTTCTTTATTGAAAGAATTTACATCAAAAGGTCCACATATATCAGTGTGTATAATTTCAAGAAGTTGAGTGCTTCTTGTGGCTTCTTTCTTTGTGTGTTTTGTTTGTTTGCCTTTAATACAATCCACACATACTGAATGAAGTGGTTTCCTTGATTCTTAAGTCTGGTTTCCTCCTGAACTAACATACTATGTAATTCATGCACATTCCATTTGTCTTTCATGGTATTATAGTTCATTTGGAAGGGGCTATACTCAGACGATAATGAGTTCAAAATGAATCACACAAGGAAATTTTCATTCACCACCATTTCAAGAGACTTAAGTTTTGCTGCAATATTTGTCATCTCAATGACATGTTCATGTATAGTACGAGAACCATCCAACTTCATGGTGGTTAAAGTACTAATTAATGTCTCAGCAAGAGACTTATCAGCAGTTTAGGAGCACTCTTCCACAGATTTCGTAAATTCTTTTGCACTTTCAGTTTTGGGAAGAGCAGACTTAATGTTATTTGTTATGCTTATGTGCATAAGCATCAAACAAATTTTGTTTGACTTTTCCCAGGCCTTATAATGGGTTTTCTCTTCATTGTTACTAGCATCAGTAATAGTAGCAGGTTTTTCAACTTGAAGAGCCAAATCAAGATCCAACACACCTAAGTGAAATTGGACTTGTTCGCTTCAATCAGAGAAATTTAACCCATTAAAAACCGGAACAAACATACCAAGAGAATGCAAAGATACAGGAAGGGATGCTTCAATTAACACATGCTTAACATTAATACTTTGAGTCATAAATTAAACATACAATACAGATTCAAACAACAAATAAACATTCTATGTATACTAATGTTCTTCTTTGGGTGATACATTAATACACAAAAAAACATACCGATGCTAATAATTTTAAAATTATTTAGTAAGGCATATTCATTAATTAGAAATACTTATTATCTTTGGATATATAAATAAAACTAATAATGCATACATACTACCAACATTCATATTCATAAATTATAAGAACAACTAATCAACCTTTGGGTGATCCATAAATGTCTTATAATAATGAACTTCAATTAACCCATCAACCAATAATCTATAATTTAGCATCCATTCTATGGGTAATTGAAATAAAATTGTGTCTAATTTGGAATTAAACAAAACATAAAGATTTGACCACTTTGGTGATTACAAATTTATCATACATTTAATCCAAATTACTACAATTCATTTACTTGATCCAATTTTGAATAACAATTTTTTTTTATTTCCAAAATCAAATTTTGTAGGCATTCCTAATATGGGGTAACAATATATTACATTCATCATATGAAGGCATTCGGCATATTTTCATTTCAAATTGTAGTAAATTTAAGATCAATTTTTGAATTGAAATTGACATAAGAGAAAGATGTTGAATTTCAATTCAAGACATTCAAAAATTGGATTCAGGGCATTCCAAACTCAAAAACAATTATAATATGCACAACAGAAAACAAAAATGGTTTGAATAATTTTTCAATTGGAATCAGATTCATACAATGTGTGGAAGAAACATCATTCATGGAGAATCATAAATCCAATAACCTAATGCTCTGATACCACATGTTAGTTATAGATTTCATACATTTATATTCAATGAATCTATTACATATTGTAAGGATCTTAGAATCTATGATTCCCTCATACAGTTTGAAAGTAAGTAGAATTTACCTTAATCCATGAAAGACATAAGTTCTTCAATCTTTTTTGTCTCAATCTATCTTTTTCATTCTTTTATTTTCCTCTCACGTTCTTGATAGATAATTAGAGGACAAAAAACTCTTATCGCAGAGATAGAACCCTTTGCCTTTTTATTAATAAACTTCTATCAAGTTAGTTATCAGAAGTTTATTAACTTCCCATAAGTTTATTAACTTCTCGTATTTGCCAATAGGTCTCTTTATTTTATTAAATCAAGTTTAGGCCCTTAATTTACATGAGTCACATTATCGTATTATTTAATATTTTTTCTAACACAACAATCATCATAATCGATACAACTACAGTCATTCAATCAATGACTCTTAATAGCCATTACACTCTAAGAGAAACGACAATGTCGTTGCTCTCTATTTATGTGGTGAACCTCTCATAAATTGATAAATAAATAAATTAGATTCATTTATGTTTTTTCATAAACATTATTGGTATGAAATATTCATATGCTTAGATACATGTATTTAACTAATGGCAGGAATTCATCAACATTCATAAGGAGAATCTAGCTTTATGTCCAATGGAAATCTCCTTCAAAAGGTTGGTAATGCTAAAATACTGACGGAGCAGTGAAATGAATTGGTAGTATTTTAGGTTGTGGTGGCCTAATAAGAGACAACAATGGTCATTGGAAGGGTGGGTTTGTGAAATGCATAGGGAGATCTTATGTGTTTGTAGTTGAGCTTTCGGGAGTTTTGCTTGGATTGAAGCTAGCACTCCAGTCAAATATGCAAAATATAGTTTTGCAGATTGATTCTAAAGCAACTGTTATTGCTATTAAGAGGAATAAATTGAGATTCATATTCATCATAGATATATCATACATATAGAGAAGGCAATTATTGTGCTAACCAGCTTGATGATCTTGTTCAGTGGTTGTAGAACAAATACTAGTATTTGATATAGAAAGAACTTAAATTGTCCACCCAATATTTGTTCCAACAAATACAAAATTGTCTGGCTTCATTTCTTAATTGTCCACTAAGTATTCATTTTATTTTCTTAAGAGTGCGTTTGGATAGATAATTTTAATTGAGGAAAGTAATTTATTAGAGAATTTGAATTTCTGTAATATAGAATTCATTGTTTGGATATTTTTTTGTGAAATTTAAAATTTTGGAATTTTAAAACAGAATTTTAAACAACTAAAAATTTGGAATTTCAATTTCCTTCTAAAAAAATGAGAAATTGAAATTTTTTTCTTACAATCTTCTCCAAGAAACACCGTCTGAGCTCGTGCAATATCGATCGGATGTGAGCGTAGAGGAACACGTATAACTAACACACCAATCATATTTTTTTTTTCATTCATTTTTTTCACCCTCATAACTTTAATTTTTTTTATCCAAACATAAAATTTTAAAAATAAAAGAATTTCAATTGAAGTATTTGAAATTCTTAGAATTTAAAATTCTTCAGAATTTTAAATTTTCCCATCCAAACACACTCTAATTGAATACAACAAATTATCATTTCTGAAGTTAACCAAATACAGAATGATCAAGATCAATCAATGGAGTAGTCAAGTCTATTTTAATTTGTCAAACCAATTAAGAATTAGCAAACAATGAAGTGGTGCAACATGCACCCGTAACTTCAATTATTTTATCTTTTTTTTCAATTTTTTGTTTATTGGTTGCCGAAATCCTCAAGTTAGGTAGTGTCCGGTTGCAATCAAATGAGAATAAAGAAAGTCTCTTGATAAAAAGGAAAGAAATTGAAACTTTCTTCTTTTTGTTACGGTTGAAGGAGGAGAAATAAACAATAAATTTTTGTACGAATGAGGTGAGATTCATGGGCTTTTATTTCTTCACAAAATTGAGCGAATTTGTGAAGAAAGAAACACAAAGCGATTTTCCCGAAACTATCCTAGTGTGTGCAAAGCAGAGAACACAAGGACAAAAAAGAAAGTACAAGCGTAAATAAAAAATTCACACAAGAGTAAAAGAGAAATTTAAATCACTTTAATTCAAGTCTTTCTACTCATTTTGGCTCTCTTTTATCAAATACCAAATAACCCCACTTTGATTTATTTTCTTTCCTTTTTTATTTCTCCACAACGGAACACAATCTTATAGACTTATAGTCATTAATTAGCAAAAAAAAATATTCTTGGTGTCAAATCAAACTTTATGCAAAGATGAATTGCCAATTATACCGCGTGTTTTCTATTACATATTTTTTTTAAAACCATTTTTTAGCACGTGATGTAGACTAGACCCAATTACAATATTCAAGCTCAGCAAATGATAATGAACATTGAGTATAAAATATCATATAGATAGGTAATTGCAAATTAATGATATTAATTTGCTTGATTCTTTCATTTGGTATGCCTGATTAGAATAGCAGCTTTTTAGATATTTGTGGTTTGTAAATTAACAAGCTAGCTAGGTAACGGAAACTTCGATATATGTTAATGAGCTCCCCACTAATCCTAAAAGAAAAGATTGAGTTGAGCATTCAAGCAACCGCAGCCGATAAGTGAGTTCCAAGATTGATAGTGGTAATATGCTTTATAGGACCACAAAAAGTTGAAGGAAAGAAATTGATTATCAAATTGTATATCTAAGCATAAAGCATGTATATGATTTTATATCACCTATAAAATATCCAATTATTATTTTTTGTAAAGTTTAAAAACCTTCTCCTTGTTATTGTTTGTAGAATTTTAACCGGAAAGGTTGGAGAAAATGTATACTTGAAGGAAAATGCAATGCTATAGTTCACTAAGCTACATGCTTCTGCGTACATGTGTTTATATACGTCTCATATATTTTATAAGTAAATTATTCAAAATTTCTAAATATCCCCTGCAAACATGTGTACATGAGATTTCCCAAGATGTTTATAGATATTTAAGATACTTGAGCTTACTCAAAATTTAAAAATTCATCTGATCATATTCAAACTATACAAAATTTCTAATTAATATATTATTTAATATATTTATAAAATCTTTGACATGTAAAATTAAAATATGTTATAAATTAAATATTCAAAAAATAAACTAAATAAATATTTTAATTAAAAAGTAAAAGAATGAGACTAGAGATTATAAAACTTATAAATATTGTAGAATTGATGGTTTTATTTGCATACATAATTTTTTTTATATAATTATTTGAATGGGCAAGTTACATACAAATAAAGAATATAAAAATGGATAGTTTTTTTAAAATTTAATCCTTTATCAATGTATGATTTTTAAAGGTGTTCCTATAAAGAATTTAATGCGTATGCCCTAATAATATAAAATACTTTTATATTTTTATTCAATCACAAATAATTATTAATATGACATTTAAAATACATTTTTTATGTCTATTTATAAGATCTATTTTATATTTTTATTCAATCACAAATAATTATTAATATGGCATTTAAAATACTTTTTTCATGTCTATTTATAAGATCTAATTACTTAATTTATCAAGATTAAAAAAATAGTTAGTTCAGTTGATATCAATAAATTTATTTTAAATTCGTAATTTTTTAAAAAATAATATTTATAATTAATATTTATCTTTTTTTAACTATTTATCAATATATTTATTCTCTTCTTTAAATTAAGAATATTTATAGTTTAAAAATAATTAATATAAAAAGTATAATCTTATGAAAAAAACAAACATTATTTTAAATCTAAATATTTATATATAAGAATAAAGATAATTATTATCATAAAAATTAACAAATTTATTATATATTATGAATTTATAATGATATAAAATTATTTACACTTTTTAGAAACCTTTTTCTCTGCTATAAATATAATAAAAACATGTGTTCATTTATCACATTATTATGCATCCTTCCTGACTCCTCATTTTATTATTTTTTGTTTATCACAATTCTCCAAGAGGAGATGGGTGAAATGAAACAATGATAAGAACAAAACCAACAATATAAAGAAGTATAAAGAAGGCTGTCTCTGACAGCTTACACAGAATATTCCACGAAAAATTCGAACGTCCACTTTCATACACACATGCTACAAAATAAATTATAAATTATACATTTTAAATTGTGCCCAAAAATATTAGGCCTTTTCTTTTATAACTAGAACTCCAGGCAGCTCCTCAATTTATTAACATCCATACTAATAGTAATAGACATCTTTAATTGTAAAATAGTTTGAATTAGATAATTTTTAATTTTAATGTTATTTTTATTTTTAGAAAAAATATTAAACAAACTATAATATAATTTAAAATATTTCATATCTCATCTAAAACTCATTATATAGTTAATAATAGCCTTCAAATATATACTATCAAAAATAAAATTTCACAACTTAATAATTATATTTATATAATTTTACTCAAATAATTAATACAATTTTTTCCTTAATTTTTTTACAAATAAGTATAAATCATGTAAACATATAAGAAATGCAAATACAAACATGTCACATTATAAATTTATAAACAAAATTATAATAAGTTGAATTTGGGTTGTACTAAATCAATCTTCAAAATCAAATATAAAATTTGACTAGTCCGATAAAAAATATTTTTTTGAGGTGTTCAGTTGTGATTTTGTCTATCAATTTTTATTAGATTGGATTGATATGTGAATACCTTTAATTTTTAATTTTAAGACATTGGTTAAAAAAATAAAATGAGATTTTTTTATTAAAACTATTTATTAAATTAAAATATATACTATTAAGTATTTGTTATTATTTTTAGTATAATTTTAATAAATAGTATTAACTTAAGAATAATTAAAAATATAATATTTTAATATTTAATACTATTCATGTATTCTACTTGGTTATTAGTAAAAATTATGAATTCTTTAATTATTTAAGGATAAGATAACAACTAAAAAGAGTATTTGATTTAATAAAAAAACTAAACATTTAATAAATTAATTAAATACTTCTAATGTTTTTGCTTTATTATTTTTTACTTTTAAAAGAAAATTTTGTTTTTGTTTGTCTATTTATTTAAAAGTTTTTTTGAGCCAAATTATTAATTATTAATTTTTGAATCTGTACATGGACAAGTAGTAACATTCATTACCGAAACATGTATTAAAAGATTCTCTGAGCGTTTATTTAGGGCAGTGTGTGGCACTACGTTCCATAATTTGGTAATGTAAAGTCAGATGGTCGGTCAGTTTAAGACAATCAATTCAAATTCAATTATTACTAGTATTGCCTATGATAACAAAACCTAAGCTTCAAAGAGAAAATAAATTTCAATTTTCTTTCTACATTTAGTTTTATAGATTTTGAAATTTGAATAAAGTCTAGCAACCAACCAAACACGGCCTTAAGATGGAAAGGGAAAAAAAATGCACGCCAGAACGCTCCTTTGAGAATAAAACTAATGACGTGTCTGACAAAAACAGTGTCCCCTGACCCATTACATTCGAAAATGACTGAATCATTTTTCCATTTGTAGAGAAAAAAAACAAAACAATAATCATTTTTATTTGAATAAGGGATGTATATTTTTAACGGAACGTTAACAATGTCATAAAATAATTTTAAAAAATATATATTTATTGTATTAAAATAAAAAATATTTGATATATTAATATTATATAAAATACATTAAAGATTATTTAACTAATATTTTAATTTAATTAATTAAATGCAATGTTAATGTATTTTTTTATTGTCATTCAATTATAGGTTATTATGTATGACAAGTTCTTAGTTTTTTTATAATAATTATTTTAAAACTCATGTAAAATGATTTTTGTTTGATTAATAAAGTAAAATACTTTATTCTAACAATGCATAAAAATTAATAATTTAATATATTTGGCATATTTTTTTTAGTAAAACACATAATTTAACAATATTTAAAACAAATGTCTAACTAATCTGCTTGCCATTTTTTTTATGAAAGGAAATAACGCAGCTTTCATTTATTTGCTGTAATTTACAAAAATGGGAGGACAAGAGTTGATATGGTGTTTTTTTTTTGTTTTTAAAATTAGAGTTAATATGGTATTAAAATCCAAAAATCTCACATTTTTTATATTTTTTTTCCTTATAGGAAAGTAAGACATGGGAGCCGGGAGGGAGTGAGAAAAACAAATGTGGATTCGATAATAAATTATTATTATTATTATTATTTATTTGAATGTTCATTTTCTTTATTTAAAATTAGAACGATTGTTTTTTCTTGTTACGAAAAATATTATTTTTAATAATTATAGCTTTCTTTTTCCATTTATATAAAATACTTTTCCATGATAATCTTGCCATTATTTTTTAAAGTTTCTTTAAGGAAATAATTAACTTTAATATGGAAAATATTTTAATTTAAATGCAAAGTATTTTATTCTTTCATTTAATAAAAATTTGTCATATATAGACAATACATAGAATTTTATAATAATTAATTTAAAATAAATACTCAAAATATTTTTTAATTAATTAATAATATAAATTCTATTTAAAAATTGTTTTTATAACCACGTCATGGCTTAGGATAAGGAAACTTATTCTAAGAACATTCAAATATAAAATATAATCTATTTTTCTTACATGATCCCATTTGTTGTTTGGAGATCACCAGACTCGTATCGCAAGCAATTAAGGTCGTTGACTAAGAATTAGATGCTTATCTAGCAGCATCCTAAAAGGGTTGGCCTGCATATGAGGGAATCCATTGTTGCTGAACAACGAAGGAGTACAATACTTAATTTTGAATTAAATAATACTATCTAAAATATTAAATTCTAGTATCAGAATCTTCTTTATACTACTTTTTTTTTTGTTGCTATATATATATATATTAATTGAAAAATTAGTTCTAAAAAAACTATTACAGTGTATAATATTTTTTTTAAATACTGAAGGAATGAATGATTAGTATGTGTCCATGTTGAGGCAGAGAGAGCGTAATCATAAAGTCCGTCCGAAACAAAAAGTCCCTCCCTCCCTCCCACCATGCTTCACTCCCGAAACGGCTCATAATTCATAAACAACGTTTCATCATTAATACGGTGCCGTTTCGAAGATGTTCAATAACATAGAGCCACGTGGTTGGCGACAAGCTAAGACATGACTACGCGGTTTCGCTGTTATCTTTGTTCCACGCGACACATGAGCCTGCTCCGTCGCCCCTCCCTCCCCCTCTCATGGAAGAAGGAACCTGAAACCCTCACATAGAGAAGAAAAACAAGCCCAACACCACGCCATCCACGATCTCATCCTTAAACTGTGTTTTGTGGGTTTGTTTGTACTTGGTACGAGAATCTGGTCCTCATAAATTTGAATCCGGGGTGCGGATCTCTGTTCCGTTCCTTCGAGATCCACGGTCCCTCCCTCCCATCATGATGATGTCTTCCGGGACATCCTCGTACTGGTGCTACCGCTGCAGCCGCTTCGTTCGCGTCTGGCCCCACCACACCATCGTCTGTCCCGACTGCGACGGCGGCTTCATCGAAGAAATCGAACACCCGCCCCGCTCCGTCCACCTCGACCCCCGCCGCCGCCAACGCTTCCCCGCCGCCGCCATGTACATGATCGGCCAGCGCCCTTCCTCGGACCACCCCTCCCGCCCCGCTGCCCTCCGCCGCACCCGCCGCAACGGCGGCGACCGCTCCCCCTTCAACCCCGTCATCGTCCTCCGCGGCGGCGCAGCCACCGCGGAGGATGAAAGTCGCGGCTTTGAACTCTTCTACGACGACGGCGCCGGCTCCGGCCTCCGACCCTTACCACCTAGCATGTCAGAGTTTCTCCTCGGATCTGGCTTCGACAGACTCTTGGAACAACTCTCTCAGATTGAGATCAACGGTATTGGACGGTACGAGCACCCTCCTGCTTCAAAAGCAGCCATTGATTCATTACCAACCATCGAAATTGATGACACCCATTTAGCCATGGAGTCACACTGCGCGGTTTGTAAGGAAGCTTTCGAATTAGGAACTGCAGTTAGAGAAATGCCATGCAAGCACATATATCATCCTGAATGCATATTACCGTGGCTCGCACTTCACAACTCTTGCCCCGTTTGTCGCCACGAGTTACCCGCTGATACCCCGAATCCAAATCAAAATCAAAATCCGTCTCAAAATGTTGCCTTGAACGAGGAGGAGAATGTGGGGTTGACGATTTGGAGGTTGCCTGGTGGAGGGTTTGCGGTGGGTAGATTCTCCGGTGGGAGAAGAGGTGCTGAGAGAGAGCTTCCTGTGGTTTACACTGAAATGGATGGTGGGTTTAACAATGGGGGGGGTGAGCCGAGGAGGATTTCTTGGTCCAGAGGGAATAGAGGGAGGGAGAGTGGAGGGTTGACTAGGTTTTTCCGCAATCTGTTTGGTTGCTTCAGAGGAAGTAGTACTCAGCGTTCTGCTTCTAGTAGAGAGTCTATGAGGGCGAGTTCCTCTCGTTCTAGTACTATGGATCCTTCGTTGCGGTCTCGGAGGACTTGGTCTATGGATGTAAACAGTGGGATGAGAGCGTGGTAGTAGTAGTAATAGGATCGATGACTGATGAGGGTAAAAGGCTAAAAATCTCAACTTTGTTTCTGGGTTCCTCTGTGTACCGTGTCATTGTCAAAGTGTACATAATGGGATTGATCGATCGAGAGTCGTCGAGGATGCAATGTCTTGTGATTGATTCTCACATTTTCAGGATGTTGGATGGGGAAACCGTTGTGTTAGCAATAGGGGATTGGGGCAGGGAGTGGCATCAACAATGGGAGAAAGTGAAACCAATGGGGAGGAATGAGGTTGAAGGAGGGACTCGGGCCGTGATTGTGAAGTATTATCTTTGGAATTTTTGGGGGGAGGGGGGACATGATGTGATGATGATCATGAACTTCATTTTACTTTGATAATGAACTGAAGCACCTTCGTATTGTTTATTTTGTTCCATGCTTTATCTTTCTCGTCATTGGTATATGATCCTCTAAATTCATGGTGTCGTTATTTGTCATTGGTTTTTACCATACTGCTGCCTTGAATTGATTGTGTTGATGATGATGACTTGTTTAGTTTGATGCTGAGCTATTTTACCTCGCTAAATTTGTATAATTTCCTATTAGCCAATCGATCGATTCTTTGATTCTAAACAAACATTTTGTATGGCTTTACTTGCGTTTGTCTCCCTTCTGGTTTAGTTCGTGTTTCATTGATCATGTAGCAGTTTTTATCTTTTTATGGTCCAAAAATTTATTACTATAGTGCTATTGTAGTTCAAAGTATAAACCACATTCTTGAATTCTTTTCATGGCAATTCTGGGTGAAAAGAACTTGAGATTCGGGAGTCAATAACCCAAGGCAGCTTTAAACTCTAATGGGTGAAACCTTCAACTTTTTTATTCACATTTATTTACAGTACATCAATTTCTTACATGTTTGTATTGGCAAAAAAAAAAAAAAAATAATCAGCCCCACATCTGGTCCTCTTTTCTCTTTCTAAATTGTTTCTATGGTGAGAGGATTTAGGCATCTGAGTGTTTCTCAACCTTTATATGTGCACGACTTGTGATTAGTATAAAATAGCAATAGCAATACTCATGAGTCATGAATCTGCTATCGTACAAATTTACAGGCTTTTAGGATATTTATATCGCATTCTTTTCATATAGATAGTGCTTGCTACCATCTATGAATTCGTACTATTTTGCGTCAAATGAGTAGTTGGCTCTGTATATTTTGAAGATGAAGATTTGCCAATTATCATAAAGGTAGCATGCCAACCAAGTAAACCTACTGACCCTTCCTACCAAGCCAATCAGCTTTGGTCTCTTGCCCTTTTATGCAAGTTAGGACAACTAGTATGCAACCCCCCCTGCATATTAGCTCACTTGTTTCTTAAAGTTACATTTTTTTTTTCACCCACAGACAAGATGTATGGTAATTGTTTTCTTCATCTTTGGTTGTATTTAGTAAAATTAACGGATAAACTAAAAATGAAAAGATAGTTAACAGTTTAAATATGAAAAAAAAAAAGAACTTATTTGATGTGCCAAGAAGCTCATGTTTTTCTTTCTATAGCAGTTCCTGGAAGCCTTTTGCAACGTGCAAACCCGTTACGGTTGTAAGAAAACTATAAATAAACGAATGGACAATCGATATTCATGGGATTGAATGCCATTGTTATAGAGATGGTACTTGTTTTGGCCAAATATGAGTTCCTGAGTTGTACCCGTTTGGACAGCACTATTATTGGCGAAGTTGCATGGTTTCAGTTCTGTTCTGGTGTGGACTGGCCAAAAGGGTTGTCATGTAACTTAATTGGAACCAGAATTTGGTACACATCTTCTCAGAAGTTGAGATTTGAGAGTAAGTGAGAAATGAAAATAATTGCATTTGCTATTGTAAAAAAAGTCTCACATTAGTTAAAGATAAAATTAAGATAAAATATATAAGTGAGGAACAATTTTTACTTTTTGAGTTAATTTTTTGAGATTGAGTTAAACTCAAACTTACATTTTAAGTCATGGAGAGAATATAAATATACTATATGCTTAAACATGTTAAGGAAGATCTTATTAATATTGATTATAATTGAAAAAATATAATTGAAACAAGAAATATCATTAAAAGTGATTAGTCAATTTCTTTAACAAATATTAGTTATAAGTAAAATTGATTGATAGTCTTCATTAATATTATGATGATGATGAAAATAATAATTTAGATTGGATTATTAAAGGATCCGAATCTTTATATGTATGGAATCCTCATTTTCCCAATTATAAGCCGAGAGATGAGCATCAAAATCATACAACAATGACACTAGTTGTGGGCTGTGTATGAGCTGTAATATAATACTACTACTATGATATTGTTATGCTAAAGCAAGTTGCCACGTTTCATGTAAGAACGCTAGTGTCCAAAAACTTATATCATGAAAGATTAAAGTTTAGGAAGTGAGAGTTGCCCTTTTCAAGTTTGGTACACATTATGCAAGTTCCACCAAGGTTTACAACGTATATGTTCTGTCCCTTACGGTGGTGACTGTCACTAATTCAAGAGAGCTACTTGAACCATTCA
The DNA here is from genome assembly GCF_004193775.1 of Glycine soja. Lineage (NCBI taxonomy): Eukaryota > Viridiplantae > Streptophyta > Magnoliopsida > Fabales > Fabaceae > Glycine > Glycine soja. The sequence goes on from NC_041019.1 coordinate 2,981,890, forward strand.
TACCCGGGATTTTTGTTAGTTATTATGATGCTCGAGTTTATGACAACTTTAGCGGTTTTTATTGTATAAACGACAAACGTACCACAATAAAGTTGTAACTTTCCACGTTTGCTTAGGATTTTTCTGTTTGTTTAGATTAACTAGGATGTCAACAGGGATGGGTGTATCCCGGCCATCAATTTTTATTTTTAAAAAAATTATATACAAATTATTTTTTTTGTATAAAAAAATATATGACCATATAATTTATTAATACACTACTACACTTATATGTTAAAGTTTGTCAATTTATTTTTAATTTTTTCCTTGTGTGTTTCTTTGATGCGACTTGCTTGTCAACAATCCACTTCTTGGTTGATTGAGATAAACACTTTGGGCAGATACTTGAGTACGTTAGTTTGGTGGGACAAATGGTTAGTTTACAAGGAGGCTCAAGCTAAGAATCGAAGGCTCATATGCCAGTGTTTTGGTCAACAAGATGGGGTGCTACACCGGTACAAATAGGAGTATTCATGATGTAACGACAAAAACTAAAATCTGTTTTTTTAAGTTAATATTGTTCCATTTTATCAATTGAGTTTACCTCCGTTAACATTCCAAAAATATACATAGCTAAATAACAAAATTTATGAAGTTTAAAATTTTTCATATGTTTATAACCTTAGAATTGTTGACATTCTAATTACTTTATAGGTTTTTCAAGATACTTGGAAAGGGATAAACATAGAATGATATATTCTTTACAATATCATGGATACATTGAAATATTTTAAGTCAGGTGATTGACAAGGGAGATGAGTGTGTGTTCTTTACATTGAAATATCTTTATCTAACAATTATTGTAGCAAGGTCCAATGTTTTTTCAAAGCATGGAACTTGTTATGTATCAATTCCCAATTAATAATATAAGTCAAAGAATGATTAACCATCTTCATCATTTTACTATTTGCCAAGATTAGGTCAAATTGTCTGTTAGCCTGTCTTAATCGGATGTTGCACGCTCACATATATGTAGAAACATATAGTCCATGAAAAATATTGGTTAATAATCACAAATAACCGTGTATACCATAGAGGAACTTATTGATAGAACAATAGTAAACCATTAGATTAGTTAAATCTAAAGTGTTGTAATCCGTATTTTAAAAGGTTACAAAATCACCTTATCTATATTTATTTTCTTAGTTGCCAAAACTATATTCCCAGGTTCTCTAAGAGGAAGTATTAATAAAAATTCACCTATCTAAATAACCAAAAAAGAAATTAAAATATTCTAAATTAAGAGCTAAGTTGACTAAGTTTAAGAATTGTATCCTCGTGTCACTTTAGTAACAAAATATTTATAAGAAAATAGATAACTTTCAAGACATGATGTAAGGGTGGTGTTTGCTTAACCAACGAGTTTGAATGGCCACCTTGATTATTATTTATAGGTATTGTGGACAAAACAATACCTAAACCTGGGAGATAAGCACTTGCACAAATATGAAGAGTATCATTGATGTATTTTTTAATTTATAATATATAATTATATGTTAATTTGTTTTAATGTATTTTTTTTTTGTTGGTCTTGAAGAGTATAATCTCATAATACCCAAATTTCTAATGATTTTGTTAGCATTAAATTTAAAAATGATTATTGTCTCACACTGCAAGACAGCTTAAACCTGGCTCATTCATAATTTTTAGTATGTTACAAAAGCACTAAATATTTCTTCGCTAGATTTAGATTCTAGCTAGACTGCTAGAGCTTGTGCTGTATCTTTGTTTCAACCTGGATCTGCCCTAGGGATTTGGTCACACTTTGATAATTTGTTTGTTGAATTGAAGATGATAATTTTGTCGGCTCCTTGGCAATATATTCATGCTTCTATATATGTAATTAAGATGCTATTTATGTACTTCTCATTAGACAATCATTTTCTTATTATTAAGTTTGTAACACATAAAAAAAAGATGGGAAATATAGTAACGAAATTAATCTTCAAAATGGCCAGATTACGTAGCCAAATTGGCTGCCTGTAAGCCTCTTACTCTTAGCATGATTAGAGCAATCATAGAGATTAATAGTCAATGAATGAGAACTGGAAATAGGACTAATAGTTAGTAGTATAGTAACAAGTTTTATGTATATTCAGGATGGCCCCTTTTGGACTACCATCTTTAGAAAGAGAATAACATCAATTAGCTTTTTCGGGAATTAATTAATTAAACCCCGTTGGGATTGCCAAGAATCAACTTGCGTCACTCTCTCTGCATGCTGTTTATCTTGATTGAGAAATTGTAACGAATCCGTTTAGTTCCTTCTTCTGAGGCAAATTTAGCAAACATTTGTTATGCAGCAGACCAGGGCCTGATGAATATTAATTTATCAATTATATCATGCGTAAATATCATAAAAATTTCAAGTGGGAAGTGCAGCCCTTTTTCTTCTATATATGAAGACATAAATTAGGAGAACAGAATAAGATATCAACATATTCAATTGACCAATAATTAAAAGGAAGGGTAGTTTTCTATCATTTTAAATATTGAAAGGCATAAAGAGAGTCAGATTAGAATATTAATACCAAATCCTTGATTGAAAAACAAATTAGATAGCATTCTCTCAATTTGATTTGTTTGTGACACCCGTACATTAGCGGGATGTCATTAATTATGTGCAAATTTCAAAGGAAAGACTAAAGTAGGAGTTGCTCTAATTCAAATTTGATTGTTTTGGATGGTCCCTAATCTTAGTCTTAAGGAAGCTGGAAGAGACTTAGATAAGTAAAATGGACAAGAAATGATCCCTCATAAGTGGCGTGTACGTATTTCGGCCAGGATGGCAACATTGAGAGGAACAAGTGAGAAATCTTTTTGCTGTAATGACCATTTTGGATTTTAGTTGATACATTCTTTTCATAAGGTTTAGTAAATCAAACAATTTGTTAAAAGAAAAAAACTGATATTGCTATAGGCTACTCATATATGTAATAAAAAGGATGATCCTGCGAAACTTTGATAGGAAAGAAAAGAATGAAACAGAATCGATACTGCAATATTACTTAACTCTATGATTAATGTACCGAAATTTTAGTGCTGTGAAGTATGGAAAAGATTAGATTAAATGTACACAGTTCTACTCTTAAAGGGAAAAGTCGATGTCGCCATTAAAATTTATAACTAAACAGGCCAATTTAGTCAAAGATACCAGGTTCACCCTCTAAACCTCACATGAAGAGACTAGTAAACTAAAATTCAACTTAATATTTTTTTCGAAGCAATCAACTTAATGGTTTATGACTAGAGACAATTATATAACCAAATCTTACTGAAAACATATATAATTGCTAACATCAATAGATTATCACCAACTACTAATATACAAGAAACACCCTGTTTGCTAACCTATGAAAGAAAAGTCCAAATCAAGTTGAACTATTTCACATTACACTGAAGTGACTGAAACAGAAAAATTATAGAACATATAGTCATCTTAGCTGCCAGCTCTCTCACAAATTACCGTGGCTAAGATTAGCGTATCTATCTACTTTTTAAATAATTGTTTAATAATATACTTAGGCTGATAGGTGTCTCAATCTACATGCAAACATACACCAATTTTAAATAGAGTGAACGGATAATAAATATGCCAGCTCATTACCTCCAAACACAAACCTTTTCTCTCTCTGTTTTCCTAAAACTTCTGTACTTTATGTCCATGATTATCTACTTCGGATATTTAAGTAATAAAAAAAAAATTACATCTAAATATAATTAAATATTAATTAATTTTTATCTCATGATAATATTTTATTATGTCATTTATTTAATAAAATTTTGTTTCTCGTAAATTATTTATTCATATTCTATAAGTACCATTAGAAAAAAAATTAATTTTTTTTTTAAAAATTAAATGTTATTAACTGAATTTGTTAATTTATGTGTGGAGAGTTAAATTTACTTAATATAGTTGGGAGGAATAACTACCTTCTAAAGTGATACTTTTTTAAACTAATAAAAAACATTAACTTTATCGTCCTTCTTTCTCTTTAGCTCACCTTTAAACAAGAGAATTAATCAACGAGCATGAGAGTGACAGTGTTATAAAATGCACTTTCCGGCCAAGCATAATACAATGAAAATAACAACAGACACACACCCCCTTCCCCATTAAAATTCGAAAGCTCCAATTCATAGTAAACCAAACCAATAGAACACACACAAATCCAACATGTCCTCCATTCTCCTCCTTCTTCTTCTTCCTCCAAATCCAAACCACTTATTCTCTCTCCTCTTCCTCCCAAACCCCTCTCATATTCCCACACCACCATCCTCCACACGTAAGATCTCATTCCACCACAACGTAACCTTAACCGTTTCACTAACCGTAGGCACGCCCCCACAGAGCGTTACCATGGTCCTCCATACAAGCAGCGAACTCTCCGGGCTCCACTGCAAAATACACCAAAACATTCACTCAATCTTCACCCCACACCTCCACACCATGCATGTCTGCCATGCCACCGTCTCCTACGCTGACGCCACCTCCCTAGAGGGCAGCCTCGCCGCCGAAACGTTCGCCATGTCCGGGTCGGGTCAACCCGGAATTATATTCGTGTGCATGGATTCCGGGTTCAGCTCCAACGCAAACGAGGACTCCAAAATAACCGAGTTAATGGGCATGAACCGCGGGTCGCTCTCGTTCGTGACCCAAATGGGGTTTCCGAAATTCTCGTACAGCATCTCCGGCAAAGACGCTTCCGGCGTGTTACTCTTCGGCGACGCCACGTTCAAGTACACGCCTTTGGTTTAAATGTTTGGTTACAATTGAAATTGTTTCGATGGACATTTTATTGCTTGCAGATTCAATAAATGAAAATAAAAATAAGGATTTTGATTATTTTATAAAAATATTTTTGTTTCAAAAGTTATTTTTCACCTTATGCTGGTACTAGCTTTGTTCTTACTTGTTAGTGACACATGCAATTTGGTGAGATGTCATGTGATAATGATGTTTATTTGGGAAGTTCTCATTTTGGTCAATCTGTACATGTATGTGAAGGCAGAATCTAGCTTCTTTGCTGTTTTTTTTTAATATTGTCCATGTGCTATCTTATTAAAATAACAATATATTAATATTTAATGATGATATTTAATTTTAAAAACTATTATTTATCTTATCATTTGTAGTTGACGTGTCTTTCAAATGTTCACACGTGTTAGCCAACATTATTTATTAATGGTCGTCTAATTGTGGTCTAGGAGATCAACATTGAGTGATTTTAATAAATACGAGGACAAAATTTGTAAATTAATTTATGGGGAGATAACATCCGAAATTAGAAACAAAATGGGAAATCAAAATTACAATTTTACCTTAAAGTCGAAGGAATCATGCTTTCCAAATTGAAATATAGTGGTACAATTTTGAGAATTCATTATTTTAATGCAGAAGTGCTTTGGTTGTGAAAAGGGATTCTTAGCTTACGGATTTTCCTAGGTTAAGAGTTTATCTTAATTTAAAGTAGGTTAAAATACATTATTAGTTCTTATAATTTAATATTTTTTGTTTTTTTTAAATTACTTTTTTATTTTTAATTATTACAATTTTTTTCTTTTTTTTTAAATATTTTAGATGATATTTTATATTGTGAAAAAAAATTAAAATATTATAAAAATGAAAATCAAAACAAAAAGATTAAACATAAAAAATAATTTTACAAAAAAAAAATATCAATGTTTAGTTTTGTGTTTGAGGCGTCTAATTCCTTTTGTTCTATTTTGGTTTGATTGCGTTTTGCGCGCCTTGAATGGTTGACTGATTTTGGCTTGTTGCCGGTTTTATTATTACTGTAACCATTATATAAAAATAAGTTTACTGAATTAAGGTTTAATTTTTTTCATTTATTTGTATACTTGAATAATCTTTATGTTTTAGTTTCTTTATTTAAAAATTATTCGTTTTAATTCTTACGTGTACACTCTATAATCTGTTGTGGTCACTGTCATTGAAAATTATAGTTACTAAAATATATTTAAAATTTTATGTGTAGGTATAAAAATAAGTTAAGAAATGTATGTGTAAGAATTAAAATAAATAATTTTTAGGTGTAAGAACTAAAACATAAAAATTATACAAAGACTAAAGACTAAATGAGTAAATAAAAAGTGGTTTTTAAAGTAATTTACTTAAATTTGCCTTTAAAAAAGTAATTTACTTAATTTTTTTATTATAGTAAAGTATTGAAAGATATAAAAATATTTATAATGATTAATTAATTAGATACTTTATCGAATAAATTAAATAACTGTGTAATACTAATGAAAAAAAATTACAGTATTAAAAATGTGTAAGAATTAAAATAAATGGTTATATTAAAGGAAAATTAATAAACTAAGAACTGTAATATCAAATGAGGTAATAAATTATTTAACAAAAAGTTGTTTACTTGTTTGACAAATTAATTTAACACGACATTTTATAATTAATTACTCATTGTATTTCAAATTTCATGTCGTTTACATGTCATTTTATAATCTTCATAGTCATTCTCAATTTTATATTTTTCACTTTTGTATTCGTTTACACCAATGTCTCCACTCATAATCTCTTTGAAGGTCTGTCAGTCTGTGCATTAATAATATCGTATTAAAAGTTTGCGATAATAATATATAATATCTATTTTTATATTTAATACAATAAAAAATTGAGATAATATTATATACTATCTATTTTTATATTCAATGCAATATTATTATTGTTTTGGAGCTGTATACTATATTACTTGTTATTATGTTAGTTTTATTCATTTAATATTTTAATTTTAATCTATTAAGTTTATGAAACTTTTGAATTAATTAAAGTTTGAACTTTTCAATTAAACAGTTATTTAAAATCTTTAATTTGACTTATTTAATAAATGAATCAGTTTCTTAAATTTTCAATAAGTATTTTGACCTATTTCTAGTCTTAATCCTATAATAAAAATGCAGTTAGTAAGAAAATTATTTTTTATACGAGGATAAAAGTAAAAAAAAAAAATCATAGTTTTAAAATTATAGATAAAATAGGTATGGTTAAAAGTTATTTATTGTTATATGATTATCTTGAGAGTGAATTTTTATCCTTCTCTATGTATTTTGTTTAGAGATTTGTAGTTATTGTGTAAAATATAACGCATTGTTTTTACCTATTAGATTACTTATTTTATCTTATAGTATTTTTCTCGTTATTTTATCGCTGTAATTTGTAGTAGCAGAGGAATGGACGTATATGCTTGAGGATTACCGCACACCACACACAGACTTGACCTCTTTTTTGTTTAACAAAAATCTAAAAGAAACGAAGAAACAAAGAAAAAAAGAAAAACTATATCAGCGATTCTCGTGATCTTCGGCCTCGAATCGAGAGGTAAAAGACCCAACTCCGCCTCTGTTTTTGTGATCGAAAACCATAAAAAAGTTGTTTCCGATCACTGCCTTAATCGGATTCAGCTGTTGTTCCTCCTCCTCAATTTCGGTAACCACCTCTCTCTGTAATTCTCCACGCAATTCCATTTTCATCACCTGAAATGTTCCGCCAATGTATGTTGTGAATTTGTTATCTCTATTTTTATAATAGTTATGATGATTAAGCGTTTCTTTGTTGTTTCTTTTCGATTTAACGTGATTTCGGGATTGAGCTAGGGTTTTTTGTTTGACTTTGTTGGAGGATATGCGTTTGGCTGACACCTTGATTTGTGTATCTCCATTGGATTAGAATCTTGCAAATTGTGTAATCTTCTGTAATGCTTCAAGTGATTTGCATCAAGGTTCTGGTGTTTGGTGTGTTCCTAAGGAAAATGGATTTTGGTTAGTGACAGCTAAGTTTTTGATTCTGTTGTCAATTTATGTTATCTGTTATTGGAGCTGGATGGATGGCTTCATTTTGTCAAGGAAAAAAAAGCCACTTAGAAATTATAATTGATGAATTCTGTTGTTCTTTTACTTAAGTCTAAAACAGGGACCAATTTATTTTTCTAGCTGTTGTGTCAAACATTTGGGATCCATATATTTTTGCGAATGCTCCATGCACTGAATGAACAGAATAACGGAAATATATTTTATGATCATGTTCTATGTGAGAGTGAAACAACTTGAAATGTTCATGGATTACTTTGATTGTATTAGTTGTTGTGCTTTAGCTAATTATTTGTCGTTAAGGTAGACACAGATTTAATCCTTTATTACTCCTTTGTGGTAATGTTATTTTTATGAAGATTTTTTATGAGTGATAATATTTTACAGTATTGGATGATTTTAAAGATGATCCCGGTAGGCTTTGAATGTGGTATGTTGGATACTGTCTTTCTATCTATTTTGGTTTGTTGGATTCAGTCTCTTTATATAATTATATTGTATTCTTGGAAATTTATCCAATTTTCCCTCTTTGTATCCAATTGAGCTTCATACTCAAGCATTTATCCGTTATTGATTTCTTGTCTACTGACTATGATTTTATTTGATATTTCAGAATATTGAAAGGCTTTAGTTGTTGATTTTGGTCAAGTCTCTAGTCAACCTGTGAATTTTTTATTCAAGTTTAAAAATATATAGAGCAATGAGTTTTGTTTTTCGAGGAACAAGAGCAGATATTGAAAATGGGTTTCCAGGATTTATACCTGAGAGGCGAGCATTGGTATGTACTTTTTGTACACCTGCATTTGCATAATTGTTTTGGCACTGGCAGAGCTGACGTATGCAATTCTTTATTGTTTGTGTTTTCTTGTTCCATGAATAAAAGCATCATCCTATGTTTAGTATATTTAATAACATCAACTGAAACTTTATACCGATTCCAATATTTTATTCAGCGCGTTCATGCAACACGTCCTAGTAATTCCAATTCACTCACTTTTCTCGTGACAGGTATTAATGTTCTCATATTATGCTTGTTTTAACCACATTTTGTGAATGTGTTTTTTCCTTCCTTTATATTGCATCAAGGTCCCATTTACGCCTTACTGCTTATATGTTTCAGTTCTTCTGTTATTCATGATACTGAACTCTCACCAGATGTCCCCAAACTTTCTGGTAAGGTCTTGTAGTATGTAAAGCAGACATGCAAGTTTTTTTATGAAAATAATGACATTTAATTTATTCTAGTGGTTTATAAGGTTTTATCTCTATTTGTAGCTCTGGCTGGTGCTTGGTGTTTTCTTGATGGCAACAATGTTGAGGATGTATGCAACATGTCAACAGCTTCAAGCACAGGCCCAAGCTCATGCAGCTGCAGCCAGTGGCATTCTTGGCCACACAGAATTGAGGTTGCATATGCCACCATCAATAGCTCTTGCAAGCCGAGGGCGTCTGCAGGGTCTCAGACTTCAACTTGCACTTCTTGATCGGGAGTTTGATGATCTAGGTTTGTAGTTCTTTTCAGTTTTTGATGTAAATTCATACTTTGCTACCCATGAAGAAAATGAATTCTGATAGTTAATTTAGCTTTAGTCTCTTCAGATGTGTCATAATATATTCATATACAGATTTTTCTTTCCAATTTCAGATTATGAAACTTTAAGAGCTCTGGATTCTGATAATGTTTCTACTGCACCCTCTATGACGGAGGAAGAGATTAATGCTCTTCCTGTCCACAAATACAAGGTTTCTGGTCCTCAATGGTAAGTAATCAATCAGATCAGTTGTCATGCCCTCCTTTTAAATGGATGTTAATATTTTAAACTAACAACTCTTAAAGTATTCTTTTGCCCCCTGAAAAAATAAAAAAAACAAAACCCTCTATCTGTAAAAGGGCTTGATATACCAAAACTGAGTAAAAATCTTGTAAAAATTGATGTGGGAAAAAATACAGCTCTCTATTTTTGTGTCATCAATCAAATATTAAGGATATGTTTGAAGGATGAAGATAAAAGAGTAATTATCATGCAAGGAAATTATGGTAGTTTTGATTGCGGATAATATAAATTGAATGATGATATGGAAACACTGACTTTTACTGCCATGTTTGGTAGATTTGGGATGATTATTATTACTGTGTATGGCCATTTTATATGATATATGATGACCTTCTTAAACTATACTTTCTCTATATTAGCTGTCCAGTACACTTTCACCTGCCAGTTACTATTATTGACTTAAAATGCTAGTTGAAATGGGAAATTTACTCCTTCATTTGGAAATTTTAGAGTCTATGTATGTACTCTAAATAAATTATAGTGCTGATTATTTGACAAGAAGCTGTTTTTGCTTACAGTGGTGGTTCCTCAATGCAACAAGCATCATCTTCCACTCCTGCTGAGGTATTTTCAACATTCTTGGCCTTATTTTTGCTTCTACCCATGTGGCCTAAACAAATTACACTGCATCTCATGAGAACTTCACTGATTCCTCGTGTGCTTTTTCTGCATGTTTTTCTTGTGATTTTCCTATGCTATTCTTGACAGTATGGGTGCTGACACTCAAACTTCACAGATATAGATATATATAGCACATTTATCTTGGTTGAGGACTCTGAAAATAGTCAATGTAGATATATTATTTTCTTGGATACTATTGTATCACTTATATCCACCATTATGCATATATTCATTGTAAGTCTCTTGGGGGAGTTAAATGACAAAGGATCATACAAATATGCAATGACTACATTGTAAGTAAATGGTATGTCTATAGACATGATTCACAAGAAAACATTATAGCATTCTTTGGTCCATGTAGCCAATCTCACTTAAAGGGAAAAGACTTGGTCATTGTTGTTCTACATGATTACCTTTTCCTTACTGTCAAATTGTAAATTTTGTTTTATGAGCTGTTAGTGTGGTGTTATATTTACATACTCTATTCCTTTACATTTGTGGCAGAAGAAGCAAGATAATTCAAATGCTGTTGGGAGCATGAAAGCCTCTGATGATGACCTCACTTGCAGTGTATGCTTGGAGCAAGTTAATGTTGGTGACGTACTGCGAAGCTTACCTTGCTTGCATCAGGTTTGTTTCATAGCTTAGTAATCAGTAACTTTTTATCAAATAGCTTCTTTTCCTATTTGTTTGATGATACATTGCTTCAGCTCATCTCTGCTATTGTCATCCGAGTCTGAGTAACTAATTCATAGAAGTAAAAAATATTAAAGTCACTTTGAACTTACGAGAAGAAAGAGAGGCTTTTTCATGTCAAGTTTTGATTACCATCTAAGTACAAGTGTGGTTGATATCCAGTCAAATTTCAGCGAGAGCTGAATTGGATTTGTAGGTTATTGCTAATATGGCCTTGGTGAAAACTTTCGTTTCTGTGGATTTCCATTATGAGCGTCAGCCATTTATGTTGTGTATCCGTAGAAGCAGCACCTGTGATTCTATTAAAAACAGATGTTTTTATATAGTTATAAGATGTCATGCCTCTCCAATTTTAAATCTAAACACTTTTTAAAGAAGTGCAATATGTTTTAAACATTTTTTTAAGTTCTTCAAAGTTACTTAGTCACAGTATACCAAAACATTTGGGTTTTTAGGAAAGTAAATATCAGTACGGGCATTGTTTATGAATGTTGACTAATTAACATGATGTCTAAAGTTCAATAAAATCATTGTTGATATTCTGCATTTATTTATCTCATGTGAATGGTATTGACACCTTGTTTATGTTTTTATTTTTTGAAGTTTCACGCAAATTGCATCGATCCCTGGCTGCGCCAACAAGGGACATGCCCTGTATGTAAATTTCGAGCTGGATCTGGTTGGAGTGACAATGGACATAATGATATCATCGCGGACATGGTCTGAATACCTCGTCTAATTTTATTTATGGACGTGTGATTATAACCTTGTACAACTGTAACTTACTCTCTTCATGTATCAAGATTAGTATCTCATGACTAGCATTCGTGTAATTACCCCGACGTGTATGTAGGGAACAGAAGAACGGCCTAGTGCCGTGTAACAACCATACAAATTATACAATTTGTTGACCATTAAACTTACATTTCTTGGGTCGCTGTGCTTAATCCGACAGCATCTACAAAATTTTTCTTTTCTGCTATGAGTTCTCTCTGTCTCTGTCAAAATGCTTGTATATCTGACGGGATTGGATAGTTACCGCATGTTTATTAATGTTGTTTAAGTTGGCTCAGTAAGGATATATTGAGTTCAATTGTTCATTGGTTTAACTTACGGCAATAGGAATATAATAACACTTTTTTACGACGCAATGATTAATGTTATCTTTGATACTAGTTTTATAAATATGGCTTTACTTTTTTATGAAAATATATTTGTCTTTAATTAACCATATATTTTATCAATCTTAATTTTCATTTCTTTACTATTTCAAGTAAAACATTAAATATTATAACCCTTTTTTATCTAAAGTTTTCCTTACATCGATATTGTTTATTGTAAAAAAGAATACTAAATTAGTTATAAAAAAACGAACTAATGTTAGGATGTGCATAAAATTCTTTTTGTCCACTCAAATGATACCTTGGACATCAAGTTTTCGTTACCTCGATAAAATTAGCATAATTTTTTATTTTTTAACAGACTACCAAAAATTTATTAGTAACATTCAAATTCAACCTACTCTATTGTCCTTATTACACTACACTTTGGACATAAATCATACAGGACCAATAAAAGTAATTAATTCAGTTGATTTTATTGAATATTTAATAAGGACAACTAATTAAAAAAATGCTTCATAGTTACTATAAAAGGGACCATCATAGAATTTTAAGTTTAGATTTTAAGTATCTAAACGATGAAATTATTACAGAATTGCTTGTATATATCTGATAAAGAATTTATATTGTTGTTAAATATCTTATATATTTTAGAAGTTCACCTCACTAAGCACCTAACTACATCTCTACCTTCATTCATTGAAAAGGTAGCTCTATTCAGAATGGACGAATTAGGATGTCCTGATAATTAGGCAAAAACCCGGGAAAATGTTGCTTCCTGCTGATTGCGTAGCATCTTACCAAACATCATGTAGATGGATAAACCAAAGTAGCATTTCATTTATATAATGTTTCGTACGGGACAACGGGGAAGTGAGATACTGAATTGTGTATAATACATAACTATTTGATTGTCATCATATACCAAACTCATGTAGATGTTTGATAACTTCCTACTTTGCTTTACCTTTACCCTTTCCTTGACCTTTTTTGGCTTCTAACTTGGCTTGCACACGTGCGGCAGCCGCTGCTTTTGCTTCTTCTCTCTTCTTTTTCTCCTCCTCTTTGGCAGCAGCAGCTAGCTCTCTCTGCTTCTTCAGTTCACTATTTTTCATGACAGGACATTATATATATATATATATATTATTATTGCTTTCCAATAAAAAAAGAGACATCCAAAGCAACACGAAATTCTGATATTCCACTTCCAACTTTAGTTTAGGACAGGTGCAGAAGCACATAAATTTGGTAAAATATTAAATCTGTTACTTACTCAAGCCTAGCCCTCTCCTCTGAAACACTTCCCAAACTGGAGCCCTTCCTTGGCCGACAGGCAACTAGCTCAACTTCAAAAACAAGTGTTGCACTGCAAGGGAATTGAAAAATTATAAATTTGCAGTCATTAGTATATGCAAGCTTGTGAGATGAAAAGAAAGTAGAATAGGAAAAAAGCATAGCATTAAGGTATTACAGCATGACTTCATCTAATTATTATATAAAGACCAGAATGGTGCTATAAAGCCTCTCACTACACGTGGGACTAGCCTTGCATTTGCCAAAGGCTGATTTCATGACATGAAAGTATCATTGAAAATAATTAGAACACCAGTAGAATTTGTATCCCAGGTTGATATTTGAACTTTTTTGTTTCATAATTATGTTTCCAAACAAAATCAATGGCATGAGAACAGTACTCTGGAGGAATATCTGGAGGAGATCCTGCACTACCATATGCATATTCTGGCTTGCAAGTTATTTTTGCAACTTCTCCAACCTGGGAAAATTAGCAGATAAGCATGAGATAAAATTAAAAACCCTTATTCAAATATAGTTTCATCAAAAGTTTGCTTTGTTACTATTGCTAGACCTTCATGGTTTTCACTGCAATTTCCCAAGCCTTGATAACACTGCCCTTTCCAATCTCGAAAGAGAAGATGGTGTTATCTTCATGTGTAGTGTCAAAAACTTCACCAGTATCAGCAAGTGTGCCTTCATAATGAACTGATCAACATAGCAATATTGAAACAAGAATCAGTAAAATCAAGCATTTTATGTAAATAAACCTTAAACTCATCTAATTTAGATCAGAATCAGAACTTAGAGTCAGTTTGGATAAACTTCTCAACAAGTATTTATAAGACAAAAAAATAAAATAAAACAAAGAGAAAAAATGAGTCAAATTTCTTGGGTAAGTTAAAATTAGACTTGTGCACCTCAGCTTTTTCAAAAACACACATCTGCAATCTCCAATCTCCATAAACACTTATCTCAGTTGAAAAGCTGCCCTAGGCAAGAAACTAATCCAGACTGGGCCTTAATATAGATCTAAACCCTTCCTTGTAAATATCCAGATATTTTGCAATTCCAACCCACTGTATAACAGCCCAACATGATCTTTCTATAATACTCTAAAATAGACTAAAAAATTTAACTACATTTCACAAATAAGGGGAAATTAGATTAACAGCCATATAAGCCAGTAAATGTAGGCATGCACATTTTAGATTAACAGCCATATAAGCCAGTAAATGTAAGCTTTCAACAAGAATCTTATATGATAGTTAACAGACAAGAGACGGAAAATCCATTTTTATTCTGATAAGTTAAGATAATTAACAATTGGAATGACTTCTAAAGAACCTTAAAAGACAACAATCACTTTACTAGATGAAATTACAACAGATGTAGCCAAAGTTAGTCCATTATTAGACTAGTTCCAAAATATTCACCATACTGGCACAAGCATACCATCAACAAGAGGGAAATTTTCTGTTGGACCGACAGCATCAGCTTTGCTTTTTCTTACAATGGTTTTAATGACTCCTCCGTCACCAGTCAAATCAATTGCATCGCCCATGGTTTGCACTCTGTTAATAAGATAGAGAAGTTAACAAACATAAACATGGATAATTGGAGTATTGCCTAACCCTTCACAAGGTTGTATTATAAATTTATATCAAGTCATCAAAATCCTGGGAATAAATAGAATCTTAATCTAAACATGGTGAACAGCAGAGAAAAGCATGAACAAAAAATTTAAATTTAATGGTCATAGTCACTAAAGTATTTGATCACGTAACAGTCATTGTTATATCTAAGAACTGACATTGTTGTGGATTAACAGTCACCACTGTGTTTGGTACTATCACATAATTTTTTATAATGTATCAGTCATTGCAATTACAAAATCTTCTGTATGTCTAAATGTTATTGTAAGCAAAGTCAATCAATTTCATAACTATGCAAAACAACATACATAAAAATTTTGACCATGGAATATTTGGCAACATCGTAAGATTGTGAAAATTAAATAGTGGAGCTCAGATGAACAATTCTAGATCCAAAGCTCAAGGACAGTATTCAATTACTATCTCCAGTTATCTGAATGTCATTGCCATTGTGATATAGATGTTAAACTTACTAATTACTATAGCTTAGGTTAGGAAAATTGGGGGGAAAAATGCTGGAAAAAGGACCTAAAATTTTCCTTCACCTTGGTAAGAAAAAGAGTCCAAAAGGGTTTAATATATCATCAAAATACAGAAGTACATGCAAATAATAATAATAGAAAACGAAAATTGAAACCAGAAAGCACAACAATCCCTACACATCAGTCACAAATAAAATACAATCAGCAACATTTACCACACTGCTTATAAAGTACATTTGACAAACCAACATCACATCATGCAATTCAGATTCCATCACATCCTTTGGAATACAACGAAAAGCAAGAGCCCAATTCTCCACAAAATAATAACTTTAAAGTTCTCGAGTTTTCCAGAACCTTCAAATCTGCAAACTTTTGCTTACTTTTCACAAGACCCATCATTCTCATACACTTAAAAAGATTGAATTTTTCAAATATCAGTAGGATATTACAGTTGAGAAAAATGAAAATTACACAAAAAATGAATCATAAGCAACAACAGAATGGTATTGATAATTGAGACTAACCCTTTTTGCTTTTCAGGTGAAGGGTGGAACGAAGCGAGAGAAGGCTGTAATTGATGAAAGCGCCGAATTTGGTTTGGCCATGCGATTGAAAAAACTCATCTGCGTCAGAGGTTTTGAGAATAAACGCCGCAGAACAAGACTCTCGCACGCGCACATCTAGCGCGTGATTTAGGGTGTTTGTCAAATTTGCTTGCGCGTGCTTTACATGTTGCAGCGAGGAGCGTGGGAAAGTAATTACTATTGCGTACAGTTGTAATAAAATGAACACCAAAAAATCATCGCAAGGAATATAGCCTACACTCTACTCTCTACTGTCCGTTTGATTTAGGTTTTAGAAATTTCAATTTCAACGACGGAGAAAAAGTTAATTATAAATTTTTTGAACTAAATAGTATATTTTTAATCAGTGTAAAATTAATGAATTTTGATTTATTTTATTTTATTTTTCATTTTAGTTTTTATAGATAAAAGATATGAAATTATCATCTTTTTTCATACTATCATGAAATACTCGTTAGCTATTTATGTATTTAATAAAGATCAAATAAATAATCATCTTAAATGACATCTTCAAGCGTTTATGATATTATGTCAACATTATGGAGATATCAGTGCGTTGAGTTATTCACGAATATTTATACTTAATTCGTTAAATGTTTTATCAAACTTATTTATTTAATCAAACAAATAAATTAAAACTTGAGATTAAATAAAATTATTTAAATGAGTCAAATTTAAAGACTACAGCCTTGATAATAACTTATTAATGCTCACCTTACACACTTATGCACACACGCATATCATAAAAAAATTAAATTGCATAAATATCTATTTGTATTAAAATACTTTAAGTATTGTATGGGTGTTTTTTATACAAAAAAAAACATTTTTATTTGCTACACACACAAATATATATTTCATAAAAAATTAAACTTACATAGATATTAGATAACAATACTTCTGTATAATATTTCTAATGACAAGTCTTTATAAAAAAAGTATTTTAATTTTTTATATATAGATTGTTTGAGTTGGAATTTAAAAATATAAAATAATATTAAAAGGAAGTAAGTCCTTTTTACAAGAAAATATAAAGAAGCAGAAAAAATATGGATGAATAGAAAATATTAATAACATCAATATCAATAACATAACTATATTTAGAAAATAAATAAGTTAAACAAGTCGATTCCAAACTTTTTTTAACAAGCTATATTCCAGTTAAGTTTGTTTAAATAAATAAGTCATGTTTAAAGAACTTATATTTTTCACAAGCCAAGCAAGAACTTTGGATACTCAACTCGTTTATGACCCTAAACATGTGACATTTATGAAATTTTTCAAAAATTTAAAACAAACATCAGTTATCTACCTTAAAATTAATGCTAAACAACGTAAAATTTAGTAATTTTAGATTTTTTTTAAGAAAAAAAACTAAAGAAAATTTACACAGTTATCCAAACTTCGATTCAAACTAATTATTAAAATTTCGATTAAGTAGAACATAAAATCCTGATCACAATAGTGTGAATCAGTATTTTAATATTTTGTCTACATTTTTCAATATTAAAATTAATAATAAAAAGAGAACAGACCGAATATATAGTACACACAAGTGAGTTTTTAAGGAAGCTAGACGGTCTAGTATGAGACAATAAATTTGGTTTTGATTAGTTAAGGAAAGGGATTAAAGAAGGTGAAGAATATGATGGATGAGGAGAGGTGTATAAAAATTCAAGTGAATTCGGATCTGGAAGGGAAACTATGATCACCAAAAAGATGATGTCTCTAGACATTGAAAATTCATGTCGAGTTTATCATTTAAGAAACACAATATCAAGCTGTGTTTACTCTAAAGTTTGAAACTCTTGCTCGAAGGCAGTTCAAGATGTGAGATTTGTTGCTTTATTTAAGTATTTTAGTTAGGGGTGTTTGCAGTGTGATATGGTATGATTTTTTATGTAAAACTAGTCTCAACCAAAAAAAAAATTATGTGGTTGATTTAATTCGATTTAAATTATTTATAAAATTTGAATCAAATCAAATCAATTTTTTTTATCATTTGGTTCAACTTAACTTCTACAGTTTAAAAATTCTGCTACTAAATATTAAAAAAATGACAATTACTAAGTATTAAAAAAATGACAAAAAAACACTATGTATGCATGTAAAAGCCATCCATTCTAAGGTGGGTTCCAAAGGAAAGTTCAAAATGAAAGTAATAAGCTTCAAGCAATATCAAACATTTGACACAACTTTCTCATTGCAATCAGCTTCCTAAGTAATGAAACAATTTTCCTAATGATTACAAGGACAATTCCAAGGTAAGATACAAATAGCAATTAACTTAAATGATAAATGAATAAGTGCATTTTCAATATTTGTGTATAATGTTTTGTGGAGAAAACAAAACTAAACTAGTGCAGCAGTTGAGAGAATTTTATGACATATAGAGATGGCATAGGCTGCACCATCGTAAGGAGAATGGACTCACAATGCAAAGACAAAGTTCAACTTCCACGAGAGAGGAGAGGCTGGAACTGTAAACAGAGATGGAGAAATGTAAACAGACACAAAGATAAAAGATAGCACAAACGGAGACTCAGAGTGGAAACGATGCAGATGCATACACTCGTTGGAGACTAAAGGCAAAGACTAGAGTCGCACCACCACAGGGATGAGAGACTTTAAGCGTTCCACTTCCATGAGAGAGTTTTCAATTAAGGATTTTAGGTTAAGTGTTCCACTTCCACGAGAGAAGAGAGAGTGAGAGACTCTAATGTTAAGCGTTTTAGATTTACTCAGTGTAACTGTTGTCGTTTCACTTACAAGTTGGATGTCGTATATTTTCGCTGCCAAACCACAAATCGAATTGAACTACATGAATTGGTAAAAAATCCAAACCAAGCCAATGACCTTCAATTTTCTGCTATTTTTTATTCTTGGCCGATTTTCAATTTTACGCTTGGTTTGGTTCAATTTTGAACACCCCTAATTCTAGCTTACTAAAGCAAACACTAACATGTTCTCATCAATAAGAGGAATGTTAATAATATTTTTTTAGCACTTTGAAAAGTAGTATCTTTTTTGGTATTGTGGCATGTTGTTAATTGCTTCGGAACACAAGAGTGAAAGGTAAAGGTAAATCTATGGACCAATCCTACCCATTGAAGGCCCGACTGATGAAACCCGAGATTTAGACGGGCCAAATAAGTCTAGTTCGTAAAATAAATGAATTTTTTATAGTCTGTATCAGGGTTAAAAAAGCCCACGAATAAATGGATCAATTTGCAGACCCAAATATTAATTTGAAAAAAAAATTAAAAAGTGAAAAATTTATAAAATTAGAAGAAATAAATTAACTTTATTTTTTAAGTTAAAATCTATCATACTAAAATATACAAACATTTCAAACATAACAATAATAACTAATTTAAAAATCAAAATCTCAATATAACAAATTAATAATATTTATACATTAGACTTAAATAGATTAAATAGATAATTTAAGAGTCTGTAGAAAAAACTCACTAGATCTATGGGCTTAATGGATCGGGCCGAGGAGATGATCACGAATATCCACTCCTAGTTGAAGGTGTTATAATAGAGACTATGAGTGAGTTTATATATTGCAATAGCAATTGCTAACCGTAGGGAAGATCAGTCCGAGTTCGGAGTCATTATCTCAAGGTATCATCGTAGCTCAAGTTCTTTAACAAATTTCATCGTTTGTTTTGTAAGGCGACAAACGAATAGAGACTTTGGTGAATTACCAAATTATATTGCCGAGTTAATCCATTTGGAAATAATATAAGGCACGTTTATTAAAAAAAAGTAGTATCTTTTATTCTTGAATGAATTATATTAAATTTATTAAATAATATTGCTATCACTCATATTTAATAAATCTAATTTATTTTTAATAAAATTTATGTTAATTCTGGTCAACAATAGAAAATATACAATGCATGTTTAAAAAATATGTTCAGAGTGTGTTTTACATTTCTGCATCCCACATATTATGAGACATGATACGAGGAACTAGGAAATCTTGTGCATATTTTAGGGCTTGGCTTGTTGGTCAGTGGTCACATGGACACTAATATTGTTCTCAACAGTTCATTTCCTTTCATTATCAGACTTATCAATATGGTCTGTCTAAACATTCTGTGCATTCTATTTACCTTATCACTTATGTTTCTCCATTTGGCAAAAACGTGAGTAGTGATTTTTGTAAGTGCAACTATTAATTGTTGCCAAAGTTAAACAGAGTTCAACCTTTATATATATACACACATATATAACAAAGTTCAACCTTCTACTGCCTCAGCCACTAATGGGCATCATGGAAACTTTATCTTATTACCTTATAACCATAGCAAGCTCGTCTTCTCTAACTCTTACTCAGTTACTTGGTTTATTTAAACTCAACACACCTCTTATTCATTCAGACATAACCTGTGAAGGAAACTTGTAGACGCGTATTTTTGGGGTTTAATTAATTTTGAACATACTACAAGTTCGTGTATAAGTTATATTGTATCAGTCAATTGATCATGGCTTCAAAAAAAAAAAAAAAATCAAATCAATTAATGGATAGTTAGTAAATTAGCGCCAAGAAAATGTCACAAACTATGACATCGATAGTATATTCTATCATCAATAAGTGCAAAACTCGATATTGCATTTAGTTTTCATGCGAAAATGCTTCTTGCATTTGTGATCAATTGCAACAAAAAGTACATAATTTGAGTTACGTTCTTGAATCCACAAAGCACTAGAACAATTTAATTTATCAAATTGAGCGAGCTTATGGACCGCTGTATTTAGTTTCAACGGTATAAAAATTGATTTATTGAAGGCGGGTCCAACCTATATATATTTATATAAGCTTAATCAAAGTAAATTTTAAGATGTAGCATTTTTCATTCTAAGATCATTAGTTTATTTAACATTTACTCTTAATATGACTTATACAGTGACTAGGTTGCAATTTTCATTTTTAAAATGAAAATATTAATAACTTATAAAAATAAACTAAAGTCGAGTATAAAATTTTTGCCTACTAAAATATTCACAAAATTGAAAGATAATAGAGGGTTGAAAGAATTTGACAAAACAAAAGAAAAACAAAGAAAATTTGATGCAAGTCACACAACGTTGTTGGTTGTTGAGCGATTTGGATGATGCGACTATGGAGTTTAATAAAACATGTGAAGATATTGAAATTAATTGTGAAGCAAAGTTTTTGCTGACGCAGACGAGAAAACGTTGCGGAGAACATTGGAGGTCGGCAACGGTCATTAAATCTTATTTATTTTGATTTACTTAAAGCTTTATAATTAGAAAAAGGGTCTTGTTAATCGGTGTGAGAATTGGTTTAAAAATTTTAAAAATATATATTTATTATAAAAATCACATGAGAATGTAAAATAAATTACGAATAATATAATTTTATGTATTCTAATAAAAAATATGTTTCTTTTAATTCTTTAACTAATATCTTAACAACATTAGTTACCATTTATTTAAGAAAAAAACTCTAACAAAGTTATCCATAAACAAATTGTGAGATTAGATTTTGAAAGAAAAGCCTTTTAACATTTTTTAGATGTAGCTAATTTTGAATGATGTTAAAGATAAATATATTTATGCTTTTTTTACTATGTTACTAGTGTGAGTTTACTAATTTAAAAAAATTCTCCATGACTACTTTTTGTCAAAAAATATAAAAGTAAAGTCTCATTTTTAAATTATGTTTCTAAATTTTTATTATCTATAAAACTCGAATGAAGATTAACGTTAATATTATAATATATAAATATTTTTATAAGTATATTGGTTTTTTTATTGGGTAAAATTTAGATAAATTAAATCTTAAAAATTTATGAAGATTAAAAACTCAAAACAATTATGATAGACTCAAATAATACTTATATATTATCATATGAACAGTAAAAATTGAATTCACAACCTTATAAAATATGAATTGATTCTTTATCGGCATGAATGTTTCTTTTGATTGCTGTATATTTGTATTTTCGGAGATTACTTATTATTATATATTTTATAACGTAGTAGTATTAATATTTTTATTAGAATGATAAGTGTAGAAAACAAAAGGACAGAGTGTAGGTCAGCAACCCCAAGCTGCTTCCTATGTCAGTGTGCGTGCGCGGTGTCTGAGTGTCTCTGACTGACAGTGACAACGTTTTCGTTTTTAACAGCACGGTCAATTTCTTGCTCTTTCCGTGACGGTAAAATGTCACCCTCCAATTAGAAAGCAACACGTGCAAAACCTTTTTTTCTTTTTAAACCCTACTACTACGTGCCAGGCGTGTGGTGATGTGACCGTTGACCATGCCACTGGGCCCAGCCCAACCACTGGTCTCGGCTCGCAAATGGGCCCATCCAGTCCTTTCCTTTACCCACGGGTTTCCCTTGCTTCAACTCCACAAACAAACCTTCTACACATGCTTTGCTTTTGGTCCCACCTTTTCTTGGATTTTACCGATTGCTCTCATGTATATGAGCCCACCACAGCTATGCGTGATAATTTGGTAATATTGTCCTCAACCTCAGCTAGGGCCACTAGCCCTTTCCTTTGGGCTTTTTTTTGCTTAACTTTTCTCTCTTGGGTTGCAACCCGTTACTTTTTAAATTTAATATTTGTACACAAATTCTTAAAAGGATTATATTCAAATGATTTATATATTGTGTGTATGTATTTATTGGATTGGATTTTTGTATAAAAAAAAAATTGCTAGGAGAGCATAGTCTCTACTATGCTTTGGATACCACATATGTCCTCTAGAGGCACCATTCTATTTGAGTTACTTGAGACTATTTTGAATAATAATTATTTTAAAAAAAATCTAGTGCAATTACTTACATAAAACTCAACTATGTACCTAATTAATAAAAAAAGACTCGGATACGTGATAATGCAACTATGTACTTAAAAGTTAAACTCAAGAGCATTAGGATGTAAAAAAAGGATGACAGTTGATTAATGCACTAATTGAACATGATTATTTCTGTTCAAATTCTCTTAATAGTAGTACTATGTAAAAAAAATAATGAATGAAATTAAATATATTTAACTTAAATTTATAAAAACATAAAAAAATATTAATATCAACAATGATATTTACTATTTTGTTTTAATATTTATATGTTATTAAAATGATAAACTAATTTTAACTTGCATGAATTTTATATCGTACACAATTAATAAAAAAAACTCAAGGTACATGATAAAAATAAAATAAAAAGGAAAATATAATTCTTAAGAAAAAAATAATAAATTATCTTAATGCAATTTTATTTGAGACACGATAAATATATAATGTGACTGTTTCTCGCAATTAGGGATGGGAATAGACTAGGCCGGTCAACAGGGGCCTACGACCTGACCTACATAAAACTTGACCTGGACTAACCTATTTAATTAAAAGGTTAAGTTCAGACTTTTTTAAAAGCCTATTAAATTAAATAAATCAGGCTTATTAAAAAATCTTATAAGCCTGATAAGTCGATCTATATATATATATATATATATATATATATATATATATATATATATATATGTGTGTGTGTGTGTGTGTGTGTATATACTTATATTATTTTTTGGGTACAATTAATATTTTTTTTTTAAACTAGCAGACTTTGATTACACCTTATTACTCCATAACTTTCATTTCTATAATCAAGTAAGACTTTAATTATAATTTAGGTGTGAGTCATGTGTCCCTTTTATATTCCTCATTATTTTTATTGGCTTCCTATTCACGTTTTCTTTTCCTTTTAACTTTCCTATTAGTTCCTATTCCAGACCAAACAAAAATCATCTCCTTTCCACTTCAAGCTTTGATAGAGGTAAAACTTCAAAACCTTACCATTTTTTCTTGCATCTTCTTATTCCTTTAACATTTTTTTTATTTCATCTTCTTTTTACCTTCTCTTTTCTATGCATATATTCTTTCTTCGTGGTGAAATCATACTAGCACTTCTCCTCCTTTTCCATGAAGGAATATTAAAGATTTAATGTGAAGAAGACTTTTAAAAAGGTTATCAGACCAGACCGAACCAAAATAAAAGTCTTTGATAGGCTATAGGCCAGACTCAGGCCTCAAAAATTCATCGTAGGCTAGGCTTAAACCTTTTAAAGTCTGACTTGGCCTATTCCTACCCCTACTCGCTATTAAAATTCGAATATTGATTCACGGTATTATAAAAGATTGATCTTTCCACTTCTGCTAGATTCAATCCAATTTAAATTATTTTTGTATAAAATATATTAGGCTTAAATATATTTTTTGTTTCTGTAATTTAGTATTTTTTTTGTTTTTATCTCTGTAATTTTTTTCGTTTTAGTCATTGTAAAATGTATTTGTTTTGTTTTTTGTTCTTAAAGCTTTTTAAACAACGCTTTGAACAGTAAAAAATGTACTTTGAGCAGTGAAAAAAAGCTATTTAAAGGATGAAAAATAAAAAAAAAATACATTTTATAAGAGTTAAAATAAATAAAAAAATGTAGGGAGGAAAACGAAAAAAACACTAAATTATAAGGACGAAAATATATTTAAACCAATACATTATTCAATTTTAATAACATGAAGCAAAATAAAGTGCTAGCTAGTTCAGAAGATAGAGTTGTTTACTTTTTTTTTTTATCACCACGACAGTAGTATACAATATCCATTAGTTTTACTATTTGACCACCTTTAGTGAGGTCTCCTCTACCAATCATGTTTCTTTGTCACGGAACTTGACTGGTCAATTTTAGTGGGATTTTTTATCAATGACGTCTTTTTCATCCATAAGATTCAAATTCAAAATCTTACTTAAAAAAATTGAATTAAGATCACTTGGACTAACAACTTTATGATAAAATTGTTTACTTTAAGAAGTGGTTTTTGAAGAATATATGAATTTGAGAAAAATAAAAAAAAACTATTTCTACACATTAATGGAAAAAGGAAAGTCTTTGTAAAATGGGATCACAAAACAAATTAGGCAAAACAATTATTGATTGATAATTACAGCAGTTCAATATGAAAAAAAAATGCTTGTGTGGTAAGAGGGAGAGTGAAAAAAAAAAAAGTAGAGCTGTTCAATAATTATGGAATAGGAACAACCAATTTTCGAGGTTATGAAATGCCATAATTTAGAGGGCATATGTTGTTGGATATATAACAAACTAGACAAAGATGGTTCAAAGCCGGGACAAAAGATAATGATAGAGGCCGATTGCTTTTTTTTGCCTTAATATAGATTACAGATCAAGTTTAATATATAAAAAATACTTAGAACATATCATGGATTGGATAAAATCTCTATTATCTAGCACGTTGATCAAAAGGCCATAATTAGATTAGGAAGAGTTAAAAATAAATGGGGAAGAGGATACAAATAACAAGGGAACAACAATTCCATGCGTCACCAGCTTTATGTTCTTATTCATTGGACGCTTATCCATCATGTCATGTATGGTTTCACCTACTTACGAAGCTAATGAAGTTACAAGACAATAACATAATACGTGCTTTATTTACACTTTGCAGATGAGAAAAACAACTCGTAAGAAGACATGATTGGAAATGGCGAAATATTCTTTTTACTTCAAATACCAAAACAGTATATCCTTTTATTTTTCTTAAAACTCTACGATCAATAACCTTTTCTCCTTCCTTTTTGTATAGTATTTTACTTGTCAAATATTAGTGTATGAGGATTAGCACCAAAAGATAAGCAGAAGTCAATGATAATTAGTACTCCAAATCAAATCTAAGCATGAATGGAGATTTTATAAATCATTTAATTTAGGAGTGGATTAGGATATGGGAGGATTATGTTTTCACCTTTTCTTGATCACCTATTGGATTTTGGGCCCTTTAAGCATGGAAATGTTTTCCTTTTCTTCCTTTTCCCACTTCCTTGTATTGGATTTTCGTCTTGCACGCCAAACCAAATCCCAATCATTAACATCCCAACTTAATCTAAGATTCTGAGAGTGATGTTTCTTTGATTGCACACAAATTGCATCAAAAGAAGGTTTTTGGAGTCAAAAGCAAAATCTTTCCCTTGACTAGAAAACCAATAAGTTTGACGGTTATATGGATAGAGACGATCCAAAATATAAGATTGATGTAATCATAAAGAAAAAAAAATTAAAGGAGAAATTATAAATTTAAATTTTTTTACTAACAAAAACTAATATTACTATCCACTAATATTTGTTAATAAAAAAGTAAAAAGTCGGATAAAGGAAATTAGGGAAGCAACTGCAAATCTAAAAGGATGTAAAACCTATATGCAGCTATCCAAATTATCAATTCCCATGATGAGATATAAAACCCTATAAAATTGACACCACTACAGGGAAAAAAAGAATATTCATTATATCAAACTAACACGAAAAGAAAGTATGATGTATTTCTAAAGATAATATATTTTAGATTACCACATTTCAATATTTTTCTTACGTAACAATAATTTGTGGATTTTATTTTGTTTACACCAGGGAGAGGAAATGTTCAAACGCAAAATTCTAAACTTCCAATTTAAGTTTTTATTCACTTGAAGAAATATTTCATGGATAATTTTGAATACTTCGATTTGCAATATACAATTAATTGAAAATTTGTGAAGAAGACTTGGTATTTTGGTATGTTTAATTATATAACCTACTAACCACTAATAAAAAACTCCTCTCGATTTTTTTTTCTTTTGAATAATTTTTTAAAATATTTTCTCACCAATAAATCAGAAGTCAATCTTCCAGCAGAATTATTATAGCTAAGTGCTAAAAGCAAAATTCAATTCAACATTGTTTTTTTTATTAACATTGTTAGCTAGTACGAAACATTAACGTACGTGGACCAGTAATATTTTTTAAAACAAATATTGTTTAAAAATTAAAAAGTATATAAAATTTGATTTAACAAAAATCAAAGGTTCGTGTGTTGGTTATGGAAAGTATTTCGAAACAAATAACATTTTTTATTTATAACCGTGACTTCACTAAAGTCAAATTATTATTAAGTTTAAAAAAGCTTTAGTTCTTTTTACCTGAATAAACATAACGTTCGATTGAATTTATGAAAAAAGGGGAAAAAAAGGAAAGGAAAAAATAGAAAAGAAAAGTAACATTTTCATTGGAAGCTGAACAGTGAAGGTAAAGAAACTCTATGCGAAATTGCAAATTTCACCACAATTTTTTTTTCAGCCAGCAGCCCTCATTGTGCAAAAAATGACAAATGAAACTCTGAAACCATAGTTTGAGTGAAAAAGAAAGTGTATGTACTAACACTAACAACATAATATATACTAATATATTATTTATTTATATTTACTTAATTTAATCAATTTATATAACTTAAATGTCATTGATAATTATCCTAAAACTTAACCTTCTTAATTAAAAAACTTCTAATTTATTTAACACAACGTATTTAATAAATAAACTTATTTTAACCTTGACATAAGTTAGGAAAATAGTCTCCTTCAAAAAGAAAGTTAGAAAATAGACATACATTCACGGATTCACCGAATACGTTTTTATCCTAATATTTTTCTCGTGACCTTATTAAAAAAACAACAATTCAAAACTAATTTATAAGATCATCCTAAACAAAGAATAAGGTGTTATTCTGAATGATACGAAACTTGATTTCTTTAACCAAGATTTTAAGATAAATAAAAAATATGATTAAAATAGAAATCTCACTAATCAGTAACGAAAATTAACCATCATCAATGAATATTGTATTAATAACAATATAACATGTTAAAAGAAAAAAATCAGCCTAAACAGGTATTTATCATTGTAGTAGTATCTCTTTTATGCATTTAATTTTAGGTGGACGTGTCTGAGTGACTGAGAGTCCATGTGTTGCCATTGTCAGCGTCCATGCCAGCCTGCCATTCCCAAAGTCATAAAATATTATTATTATTATAAGAAATTGTTTGTTTAATTTCCTTCAACCTTTCATACACCAATTTTTTACTATTAGTGGCCAAATAAATTGTTATTTTTTTCTTCAAAAAATTACTTATTTTAGCTATGATGCCCAACGGCAATTCCACTTTCTTAAATAATCTTTTACGCGATCATGAATACCATGAAAATGAATATTATTTATTTAACATTTTTTTTTTTGTTTTTTCACACAGGTCCCTGGTAGCAGTTCTGCAACTTCACTCCCACCGTGTAAACAACAGCAAACCCAGCTGTAAATAAATTCTCCCATGGACGATAGTACCCCTGAATTGCATTGCAATTACTCTTCCAAATTTGCGCTTAATTTCAAAATTAATCAATTTTGCAATCTGCATTATGTTATAGGAAATGTAGTGGATGAAATTCCAGCAATGCCCCTTCAGAAGTTTTTGGGTCAAACTGGTTGTGTTTGTGTGTCCCGTCCGTGTTGTCAACGAGTTCAAAAGTATCCTGCGCAGGACAATTTCGTCATTCCGCTAAGAATAAAAAAGATTGCCTTGGGAGTTTCTCCAAAATAAACTATTGTACCACCGCTAACATTTTGTATTTAAAAATTAACCGTTGATAATTTCTATATAAAATGATATGTTAATGTTTGTTTCTCGAATAAATTTCTATTCTAATTTCTTATATTGCCAGACTTAATTTTGTAAAATATTTATTTTAATTTTCACTATAAAAATATTTATATTACCTTTGTTGTTGCTTTATATAAAAGGATTAAAGTAATTAACATTTTATAATTTAAAGTCTAACTAAGATAAAACTTTTATAAAATAAAAAATTAAATAGTTGGTGTTTTCAATTTGAAGTGTTTAACGAAAGGTTTAATCTTGTTTCTCTTTTGGCTGCAGGATTTTACTCAATTTAAATGACAAGAAAGTTTGTTTTATATTACACTGAATATTGATTAGGTTAAAAACGTAAATGAGTCCGGCTAATTAGAGAATTTAGGACATTGATTTTAAGGATGCTGATTAAAAAATTAAAAAAATATTTATTATATAAATCATAAAAAAGATTATGAATAATATAATTTTTGTTTTCAATAAATATTTTTATTTTAAATTTCTTAATTAATATTCTTAGAAACTGCCTAACATTTCACAGAATAAATTATTTTGTAGGAATATTATATTATTTAAAAAGAGAAATATCTACTTTGATCGATTCAGAAAATCTATTTTAGTACTAGTACTGATTTAAACCCAAGAGATCTCAATGTAATAAATAAAGACTTGAAAAATTGCTTTTCGTTTGTCTCGTAAACACCATAATAATAATATTTAGCACCAAAGTTAGTGCATACCTTTGACCGAGGGAACGGCATCTTTGTTGCTTGCCCCTTTGGTCGTTCCGAAGATGTTCATCTCTCTCTACCACACCTATTCATTTACTATTACTAAATTATAAATAAATAAAATTAAACATTTACTAGTAATAAATTATAAATAAATAAAATTAAAGGCAAATATGAAGAAGTGTCTTTAAGTAAAAAAAATAAAATATTAATATGAACCGAATTTTCAATAAAGATATTTTAATCGAGAAGGCACACAAATAGTTTTCAACTCCCTCCGATGAGGCCGTTTTGGCTAATAAGAAATTGCATAATAAAATGATTAAAGAAATTATAGTGTTGCGTCAGCCTAAGCGCACATTAGATCTACACAGAGCCCAGCTCACACCTCATTTCACCTCATCACCCCTGCAATGGTTGAATGGAATCTCTACTCAGATTTTAGATCTCAAACATCCATCACTTCTTCTTCAATCCCAAAGACCAACAACAACTCCCAGAAACAGAAATTTAGCCCATAACCAAAAACACGGTCAAAATAAATTTCATCCGAGACAAGAAAAATAAAAATTAAATGCTTAAGCTTAAGTATATGTTTCAACTAATTTCTCAATTCTAATGTACCATATATCTGCCCTATTCTCAGGTAGACAAGAAATTAAACTTAAAAACACCACCAAAACCATGAAGATGAGCCCCCTTCAATGGAAGTTCAAACCCCAACCTAACAAAAAACCATGATTCGATAATTCTAGCCCACAAGAGAAGACAAATTAAAAAAAAAAAAGAAAATTTTCTATGTACACTTGTTGACTCCAAGAAAAAGCTCATGCCCAACAGGAAGGATCTCATACAAAGTGAAGAAAGAGGGACTTAAGAAAAAAAAGAGAACTTTTTTTGAACTTGGTAGATCCTTTTTGTTGTGTTTCATGAATCATTGTACTCATGCCAGCATATGAGCATAATGACACAGCGCCTCATGATGTAGAAACGAGCCCTTTGCTCTTTGACCAGCCTAGCACACTTTCTAGCAAAAGCACACTTCCTCTGAGTGGAAGAAGAAGAAGAAGAAGAAGAATTCTTCATGAGAGAGGAAGAAGAAGTTGTTGAGGAACGGCCTTCTTTCTTTGACAACTTATTCCACTTCTCACTATTACTCAAGTACATAATAGGTGGGACAGTACTTTGATCAGTGTTGTTGTTGATGCCTGCAGTAGTGCCACTAGTACATGTGGATATTGCACAATTAGAAGAAGCCATGTTGATGTTGGAGAGAAAAGACTTCAGTTTGGAAGAAGAGAAGTGGGTGGAAAGGTATTTACTGAGAGTGAATCAGTGAGTGAGGGGAGAAGGGATGAAGGGAGAGAGGGTCAATATTTATAAGGGTGGCTTGGATTGGGAAAACAAGTAGCTGATGGTGTATTGTATGTGTGGAACTGGGTATCACCTGGGCCTTCCTTTCCCTACACTGGCCCACCATAAATTTAAATTAATATATTATCACGAGAATCAATTTTATTTCCTGAAGATATAAAATTGATTCAGTCCTTAAATAAGGATGAAGATAGAAAAAAACAAGAGAGATTGTGGGTTTAAATTTCTCTAATTAATATTTTTCATAAAATAAAATTTGTTGGAAAAAAAATGTCTCATGTCATTATAAAACTAGCATTATATTTGATAAAAATTGATAATTTTGGTTATAACTATTTAAAAAAACATTCATGGTAATTATTAGTTAATCGATAATATAATAATTTCATATTAATAGTAAATGAAAATTAAAATATTTTTTCATATCACTTTCCATCTTAATTTTTTTTACACAAAAAATATAAAAATAATACATGCACTAATGCTGTATTAGAATTTGACATGTATGTTAAATTTTTTGCTTTTAAAAATAATTATCTTATAATTTATTCTTATTATGATTTTTAATTGATTGACAGTAAAAAAAATATTTATGCTAACAATAAAATAAATAAAAAGAATATTCATTTACTCTCTTTATTAAAAACATTTACCAATTAGTTTGTATTGTTTGCCAAAATTAAAATTTTATATGTATAGGGGTTAGTTTTGTAATTGGCATATAAAAAAAAACGTAAACTTTTTTATGTAAAGATTGAAATAAAAAAATGATATTAAGTATACTATTAGTATTAACTAGTATAAGTAAAACTAATATAAAATGTTAAATAGAAAAAGTATTTTACTATTTTTATATATTAAATATATTTATTTTTTAACGTTTTTTATTAAACAAATATGTCATTTATTATAAAATTATTATAAGAAGATATAGAAACTCATGAAATAGTTCAACTATGAGATTAATAAAAAATTTAAAAGAGTAAAGATATAACAATATTTTTCTTTTAAAAAAGTCTTAATTTGTTACTATTTTGTCCCAAGATTACTAATGTTTAAGATTTTTTCACATATCAAAGAGAATTAATATTTATTATGAAATAATTTTATTAAAATATTCTTATTTTTTCTCCTAATCTCAATAAATATATTATTAAGTCTTTTATAAGACAAAATTATTTATTACATAACAAAATTAGAATAAATATTTGAATATCTCATTGAAAAGTTGAAATTTTTCAAAAACTAAATCTGCAGTAATTTTGGTACAATAATATTTCATATTCACAACAATTATGCAGTAACTAAAATATTCTTTTTTTGGTGACCTATTATATTTATCTTACCGATTTCCTTAAAAATTAAAGTTTTGAAAAACCTTTAAAGTAGCCATAATTATCCCAAGCTATATTGTGGCTCCATGCATGGGTGAAAAAAGGGTGAGGATTGAATGCAGGAAATCCTGCAATGGTTCTTAGCACCTTGTTTGGTCCGGCAAGAAATGGGGTGATGAGGAATAAAAACTATATATAGTTACATAGGCACATAGGAAGCTATATAGTAGTGACTGGCATTATTGGGTAAGGATGGAATTAATTAAATTTAAAGTTGTGAGACACTGAGTTTCAAGGAATTGATAGAGCAGAGAAAAATAAACTCGACAAGTGCTAAACTTGTTTTTTTTTTTGTTTTTTTTTATTTTTTTGAAATAAGATTGTTTTGAACTAGCCCAAGTCTTACGAGTTCGTCAGTTCGTAAGAATAGGTCAGTTGAATTGTCAAAGTATCACATTTTTTTTAGCAAGTAACACAATTAATATTCAAACTATGTAACATAAGAAATCTCTCATAACTTGTACCAAATATTACTCTCCATCCTTTGGGATCCACTCTCAGCATTAAAAGATAACCATAACCCATAAATTAAAGTTTTGTAACAATAGGAGAAATTCCTGATCAAAATATGTTTTAATTTTCAATGTAAATGGCATAGTATACTTTGTATCTATCTCTGGCCTGAGAAAGGCCTCACTTCTTGTGGCTTTTCTCAGTTCATCTTAATACAAATCTTTTCCTTGCTGTGAAAAAAAAAGTTTTTCAATCAATTTTCACATCTTGACTCTAACTGTCACTTATTTAAGCACCAAAGATTTTGTAAATTGATACTCCTACCGTTGTTGGCTTGTTAAGATTCCCACCATAGTTAATCGCCGTATCATATTCCTGTACCAAGTGTTTAGATACGGTTACATATCAATTTACGTGCCTAATTGAATTGGAATACCATCTCTTATAACTCTAAAATTTCAGTTGTAAGAAAAAGTGGGTGGGAAGGAAATTTTTGTGAAGCTTTGAAAATGATTTATTAGAGTATAAGTGTGATGAAATTTTACATTTGATAAAAATGATAAAACTAAACAACATAGAAGTGAAATAAATTAAGATATATAAAATTAAATCTTAAGATTTTGAATTAAAATGTGAAATTATCGATGGATCCATGGACATTCAAATTGGAAATATGACTTAAAAGTGATTTTATATCATTCTGAGTTCATGGAATAATCGGTGGTGAAAAAAGCCTTTTCATTTAGGCATAAAGCAGATGAGAAAAAAAAAACCTTTGGATTTGCTGTTTGGAGGGAAAAAATGACCAATGCAAGGAGATTCTAATAAAGAGGGAACGAAGGGAAAGGGGGAGTCTGTGACATTGTCACCATTCGGCATTCGCTAGCTAATTTACTGTGCATGATGTGGAAGTCACTTTTACTTCTACTGTGAAAGTACAAATAAAGTTCTCATGGGCTCGTGTTTTTTCTGTAAAGGACGATTGTCATTTTCTCACTGGAATTTTAAAAAAATCTCTCGTCACGTAATCTCTTTTAAGATATCAGGCTTTTTATCCCCATTTTTGTTTCTTTCGCTGTTACTTTTTGGAATCAAAATGTTATCTAACATAATTGTCATTTTTTTTGGTTAGTTATAGAAATACATAATGAAAGAGAAGCCAGCGCGTAAAGAAAAAAGAAAATCAAAAGGAAAGAGCATCTCAGTAGCGAGACAAAAGTGGAATTCATGTTGAAATCCATACTAAACAGATAGTTTGCATAGTGTTTTTCTTATCCTAGAACATGATTAAAGTTTTAATTCTATACAGTTAAAAAACCGGTTAAATATATTTACGTCTGACTGTCTGAGTATTAACATTGTAAAACGAGTAAAGTTAATATTTTAATGTTTGACTGCATTTTATTTTAAAAACATTGCAAGATAATGGTAATCAATTCGGTACCTTACATTTTAGATTTTTTTTTATATCTAGGTTAGAGATATGTATCCTAACCCATTTGATAAAAAATTAATCCTATTTGTGATAAAATTAATCCTATTTGTGATGAATGATCGCCACTAAAAAAATTTGTATATAATGATAATTAAATACGAATTGTCCAACTAAGTATAATATTCTTATATATGTAAATATAATAAGATCTAATATTAATGCACCAATCTTTAGGATATATAAACTTTAAATTAAAATATAATTCAAGGCTTTTTACCTTTTTTTATTATATTAAGTTTGATCTTTTTTTAGTTTATTTTTTTATATTTTTAATTTAAAGTGAGTTAAAATGGCTTTTCTGAAATAATATTTTTTTTTGGAGTTGATTTTGATTTTTTTTTTTAAAATGTGAAATTTGTCTTATTAAATTTATTAAATTTATTTAGATGAAAATTGTGAGATCCAACTTATGTTCAAATAAAGAAGGGACATAATACACGCTGAGTATCACATGAAAATTGAATTCCACAAGCAATTAAAAAAGAATATGATATTAGCTTTTTAATTTTTTTTAGTTGATGTTAAATTCACCTTTTTAAGTAATTTTTTCATTTTTATGAGCCTCTTTGATTTGACTATGAGTTGAGTTTTATAGTTTTATGTATTGTAAGGAGGTAAATTTTATTTCTCAAATTAATTAAAAAAAATCAAAATTGTGTCTCAAAGTAAAAAATATATTTTTTTAGAAAGATAATTTTGACTCATTATAAAACATAAAAGATTAAACTATTTTTTTAAAAAATAGACCAAACTAAATATAATAAAAAACATAAAAGACAGTATATTTTAGTCTAAGTTTTATGAGGGCAACAGTTCCTTTTTATCTTGAATTGATAAAAATAACCATGTTTACGTTACAATAATATCATAAATGAGTTATAATTTAATTTTAATCTTATTTTAAATTTATAATTGCAAAATCGAGTTTTTTTCAAATTAATATAAAACATAAAAAAAATCTGGTGTAAATTGAATGTGAACCAAAAGTACTCCAAAAAAAATGTGGAAATGGCATCCATATTGTAGCATCAGCCCCCACATTGACACAACGATTCAAATTTAATTTAATTTTATTTGATTTTTAAGATGTATTAGTAATATCCTCTCTGATACAAACTTTATAGTCGATTAAAAATGATAAAAATTAGGAGAAAGAATTATTAAATAAAAAGTACAATCTATTAAAAATTATAATTTTTAATAAATTTTAACAAACAAGTGTTAAAAAAATATGTCATTGAGTGAGTTGCAAACTTTTTTATTTTTAATATTAAATTGAATAGTGTTGGTCGAGCTGACACTAAACTAGAAAGTAGTGTTGGCAATAATGTTAGCCTGACTCATGTTAATTAAGTTTTTTAAAGAAAAATATCATTAGAATCGCCAATGCTAATTATTAGTTTGAGCGGAAAATAAAAATTAGGGTCGATCATTGCATCCACTTAGTCGATGTTGGTTCTTAATTTGAGTGAAAAAACAAAACACAAAGTTAGCATCGACCTTAGTGTCTTGGTCGATGGTAAATAATAGTTTTTTCAAAAAAATTATAATCAAGCCGACACTAGATCTTAAATTGGATGGGAAAACAAGAAAGTCAGCATCGGACTAACGTTAGCCATGACTAACACTAAAAAACAATTTGAAATTTGAATGTGAAAACAAAAACTTCCTTTGCTCTTTTATTCTTCTTTTTCTTAAAACCCTTTCTTCTTCTCCTAATCTCTCATCTCCCTCTTTTCCACTGTTTTATATTCCTTTTTGTTAATATTTTTTACCCTTATATTTTATTGGCAAGGATGATTGCAACGATGGTAATACTTATAGTTTTAATGACAATTTTGATGATAACACCAATAATAATAATATATTCTTTTTCTTTAACGTCTATTGATGAATGATACCGATTCAACAATGATATCTCTTGCAACACTTTAACAATGATGGATCAACCTCCATAATGCCAAAGCCAAATTGTTGATGATACCATTTTTTCTTGTATTTCTAGTGTCAAATTTTTATTTAAGTTAGTGTTGACTAAATAAACACTAACACTAACATTGGCTAAGTGTATGCTAACATTAATGTCAACCCATTTAATTTGACTTAGCTTCCAATTTAGCATTAACCACAAAAACTAACACTACAAGTTCACTTTAAGCATTTGAGGGTTGGCCACAAAGCCAACACTAAAGACAAATTAGTGTCCATTTTCAAATTTAGTATCCTCTTCTGGTCAATGCTAAAAACGTTTTTTTTTTGTACTGTATAACCCCCTCATTTAGCAACTAAAAGTAAATAGATTTTAAACAAATGACTCATATTAACAATTCTATATTACTCATTGTACCCCCTCGACCTCTTTGATTGTTTGATAGTCGATCATGCCCTAAACTTAGTCTCTTTGTGTTTATGCACTTGCGACTGTGGGGTTGTGTATCCCTCCTACTTATTTGATCGTTTGATGGTTGACCATGCCTTAAACTTAGTCTATTCATGCTTAAACACTTGAGATTGTAGGAGTATGTACCTCCTTTGGTTTCCTTAGTCAGTCTCAGTCTTTGGGCTCTCGGTCGAACTTTGTTGGATGGCCTCTATATAAGGTTGATGGAATCTAACTATCTTTGTTCATGCCACTAAGGAAATGTCCTAACTAGCATGTTACTAGACCCTTGGCCTACAAGTAACCTTAACCACTTGCGATGTGTGCTTGGGGATCTCAAAGAAACAAATAGGTCAAATATGAAAGACCCTTGCAAGAATATCATATCGGACAATTACAATACATGCCTTTATAAACCCTAGTGCTTGACCTAAAGGGACATAAGATACTTTACAATTGAATGCGACTAGGTCTTCTTATTTTAAGACACGATCTAGTTACAGAAACACTCATAAAGTGCATATTACAAGTGTGTGTGTGTGTGTATATATATGATTTATTGATTTACTCATTGAAAATATCAATACCTTTAAAATGTGTAGACATAATAGAATTTACCGGTCCCAAAGGAGTCTGATTAGCTAATAATCTGTGCGAGCTATGTGGCCGGTAAAATACAATCCATTTAAAATGTGAGTACCTTTAGCCAAATCTGTCTAACCTGTGGATTAATGGACTGACCTGACACATCACTATAATTAAGTATACTTTCAAAAAAGATGTAAATTGAGAATAGAGTGTTTGCTAATTGAGCAAAGTATTTTTTTTAAATGATGATTTTGATCTCTAAATGCATAAATCGGTGATAATTTAGTTCCTGAAGGAATCAAAATTTTATATAATCTTTGAATGTGTAAAAAGTGAGACTATTATATATCTGTTCTTGTAAGATTATTTTATCATTAATCTTTAATGTTCAAATATTGATTTAACATTAATTATAAAGATCAAAATTAATTAGTCATTAAATTGTACAACATAACATAATTGTTGTACTTTTTACTTATTCAATGATTAAATAAAAAAAATTATTATTTTAAAAACTGAATTGTCATTACACTTTCAAAGACAAAAAAAACCATTTATTACTTTTTTTTTCTTCTAAGATCAAGATTCAATTGTATCAGCTTTATTCATTCATTAGAAAAGTTTACATCAGAAATAAAAAGAGAGACTACATGATGCGGATAGTCCTCAATCCAGTACATATCATAACTTGTCAATTTCAAAAGATAATTTACATTTCTAACTTGGAATTCTTTTTGTAATATTGGACAATTTACATTTGTAATTAGGTGTTACACCATATAAGTTATAAATTTACATTTATAACTAGTCCATCACATATCAATAATCAACAATGGCGCGGATCAGTTACATGCACGCAAAAACTAATAAGTTATAAATTTACAAATACAAAAAATAGAAGGGCATTGCCATGCAATCTTGGTGACCATGTCCAAGTAGGTGGCACCGTGGCAGGAAGTGGATAGAACTAGGTTATTTATGTATCGGACTCTTTTCGGCCTTGTTAGGCTAGTTGTGTGGGAAGTTTTGAACCTTTGTTATGCCTGAATATGAAAACAATGACAATTGCACAAATTCTCATAATAATTATCCAATAATAACTTCATTTTCAAAATTCGCATGTACATAGGAACACCTTGTATTTTTCGATTCATAAGAATAGCGTACATTTATCTTTTTATATTTCTACTTTGTAGTACATGAAACAAAAATAGTAGATAAATGAATAAAACAGTGTTACAACTCGTTTCCCTTATTTTATCTCGATCCAATTATCTATATTTTTATAATCACGCTGGCCACTAGTATATAGGATCAAATATTCTATGTCTGCATTAATCTTTATGTGTTGCTATGACTCTGATACCTGCATGTCTCGGATTTTACGTCATTCTATGAACATATTCCATGAGAGAAGTAAGGATTACGAAAGAAAATGATACAAATTGAGAGAAACACACACACACATACCACATAATTGAAGGATCATGACCAGAGAAGGAGCTATACTTAAATTTCAGGGGACAACTACAAAAAATACTCATCAAATTTCATATGAAATATTTACAGAGAAAAAAGGATTATATAGTGTAAATTTTTTTAGACAATCATTTTATCACAATTTATTATATATAATAAATTTATTGATTTTTAAGATAATTATTTTAAAGTAATTCAAACGGTAATTTATAATTGAATGTCAGTGTAAAATTATTTTATACTGTTAGTGCATAAATATTAAACTTATATTTATATATTTCTAAAAAAATATATACTTATATTACTAATTTATCAAAATATTAATAAAAATATATTTAAACACAAGACAAATTAAGTATTTTTTAAAGACTTAAGATTATAAATGTCAATAATAAGTTTCACATGTTGCAAAGAAATTTCATTTCACTATATAATAAAAAATAGTATTTACATCAATAATAATTTTTTAGCAATTTTTTTAATTAGTTATCTTCTAAAAATCTATTAAATTGTAATGGATTATGTTACTCGCCAAAGAATAGTAGACAAAAATCACAAAAGAAGAATATGCTTTCATATTATTGAAAGAAGAATATTATGTCAACAATAGTCATTGTCAAAGAAACGAAACTTTATAGATCTTTATTACAACTCGATATTTTCAGTATGTTTTCCCAAGATTTATTGAGCAACTTATTTGGGTGACTCGATCCATGCATCCGATGCCAGAAATATGTTGGTGTCTCACAAATAATGCCCCAAAAAAAGATACAAGAGTAGAAAAAAAATACATGAAAAAATGATAGGAAAGAGAGGATATTTGTTAACATGTCTCAAACCTCAAACTATCAATCTCATAATAATAAATAAAACTCCAAATATCAATCTCGTACATATAGTGTTTTTAATTAAATTGATTATGTATTGACAAATTTGAATAAATGACTTTTAAATTTCAAAATTATTTATAATCAAATCAGTATAAATGGGATGACTAATATATACTTAAATATAATTATTTATAATCTTTAAAATAGATGGTAAATGAAAAATATTAGTGAAAATAAGAATAAATGATATTTAAATATTTTGTCTGAAAGGAGAAAACAGTATAATTATCTTGACAACAAATACAATAAAAAGAAAATACAATATTTTTCTAAAAAATAAAATAGTTTAATTATCTTCACAATAAATATTATAAAAGAAGAATAAAATATTTTATATAAAAAGTAACACCAAGAGACTAAGATATTATCTTTTATCTCTAAAATAAAAATCATCACTTAAGTATTAGAATAATATATTATAATATTTAAGTTGTGTGTAATAAATTAAAATCAGTTAGAAGGGCAACGCCCCCGGGCCCCCACCTATAACATGCCTCCGTCCCTAATCATCAAAGGAGAAGATAAGTTTTACATGCAGATAAAGCAATTTCCAATATTTAAATGTATACATCGATCCAGCTACAGTTATAATTATATTATAGTGTGTATATTTTTATATAATTAAATTTATTATATTTTAAATTTACAATATGAATAATTTTCATTATCATATAACATTATTTTTAACTATTGGTACTTAAATAATATTAGAACCTAACTTTTAGAAAGAGAAAAAATAAAGTAGATTAACTAAAAGAAATATATCGACGATTAAAAAGATTGAATATATACTTAAAGATAAAACAAGAACAATAATTTAAAGTGCATGAATGAATTTTTTTGTACTATTATAGAATTTAGGTGTGAAATGTATTTTTAAAATAAAAATATTAAAAATATCTAATTGAAAAATTAAAATGAATGAAAATTTCATCTCTTAAATTTTATATATATATATATATATATATATATATATATATATATATATATATATATATATATATATATATATATATATATATATATATATATATATATATATATATATATATCATTTACAATATAAGAATAAATAATGGAATAGGTAAATGACTATACAGATATGTTAGGTCCCCTTCCCAAACTCCCAGTGGGTAAGGGGGTTGCTCTCTCCCCATTTTTCTTTTTGGACGTTGTTCATTAAAGTGATAAAAAGGTATCTAGACAAGAGAGATCTTACTCTCTTAGGACCCGTATGATTTGATAGATCCTTGGCTTCTAATAAAAGTACCTTCAATATTGCAATGACAAGTTCAATCAGATAAGCAATAAGTATGTCGTGTGTGTATATACATACAAATAATACTTGTACAATAAATTATACAACAAAATACTGTATATACAACTAAGAGAGAAAAAGAAATTATTTTTGAAATATAATAAATATGATATAAATTATTGTACAAAATATTATATATGTATCAAATCTTTTATATATATATATATATATATATATATATATATATTGTTGTACAAATAATATTTGTATATTTTATTGTATAAGTATTATTTTATATATTAATTTTGACATGGGTGTGATTGACGTCAATTCATCTATATTTACAAACGCACACATGTTAAATTGGATTTTGAGGATTGTGCTTTTTCTGAAATTGAATTATCATCAACTTGGAAAGCAAATGAAGAACATTGATGGTACGTAACTAATTGCAGGGTAAGTGCAATAGTATTTGCCATCACAACCATGACAATTTGAGGCGATCAATATAAGGCACGAGCAAGATGATGAAACTCATACCAAAACTGATACACGTCTCCACCTGTTAATTTTTATATATATAACCCTAATTGATTAAAGTATACAAATTAGGTATCATTAGCTAATTGCACATATGTAACATCTTGGTACCACTGGTACCCATTAATATTAATCTTTGGTTTACCAAAGTAAAATTAGGTGTCATTAGGTGATCACACTTGTGATGAACGCATGCCCTCTGATATATCATCGTGGGTCATCCATGCACTCTTTACATTGATAGAACATATAAGAAGCCTCCCACCAATATTATATACTATTCACAAAACATGTCCCACATAGGGTCACACATCCATAAGCTCACCTTTCTCTTTGGCTCTTCGTTTAATATTTTACCACGAACCGATTCATGCAAAGCATGATTTTAAATTGTGATCGCAGTTACCTTACAGTAAGTTAAAAAGTCTTTATATTATAGATAATTATAAGAAAATACAATCGATGTGATTGTAATTGTGATTACGTGCAGTGAGTTAAAATACTTTCATACTGTGAGTATAATTACGATTGCTGAATGTTATTTAAAACAATGACGTAAATAGTCATTTTAGCAGAGTGTAAAATACGAAGTAATATTTGCATGACCAGGAGCTT
This sequence comes from Glycine soja, assembly GCF_004193775.1. Classification (NCBI taxonomy): domain Eukaryota; kingdom Viridiplantae; phylum Streptophyta; class Magnoliopsida; order Fabales; family Fabaceae; genus Glycine; species Glycine soja. Next base: position 3,023,774 of record NC_041019.1, read on the forward strand.
GCAATGGAAATAAGAATTGTGGTTTTTCGATTTTTTCCTTTCCTTTAATTTATTAACCGAAATATGTAAACCTATCTCATTTTTTTTAACGAATCCGTGTAGTAATATTGCTAATTATTTATTTGATTAGATTTTAGACCTTTTTATTTCTTTAGTTTTCTCCTTTTTGGCTATTACATTACTTGATCACTTTCTCTGTCTCTTTGTTTTTTGTTTTTTTGTTTTTCCTTGTTATCTCATATTCAGAGAAATGATGTTTACGTTAGAAATAAATATGGATTCAAAGAATCACCGTTGGGTCGGTGGGGGGTGCTTGTGCACCGAACACAGACGGCACAAAGCGGTGTGAGTTCAGAGGCAGAGGTCTTTGCTATATCTATCTCACAAGTACGTGACACCTATCAGCTTTACGGGGAAATTAATGAAAACGTACGTTTTTAATGCAGAGGCAGATTAATGATGGAAAAAAAAGATTCACTTTTGCGGATATATATACCATTAGAGGAATTAATTAGTTAAGCTTATTTAAAATAAACAAACCGAGAAGGAAAAAGAAGTAAGCAATTTTTTTTAGCTTAATCATGGACCACGAAGTTTATACATGGCTACATGATTTATTTATTTTTGGCAATTGATTAATTAAGAATTACATTTATTTTGCAGTAAGATGTAAAAGAAAAAAAATGTACATCTGCTCCTTAAACATGTTAAGGAACTAGCTTGCTGATCTTTTTAATCTCCTTCTATAGGCTACCCCAATTAAGAATTCATAACACAATGGTTCATGGCCAAACCACCCGGCCAGTTGCTACGTACGTACTCTCTAGCACTGGTCTATCACCATCATGAAATAGTGAAGCCCCCATCACAATCATAGCGAGACATGCACAAGGTGACAAAGAGATTAGAGAGAACGAGACACAGATTTTCAGGGAGAAGTAATAAGCCAATGGTATCGTGTGACCATTCTGCGTAATTCTGTGTACAAGTGGTTCGATCAATGAGAAAATTAGAGAAAGCGAGATCAGATATGAAGAGATGAGAGGGAAGACAGAAAGTTCAAGACCATTATTTACGTAATTACGTTAACACTAATAGAAAAGAAAGGAAATAGTATACCAAACTTTCCCCTTTAGGTTCAACAATTTGCATTTATTGTCAATTTATTTTTTCAAATTTGTGGGTAGATGTTTGTTAAGAAGTGAAAATATCACTCATTAGTTGACTAATTACTGGTAATTGTTTCTTAAAAAAATTACTAGTATAACATTTTTTTTATAAATATTTATTTTAATATTTATATAGATTAATTGAATAAAAATTTTTGATCGATGTACATCTAAAAATGAGACCTGGTCGATAACTTGCCTTGATCATCCTTAGCACCAAACATTCGTGACTAGAATTATCGCAACTACCTTTTGATTACTGTAGCTTTGGTCACTAAGTTGTTTAGGATCATTTTTTTTGTTGCTATATATATATATATATATATGATGATTTTTTAAAGATCCTATAATTAACTGAGAGTATAAAATATTTTATACTATTAATGTATTTTAGTTAATTTTTTAATTATTTGTCAAGTGAACCCATTCCACTCTCACTCTTACCATGTCCATGTCCACGTACTGATGGACCAACCCATCTCAATTCTCATCAATGACATGCTATTGTCAATGTGTCTTTGCTTGATTTCCTACTAGTCGGTTATATATTTTATAAACTTAAATATTATCTTACCCCCTCAACTATGAGTCAAATTTACTTTTAATTTCGTAAATTTAGACGTGTTTTTTAGTCTTTATAATCTGAAAATAATTTACTTTTAATCCCTGATAAGGAAAGAAAGTTAAATATTTTTCAATTATGAAACTTAAAAAACTACTTTTAAATGTGAGGGATAAGAAACAAATTTAGTCAAAATTTAAAGAATTAAAAATATATTTAAGTTTTTTTATAATTTTCTTTTTCCTTTTTTTCTCTTCTACACATTTTCCATAATATTACATACTTCTCTTCTTTCTCTTTTATCTCTCTCATAATTATAAAAAGAAATTGAAGAAATATATTGTATACAAATAATTTCTCTAGAATTTTAGGTATGTTTAGACATTAAATTAGTTAAGATATATATTTGGATTTTATTTATGGTGCTGTTATATATACTCATCACGTTAACATGTATATAGTGACATTTTCTGCTTTGGGTGATTTGGTGGAGAATGAAGTGCTTGATGGTGCGTTTTATTTAAGGGGAAAATGTGAAATGGAACAAATGAAAAGAGGAGCCCATATAATAAGATAGCTAGGCCTAGCATGGTGGCTCTTAGCATAAATCTCTATCAGAGCGAATGAAAAGTGATGGTTGTTTGTTTAAGAAAGCATAGGGAGCTAATGAGGGGGAAAGAAAGCAAGCCACGGTATTAAATTAAATTAGAAAACAAACAAAAGGAGTCAACTAGTGAGCAAAATAAAAATAACTAAGCAAAGGTCTAGTGGACCATTGATTATGGCAACAATAATTTTTCAGCTATTGGCAATTTTCTTAATCGACAATCAAAGCCTTTATTAGCCTCGTATTGAATGTTGGTGGAGCTATATTTTTTTAATGGATTGCTTGAACGCAAACTATGGTGGGGATGGTGCGTGGATATTCTAAGCCCGTCTAAACCCAACCCACTCTAAAAAGAAAAGTCCCATAACGTTTTTCATGCAAAAAGCAGCATATTCTTGTATATCAGCCAACATATTCTTTGTAGCTGTTGTTAAATATTTGAAGAGGGACTTTTATTGTGTATATTAATCTTATTCTAATCAAGTAAAATTGTTTCTCCTAAAAAAAATGCATGTAATATTAAAAAAAGAACATGAACATAATAGTCTTTCTCCCCAAAAATAATAGTTATTCTAGATTATTTTAAACAGATAAAAAAAATAATAAAAAAATAAAAGAATAATAATTTTATAAAATTAAGTTTATATCATCATTAATTAATTTTTAAATTTTGTTGTCTATCATTAATATTATAAGAATTATAGGTGAAAAATGTAATTAATTAATGTTACATTAAAAAATTAATTAAATTATTTTAGGATAATTTTTTTTCTTTTATACTATAACTATAATATGACAGAACAAGTGATTAATAAGTTTTCTTCTTTCAAGTCTCCTCCCACGTAACAAAGTTTAATGGAAATTCATCGTACATCGTTGATGCTTTCCCTTAATTAGGTTGGCTTCTTTTCCTTTATATAGAGACAAGTGTCTTATTGTTCTTGGTAGTTGGTAGTTGGTACTTGGTACTGGTGGAGTTGAAGGATTGAAAACAGTTCTTTTTACACACTTACCCGATACTCTTCTTCGATCAGTTTGCTTTGCTAATTAGAAAATGCTCCTTAAACCTTTTTCCCCCTTCTTTTTTCACCTTTCACTAAATGGTGTATGAAACAGAACCACTAATTAAATTAGCAGCAACAAACTTTATTCCAAAAATAGAGAACATATACATACCCCCTTAAGGAATATTTTCTCCAGCACTATTCCACTAGCTTTTCTATTGATCATTTTTTTCTTTGACCTTCCATGCTTTTCTATCAGATGCAGTATACAAAGAGCTTCAACTTAACTACTTAAGCTTATCAAGTTCAGCCACATGAAGCACTTAGCCAAATAGTGGCATCTATGGGATCATGGGATAGTTAATTAATAGTATAGTAACATGCATCGTAATACTTATAAATTGTCTATATATTAGTAAGTTTTCCACTTGTGATCACCTTTGTCCTATTATGACATGAATACTAAAATATTAGGAATTATAACTATATAGCATGCACAACTAGGTGTAGATGGTCATAGCCTCATAGGCAAATATTCTTTTACCAGCTTGTGTTTATATCACTAAACAAATGATGCTTATTTAAAATTGCACGCCATATAATATTTTACATTTCTGTTTATTTGGCCATTATTATGCATTTATGCATAATATATCTTAAGGTAGACTAGTAGAAAGACATTAAGGGACAAGAGATCTTGCTACTCAAATACTTGCCCTTTATTTAACTGACTAAATCAGAAGGAATTGGACTCAACAATAAGCCATGAGTGTGAATGGATTATTGTTATCAGTCTAATCCTATCAATCTAACGACATACTGAAAATACAATTGATGAATATATTTTGTCCCTGTATTGGTTCACTCCATAAACATCCAAATCCATGTATTTAATTATGAAAGCAGGGAGATTTTTCATTCAAATTTAAAATTTGCTCCATTATCTACAGACAAATAAAGACTATACATATATTGGAAATTCTGGCAACATATCTCATTCTTGCATGTTAGCTAACAGAACGCCTAAATTATAATCCTTGAACTGTAATGAGAACTCTCCATCAATAATTAGTTCTGCTAATCATTCACTTTTCCTTTCCTTTAACCGAAAAATATATGAAATTTATAACCATTAATAAAATCACCAGCAGCAAGATTTAATTTGTTCATGAACTGGGGAACACGCGCCCAAGATATATTTTCTTGGGCATACTTCCATTGTCGATTCTATAATGAATTTTGTCTTGGTTCTACTTTCTGTTGCATGCCTGTTTTGACGGGTGATACCAATCATATCTGATTTTTCTGTTGGATATATTACTTGAAATTGTGATACATAAATTTTTTAATATTAGGCACATATAACATTTGAAGAACTCTCAGACAGCCAGATTTATAAGGCCCCATCTGGTTAGTAGTTTTGTAATACTAACTTATCTGAATTAATTAAAGCATAATTAATTTGAGGACAATCTTTTCGTCTAGCATGACAACCCACTTCAAAGAATTTTAAAAAAAATGTTTGGAATCAAAATAATGCATAACAAAATTAGTTAATCTTACAGGCATAAACAATATTGCGTAAAAAGGCAATGATAGTCTTTGACCAAGCCATGTGGTAATTTTATGTTATTATATTAATGATGATTAATTTATATAATTGCACACCATACACACACGCATGAAAGAAAAAATACAATTTTCCTCCTCTTTCTTTGGTCGGGTTTGCTTTCTGTTAGCTGACTTGATTAGTCAAAGTGCATGTTACCATAACAAAACATGGAAACATTAATTTCAAAACGAGTCTTATGTAATGAAGTTATAAACCATGTGAGGTGTCAATTGAAAAATCAGAAAGTGGATAGGATCATGTGGTGGTTACTTGATTTTGTTTACAAATTTGGGTAAGTTAATAGTAGTTTAGTAGAACTTTTTGTCCAATGACTAGCCATGTGTTGAAGAATAAGAAAAAAAAGAAGCTTGGAAATCATAGGCATAACATCCACATAACAATGATAATGTCGAAATACACAAACATTGGATTCATCCTATTTTACCTCCTGTGGCGTAGTAACTTCATTTTATCAGAAATCTTTTATATTAAATGCCATACCATATTGATTACCATAAAAAGAAGGCATACTGATACTGTGTAACTAAATTGATTCCAGGGGAAAGGAGTTTGAGATATGCTGATGAAAAGCAACTTATGCGATAAACAATGTTTAAATTGGAATAGCAAGAATTTATAACATATTCTTAGGGTGATACTTAATAGTCTCAAGCAAAGTGTGAAAGTGTGGCATAAGTAACTAGTTGCTTGGACTCTTTAAAAATATGACATATTCGATTCCTAGTTATGTAGGTAGAAAAGTTGCTCCTTAACTAGTAGTTTACTTTCACGGAATACTACTTTCATGGCTCATGACTGTGGAGATACCCTAAATCTATTCATGAATCTTAAAAAAATAAAAATTCAGAGTCTCATCTAATTTCATTGTTGTCTCTAATGAAATGTCTTCATCATGATTGAAGATTTTATGCTCGTTGTTTATTCACGAAAATGAATCAAAATTTGAAAAAACAACTTAGAAGATAGCAAAATGCAACAATCTCTTTGGAATTTGGTACATAAACTACTTTTGGCAACATTACACTTTGTTGATTGCTTGATGATGTGGCCAAGTTTGTCGTGTACCATATGTTAGTTTGTTTTCCCTTGATATTCACATGCCACAAATATGTTTATGCAACGAACTTAGACCAATAATTCACGAGGACAGTGCAAAGTGCTCTGCTTCAACCGTTTCGCAGTTGCCAAAGTCATTTTCTGCTTTTTCCCCCAACTAAATTACTAAACGAGACTCCTTTCTATTAAAAAATTAGTTTTGGTACCGAATATATTGCTGCATATAACCCTCCCTGGACCATCTAAGAGCACCAAGTCTGAAGTAGGGAACATTTCTCATATTATTAGGGCTTTTTACAAAATTCATTCTATATATACGTTGAACAAAACTTGAAAAATAAAAGGCAACTTAGTCGGTTGTCAATTTGCCTTGTAGAGTCATGAGTCATGACTTGTGAAACACATGGAACACAATGCAAAAAGCAAGGAAAAGCATTAGAATTTCGTTTTTCTTCTACTAGCTTGACCAAAGACATATATACATCCATCCTAAAAATTCAAAATGAATGCAGCAACACAAATAATGTTAAGAAACTCCAAGAGCTTAATTTAAACTATGTGGCATAGCATTTGGGTATTTTGAAGCTTTACCATTCTTAAAAGTTAAAACAGTTATTCCTTCCACCAAGTCACCAACACGTGTAAAAAACTAAAGAAAATAGTTCTATTTCTATCATATTTTTTCAAACTCCACCACCAACATTTTTAGATTCTTTTTACTGCCATCTAAGAAATTGTTTGCTGAAACATTTGACACATGGTCATACAACATTTAGTTCAAACTCAACTATATTACAATATAAGGTTTGCCATTTTTATTTTATTTTATTTTATATGGTAATGAAGAGCAAACCTAAATCTTCATGCATACTATTCAAATTCCGTATCACTATGTCAATCCTAATTGATCAATATAAGGTTTGTCTGACACACAAATTCAAAGAAAGTTATTCAATTTTAGTTATATTGTAATAGATAAACAACTAAAAATCAAGACTGCAGACGAAATAAAGTTATTCACAGAATCACTGGATATTTGAATTGAAAATTCTTGCAAACTTAATCAATGTCAAACTAAGAGGTAAATATGACTTTATGTTCTCACTTTCCGCTTCCTTTTCTACCATGTAAACATTTTATTTTCTTTTTTCTACCATGAATGAAAATACATTAGAAAGATTTGGACAATTCAATTTTTCCGGCACGCTACCGAACGCATCTTTTGCTATCTGGGGACCGTGCATGTCATTATGAATTAACGATGAGAGTTACTGACATGTAAAAACTTAGGTTGTGAAACGGGGAACAAGGACTCTTTCACTAAATTTTATGGTAACTTTGTTAAGGTTTGTTTTTCCATTAGGTGACGTGACCAGTCAAACATCTTACAAAATGCATGCAGCCGCACAAGTCCAAAAAAATTGATTCATATTAAGCCCACGTATCCACATGAAAAACTGAAAACGATCATTTAGAAAATTAATTATTGGACAGTCATGTGTTAGGTATTTGATTTGTCTTATTTAAGCTTGCATAAGACCCATATATAGTTTATAATTTGTCCTATTGTCTTATTGAACATGAGCAAAAATTGCATCCCATTTTGATACAATTAATCTTTCTTTAATCACTTTGGTTTGTTGTTGTAGTCTTTCATTATGAAAAAAATCTGAACTACATAGATAACAATTAGAAAAAGTGGTGATTGTGGCAATGATCACTTTAAAATAGTCAATAAAAAAAAATCCCTTAAACTCCCACATCTAATTCTCTTGGACCATGAAAAAACATGACAGTTAAAAATAAAACAATTTGAATATGTGATCCCTGGACTATATTAATGATCTAATGATTAAATTAATGTTATGATTTTCTTTTATGTGTAGAAATCAAATATAATATTAAAAATTTATAATAACTCACACACTTTACTCAATCAAACTAATAAGATTTTTTAAAAGATTAAATATTAATGATGATAAGAGAAAATTATGTATTTCTTTTTATTTATTCTCCATGAAGATAAGGGATTTGATAACAGACGAAATCCCCTTAATCATACATAACATCAACATTATATCAAGGAAAAAAAAACTATATGAATTCAAATAATGTTTAAAGTCATTTAAGTTATTTTTATCATGTTGCAACCTTCATTAATGCCAAATGGCGAATGACCTAGGAAACATCAACACTTAGCATTTTTATTCTATCATATGAGCAGCAATGGCTACGGAGTTGAGAATGCATGCTAGTTAATTTGTTTTGGGGACAAGGTACCTAGCTTGTTGCCACAAGAACATGTTAAGTTCTCTATTGTCCATTCACAATAATAACCCTTCTTCAATACAATGCATTTAGATAAATACTCGTAACTTTTATGTTTTATTGTCCATATAGGAGGCAAGCCATTTTCACCAGTTTCGATATGTTAACATGTACAGAGACAGAGAGACTTTCATCTCCAAACTGTTGATGAATATAACAGCAAATCGTTGTTAAGAAATTAAAACGAAAGGGTCAATCATACATTAAATGAAGACTTCACTAAAACATTTTCTTAATTAATGTCCTCCTATTCGTAAATCGATTTTATACATCTCAATTTTCAATTTTAAGATAAAGAAAATATGTAAATTAGGTTGTCTTCACTTTTTTAAAAAATAGTCTCCACCATCGTTTTGTTTCAACAGTCAATAAATATGTAGAACCAGATGATTCTGTTCTTATTAATTCTACATTATGGGTCAAATATCACATGTCCATGAAAATAGCAGAAGTACTTTCATCGTTTTGTTCAAATTATACCATTGACTAAGCACCCTAATCTAATGTGAAAATGTCAGAAGTTGTTCTAGGGTATATACCATTGATTTGAATGTCAGAAAATACTTTGACAAATGATAAATTGCTGACCAATATTCGGGTATATCACATTGATTTGAATGTTCAAATGAAACACCTTTACTTGTTCACATGCATTGCATCTTTGCTTACTTTATGCAAGACAAATCTAGATAGCGTGACTACAAATTTTTCTCTATTTTTCTTTGGCTCAATAAGTATTAACCATCCAAAATACTAGTAGTCGTGACGAGCTCTAAATAAGCCCAAATGGTAGACAGAAAAATAAAGCTCGGCCCAAACTAGACCAATAAGTTTTTCCATTAGCCGAAACTAACATCTGGTCCAAGACATTTGACATTGTGTTTATGAACCCGGAAATTTACTGAAAGATTGGTTTAGTGATTTAGTCGTCCAATGAAATATTAATATCATTTTTATAAATAAAAATAAAATATTAACTAAGCCTTTATATAGGCTTTGGATCCAACAATATTATTTTCAAACGAATAAAAGCTACTGATTGTGAATTTTAATGATATTTCTTAATAATTTGTTCTGAATTTTCTTCTCTAGATCATAAGTATCTAATATAGTTGACAATTCTTTTTAAGAAGAAAATTTATAATAATTTTACGGTACATGGAAAATTTATAATATTTTTGGCACATATAATATTTGGGGTGAAATTTGATATTTTGGTAAGTGATTTTTGAGTAAAATAAAGTATAAAGCAATTTAATAAATGAGAAATGCTTGTTTGTATGAAAAGAATTGCACAAAGTGTAATTTCAAGTTTTTATCCGATTGCTTTATATTTTGGTTTGCACAATATTTTGGTTTTGCATTTTTGCTGCTATTTTTGTATAATTCGTATAAAATAACAGTTCTTTTAATTAATCAATTCAATTCATAAAATTTGAGGAAGAATAATAATAATCTGAGAGTTTTAAGTAAAAGAAATTTGATGGAAAGACCAATTTTTCTTAATTCTAAAAATGTATGGATTTTATTAATTAAAAAATATAAAAATTTAAATTGGTATCATATATTGTCTAAATTAATGAGACTAACACTATAATTAATGAGACTAACAACTTTAGCAGGATGACATGAATAGTTTCACTACAATTTTTACCAGGGTGACCTTTAATTTTCAACGATAACTTGCTCCACCAATTGTGTACATGTTGGTGACATGATTTTATGATATGAGTACACAAAATGTAATTTAGTATCTTCATATTTTTAGCTTGACCTCACATATGTCTATTCTTCGGTCTTCTTCAACAGTTAAAGAAATCTCTACTGCTCTTATATCCTTGGGCCCTCCTCTCTCACTAATCTGGACTGAATAGTAAATTAATTTTCATTTTTAAATCGAAATTCTTCCCTCATGTGATCCTAATTAACTGGCTGAAATATGGCATTTACACAGCAAATACACCCTAATCTGGCTGAAATCTTGTTCCAGCCCATTGTCTAGTGATAGGAAATGAAAATTATAGATAATTAAAAATAAGTAAAGAAAGTATTTTTTTTTCTCAAACTAAACGATATATATATATATATAGTCATGTAATTTGTATTGAAGTTAGCTTCTTCATAATATTTTTACACCCATATAGATAAAATTTCAATTAATCATAAGCAAGCAAGTATCCCACTATCACTATATATGTACTAACTGTGGATTCAATCTTTTTTAAAAGATTAATATTAGTTTTCAGTAAATTATTTTTTTAATGAAAAGAATTTAAACTTATATTTTTTCTTTTTTCTTTCTTTTTTCCACTTCACTAGGCAATCAATCTTGTAATTTTGTATTTCATTAATTTTTGCCTCCATTGTTGAGTCAACTTCTTGATATTAGGTAAGTAATTAATTCTTTTTGTTTTTTCCAAAAAACAAAATTCTTGTTGTAACTGGACTGTGTTGACAAGATTCCTGGGACCACAGGCTACGTTACTGAAAAGTTATAACCTCTGTGGTGGCCCCCTCTTATTTTATATAAAAAATTGTAAATTATTCTTTTGGTACAATGCCTCATATTTTTGCCACCTGCAAAAGATGAAAGAGGAACTGCTACTCTTTCCGTGTTCTTTTGCTGTAAAAAACTTGTGAAAGACAGAGGAAACGTCTTGATTTTTTTGGCCAATTCACTTTTTCTGGCACTTTTTTCTTACGTTGTTGATTGTTCCCTGGGCCCACTTGCGACTTTACGTCCAAGATAAACACATATTCAGAACACTAGGAACCACAGCAGACAAAATAATACAGCAACAAGACATTTTCTTTTAGGGTTCGGTCTTTGAGTTAAAGAAGAAAATAATAAATTGGAATCCATATTTTTATATTTTATTTTAATTTAAATTTTTTATCATAATTTATTTTCATTTTATTTCTATCACACCTTTAGATTCAAATCACAGTGCAATTTTACTGTCACTGAGAAATGGTCAAATCAACTCTGATCATCACCCATCAGACTCTCCTATATGGTCACCACTTAAATTATGAATGTAAACAAATATCAGAAGCAACTACAATCATATATTGCGTTGCATGTCATCATCATCACATCATCTTTATACACTTCATGCATGTGATCATCCGCAGTCACTTTCTTACCATAAATATCCACTCATCTGCACACCCTCCCCCGGTTTTTCTGGTTGACACTCATAAATTCCAAGCTTCAATGTGGTGAAGAGAGATTTTCTTTGGCACTCAATTAATCACTCTTAGGACTTGTAGACACAGAGAAAGGGAAATTAATAATCTAAACGGTCTTGTATGGAGAAATTATTACATGGTATGATTATAGTTTTGATCAATTTTTATGTGATTCATAGCTGAATATTTTAATTTTTATTTATTATCATACTATATGTATATGTATAAAGTATTCAATAACTTTATTAATAATTAATGTGTAAGAGAATTTAACTACCATTTTATCATCGGATTTTTTTTAATCAATTTTTTTTTCGTTTATAAGACTTAAACAGTTAAACATGATATCTCACTTATAGAATTTGAATTCATCAGTTCCACCTTAATCAACATAATGTTTGTTGGATTTGTTAGTTTATGAAAATGAGTAAATAAAATTTAATTGTGTAATGACGCAAATAATGCTAATCTGAAACTATGTAATATTTTTTTGCATGTATGAGGTGGAGGGTCCTTTACCTTAAGGACAAGAGCCCCACACTAGGACGAGGCAGAGTTAGTGTCTATTATCTAACTCAACACCACTAGTACCACAGCCACACTACTCAGATTCCACACAAGTTGATTAAAATCCAACCTTTCACCCTCCATCAGATGAGATGGATTTGATTTCTTTTGGCATGAACACGACTACCTAAAAATTCTTCATTATATAATTCACACTGATGTGGCAGCCAGCCAGCCAGCCAGAACTGACGCAGAGGCTACCCAGCTTGTACAATGGCCTATTCCCATTCTCATAAACACGTAAATCACCTCCCATGGCTACAAACTTACATGTGGATAAAAGGGTTCACTCAAACCTGGACCATATATCCCAAACAAACACACTCAATATACTTTTTCCAACCACAAAATGTTACTCCATAATTTTGGAACTTTGTTTTGTTATGGCTAGCCAGCTAATTAATATATATGTTGTTACAACTTGCCACTCATCAGTCCGAATGCATGGTACGATGTTAGCATGTTAAAGTCAAAACAAAATGAAATGCTATACCAAAGATTACTAATCTTGCTAATCATATAAACTTAGCAAAAGACATTAAATCGCTTTGTTTACATAATTATAGCAAAGTTAGCATTTGTGTGCATTTCTTCTGCTGGTGTCTGCATTTGGTCACTTGCTCCATTCTCTTAGCATTAATTCGTTCACATGATTCAAATGGACCTGGATTCCTTGTAGTCGGAGAAGTCACACATTTACCCAGTTGGATGATAAGAACCGTCTGATGAAAATCTGACGATTCATAATTCATTTCGGTAAATCCAACTTAAAAACACTTTTAAAGTACCAACCGTCTGATGAAATCAGACGTTCATCAGACGATTCATATTCCCGATTGCGTGACTGTATGACAGCGGGGAATCCAAATCCAACACAAGAGCAACATTAGTTATTATTTTATTTTCAATTCAACCCCATTTTCTATACAAGGGGTGTTTCTTCCATGAAGTTAGAGATGGCGTGTACAAATACACATACAAGTAAGAGCAGCTTAAATAAGGGAATACGATGAGTAGGGCCCATACATTGGAGTTTTCCACTTGGAGTAAGCTACAGATGCAATGGAAATTAGGATATGATGTATTGTGTTCAGAATTAATGTAGACATCTCTGCGTATAGCTAGGTTGTTATGCTCAGCGAAATTTCTGGGTTACGTTTGATGTATCTTTTCACATATATAGTTCTCTAGCATAAGTGTGCCATGCCCATGAAGTAGACTAGGGATCACTCACTAATGAAAGTTAAAAGAGTTTACTTATACTCCAATCACATATATGACAGTTTTCTTTTCCCCTACACAAATTCATATTTCGCTCAACAGTTGTACACTTGTACTGAATATATTTTTTGTTCTCTCTACAAGATGGCATGAATGAATTATATAGCTATGGCTAGTATCTCTCTATTCCAAAGATTTTTTTTCCTCCTGTTTTACAACAATTATACTATAAAATTATTATTGTTTTTATCAACAAATATCAATTATTAAAATGTTAGTTTTTATTAAGGCTGAACCCACAATCTTTTTTCCTTCTCTTCTCACTTAACCATTCAATTTATCTTATATTTCTATTTGTACTATAAAGTTAATAGTTAATAACTATATTCTAGCTTGAATTATTAGCGTCTCTGTTTAAAAATTTTCAAGTTTTATTAATTTGTGGGAGTTTACACATAATCACTCTGAATATAAACATTTGATGTTGATATGTTATCCTTTGTGTGTGTGGGTATGAAACTTCATTGTTCATTAGTAATAGAATAGTAATCAAAGTAGGGTAAATTATGTCAGAAATGTATTAATTTAGGGATGAAAAAGTGCAATTAAACAATAAATCAGATAAAAGTATATTTTTTGCTTTTTTTTGTACCCATCAAAAATAAAATTTTAAGAATGCTGTTATTTGGATTACAAATAATGTGCGATTATTATAAACAAAGGAAAAGTGTAGGATTTTGGTGGAGCCTAAACAAAGGTGGTGTGTGTAATGCGAATTTGGCTTTTTTGTTGTTGTTTTTCATATTGTTCTGTGTTGTTCTATTAAAATAACAATCACAACTGCTGTATGATTTTTCATGTGAAGTAATTAAAACAAATCGTGTGTATCTCTATAATAGCTGTAAAATTGTCAAAAAGTGAAATTGACATTTACATTTCAATGGAACCCACTGACTACAGTTAAATGAATCCACATTGTAGAGTCACTTCTAAAAGTGATTGATCAGTTAATACTATATATGATATGATACACAAATGAAAATTAATGGCGGGAAGCAACAAAATTGGTCATGGAGATTGCAAGGTGAGTGTAGCTGGCTAGCTGTTATGAGGAGAACAAGAAGCCCACGCTGTAAGCTGAAAAATTGTTACGTAACAAAAAAAGTACTGATGAAGCCTGGAATGGAATCAATGTCACTCTGAGTTATTGGAAACTCTAAGATGAGCATTCTGGAAAGAGCACTTTGGTTCCTTACACTGTCACTATGAGTTTTGGCATGTGATGATGATAGAGAAGAGAAAAGGGCCATCACTGCTAGGGTGCGTGTTTCTTTCTTTCTTGTAGCACTAATTTTCTAAAGCAAAAAGCTGTCTGACATGACAGGCCAGTAAAGGTTGTTTGGAGCAACGAGGATTCTTGCCTTTGCTTAAAAATAGGTGGATAAATTAAATATTTTAACTTATAAAGTTGAAGAACTAATTTGATAATAGATTATATTTTTTAAGAATTAATTTGATATTAAATTATAAATTTTAAGAATTAATTTATTATATACAAGTTCACAGAAGTAATTTATTATACTTCTTATATATTTAAAAATTAAATTTATATTATTCATCTTTTAAAAAATAAATTTATCAATATTTCACACTTTTAAGAATAAATTTAATTATTTGTTCAAATAAAAAAAGAAAAAAATCATGTATAACATTCACACAAAGTTCTTTCATTACGAGAGAAAATAATATAAAATAACAATGAGTAAATGATCAATTTAGATCCATCTTTGTTAGTAATAATTATAATAAAAGAATATATATATATATATATATATATATATATATATATATATATATATATATATATATATTATTTTAATTTTTAACATATTAAAACAAAAATTTAATTTTGAAATAATAATAAAAATAATTTTATATATTCGTTGTCCAAGTTCAAACAAAACGTTAAAAATATTAGGAAAAAGATTGCAACATAGTGTATCTCTGCATGATTAATTTAAGACTCTAAGGCAGACATAATCAGTACATACTTACGCACTCTTGTTACAAAATGGCGAACAACAAATGACCCATTTGTCACTAAGCGCATTTCCTTAATACTAGTTTATCAGTGATAAATTCTTGTTTGTCTGCTTTTGGTGATTGTGCATTGTCACTGCTGATGCGTATATTCTTTCAAGATGTGCCTCACACACAACTATTAAACCATGGCTATCTAATTATCTCTAAACTGTCCCTAATCCTTATTGATTTACATGGTACACATATTGAATTACACTAACAAAAAAAAAACATACAAATTACCCACCTATTTCCCTCATTGCTTTTACCTCACTCACTAATTGTCAACTTACTTAATTAGGACCACAAACTAGTCACTTGTTTAGGCAATAACACATTTTGTTCTTCATATAGGCAATGGCACATTTTCTAATTGGTAGATTTGGAGAGGCGGAGGTCAAGGAGGTTATTTGGGATTGTGGAAGCTCTAAAAGTTTGGGACCTGATAGATTTAATTTCAAATTCATAAAGGAATTTGAGAGGCGTTAAAGGGAGATATGATCAAGTTCCTTAATGTCAAAAAGACCTATTTTGGGGGGGTGCATGTATAAGGTGGTGGCTAAGATATTGACAAAAAGACTCCAAAAGGTGTTACAAGTGGTGTTAGATGAGAGGCAAAGTGTGTTTTGGGGGGAAGATATCTTCTTCATAGTGCCTTGATAGCAAATGAGATTGTTGATGAAGCAAAAAGGAAAAAGAAAAGATGTATGATTTTTAAAGTGGATTATGAGAAGACACATGATTCGGTGTGTTGAGATTTCCTTTTGTATATGTTGAAAAGATTGGACTTTGATGATACATGGATTAAATGGATACATGGGTGTCTTTCATCCTCCTCATTGTGTATTCTTATCAATGGAAGTCCTTCCAAGGAATTCATGCTTCAATGGGGTTTATGACAAGGTGATCCTCTTGCACCTTTTCTTTTTACGATTATAGTGGAGGGATTAAGTGGCATGATGAGAGAGGATTGTGAAAAAAATATTTTTGAAAGCTATAAGGTGGGAATGAAAAAGATTGATATAAGTTTATTGCAATATGCGGATGACACCATATTTGTGGGGGATATGACTATTAACAATGTGATGGTAGTTAAGAGCATCTTACGATGGTTTGAACTTGTGTCCGAACTTAAAGTTAATTTCCACAAAAGTAGATTTGAAGGTATTGGGGTGGAGAAGGAAGTGGTGGATAGGTACTCAAATATTTTGAATTGTAAAGTTTTATCTTTCCTTTTTGTATATTTGGGAATTCCCATTGGAGCAAATACAAGGAAGGTGGAGAGTTGGGAGCCTATCATCTCCAAATTCAAGAAGAAGCTTGCATCATGGAAACATAGACACTTTTTTTTTTCCAAAAGAATTTGCCATATTAATTTGGTACTCTCATCTTTACCTCTTTTTTACATGTCTTTTTTTAAAATTCCAAAAGGAGTTATAAAAATTTTGACTACTTTACAAAGAATGTTTTTGTGGGGTTGTGAGGATGGGAGGAAAAAAATATCTTGGGTGAGTTGGAAAAAAATTTGCTCTCCAAAGGTACATGGGGGTTAGGGGTTAAAGACATGTCTTCTTTTAACTTTGCTCTTTTGGCAAAATGGAGGTGGTATTTATTTAACAATAGAGGTGAGCTTTGGTATAGAATGCTTGAGTTCAACTATTTAGGGTGGAGAAGGTTGAGTGATTGAGGGACTAGGTCTTTGAGTGATCGTAGACAAATCAAAATTCAAGATAAAGAATCATTGTGCACGTTTTGTAAAGAGGAGAAAGAGGATTTACCCCATTTGTTTTTTATATGCCTTATTTCACACAATATTTGGAAACATTGGTACAACATTATGGGTTTAAATTTTGCACTGCCTCAATTAGTATTGGAACATTTTTTGCAATATGCACATGGTTTGGTTGGGAGAAAAACAAATGATTGGTGGGGTGGTGTGTTATCCTCTGGATTCTATAGAGTCAACGAAATGAAATAATGTTTGAAGGAAAAGAATTTGATAGTGAGAAAGTTTGGCACAAAATCATGCTTTTTGTTTGGTCATGGTTGAAGGCTTTTCAAGGAGAATTTTCTATCACCTATCAACTTTGGCAAGTTGATCCAAGTGCTTCACTAGAAAATTTTAGGTTTGTAGGGTGATGGAGTATGGATTCTGGTTTGATTTTAAAGTTGAGGTATTGTATCTTTCTTTATGCACCTTTCAATGAGTATATATTAAGATTCAGCTCCTCATTGATGTATTTGTTTTTGTTGCTTGACTAGTTTTGCACCGTTGGATTATGCAGTGTTGTGAAAACCTAGAGATGTAATTATTGTTAAGCACTTCTTGTGTTATTTAATATATTTATAATTGCAAATAAAAAAAATATTTGTAAGAAAAACTATGCCAATAATATATATTTTATATGAGTTTAGAACACCGATAAAATACTTACTTGTTGAAGACGTGATAAAAAATATGGTATATGCGTAGTGCAACTTGTAGAAATCCAGAAGTCAAGTCTTCCTTTGCATGATTACACTCTCCTTATACTATAGTTTTCAATGGGACAAATTCTACAAATCAATTGATATCGTGATGACAAAGGGGAACTAGTCTTGCTATTTATTAACCCTAGAGACTTCCCATTATGGGCCTAGTGGTTAGACACACATTGTTTCCCCACACTAATCAAAATTAGGTGTCAAAAGTTTGTAAACAATTAATCACATTATTAATGTGCTTAAGTATCATGAAATGGATTATAATATTATCCCATTTTTAGCAAAATAAAATATTACAATTAATTGTAGCTCACAAGAATATACGAGAAAATTCTAACATTCTCCCACTTGGGAAAAATTAATTGTACATTTTTAATTTTAAAAATATTTTTGAAAATAACTCTCGGGCTAATAACATATTGTGGCCACAAAACAAATGATCCTAAGATACAAAACCTAATGAAGACTCCATCTAACAAAAGCCATGTAACACCTTCCATGGTTACAAATATTACCGACTTCATCGACTAGTCATCAATGTGAAGTGTAGCAAGAAATGACATGTCAATGTGATTAAAAAAAGCCATACCATCATTTTCTTCGCTAGTCCTCAATTTCTCTCAAGTGCTTAAAAGCCAGAGAATGGTTTATCAAGAAATCATCATGCCTCAGCTCCAATCCTAGTGTCGATCATCGACACGATGATCATAAATACATCGAGCTTTAATATCATTTTGCCTTAGCTCCAATTCAAGTGTCGATCATCGACACAATGATCCTAACTACACTGAGCTTTAATATCATTATGCCTTAGCTCCAATTCTAGTATCGATTACTGGCACAGTAATCCTAAATACATTGAGCTTTAATATCATTATGCCTCAATTCCAATTTTGGTGTCGATCACTGATAACGGCTAATTATGAGTATATTTTGCGGTTAAATTATATAGGAATTTGTAATTTTTCTCTTCTAATTTTTCCTTTTTGAGCAAATAATTGGTTTTAAGTTTGTACAGTATGCAATCATTAGGGCAAACATGAATCTTCTGATACTCCTACCCATCGGACACAATATCTTCTTTGCCTGATAGTAACTTTTGGCAACATGTTTTCCTCTAGAAGCATATTGTGCACTACTTGAAGTAATGAACTAAAGTTTTTGTCACTCCACCCATATCTGGCCTTCACATTAACCAGAGTTAACACTGCTGTCAACAACATCAAGGAATTGTTGCACCCTAGATACAAAGGTTTCTTTTAATCAATTTGCAATTTATCATACATAGGGACATGTGCTTGTTGAAAAGACTCTTGTCCAAGATCACGAATCATATCATCTAAGCGATCTCCCATTTCTACATCAAACGGTTTCGACTGGGACCCACTCTGCATGTTTGTCAATTCACCATGTCATATCCATGTTGTATAATTCTTCTTAATCCCTTCACACAATAGATGCTCCCATATGTCGTCGAGTATTTGCCGTCTCCCGTTCAAACAATTTATACAAGGACAAAAAAAAATTTTGTTCTCATCCGATCGACTTCTTTCGGAAGCAAATTGCAAGAACTGTTTCACGCCTTCCTCATACGTAGGGCTCATGCGACTTTTGTTCATCCAACTTCGATCAATCTAAATAATAACTCTGTGATACTCACAAAGTTATTTGATGCATGAAAATCTCACTTTTTCATTAAAGGCGTGGCCTTATCCCATTCAGGAAGACATTTTTTTACGGTAGCTTCATACATCAAGGTTAAGTCTCTTTTGTTAAATTTGATGAAATTTTGGCAGCATTACGCATTGATCTCCAAGTACACGACATGAAAGCGGTGAGATTAATTCCCCGACAATCAAGTATGCACTCAGAGAACAACTAGAAATGCATTGTACCAAAATTTCATCAAATTCAACAAAATAATCTTAACCTTAACGCATGAATCTACCATAAAAATATGACTCTTCCCAAACTGTCCAAATGGACAATTCAAGATTCAATACAACTATTAATGCAAACTTTCCGCAAGAATCATTGTATTGAATCTCAAGCGGGAATCTAAGGTTCACAAATGATGAACATAACTTGTATATAAAGCACTGGTCATTAATCACAGACAACAACGTAGAAAAGCATTGGTAACAAAAATAAGCATCAAAAGTTTATGAAAAACTTTCGTACATGTGATGATGATTAGTATAATATCCAACAACGAATGTCGTGATCACGATGCAAACAAGAAGACAAATAGTGCCTACAAATTAAATATTTGAATGCTAAGTGAGATATATGAGAAACTTGGATATATCAAGTAAGACTTTACATGAAATGAACAATGACCCTTGACTTTTGAAAAAACATGTGTTCATTGTCCAGGTGCTTCAAGGGAGTTAGAGGGTAATGAAACTAAGTGGATCTCAAGTATTTGGACATATATGTTTCTCAAATCTCAACAACTAGATGTTCACACACAACTAAAGTTCAACAAGCAAACCTAAATTAAAGAACCAATGATATAGAGAAAATAAATTGAACTGCATAGAAAGAACAAGAAGAAGCTAATTAATACAATAAAACACTCCACAAGATGGGTATTGATCCAAAAACTCACAAGCCAAGGACAGACTTGAATCACCTAGTTAGATTTTCTTCTTTGTTTTCATTTTATTGCAGTTGTTTTCAATAATCAAACTCTTTAAAAAATAATCATATTTAAAATTAAGGATTTTTTTAAATTTTTTATTAACAACAACCATAATCATTCAAAATTTAATCGCACTTAAAGGCTATTCATCTCTCTCCAATAAAATATTATACGAGAATCAAACATATATCATTGTGAACGAATGTATACAGGTTTTGATGATGCCAAAAAAATAAGATTGTTTCAAGTCTAAAGTTACTACAAGTCTAAATTCAAGATCAAGAAAACAAGATCAAGAGAAAGATAAGGCTTAGTTTTATTTGTTAAAAGAATCTCACATTGGTTAACAAGGTTTGGCCTCAAAGCTTGATTTTCAAATGTTTATATAAAGCTTTAGTAGATGCTTTATCAGTACAAAAATATATGTTTTTGCACTGGTAATCGATTACTAGATATTGTAATCGATTACTAGAGACAGATTACATAAAAGTTTTTTCAAAAAGAAGTTGTCTTTTGAAATTTAAATTTTAAATGTTGTAATCAATTACCAATTGTCTGTAATCGATTACCAGTGACGAAACTTCAAAAGTTAGCTTTGAAATGTCATGACCCTTCAAAACATAACTGTGTAATCGATTGCCAAGAAACTGTAATCGATTACTAGTGAGAGAATTTTTGAAATATATTCTGAAAAGTCACATTTCTTCAAAAGTTTTTGAAAATCCACCAAGGGCCTATAAATATGTGACTTGTCTATGAAAATATTTAGAGTTTTCCATCATAACCTAAGTGACATATTCTCTCAAAAACAAATCATTGGTCAAACACTTGCAAATCAATTGAGTATTCTTCTAAGATCTTCAACTTGTATCACCATTTCTAAAAAGAGAGAAGATCTTTTGTACTTTATAAAAAACATTGTTGTAATCAAGAGACTGTTTGTCTCTTGACTTGTAAGAATCCCAAGCACAAGGGGGAGGAATCCCAAGGTTGTTTAGAAGTTGTAAAGAGTTTTACAAAGTTAGTGGAAAATCTCAAGTGAATTTCTTGAGGACTTAACATAGATACGAGAAGTGGCCGAACCAGGATAAAACGAGTTTGCATTTCTCTCTTCCCAATCTTGGGTATTTTATCTCGCATAATTTTATCTTGCATACTTGAAGAATATTATTGAAATAGTTTGCATCTTTATCTTCATCTTCAATATTCTGAACATAGAGATTTAAAAAGGGAATTAGAACTTGATAAATCGGGAAAATTTTTAAACTTAATTCACCCCCTTCTTAAGTTATTGAGGTCACTTGTCCAATAATCATTCTCCAAAAAAATAAGATAATTTAGTAACTAAATTACACCCATTAGATATTATATCTTTTTTTATCATCATCCTGAATCACCACTTAAATCTATTATCAATATTTGAATTCAACCTACTTTAATAACTTAGAGCTGGTTTAGTATAACTACCACACATTATTACACATGTCTGCGTAGACACGTAGTTTCAACATTCAAGCACCAAGCTACCATTAAGTTATCAAAAGTTCATACTTAATACATTATATTTTTCAACCATTATTACTATTACTCTATTGATTTTATGGTATATATTTTAAAAAAAAAAACTAATTCAGCCCAATTTGTTTTTTTAAAGGACTTGGGCCAGAATACTTTTCAAACAACCTTGTTCAGAACCATTTTTGGGCCAGCCCAGTCCCCCTTAACTCAGATTGTGGTGTAGCATTATCCCAACTCAGAAACAAATATTGAAAGTTTCATTGTCATATGACCACATGCTCCTAGCCACATCAAAAGGCCTAAATTCTATTATCCAGCAAACACTATCTCAATAATGAAGCTCTAAACCACTATCAAGTATGGCAATTTCTTCGTGTTGGATTTCACCTTGCTTATCACATAGGGTGTGTGTGTTGATAATCTTTTTTCTTTCTTTATTTCATTCAGACACTGTTCTTTATACATACACAGCTCAGGTAGACACACTCTACTTTGTACTGTTTCAGCTAAACCTGCCACATACAAATCAAGAAACTACACTTAATTTTGTTCCCAGAACCCAACCCAAAAAGAAGGACCATCATCATCACCATTGAGTGTACAAATGCAAGAACAACTGAAGGGACCACATCAAGCACTCAACATATCCTCTAACCTCTATATTATAAACAACTTAACAAAGTTCATTTTAATTCATCAAATATCATAATATTATAACTTCACTCATCAACAAAGCAAAAAAATAATTGTTCATTCCAGTAGAGCTCCAACATCCCAACACCTCTTAAAAAACCATAGTAGGCTTTACAAACTAGTCAGAACTCTCTTTCAAGTTAACATGAGCTCCACTAAAGAAAAAAGGGTTGCTCAGACCAATCCATAAAAAAAATTCTTAGGAAATAGACCGCATGACAATTATTAACACTTTTCAAATTCAAATAAAAAACGACCCAATTACAAGCATGATGCATATTTTCTTGAAGAATGCCTAAAGTACTTATAGTGAAACCTAAGTGAACAACATTCCCAACCACGTACCTCAATGGATTGTATCTTTGAGTGAGTGATGAAGAGGATTCAAACTTTTTGAGACCAAGGGATGCTCAGAAGAGTTTTCAGAAGTCCAAGATGCTCAGAATCAGAAAAGAAGCAGCCACGTTGTTATTTGTTATTCATGGATTAGTTTTATGTTGCATATTTGCAAAGAATAGCGTCTTACCTCCAATTTATGGTTCTTTTTGTAGGAATTGTACATATTTTTATGTTTAGTGTGATTTTATAGAGTAGATACTCCCATTATGTGAATTAATGTTGAATCCAACTCAGTTTCAGGCCAAAGAAAAGAAGGTTCAAGTAGCTGATGACTCGCTTAGCAAGGCAGATCCGCTCAGTGAATGGCATCCGCTTAGCGAGGCATACAACTTGCTTAGTGGGTTGGAAAACCCTAGAAGAGGATAAGCCAGATATGTGCTCGCCCAACGCGCAGCCAGCTCGCCTAGCAAGGACGTTGTCTCTTCTCGCGCTTAACGAGCCTAGTTCGCTAAGCCAAAATTCACTTACTCTCTCTTAGTGAGCCTTCAAAAGCTGAAAGGTCTAAGAGCCTTTAAAACATTGAAGTTGGCAAAAATAAAAAAATAGTTTTTGATAGAGTTTGAGACAACGCACCAAAGGAAAGCAGCTAAGAAAGCTTAGGTTAGAAGGAGTGAAGTCTAGGGTTTAGAGGTTGTAGGAGATATCCTCAACCATCCTTTGCCATTTTATTTCATTCAAAACTATTTATTCCTTGTATTGAGAGATTGCACTACTTGGAATGGAAGGCTAAGCCTCTTGGTTGGGGAGTTTTGCTGAAACCTTGATGTAAGACTCTTCCACTATCTATTTAATGTTATTTTATGTGTTCATTGCTTCTATTTATGCCTATTTTACATGTTTGTGGCTTGATCACCCATTTGTATGTATAGTTAGGATTTTTAGCATTGGAAAATGCTTTAAAGCCTTAGAATTTGGTAGAGCGAACTAGAAATCTGTATGTCTAGGAATGAAGTGCAGTGCTCTAGTTCATATTATGTTGTAGACTTAATGCAACTCTTTTAGACTAAGTTTGTTAAGGGATCAAGAATGAAGTTTAAAGAGAGTTAGACTCATTCATTAGAGGGATCTTGGTTTAAGTAGTTTCTCAACATAAGAACACTAAGATAATGTTAAATAGAGAAAAATACATATTAACATCAAGAGAAATTTAATAGAATGACCCAACGTTTTTTTACTTGATAGTTTTCACTTCCACAATCCTAGATATTTAGCTTAAGTTTAAATAGACTTTAGTACATAATCCAACTTGATATTTACTGTTTTTTTTAATCCATACAAATGTTTGCATACTGAATATACAATGTTTGAGTGAAACAAATTTCCTGAGGATATAATACTCGGTCTTACCGTTTTATACTACTTGAGTGAATCGGTACACTTGCCGACCGTAGAACACACGCACCTCAACAGATGCTCACAAGAGTTTTCAGAAGTCTAGGGAATGCTCAGAATGAAAAAAGAAGCAACCACTTACCTCAATCGCTGATGTCGGACTCCAACGAATGTTCAAACTCGTGGCAGTGACAAACCCCAACTCGTCGAGCAGGTAGGTTCAGCGGCGTCGATGGTGACACGTAAGGACTAATGGTAAGGAGGAGATGACGGTGAAAGGTCGCAAACTGCAGTGTTATGAGTGGCGACGAGGAAGGTCTTGCTGGTGAGGGAGAAAGGGTTTGCGAGACTGAGCGTGCAGGGGGAAAAAAGGTTTGGGGTTTTAATTTATGGATAACACAACATCGACTTTTTTTTTAAAAAAAAAAAATTGGTGCTAACATTAATTAGTTAACATTGGTTTTATAAAACCCGATGTTAACTAGTTGATGTTAACATCGGTTTTTGAATAACCGATGTTAACGTTCTAAATTTAACATCGATTTTTTCGAAACCGATGTTAACTAATTAATGTTAACATCAAATTTTGGCAAAATTGATGTTAATAAACTCAAGTTATTTACAAAAATATCACCGTGCTCTTATTAATATCAATTTTTTGAAAAATCAATATTAACTGTGCGATGTTAAATCTATAAATTCTAGTAGTGTATTTATTAATGTACAACAACTAGCTTGAATTGAAAAAGAAAAATAACTTAATACCATTGTGTTTGAAAACGCACAAAATAACAAATCCTTTTTTTATCCCTACAAAATAACAAATCTAATTGTTTATATTAATATAACAAAAATGGGTAATAATATAATATTATATTAATTGGAACAAAAGATGGCAAGGATAGCAATTTAGTTAAAAAAAATCCAAATTCCTCCATTGCAATTAATAATGAACGAAATTGATCGTGATCTCATAACGGATATGAATGCGCAATAATAATTGAAATTAAAAAAATGTAATAAATAACTTCGGTTCTAAATCATATAAAAGTTGTCTTTGATACCATATGTAAGAAAAATTATGCTAATAATATATATTTTATATGAGTTTAAAACACCAATAAAATATTCACTTATTGAAGACATGATAAAAAAAAATGAGAATGGTATGTGTGTAATACTACATACAGAAATCCAAAAATCAAGTCTTCATTTGCTTCATTACACACTCTTTATACTAGAGTTTTCAATGGAACAAATTCTATAGAACAATAGATAACATGATGGAAAAAAGGAACTAACATTATTATTTATTAGCGGTAGACACTTTCCATTACGAGCCTAGACCATATTGTTTTTCCACATTAATAAGAATTAGATGTCCAAAGTTCATAAGCCATTAATTACATTATTAGTCGACTTGCATCATCAAATGAATTCTAATATTAATTCGTTTTTGGTAAAATAAAATATTACAATTAATTATAGCCCATAAAAATATATGGGAAAATTCTAATAATATTTGCATAAATATTATTAGTGAGAGAAAAATATCAGACAAATTGCGTATTGTTGTTTTTTTACAATGTTCTCACTAAAATTAGAATTTATGACTTCATGCTAATTACTCAATTTTTTCACCACTAGGCCAACGCTGATGATTCTACAAATCATGTAATTTGATTCAGTCCATCATCTTTATATATTTTTTAATATTGAAATAATTTATATTTTTGAAGATATCTAATTTATGTTAAATACTGCAGTATAACTATTGACGTGCATGAAATTATATACAAGTCCTCTCACACTATACTTTCTGCGGAAGAAAAATCTATAACTTAACCCTCCCACATTATTACATAACAGATTTTATATATATATATATATATATATATATATATATATATATATATATATATTATCAGCCGAAGAAACAATTATTATATATCAAAAAGGGCACAAGATAGCTTTTATAGGCATAAAGTTGCAAGCGATGATTCAAGCAACCTTTGAATCTTTATGGCAAAGTTGCAACTACATTCCAATCTATCACAATTTCCTCTCTATGTCTCAAACAAGTTATAACTCATCACGAGCTCTTCATTGACTAATAATTATTATTGGATTTTTTGGTTCCATGTGAAGTAAAGAAATGAGAAGATCCTTATGTTTCACTTATTTAAGTGGAGAAGGATTAGAGGAGGGTGAGATACAATAAAAAAGACTCGTTTGAGAGAAAAAAATAATTACAAATTATTGAGAGAGAAAGAGGAGAGAAAAATCATTATGATTTTTACATACCTATTAAAGATTCATTCGTCGTTAGATCTGACTGAATTTTGGACTAAATACTTCAAATTGTTGGATTGTTTTCCATCAATTATGCACATTAACATTTCTTATTTAAAACATATTGTGTATCTGCACAATCAATTATGTAATTGATATTAAAGGTCATGATAGGTCAACTTATTTTAGTTTTTTTTTTTAAAAAAAAAGAGGAATTGTGAGGAATATAATTTTACAAAATTCTAAAATATAATTTTTTTCAGCTAAAAAAACGTTATTTAAAAAGAAAAAAAAATAGAAACGTCGCATTCTGTTCCCCCTTCTCCATTTCAAATTCCAAGACTTGAGAATATATTACCAAATTATCTTTTAATTCAAAGTAACTTTTAAATGAAAACATAGAATTGTCACACCCTTTAATTTAAACTTAATTGTAAAACATTAATTTTAGCTTTAGCTTTAAAGTATATTTAAAAAAAAGTTCATCACTACCTAATTATATATAATTCAGATAATCATTTTCCACAGAAAGCTATCAAATCTTCAAGGTTATGCTAAAAATGTTTAAATCAACATATCATTATTGGACCATATAACTATCAATAGAATATACAACTTGATTCTTCTATCGAGAATGATTTACAGGACAACACCTAATTTAAGAGATTGTGGTGCACAATAAAATTGTACAAAATTAAATTGATGTAATTATGAAAGATAGAAAGAGGTAAGAAAAGTTTGAGATAAAATGAATGATGCGTTGAGAAAAAATAACGAAAAAGTAATACCATAGAAAGTATTGTAGAAATATATCGTATGAGTAATGTAATTACTAATACCATTATCTATTTCTTAGAACCTAAGCACCGACTAAAATCAGAGCCATAGAAAGTATTTTAGGTAATTTAAAAATAATTTCCTTCCTTAATCTACCAAGACGTATTTTAAAGGGAAAAAAATGATTAGTGTACTCATGAGAGTCAAAGCAAACAATATATCAAATGTACTAAGCCTAACAATGCAACAAACTGATGCTAGCTAGAATGAGGACTTAAACCACATGTGAGGGCTATCAAACCCTCTAACTCCCTTAAGCTAGATTGGAAAGCTATTGTTCTAGTACACACAAAAAAAAGTTTTTCATTGGTTAGCTTGGGAGCCAAAAGTACTTTATAAACACTCCTTTGACTCGTTGACGAGTCTTTAAAAACATAATCATAAAGGTTCACACAAGAAAGTAATATTCAAACTACAAGCTACAGAAAAAAATCACAAATTTATGGTCTAATACACTAATTATTTTAAAAAAGAAACTTGTTAATCACAAAAAAGTGAGAGCCAATATTCAGAAAACCACCAACTATGATAATCAAACTACAAGCAAGAGAAAAAAATATCTTTGAACTCATGGAAAATTTATTGATAGTATAAAACACCTATCAGAAAAATCAAATTAAGAAAATATTGTGATTATTTTTCAACAATTTTTTTCTATAAATTTTAAGTGAAAGAATAAAAGATAATCAAATATTCGTTATAATCACTTGATCATGACATATAAGGAAAGTTAACTCATTCTTCCTTTTTATAGAATTATTTTTCTTTATAATTTTTAACAGCATGGTTTCTATATAGTCTCTAGTTTTTTTTAAAAAAATTCTTTGTTTCTCTATATTTTTTTCATCTCAGAAACAACACAACAGTGAAGGGTCAATCTTACCTTTCTGTGGGGAGGTAACCTAAATAAAATATATAATTATCTTTTTGTTATTGTAATTTCAGTGAGAAAAATATAGAATAAGTGTCTACAAAGTACAAATTATAAATTCTCAATTATGAGTAGAATTACTAGTGTAACCAAACAAAAAAAAGTTGCTCCAAAACTAGGTACAAACTGCCTATTTGAAACCGGGGATGGCATTTTTCCTATCCCACCTCCCACGCATGCCTAATAGTATATTGCCATTTTTCTCACCTCAACTAAAGAATTCTTAAAGTCCTAAATTAAATTTAATTAAAAAAAGAGTTTCTGATCAGAAACTAGGTTAATAGAGAGAACGAAAAGGTAATTCAAAGTTGAAAGTCAAGGCAAATGGTGTGGCACTCAAGGAATAGTTCAAGAAAATGATTAAAATTATAATAAAATATTAAGAGATCGAAGTAAAGGTAGGTCCGAGGAAGATGATTTTGTGTAGAGTAGAACGTGGGAGAATAGTATCCGTTTCTCCGTGTTCAACGCTCGTCTATTAGTGCTGTATAGTTTGGTGTTGAAAATTGATTTTGAGTTTATAATAGACAAAAATGAAGGTGCAAACACACTTAGAAAATAATTTTTATATTTTATATTTTGTTTTTACATAAAAATTTAGAATTAATTCTAGATCTAAAGTTAATTTTAAATTAAAATAATTTTGAGCAATTTTTCGTTAGATTTAAAATTTTATAATAAATATTTAAATATAAATTATATTGTTTTAGAATGAACTTTATTATGATTCATTTAAAGCCGTACAAATGCAGACACATCAAGGGTCACGTCATGAATCGCCCCTCTTGTAGCTTCAAAGGGGTTACTTCACTGTTGCGGATTGTGATTGGCTACGAAGAACATTCTCATGCCTAAGGGCACATAACTGCTCCCAACCCTTTCTTCTCCTTCTTCTTCGAGTTTCGACTCCTACCGTTACCATAGCAATTTGCCTTCTCTCACCAGCTAAAAGCCAACATTTAATATAATAATGTATTCAAGGAACACACAAATAAATCAAATAAGTATGACGTAGAAAAAATAAGTTATAACAAATGAAAATAATTAATACAACAAAATACTGTAACATTAATTCCTTGAAGTTTTATTAAGCTACACATAATTATATTTTTTCGATTTTCCTACACTAATCTTTTTTTAAGTTAAAAACATTACATTGATACTCCGAGCGAGTGTAAAAATTTTAGATTTTTTTGAATTTAAAATTTATAAAATTTGTTTGGTTAACTTAACCATTTTTATAAAGTAGATAGTTCAATTTTTTTTTAAACAGATTGAATTTTTAGGTTTGGTTTGATTTAATTTAATTTGGTTATCCGTTTTCTTACTCATATGAATTGGTTATTTTAAAATACTGAATTGAATTAAACCAAATCTCTTTTTAAAAGCAGTTTAATTTATCAAATCATTTTTATAAAGTGGTTTAATTTGATTTTTTCATCTAAAATAGTTTTATTTTTTCAAAGAAGTTCAGTTCAATTTTGGATAATTTAGTTTGATTTGAATTTTTTTTTTTGCACACTCCCACTTATATATTTAAAAATATTACGATGATATTCTGTCAAATCTTAAGTTGACACCTCCTAAAAAAACATGAAAATAATAACTAAAAGAGAAAAAAATATTTGTATAATTACACAAAATCTTAAAAAAATTGTTCTAATTAATATTACGCTAGTTCGTTTTCTGATTACAAGCCCTACTGTTTTATCTTTGGCACGTCTTCAATCTTGATTGCCGGAATGAAAATACATTTTCTCGGATCAATGCACTTTCAATACAAGGAAGATTTTCTTGCAAAGGTTAAGAATGAAATTTGAAAATAAATAAATAAATAAATCTTTACATTAGCAACAAACTTCACATGAAAAAGTGCAGAAACATGAAATACCAACCTTACGAAAAAGCAGAAAGCACGGTCACGGTCACTCAGCTGCCGCCCACACTCACTTATTTAGTTAAGCATATCATTCCCTAACAGGCAAATAATATTCATGTGTTGAAATTTTTCGATGCTCTGTTTAGGAAACAAATTGTAATCAAATAATATATAGATAATATTTTTTGATAAATATTTATAAGAAAATAAAATAAATAAAATATTTTTCTGTAAGTTAAAATTATTTTATGCATAAATTAAAATAAGCTTTTAAAGAGGTTAATATGAGAAAACTTCTGTATATTAAAGAATGTATAAACTAAATTTTAACTTATTAAAAAATCTTATTATTTTTTTCTCATAAATATTTATCAATGTAGAAGTTTATTCAAATAGAACTTTAATCATAAATCATAGACACATTGCATAGACCGATTGTGAATAAGGACAAGCAGCGAATCCCTGAATCTTACACTAAACACTTGCTAGCAGAGGCTTCTGGCTCCTCTCTTTTACTAGTAGCTGTTGAGCCAAATTAAAGTCATTTCAAGCGCAAATCTCTGAAGATATATTTTATTGTGATTCAAGTTTTGTCTATTATATAGACTTCTCTCTTTTTTTTTTAATAAAAAGCAAACTAATTAAGAAAAAGGAATAGATATGAAGCATGCTATGATATATTTTGTAATTATTAAATGCATTTTTCTTAAAGAGATCGAGCTTCTATTCAACTTGATACGTACCATGAAATGATAAAAGATTGAGGGCTGTGGAACCCAGTTGATTTAAAAATGCATTATTAGTACTCAATACCACTTTCAGTGGCCTGGGGTATGCTTTATCTGGGCACATGGCAATTTATTCATAAAAATGAATGAACATATAAACAAAAAGATTTTTCTTAACTCAACACACAAGTAAACAGGTACAGCTAGTGTTAAGATCGATTTTTCAATGATGAGTTCTTCAATTTGATTCCCGTTGAGGGAAATGAAATCTTTTCCCTTAACTTCTACTATTGTATTGCAGAAAACAACATGTACTCGTAATTAAGTTTTATTTATTTCGCAAACAGGGCTGGTTTAGGGTATTTGTAAAGGCATTGAAACTTGAAAGCTAGCAAATCTTTTCTTTCACGTTTGGTTCATTGCGATGTGTGCAAATTAAGGTGCAAACACACACTTAAGACTATAACATTGTCTGATACTTTGTTTGATATGTAATATGTTTTTTTTTTAAAAAAAAATACATGTCTTTTTTATGGGAGATGGTTTCTCTCGAACCAGAAGAATTACTATAAATGATGAAACCCTTTCTCCAAATATTTAATACAATTGCATTTTCAATAGAACTAAGACTCAAACTCAAAAATATCTGTTAAATTAAAAGAATCCCTTGTCATATAATATGAAATATATGAATAGAATAAATATATTGTGGCAATATGGTACTTGCTTAAGTCACCTTACATAAAGAATGGAAATCTCCTAATTTTTAATCTGAGAATTATTGATAACACATTGTCATATATACTTATTTTAACATTTTTAATTAATTATTAATTGAAATTTATCGAATTAAGTTAACTTTATTTCTTATTTAAATATTTTATATACAATTTTATAAATTTAAACTAATGATAAAATATGTTAAAAAAACGATTCCTCTTAAGTTAATTGAAATTGATTCCAGTTGTTCATCCTGAGATTTTTCAACAGAAATCAATGGTTAGTTTTTAATCAAACTAAATATAATAATGTGTAAATGTTTCAATACTTATATATAGGGAACGTTTTTAATACAAAAAGTTCAGGAGAGAAAATGTTATTTCACGTTAAAGTTAAAACATGCCATAAGTCACACTTCGGGAGAATTGACATGGTTTGATTTTGCTTAATGTTCATAGCAGCAACTTCTTCCTCTTCTTCTTCTTCTTTTTTTTTTTTGACAAAAGCTACCACTTTAACTGATCGAGTGAGATGAAGTGAAAAAACGACCCCAACTCAAGGAATCTTATGCTTAACGCCATAAAAAGATTGCTTTTATAAATAAATATTTGGGTTGAACAATGACTTAGTCGAATAGATAAACCCAAAAGGAAACACGATCTCGGAATCTTACCTAGATAATGCGACATTTCGTTGCGTATTCAAGTACCGGGAATTTATATGAAGTGATTTATTTGATTCATCCATAATTTTTTTTATTACGTATAGGAAGGTTAAACACCATATATTCATTGTGACTGTCGATAGGAAAAGTTTAATGTCTTAAATAATTAAATCTCAATATATCAAATAATTAGTTTCTAAACATTCATTGATCAGAGATATCTCGCGTTCATTCCCAAAAACTGCATTAATGGCTAAGTATTACTACATTAGTTAGAATTTTAGATATATTTTATTAAAAAGATTTTGTTATCTACAAATAACAAATATTTTCATATTTTAATAAATAATTTATATTTTATTTATTTAATTAATGTCTTTTATATTTTGATGTTTTGTGAATGACTTCCCCTCCCCGTTGTCATTTTTTATATTTAAATAATTCAACGAATTATTTTTTTAAGAAAAACATATAGATTAATTATCATTTATTATTAATAATGATTGGAAATCAAATACTGAATGACAAAAAAAAAAATCAGCGCAAACGGGTGGTTACTTGATATCATTATCAATAAAGCTAGGAATAATAACAATATATATATACCTTCCAGTAAAAAAACAATACATACCTTTCTTAAAAAAAACAATATATACAATGCCTAAATAGTTTTTCAATTCCTTACCATTTGTGCTTTACAATATCATTTTTTTTATATTTAAATAAACCAACCTTTGATTTTTATTTTGAGAAAATAGCTTAATTATAATGCATATAGATTAAGAATTGAATGATTGAAAATCAAAGTCTGAACCAAAAAAAAAAAAAAAAAACACGGATAGCTACTTAATATCTCTTCGGTCCTAATTTTTAGACATTTCATAATTTAAACAACTCATTAACATCTTTTGTTTTTTTTATTATTTTTCTTCTTATCACATCATTATATCATTTATTATACTTATATTTTTCTATTTTTTTACTCTCTAGTTATTAACTAACATTGAAGTCTCCACAAATATTTATCCTATCTTTCCTGTCATGCTTGGAATCAAAAAAATATCAATGCCTATATAGCTTTACAATCCCTTATACACCGCTAAAGTTATTTAAAGTTAATTACTTTTTAAATTTGTCTAGTGGGTAGAGACGGATCAATTAAATATATAAGGGAGAAACAAAACAAATTTTAATATATGAAATTATATAAATTAATAAGTTACATAATTTATATTTTCAAATCAAAAACAATTTTTTTTTTGGAAATGATTTTAAAAAATTAATCAGTTCGTCCCCTCAATCCAATATTCCTTCAAATAAGTTTTTGTTCCTTGTATCAAAGGTAATTACCTAATTATGGCTCAAGCCAACACGCCTTGGAAAAAGCGGGGGGAAATATAAACTGATATCACATCACAAACCCTTATTATGTGAATGCGGAATGATTAAATGTCAATGATCAATAAAGCCTCAAGCACCGCCATTTAAAGGACTCGTAACAATATGACTAAACACCTTGTTACACTAGCAAAGAGAGACGTCAAGGACATTTTCACTATCCCTTGCTCCTGTTGTACTACGCTCTAAACGATCCTCATAGCTTTATCAAGCTGGTGATCAGACCAATATGTGAACAATTTTTCTAATCCCAAAAGCATGTCTGGGAAAGATTATAATCCTCCCATTTCAGTTGGTTTCTTGATCATAGATATTAGGGTTAATTTGGGCATGATGAAGATGTGATATGATTTGGGTTTAGGCCCAATCCATAACAATACCCATGCATACATTTAAAAAAATACTCCTCTAAATATCGAAGAAAATAAGAAAGTTTATCCAAATTTAGTTGTATAAAAAATATTTTCTATTGTAACATGACAGGCTTTGGCACGAGTTGTATTCACAACTTTCCATGCATACATTTTTTGCCGGTGAGTTCATATATTTCAGGTGGCATTTTAATTTTAATTTTATTTTTCAACACTCAAATGCATGGACTAGTCTTGTATATAGATTTTGTTATTATTATTATTATTATTATTATTATTATGGTGTTGATGATGAATGTTTTTCATCTTCAATGACTTAAGGCCAAAAATCATATATATTCTTATGATTGGCCAATACTTAATATATTTCATATATTGTAAATATGACTGTTCTAGATAGTTAATGTAATAAGATATATATATATATATGTATGTATAATTAGATCAGTATATCATAATTAGCATTCTTTTTTCCTTCTTATTTAATTTATTGTGGTACTTTCCTTCATTTTTGCTACTTTTAAATATTTTAATTTTACAATGGTTAAAACTGTGTGCCTGACTTTAGTAATTTTAAACATATAAGGCCTGTGAGCAGTATTGTTTATGGTTGTTACCGTGACAACGGATGCTGTAGTATTATTTTGTCGCGGGAACATGGTCGGTGATGACTAACGATGACAGATGTTAAAGATATTGAATAATATTTGCTTTCACAATATATTTATTTAATTTTATTCCGCGTGTAAATTAATATTCAGTGTCTAGTTTGAAACTTATCAGCAAAACTGGAATATATACTATAGACATCTTATTATTATGGGACTTGGTGTGTCTATCGCTTTAGAACATGGCATATTAAAACAAAACAATAACATTAACATTATTGTGAAAATGAGTGCTTTAAGACCCCCTTGTTATGATTGGAAAAGCCTAAATTAAAATAAAGCTTGGCCCCTCTTCTTATCCAAGAGATAATTAAAGTCAAAAATAATTTATTTATATACGTAAGTTTTCAGTAAAATAATTATTGGTATGATTCTATTAATCACTTGTAAGATTTTTTATATTTTTTCAACTGTTTTTTTGTCATTAAAATCTTTCAACTGAAAAATTAAAAAATTAATTTTCAAAATACAGAAATTCATTTAAGAGATTAATCTTTTATAATAAATGTTTTTTTTTTCAATATACACCTAATAAATAAATGTTCTTTCGTAACACACAAATTTATGAATGAAATATCTAACTCTACCATCTATACAATACCATATTGATTAGTATTATGCTTTAACAACTTAGTGTGCATACTTTTTTTTGGGTCAAAATATATAATGTAAATAAGAATATGACTAAGGGTATTACATATCACACGTGGAAATCTTCCACCTTAATGTAATAGTCATACAAGTATAGACAGGGCTATGGATGTGATTAACGAACATTGTTAGATATAAACTAATTATCCCAATTGGATATTAAAAATGAGAAGTATTTAAAAAACAGAAGACACAGAATACAAATTTGTTGATGAGGGTGTGAGAAAAGAGAAGAGTGCGTGAGTGAATTAGATGATGAGAAAACGTACATAGTGATTAAGAAATAAAAGGGGAATTTATTTATGTAGGGTGTAGCAGATTTGTGATAATCAAACTTAAGAATAGTCCAAAAGGAGCAAATTGGGGGGATCAATCAAAAGAAGGAAACCCTAGGGAAGGAGAAAAGGGCACACTTTGGCTGGGCCTGTCAATTTCCGGCCCCCACTTTGAAAAGGCTTGTAGAGGACGCAAAAACTTCCTCCAATCCCAAACGCCACCTCGTTCCTCTACTGGGTAAGTTTTCATTTTCCAAATTCACTCATTCTACCTATTATTCCGCTTCCATCTCTTTGAACATGGACCGGGTCAGATAGGTTTAAAGTTTTTGGTAAATTTGGTGCCTAAGATTACGATGGGTAACTGTTCTACGTGTTACATGCTCTCTCTCTCTCTCTCACTGACACATCTTAAGCACCAACCAATCTCCTTCCTTATTTATTACTTATAAGCATACACGCACGCACACTCACTCTCTCATCTCTACTTGACCACTCTCTCTATATATACACCACTAAACCCTTTCTTCGTTCTCAGTTATCTTCTTTCACTTCACTTAACCTAGCCTCCTTCCCATTCTGATTTGAGTTCTTGCTTTGCCTCTTAATTTTATTTTTCCTCTTAGCTTTCTTCGATCTTAACCTTTGAACAGTAATTGCTTGCTTTGTATACATTAATTACTATAGGTGGTACTTTGGCAGCTTTTCTATTGTATAGAGACTTATCAGTGAATAATACTACTATGTGGGTCTTGTGTTTGTTTTGTTGGCCTACATATACACATGGGAGTTGAGGAGCC
Organism: Glycine soja; assembly: GCF_004193775.1. Taxonomy (NCBI): domain Eukaryota; kingdom Viridiplantae; phylum Streptophyta; class Magnoliopsida; order Fabales; family Fabaceae; genus Glycine; species Glycine soja. The sequence goes on from NC_041019.1 coordinate 3,060,479, forward strand.
TTTTAGGCCTTAGCCTTACATTAGTTGTCCCTCTTTCCTTGCCTTTACTTTTGCTTCATATATTGGATTTGATTAGATTTAGGGTTAGGGTTAGGGCTGTTCTATTCTCCTCCTCCTCCTTTTCTACTTCCTGATATGCTTCAATTCCTCCTCTCTCTCTCTCTCTCTTGAAGTTTTATGTTTTATGGCCAAGTGATCTTAATGGTGGTAACACAGAGAGACCTAATGAAGTCCTAAATAAACTAAAGAAATCAGTCACTGTTTGCCGGTGGAGCATCATCAAGATTCACAAGCTTTAGGGGCATTAATTTGTTTGAGGTGGTTCCTTATTGCTCCAAAACCAATTAGCCCTTTTGCTATGGGAATCTTGATGATGCTGCAGCAGCAATAAATGACTAATACTACTACCAGATATTGCTTGAGGAGGATCTCACTACTACACAACTGTGCTACAAGGCCAGGAGCAAAGGAGGTTATTTAATTAACTAAATAATTATGTTATTAATTTGTTTTCTAAATATTCAAGAAATTGGATTAGGTAATTACCAAGTTACAAGCCACTTTTGGATTTACCTTTATTAACTCTAGTAGCTGATAAATCATATATATCTTCAACATGGATGTGGTTGAGTACTACTTCAGGGTCCTTGTGGAAATTTTCAATCAAGTGCAGGTGAACCACGCGTTGAATGAGACATCATAGATAATGATGCCATTAATTGGCCTGTGTGGTATTGCACTTTCTTGTGCCATTTTGAGGTTTAATATTCAGTAACGATGGAGCTTAGTGCTCTTAGTACCTTTATGGAATTTGCAGTACTGCAAAACCCCTTCTCATCTGCAAAGCTCAGTAGGTATGTCTGTACGTTGATGGAACATTGTGTACTACAATGGATCATTGAATGCCTTTTACTTCATGGACATTCGGGGTCACTGTAGTATTTATCTTTTCTACTCTTCTGTTATATTATATACTCATATTATTAATCCCGTTAAAAAGTATTTTTTGTATATTCATTTTAATCTTGTGTGTCTATATATATATATATGTGTGTCCCTTAATTTCAGTTTTGGCATGAGCAGCAGCTTTTTACTTTTACACGATGTGTGTGGATTTTTGTTTATTTTTTTTGAAGGGGATGTGTTAGGAATATCAATATTAATATTATACACATATTTGCACTTTCAGTACTGCTCTTAATATTGTCAAGGAAAAATGTAGATTAGTTACTCCTCAGATTTATACCTCTCTTTTAACTGGATATGGTGCTGTTTTTACTTTCTTCATAAAGTAGCATATAACCAGCTTTATGTGTGAATTTGGCTCTTTTTTCTTATTGATATTGAAATGCTGCAAGATTTATTTCTCTGTTTTTTAGAACAAATTGTATGTAAATATATGTTTGAAACCATTTCTGGGATATAAGCACAGGATTGAGCTTGAGCACTAAGGTTAGGGTCATTTTGTCTGGTACTATCATTTCACATCACCAAACATAGAATTTAGACTTTAGATTAGCAAGACATTAGCTCCAATATTCATATGTTTGAAAACTAGAAGCTCCAATTTGTAATTACTTTCTCTTGCGGTATGGCTCTTTTTTCAAGCTGAGTTGGAAGGTAAGTTTAAATTACCTTTTTCTAGTATTATGTATATATTCTTTCACGAAAGACGTGTAAACACTTCCATTATGTTGCGTACTGTCCCCTTAATCGAATGAATGATGTTGGAGTTGTACCATGCATATTATGCTAAACTTATGCGTCAGATTTCTTTTGCCTTCACTAATCATATTAATTTTGTCAGAGCACCATATTCAACACTTTTGTCCAACGGGAAAAAAAAATAGGAAAATTTCTTTGGAAACAATAATTCATTGGCAACATTTAAAATTAAGCAGACCACACTCGTGGTTCAATATCATATTATGAGTCTTTTGTACGTAGTTGATCCGAATTGTATCATCAATCATATCTAAAATGGAACATATTCAAAACCGGATCCTATGTCAGTGATAGAACATATTCGAAAAAAGGAAACTTAAAAAACTGAAACAAAGCAAACTCGAGCAACATATTCGCGGTAAAGATCTAGAGGATCAATTTTCAAAATATCTTACAAATGATGACAGAGACTCCAACCAATGAACTATGTATTAATACAATACAACATATGTTTTCCTGTGAAGATAGAGATTTTTTTTTTTTTTATGTGAGTGAAGATAGAGATTTGATACAATTAACTATATGCATTTTCATTTGAGCGAAATGTAACTTCAGAAATAATTATTAAACCAAAAATACCCCTTTTTTGTTACATCAATAATTTGCTTTATACTAATTTGTAAATGTTTCATTGATCAAGGCTAAAATGTTTGGAAGATCAACTAAACTTCAGAGAATCAGAATTAAACGTAGAAAGAGATATTATTTTTCATTGAATAATTTAAATGTGTCCAAATTAATTGTACTCATAAACTTATATTAAAACTTGCATTTTTCATTAAAAAGAGTGAGAATTGATTTACAACCTCACAAAAATAATAGTTAAGTATGAATTATAGAGCAACACAAGAGAAGCTAGAATACTTTGATGGATTCCATTAGTTGTCCTCTGAGACCCACACCAAGGGATGCGTCATATCCTATGCATTCAGACGTATATTTCCTTTGACAGTATAGATGTTCGTTAATTATATCATTAAATTGTTAGAAACTACAAATATTAAATAGTAGTATGAGATAATAGAGGATTTTTATATAATCTTAAATCACTACATTCGATATAGTAGAACTTTAATCAACATAATCATGTAGTATGTGATTAAATCAAATTTAAGACATTAAACGATAAAATCTAGATAAAATTTTAATATATAGTACTAGTTAGGAATAATTGTTGAAAGAGGAAAAGGAAGACATGGTTGAGGTTGCGCACTCTGTGTGATGAGTATTGATCATGAATGAAAAGAAGTAAAGGACAGTGCTCTCAACGACGAAGCAGCGAGTGTCCGCGTACAAGTACATACCCAATATGAGACAACTAGTACGCCGCACAATCTTTAATCAGTGAGTTTTTGCGTTTGCCACTCGTGTGGTACAATAATTCAAACAACAAAAGCAAATTAACCAGGGGCTCTACTTTTTGTCCCCGCCAATTTTACATCATTAAGAAAACTTTCAATACTTATTTGTGTAGTCATGTGATCACACTATCAACTTTGACACTGCTTGAAAAACCTTCTTCCCCCATAATAAAAGATTAAAGACATATCAACACATACAAAATACACCACACAAATAAAAATAATATAAGCATAATTTAATTTGGTTTGATATTTCTCACCTACGCTTATGCATGGATTTGTCTCGGTATTTTATCATCTCAAATATGATTACAAGTTTTTTTGAACAAATTTAAAAAATTCTTAATGAATAATATATTGCGTTACAAACCTGAACCTCTCATTCAAAAGTTACGGAATGATAAACTTTCTCACTCATAAGAATCACATCTCTTCTATTTAGAATTATCCTCCTTCATGACCCCTTCCACATGGGTTAGTGTCTCATTTCTTTACAATGGCTCCTTTTATAGTAATCGTGAATGCTTTCATTCATTAAAATGACTTAATGAACATTAATTGTACCACTTCTCTACTTAGTCTCTCATGATGGAGGACTTCTCTAAGAGTCAAATTATTATTATTATTATTATTATTATTATTATTATTAGTTTGGTTCTTAAGAATCAAATTATTCTTACAACAGTTATTAGATTTAATTTTTTGGTTATAATATTTATTGTATAAAAATTATATTATTAATATATATTATAAGCTTATAGTACTGATGATATAATGTATCATATTTTATACATCAGTATATAATATTCTTTTTAGTATAAAACATATCATATTTGAATATCAAACTGCATATGTAAAAAGTAAATTGAAAAAAATGAGAAAAATCACGTGTAATCATATTATATAAAAACCTGTAAATTTTAGGTCATATACGTGTAAAACAAGATAGTATTTTTTATGCATACATGTAGTATAAATTAATAAAAAAATTATATTTAATTTTATACAAAATAAATCAAAATGGATTGGAGATAAAACAAAGTTTGTCAAAAAAAAATTTCCTCGTTAAAACAAAGTAATTAAATTATTCTTCAAGTCATTATTATTCAAAATGTTCAAATATTTTTTTATGCTTTGAATTTATAATTATATTTGTATAGTTTAAAATAATAGAATTCAACCCTCTTTTTAAAGCGCCATCTTACTGAAATACTGCTCTTACGGTAGCTTCGATTCACAAATCAATCTTTTCTTTAAAAAAAAGTTATAAGAATTTGGTCCTCAGGTTATAGTTTTAAAAATATTTAATTTACATTTTGAAATATTTAATTTATATTTTATACTTCGGAAAATTTTAATATTATGAAATTTTAATTACTTATTTTGAAGAAAATGAAGAATTATTTAAATAACTTATGAAAATACAAGAATCTGCAGGGTAATGCTTATGCCTATTACCTAGTAACAGGAACTCAGACACACCCTATATTTAGGTCCTTGTATTCTCTTCCACACTTTATTATATGAGCTAGCTGGCACTCTTTTAATATTTTTTGGTAATTTGTGTCTCTCTAATCTCTATATATACTAGACAAAGTTAGAATGGAAGATATAAACATATTAACTTTTTTTTTTTTACACTGAAAGAGATTAGGATTATACAAGATAGTGAATTATGATTCGAATTTTCCCTAGAAGAAATATTCATATTTATTGTTTATAATATATTGAGTAAAATTTTATCTTATAAAACATTTCGGCCGAAAACAAACAAAAATATTTCTATTACAATTTTCTTTAGTTTTATTTTTTTAATTATTGGCCAAAATTAAGGCTTACAAAGATTTTATTTGAGTGATTTGCAAAAAGCATACTATCTTGTTTTACATGTTTTCTATTCAGTAAATATAAATCTTTCCCTGATGAATGAAATTTATAAAGTAAATATATAACCTTTTTATAATTTTCAAGGCATCCTCCGATTCGGTAGGTAACATTCTAAAGTAAGAATCGCTTCCGATAATTTTTCACCCCTTATATATATATATATATATATATATATATATCATTTTGAAAGAAAATGGATTAAACTGATAATAGTTTTTTTTGGTTTTATAATTTACAATACATATGACCATGCAGTGATCACCATATCTTTAGTATCTTCAGTGGGTCCAAAATTTATTTCATCTGGTACAAATAATTGTGAGCGTAAGAACCTGAATATTTTATTTTATTTCTTGTTCATTTATTGGGTGTTTTTTCCCCTCATTTCTGGTAAAGGTGAGGTGACGTAAGTAGGGAATTATCATATAATTAATTAACTAGCCCTTGATTGAGCGAGGAGGCAACTTTATGGAGAAAAATATATATGCATTGGATTCAATATTCATTACACGTTAATTAAGCTTAACTTCTCAACAAAATAGTTCAAATTAATCATGTGATATCAGTAATGTCAGTTATTTGCAAAATTAACGTAGGCCACTCACCTATTAATCTCGTGTCTTCCTTCCCTAGGATCACATTGGAGAACACAAACAATGTGAACTTCAATTCCCATGATCTCCAGCACCTTTTAATTCTTATTAACAGAAAACTTAAACTTAACCATCATTTTTTACTGATGAAAATGTTGTATCATGTAAGTTACAGCTTTTATAGTGCTCTTGTTCTTCCGAGGGCTAGTGAAATATGTTGGTTGTTTGAGTGAAGTTATTAGGCAGAATCTCACGTCTCATTCTAACCTTGATATTGTCAGTTATCACCCATCTTACATCTCATTATAAAGAAGTATCTTTTGTTATCTTTTACCTTTTCTTTTTTCTTTTTTCCCAATGATGTGACTTTTTATGAAGAGAAAGAATGTAATTAAAAAAGGAAAATGGTGCATGCATGTTCTGACCAGTACATTTAAAATCCACGAAAAGAGATAGGTGTATGTATAATAGGTGATAGATATATAAGATGTGATAAAAAACAGACATAAATAAAAGTAAGAGAAATGCAAGTGATAGTTTGTCTGAAATTCTTCCTCAAAAAATTTCTTTATGATTGATTAGAATTTGTTGGAAAATATTAATTTTATAGGTTTCACTTTTTAATTAATATAAATTAAGAGATAAAATTATTAAATAAGAAACAAAACTTATCAAAAATGATAATTTTTAATAAATTTTAATCAATCATAAAGAAAGTATACTAGAAAGAGAATGTTACAGGCATTTCTTATAAAATAAAAAGGTGTTTGTTGATAAGTGTTATGCATATGTTATTTGTATATTAAAATCACATAGTAATTATATAATTTTCTTCTCTTTTATTACTTCTTTTGTGTTAAAACAACAAGAACTTAGTTTTTTCTGAGTTTTTATCCAAAAGATGCTAAAATTGATCAAATTATAGTAATTTTGGTTGTATTTTTTGTAGAGATACAGGTTTGGAAGAGGATTGAAGAACTAGAATTTCGTGCTCAGCGCAACAGTCTCGCTTAGCACATCATCCCAAGAAGCTCGCTTATCGCAAGTAGCCACCTTGAAAGACAACTATCACGTCCAGTGTTAGTCTTTATTTACGACTAACTTTATATTGAATAGTGACATGAAATTAGCATCTTTCCTCCAATTTATGATTCTTTTTGTTGGAATTGTACATATTTCCATGTTTAGTTTGATTTTATATAGTAGATACTCTCATTTTGTGAATTAATGTTGAAACCACTTCAATTTCAGGCTAAAAGAAGAAAATGTTCAAGTAGCTAATGTCTTGCTAAGCGAGGCATATGCGCTTAGCGAGTGACATCTGCTAAGCGAGGCATGCAGCTCGCTTAGCGTGTTGGGAAACCCTAGAAGAGGATCAGTCATAGATGTACGCGCCACAAGCTCGCCCAGCGAGTCGTTTGTTCCTTCTCACGCTTAGCGCGCCCTACTCGCTAAGCCAAAATTCAGTTACTCTCGCTTAGCGAGCCTTCAGAAACTGAAACATCCAAGTAGCCTTTAAAACACTGAAGTTGATGGAAATCAAGGGAGGAGTCGAAAAACAGAGCCAAGGGAGAAGCTAGAGCGACAGAAATGAAGCCACCAAGAGAGTTTAGGTTATGGGAGTAAGATTAGGGTTTTAGAGGTTGAAAGAGACACTCTCAACCCTTAGCCATTTTTCTTCACTCAAAATATGTTCTTCTTTGTACTGAAAGCTCATTACTTGTAATGGAAGGCTAAACCTCTTGGTTGGGGAGTTCTGCTGAACCTTTGATGTAATATTCTTTCACTATCTATTTAATGTTGTTTTTATGTGTTCATTGCTTCTATCCATGTTTATTTTTACCTACTTGTGGCTTGATCACCCATTTGTATGTATAGTTAGGATTTTTAGCATTGGAAAGTGCTTTAAAGCCTTAGAACTTGATAGAGCAAGCTAGAAAACTGTATGTCTGGGAATGGAGTGCAATGATCTAGTCCATATTATGTTGTAGATTTAATGCAATTCTTTTAGGCTGAGTTTGTTGAGGGATCAAGGACGAGGTTTAAAAAGAGTTAGGTCATTCACTCGAGGGATCTTGGTTTGGGTAATTTCTCAGCATAAGAACACTAGGATAACATTAAATAGAGAAAAATATTTAACAACATCAAGGTAGATTCAGTAGAACAACCCAACGCTTTTCACTTGACTGTTTTGACTTCTCAAACCGTAGATATTTAGTTTATAGTTAACTAGATTTCCACACAAAAACCCAACTTGATATTTACTTGCTTTCGGTATACATAAAATGTTTGCTCACTGAATATACATTTTCTGAGTGAAACAAATTTCCTATGGACTCGACGCTGGGTCTTACCATTTTATATATTACTTGTGGACTCGGTACACTTGCCGAATAGTAGAGATCGTAACATCCAGCATGCTAAGCGCATATCTTGTGGCTTAGCGCATGATCACTTAATCCAGCTGGATATGCGCACTTAGCGTGAGCATTGTGCTAAGCGTATAAGAACGGTTTTGATTGGCCATCAAGTGGAAAGATATTTGTGAAAAAGAATTCATTCATTTAGTATCTTCGTTCACGTTGAAGGAATGAGAAAGCAGAGGAAAGAAAAGAAGCCATAGCCAGTGCAAGGAAAATCCATTTTTCGAAGCTCTGGCCGATCCGTTTCATTCCATTTCTCTTCCATTTTCATTTCACCTTTTATATTTGTAAGTTTTTCATGACAATGAGAGGCTAAAACCTATCGTTGTTGGGAGCTCTGCAAACCAAACTCTCTTTATGTAATGATTCTAACTATCTATTTAATGTTATGTTGATATTATTGTTCTTTTCTATGCTTATTCACATGTCAGTGGTCTGATTATTCATTCTCATATAATGTTTTAGGATTTGGACATTGGAAAATATTCATACTCTAAGAATTGGAAAAAACATCTAGGTGATCCATATCTAGGGATATAATGATATTACTTAGCCTGATTTATGAATCTATGCTCGTAATACAAATTATTTAATATAACTTTTAGGGAATTAAGAGTGGTATTAGGTGATTTAGGCTCTCTCACTTGAGGGATTATGATTAGAGTATGTTAGTGGATGTGGGTAATAATTAGTTTAATGTTAAATGGAGAAAAATCATTTATGATTTTATCAAGAGTAGTTCTGGTAGGTCGAGTCCCTAACACATCCCACAACTCATCAGCAACATCATTTCACAATCCAAGCGTTTGTTTTCTTACCTTTGCATCTTTCTTGCTTTGTAGTTAATTTACATCAATTTATATTTATGCGTAATCAATGAACAAGATTTGGTTATGCCAAACAGTCTTAGAATGTGATACAATGACAATTTTGTAAATAAATACAATCATTCTATGACGATTTTGTGAAAAATGTCTTAGAAGACTATCATTCTAACAAAATCGTCTTAGAAGATTTTTCACTATTTTTAATATTTAATGTCTCTCTACTCTCTCACGCTCTCTGATTCTCACTTTCCCCCTCTCCCTCTTTGACTCCTCCTCTAGGGTTTCAAAAATGGAGCAGCTGCGCTAGCCACCACCACTTTCACTCGGCGATGGCGGCGCTGAACGACACCACCCAATGTCTCCTCAAGTACATCCTCTTCACGAAGGTTTACGAGGGTTTTTGTTTGCGATGCTAGAATTGTGATAGATCCTTTCACGGTGTCATGGTTCCATCGCTGTCGTTGCTTGTTCTAGGATAGAAGGCTTATTATTGTTGTTGGGGGTTCTTCCCTATGGGGTTTGTTGTTGGCAACTTCGGTTCTCTATCGAAAAAAGAAGCTACTCCTGTGGCGGCGGTGTCGGTGCATGCACTGCCTCCTCTGCCACAACAGGCTTCTTCGCTGCCAAATTGGATGCCGGTGTCAGCTGAGAATGGCACTGGAAGTGTTACTCTGGTGGCGATGGCGAGGGTGACAAGCTTGAGGGTGGTGATGACAAATGAGGTTGGATCGAGGACGGGGCTGAAAAACGGGGGAGGCCGAGGAAGTATCCGTTGTCGTCGTGAGAAAGGGGTGTTTTTGGATCGTTGTAGGTATTGTTGTGTTGTTTTTGTAGATATGGTCAACTCTAGTTATTGTATGTCCTGTCTCTTGAATTGGGGTAGTTTTTTGGTTAAGTGGTTTTCGCTATGAGGTTTCAATTGTATGCCTTGTTGTTGATGGGGAGAGAACTTTTGGCTTCGATACTGTAGTTGAGGAAGCACAAAGAGCAATAAATTTTGGTACATTGAGGTAAATTACTTAACATTCTGAGTCAATTTTACTAAACAATGATATTTTCGTGTTGGTAAATATTACAATATTTAAATATCTTCCCTCATTTTATTAGGCACACAGTGCATATCATGGAATTGGTATTGTGAATCAAAAGGATTAGTTGTAGTCTGTGTGGTAGAGAGAGTTGGACATGTGATGTAGATTATGTAATTATTTTCACAAATAATAAATCCACAACACTTGCAATATTAAAGTTCTGCTCTTATGGTATGTCAACAATCCAGGAATGGACAGAATGAGGCTCAAACTTGAAACACCTGTTGCAATTGCAGATAGACTAATTTCTGCATATGAAACTCTTATGACACAAGACTACCGATATGCCAAGTAGGATTTGGCTGCAATGGAAGACATTGTTAATAATGTAAATGATTTTGCTTTGAATATGGTAACTGAGAGCCTTTGTTGGAGGAGACAAACTCTGTCTTTGGTATGTTATGAGATGATTATAACATTTTAAATTCAGGCCAATTTGATTTTCTCTTGATGAATATGTTCTTAAATATGCCTTGGTACACATCATCATATTGAAACTACAAAATCACGTGTTGTAGAGCTTGTTAAAACTAATATGCAATTGTCAACTTTTGATATTATTGCTTCATATGCTTTCAAAGGAGAAAAAATGCAATGCCTATTACCTCAAGGATTCAGAATGACATAATTGGTCATGTTGTCTCCGCTGTCCAAGTTATTTTCTGACTGTAACCTGTTTAGGATTTTAGTTTTGGTATTGCATTATTACCATCTTATTTGATCTGGAAACTAGTGAATCTTGATCATCATATTGCAATGATTTCTTCTCTTCCTTGTCAGAATGATTTGATTTAACTATCCACTCTAGCTTGCTTTTGATTGGGATAGCCCCAAGACATCAAATGGCATAAATGCTGGATTAAATGAATAATATTTTATTAGTAAAAGTTATGCGGGTATGTTATGCTAAAATAGTTTTTATCCATAGAAAATTCTTGAAGAATACGAAAATTGGTTATATTCCAAATATATGATATTAAATTATCTAGTGTTAGTACAGAACTGGTGTCTGTTTTAGTGGTGATTTTAGCAAAGTTGGAGTATCAAGAGACCTTACAATTTAACTATGTTTCAAAGTAGCATTTGGAAAATCCTAGTTGGTGTTATACATGCTATTTAGTGTCTTTATATTTTCTCATCTTAATGTTATTATGCTTGTAGTATGTTTCTCTTATATTCTATTACATAGTTTTCAGATTCAAAACTTACTTATTTGATGATTTCACAGTATTTAGACAACTGTTTTGGTAAAAACAACTATTGGGTTTTTAAGTTAATATGTTGTTTCTTTTTTTGACTTCAAGTTCCTAATCACCTGGGAACTAATGGAACGGGCAAGGTGAAAAGGTTGTAACTATTGAAGTTGTGATATGTACCAATCTTGCATGAATCTGTCATACCTTAATGATATCCCTTAAGATATTTTGAGTGCCTATAAATTAGATTTTATGCCGATTTTACTAATACTTCCATTAATTTTTTCCCTCCCTTTGTCAGGATTATATCTAGCTGCATATTATTCAATAACCAGGAGATAGAATCTGATAGACCCATAAGCTATAACTATATATTCACAGTTAGCAAACTTGGTTTTTAATATTTGGTCTTGATATAAGTGAAATATAGATATCAAACACTGTTTGCCCCTTTGAAATCTCACTGCATCTTCATAGATTGTAATAAGGGTGCTAAGAATTGACAATATAGAATCAAGCATCATTAACTGAAATAGTTCAAGTGATTTCATAGGCATTTCATTTTTTAGTATAACATGCAATCATAATGCTCCAAGAGACAAAGTTCTTGATATGCATTGCACAAAGCACAAAATTTTCATATGATACCCTGCAAACCTTAGCATGTACATCATAAAGTGAATATTTTCCTCATAGCCATGTCGTAGAATTTTGGCATGAATCTCCTTACCCTTCTGGAGAAGGTAGACTGATACGTTACGACATGGAGCTATATAATAAGTTAATAATGTCTTTTTCTTGTTAACAATAAGTTATTTTTGGGATCTCTGAAAAATTATTCTATTTAGTTTGTGTTGACCTTGGCAATCCATATGCTAATGTGAATATTGTTTGAACCTTCCTAAGTTGTAAATATTATTATATTTTTACTTTGTCTTTGTGATTTGAAATTTAGCATCATATTGTTATTATTATTATTATTGCTAAGCGAATATGATCTTAAATGTTTTCCTTTTAAATTAGATTTTGGGGACTTTTGAATGAAAACTTCTGAATTGCTAAGCAAATACTCTTTTCGTTTCTTACATTTGAATGAAAACTTCTGAATTGAAGATTAGTTTGGCTATCCTTTCCTCCCTTGCTTCTCTGGCTTGTTAAATGGTGTAGTGACCTCTCTTTTTTATTAAATAAGTTTATCGTTATTGGCCAATTTTGTTTTGAATCCAGTAATTCAAACTGTTTCAGAATGCTTGGTTAGTTGGAAAAGAGTTATTTATCCTTCGGGTGTACCTAATAAAACTTCTGCAAAATTAGGAAATGAAAATAGGGATACTGATAACTGCTAAATAATTGTATTTTGATAGTAGAAAATTAGTCAAATATTGGCCAGAAATTAATTATTTAGCAGTTATTTGTGATTAAAAGTTAGAAAATTAATTAAATTGAATTTTTGGGTGCATATATAAAAATTGGAGGTGTAACAAGCAAAAAGGGCAGAAAAATTGAAGAAAAGAAGAAAATTTGAAGAAGGCCCAACCCAATACGCGCACTCAGCGTGCGTCACGGGCTAAGCGAGCTAGGAAGTACACGCGCTAAGCGGGCTACGAAGGCCAAAAGCCCACTTCAGCAGGTATAAATAGAGAGTTAGTCCAAGGGACAGAAGACGACCACAGAACCCCCCTCTCCTAGGGGTTTCATTTACTCCCTTTTTTTCACCCCCTCCTCTCATTGTAAAGCTCTCATGACCATGAGTGGCTAATCCCCCTAGCTAGGGCCTGGCAGGCCTAAAAAGCCAATGATGTATGGAGCATTTCAAGAGTTATCAATAAAAAGAGGAATTCCCTCCAGGTTCTTTATTTATTTACCGTTCTTTCTTTTTACATCTTGTATCTCTGAACTTGCTTTCTGTTAGGGTTTAGTCCACTCGGGAGAGGGTAAAACCTAATTAGGGGTAAGGAATGAATACTTGAATCTGTTTTAAGGGTTAGGCCACTCGGGAGAGGGTAACGCTTAAGAGAACACTAAAAGGAGGAAATTATCGAGTTATCTTTTAGAGGGTTTTTCCTTCCAGTTTCTTTTATCTGCTTTTCTTGCTTGCTTATTCTGCATCTCGGACTTTGTTTTCTGTTAGTCTTTAGGCCACTCGGGAGAGGGTAAAGCCTAATTAGGGATAAGGAATGAATGCGTGAATCGGTTTTAAGGGTTAGGCCACTCGGGAGAGGGTAACGCTTAATAGAACAATAAAAGAAAGAAATTATTGGGTTAGCATGACTTAATGCCCCAATGCCCATGGCTTAGCAAACATCTAGAATGTAATCCTAATGCATCTTAGTTATTGAGTCTTCGCAAAGGGCATTTGGAAGATAGGTAATTAAGGTAGGTTTGTCATCGTGAGGCATCAGGGGCAAGTAGATGGATAGATGTGGGGCAGAATTAGTTCACTGGTATTGATAACAGACAAATCCTGAATCCATATATCTAGGCTGATTAGACTTGTTAGGTTTTAGCAATTTTATTATATAGATTTTATTTCTCCTTTATTTGAATTTCGTAGAAGTAGTTATCTTTATCATATCGCAATTTAAATATTTTATCTTCTGTTTTGATCCTTCAATCTTTTATCTTTTCTTTTATCTTCTAATTTTATCTTTAAGTATCTTATCTTTTCTTTTCTCTTTTAAGTTTATCTATAAATATCTTATCTTTTCTTTACTTTATCTTCTATCTTTCTTTATCTTTTATTTTAAATTCTTATCTCTTGCTTTTAAATTAGGTTTGCATTAATCTAAGTACAAACAAAGTCCCTGTGGATTCGACACTCGGACTTCCGAGAACTTTACTACTTGTAACGATTTGGTACACTTGCCAATGAGTTAACAGATACCTAGCTCCTACTCACTGGCAAAGATAGCCCTCTGTCAAGACAAAAATGTGCAGAAAATAACTGAAAAATAAAAATAAGAATCTTGCTAAAAATAGAATGCAATTATTTTTTCATCAGCAAATAAACTTGTACATTGATTAAATTATAATAACAAAAGGTACAAGTTATACCCAAAAATATAAAGAAAGAATTTCATTAGCAAATCCTGTATAAGCCCCACATATGGTTACAAAATATTTAAAAGCAAAATGTTGTAAATATGGAATAACCTCCGTAGAGGTTTCCTTTGAGTACTATGCACTTATTTGGTAAAAAAAAGTACTTTGCACTTATAGTGTTTTTTTTTTGGTACATCTATGAACTTATAGTGTAAATATTATATGTTTTACATTGTCATATCTAATAAAAAAAATTATATTGTTATGATTTATTGTTTTGTAACAATAGTTATCTTAAAAATATATCTATCATTATTTATAATTAATTGATAGTATAAATTATAGAAATTAAACTCTAGTTATAATATCACAATAACGCTACACTTCCAACTTATTAGGTTTTCAATGACGAATAACTTTAACCGTTTTTTCCTTTAGGGAACATTTAATATATATTTTTAATTATTTAAAAAGTAATGATTGAGTACTTTTAATGTTTTTATGCAATAAATACTTTCTTAACAAATTATTTTTGTTTGCATCATGTGTTTCTTCAATTTTGTGAAGAAGTTGAAAGCCATTAATCTAATTTCAAATATGGTGTTGATTAATGCTATGTTTAGGTGTTTGATCCAATAACAAGGAATGTTAGATGTATTGGAGATAAGAGTGTTATTAAGGAAGGACACAAAGGTTTTCAAAGTGGACATACCTCTTGTAAGTACCTAGAACAAACTTTAGGGTCTTTTGATTTTCTTTGTATGATTTATTAATATGTAAATATACTTTTCTCCAGACATTTGCATATTCTTGTCTGAAAATTTTTAGAGCTCCACCTCAATATATTTTATTTTTTTTTAAAAAAATATTATAAGACAGTTTTTTGAAAAACTGTCTTAGAATTTAAAAATCGTCTTAGAATCTTCAATTTTTTAATTTTTTTTTAAGAAAATACATTTTAAAACGATTCTTTGAAAAACCGTCTTAAAATGGTTAAATTCTAAGATGATTTTTGAAAAATCCATCTTGGAATTCTTAATTTTTTTTTTAAAAAAGTAAAAATATTCTAAGACGGTTATTTGAAAACCGTCTTAGATTGTAGATAATCTAAGATGGTTATTTTTTAAAAAATCGTTTTAGAATTATAACTTTTCTAAGACAATTTTTTAAGAACGGTCGTCGTAGATGCAAACACTCTACGGTGATAGTTAATAACCGACGTAGAATGTTCGAAATAACCGTCATAGAAAAATGTTTTTCTAGTTGTGTATAACTCTTAGTACAAAGTCTCCGTAGACTCAACACTCGATCTTACCGTTTTATTTACTACTTGTATATATTGATATGCTTGTCAAAGAATTATATAATCAACATTTGTATATTAAATTTTGTTAAAAAAAATAATGAAAATAAACATTTTTGTCTTGGGGTTGTCCATCCTTCAAATGACAACAGTCAGCCATAAGCTCAACCCACTACACACCAGGCATTCATGGCTTCCAAGACTGTGCATCCCCTTTGAATAATGATGCAATTAGCCTCAAGTGCAAGTCAATTGAGACCATGGATAGATTTAGAGGGGGCAAAAAGGGGGTCTCCCTACGTCAAGAGTTTAATTGATTAGTGTATTTTTCAGTAATATTGTGAAGAGTTTGCAAAAAAGCTTTCAATATGCGAAGTTTATATATATATATAATGGTAACAAACAACAACGATTATACTATTATAGAAGATAATATTTAATAAATAAATATTTATTAAAAGTTAATTAAAAAGATAAAAAAAAAAGTCCAACTCTCCCTTTGACATACTTCTGGATCCGTCTTGTACAAGACGGTCGTAACTTCCAAAATTGTCTATCCTCTAGATAATAACATAGTTGGCTAGTGAACTATTGTTAGACTGACTTTGTTTGACCACCAAATTGACTAAGTAAGCTAATACCTTTTCATAGTGCAAACATACTCCGAAATCCAACAGGGATGGGATTGATTATTAAAATTTTAAACTTATTTCTTTTAAACTCAAATCAATCCCACTTTTTTTGAAGGTGGAGACAAAGAGAGTCAAATTTTTACCTCTCTTGTTATCATGCCTATCTATAAATTCAATTATGTGTTTATCATGACTATGTGGAATTTGAAAATTCTACGGTATTGCATTTTCATAATCCAATAATTAAAAAATTAACAGCTCTTGACTTTGGACTACCGAATATAAACTTCAAACCTTCATGTAATTTTAATTTCCTATGATATGCATATACATGCAAGAGTTATTCACAAGTCATCAATGTTGAGCTTACAAAGGCTTACATTGACTTATTTAAATAATTGAATTTAACATAATTTATTTATTTAATTAAATAAAAAATATTAATAAAAAATTAACAAATTAAGCTTACATAATTTATAAATAACTTAGCTCATTTATACTTCTAATTATTTTCATCAAAATCCTAAAAAGAGTTTCATTATTATTACGAGGATTAATTCGGAGAAAACTAAAATGGAATTTTTTTCATTAATATTTAATCATGACGACGATGATTATTAGTGGGTTGGAGAAACATATAATCTCTATCCTAAGAAAATAATAAAATAAAACACATGGAGGAACATAGCTGGCCCGAAATCTGTAATTCAGAAATGCATTGGTATGATGGAATCGCGATTACGAGTGAATATAAAGAGACTCACTAAGTTAGTGTGCTGGAGTTCCACAATTAGCATCGCTTCATTTTTAAACTCAATCAATCCCTGTCCTGACCTTTTGGAAAGTCTTTTTATAGCTACTTCTTGTCCAATTAGTAGTTTTCCCTTTTTTTTAAAAATATTGTATCTTTATATTAAGTTCTAAAGTACTAGCAAAAAGAAAAAATTATAAGCAAAAGTAATAACATTACCTTGTAGACGGGTCCAAAGCCACCCTCCCTTATCTTGTTGGTGGAAGAAAAATGAGCAGTTGCCTCAAGAATAGTTTGAAAGTTGAATATATGCATATCATCACTTGTCCTTCCATCTTTCCTTTGTTCTCTTATTTCATTGTAAGCAATAGAAATTGCAGTGTTTCCTCCAATTTCAGACAATAATTTTGTTCTCTTGTGATTTTCGACTGCACATCATGCTTGAAAGCTTAAAGGCAGTGATCTATGATATAATATATTTAAGATGCACTCCATTTAAATATTTTATTTATATGAAGGAGTTGCACAGAGTATGGAAGTTTACTCATTAGTCATCCAAGGCTCATTTTATTTATATTTTAAGATTATTATATACTTTGTTTACATATGCCTACTAATCTTTCCTTCGAAGTAGATTCCAACAAGAAAAGTGTATTAGAATGGAAGATAAGATGCCAAATTATTGAAGGAGTTGCGCAAGGACTTGTATATTTACACCATTATTCAAGATTGAAAGTAATACATAGAGATTAATTTGAAAACATGCAACATTTTGTTGGACAATGAGCTGAATCCAAAAATATCAGATTTTGGCCTGGCAAGAATATTTGGATTGACAGAAGAACAAACAAATAGAATTGTCGATCGGGACATAGTGAGCATTTTTTTTGTTTAAACATTTAATATTTATATTATTTTTTTTCATTTTTTGAAGCTCTAAATTGTTTGATGGGTTAATTATTTTTATGGTTACATGTCTCCAGAATGTGCTATGATGGGTGTCATCTCAACTAAAACCGATGTTTATAGCTTTGGCATCCTATTGCTAGAGATTCTAAGTGGAAAGAAGAATAATAATTATCATCCATTCAATCTTGTTGCTTATGTAAGTTACATAAACCGTGCAATTAATGAAGGATATCGATGCAAGTATGTCATTGGTTTGATAACCGACAAAGTGTGTTTATGCTAGGCATGGAAATTAAGGAGTGAAGGCGAAGCTTTAAAGCTAATGGACACAACTTTGGATGGGTCATACTCTCCTACCAAAGTGATACGGTACATTCTTATCGATCTCCTATGCACACAAGATCAAGCAAGGGATAGACCTACTATGCTTGAGGTTGTTTCGTTTCTTTCAAATGAAAGTGCTCATTTACCACCACCTAAACAACCAGGATTTTGTATCATTAGAGTTATGGAAGAGATAGAGAAGCACAACAGTTGTTCCATAAATGAGATAACAAATTCATTGACATCCGGTAGATAAAATATATACGTTCTTAGAAAAGTTAAAAAATCTGTAAATAATTTTTTAATATAATAATGAATTAGTGATGACAAGTGCCAAAGTTTCCAATATACGGATTGGCATGTCTCTATTGGCAATCCAGAAATAACTAGAACTTGAGTTATCAGATGATGATAGTCTAATTCCAAGGTAGAAATCTTGAGAGCCATTGAACTGAAAGAAACTCTACGCATACCAATTTGAAGATGAAATCAAACGGTGGGTTGTTGTGAGCTGAAGACCCTGGAGTAACGTGTCTTCGTTCAAGTTTGAAGGTTTTGTTATGTGCAGGATACAAGTGAAAACGATGAAGCATAGTATACTTTGGCTGAAAGCCATTATTGTTGGTTGGCACGTTCTGTGAAGTGGTTGTGATTTGTGAAACACACTGCAAGTCTACAACAAAACAATTTTGATCTTATTTAGCCTATAATATATGTGAGGATGCACATGCAATTAATGCTATCAGGGATGTGATTATCTTTTTACGAATCTAGTTAAACAGTGTCATAAAAACATTAGTTAAAGAATTAAAAAATAAAAATATTTATTATATAAATTATAAGAAAATATTAAAAAAAATATAAATAGCATAAATTCTTTATTATTTATATTTAAGTTTTTTAATCAATATCCTTAAAACACTAGTTAGTATTTATGTATATTTTTATTATGTAGGAAGGAAAATGAAAGAGATTAGAAGTTATTTTATTATTTATTTGACCTAAAAAAATAAAAATTACCTTTTTTATCTATCGATTTACACGTAAGATGCATGAGTATACTAAATAATAAACTGTTTGGATTGGAAATATATATATACACGTACGTGTATTAGTTTTATGGTTTCACGTAATATCCTTCCACTCAGTAATTGACACTCCTCCCAATATGAAAATTTTATACACATGAATTTTATGATTATATTTTCATTGTTGACCTTTTCTTTTTCTTCTAAATTCAAAGGGCCTTCTTAATTAGCTCAAGAAAACAGAAGTTGCACAACCATGATGTGATTACACATATTTTAGTGAATGTGATTGTATCCAACAAATTAACATCTGTCAATTTAAAAAAAAAAATCAATGAATAGAATTCTTGGGTTACGGTAATGGCACGCATGTTTTCGCTGACTTTAACTGTTACATCTTTTGAATACAAGGGGCTTTAGCTTAAAGAAAATTGAAAAAAGACTGTAAGATTAAACTAATCCAGAGGAGATCCTGGATAAATCAGAAAAAAAAAAAAAAAAAAAAACTATCCTATACAATGCACTAGGACGGTGATATAAGATAAATTATAATTGAACATCAATTTAGTACACGTAGTGACAAATAAGAATAAAATGAGATAAGTAGGTGATAAGATAAGTGATGAAATAAAAAGAGATAACAAAAACAAATGGCTCGCACTAGGGATGACAAGAAAATTGGGCGAGAGCACGGGTGATTTCAAGAATGGATTTAAAATAGACAAATATGAAAAATTAAAACTCAATTTCGTTCTTGTCAAGATTAGAGAAACCATCCTTTGAAGATTAGAGAAACTATCCTTTGAAGAACCTACTTATCTATTTTTTCTTAAAATAATTTACTTATGTATAATTTTAAATGAATCATATATTTATTTATTAGTTGCACTTTAGTTTTAATAATATTTTAAAAATAATAAATAAAATGAACCACACATATAAGAAATTTAAGAACTAAATTATATTTTTAATAATTCATATATTTAAAACAATTATTTATTATAAATTTTAATTATATAAAATTAAACATTTATTATGTGTAATACACACTAAAATATTATATTCTTTGACCACAACAAGTCGTGAGAAACCTATGTCTTTATATTATTTTTTTGGGGCTTTGGGGATGATTTTAAGTCACGCGTGGAAGAAAGTTCAATTTGATTTTTCCCCCAACAAATTAAAAAATGGCATCGTTAAGATTATCTTGTGGATTAAAAATAGAATTAAAATTGAAGTTGCTACCAAATAAAATGATAAAGTCTATTATAAGTATTGAAGTTGCAAACTATAAATAAATAAATGCCTTTGAAGCAACTGGAATTTCTACTTTCGACTCACTATGCCAAATATTAGTATTACTTTTAAGTCCTTGCATAAATCTTGTATCTTTTTTGCACCTTCAAAGTATTAATATATAGATGGTAGACTTTTGGTCTTCTCATCATTAATATTATATTTATAATCATAATAAATTAAACACAAGAGCGTATGTAGATATATTTTATCTACCTGATGTCAATGACATTGTTATCTCATTTGAACAACTTTTAGGCTGCTCTATCTCTTCCATGGATTCACTGCTACAAAATCCTGGTTGCTTAGGTAGAGGCAATTCAGCAATTTCATTTGATAGAAAAGAAACAACTTGGACCATAGTTGGCCTCTCTTTTGCTTGATCTTGAGTGCATAAAAGACCAATATGAATGTAGCGTAACACTTGGATGGGAGGGCATGACCCATCCAACAATGTGTCCGTTAGATTTAGAGCTTCACCTTCGTTCCATAATTTCCATGCCTGAAACAAACACAATTTCTTTTACTGTTGAACTTTAGACAAGTTTCTAGTCATCATCAATTGTATGGTTTGACGTAACTTACATAAACAACAAGATTGAGTGGGTAATCATCACTATTTTTCTTTCCACTTACTATCTCTAGTAGCAAGACTCCAAAACTATACACATCTATTTTAGTCGAGATAACACCCCTCATTGCATATTCTGGAGACATATAGCCACTGAAATAATATTAATAATACTAATTAATCCATCAAACGATTTAGAGTTTGAAAAAAATGCAAACTTAAAATTTTATATCAATACTTACTATGTCCCGACAATTCTGTTTGTTTGTTCTTCTGATTCTGCTAGTTCAAATATTCTAGCTGTTCCAAAATCTGATATTTTTGGATTCAACTCATTGTCCAATAAAATGTTGCTAGCTTTCAAGTCTCTGTGTATCACTTTTAATCTTGAATATTGATGTAAATATACGAGTCCTTGAGCAACTCCTTCAATAATTTGACATCGTATCTTCCATTCTAACATGTTTCTCTTGTTGGAATCTATTTTGGAGGTAAGACCCTTAAGCATGTGTAAACAAAGCACATATTCTAAAATGTAAATCAAATTGTGAAGGAGTAAATTTCTATACCAAAGAGATATAAATTCAAGCTTTTGTTGGGCATATACTCGTAGACTAATATTCTTTCTTCTCTGTCTATACAAAAACCAAGAAGCCTCACTAGACTAGTGTGCTGAAGTTTGACGATTAGCATTGCTTCATTTTTGAACTCTATCAGCCCCTGTCCTGAACTTTTGGATAGTCTCTTTATAGCAATTTCTTGCCCATTTGACAGCTTCCCCTTTAAAAAACACAACCCATATTAGAAAGTACTTCAATGAGATTGAATAATTAAATTGATCAAAGTTAAAAATAACTTGAAATTGAAGTTTGTATGTGCTAAGAGATTGAAGATATAATCTATCCGAATTCAACACGCACACACACATGTTTGAATAGATTCAATTGCTCTTTATCAGGTAAGTCTATCTTGTTCATGACCAAACTCCTTGTCTTCATATATCAGTATCGAGATTTAAAAGGATTGTCAAATACTAACAAACAATTAATATTGAAAATAGTATTAGTATATTACCTTGTAGACAGGTCCAAAGCCTCCCTCCCCTATTTTATTGGTGGAAGAAAAATTAGCAGTTGCCTCAAGAATAGTTTGAAAGTCAAATATATATGTTTCATCACTTGTGTTTCCATCTTTCCTCTGTTCTTTTCTTTCACCGTATGCAATGGAAATGGCAGTGCTTCTTCCAATATCAGTTAGTAGTTCTTTTTGCTTCTTACGCTTTTCAGCTGCACATCATACATGGAAGAGTAAAGGCAAAGTGATCTATAGTAGTTATCACAAACAAATTAAGTAATAAATTCTACATGGCTCTATCTGAATTTACATGGTCTTGTAAATTTATATTGTAAGACAATAGATCAGCAACCTCATATATGGTTTACATTCACTTATGCAAAAAAGGAAAAAAGAATCATAATGAAAAGTTTATCCTCAACTTCTTTTGGATCCTGATGTTGAAGCGTACCTCTTTCTTTGAGTTTTATCCATAACTTAATGCACGTAAAGCATGAAATGATCAGGAGAAGAGCTCCTCCTACTATTCCGCTTATGATCCATATGCTAGTAGTCTTGCCTGTATTGAAAATTAATTGTTAGTAGCAATGGCGGAGCTGTTTCTATTATTTTTAGTAGCATATATCAATTAAAGCTTGAACTTAAATTCCAACATGTTAGACTTGTAAACTGATGATAGAATTTAGAAAATTAAGTTAGAATGATGATAATTGTTATGCATACTTAGTTTGTACATTTAAATTACATAGTAATTTTCTAATCTCTTTTCTTTTAATGTTTCTTTTGACTTAAAAAGATAAGAATTTAGTTTCTTCTAAACTCTTGTCTCAAGAATGCTGAAGAAAATAAATTTATAGTGTTTTATTTTATTTTTGTAGAATTTTAATACATCATCAGAGGTCTAGAAGATGTTGAGAAACTGAAGCAGCGCGCTAATGCATGTTTGGCACATGAAGTCAAGCTAGAAGCTTGTTGTATTGAGCATGGGCGTTAAGCGCACGGTTGAAAGCTTAACGCATGGTCACTTAAGTCAGTTATACTTTGCATATGCATTGAGCATGGGTGTTAAGCGCACGATTGAAGGCTTAACGCGTGGTCTCTTAAATCAGCTATACTTCGCATGTGCACTAAGTGAGCATATACAAACTTAGCGCGCAATGATTTTCAAAAAACATGACTGTGCAACGTTTTGAAGAATATAAAAGGTTACACTGTGCTTTTTGGAGGGAGTTGGTCAACAAGGATATGAAATAGAGCAAAACACTCACTTTGAAGCTCTTCTTCTTCCATTTTCTTTGTTTCATTTATTTTTAGCCTCTCATGACCATGAGAGGCTAAATTACACATTATTGGGGGCTTGGATAACAAACACTCTATGATGTAATAATTTTTAGTGTCCATTTAATGTTATTTCAATATTATTGCTTCCTTTCTAAGTTTATTGTCTTGTTTATGGTTTGATCATTCATTCATATGTATGTTATAGGATTTTAATCATTGGGAAATGTTTTTACCCTAAGAATTTGAAGGAGCTTCTAGGTAACCCATGTCTAGGGAAAGAGTTGTGTTATTTAGCCTTGTTTATGCATCTTTATTCTTATTGTAAATTACTTGGTTTAACTCTTAGAGTGTGTTTGGATGGAGAAATTTAAATTTCTGAGAAATTTTAAATTCTAAGAATTTTAAATACTTTAATTGAAATTCTTTTATTTTCAAAATTTTGTGTTTGGATAAAAAAAATTAAAATTACGAGGATGAAAAAAATGAATGAAAAAAAAGAGAAGATATGGTTGGTGTGCTAGTTATACGTGTTGTTCCTCTATGCTCACACCCGATCGATATTTTAGGAGCTCAGACGGTGTTTCTTGAAGAAGACGATAAAAAGAGAATTTCAATTTCTCACATTTTAGAAGGAAATTGAAATTTCAGATTTTTAGTTATTTAAAATTCTGTTTTAAAATTTCAAAATTTTAAATTCTTCATAAAAAGCATCCAAACAATGAATTCTAAATTACAGAAATTCAAATTCTCTGATAAATTACTTTCCTCAGTTAAAATTCTCTATCCAAACGCACTCTTAAGGAATTAAGAGTAAAATTAGGTGTTTTAGACTCTTTCACATGAGAAATTATGGTTAGAGTAGTTTAATTGATAAAGATAATAATTGAAATAACTTTAATTGGTGAAAAAATCTTAACATTGTATTAAGAGTAATTTTGGTAGGCAAAACATCCAACACATCTACAAAAATCTACACCAAACATCATTTTCCACCTCCAAGCATTTGTTTTCTTGTCTCTTGTATCTTGTTCTACTTTCATATCCTTTGTTATGATTGAAGTTTATATTTCGGAATATATAATTTTAGTCATTCATTCGCTTAAAACTCGATATATACAAACTCTAAGTACAGTCAAAGTCTTTGTGGATTCAATACTTGATCTTACTGTTTTAATATTACTTTGACAAATTAGTATACTTGTCAAGGAGTTAACAACTCGTCTTAAAAAATGGTGAGTGTTAAGTAAAGAGTTTAATGATCATATACTCATAATATAAAATAATTTTATACTATCATTTAATTACAAATCACTACTTTTAATATACAAAATAATATAAATACATAATGGTAGTAGTGTATTTTTTTATTGAAAATATATTAAAAGTTTAAAACTAAAAGGACAATGCAATCTAACGGTAACCATTAATTTGTCACTTTTTTCATCGAAATAATTTGTCTTTTTTTAATCATTTTCTTCTTAAACACACATAATATATGGTACTTAAAATTATAAATTTGGTCTCTCTATTTGTCTCAAAATTCGATTTGGTCCTCCTATAATTTAATTTACGAATTTAGTCTTTCAGTTTTTTGCAATCTCGTTATTTCAGTCTCCCAATCCTGAAATTGGACGTTGACGGTTAATTGTTTACCTTGACCGTCACATGTTGCGCTTTTATTGGACGTTGACGATCACGTATCACAATTTTATTGAAAGTTGATATTAATTAGGTGCATGAAATTAATGTCCAATAAACGCTCGACACGTGACAATCAACGTTGACAAGCAGCAATCAATGTTCAATTTTGAGTTTGGGAACTTAAATAATGAGATTGAAAAAAATGAAAAACTAAATTCATTAATTAAATTATAAGGAAATCAAATTTATAATTTTAAAATAAATAAGAAATCAAATTTACGATTTTATCTATATATGTTTCTAGCATGGACTTAACTTACCTTTTCCACTCCGAATGAAGTAAATTTGGCGGCTACCAGTGATCAAATTGTTAGTGTCAGAAAAGTTTGCTGTGCCCTTGCTCCATATCTCACAACCAGTTGCATCCGCATTAACATAAGAGTAAGCCTCGCAAGAGCAATTATTCAAGCACTTCATCCAGCAATCAAAATGGCTTAGTTTCTCCTTTGCATCAAATATGAACCCTTTCCCTGCCATTACCCCATATCTACTCTCGCTACTGCCTAAGTACAAACTATCAACGTCCGTGCATTTGTGTGCACTTGGCATTGAACAACCAGACAGAAAGTACTTGTTATCACTGCATGAATAACTGGCACCACTGCTACCATATATTATACCCAAAGATCCCATTATGATATAACCATAAACAGGCACATACTTCACGTACGTTTCATCTTCATCTGAGTAGTACTCAAAAACGAAGTCCTTCTCGTAAAGTGAGGACTTTAAATTGGCAAAATTTCCATTGCTCCATTGGCCACTACTCCAAACAATCTTCTCTCTCCACCACATCACCATTTCCTTCGTTTTGTGGTCAAGGCCAAGGCTGAAGGACCCTGACAAAGGAGACTTACCACTTCTCCATGATGTTATAGACCAATTTTGGCCTGTTTTTCTGTCAAACCCTAGCTTCATCCCTGGTAAAAGCATGTTTGTGGGATAATCAAAGCTTTGCCACAATATGTTCTTCACAGATCCATCTTGGTTTATTTCCTGAAGCACAAAGTTGCCATTATCTTGCAAGATGGCACTGGTGATGATAGTACTGTTGCTATTACTTTCAGGTTTAGAAGAAGAATAGAGCATGATAGTGGAATTTCCACCGTTGGAAATAATTTTCAAGTTACCATATTGATCAATTGTGAGAGCCACTGAAGGGTCACGGATTGGCTCGTCTCTATTGGCAACCCAGTTATAACTAGAATTAACAACTGAGAGTCTAATTCCAAGGTAGAAATATTCAGACTCATCGAGCTGAAAGAAACTCAGTGTGAACAAACCTGAAGAGCAGATCAAAGAGTTGGTTGTTGTGAGCTGATCATGACCTTGGAATAGCGTGTCACCGTTAAAGTTTGAAGGCTTTGTTGAGTGCAGGAGACAAGTGAAAGTAATGAAGTATAGTATTCTGTTGCCGAAAGCCATTGGTGGTGTAACATGTAATGCCTGAGCTGTGAACTCTGCAACACGTTTTTGATCTTGTTAGTCTATAACATGAGAAGTTATATTATGTTCAAGCCAACAGGGAAGTCATAAGAAAAACAATTATTGGGGTAGGTTGTTATTTTAATATTGACTATAAAAAAAATAATACTCCCTCCCACTTAAGGAAAAAAATTCACATTTTATCGATCACGAACGTAAGAAAATCTAAACTAATTTTATGTTATAATGTTATTATCTCTATATTTTTTTATTTAATTGAGATTTATATAGTTTTAATTACTTCTTTTAATGAGTTTAATGTCTATGCTATAAATTACCGCTTGAATTAATTTAAAAAAATTATTTTAAAAGTTAATCAATTTATCATATATAATTATTTTTTATTAAATAAATATAACTCTTTATCTGGTTTTTTTTTCTCTTTTCTCCTTTTTTATACCATGCTTCAATATAGAATAACTTAAAAAAAATAGTTTTGTTTTATTGAGATTGATGTAATTAAATATGATTAATTAATTTTCTTAGCTAATTTTTTTTTTCTTCTTATACTTAAGGCAAGGAGGGAGACAGGGAGTAGACCGTACATGAGGAATAAATTGTTAATTTTTTTCAACTTTATTTGGAATATATCAAATGGAATTATTTCTTTAAAATGAATTGAAATTAAAACACGCATGCACCATGGCATGAATAGAGTTTTCGTCTGACGATTATATGCATGAATATTGTTGTATGTTTGCTGACCTATTTTCTTTTAAATTCAAGGGGCATTACCTCAAAGAAAACAGGAAGGAAAAAGAAACACTATAAGAAGAAACTCAGTGCAACATGGAAGCCTCACACAGAATCATTTAAAGAGTTTTTTTTTTTTTTTTGCTAATAAGTGTCTTATAATATGGGAATAAATCATATGACACTTTTTAGAAGTTTATTATGGTCTATCTTAGGTAAACTCTAAATTAGTTTTGATAATTCTATGAATTATTTATTTTTCTAGTGTTCCTTTAGGAAATTTTTACCGCTCATTTGAAATATTTTACTTAATTTATTCTCAAGAAAGTATATCTTATTGCATTAGAAACATTTGAAATATTCTACTGAATTTCTTCTCAAGAAAGTAGTATATCTTATTGCATATGAAATGATGCGGAAAAGAATTTGGATACAAATATTAATAGGCCGTATATTAGTTAATATATACATATGTTGACGATGCATTGCTGTTAAGAATCAAGATATTGGAGTTCAACTTATCAATTGATTTAAAACCCTTCAAACCCAATCAATATCCAACCATTATATATTGAAAAACTATTTGATAAAATTTATATTGATTTTAGTTAAAATTTTACTCTCATTTCAAAGTTATTTTTATGTTTTATGTTAGGCAATGAAGGGAAGATTTATTTTTTTAATGAAAAAAAGGGAAAGAGTTGAAGTCGAAATAATACAGAAAAACAACAAAATATATATAGGATTCCAATCATGACAGCGTCAACGATATTAATTAAGTCATGTTACTTTTATTAATTCATCAAATTAGATCTTTCAAATTAGTAGCTTTGGGCGAGGGGAAACTCCCTAATTAAATATCTCTAGTAATTTTTTATCAAATAAGTTAATTTACGAACTAATAAACTACTTAATTGTCTTGTCAAACACATAGTTGGAGATAAATTTATTAATCTATTTTTACAAAAAAAAAAAAATTCTAGCTAAAGTAAATTTTCAAATAGAATTTCAACTTTCATACTTCTATTAACATAATATCATATAATATTTGTTACTATTTTCATTAATGAGATTGACTACATATATAAATCATTAAGGTATAATTTTATCATTTATTTTAAAAATTAGCAAAACTAGTTTTGCGTTTATTTCGGACTTCACCTTTCATCTCACACCCCACCCAAAAAAAGGCTATTAAAATTACTATAAATATTAAATGCATGCTATATAAAATGGATATGTTGATAAAATGTATCATATATTAAATTTAATTCATATAATATACTATTTGTTTTCAAATGTCTTCTCCTTTAAAAATAATAATATGATTAGAAATACTATTAGACACTAAATAACACTAAATATGAATATCTCTTTCATTAAAAATTCAATTGACTCATCATATACTCAACTCCTAATTACTACATATAGGACACGAAGTAAAATATTTGCTAATGCTAAATAAAAATAAAAGTAAAATCAACACTAAAATTTTGGGTACAGATACTAAAATGGGTTTAAATACTACTACATGGAATACTGCAGTCTTGCATGGCCTAACAAAAATGGGAAAAAAATGAACACTGCTTTACTTCAATGACCCGTTTCTGCTTCGCCCGACCCGTATTGTGGTTCGGGTAACCCGATCGGGTCGGAGCTCACCATGTCTGTTACTTATGTTGTTCACCATTTGCAGAGGTTGTCGTGTCGCAGAAACACACAACTAAAGCCACTTCTTCTTCAGTTTCACCGACACAATGCCTTTCATCTCCAAAATTCAGCGCCAATCCGATTACACCCTCTTTGGTTCCGCCACTCCCATCGTCATCGACAATGGCGCCTCCTATTTCCGCATTGGGTACCTTCTTGAACCCTAATTTTGTCTCAAAAAATCGAAACTTTTATTTTTTTTGGTTTCTCTGTTTTTCAAATCAGCTCGTGATGGGGTTGTTGATTTTAACGTTAAACTTTGTTCCTTTTGGTGAATTGCCAGATGGGCAGGAGAGACTCAACCCCGTGTTGTTTTCCGCAACATTGTCCAAAGGCCACGCCACAAAACAACCGGTATCACATACTTAGTTACTGTGTCATGTTTTATTGTTATTCTCCATCTTAGTTACTGTGTCATGTATTTGTTTTGTTGTTTGTGTTTGTCTGAAATGTTTCTGCAGTGAAACTGTGTAGTTAATGTTGAAGTTGTTGTCCCAATTCTTGTTGTCGTGGTGCATTTTCATTAGTTTATTAACTATATTTTAATTTCGTAAAAGAATAAAATAGGACCGAGATATATTTATTATTGTGACTGAATAGTCTTTTATATTCAAGAGGAACCTGTTTCATGAGCTGATAAAGAGCCAACTAAAAGGAAATTTGTCGCATGTTGAATATTTTTTTTTTTTTGAACATTTTGTAACACAGGAGAAACCGTCACTATTGTTGGTGACCATGATCCAGCATTACTGAAATACTTTGACTGTACACGCTCTGGACCCCGCTCAGCATTTGACAGCAATGTTGTTTACCAGTTTGAAATAATGGAATATGTAAGTTGTCCCTCATTACAATTTTGTGAGTGAAGGAGAGGTAGTTTTTTTTTTAGTCATTCCTATATGATTGTTATTATGCAATTAGAATTCAGTTCCTGATGATCATATGCTAGTCTGTGATTTGTGTTGGCTGCTGTGTGTGTTGTATGCATGTGAAGTTACATTTCTATTTCAGGAAATGGTCTATTTGGGTGGCTGCATGTTAGAATGAGAGATTTTACTTGAGAACATATGGTGTTGCCACTTGTGTTATTGCTATATGATACATTTGGATTAATGAGATGTCTTTGTTGTTTAGTTGTTGGTTTGTCCAAATTGAACACCAAAATGTGTAGTAACTTCTAAGGATTTACATTTTCAACCATTTCAAAATGTTTTTAGAACAAGTATCCAAATTCCAAAATATAGTTTCTTTTCCTCTGCATGGATTCTATCTTTTGAATTGTGCTGATATGGATAAATATTAAGAGTTCGAACATGGCCAAAAATCTTGTTTTTTGCTGCCTAGAGTATAGACCTCGGCATTTCTTCAAGGTCCTACAGAATGACCATTCCTGGGACTATCTCATAGACAGTGCCATAGTGGTGCCTTGCACCAGGCAATGCCAAGGTTCCTTTTCCTAGTATATAATAAATGGAAGAACTATTCTCCTAGTATGAGATAATGTATGAATTGATGTGTGACAGTTAGGTTTGATAGTTCACAGGCTAAGGTCACAAGCTGAATATAGAATCATAGGCTTTTGACAACTAGTTGGAAAGGATGTGTACCATATTAAATATTATGGAAATAGATCATGCATGTATACTGTGTATGCTTTCATTAATTCTGAAAAACATGTGAAGGAAAGCCTTGCTGACATTTTCTTTCATCTATAGATTCTGGACTTTGGATTTGACCGGTTGGGTGCTACAGGATCAGAGGTATGCCCATAAATGGAGTAGTGTTTTCCATTTTTCTTTACTGAGCATTTAGTTTGCTATCGTCGTTATGATGACATTTTAAATTCCAATAGACCACTACTAGTAATTTTGGTATGCTAGTAAACTTAGTGATCTGTAGTTACCTAGGATTTCCTTGGTTTGATGAATACAGATTTTTCTCTTTTGGAACTTCTACAATTAAAATTATTTAACTCACTCTTTTATATCTTTATGTTTTATGCCAGAGCAGATTGATCATCCTGTCCTGATCACAGAATGTGTATGCAACCCAGTTCAGTCTCGTAGTAAAATGGGAGAACTTCTTTTTGAGACTTATGGAGTTCCATCTATAGGTACTAATACTTTATTAATCCTATCAAAAAGAAAAATAAAACACTTCATCTTCATCAACTGGCATTAGTAGGAAATGAAGTGTTGGCTTGCCTATTGTCTTATGCCCAATCTTGTCCACCTGGCTATTCTTAAATGGAAAACCAATTACTAAGTGAAGCCCTTCAAGACCATGTTTGATGTCTTGTCACATAGTTGTGACTAGTTTGGACCCCATCATGGGCACATGTTTATCTCTATTCTATGCTAGATGGTGTACTTGTAATTTTATTGACAATGCTATCTATGCTTCTCTGTCCTGGCAGCCTTTGGTGTTGACGCGGCATTCAGCTATAAATATAATCAACAGCAAGGTGTTTGTGATAAAGATGGTCTTGCAATGTGTCCTGGATTCAATACAACTCATGTGATTCCGGTATGCTTTTTTTCTTATTTACGTCAAAGGGTCTTTTATGCAAAGGAAAACACTTATGGTTTCTGTTTGTCCTTACACGCATTGTTACATTTGTAGATCACAAATCATTGCCGGTAGGATTTTCATGGCCTTATCAAGTGTATAAAGTGATATAATTCTTTATAATCATTTTCTTTATTTTTTATATTTCCAGTTTGTAGATGGGGAGCCTATTTATAAAGGATGCTGTCGCACCAATATTGGTGGATTCCATGTGACCGATTATTTAAAACAACTTCTTTCACTCAAATATCCTTATCATATGTGAGTAAAAATCATCTTGGCTCTGCTATCATCAAACTGTTGCTAAATAGATATCATTTTTTTAGAGTTTATTATGTTCTCAATGCAGGGCTAGATTTACATGGGAAAAGGTTGAAGACCTGAAGATGGAACATTGTTATATTGCCCCAGACTATGCTTCTGAAGCTCGGCTGTTTCAGGTAAGAAAAGGTTCTTCTTTTCAATCTAAGTTCATACATCATCTCTATTTTTCTATGATTTTACTTCATTAATGGTCTGACAGAAAGGAGCTAAAGAGGCCGAAGAAAAAACCAGATGTTGGCAGCTCCCTTGGGTTCCACCCCCAACTGAGGAGCCTCCTTCTGAGGAAGAGATTGCAAGAAAGGCAGCAATAAAAGAGAGACAAGGGCAAAGATTACGAGAAATGGCTGAGGCAAAGAGGTCATCTAGAATAAACGAATTGGAAAATGAATTGCATGGTTTGGAATTTCTTTTAAAACAGCTTGAACAAGTTGAAGACAGTAATGTTCCGTCTTTCCTAGCAGCAACTGGTTATGTCTCTAGGCAGGAGATAGAATCTGCCCGCACTAAAGTTACACAATCCTTACGGAAAGCAAAAGGTGAACCAAAGAACGAGCAAGCTGAAACTGATAAGGCCAGCCCTAATGCTAATGAAAAGTATTCTCTTATAAACATCCCTGATGACATGCTCACAACAGACCAGGTCAGTTTTAGCATATCGCATGCATCATTACATTGAACTTGCTGTCTTCCCATCCTTTAAATGTACTTGCCATTGTAAATTTCTTGCTTTTATCCATATTTGTTTTCGATCTTTAATATTCCAAATAATTTTTTTGCATGTTGCCCTCTGTGCCTTATGAAGTTGACAATGTTTGTTGGGTGTGCTCTGTTGATAGCTCATTGAAAAGAAGAAACAGTTATCACTGAAATCCATGTCTGAAGGGCGGCAGCGATTAAAACAGAAGCGTTATGAAGAGGAATTGGAGCGAGAAAGGAAACAACAGCTAGAGGATGAGAAACGCCTGTATGTTTCATGCTTTAATTTATTCAGTTTAATTGAAATTACTTTGTTGCATATTTATGCAAGTTAAAAAGATCATCATTTCAACCTAGTAAAAGGGGGGGAAATGACAAATCAAGAGCATTCAGTTTCTGTCTAATTTAAGGTTACTTAATGCCTTGGCAAGTGATAGAAGTGCATACTATACTATTTATACCTTAGTTAATGTCAGGACATGACATTTGTACAAAGCATGACTGATCTTGACAAGGCTTGAATACTTAACATTAGGGCATTGGTTAAGGAACTAAAATGAGAAAGTATTTATTGCGGAAATCATAGGAGAGCATAAAAAAAGTCATGGACAATGCAATAAAAACATTTCTCCTTTTAATTCCTTAACCACTGCCCTAAGGCACTGGTTAACATTTGCCTATAAATTATAATACTCTATTATGCTTTAAAAAAATTCTGATTGTCTTTTTTCCCTTATTGTAGAGAGAATCCAGAGCTTTACTTGGAACAATTGCATGCTAGATACAAAGACCTTTCAGAGAAAGTTGACCAACGAAAACGGCTCAAGACAAATGGAGGTCATTCTAATGGAAATAACTTATCCGGTGGCATTGGTCGTGGTGAGAGACTCAATGCTGCTCAAAGGGAGAGAATGCGCCTCTTGACAACTGCTGCCTTTGATCGCGGCAAGGGTGAGGATACATTTGGTGCCAAAGATGAAGATTGGCAACTTTACAAATTGATGGGCAAAGATAATGATGATGGTGATGAGGAACCAGATGAGGATGATGCAGAGCTAGCCCGCATCTCTTCAAGGCTACTGGTTAGCTTTATGTCTTTCATAATAATGCTAATAGTTATGCTTTGTGGATGCAGTATCCATTTGAATGGTTGCGTTACATATAGGCTCTTGATGACTCACAAATCTTGCTGAATTGTTGCTTTGGTGTAGGACTTGGATCCAACATTTGTGCCCAACAAGTCAGAAACAGGTAGCTCTCAACCTGCCGAGGCACCACGTGCCCGCCCTCTCACCAAAGAAGATTTTCAGATTGTTTTTGGTGTTGAAAGGTTCAGGTGCCCCGAAATTTTGTTCAATCCAAACTGGATTGCGGTTGATCAGGCAGGGTTAGATGAGATGGCTGGGGTCTCAATAAGAAGGTTATCATGTAAGGATGAAAGCCTGGAAGAGAGACTCACTAGCTCCATACTTGTGACTGGTGGAAGTTCTCTTTTCCCCGGCATCATTGAACGCCTTGAAGCCGGAATTCGGATGATTCGGCCATGTGGAGCACCCATAAAAGTAGTTAGAGCACTGGATCCTGTTATGGATGCATGGCGTGGGGCTGCAGCGTTCGCATCAGCCCCACAATTCCATACACAAACTTTCAGTAGGATGGATTATTTCGAAAAGGGTGAAGACTGGCTCCGCAGTTATCAGATTAAATACTCATTGTAATTGAGTTGATAACACAGGACTTATTAATGTCTTGAACATCATACCTCAATTTAGACAATATTATCCTTTCAGCTAACTTGCTGCTCATGCTGTTGCTGAAGCTACAAGTAGTATGCTGTTCATATTTTCACTTTTCAGTATGATGAATAGAATCCATGTGGTTTTTTTTTAATTGATGAAATTGTGTACGTGGTTTTTTTCTCTTCCATTTGTTTGGATTTGAAATGAAATAAGAGGGAAAGAAATACGGATAGAAGTCCAAGAGAAATAAAGTAGAAAAATTGTGTTGTTTTGATTAATACAAACAAGGAAAGAAGTAGATAAATGTTTCTCTGTTTTTTTTTTTTTTGAAAAAATTTATTTATTTGTTAAGATGAGTGGAAGAGTGGAAATTAATAAAAAAATTAAATGAAAATTGTTTACTATTGATTATACTTATTTTCAATATAAATTATTTTATATTTGGAATTTTTATGTCATTAAAAACAAGGCTTAAATTCACTCTCGTATACGTTTAGAACATTACACTTATGCCCCTCAAATCTTACACCCCCTACAAGGAAGGTGATATAATGGTTAAAAAATCAAGGAATACTAGTATAATTATACAAAGTCTCGAGTGATGTTGTAATGTCATCAAGTTGAAAGTGTAATAAGTTTATTTTTCTCTAATTACAATCAAGTTAGCCTATATTTATATCAATAATATAAGCAAATATGGCTGAGTTCAAAAAAACAATACAAGCAAATATGGCTATTGTATTTTGTCTTTGTTGCTGTAAAAAAAATATAAATCATAAAACAACAAACTTATATAGAACTATTACAAGAAACCCTCCTAATCAAATGAGTCATCAATTTTACCCTAAAATATCATCCTCAACATTGAAAAAT
Organism: Glycine soja; assembly: GCF_004193775.1. Classification (NCBI taxonomy): domain Eukaryota; kingdom Viridiplantae; phylum Streptophyta; class Magnoliopsida; order Fabales; family Fabaceae; genus Glycine; species Glycine soja. Next base: position 3,095,582 of record NC_041019.1, read on the forward strand.
CTTTTAAATTAGTCTTTAGATATTAGTAAAATATATCAATCTAGTAACCAAATTGATGGATATTTAATACTTTAGAGATTTCTTATACAATTGATTAATTTAAGGACTAATTAGGAGAGACTATTGACGGTTTACTCCTTCCTAATTTTGTGTCTAAAATCTTTTTTGATATAATTTGATCATGATTTGTTAAAGATATACATAATTTTTTAAACATTTACAAACATGATCACACAAGATTCTCTTAACATGACTCACTCATAATTCCTCGAATATGTATATGATTTCCTAAACATTTGCAAATACATAATCACATAATTACCATAATTACACGTGATCCTCATAACAAACATATAACACGCGAACCTATTAAAAAGAGTTAGAAAGCACTCCTTCATTTACGGGGGAAAAAAAAAAAAGCTTATATGGAAAAAGCCTAAACCCCCATAATCCAATACTAAAAAAATATATAAAAATTAACAAACATCACACACAGTAACTGTCACTTACCGTCATTAGTCGAAGTGATATTAAATTTTAAATCTTATATTCAATCTCTCAAGTAAAGCTGGATATTTAACACAAACAAATATCACGGTGACCAAAAAAGAATTTCTTAAATAAAAATAAACTCTTTAACGGCTATGCGGTATGTGTGTACTGAGAAGCCTAACTAGTAATTGACCGTTGGAATCTCTTTAAGAAAATAAATTTATAAGCTTTGCAAAACCAACCTCCTTTCCTCTTCCCTCTTCCCAGGCTCCTCAGAATTCGACCGTTAAATTTATAACCCAAAAACTAGTCTCATTCTTCTTCTTCCGTTGCACAAAAAACATATTTGTTTCGTTTATCTCTTTCTCCTCTATAGTAGTAGCTAAAAATGGAGGCGAAGAAATCGGGTTTGAATCTCCCAGCTGGGATGTCCGGAACCTCACTCCGGCTGGACACTGCAGCAGCATCTTCCATCTCGACCCTCAATTCTCCTTCTTCTCTCCGTTCCATCTCTAATCTCACCTCGCCTTCGAAATCCAACTCGGCTTGCAGCGACAGGTTCATTCCGTGCCGGTCCTCCTCGAGGTTGCACACGTTCGGGCTCCTGGACAGGCCCTCGCCGGTGAAGGAAGGGAGTAACGAGGCTTATTCCAGGTTGTTGAAATCAGAACTCTTTGGATCTGACTTTGCTTCTCCTTCTCTTTCTCTTTCTTCCCCTGCAGGTGCTGCTCCTCCTTCGCCGCTCAGCCCCAGCAAGAACATGCTCCGCTTCAAGACCGACCACTCCGTCGCGCCTTCTTCGCCTTATTCGCCGTCCATTTTGGGACAGCAGAATGCCTTTCCTTCTGACTCTTCTACCCCGCCTCCCAAACCTCCCAGGAAAGTCCTCAAGACGCCCCACAAGGCAAGTAAAATTGTGTTTTTGAAGAGAAAATTGCTTGCTTCCATTCCTCAATCTGAGTCATTGTGTACATTGGAAAATATTCGTTTAAAGAAATCAACTTTTTTTTTTGTGAAAGATTTTAGTACCTCAGAAATTAGTCATGCAAGTACATTCAAAAAGTTGGAATGACATGACACATATCATAAAAAGTACACCTATCATAAAAAGTACATTTAAAATTAAAAAAATAATACATTTATTCTAATATGACATGTCATAATTGGAAGATAATTTTATTGCTAAGTAGGTGGCTGTAAATTTTGATCCCCAAGCTTTTGTCATTGTGTGTATTGAAAAATATATATTAAAAGAAATCAACTTCTTAAAAGATGTTAGTATCTCAAGAAACTAACCATTGATTATCAAAGTGAATATCTCAATTCACAAATAAAAATAGTACATTTAATAAGTTGGAGTGACATGACACCTATCATAAAAAGAATTGGTAGAATGATTTGAACATGCATTTGGTAGTGCCTTATGATATTGGAAGTAAATTTAAGATTTTGACTAATGTCACATAGAAATTGATTGTGGACATGTGGGGATCGTGGACCACGCTATAATTTTTTGTAATAGAGGGAGAGAGGGAGATAGGGGGGGGGGGTAACAATATGGCATTTTTACCTAGTTGCCTACCCCACCTAGTAGAAAATGTTGGGATGCTGATGTCGTTGGCTCCATCCACCCAAAGATATATGGGCCTTTACTAAACAATTTAAGCTTTGGGAAAAGTTGAATAAGAGCCTCTTTGATCAAACCCGGGGGGGAAACTGTAGTAGAAACAAGAAGGATATTGAGGTCAATGGTTACATGATTCAGAATTGAAGGGTAACAATATGGCATTTTTACCTAGTAGCCTACCCCACCCTAGTAGAAAGTGTTGGGATGTTGATGTCGTTGGCTCCATCCACCCAAAGATATATGAGCCTTTACCAAACAATTTAAGCTTTGGGAAAAGTTGAATAAGAGGTCAGTCCTTAATATTGGAGCCTCTTTGATCAAACCCATGCTTTTGTGCTTTTTGTGTTGTATAAGCCAAAGTTAAGTTTTTTGAGATAGTTGGTCCTTAATACAGCAAGAACAAACTTAAAACCTACTGTGATTTACTATGGATTATTGAACATGAATGTTGATCGCTGAACCGGACAAGGTTGTGCAGGTTTTGGATGCCCCATCACTTCAAGATGACTTTTATTTGAATCTGGTGGACTGGTCCACACAAAATGTTCTTGCTGTGGGGCTAGGCACTTGTGTGTATTTATGGAGCGCTTCAAACAGCAAAGTGAGTCCAAAACTGCCAACAATTTCACAACATTAATAAAAAAAAATACCTCTCAAGATGTACATTTAAAGTGAAATATCTTTATGTGGCTTTCAGGTGACTAAGTTATGTGACTTGGGGCCTTATGATGGTGTCTGCTCTGTCCAGTGGACCCGGGAGGGTTCTTTTATATCCATTGGTACAAATCTTGGTCAAGTTCAGGTACTTTGTTATAGCATATTTAGATTTTGGTTTATGCATTATTGCATTTTATGATTAAGAATAAGATAACACTTTTTGCCTTATGGTACAGGTTTGGGATGGAACTCAGTGTAAGAAGGTCAGAACCATGGGTGGGCATCAGACAAGGACTGGTGTTTTGGCATGGAATTCTCGCATTTTGGCTTCAGGGAGCAGAGATAGGAACATACTTCAGCATGACATGAGGATTCCGGGTGACTTTGTTAGCAAGCTTGTTGGCCACAAGTCTGAGGTAGAAAAACATTTTGAAGAATACGCATTGAACTTGTAATGTTAAAGGCTAATTGGAAGCTGAGAAATTGATAGCAATTGTTATCCCTCAATTTGTAACAGGTATGTGGATTGAAATGGTCCAGTGATGACAGGGAACTTGCTTCTGGTGGTAATGATAATCAGGTATACTTTCTTTCCTTGTCATCCTTTTCTCTACTAAGGTTAATATAAAGAGAAAAAGATTATGCATTCACGGTGTATAAAAAGTTTTACAGTCACCCACAACTCACGATGATAAGTTTGTTGAGTTTTAATTTTAAAATAATTATCTTAAAATAATTCAAACGATAATTTGTAATTGTTTTACAGTGTCAATGCATAAGCATTAAACCTTAATATAAAACACAGAAAAAGTTATTTATTCTACACTTTTTTTTTTTTTTTGTGACTTGCTCTTCAAATGTCATGTTTTATTCTATGATCAGCTCCTGGTATGGAATCAACACTCTCAGCAACCAGTTTTGAGACTTACCGAGCACACTGCTGCTGTGAAGGCCATTGCTTGGTCACCTCACCAAAGCAGTCTCCTTGTGTCCGGAGGTGGAACTGCTGATAGGTGTATTCGTTTTTGGAACACTACAAATGGCCATCAATTGAACTGTCTTGACACTGGGAGCCAGGTTTATTTCCTTAGTCCATTTTTTAGTCCACTGAGACTTTGGGTGGCAAATTTCCCAAAAGGAGTTTGTTTTACAAACTATTTCCGTAAATGGGGCTCTTTCTAAACTATTTCCTGTATGGTGTCATTTTTTACGTAAAAGCTATACAAATCGCAGAAAGCATTGGCGAGTTCGGGCTGAGGGTAACACGTGGCATTGGTCTCGTCAGTACCACCAGCGATTTGAGCTTCATGGGACTCGCCAGTGGGATTGGCGAGTTGAGCAGGTTGGGAATTGCCAACTCTATTGGCGAGTTGTGCTGGCTAAAACCTTTGGATATTTTTTATTAATAATATCCTAATATATGGCGTGTCCTTGCACTACCGTTTTTGTGAATCCCTCGTTGGCAGCAGAGATACAATGCGGCGTGGCTCATTATCTTCTCTTTTTTATTGTGAATCTTTTGATCAGAACAAACAAGAAGAACCTGCACCTTTCATATCATTTTGAAATGCAATTTGGTTTTTAATAAATTCCTTTTAAAATAATCATGGAATAATTTAAAGAAATATTTTTTTGTCATTTTTTCCTTTTTGATCATAATTACAATATTAATATTAAAAAAAGTTGGGACGTAAGTGAGAGGTGCCTGCCACTTCACTTCATTTTATTTTTTTTTACAGTGTTTGGTTGACTCTTGTATACTCATTAATAACCATTATTGTATTTTTTAACTATTTTTCAGAGAATTTAAAAATAATTATTAGCTCTATCCTTATTTATGCTTTGAATTTGATTTAATTATGTTTTTAATTCCTAAAATTTAAAATAATTTTAATTCTTGTAATTTAAAAAAAAATGTTTTTAGTCCTTAAAAGTAGACATTGTTGGCAGAGATTATTAAAAGGAATGTCATGGCACTGTCAACATATGTTTTTAATATTTTATATATTCAGATTAGTTAGTTAATGATGCTGGATAAATTAATAACAGGTTAAAAACATAATTCATTAAAAAATATTCCGTGTATATATTCCTCAAACTCTTTAATTAATGACATTATAAAGCACTCCCAATCTGCGGCACAACTCGCCAGTAGTCGCCAGTAGAGTTGGCAATTCCCAGCCTGCTCAACTCGCCAGTCCAACTGGCGAGTCTCATGGAGCTCAAATCGCTGGTGGTACTGGCGAGACCAGTGCCACATGTCACCCCCAGTCCGAACTCGCCAATGCCTTCTGCGATTTGCATGGCTTTTACGTAAAAAATAACACCATACAGGAAATAGTTTGAAAAGAACCCCATTTACAGAAATAGTTTGTAAAATAAACCCCTTTTGGAAAATTTGCCACTTTGGGTCCATATTCAAACAAGAGAGCATCTCAGCTTATTTAATGCATGAAATATGCAGGTCTGCAACCTTGCTTGGAGTAAAAATGTGAATGAACTAGTAAGCACTCATGGGTACTCCCAAAATCAGATCATGGTGTGGAAATATCCATCATTGTCAAAGGTACTTTACTTTTCACAATTCTAGATACTTTAGAGAAATTACAAGCTGAAAATGTGTTATGTCTTAACCTTATGGACAAATTTTGATTAGGTTGCAACTCTAACTGGCCACAGCATGCGAGTGCTATACCTTGCAATGTCTCCTGATGGCCAGGTACTAATAATGTCCCCTAAACCCTAAATCTTTCATTTTTGTAACATTTTTTAACTTTATGTGGAACAATTGCAGACAATAGTAACTGGTGCAGGAGATGAGACTCTACGGTTTTGGAATGTTTTCCCATCAATGAAAGCACCTGTAAGCATTGTGACCAATTTCAATTATGATTCTTATTATTCTCTTCAGTGCTTTGCCTCTCCCATTCTTATAAGTTTCCCCTTTGTGTCTGTGTCCTGTGTTTCATTTTGTTTTCTTCAGGTCCCGGTTAAAGATACAGGCCTTTGGTCACTGGGGCGCACACAAATTCGATGATCCATTTGATGTGTCATACCAATAAGGAAGAAGATGAGGAAAGAAAGCTATCTCAATAATTTGTAATTAATATCTGTATATGAAATAATATTGGTTTACATTTACTTGTCATATAATAGGTTTCAATTCTTTGTAAAGTTCTCAATATCGTCATTCTCATTGTAAAGTGTGTAACATATATCAAACACGGACATATAGGAACTTATAAATTGTAAAGTCTGCATCTAAATTCAATTGACTCGTTATAATAATGGTTTCAATTCATTGTAAAGTTCTCAGTATATCAAACACAGACATAGGAACTTACAAATTGTAAAGTCTGCGCATCTAAATTCAACCGTTTAGTTGTTATAGTGGGTTCCAATTCATTGTTTTCTTATATTGGTATTTGTTCGACGTTTAGTTGTTATAGTGGTTCCAGTTCATTGTTTTCTTATATATTGGTATTTGATTTGACAACGCCAGAAATCCAATTCTATTTTTTTTTTATACAAGAAACTCAATAAAATTAGCTAAAATAAAATAATTTTTTCTATAAACTAAAATTGAAATTAGCTTACATCAAACCTCAACTTTAGTTGCTTTTAATTTTTATATATCAATATTTTTTTATTAAAATTTCTTTATATAAATTTATTTTCGCATTAAGACTTTTAATTGTCAAACCTCAACTTTAATTGCTTTTAAAATTTTCTTATTATATCAATATTTATCATATAAAAATTTCTTTCTAAATTGATATTTATTATATTAAAATTTCTATTTATAAAATATTTATTGTAATTTTTTTCTTTTTACTTTAGTTCTCACTTGCAAACCTCAACTTTAATTGCTTTTAAAATTATCATTTTATAAATTTTTTTCTAATTGAACTATAAAAAAAACTCATTTATTGCTTGTGATGCTTGTTAGTTATATTATAAATGAGTTTTTATTCTTAGAGGTGAGAATACTTTTGTTATACTTTTATATAGCCACTTTATTATTATTTAGAATTTTTATATTTTTTTAAAATATTCTCTAAATTTAATATTCATTTTGAAATTTAATTTTCGAGGTAGTTATTGAACTATATTTCAATTTGATTATATTTATTTTTAAAATAAAAATAGATTAAAAGTATGTTATTTTTTTATCAGCATATTTTTTATATAAAATATTCTCCATCCCAATAACATGATAATTAAAATGAAATGCATGCTTATAATATTTATATTATCACTTTTAATGTAGTTATATAAGCGAAAAAATAGAAAATAAAAGAAAATTACGACCATATTTTGTAATCTTTAATCAAGCATTTCCACGTATATAAATGAGAGAGGTTAATCTATGGGTCAAAGTTGGTAATTAACTAATTCTATGATTCGAATTCTTGACACTATTGGTTATTTTCATGAGTTAACAATTTACTAATTACTACCTTTTTTTTAGTTCACTAATTACTTAAGGTCAATTGTTATTAAAATATTTTGACATTATTAAAAAAATATAAATATTATTTTTCTATTCAATAATGAAAATATGCTACACCAATCAACTGCTTCTTTAGAAAGCCATACAAAAACGATTTTCTGATTGAAAAAATTTTCATGGGGCACGTGCACATAGAACTTCGTGTAAACTGCGGATAAGGATCCCGGAGGAGGGAGAATATTCGTCCTTACAAGCACAATGTCCTCAAGTCCACCTTGTCTTCATCTACTTTTTATAAAGTGAAATCATAGCCACAACTCACAATAATTGTGGACCCATATATAGAAGTATTTTGTACGATAGGTTATGGTTTCAATTTTTATTACACACAACAAAATAACTAATAAGTGATCAATTATTATTCATTCGGTAAAGATCAATTATTAATCAAGGACTGCAAAAATAAACAAACAACATAGTAACAAGAACCAATTCAGCAAATAGGAAGTAAGTATCAAACAAGTGGGAACAGTTATTTCCATAAATGAAATGAAAGATAATAGAACTTTTTCACCTTTCCTTTGGGCTGTCATGTTCTATGTTCTTTTTACATTTCTACATACATTCATAAATGTAAAAGAAATCAAGAAAAAATCAAAGAAAAGCATAAGTTCCTGTTAGAACAATCTTATTGCGTCAAATCATTTACAAATGCCAACCCTGCATGCAATTAATGGCCGGCAAAGAATTTGGTGTGAGAATATTACATGAAATTGAATCAAATCAAAATGTACAAGTTTTGTCCTCCTCTTTTCCTGTCAACACCACCACTCCTTTCTACACCATCATCACAAGTGATTGGATACCTTCACCTTCAACACACACAAGGTCTTTCAGCTGAGGCTTCTGTAATCTTCAAGGTTCCTGGTCCAGCTTGATGCTTGCCATGTTGCTTGGCTTGGTGCTGAGACCAGAAGGCATGAGCAGCCAAAACTCTGTCCAAGAGCTCCTGAGGTACTGGTTCTCCCCTCCTCTGTTGGGGGGAGATTGTTGCAGTGTGCACTAATGTTTTCCATTTATCCTGTGTGCACATAAAGTAGCAATTAAGCAATGCTAATAGCATTAGAACACCTATGCCCTTATAACCCAACTAACCATAAAATGGATTGAATTAACTCAATTGGCCAATCTTTTTTTCTTAAATATTTATATTTTATATTGCAAACACGAGGGATTTCATCATCTACAGAAAATAAGCACAATATTAAAGCTATCACCCATACAAAAACCATTAGAATGATAACCATAAAACAGAAATGGACTATATAGGTATCAACTGAGAATCTCTAAAGGATAAAGCAGGAACCATGATATCAATCAAAATAATCATAAGGGCAATACCAAATTAGCCATAACCAAAAGTAACTCCAATGCCATTTTTTATGTATTATCCTTCTAGAGGTCAAACCATGTAAAATAACCCACATGTTAAAGGGTACTTTGTGACTAGAGGGGGAAGGAAAGAAATAATGTACCTTTAAGTCTACATAAGTCCTATGGTCTGCATTCTCAAAAGCTCGCAACTTAACATCACGCCACCTGCACAGCATAAACATTATCAGCAAGCCAGTTTTGCTGTCTACTGTGGGTAAAGCTGATATTATTGATGACATCATACCTCCCAGTTCCAAGTTCCTCAACTGCGTGAACAAGTGCTTCTACCTCAGTCACAGAGAATGGTCTCCTGGTTCGACGCTGTACAAACTCAGAGCGCTTGGTTTTCTGACTCACAGGAACCACAGCTAATGTTTCTGTGGTAGCTGGAACAGCAACTATTGCTCTGGAATCAGGTGTTATTTTGTTAACTGTAGTGTCGGCGAGTGAAGAAGTGGGCTCATGGTTACTTTCAATTAGGTTGCCCGGATATGTCAGCAAGGGTGAGTCATGCAAGGTATCAGTAACTCCTGAATCTAAGACAGGAGTTTCTGTGGGCCTAGAAAATCAAATAATGACATTTAGCAATAGCATCAAAATAAAAAATTCGACTAAATAGAACTGAATCATTATTTCTACCCCATAAATTAACCTTGGTCATTTCCCTTCATAAACCAGCTATGGTGATAAAAAGAAACCTTTATAAAGTTTGGCTCACCATGTAGGCTGGGATGTTTCACATTGAGAAGAAGGATCACCAACACAAATAGTTGGAGAAGCTCGTAGTGAAGTGGGCTCCAACATGAAACTCAGGGTATCCAAATTTTCATTGCAAGATATACCAGTCTGCACAAGTGTTCTATTGTCATCTCTAACTTTTTTCCCCTGAAGAAGAACACCAACATGTGCACCACCTCCAAGTATAGCCATCACTGCCTCCATGATTGTCCTCTACAAAGAATATACAATGCAAAGGTTAGAGCCAGACAAGACTGCAAATGCATTAATGATGCTTTGACAACAGTAATGAATTATTAAAAAAATAGAAGTGAAACTATCTCTTTATTTTGCTGTCTTTATTTATACCTTTAGTGAACCAACAGTTGAAGTTTCAGGAACCTCAATATAAAGCTCTGGTATCCTTATAGACTTTATGCTAAACTTTACTGTTCACAAGGTATACAGAGCAAACATGTTACTATCAAGTGTAATGAACAATCAAGACAAGCACAATGATGAATATCAGAGAATTAGTTACCATGAGAATCCTTAGCCTTAAGTACATGCAATTTTGCAGATGAGCTAGGCTTGTCTGCATCCATCCCTTTCTGAGGTGAATTGGACACACTCTCACTACTGAATCCTCCATCAGAAGTTACCCCTGAAACCCGGTCAACGAATTTCCTCTTTTTAACAATGGCATTGTGCTGAGATCTTTCAAAACCGTAACAAGTTTTCCTCTTATGATAACGAGGTACTCCTAGATCTGCAAATTTTATATTACTTTCAGTGAGACACAATCAAACTCATAGACATAGCATGCATCAGATCAAATAATAGTATACTTGCTAGCACATTTATAAGCCACATTACCAGAAAGTTCACAGTCCTTCAACTTTGGAGCTGTCTTCCAGTATTTGGAAGACATCAAATTCCTGATTCTTCGGTGTGCAATGCGTCGTGGAGACCTAAAAGCCTTTGGTTTAGTGCAAACCCTTTTGCACCTTAAAAATTTTTCGTCATCATCTCTAAAACCTAACTTAATGCCATTCCCATACCTGGAAAAGGAAGCACTGGGAAAAAATTTCCTATGAAATGGAGATTTAATATTACTTTTCGAGTCAATTAGTGCAGGAGATACATACAATTCTAAGTGATCCTCCAAACTACACTTATCAGCTAAATTTGATCCCCGAATGCATGAACTTCCAGCCTCCTGTTCCCATTTAAATCCATTCTTTATGTTACCATGAGTGGACACCCTAAATTTTTCACGTGTTTCTACTAATCTATTAGAATAATTCCCAAATTTATTATCCCATTCGAAAATTTCAGACTTCACATCAGCTTCAGCTTTCTCACAACAGTCAGAACTATTATTAACTGAAACATGTCCAGTCTTGGTATGTGAAAGAGGTTTCTGACTACTTTTTTGTGAGGCTACCTCAGTCTTAAAAGTACTCTCTGCACAATTTCCCTGATGAATTTCCTCCATTTTTAATGGTTTAACTTCATCTTGTATATCTTGCTCAATTACACCTTGGCTGAAGGCAGGCTGATGATTTCCTTCAGACGCATTGCTGGAAGCAGAACTTTCACTCTCCTGCAACAATTGGCCAGCTAAAGATGCCAGTAGTTCAATAGCGCAAACTTGACCATCCTCAACTGCTTTGTTGAAAGCAACCCTCCTCTGAACAATTATATAAAAAAAAAAAGATCAAAATAGAGTTCAATGCACAAAAATGAAATACATAAAACAATTGCCACAATTGCATAAAGTACTTTGTACTTACTCTGGCAGATCTAGGAGCTTTAGGTATAACAGGAACTCGAAAGCCATTAAATCCATAATCTACCCTCTTCTTCAACACCATAGTTAAAACATACAGCTCATCCAATAACCAGAAGCATAAATACACCAGATTCTTTTGTCACTGTCAAAATATTGAAGACAAATATATCAAGTTAATTTTCACATTTTGCTAAACTTTGCAAATCAGGAAAGCAATGTCACAATACCACTGCAATAAGAAATTTGCAACTATTTCAAATCAATGATTACTTAATGAAAAAATATATATAGCCCAACAGTTATTGGTTCTTCATACACTACCACAAGGAATGCAACTTGAATACTCTAAACTTCAATTGAGAACTAGTGTGTGTTTCGAAACAGATCAAGGACATGGTCTTTTACATCAAAATGAACACTACTAATTTTAACTTTTTACTTTTTTTTCCACATCAAGGATGCAATTTGTTGGCTGTAAAATGTGTTTCCAAACACGCTAAACAACAATTTCTATTCTCATGGACTTATATAGGAGTTAATTAAACCATCGTACACCATGAAGGCAAAAATTCACAATATTTAATTTGGCCAACCAAAATAAATATGAAAAATAACAACTTAAAGAAGCAAGACGTCAGAGAAACCAAATCTGCCATAAAATCCATCTAACTGATCCAGTATAGAACAATTTATGTCCCAAATGAATTACATACGGAATAAACAAGGTCAGATTTAAAGGAATTCCAAAAACGACCCATTTGACTCACGGATTCAATTTCATTGAACAGGACATAACGATAAACAATTATAGAACGCACATAAAAGGGGTAGAATTGTAGAAAGTTGAATCCACATCACGGCAGTTACAGAAACAGGAAATTGATCACGTGAAAGCCGAATGCTAACAAGGATTCAGACGAATTCCATGGAACTGCAGGAAAAAAAAATTCCCGATTCAACAATCGTTCAGAGATGTCGGCAAATTAAAGAATTTTAAATAAACCCATGATCAAAAGTTCAAAATGAGAAAGAAACACACACATGGAAAGATCATAAAACTCAACATCATCATAAAATCAAAAACATGCTGCAATCAGTTTCTGGGTTCTAATTGTGCGAGATCAACACAAAACAATCAATTTCCAAAAACCTGAAGCACTTCTGCCAAATCGAAGAACCTGAACAACTCAACACAAAGTCCACAACCCCCCACCCCATTAAAAAAGATCATTTTTTTCTTGAAACGAACGAAGAACAAGTTGCATACATCACACACAACCAAATTTCCACGATCGGATCTTCAATTCTCAAATCAACAACACCCCATGCCCCCCCGCCCCCCAAGAAAAAAAAACAGAATCTTCAGGAGTAAGAGCAAAATTGCGTACAAGCAACCACAATTCTGTTCTCTGCATCTCCGAAATTCAACGAAAAAGACAGAGAGAGTTAACAAACAATCTCCACCACGCAACCATGATGAGATCGCACCGAGAAACGTGAGAAGAAAAACACAAAAAAAAAAGTAGAAGAAAAAAAGCGAAATTCAAAACCTCTGACAAATATAAAACCTCACCCACCAACTCACCTAAAAAAACAACATTCGAGCAACGATCCGAGGGAACAAACTACGATCAAGTAACGAACTTTCCGATGAAAACTGTTTACAAAATGCAAGAGATCTAATGGAATTCAGGAACTGAAACTATTTAAGTCCTCAACTTTCTCTCTCTCTCTTTCAGGAACTTGAAATTTTCATTTTCATTTTCATTTTCATTTTTCTTTTCTTTTTGTGAGATGGAACGAAACAATAGATAGATAGAATAATAGATAGATAAACCCACCAATACCGTAAACAAAAACCATGCAACAGTGGCCTTAAACCCTTTATATCTCATGGTTTTGACCACACAACCGGACCAGCCGGTTAAATGGTATATATCACCGACTATAGCAGGTCACCTTCCCCCACCAAAAAACCCTCTTTAGACCCATTCTTAACCCCTCAACCCAACCCAACCTCCCTTTGGCTTGTGTTCCCTGGTGCCACGTGGAAGCCTCACTCTTCCTTGGACAGGATTAGAAAACATGGGGGATTTGGCTTTTCCTATGAAGGGGTAGACTCAAGAGTGTGTAATGTCCATTATTATTAGCTTCATTGCTTATCCCTTTTAGTGGTCCATCTTTTTTTGCATTTCCTTTTTTTTAGTTCATGTGTTAATGATTTTTGTGACTGTAAGGGAATTCATGTTTGGTTCAGTTTAGTTATTATTATGGTCCTTTACTTACTTGCCTTTTCAATTACTGTTTTTCTAGAGTCTTTTTTTCTTTATATGTTTGTGGTTCTGAATAAATATACTACACAATACTGTGCAATAATTTGGTGTTCATAGGTCATCATCACAATATTTTTAGTTTTAGATAAAGAAATAATGCCGCTGATGACTGGATTTTCAATCCACGGACCCATCCATTGCAATTTCTGGTATCTTCCTCGTCGTATAGAAAATAGAGTTAGAAAAATGTTAACTGGTGTTTTACTGATTAAGGAACTAAACTTTTTTTTTATTAAAATACATAAAATAAATTATGTTTTTTATAATTTTTTATTTTTTATGATTTTTATAATAATAAATATTTTTTTTTTAATTTTTTAATTGATAGCCTTAAAAGACTGATTAATAAAACTCATAGAATTATATATAAAATAACAATAAATATTACTACATTTTGGTTGGGAGTATAGTGTTCACACATCCTTTTAAACAGATGATGTTATAAAATATAAATATAAATATAGTATACACTCATATGATGTATGTTTCAAATGAAGAAGAGGTTAAATTATAAGAGGAAAGTGAATAAATAATTTTTAGTTTATATTTAAGATAATTAAATAAAGTTATCAAATTAAAATAATGTAATTAATGTAAAAAAGTTTCTTTTTAAAATTAATTAACTTTTAAGGAGAAACAAAATTAGGTAAAAGGAAATTTTGACTCCCTTTTTCTCTCTTTGTCTAATCAAATACACGAGAATTTAGAAAATTTTCATATTTGCAAACTACATTGATTAATTAATTATTATTTTCACATTTCTAGGTTTCTCTCTTCAGTGCTCAAGGTTGAAAGTACAAATTAGATTACACCAAAAAAGTTAGTACGGGAAGCACAATATGCAACCATAAGAGAATTTCACGAAAAAAGAAGTTAATTATTTCATTAATGCTTTAGTTTTTCGGGGGGAATCGCATTGCGTCCAATACTGCAGTGGTACTTGAATGGTTAAATTAAGTTAAAAAGGTTGTAACAATTTGTACAAGTTTAATTTGAGATTTAAGGAGTGTTTCCATAAAAAAAAAAAATATTTAAGGAGGGTTTGTTTTTCAAATATATATTTCTAGAAATAATATCTCTGAAAATATTATTCTCATCATAGATGATTAATAAATACTTTTAATTTCTGGAAATGTCTTTAAATACATTTTAATTTTAAAATAAAAATATTGAATAAATAAATGAAATGAAATAAGAGAAAAGTGAAAATTTATTTTGAAATTTCCATGAGAATATAAGATTTCTCACCCCTTTAGATGAGAATAGGAATATGAAGAAACATATTTAATATGAATTCCTTGAAATGAATTATGTCAAAAAAATATTTTTTTAAAAATATAAAAATATATATTCTTGTCTTTAAATAATTTATCTTACTTTCATATGTTAAAAATGGATGTAATAATATTGTTAAAAATAGTGTTCAATATCAAGTTATGCATAAATTACTTTTATATTGTAAAAAGAGTTACTAATAACATTTTATATTAATAATAGAAGTTAAAGTAATAATTTAAGCTGAAATATGTTAAATAGAATTTAATAAAAATAAAATTCATTTTTAAAATAATATAACATATATAATGATTATGTAAGATTAGTTTATAGATTTAAATTATGATAATAAATTAAAAATAATTGTGAAACTGAACCACAAAAGATTGACTTTTTAATTTAGATTTAATGTTATATTTAAATTAAACTAAACTGAATTACATCTTTATTTTATGTTTGTTTTATATGATTTTTTATCTAAAAATCAAATCAAATGTCACAAGGATCAATCCCATAATTCCATCGAATTTGATGATATATTATTTAATTTAAAATTTTAAATATTTATTATTTTTAATTTTGATCTTATTAGGTGTTCTCATGGAACTATATTATATATATTATTATATATATGTGTGTGTAATCTTTAACTTTACATATAAATATAATATTTATGCAGCCAAAAAATATAATGATAATTGTATTAAAATAATTAATAGTAAAAAAGATATAATAATAAATTTCACATTTTTTTACTTATTTTATAAATATTATATCATTAAATTCACTTACATAAAAACTATAGTATCTAACTATTGACAAATAAAAAAGGAATAAACATGATGAAAGTCACATAAAAAATGAGTCACATGAATAACTTAAAAAATGATTTAATCTAAAAAAAATTTATTTTTTCTATTATTCATTGAATTTTTTTTTTCACATGACTTCGTTATGTTTATCATTTTTTTTATTCAAACATTATGAGTTTGTAATTTTGAATATAACTGAATTTAATGAAATAATTTTCACGTATCAAATTGATAAAAAAAAATATTCAAAATTATGTCCCACATAAAAAAAATGATAAATACTTCAAAATAATTATTTTAACTTAGAAACACATCAAATTAAATTTAAACTTCTAAAACATAAAATGATTAAATTAACAGAAATTAAGACATAAGAGACCAAACATATAATTTATCCTTACAATTTTGAGACTAGTAATTCCTGCTATTAAACAAACATTTTGGTCTCCTAAAGAAAAGTAAAAGAATTTGTAATTACATACAAGTTGATGACATTGACGATACACTTTTTATATAAAAAAAAACCGTTAAATATATTTCATTAATGAAATGGAAAAAAGAAAATGAATGGCTGGAAAATTGGGTAGATCATGTGGTGGAAAGAAAAACGAGGGGCGAAAAAAGTTGTTGGCGGTTATTTATCGATACCATACCATACCATACACTAACATACGTATAACAATTTCGTGTCAACGTATGTCTGCAGTTATTAACATTTTTTTGTTTTATTACTTCATCTTATCCGTGCTGTGACTCATTGACATCACTTTCTTGCGGGTCCCACCTTCTTTTATTGTTCCAAACGTGTCAATTCCTCAATTACCTTTCGGGTCAAACATAACAACCCCTGGCGGGTTTGGGTCCTCCGATGGGTCATTCGTTGCTTTGTGCTTCTTCTTAGATCTTTCATGTTCTTCTAATAAATATATCATTATTTATACAAATATTTGGTTACCAATGCTTAACTAATGGAAAACAAGGAACCGGGTTCAGCAAGTTTTCCTTAACTTTGATCTTGTGTTAGAGAAGCGTACAAGCTACAAACTATGCACGTCGTCTTTTTTTTTTTTTTCTTAATTACACGTCTCTTAAAAATTTTAAAAAATTACACATACTTTTCTTTTTTCTTAGATTTGAATACATCTAAACTTATATATATTATGGTAGAAAGTGTTAAGTTTTTTTAACTTTTTTACATCAGTTATACATATAAACAATATAAAAAAATTTAAAAACATAACACTTTCTACAATAACATACATGTATGTTCGCATGTACAGGAACATAGCTTTGAACAAAAAAATAATTGTTTTAAATTTTGCAAATAGATAATTTATTTTACAATGACAGATTTCAAACATTTTTTATATTTATGAGGACAAAAATCATAATCCAACTTTTTTTAATCAAAATTGTAACACTGATGACTTGTTACTATCAAATATTTATATATCATTTAAAGAATTTGTGTAAGTTTTAAAAACTGAAGGAAGACATTTGTAATTTTCTTAAACATGAAGGGAGACATATGTAAGTTTTACAAAAAAAAAAAGGAAAGACATATGTAATTTATTTTTTTTCTTCCTCTTCAATTACTTTTTCCCTCTTCGTTCAATCTTGTTCCGTTTTTCGACCAACTCCGATTGTGAACCAAGAAACCACCACCATCAATCGCCTCCTCTTCATGTCCGCAACAAAACCCCTTTGATTTTAGTCTTTGTCGTCATGAGGCAAATTTCAGCCACCACGTGTCACCGTCATTTGTTGCGGAAACCAATTTTCGACTGCCATTGACTGAATCAGAAAGTTAATCGACAGAAAAATTCTACTTGCCTTCCACATCATAACCCACCGACCAAGTTCTCCATTCACTGTCGTCACCATCTTCCATCGTGCGCCACCACCCTTTGCTGTAAGTGGCGATTTCTAGTCACTATTACCAAGCTTCAATCTCCATGTTGTTCTTCTACTTGGTGAGATGAGGTTTTCTTGCACATAACTTGTCTATACAAACTTCTCTTTGAAGGCAAATTCAATTTTCTACTATACAACTTAATGTTTCATTGATATCTGGCCTGTTTTGGCTTATTAATTTTAGCCTTTTAGGATTGTTTTGATGATTGTAGCTTTTGTCATGTGTGGTGGTTAAACGATGTTCATTTGTTTGCTTCTGTCCATGGTGGTTTGCTTCTATCTATGATGGTTAAGTATTGTTTTAGCTTCTGCCATGGATAGATAAGCCTTGATTGCTTATGTCCTAAGTGTTTAAGCATTATTTAACTTATGCTTTTGATAATTAAGTTTTGATGATTTGAGCTTTTGTCAAGTGGCCTTGTTGTTGCCTTTGCTTGGTGGTTAAGCTTTGATTTGTTTCTTTTGGGCTTTGATGCTTGCAAGATCGAGGAGCCCGATGTTGGTCAAAGACTTCTAGGAACTATGCACCATGACTGCACCTACATTTTGATTTGTTTCTATATTTCTGTTTTGGCCGATGTATTTTCGGCTTGTTTAGCTAAATTTTAATTTTTAGACTTTATTTCCTCTTACTTTGATGTAGATGCATTATTATTAGAGATATAGGATTAGTGACTATATAGGCCAAAAAATACACATTTTGTAACTAATTTGTTCATTTGAATATTATCCCAATATTAACCACTTTTTCCTTTTCTCCATTTTTCTCTCTTCCACTTTTTCCTTTTCTTTATTTTCTTTCCTCCGCTATCTGCTTCTCATGAATTATAAGATTGTATTAGAGCATATTCAAGATTAATTCAAAGGACATGAGAGAGTGTATTGAAAAAAAAAATTAAGAAGTATTGGACGTGAGGGAATGCATTGGAAAAAAATCAAAATCCCACATTGACTAAAAATAAAGTCAAGATAGAGTATATAAGTGAGTAATAATTTTCACTCCTTAAACTAACTAGAGTTGAGTTAGGTCAAAATCGCACATTTTAAGATCTATAATACTTCGATAGTCATATCATCTTCTACAACTCTATTGTTTCAAAATTGATCCTTTCTTTCTCCTTTGGGAAAAAAAGTCAAGTTTCTAATTTTCATAAATTGGAAAGATCATTGATAAAACATAACTATAATAGATATCTAACTAACTAGAGCTCAAACATGAATACTAATAAGAGGAGATGCTGCCAAATTTGATCTGATATTTTCTTCACTTCTGAAATAATTTACACGTGACGATGTGAGCTATATAAGTATGTAAAAAGTTGCCACAATTTATATAGTACTCATTTTCTAGCAGCATGTTTTTACTCTAATATGAAAGTCATTGTGCTTTTAAATATACAAAATCATAGATCAGTCATATGGAAGGTGTTCGGAAGGATTTAGCACTTCCAAATGTGGTGGACGATTCAAGCGGCAAGGATGACTCCAGCAAGCGGCAATGGCTTCTTGTGAGCATCAAGACATGCTGACACTCTGATATATAATTAAGTTAATGAGTATAAGACATGAAAAGTGAAGTTTACATCTATAATTGTGACATGAAATGTATGTATCATACAATCAGTAGATGACCCTTTGAAAATTAAGTTATGAGTGTAATAGGTGAATAATGAGGTTTATATTTATACTTGTGGAATGAAATATCTTATACAGTCGTAGATGACGGAAAAAATAGTTATTATTGTGAACCTTGAGTCATGTGATAAGCTCAAAATGGATCCAAAATAGAAATATATTATTATATATGAACTCGGATTAAGTGTAATCTAAATGATAATTTTTAGACGAATTTTGGAAAGGTCCAACAATATAAATGTTGACCTCGGTCAATATCAAAAGCATGAAAACTAACATGTATTCATGTACAATGAACCTTATCATAATGAAGACTAAAATTTTCTCATTGTTACACCAAAATATTATATAGGGATTGTTTGAGTAAGTTAATATAGAAATAATTCTAAGAAAAAAAAGTTTGTGTATAAGTTAAAATTAGTTATTCATTAATTAACCACAAATTTAAAGGATAAGGTTATTTATCCAATTATGTCAGTGGAAATCTTAACTAGATTTGAAACAATAAAAAATGAAACTCCATTTTTTCTTTCATTGTGAAATTATTCAACGCAATTTCAGCATTAAAATATTTATTTTACTAAAATCTATAAAAAAAAAAACCTCAAATACATTTATGCAGAGGAAAAATAGTTTTAAAAAATACAAATCAAACAAGCGCTCAATTCCTCAAAGCTTGGATCTGTCACTCATGATAAAATCTAAAGAAGTACTCAATATTATATACGATGAGATTTTGACTAACTAATAACGGTGAGATTTAATATTCTTAATGAAGAAAAAAAAACTTTGACACGAAATTAAAAGTAAACCTTTTATTTTCATTGTTCTCCCCCATTACCCAAAACGAAATTATAAAAAAACGAAATAACATTTAAAAATAAGCTAGAAATTAATAAAATAAAACTTGTATAAATATAAATTTATTTTAAATCAACTTATAAACTATTTAATATAACTTATCAAACACACCATAGGAGTGACAAGGACAGATATGAATTTATGTTAATTAAGGATTATATGGACATCTCCAAATCCTCCATATGATTTGCGAGTACTTTTATTATCCGTCTATTGCCTTAATTAAGGAATACCACGTCACGACTCACCAGCGTATACACCAAACGAGACAGGACAAAAGTATTCGACGGTAATAAATTTGTCACGTGCAATATTTTTAAACTTAACATGAGCAAGAGATAAATGGGTTTCTTAGACCAATTTAATTATGTTTTTAATCTCTAAATTTTTACAACTTTTCATTTTTAGTCTTTGAATATTAAATTAATTAGTTTTAATTTTTTATGTTTTCATTCGTTAATAATTTTAGTTCTCACCATTAAATATGTTATTAAATGGTAATGTAAATATGATGGGACATACCTTTTATGACAGTTAGTTTTTTTACATCTTCAAAACTGTCAAAAAAATGTTTAGTTATCAAGGATTAAATAATTTTTTGGGACTTTTGACTGCTATAAATTACTTCATTTTTGTAAATTCTACACTCTGCTTCACAGTAGAGTTTTTCCCATAAATTACTTTGTTAAACTTATTCATGTAAGAGTTTCAATAGTGTACTTATTACATTGTTTTCTTCTTTTTCTAGCTCTATCTAATTAATAATTATATTTGTTTAATTTTTTAACTAATAACCATAGTTGATGTCATCTATGAAGTTGGGGTTGTTCCGGATCCCACCCAAATTAATGTCAAACTCTTTAACCGTTCGTTATAATGCCAATTTTAGTAAAATAAAAAGACATTCTTGTTTAGGGTTCAATACTCATTATTAATTAAAAATGATGAAAAATCTAATGTCGGAGTTGTCAAAGCGATTGCTCCTATAGCTTTTTGAGTTGCTCTCTAGCGAGTTCTTTGATGACAATGAACACTTTATAGATTGGTTTGTGTGTGGCTGATCCTCAGAGGTCCCTCGTTCTTGTGTGAGGTGAAGGACAATCTTGTGCTTCCTAATCCAACGATGAAGGTCTTTGTGGCAGCATTTGCCCTTGTGGCCGCAATGGCCGCCCTTAAGGCTTCTGACTCCATGGGAGGAGAAGACGGAGTTCAACTTTGTGATTGAGGGTGTGCTGAGCAATGCGGGAATCACAATGATTAAGGATTGCGGTTAAGGGATTTTCAAGGAATCTCATTCTTGAAGATTTTTTTTTATGTTTCACCTTACTAAAGATGAATAATCCAAATGAATCATATTATCTTTTTTTATGTAAATTAATTTGTTACTAAAATATTGGTTTAGATTTATTGGGTACTTAGATCTAGAATATTCTTATGGGAGGTGAAGTAAAGTAATTTATGGAACTTTTAATTGTCAAATTATTTAATGATATATTGATTTGATTATAAAGACTAAAATGAATGAAGGATGAAAATATTAAGAATTAAGACTGGTCAAATTTTTTATTCAAAAACTAAAAGTAAAAGTTTAAAAAACTTTAAAGAATAAAAACATAATCAAAACCTTGTTAAATTTGAACGTTTTGAAATTAATTTTGAGAGTTCTGGTCTTTTTAATTGACAAAGTCTGCAAGCATTAAAATAATTTGCGTTTAATGCATGTGCTGATTCCAGATTCCAGATCGCATACCAAACCCCATTGAAAATTAACAAAAGACCCAAAATTAAATATCTACCATGAGGATGAGATGACTCTTACGTTACCTTCCCTGACATTAAATTAAATTAACACGTACTTATAGATAAACAAGGTCAATTTCAGTTGTTGGCTTGCTGCTGAGATGTTTCGTTGCACATTTGAGCTTGACTTGACTCTAGAATTCAATGTTAAGCAAGCCTATATGTATTTGTCAAACGGTTTCAGATATAAATGACATTTTTAATAAATAAAACATTTAAAATACTAAAACTTTTTAAATTTTTTGAGTCATTATCTCATTGGTATAAAATATCGATCAGCTTTGACAATCATTAATTCAATTAAAAAAATCTATCCGATTATCTTTCATAAAATTTTGGAGATATAAGATTGATTCAGTGATTGAAAAAAAAAAAAAGATGAAAGGAGAAGGGATAAAAAGAGAAAATTGTGTTTGAATTCTCCAAATTGATATTTTTAACCTGATAAATTAGAAAGAAAAAAAAAATTCTTTCTTAGAATCTCATCTTTCGGATTGTTTTTCTCATCGGAACTCAATTTCAAACGTACCAACAATGTCAGTGAATTCCATATAACTCTACCATTATTAATGTTAGCATTATTCAGATAGTAATATTTTTTTAATTAATGAGGTGTTAAATTAAAAGAAAAGTGTGTGCATCCAAATATTTGGCCAAAATTAAACCATTTAGAAAAACTTCAAAACATATTGTCAATCAGTATTATCTTTTCAATGATTAATAAAATACTATCGATTTGTGTTAATGAAATTAACTATATGAAGCAAATTAGTGAGTTTCAAAATCACATAATGGCATTAAGCCAAACCAATGGGACAAATTGAATTCAACCTTAAATTCAAGGACGAACCTCTTTATCATAACATTTATTGTTATCATGATTGCGAGTTACTTAACTATGCCCTTTTTTAGGACCTCTTTCAATAAAATATAGTTGATGAAAGAGTTCCTTGTACAACAAATATAGAAGTTGGTTATGCTACTTTTTCCTAAAGCGGTAGCTGGAAGCTGAAGAAAGGAATATGGTGATTGGTGAAATTGAAACTTTTGTCAATTAAGTTAATTTGGTGGGCTGTAATTACGAGATGACAGAGAATAATCCCGATATGAATAAATAACTTACTCATCTCTTAGATGCTACGATCAAGATTAGGATAATGTATGCACAAAAAGTTCTGTGTAGGAAGCTTTTTTATTTTTGGGGCATTGAAGCAAAGAACAAAAATACAAACTACACACAGGGTATCATTTCACCTAGCCATGTCATACATTTTAGTATCCTCAATTTGTGGAGTTAGATGCCTGTGTTTATTTACTTTGATAACTTTCTACCCAATAATTATACTTGCATATTTTATATTTATAATTGGGGTAGGGTAGCATACTGTGTACAATGTATTCTGACTTCTTTAATCTATCACGAATAAAATAATGTGTATTCACAATGTGGTGCTAATTTTTCTAGTACAAACTAGAAAGATATGTTCTTCTATAAGAATATCATAAGAAGCATTGAAATCAGATTGCCATTAGAAGGATAGAAAAAAGGGCAATAAAGATTCCGTTGTAATTAAAGAAAAGTTTGTTTTGTTATGTGATGAGAGCTGGGAAGCACGTTCCAAAAGTGTAAGTTTTCTCGGTGATCACACAATGGGAAGCAATTTCAACCAGGATTCTCATTGAAATTAATGATCTTGCCTAGATCTTTCAAAAGATATAAAAACACATATAATATATATAATTAATAGATATTGGATTAAAGGAAGCTAGTTAAGTATAGTTGAGAGAGAAGGTGTATCATGTTTCATGTTTGTAATGGGTTTGATTTCCCAATTTTTTTCCCCCTAAAACAAGTTAGCATGTGATAACTGGTGAATACAGCATGTCTCCGTTTGCTCCGCCAGCTATTTGTCCCCTGGATACATAGATATGAGAGAGAAACTGAAAAGGGTCACTGGCTAGCGTGATCCACAAGGTTGGGTATATGGGGCGGCAAAAGAGGCACACATATAATTTATATTATATGATATGATGCAGTAAAGACAACCATATAAAAAAAAGTCACTGGTTTAACCAAAGCCAACAATAAGGCCATCTATTTTTTTCCCCACAAAATCTGCATGTTAAATTAGTAACCCATTATTGTTAATTTTACTAATAACAACTGTTCAAACCATTTCTTTTAGAGACCAAGTTCCATAGTTTGGAACATTCTAGGTGACAAGTCTCTCATCTGACCAAGCCTCAAGCCTTTGAGGCCAAGATGGAAACCTTTGCCCAACATCATCACATAAGGGGTATCTTGGAGATACAAAGTTGGCTTAATGGTTGAGAAAGAATAAAACAAGGAAAGAGAAAGAAATTACGAGTTCGAATCTTCCAATTGATATTTCTAATCATCTAACATTTATCAATAAAAAAATATACTCAAGACTTAGATCTCACTAGGATATAATTCTCACTTATTCTAACCAAGTCAAATGTCATGACTTGAATCATAATCACAATCATCACATAATGTTTCCTCAAATAATGATGTTCATCCTCATGTCCATCGTCTAAGTTTGAGCCTTTGAGCTCAATTAATCAAATGTCGCCTTAGACCATCATCTCAATCCTCATGTCTTTCATTTAGGTATGATCTTGAACCTCATGTCTCTCATTTAGGCAGGCCTAGGGCAGCCATTAGAAGGTGAATCATGACCAAAATAGATAATGGCAAGAATGCTCCATTCTCATTAGTCTTTCAGCAACTACAGCTACTTTATCATTTCATAGTTTCAAAGAACTGGTGACAAATTAAATTCATTTAACATCTCTCAACCATATATCAAGGAACTTCCACTAAAAGTTGGATTTAAGAAAGATAAGGATTGATTTATTCTAGTTATTCGTTTATTTTCTTAACGAACTTATAAATGATATTTAACGAACTTGGGATATATTATTTAGAATATAATCATGTATATCAACTTAACTCCCACAAAAAAGTACAGATGTTCTGCTAATTAATTCTCCCTCATTTTGAGACTTGCTAAATTTGACTTACAAACAAAAGAGTTACTTGAAAAATACGCATGCCTAGTCAAGTTGATATTGGCGGTGGTTGAATTTGGAATTGGATCGCTAACAGTTACATCTTTGCTATGTTTACGTCTGCGTGTAAGCTTTAAATTAAAATTTGCATGCATCAGTGACCAAAATGACGAAGGAAAGTAGCAGTGCATGTGATCCAAGATTCTTGGCCATTTTGCTCACCCAATGAAACCTACGTTATCTAGAATTCATTGTTTTTTTTATCGAAAAAAATCAAAAGATATATATATATATATATATATATATATATATATATATATATATATATATATATATATATATATATATATAAGGTACCAAAAATACCAATTGAATTACATACAAAAAGCCCCTGGTCATACTATATTTATCAATAAGGTGTATCTAGAATTGATTGTGAATGCAGAATTAGTTTGCCTCCTTCAGTCCTTTTCATAGGAAAACGAATAATAGTTCTGACATTTCAATGTTTAGTTCGGTTGTTATTGTCAAGAGATATGTTACCACTTTCTTATATTATTAATTTGGTAATGTATACTTCTTTAAAAAAACTAATAATTATACAAATAAACCAACATTTAGATCCAATTTCCAATGAAAAGTAAAGTCTTAATAATTTTCGTAATAAAAATTCACATTGAAAGTAATTTTCGTCACATGTGAAACTTTAATTTTAATAAGGAAACAACACATATGACGAGGGTCACCACGAGAAATGTTGTAATACTCGTATAAGAGAAAAAGAAATTGTTATTATCATTTTAATTTTTTAATGTAACATTAATTTTTTTCCACTTATATCTCATAATATTAAATATTAATGCTAGAAAATAAAACCTATAAATGATTTAATGATGATATATATTCTCTGGCAAAAGTAACTTTATCAAAAGAGCTAAAATATAATTGTGAATCTATTTATATATTGAGGTAAAATACTATTAAAGAAAAATATAGTAAAAAAAATAATTAACTAATTATTTATTTTTAAAACCATAAATGTTTCAAAATCAATTAAAACAAAAATATGACATACAATGTGAGAGAAAAAATACTAGTAATAATTTTGTTATGATTTCTTCAATCAACTTATCCCATAGATTATTTGTAATATTATTACAGGAAATAAATGTTGCCCCTTACATTTACCGAAGGAGCAGGGGAGTTTAGAATAAAAAAAGGGAAAATTGTAACCACAAATCAAAATACTCTCTCTAGTAAACGAGTGATTTTTTAATTAACATATAGATTTTTTATATTAATTATTTTTATATTTTTAATTTATTGCGAGGTTTGCTAATGAGGCACTCGCTCATTCTCTATGCAAAGTGAATATATTTGTTGATTTATTAACAATATAAATCACATTGATAGTAAAAAAATATTTCTTGAATTATGAGAATTATCATTAAATATAACCATAACTTAATAATTTAATCCATTGAGTATTTTTGGAATAAAACTTAAATTTATGATATCATCATTTAAAATTAATTAATTAATTAAATTATATTTTTTATTAATTTTAATAAATTAATTATCTGTATTATATACATAAAATAGTACTAGTGAATATCAATTTTTTTTGATAAATCTAAAATCTATAGAGGAGAAGAGAAAGATTGGGTTGGTGTGCTCAATAATTGTTATTTGTTGTGTGTATAAGGATTGGTTGCAATGACCATCTATTGGTTTGAAACTGGGCTTTCACGAGCTTTTTCTGCATGTGCAATGAATGAACGAGAGCAAGTAAGGACTATCATTTGCTGTCTTCAAACTAGTAACGCGTCTTAATGAATTGGACTGAATTGAATTTTTTTTATTAACACAAACTGAATTCAAGCATAAGTGAATTTACAATAATTTCCACACATTACCCAATCAACTAAATTAAGCCCTTGAATGGATTGAATTGATTTTCAAAAAGAAAAATATTTAATAAAAGATATATTTACATTTTCTTATCTAGAAGATAGTGTCAAAAAGTTTATACTAACTCAACATCCTTCAACCAACTATACTAAATTCACTTCACAAACATATATTTATGTTTAAAAAATATGGTTTGAGTTTTTAATAATAAAAAAAGTAAATTACATTAATATAATTGAGGAGGCTCAGGCCCACCTTACCCCCTTAAATTATGTCCATTCTTCAAAAGGTGTAGAGCTGAATGACAAAATGGAAGGTGCATGAAGTAATTCCGGAAGTAGAGAAAGAGGAAAAAAAAAAGCCCAGCTGAAATGGAGAGGAGTTTTGGGGTTCGTATCCCGCGCTTTTGGGCCTCTAATCAATCCAATTCTCTTAACTTACTCAAGGAAGCTTTCTCTATCAATTGTTATGGAGGTAATATTCACACTCTCATTGTTATTATTTCTACTACCACTTTTTCAAAAGTAGTAAAAATAAACAAAAGTGCCTCTTGACACATTTTCTCCACCCCTTTCCCTTTCCTCTTCCCCCATTCTTCTGACCCTCCTTTCCCCTTTCCCTTGCTTTTTTTTTTTACACAATGAAAGTACGATTTCATTGTTCTCAGGGTTGAGATCAGAACAGAATCATATTTCTATTATAGTTTTTTTGCTTTGTTTTGGAAAACAACACAATAAAGTACGATGTTGTTATGATTTTCAACACAAAATATAATGAAATCACACTTCCATGATTATTTTTTTTTTTGAAAAATAACACATGAAAGTATGATTCTGTTGTACAATGAGGTGAAAGTAAAATTACAAAATAGGATCTGGGGTTGATGAAAAATTGCACGACAGAATTATGTTTTCATTGTGCAATTGGAGGGTGAAAAAAAATATACAACAAATATGTGATTTTGTTGTGTACTTGTACAATAGAAACTAATTTTCATTATGTATTTTTTCACCTCCCAATTGTATAATAAAAACACAATTCTGATGTGCAATTTTAGAATATGGGTAAAATACACCCACATAGGTGCCATTAGCAAAAAGAGCATAACACAAACTTCAACAAACGACTAAAACTTCTTGGCTCTATTTTATTGTAATTTCTCTAATATTAGCAATGTGAAAATATGATCTCTTAATAGTTTTTTTTTATTTCAGTTTAGTTTTTAATAATTGCAATCCATTAAATTTTCAATTTCTTAGTTTTATTCAAATAATTTGGATTAATTTTAGGATAATTTAGATAAGAAATTATTTGATGAAAGGTTTAGAAGTAAAAAAAATAATGAAACTGGAATGGGGTTTTAGGATAAGCTATCAAGATTTCATTGAAGGAGAAGATTTAGAATTTTATTTAAATGAAATATGATACTTTGGTCAGTAAGTTTTGAAAACAAGATTATTTAAAATAGCTGAGTTGGTTCAATTAATAGACTTTGAGGAGGACATTAGGAATTTGAAATAGATAAAAACTGTGAGAAAAACTTACTTACAATAATTTTAAAAAATAAGTGACTAGTTTCGTGTAAAAAAATATTTAAGAATCAAAGTTTCACATTAATTTCATTATAAGTATATGATATAAATTATATCTAATATTGACCTCGATCAACATCAACACTTGTAAGTTAAGGTGATAAAGCATTTGACTATAAAAACAGGTTATTATATGAATTGGGCCTAGACTCAATTCATAACAAATTACATTATTAGCAAAATATGTTCCTTGGCTTTTTTTTCTTCATTAGTACGTTATATGGGCATGAAAATGAATTACGAATCACTATCCTCAGTACTCAGCAATATTTATAATGCGTCAACCACATATAACACTCCTCTCTCTCTACATGGGTGTGGGTGGTTAGGCACTCTTGTCTCAATTACACTACCCCAATTTGCTATTTAAACTAATTAAATTCACATGATGAGCAGCTAGTGCTACTTGAATAATGTGATTCATTATCATATGTTTAAATTGCTCATGATATATACCTACCCTCGAAGTAAAGAAGTGCGAGTTCAACAGTTGAAGTTTTCGTAGTTGCTATTTTAATTAAATTCATATATATAACGAGCAGGTAGTGCTAGTTGCGTAATGTGATCCATTATAATACGGTTAAATCGCTCGTGATATATCCTCAAATTAAGTAAAGACGAAGTATGAGTTCAACAGTTGAAGTTTCCGTAGTTTCAAAGATTTGCGTGTGAAAAAAATACTACTTTTGAATATACCTTTAAAGTGTGAAATTGCCCATGATATACCTTCGAAGTCTCGCACTCCACCAAAACTATGCTCGATTTGATATACAAGTAACATTTAAATGACAACTACCAATAGGCCATATTCAGTATAATCATCACTGTCACAAATAAATATGTCGGAATCCTGTTGAGTTGGTGATCCATGGTAAAATTATGGGTCGTCTTTAGTTAATTTGGATAAACCATTATATCATTTACAAAATACAAATATACAGTAACTTAGGATAAAGTACTTTTTCGATATTATTTGTCGTAATCAACGTGAATCATGCTAATGTACTTGCAAGATCAGTAGATCTCACAATCAGCTGTTTTTCTACTTCTTGTACTAATTAAAGTTTTTCATTTGAAGGTTCTGTCATCCCATCTCCAAATCAAATCAATTTTCTTTCTAAACAGGGACTTAGAAGGACAAATTCACAGACAAATAGAAGACCCTTCAGGCCCAAGTCCTAAATTCCGTTCCTTGAGATTATTGACATAGATAGCCTTAGAAAAGAAAAATCAATTAAGGATGCCTTGAAGATTCCTTCACCCACTGAATAAAATGGCCAACTCTTCCAATAGATATATTTTGATACATTCATATTAGGAATCAAATTTCTAACCACATATTTAAGGAGATAAGATGTATCTACCAATTATATCACATGTATTAATCTAGTTAAAATATTGATGATTTATTATCATAAATAGTTTAGAATTATATAAAAAAAGTGAAATGTTTTATTTCATTTAGAATATAAAAAAAATCTGAACCAAAAAAATTAATATACTTAATTTAAATCTTGAATGAATATATTATATTTTATACCCTTCTCTAGAAGTTTTATCCTATAATTTAAGCAGGTTTAACTTGAGTGAGAGAGTGGGTATGCCTGTAATTTAAGCAAGTTTTATCCTAACTAATACCTTTGCAGCATTGGTTAAGAAATTAAAATAAAAATATATATATATATATATATATTTATTGTATAAATAATAGGAAAGAAAAAAATTATAAATAATATAATTTTTTATTTTCTAATAAAAATATTTTTACTTTAAATTTTTTAATCAATATCCTTATAAGTCCTAAGTGCATTGAATAATATTTGCCTAAAAGAAAAAGGGTGAGGATAAGATTGGCAATCTATTAGCTTTAATTACTACAGGGGAAGCTTGGGATTTTACACAGGGATTGCGTAAAGCTGAATAGAGCATGCAGAAATTGAGTAAGGAATTTCAATTTGGGAGACATGACATGGTAAATGATCTTAATGGTCTAATATTGTCTTACAAAGATTAGACAACTTTTCAATAATAGCATACATAAACAAATAGGTTGAATTAAAACATATTAAACATTATTACCAAGTTTATAAAGTGTAAATGACATGCACTCTTTATAATCGTTAGAGAACATCAGTTCTCATTTCTCAATTGTGCTGCATAGTCGTTGGAGAACATCAGTTCTCAATTTTAATTTCACTGCAGCAGCTACCTTCCAACCACTGCATATTAATCAACCAGAATGCTAGTGCCAAACTAAGGCATAATAGTAGCTTTATTTAATTTATCTCAATTTTCATTTTAATTATTGCTTGTAAATTTATAAACCGAGAGAAGTAATTCATGGACTTTCATATAGTTTAAAAATATCTTATTAAATTATTTTTGTTGATTTTTAAATTTATTTTAATCAAATTGACTCTAAATATTCAAATAAAAATCTGTAACTTAAAAATTCAAATAACTCTGTTAGGCTCTTTTTTTTAATTTTGTTTTCTTTCATTTCTCTTCTTATGTATAAACATAAACTATCAATGCATATGCACACATAACATATCACATTAGTGCGGCTGTTTTGTATGCAGAAGGAAGCTAACTTCATCATCATTGAAGCACACTGACAAGTATATTCTCTGTGTTGAACAGAGCATTGCTCTTTTCAGAAGTTTCATTCCCATATCTTGAACTTCAAGTTTATCTATCTTATTAAACCTTCCTCAAGCAAAGACATGAGACATCTTCGCATCTTCTATTTCCATAAAGATATGCATCACTCTGTGACCACCTTTAAGGTGGTTCTTATCAAGCTTCTTGAAAATAGTTGAAGTCATATGAAAGGACGATTGCTTCGGTAAACAATTATGTTCTTTTTTTCAAAAAAAAATTGTAAAAGAAAAGACATTATTGTCATTATTATTTTCGTAACTTTAGCATCGTTAAAGGTGTTTTAAGATTATTTTTTTTTGGCACACAACACTCTTTCCCCTAAATAATAGAATATTAGTTCAAATATGTTTTTTATTCTTGTAAGTTAATATTTTTTTTTTATTTTTGGTCCTGTAAGTTTATTTTTTTAATTTTAATTTTGGTAATTTTGTAATTTTTAATTTTAATCCTTATAAACACAAACTTATAGAAATTATAAATAAAAAATTAAAATTATAAAAAAACACAAATTTATAAAGACTAAAAATGAACAAAAAAAAATTGATAGGAACTAAAATTGAAAAAACACTAAATTACAAAAATTAAAATTAGAAATATAAACTTAGATGAACCAAAAATAAAAACGTTAACTTTACCAACAACATATTTAAGCATGGAATATTATCTATGGCAATTATATAGAGTTGAATGCAAATCTAGTGCTAATAATTAACTACTCAAGTTCAAGTTAACTTCTTAATTTCCGTTTGTTTTGAAGTTACATAAGTTGATTTTGATATACTTAATTATGTCTCTATATTAATCTTAATTATAATATTTGCATTAAAATATCTACATGGTAAGAATAATTGAATATGATTTTTTTTTTAGAGAAAGAATTGATTATGATGGGAAACAAAACATGTTGATAATTCGATTCTCTCATGGGTGGCTTAATAATCAAACTTGTACCACATTCATAGCTCTTCCCTACCTCGATAAAGGATGTCCCAAGGAGTGAAGAAGCTACTATTTGGTGTCCATTTAGAGGGCCAATAAAGTTTCATAGATTGTTCCAAATGGTAATATCTAAAGTTTAAGGGATAGCTTTGGTAACTTTGTCGTACAATCGGAAAAGAATGTCTTTGAATCATTGTTGTTGCTTTGGCATCCGTTAGTTGTCTGTACCTTCAAACCGAAATACCTAACACCGATTGAAACTTGTCACTAAAGAAAATGTACATAGTAATAAATATGAAACACTCCTTTAAAATGAGTTATAAACTTTAAAATTATTTTACATTTCAATGAATGAACTAAGATCGTGACATAAATTTACTTTTAAAATAGAATGATGTCTCTTCATTTCTCTACTACTGAACCATGTATCTTGTATATATTGTACTAATTCAATGTCAGATCAATCAATTCATTGTGCACTTGAGAGTCATAAACATCTGAACTCGAATTTTTTACTGTAACTCAGATTTGTAAAAAAAGTGAATTAATGTCCAGTAATCGAAGGAGGTGAATGTCATGAGTCATGACTATGATTCTCAGGTAGGTAGTGCCATGATTTGTAGAATGAAAAAGAATAAAAAGTATTTCACTATTTCCTCCTTCTCCTTTTCTTTTTCACTCCCATCTGGTCATAAATAATTACCACAAAGATTTAGTATGTTATTAAATATAAACTAAACATATTTTTATTAGTTGAATCTATATACAGATTACTTCTAATTAACATTCTACAATGTCATTAATTGAAAACAAATGAGAATGTGTGACCATGAAGCAAAAATATTGGTCTCGATCACATTTACAATCACAGCATTGGGTTTAAAGAAGTCAACTCATCAAGTTGTAATGGTGAGCAGGCATAATTATGTCCATCCAGTGGCAAATTTTGTTGATATATATGGTTGAAAATATGATTGGACATTGGACAATCTCTTTTCGTGGTCCAGATATGATTGGAAAATATATCATGCATGCCAAGTCACGCAAGTGTCATCCAAGGAGTCCCCGATGATATAAGATAAATTTTTATACTTGAAGAACAAAAAATTTGATCTAATAAGTTCTTTCATGTACTGTACCAATACTCTTATGTTTAAAAGTCGTGAAAGGCTAAGTACCAAATATTGTTTAGTTGCGATTAAATTTACATTTGATTTAGTTCATAACAAGGGAGTTTGTGACTGGTGATTATTAGTACAAGTGAAATATTTTTTTAAAGAAAAACCTAACAATTAGGAATTGGGACTTTCACGTATGAACTAGACGTGAATCTCACATGGAATACAACGTGAATCTAACAAAAATAGCCAGTATGTATCTCTATCTATGTCTAAATTGTGATATGTGTAAGAGTACACCAAAAAAAAAAATGTGATGTGATTTTTTCAAAATTCCATTACATATTCTTAATAAAAAATATTTAATGCTAAAAAAAATCTTGTATCATTATTTGGTTTTAAAATATAATGGTGTGAATATAAAAAAAAAATTCAAGAAAATTTACAACAAATACCTCAATTTAATTCTATACTTATGTATTATATCATGCTCTATATTAAAAAGGAAAAGAAAATTAGAATTGGGTATCTGACATCAAAGAACGATACATATTAAGTCAATATTCATTATAAAATAGCATAACAACAAAAAGGAAAAAAAGAAGTGAGAATCATAATCTCATCTAATGGCTAAGTTTTTCACACACTAAAAGATCCGTCTAGTGAAAAATATTGCATAGTATCACATATGAAAGTAAAGATCTCTAAAAAAATCAAGTAATGATGACATATAAACTACTCTCGATTATATCTGATTAACACTTATAATTTTTCTCTATTTAACTTTTAATCACATCATATCACAACACTTTCATCTCAACTATTATAATTATAATTAACTGCACATGTCAAATTGTGTATGTGGTGTGGTGGGATGGGGACAGTACAGAATTTCCAATATCCAAGTAGAGAAGGTTGCTTGATAGCACAACTTGCAAATGAAGCAAAGCGATTTTATGTCAGCCTTCTGGGGACTGAAATTCCTTTGTCTCATTCACTCTTCCACTATCTTTGATGCTAACTGCTACTTCCTAGCTCCTCCTTGCTTTTTCTCCCCAAATTTGACCGTTACTTGTTATAATTTTTGTAAGATGAATGTAACTTTTTTTTTTTTAAAGAAAATAAGATGAGCGTAATTTAGTTAATTAACAATCACCGTGAACACATAGAGAAAAAATAACTTAGTAATATGCGGTTATCATTTTATAAACAAAATTTATAAGTTTAAACATTTTTCTTTTCCTTCACTTACACGCGCTTCTATATTATTTTGTACAGACCTATAGTATTTTTTACTCAAAATAACCATATTTAAACTAAATAGGATATTGTAAACTCCACTTTGAGTATTTAGTACATATCAAAAACTTAAATTTTTAATTATCGATTAAATTGAAATAACTCCATATAAAATATTTCACACCTGTTTGATGATCAAGCTTCTATATAAAATCACTTGCATACTATTCACAAATTTGATTATTGTATTATTATGTACCATTAGTAGCCTAAGAGATAATTATTTGCTGAAATAAGTGTTTATTTTAATAAATTAAGTAATTTTTTTGTTTTTTAGTGTGTTTATTTAAATTATTTTTACTAAAAAAATTAGTTTTTTTATTTTAAAAATTAAATCTTATCTGTTCATTAAAAAATACTTATTTTAAAATTTAAACAAAATCACCCGATAACTTAAATAATGATATATAATTTGTGCTTAACAAAAAAAAAAATGATGATATATAATTTGATCCTCGTAATATCACCTTTTATTCCCCACTCTCTCCATAAATACAAGCCAGCCCTTCCTCCATTTCCTCCTCATATAAACTCTTCTCAATAACCAGATATTTCATTGCATGAATATTCAAAAAACAATGGCCATGCTCAATATCATCTCCATTCTCTCTCTCTTACTCACTCAATCCCACGCCAAAATACCCGGCGTCTATTCCGGTGGGCCATGGCAAAGCGCTCACGCCACTTTCTACGGTGGCAGCGACGCCTCAGGAACTATGGGTACGTAACATTATTATAAAGTTTTACATAATTAATGTCATAATAATGTAACATACTATAACACCCCATTCTTGTTGTTTTTTTTTGTAGGAGGAGCGTGTGGGTACGGGAACCTATATTCCCAAGGCTACGGTGTGAACACTGCGGCACTAAGCACTGCTTTGTTCAACAACGGTTTCAGCTGTGGAGCGTGTTTCGAAATCAAATGCACGGATGACCCGAAATGGTGCAACCCCGGTAACCCTTCCATCTTGGTCACCGCCACAAATTTCTGCCCTCCAAACTACGCTCTCCCCACCGACAATGGCGGCTGGTGCAACCCTCCCAGGCCGCACTTCGACCTCGCCATGCCCATGTTCCTCAAAATCGCTCAGTACCGCGCCGGCATCGTCCCCGTCTCTTATCGCCGGTATTTACAACAACTCACATATTCTACTTAACCAAATAAATAAATAAAATAGTATAAAAAAACTTTAATGAGCCTAATTTACTTTTTAAAATGATAGAAATCTAAATCATTTAAGTTGGCATCGTCTATGAGATGGTTGTTCTTTCTCGAAATGACAACTCTGCCCAAGATTCACCCAAGAGTAAAATAATTAAGTCTCAAACTTTAAATTCACTGGTAAAAAAAGATTTTCTAATAATCTTTATAAAACAAAAAAGACAAAAAAATATACCATATACTAATAAAAAGATCTCAAATTTAGCTTTCACATTTAAATTGAAAATAAAATTCTAGCTCTTAAAGTTTACTTTAAATTTTATTTATCGGTCCCTTGATGGTTTGTACCTTTGTGGACTTTAATAAACTTGCATCTTGTGGAATAATTATTATTCTCGATCTATTTCTGTCGCTTTCCCCCATGTTTCAATCTTCTCACGTAGCTTTTCACACAACAGCATCGCGTGAATTAGAAAAAGAGAGAATAATTCTAGTTCTACCAAGCTCTACTATAATTTTTACGTCTCAAATTAATTATGATTGAATAGTTTGAATTGTATAATCATAAAATAAATAGTATATAGAATGATAAATATAAATATTTTTATATAATTATAATTCATACCTAAATATATAAAATTAGAAATTGTATTTTAAGTTTATATTAATAATTTATTTGATGTGTTTGTTGTTTAAACTATAAAGTTTGGGTTTGAAATTTGCAAATGTAAATGCCGCGGCAATGGCTGCATGTGGTGAATGTGATTGGGTGTGGTGGGATGCAGGGTGGCTTGCAGGAAACAGGGAGGGATGAGGTTCACGATCAACGGCTTCCGTTACTTCAACTTGGTTTTGATCACCAACGTCGCGGGTGCAGGGGATATCATGAGGGCGAGCGTGAAAGGGTCAAAGACAGAGTGGATGAGCATGAGCCGCAACTGGGGGCAGAACTGGCAATCAAACGCGGTTCTGGTTGGTCAGTCACTCTCCTTTAGGGTCACAGGCAGTGACCGACGCACATCCACCTCGTGGAACATTGTCCCACGTAATTGGCAATTTGGCCAAACCTTCGCGGGAAAGAATTTTAGAATCTAATTACTATACCGTGTTTGGATCATTTGCGTTTTTGAAAGCGCTTTGTTTGATTTGCCACCTTTTATTTTTGGTTGTTTGCTACCTACATGGGAGAAAATGGTAGCCAACTTTTTGACTTTTGATCATGTTTTGTGGAGTGGAGTGAAGGAAATGAGGCTAAAGAAGTGTGATTTTTGTCGGGAGCTCAAGTGCCTGCAAGTGCAAATTCATAAGTCCCACCAATGCTTACTGCATATTTATTTATACATGATTCAGGATTCATGTACGGCTTTTTATATTCTTATGGATTTTTTTTTTTACTTGTAAGTGCTATATATATAAACTTAAATACTAGTGATGGATTTAATCTTAACTTTATTACATTAACCATTTATATTCAATTATTTGATTTGCAAGTGATATATTAATAGAATTGCTTGGAGACCCGTGAAGTAATTAATGATTTAATTAATCAATTGCTATTAGTAAGTAGTATTTTCTTTTATTAGAAGTATCACTGGATTAGTTTCATTTCTTTTGCCTAAAAGTTATTCATAATAAATATCATATAATAGATAAATTATTCAAGAAGAGCGTAGCCTTTTTGCATCGTTGATTATATGCCGCTTTATTTTATCTGGAATTTGGGCATGTTAGCCAAGCATGGGATAATCGATCCGCGTTAATGTAAGTTCTACATTATGCAGCTTTCAATTCCTTTAACAAACCGAAGATAACATTTTTTTCTTCTTCTTGTTTTGACTAACCAGGACAAATAGCAATGATATGACAATATTATCGGTCAATTGAAATTAATGTTTTGAAAAGATAAATTTTGACTTTGTTTCTCTTTTTTGATTTGTTTTGTCTGAGAACATTAATATTTGAAAGTTACGTTGAATCCAAACAAAAGATAATTTTACCTTTAATTTAAGATGTATCATGATTGATTTTAACTGTTGAATGATAATACATTTTATCTTAGAGTTGTAGTGGATATTATCGTCGTCATTATACTCAGTTAATTTAAGTATTTTAAAAGTAAAAGGCGATTTTATCGTATACTAAGTTGCTTGTTTTACTATGCAATTCATTTCCTTTTTCTTAATTAGTTCATAAAGCTTTCAAAGTAAGATTTATTTTATCATTACATATGTATTGAGATTCATACTTCAGTTTTTAATTTTAGATTTTATATTTTATATGCATTCTGCACGGGTCTCGTTCTTAGAACTTATTGGTAATTCTGCATTTGTCATTGTATAGGATATATTTCCTTTTGGAAGGCTTTGTAAGGGGTGTATGTTACATGTATCCCGTGCTGTTATCTTGGATCATGTCTTGTGTGCCAAGATCTATTAATATTTTTTTGTTCCTTTCGATTTTTTTTTTTAAAAAATTTAGTCTAATCTATCATCCATAACTCAACCTGAGTTTGGACTTTTCATAAACTTGAGCATATAAACTTCAAGTTGATTTATATAGTGCTTAGTCATTTATATGATCTGATAAATGACAACAGCTATACATTAAATTGTATGAAAATTGGGTACTAGTATTCTTATATTTTTGACAGTTTCTCTTACCCCAAGTCCTCAACTAGTAAGTTCATAACAGCAATCAAGAGAGAACGAATCACATTTGGTGTTGCCAGAAGCCCAGGATGGTATTATAGGGCCCTTTGTAGATGGGATGCCAACAATCATTTGAAGTTCAGTCCTACTAACGATTACATGCAGGCCTAACAATTCTAATTTTAGGGTAAGAGACGGAAAAAATATAAAAAAACTGAGAGAAAGAGGAATATCTTTTTATTTTTAGTTAAGATGTGGAAGGCAAAATAGGTGAGAAGAAAAGTTTTTATTTCGCAAAGTAGGATGAAATTAAGGACGAAAGAAAGGTTGCATAAACCTTTTTTTTTTTTATCTGGAAAGGTTGCATAGATTATTGGTGCTAATCAATACTTTAGAATATTAGTTAAAAAACAATTTTTTTTATTAAAATATAGAAAATTATATTGTATATAACTTTTTTTTTACATTTTCTTTTGATATCGACACTAAATACCCATGATGGGACATGTGTATCCAATATCCAATGCTTTATATTTGTCACCTTGTCTTTGGGGAAGAGATCAATTCACCTTAAACTTTGCATACTTAACACTAATCAACGAAAGCTTTCAAGGAAGTTAAATCATTTTGGGATCATAAAATCAAATTTGTGACACATCAACATTTGCAATTGAATATACTCTAGCAGAGTTCTCTCTGTCTCTTAATATTGAATTAAGGATGAAAAGGGAACATTTGAATATTCTAAATTAGGCATCTGGAGAAGCTTCGTTCAACGATTCAATCCCCAATTTAAACTGTGAACCTATTTGTCTACAGTAGGTCAATGTAAAAGACGGTTAATTAATCGGGGATTAAACTTCTTAACCTTTCATTTGCAACTGCACCCAAGCAAACAACATTAAAATAGATAAATTAAATAACAGACAACACTCCCAACCAACTGCAAGCTTGCAACACAGTCACAGGACCTCATGCAATGTTGAAATTTTGTATTGTCATTAACTCTGTTGTCACGATTACCAAGTTTCACAGCAAATCCTTCTCATCCCCACAAATTGATTCCAAATTTCCAATTACAACAAACACAAACAACTTATCTAACATATGATGTCTTCTTTCTTATCACAAGAGTAAAATAACACTAATCACACAGAATTGAAGAAAATTGTCAAAACTTGATTGTGTAAAATAATATTTAATTATTGAATAGACTTGGCTGAAATGTAAAAATCACTACTTTTTCCTGAAAAAAAGTAATATACCAATTGAATCCATTTCTTATATATCCTACTTAGTACCTTCACAAACTACATTGATCTAACATTTCACTTTGAGAGAAAAAAAAAGAAACTTAACTCAAAAGGACCAAAATAACATTTGACTCAATTTGATTTGAGATTAAAACAAAGAAAATGTGGGATGGAATCAGTAGAGAATGAGAGAAAGAAAAACCCATAATCTGTGGATACCATCTCTACGGTTGTCTGGCCGCTGCCCAATTACAGCACAGCCACTATATTCCGAGAAAACGCTTCCTTTGGCGAACAAAGGGTTTTTCTTCCTCGGAAATAAGCAGTGGCTCTAATGGGGCTTTCTCTGTGCGCACTGAGACTTCAACGAGAAAACAAAATCCAAGTGTTTCCTCGTACAGAACACAAACAGTGCAAAAAAATTAAAATAAAAACTACACAAGATCGAACAGAAATTGATGAAATTAAATAAAAGAAAATAAGGAATGTGGAGGGCTCATATCAAGTGTAAATTTTGAAAACACCGTCACTGTGGGAAAAAAACCGAATTCAATTTCAGAGAATGAGATACCAAACCAAAGGAGATGGCGGCACCTTCAATCGAATTAGGTTTCCCACTCAAGCCTCTCTCTTTGTAATCACAGCCCCCTTTTGACCTCAGCAGAACCACAAATATATACCATCACGATTTTTTTAGGGTTTCACTTTAGCTGTTTTTTTTAATTATTAGAAAGTAGTGTAAATATTTTATAAATTGATTGTTTACAACTAATTTATTGATAACGTAAATATTTTATAAATTGATGACTTTTTTTTTTTAAACATGTTACTTAGTACAAAAATGTGTGTGAAGTATGGAATGATATCTTTTTTTTTTGCCACTATAATATTAGTTTAGTGAATCTAAAATTTTATCGGATAAATTTATGTTCATTACTATTTACTTTAATTATATTGTGGATGAAATAGATAAAAAATAAACTAAAAAATAAAGTTTAAAAATATATT
Source organism: Glycine soja (assembly GCF_004193775.1). NCBI lineage: Eukaryota > Viridiplantae > Streptophyta > Magnoliopsida > Fabales > Fabaceae > Glycine > Glycine soja. The sequence goes on from NC_041019.1 coordinate 3,136,020, forward strand.
ACAATTTGAATGAATTAAATAAAAAATAAAAAGATAATTTTTTCTACTTATTTATATAAATAAAAAAGAATTAAGTTAATTATATAAAAAATATTTGTTGGAATGGCCCTCATTTCCAACGACGTTGCTTGCACATTGCAAAACAGAAAGCCCTTGCTCATATACCCAGTTGTTTTGGAGGCCCAATTAAATTAAGAACATATGTGCGGATATCCAACCAGAACAGTATTGTCATAGGCTCAAGAGCGGGAAATGCTACGTGCACCATCCCTTTTGCTTGTACACCCAGCACAACAAATGTAATTCCCATATATCAGCAATCCGTAAGTCAATTATGGATTAACAATCCTTATATGTTATACTGATTGTTGATTCGTAATTGGCTTACGAATAATGAATCCATAAATCAATTATGAAAGGGCAATATGGGAATTACATTTGTTGTGCCGGGTATACATGATGCACGTAACATTTTCCCTCAAGAGCTCATAAAAAAAACTTTAAAATGTATTAAAGAAAAAAAAAAAAAGTAAATGATCAAAACAACTTCAAAAAGTTATAATTTTTATTTTTTCAAAATGAAGTTATAATTGTCTTCATCATTTCTTTCAAAGCTGTCACCACTGCATTATACGCTCCAACACCCATTACTTCTTTCAATCCCTTCGACGTTTCATCTTCATCATCAATAATTTCCTGAAATGACAAAGGTTATAATCATTTTCTTAATATACACTATCACGTATAAAAAATTCAATATACATATCTTAATATATAAAAGGAAGTCTGTGATAACTTTTTTCCCGCTCAAACTGGAGGTAAAATAGTAAATTAACCTTTGATTTGATGAGATTTTATGAAACAAAATCATGATCAGTAAACAATGCTATGAAGTAAGCCACTTTATGAGATTTTATGTTATTACAAAGCTGCACCTTTGATTTCAATTCCAATCAACTGTGATTATTTTGCCATAATGAACACGTTTCATAAGGAATGGTTCAGTGTCTATTTCGCCCATTCTCTTCACACCAATATTACCAAGATCACTTGATATCTCCGCAATGCCCTGCAATAAAGGAAGATATTATTAGTAGATCATACAAGCAATACTGAAAAATAAAATAAAATAAAGAGAGCTTTTCAAAGTTGTACATTTGAGAGAATAAATAACAAGAGAAACTTTTATTAATAGATTACGAGTAATTACATAAGTACACCTTAATCTAAAATCAAGGTTGAAGTTTATGAATTATTTTCTCACATTTTCGTGTCACACTTAGTCAAACAATAGGTCTATTCATTACAGTACAAGAAAACTTTAATTAAAATGCACTGTAAGAAAACTGTAAATTGATATCACATTTTTCTTCAACTTTCATCATATGAATTCCATTATATCAATTAAAATTGTAATTCAAATGCAATTAAATAAAACATTAAACATGCAAGTAAAAAATCATCATCAAATACATAATTAACCAAGGCCATAATTTTCCCAAATTCATTCAATGAAGTATCACTCATTAACAGAAGATAATTTTTTTAAAAAAACAATACCATAATTAATTTCTTTCGAGCTTTCTGAAGCTCGTCATTCCTCTCACGCTCTATAATGATTAATGATTGGCTGAAATCTTCTGCATCTTTAAGTGACCCATCCTTTTCCATTGCTTTCAAATGTAAAGTACCCACCGTTTTCAGAAGCTCATCTTCCATGAGCTTCATTACGTCTAGCTAACTTCCCTTTAAGTTGCTGATTCTCCAATTCCAGCTTTTGATTACACTGTATTTGATTTTCCAGCTGAACTACTTTCGAATTGAGCTTTTGATTTTGAACCTGAATAGATAATAAAAGGTGATTAATAACACACTATTCTGAAAATAACCAAGATACTTACCTCATTTACAAAACTTTAAAGCAAGTAACACTAACCTGTAACTCTTCTTGTAGCTTCATAGCTTTCCCTTTAAGTTGCTGATTCTCCCATTCCAGCTTTTGATTGCATTGTATTTGATTTTCCAGCTGAACTACTTTCGCGTTAAATTGTTCATTTTGAACCTGAAAAGATAATCCGGATAATGACCAACATACTTTCTTCGTTCACAAAACTTAAAAACAGGTAACATGACCCTTCAGCTCTTCTTGTAGCATAGTAGATTTCCTAATGTTGTTAATGTTATATAACAATACTTTCTGAAAAAACAATAAACGCCTTCAGTGTTAAACAAATTAAAGCCTTCCAAAAGCATTTTCAGCAAACATAAAATTCCTAGAATAAATAGACGGGGTAAATTTGATCATAGAAAACCATATACATCAAAGGTAATGATTGCTACTGACCCATGATGATCGTTTTTCCTCGGTAAGTTTCTTCTGCAGCACATCATTCAAGTTTTTACTCTCCTCCAATTCCTTTTTTTTTCCATCCATGTTCTGTCTTTACACATTCCAGGTCACGACTCGTTAGAGTTCATGACCTTTATCTTCTGTAATTCTGATAAGTATAAAAGTAAACTAACAAAAAATAGCAAAAAAAAAAAAAATTGGAAAAATCAAGACAGAAAAGAAGCTCATAGATGAAAAGATCAAGCCCTGATTCATGAAAAGAAGATACATGGCATATATAAATCCAATGGTACATTTTAGTTTAATCTTCTGCATTGACCAAAGCTGTCTACAATGAAAATATTATCAGTAGGTATTTCCTTTCAACTTCAAGTGACAATACTTTTGAAGTTCTCAATCTATCCTTTCAAGCATCTCTGAAACAACTGATTTACCGCTGGCGCTGTATGCACTAAGTAAATTCAATTTTGAACCGCAGGTATAGTTTGCAAATATAATGAAGAAATATTTAAAATCTGCCAAGTTTTTTTTTATATAAAAAAAACACATCACAAAACAATGTTTTTTTTCAAAATAAACATGATATACCTTGCTTGCATTCCTCATGCTAATTTTCCTTCTTCATCATCTCCATTACCATGTTCAAAGATTCATTGAGTTTTTTCATACAAACATCTTTCTCAATATTCTTATGTTCCACACCAATAATTTTCTGTTTCTGGCCTTCAATTTCCTCCTTAAGGCTAACAAAAGTATTGCTCTGCTTACTCATAGCCTCCTCAAGAATATGGGTCGTCATCTGCATAGTGATATTCAAAGTGTGCAAATGAAAAACTACTTAGTTTTTGGACAAACCAATGGGCCTAAAACTAAGTATTAAATCATCATCAACGTTTTTTACACACTTTAACTTTTACATTCATCTATGATAATTGTTATGCTTACATAATTATTTACTTTCTTCTCTTTTAATGCTTTTTCTCGATTAAAACATTAAAAATTTAGTTTCTTCTGAGTTTTTATCTCGTGGATGCTCAAGTTAGTTAATTTACATTGTTTTTTGTGTATTTTTTTTGTAGAATTAAGAGGCTTGAAAGATGGTTGAAGAACTAGAGTAGCGCTCAGCGCGTTAATAACTGCTCAACACGAGGAGTCAACCTGGAGTCCAGTTGTAGCGCGCATCTGGCGGCTTAGCCCACATCTGACAGCTTAGCGAGCATCTGGTAGCTTAGCACACGATCACTTATGTGACTGGACTTTGCACATGCACTCAGCGCGCACACTATGCTGCGTTTTAAAGGAGAAAAGGAGGGAAACTTGAAGAACTGAAAGGCAGTTGAGACATAAATAGGGCTAGGGCATGAGAGAAGAGAGAAAGACTAAATCACCAATGGTTGGGGAGCTCAACAATCAAACACTTTTAATATAATGATTCTCAGTATCTATTTAATGTTATATATTTTGATATTATTGTCTCTTTTCTGAGTTTATTGTCATGTTTCTGGCCTAATCATCCATGCACATGTAGTGTTATAGGGTTTATGTATTGAGAAATATTTACATCCTAAGAACTTGAAAAGAACATCTAGGTAATCCATATCTAGGGATAAAATGATATATATTTAGCCTGAATTATGCATCTTTACTCTAATGCAAATTATTTGATGTAGCTCTTAAGGGATTAAGAGAAATTAAATAATTTATGTTCTTTCACAATAGAGATCATGATTAGGATAAGTGAATAAATGAAGGTAATAATCGGAATAACGTTAAATAATGAAAATTTTTTAATGTTGCATCATTATGTATATCGTGACACCACCTACTTATGACAATGGGTAAGGAGAAAAAATATTAAAAGTTAAAAAATTAGTTAATAATTACTACTTAGTTTTATATTTCAATTATGATGATTATATATTATAAAAAAAGATATTTGATTAGAGTGAAAAATAGTGTTAAGGAGTTTTTAATATAAAACTACCAGGGGAAAATATCTAGCAAGGTACTACGTATTAAGAATAAAACAATATTATCTATTTTTTAAAGAATAAATTTAAGTAGTAACTTCGTTCCTATCTATAAGATTATTTTTAGTAATTTTTATAAGATTTTTTTTTTATTTTTAGATGTATTAATTATTTTTTTTCTATGTACCTTTAGTTAATTATTTTTTTTCAAACATTAATAAAAAAACAATTAATTGAATAAAAAGATAAAAAAATGAGAATTTTGTAATAATAATATAAATAATTATCAGATATTTAATGTGATTAACTAAATTAATTATTTTTATAAAGAGTGTGAATTAGTTAAATATTTTTTATGCTCTTAGTTGAAACAGACTTATAACTAAGGACCTGGAGAATAACATTTTAAAAAATATTAAAAGTAATCACAATAATTTTTTTATTAAATAATATGTCTTCTTTCTTTCTAAAACAGGTGAAACTTTCAACTTTGAATGGTTCATGCTAGAATTTTTCTTTATTTCCATTTCGTTTTGTCTGAGAATAAAGATTTATATTCATTGTTTTGTTGCTCCTGTTAACACTACACCTCAATGTTTTTGTAGTGTAGAATATTACATTAAACTCCTTCCTCCTTAAACATTGTCAAAAAATAAAATAAAAATAATTGGCATTATTTATCCTCAATTTCCGGCATTCATTCTTCTCCATGACTACATAACATATACACATTATTTGTCAAATGTTCATTTGTTCTTTTCTTGCAGGAAATCTCTTTCAGTTTGGGCTCATATTTGTGATTTGACTTCTTTTCGCAAGCGTTTCACTTCTTTGCAGCGCATTACTGATTCTTTAATTAGGGACAGATCCACATCAGGTGTTCAAGGAAAATTTCGTTGTCTGACTATAGGTCTATTGCATCTGGCTGTCTATGAACAAGCTGATTTTTGAAGATTATCAATTTTCTATAATAAAGGTTATTAGCAAGATTAAGTTTCTTAGACAAGCACACATGTTGCATTTGTTTTAACATCTTGATATAGACCTTCTTGTATTAGGGAGATTTTTTATTTTCTCTAGCTTCGGGATATGCCCCGTTTATTGTTGTATCATTTTGGGTTTAATATAATTTATATTTTTCCCAAAAAAAAGAAGCCTAGGGGCAATCGAATAAGCTAAATCAACTCACACTTATCTTTTTTGTCTCTCTTATCAAACACAATATATCCTGCCCAAAACTTAAGATGATGTTGGAGAAGATATTTCAAATCGTTTTTAATTTTTTTTTATTAATTAAAAATTTATTTGATTGTTCGAAAAATAAACTTTTTTAGTAGTTTCTAATGTTTTTTAAAATACTACTTAAAATAATGTTCTTTAAAACTCTAATTTCTAATTTTTTTTTATTTTTATCCTCAATATATTTATCTAATTTCCTAGTTACTCTTTTTAAATAAATCATGATTTTATAATTTTTTTTTATCATTTTTCATTATTTTAGCTATTTCAATACTAATTTTATCGAATATTTATAATTTAATTATTATTAACTAACTTTTTAAATAGTTTTATGCAACGTAACTTAAACCTAAGCTACTACAACTTAAGCTAGTGGCCTTAACCTTGACAAGATGTAAATAAAATGAAGACACAGTTATACTGTAATCCCTTTTAAACTAAAACCAGAAATAAAGTGAAGTTCAGTTTGATAATCTTGATGCAACACATTGAAAGCCTCAAATTCTGTGCATTCTCTCTGACTATAATATGAACTAATGGAAATACTAGTTCAGGTTGGAATTACTTATAATAACCTATAGTTATTGTCAATTTACATTTCCAATAATTACCAACCCTATTGTAGAACATCCTGACTGTAAAGATAGAGGTATCTTCATAGATGAACATACAGCAAGCAATGAACACATGGAATGTAAACTGATTCGTATAAATAAATCATTTCCACTTAAACTGGATAGAAAAGGCTAAACAAAGGAGAAAATAACCAAACTTGCGAGTTGCAACTTCTACGGTGAAATAAAAAAGAAAGACTAACATAGTATTGAACGAAATAAAGTATACCAAAAACACATCCATGATAAATGTGATCTCCAACACTAATGAAACAGTAACAAGAAATCTGAAGAGAGGAACAACAGTGTTTGTTAGTACTTTAGTCACGCGTCAACCTGCACTCAAAATGGAATAAGCTCACTATCGACCTTGGTGAATTATACATCTTTTCTTGCAGAGGGCCTTCGAACACTAGACACTTCCTCACTATTCTCACCTGATTCATCATCCACCATTTGATGTATTTTCCTTCTTTTTGTTTTTGTTTGATTTAACACGAATTCAATTCCTTCTTCCAATGTAGCTCTCCTATCTTCTTCGTTGTTCCACAATTCTCTTACCATGAACCTCCCACTTGGATTGTATTCATTCATTTCTATCAGAGCTGCCACGACCGCTTTATATGCTCCAACACCCATTTCCTTTTTCAATCTTTTTAGCCTTCCATCTTCGTCATTTATAATTTCCTGAAAAAAACCCAGTTCATACACATTCTCAACTTCTTTTTCATGATATTCATTACCTTGTAAAAAACATACAGCACACAAATGTTAACGGGATGAGACAAATTCTATCAAGAGTGAAAGATACTATTACTATCATTTAAGGAGATCAATGTGTCTAACAAAGTTGCACCTTTGATTTCCCACCAATTGTGACTATTTTGAATGGATACCAATGGGGGTCTCCCAGATCCTTTTGCCATAATGAACATGTCTCCAAAGCTATTTGCTCTGCTTCCTCTTTATTATATCTTCTCCTCCCTGTCAAAGCCTTAACAAAAGGCTCTGTGTCTATTTGTCCCATTTGTTTCACATCAATATTGCCATCAAGACTTGATATCTCCGCAATGCCCTATCATAGAGGAAGACATTATTAGCAGATCTCGAAAACAATATAGAAAAGTAGAAAACTAAAGCAACTTTTAGCCAGAGTCTGATTAGATAAACTTTTCCAGAAATACTTCAAAAAAAATAAAAATGAAACATGTTTCTATAAGTTAAATTCAGCTTATAAGCTAATGGGGAGAAACTCTCTCATATTAGTTATGATTTTTAACTTATGAGTAAACTAATTTAACTTATAAAAAAGTTCATAAAATTTTCTCTTATTTTCTTTTCCTAAAATTACTTTTGAAATTTTTTATCAAAATAGTCTTAGGAAATCCAGAGTGACTACATCATTCAATTAAAATCATATTCAAATCACAAAACACATCAAACATGCAAGCAATATCATCATCAGATGAATGACAAAGGCCCCTAATCATCCAATGACTGCCAAATTAAAAATAAGAATCATAAAACTAAACCTGATTGACATGCTCTCCCAAATTCATTCATATATAGAATCATCACTCTAAAACCAAAGATAAATATCACCATACAAATAACAACAAAATGCCCTATCCCATTAGGAAAACCGAAGATATATGTCATAAAAGAAAATTCTTACCTTAATCAATGTCTTTCGAGCTTTTTGAAGCTCATCATTGATCTCACGCTCTTTAATGATCAGTGACTGGTTGAAATCTTCTGAGTCTCTAAGTGACCGCTCCTTTTCCACTACATTCATATGTAAAGCACCAACCATATTCAGAAATTCATCTTCCATGTGCTTCATCACATCTAATTTCTCTTTAAGTTGTTGATTCTCCAATTCTAGCTCTTGAATGCTTTCTAATTGTTTTTCCAGCTGAATCACTTTGGCATTGAGTCGTTCATTTTCAACCTGGATAGGTATTCAAATGCCATTGAAAATTTCCTATTCTGATACCAACATTGATACTTCATTTACAAAGCTTAAAAACATGTAACACCGACCTTTAGTTCTTTATCCAATGCTGAAACATTATTATCTTTCTTTAGCTTCAGAGCCACCTGAAGGGAGCCAATTTGCATTACATTCTAAAAACACAAACAACTTTAGTGAGAAACAAGGACCTTTTACAAGCATCTTAACTAATCACACACTTAAACAGATAAAATAAATAGACAAATGGGTGTATTTGACTAGGAATGTTAATAGGATGGATTCCATCATCCGAAAAGATATTGCTTGAATGTCATAGTGTATGAAGTTTACTTGATCTTTTTACCATCAACTAATTTGCGTTGGTGACGATTGTGTTGAATACGAGTGTATGAAGTTTAAATGTGAAGATGATGTGGAAAAAATATTTTTCATCTTTTTAAAATTTAGTAGCAAAGGTCTGATTGAGTTGAATGTAAATTTTGGCTGATCTCTCCTTATCCTTCTATGCAAACCGATGAAACCAAGATCTGATGATGAAATTTACTCTGATGCTTGTTAAATCAAATCTGTGTAGATATATTTTTGCTTTATCAAAATAGTACGTTGTTTGTTTACTTTATTTCAAAAAAGCCTATATTATCAGCATTTATTTAATTGTTGTTTATCCATGTTTGTTTTATGGATCAATTGAATAATTATTGTTACTACTAGGCACGTGTTGTTTAAACAGTCTACAAACACAAAAAAAAAAAAAAATGAAACACACTATCAACTTAATATATATATATGTCAGAAAATCTAGAACGGATTTGTAATTTCATTATTTCAGTTGTAGAGACATTTATAGCAAAATCACAATTCTGTTGCTAACCATAACCTAGAAAAAAAATTATCAGAAGGTTGGGTAAGGGATGGTTTGCGGAAAAAAGTGAGAAGGGAAGGGTTGAGGAGGAGGAGTAGGTGGGGAAGGAGAAGGGAAGCAGAAGAAAAAAGGAGAAAGGGGAATGGGGTGCCACTTAGGGGTTGAGGGAAAAGGAGGGGTTAGGAATTTAAAATGGGCTAAAATGGACTTTTTCCCTCTAAGTAGGGGTTAGAAATAATTTTAGTAGGGATCAAGAGTAACATCCTAACGCAAACTCATCCTCAAATTATACCAAAACTAATTTTTGGATTCACCTGATCAGATTATTGGAACAAACACATGCTCAGTCATAAATAACCCTATAATTGGTTAAAGAATACACATGCTTCCGTTGAGTTAACCATACATCCAAAGTTACTTATTGTTACTAACCTTTCGAATCTCTTCAGTGAAATTTTTATGTTGCATATCATTGAGTGCTCTACTTTCTCCTAATTCCTTCATGATCAGCCCATTTTGCTGTGTAAATTTTTTTTGCAGTGCTTTGCTCTCTTCAAGTTCCTTTGTAATCTTCTCGTTCTCTTTCTTAATACATTCAATGTCACGACTCATTTTAGAGTTCAGAACTTTAATCTGTTTTAGTTCTGAAACGTATGAAGTTTAATTTTCACGGTACAAAATACAGGAAACATGCAATACTAAATTACAATGATGTTGTATGCAAGAAACTAAGTCCAGAAAAGAAGCTCAAATATGAAAAGATCAAACCAAAATCATGAAGAAGGGATGAGACACTGACAAAGCACATATATTCCGAGTAAAATTAAATAGACGAGACTTCTGGATTAAATTGCAAATAACAACTGAAGATTATTAATCATAATTTGGATTAAATTTTAGTTTTACATTTACTCGAGGTTTAATTAAGGTAAAGAAATCAGCACAGTTAACAAAATAAAAAAAAATTATAGTGTTCAGTTTATGAGAATAGAACCAAAAACAGTAGTAAAGCAATCCGTTTATGAAATAAAAATAAAGGAAGAAAATTTATATATTTGGACAGTAGGTCAATAATTGTATCATGATTCATTGAGATTCACAATCTATATATCCTTTCAAGTATCTTCTGAGTTTTACATGAACAAATGACATGTTGACAGAAAGAAACAATATCCAAATAAATTCAAATACAGACTGCATGCATAATTTGAAAAAATGGTGAAGAAAAATTTAAAATCTCCAAAGTTTTGTCAAAAGAAATAACACATCACAAAACAACAATTTATTTCTAATGATAGCCTCAATAAATTCCAGAATAAAGATAATATATACCTTTCTGACATTCCTTATCCAGCATAGCTTCCTTCTTAACCATCTTCATAACAATTTTTAAGGATTTGTTGAGTTCGCTCTTGCAGTCAGCTTTCAAAAGATTATTATCCTCCACATCAATAATTTTCTGTTTCTGGTTTTCAACCACCTCCTTTAGGCTCACAAAAGCCATGCTTTGCTTGCTCGTATTCTCCTCACAACTATGGTTCTCCATCTGCAAATCAATACGGATTCAAATCGCCAGAATCAAAATCTACTTAATTAAATATCGACATACTCCCCCACTTTTTACATTCACCTTACACTCTTGTTTCTATCTCCCCTCCTTCTCATTCTAATAGCCTTAATATAAGTCAGTGAGATAAATTATTTTTTAAGAAAATTAATAATTTTTGTTATCATATGGAAATAAAATGAAACGTCCAACAAAATAAAATATAAAAGGAGAAAAACATAATCATTAAAAGATAAAAATTAACAATAAATTAAAAATTAAAGGCAACGGGATCAAATTATAAAAACAAATTTCGAAAAAATAACAATATATAAGTATATACTCCTATGTTTCTTTCAAAATAAGGACCCTCAGCTCAACTTGGATCCGGCATTATATTTATCTCCTTTCCTCTCCCTCTTTCATTTTCTATTCCTCTCTTCCTCCAAGGTATATGACTAAATATATACACTCCATTGGAGATGTGAAATCATTTTTTTAAACTCTTATATTATTTCTATTTTCTACAGCCAACCTTAAAATATTAAAAGAAAAATGCAAGTAATAACAAGGGGGAATACAAAACTTCAACACATGTAGAGAAAACACTAGTATATAAATGAGCCCAAATGCTTATGAAAGTCATGAACCCTTGCATGCAGCATAAAAGGTAAAACTGAAATGGAAAAGTCGAAATTCTTATATTAGAAGTCTCAGAAACAACACCACGCGTCAGTTTTTTATTTTTTATTTTTTATTTTTAAAACCTACGACAAATGCATATCATAAACATAAAAATAAAAAAACGAAAAGGCAAAAGAACGTAAACACGAACAGAATGGAGAAAGAGAAAACCTTGGCTCAAACATCCAAATGCAAATGAAATTGTACAAAGAGAAGTAGTACCTGAGAAGAGTGCAATATGACTAGCTATGTTGAGGTAGAGTAGGTACCTTGCGAAACTATAATTCCATGAGTACTTTTAGACTATGGAAAATTACACAGATTTATAAAAGTAGCTTAATTATCAGATTCATTGTACTAGAGTTATCTCATTGGTTAAATTTAGGTAAGACTCTTCTCATTCCCAAAAAGAAATGATATTTAAAAGTTTCTTTTCCCAGTTAAATGAAAAATTATAATTATTATTTTTAGCTTCTTTCTATTAATCTACATCTACATATATCTCTGCAATGATAAAGAAAATCTACATTTATCAGTGTAGGGAATGGTAATGGTCACACTAGCTACTTTTGACAATAAACTTTTCACTAAAAACTAAATGGAACTCACACGTTCAGTTAAAATATTAGTACTACTCTTTTTTTTGACTTAACAAATATTTGATAACTTAATTAAGAAAAAGTTAAAGGTTGATAAATTAAATTAAAAGTATTTGATAAAAATAGATGTAAAACTAGTTAATAAATATTTGATATAAAACAACACCAAAGAAATATTTAATTTATCAATCTTAACTTAAAATTTAGTAATTATATATACAAAACTCTCTTTTAGGCACGCAAATGGAATGGTTTAGTGGTTTGTGTGATGAAGAGGAAAGAAAGGAACTTGGATTCATGATGAAGAATGCCATTTTTTTTATCATCAAGAAAGGAAATAAGAAACTACATACACAAAAACACAGTTCCAATAACATCAGGTGTGAGACAAGAATCCAGAATAGCTGCATAAATTAAAGGAGGGATGAGGCACCAAGCTTTAGCAAGCTTGTCGGCACACATGTTGCCTTCTCTATCTTATGTTGTTGATGAACATGATCGACGTGAGAGAATCTGATTCCACAATGAAGTCCATGATAAATGGCTAGGAGTTCAGCGTGGATGTTCGTTGTATGATCGCAAGATCCGTAGAAAATGAAGAATGACATTGATAGTGGCCTCATTGGTTAGAAATTAAAATAAGGTAGCAAGACTTTTCTCATTCCCAACGTGAACGAGAAAGTTTAAATCCCAAAGATACTAATATTTAAATATTAAAACTCATTTTTTCGGTTAATTCAAAAAATCATCATTATTTTTTTTTCAATTTCTTTCTTTTCATATATCACTATATCATATAAACTTTGTGTAATTCAAATAATGGCCCCTTTAATGTAAAGTTTTATTGTGAGAAACAAATAATTTAGTAAGATAATATTTGTTTAATTTTTTTGTTATGTAAAATTATATTGGATCAATGAAGTCATATAATATAGATTGAGTTAGTTTTTAATCTAATAGATTGAAGTAGAGTCAGTTTCTATGAGAAAACTCACTTCATTTAATTGGAACTTTGGTGGAAATTTATAAAATAGTTAAATATTAGAAGTAAAAAATTAGTGAAAGGTGGATAAACTAATTAATTGAATTAAAAACATTTAATAAAAAAATCATATTATACAAAGCTTATAATGAAACTTCCTCAATTTTAGATTTGTCTGTAAGGCCATTATAAGTATAAATAATTCATTTTACTTCCAGAAGAGATTGAAGCAAAACAGCAAGCTATGAATAACTAATTTAACCAGTAAAACTGATTCCTTTAAAGAAATCATTAAACGAACCCAACCATGCAAGTTATACGATGAAATACTGTTCATTAACATCTAATGTCGAACTTATGAAACTTAAGCCAAACAATGGACGAAATAAATTACACTGAAAAAACATCCATGATACATGCGCTCTCCAACACTAGTAAAACAGCAAAAATAAATATGAATACTTTAGAAATTTAGTCAAACATCGATCAACCTGCACTCAAAATAAGCTCACTATATAAGTCAAAAATCTATTTAGTTCCTGATTTATCTTTTAAAATCACTTTAATCCTTCGCTTATTTAAAACAAGCCAGTCACTTCTAATGTAGAATCAAAGTGAACATTTTAAAAAGTAAAATAAAAAAAATAAACAAAAAAATAAGATAAATTAAAAATTAACAGGTGATTTTGTCAAATATCTATATTGATTATTCTATTTGCTCCTTTCAACACTACACCTCAATGTTTTTGCAGTGTGGAATATTAAATTAAACTACTTCCTTCTTATACATAATCTAAAAAATAACAGACATTATTTGTCCGCAATCTCCTGGAGACCTGGACTCATACTTCTAAGGAAAGGCTAACAGACGTGAAACAAATTAAACCGAACCTTGCAAGTTATGTGGTAAAATAATAATAATAAAAAAAAAAGACTAGCATATTGAACGAAATAAAGTACACTAAAAACACATCTATGATAAATGTGTTCTTCAACACTAATGAAACAGTAACAAGAAATCTGAAGAGAGGAACTACAGTTTTTTGTCAGTCCATAAAAGAAATTTAGTCACGCGTCAACCTGCACTCAAAATAGAAGAAGCTATCAATCTTGGTGAGAAGAGTACAAAGTACTGAAGCACAAGCACAGTTACAGTTTAGGGAAGTAGCAGAATTTATAAACGATGGAAAATGGCATGATAAGAGTTGCAGATTTAGGAATGGTTTGATTGTGTTCAAATTACATTATTAGTATTACATTTTTATTATACTACTTTAACTTAAATGTTTATTCTCAATTTTCTTTTACTCCTTTCATTTTCACACTACAAAACTCATCCTTAAGTGGGGTTGGAAACCGGAACAGACTTTACATATTCACATTTCACATAATTATGCAGATCGTCAAACCACCTACTTTGGCTACTTATTTATGATAGTAGAGAAAAAATAATTAGAAGTTTAAAAATTAGTAGTTAACAATTAGTAAAAGTTTTAAGTTAATAAACTAATTAATTAATTAAAATTTTTGATAAAATTAGATATAGACTCTGGTATTGTATACTAGACTTAAAATCCGTGAATGCATAGGTTTGTTTAAAATATATTTTTATATTTATGTATAATATTAATTTTGAAATAACTATATAAATAAACTTATTAATTTTTTAAAATATTTAAGAGTACATGAAATATAATTACAATATGAAAAATAAGATTAATTATATTTTTAACTGAACGGTTTAAGAAAATATTAAGCTTATTTAAATTTATTATGATTTATTTATTTTTAATTAATAATAATGATATAATATTTATACTTAAAAAGAATGCATTAAAAAAACAAAAAATAGAAATTATCCGACCAACACATGATGACAGCTGAACAATTATGTATATATGGAATTGCATGACTGTGGTCTTATTTTAAAAAATGTCATCATTAATTTCTTTTTAAGCATACAATTAGTTTATGGACAAGTACATTCTCAAAATGCCACAAAACCTAGAATCACACTTGTCACATTAACCCAATTGTCTTGTTTTTTCACGAAACAACAGAGGAGGGAAGGGAGAAGGCACATCAATCAACTCCCATTTTATTTTGCACCGATTTAAAAATAATAAACGGTGAGGATTGACATTAAGGAGCCCTCGCATATATACAACCACACTAAATTATATTTCCTAAGCATTTTTTTTTCATTTCTATGCTTCATAACTAGAGGATATTTTGTTATAAATTTAGACAATTATAGAAATACACGCGTCTTTCTACAGGCAAAAGATTTTTTTAATTAAAAATTTAACAAAATCTTCCGTCTATTAAACCATAGTTTGATGAAGTGCAAGATCACCAAAATACTAGCTAAGTGAAGCAACATAAATTGCGAAATCGCCAAAGTTATTTCCAACAATGGACCATTGTTTAACGTGCAAAGTTTACCAAATTTAGCGGGTTATGGCTAATGATTGGCTTGATAATTTATCTGTCAAACAAACTAACAATTTCACTCATGTGTCCCTAATTCATTCATGTGTCCCTAATTCATGTTCTTTCTCTTCTAATTATCGCATACTTGTTTAAAGCAAGTCATCTAACATCCCAATTCACTCAAATCATGCAATTGATCAATTTCAAAATCATTCACAAACACAGAAATTTCCAAAACAAAACAAACCACTGCACTATATGTAAACTGTTCAAAAAGCTGTAAAATTTGCTGAAAAAGTAACATACTAAACTAAATCTTAATCATAAAAATCAAGATAAAAATCATCCTCATCCTCGAAGACCTCCACTAGAGGTGTGGCAGCAGGAGAAATCTGTGGAGTAGCCTCTGGTGTGACCTCCGACTCTGGATACGCTTCTGGCTGCGGCTCTTGGGCTGTAGGAGCCTCACCTCCCCCCAAAGGAAAAAACTGGACTCCTGGCCAGGCCACCTGGGCCATGAATGCCTCCATGCTCATAATCGGTCGATGCTGAGCCAAGTCATGGATATTCTGCATCAGCAGGCATAAGCCATGGTAGAGGCTCTGCAGCATCAGCACTAGAACGTCTGAGCTCTGCATGGAGGTGCCAGAGGGTGCTGGGACTGATGCTGGTGGTGCATTGAGTTGTTCATTCTTCTCCTAGATAGATAGATGGTCGAATAGCAAAATTAATATGATATTTTGATACTGACAAGTATACTTTAATGTAGTCTTACAAAGCTTAAAAACTGCAGGTAGCACGGACCTTTAGCACTTCAGCCAGCTTCAATACATTCTCATACTCATCTTGTTGCTTCAGAGCAGCAAACTGAAGAGAGCTTATTTCCATTACATTCTGAAAACACAATGAATGTCTGCAAAGTTAAATTAAAAGCCTTCTGCAATCATCTTAAGCACATTTACACTGACACAAAAATATAGACAAGCGGTAAATTTAATCAAATAAAACAAAGACCATTTAGTTTAATCTTTCAGTAATTGCTATAGCATCCCACTTCCTGAAGAATCGCATAATTGCAGATTGGCCCTAACGTAACTGATAGATAAAACTACATGGCCTTTGTTTTATATAGTTTATGTATGAATGAAGTTACGACCATGATGATGGTTTAGATTATAATTATAAAGACATTCATGTCATAGAGCTTTCTGTGCTTGAAAAGCATCATAATTCTCACAAAGTGTTTTTCTTAATACTTAACGTCACTGAGCTATCTCATTAAATATTCTAGTGTTTCCAACTAACAAAAGAAGATGTTTCAAATTACAATTCAAATGAGTGTAAGTATGAGGGGTGATGAACCCAGTTCTAATGTACCAAAATAAATTATGAGTGTTTACCATAGAGCATGATTGTCCTGATCTTATGAAACTGTTCATGTATATATACACAATGTAGTTGGCTGGTTGTGTATAACAAGAAGGACTGCATGAACTTTTATTAAGTTTATGTACATGTAATTAGTGTCAAAATTAATTCAAAGGGTGACCCACCATGTTATTCACACATCAAGCCCAAGAAATGTTGGGTATGAGAAGATGTATTGGAAAAAACCCAAGTCATACACATCGACTAAAGATAACGTCAAGTTAGAGTATATAGTGAGGGACAACCCTCTTCGAGTTAACTTTTGGGGTTGAATTATGCCTAAACTCACATTCTAAAAATCTAAGAGATACTTAAAAAAAACAGTATGTCATCCTTAACAATGCCAAAATAATTTTTATTTCAAATAAACTACACTTTCAACATAAATCTTGGGCAATAGCATGTACCAATTTATTTCTCAAATGAGAATTAGGAAAGTTAAGCATGTAATATACACTCTTGATGCATGATACAATAGCTACTGACCTTTTGAATCACCTCAGTAAAGTTCTTCTGCTGCAGATCACTTATGGCCTTATTCTCCTTCAGTTCCATGCTGATCTGCTCATGCTCTTTTTTCATACATTCCATTTCATGACTTATAATAGAGTTCATGACCTTCAACTGTTGTACTTCTGAAAAGTATAACTTCATCAGAATGAAATGAAATATAGCAAATATATAAAGTAAATTCCGATGAAATTACAGAAGAAAAAATCATAGCACAGAAGTAGGCCTATATCAACAAATGCAGAAGAAACAAGTATTTGTGTCAAATAAAAGAAACAAGGCCTACAATCCTGAATAGAAGAAACACAACATATATAGTCTTACTTTTACATCCAGTGGCAGATATGCAAATATCACTATACTGGATATCAAAAGCAACACTTCTACTTATCAAACGGTTGTAAGTAGAAAAAAAATTTGTTTCTCTTTTTAATGTGTTTCTTCCAATTTGTTTGTATACACACCAATACTATAATTAATTTACTGTACTCCCAAGAAAAAAGGGAGAAAGGAGGAATAAATATTTAGTGATTTCCTTTATCTCGGTATATACTGATATAGTTTACCTTTGTGACATTCCTCATGCTTGGTATCTCCCTCGCTCGTCAGCTTCTTGATTATGTTCAACGATTCTTTATACTTGTTTTCCATTTCTGGCACACTTCTTTGCATGGACTCAATGTTCTCAACTAGCTCGGGAATGAGTTTGCTCATAATAGTAGCCTTCTCACTATGCATATGCTCCATATCTAAAGAATTTTGAATGTGGTTTTGAATGTCTTTCTCAACTCTCACAATAGCTTCGTTCTGTTTACTCAGAGCCTCCTCCACATAACTATGGTTCGTCATTTTGCTACAAATTCAATGTGCCTGCATTAAAGACTATTTAATTGTTTCTATGCCAAACCAAACAATCTTAAAATTTAAAACGAATCAAGCATCAAATGATTTCCAGAAACAGCTAGCCTCAGTATCACAATTTAGAAGAGAGAGGAAAAACACCCATATATTCATGAAAATCATGAATAAGTTGATTTAATACAAGAGGCAAAATTATGAAATGGGAAGGTCTAAAACTCTATAATGTGAAATCCTAGAACATGGTTTCCTAAAACTAAAACAGTGTATGCCTCGTAAAATAAACTTGAAGCGTTAAGAAAAAGAAAAAGCAAGAACTAAAAAAGGATAACAATGTAAGCATGTAATGGGGAAAACATTTGCCAAAACATCCAGTGCAAATGAAAATATGCTAGAATGAAAAATTTGAGATAAAATGAAAACATGCCATACCCGATAAAAAAAGACAAATGGTTAAGGCAATATTACAAAATTAGCACATTTTATGGTCAATGGTGATGAACCAGTTTTAATTTGTGCAGATATCGACTAACGGGTTTAAACTTCAAACTGAAACGTTTCGTATTAATGAAAAGTAAGAGTAGTTAATTGAGCTGGATTACCAAGTCACCGCATAGAAATCCGAGAAGAAATTTTTTTATTGAAATACACAAAATGGTGTTATTTATTTTTTTTTTTATAATTTACTATGATATTCATAATAAATATTTTCTTTTTTTACTTCTTTAACCAATGAACTAAAGACTAGTTAAAAAGACCTTTAGTTTTATTTGACTTTGGAAAACCGAATGTTATAATAAAAAAAATCTTGCCTCAACCAATTTCTTTCGAGCTGCTCGTCCTTAATCTCACGCTCTTTAATGATTAGTGATTGGTTGAAATCTTCTGAGTCTACAAGTGACCGTTCCTTTTCCATTACATTCATATGTAAAGTGCCTACCATATTCAGAAATTCATCTTCCATGTGCTTCATCACATCTAATTTCTCTTTAAGTTGCTGATTCTCAAATTCCAGCTTTGGAATGCTTTCTAGTTGTTTTTCCAGCTGAATCACTTTTTCATTAATTGAACTTTTCATTTTGAACCTGGATAGATAATCAAATGACACTAATAATATACTATTCTCATACCAACATGGATACTTACTTCATTTACACGTTCTGTTTCTGGCTTTCAATCACCTCCTTTAGGCTCACAAAAGCTATGCTTCGCCTGCTCATAGACTCCTCACTACTATGGTTCTCCATCTTCAAAATAATACAGATTCAAAGCACCTGGATGAAAATCTACTTATTTTTTGGACATACCAAAGGTAAAGCAATTAGCACAATAGACATTTGAAAATGAAAGAAATTTTTAATGTTCACTTTATGAGTATAGAACCAAAGTATTAAATTATCAACAAGATTTTTTATCCCACTTTTTACATTCACCTCCCACTCGTTTCGATCTCTATACCAATCGTCAACACATGTAATAAATGTATCAACAATTCAACATGAGAGGCATGGAATGGGGATAACCTTTTCCTAGACATCCAATGCAAATGAAAAATATGATTAGATGAATCAGAGATGGAATGGAAACATGCCGCACCTGAGAAAAGCACAAGTGATTAAGATACTTTTAGAAATTAGAAAAGTAGCAAATTTTATAGTAGACAGTGAAGTTGTGAAAATTGAGGGTGTATGGATTCAATTAAATATCAAAACTGAACAAATCTAATAATAATAAAAAAAAAAGAATGTTAGCTTCACTTTCTCTAACACTCTCCCTCAAAGACTCTCTCTCTATAGTTATAATTTATTGAAAATTATCAATTTTGATAGGATTTGTAGCTAGTGTTGAGTCTAGCTTTCTCCCATGGGACCATCCTTTCATTAAATTTAACATAATTATTTGACTTGTCATGCAATTAAACAATCTTAAATGCTTCCCTGTTCAAAAATGATTTCAACAAGTATTTATAATGTCAAAGATTAAATATTTATATGTCCCCAAATGATCTTTTCACATTAATTTAGCTAATAAAGATGATAGCCATTTTGATACACAGTGACTTTATAATCATGTACCTGTAATATGCCATTAACCTCAATTTTTTTGAAAGGATGCCAAGTTTGATCCTTCAGATTATCTTCCCATGATGAACATAACTTAGCAGATATCTCCTGCCATTGTTCACCTGGATACTCATGCAAACACAAATCTCGAAAAGGTTTTGAATCTAATTCTCCCATTCTTTTAATTCCTAGTTGAGATCAGCCTTTGAACATATCTTGCAAACTCTAGAAGGTAAATTAATGAAAACTCACGCTATTTTACACACCTTGCATGTGTTATCATATTATAGACATAGTTTTTACTGAAAGAATATTAATTGAGTCAGATCAATTACAGAGTGATTGCAGCGTGGCAGAATAAGAAGAGACGAAATCTTACATTTATACATTCTTTACGAGCATCATGTAGTTCTTGTCTATACTGTTGCTCTTTAACTACTAGGAAACTGTAAAGGTTTTCCACAAGCTCTAAGTATTCCATTTTGTCCTTTAATTGACTTCTAAAAGTAGAAATTTGATTGTTCAAATCGCCACCACTTCCTACATAATTCTGATTTCCTAACTCTCTTTTTAGCTGTATATTATTAGATTATTTATTCTAAATAAATTGTCCTCACTGGCTCCGGGTCCTAGATCCGTCACTGCACACATGAAATGTAAATGCATAAAGGGCAAATGATAATTTTATAATAAAACACTATGCTCTAATAGCTGCTTCTACATTATTACATTACCATTTTGTTTTTTGATATATCAATTACATGCCTTTGAACATAATAAGATAAGTTTTGGTAAATTAAACCAGAAAAACAAATAACATATTGGAGAGTGAAATTTAAAAATGCTTAAAAGACCTAATGAAAATGCTCTACTTTCTTTTGCGCTTGTGACTATTCAATTGCCTAATAATATGTTGAACAATTTCTTTCAAAGTGGCTTTTCTTCCCTCCTTCCAGTTCCAAATTTCAGCAATTGCATATCTTCCACTTGAATTGTATTCTTCTATTTCCATTAATGCATTTGTTACAGCCTGGTACACAGCTTCACCGCATTCACTTCTCAGCCCTTTCAATTTTTCATCATTTTCATCTAATGTTTCCTGAAATTATGAGAATCTCAAAACAATTTACTCGACCTTATTTATGTAAAATATGAACTATCTCAGTAACAAATATTTATTCATAGTAGATTGAATGAATGTGTCCTCCATCAATCATGACAGTTTTCTTTGTTATATATCAATATCAATACTTTTTTACAACACTTGGGCCACAAATTAAGACATTGAAATTCTATGGTTGTTTTAGAACTGCTACTCAGTTTACATCCTGAGAACAATCAATTTATTCTTTAAGCTGTACAACCAGACAACTATCATTTGTTGCTATTGTTGAGTCTAACTTTCCCCAACGGGACCATCCTTTCATAGTTTCATTAGATTTAACATAATTATCTGACTTGTCATTGCAGTTAAGCAATGTTAAATGCTTTTAACAAGTATTCATAATGTCAGATACTCAGATTCAATATTTATATGCTCCCCATATGATCTTTTCACATTAATTTAGGTAACAAAAATTATAGTCATTTCGATGCATGGTGAAAATATATAATCATGTACCTGTAATATGCCATTGACCTCAATTTTGTTGAAAGGGTGCCAAGTTGGATCCTTCAGATTTTCCTCCCATGCTGAACATAACTTAGCAGATTTCTCCTGCCATTGTTCATCTGAGTACTTTTGCAAGCACAAATGTTGAAAAGGTTTTGGATCTAATTCTCCCATTCTCTTAATTCCAAGTTGAGATCGACCTCTGAACATACCTCGCAAACTCTACAAAGAAAATCAAAGAGGTCATGCTATTTTACCCACCATGAAAGAGTATTCGTTGTGCCAGAATAAGGACGGATGAAATCTTACCTTTATAGATTCTTCACGAGCATCATGTAGTTCTTGTCTATACTGGTTCTCTTTAACTACTAAAGAACTATAAAGGGTTTCTACATGGTCCAAATATTCCATTTTGTCCTTTAATTTATTTCTGAAAGTAGAAATTTGAGTGTTCAAATCCCCACCACTTCTTACATGACTCTGATCTCCTAACTCTGTTTTCAACTTTGACAATAAAAATTGGAAAATCAGGAAGGAAATTATTCAACAAGGATAATGAATTAAATAGAAGTTATGAAGCAGACAAATATATTAAGCATCAGAATCAAAATATAAACAATTAGTTAATTAAATGAAAAGAAAACTCAAATAGTTTTTTTTTCATATCCCGATATTCATGTTGCATTATATCCTAGTCCTATGTCGTATCCATGCTTTCTAATTATTCTAGACAATGCTTTCTATTTATATTAGGAAAATTAGCAGAGATTTCATGCTCTTTCACCCTCTTGAATAGAGAATGCAGCCGCAATACAAGTATTTTGATTTGAAGATACTGATGTAGCAGAAGTTAGCTTCTTGGGTATAATCTCAGATTGTTTTACTTACAATTGGCATTCAGTGTGCCAAAAGTAATTGAAATAAACATTTGTTGTTAAAAGCTGGATTGGAAATACAAAATACCTATAATCCAAATTTTAACCAAGTTAATACAATTAAACCTGCAAGAAATAGATTTGGGGTCTGATTATAGAAAACCACGCAATTTCCTGTGGTTTATTCAGACACCTGAATGGTCTAATGACTCTTACTGTTACTTACCTTTTCAATCTCCTCAATGAAGTTCTGTTGTAGATCATGTAGAGCTTTACTCTCCTCCAGTTCCTTGATAATCTGCCCATCGTCTTTCTTTAGACATTCCATGTCATGATTCATATTAGCGTTTGTGACCTTCGTCAATTGTAAATCTAGAAAACATAAACATAAGAGTTGAAAAGAAGAAAGCATAGGAAACAAACACAAATTTCTACAATATTGTATAAGCAACTCATGGAATAATGCAGGAGCGTCACATGAAAGAAGTTTAGAGATGAAAGATTAGGTCTTGAATCCAAAGACGAGGCACAACATATAAGTGCATCCTGGGACTGATCCAAGTAGTCCCAAGTCTTGTGAACAAAATTGCTTTTACAGAAACAAATGACTTCACGAAAATGCTGTTTCAAACCAAAATCAAAGTATGGAATTCATGTAGAATTTGATGACAGAATATAGAACTTAGAAAATTTTAAATTCTAGCAAGTTTTCCAAAAGAAAAGATCCACCACATACAGATATCGCTTTCCCTTTCAAACAGCATATTTTAATGTTTTGTGATTCCCTCAATCTCAGATTATGAAATACCTTGATGACATCTTTCTTGCAATTTATCTCTCTCATTCATCAACTTCTGAACCATGTTCAATGATTCACTATGCTTGCATTCCATTTGAAGCAGACTTCTTTCTTTGCAATTAATATTCTCCACAAGCCCTACAATAAGTCTGCGCACAGATGTAAGTGTCTCACTATGTTTGTGCTCCATCTCCATTAACTTATGATTCTTGAACTCAATCTCCCTCTGAAGGCTCTCAATAACCATTCTCTGCTTGCTGAGAGCCTCCTTACACTTGTAACTGTGTTTGCACATTTCAACACAAATTCAAAGAGCCTGCACAAAATAAAGCCAAGTCATCATTATTATGCTTTTATTTGACAAACCAAAACACCCCAAATTCAATGTCAAACAAAAATATATGAAACAGTGAAGACGATTTAGTATCACAACATTTGCGGAATTGTCTTGGCATTGCAACTCACAAACAGGAACTCAAAATACTCATGAAAGTTTTGAACTTTGACAAAGACACAGAAAAGAATTGAGATGGGGAGGGCTGTGACAGAAATGAAAGTTTTCAATCCAACAGTTTTCACAAAGCCCACACTTTGATGCTTACAAGTGGCGGAAGCATATATTTTTCATTTTGTGTGCACCAAATGCAGCTCTGAAACATGAAGAATACTACTGTCTACTACTACTACAATTACAGTTACAGTTGTAACTAACAGAATAGAAAAGAATGAAAAAATGATCAAAACAGAAACATGGAATATAGACATGATTTAAATAATAAATAAAAAGGCATGGATTGCAATACCTGAGATGATGGCTCAAGATTGTTTAGAATGAACAGTGGAAAATGAAAATTTTGAGAGCAATAATGAGTGAAGCAATGCTCAAAACTAACTAAAATTTGAATGACTTAAATATATTTTCGGTGATCTAGGTAAGTTAAAATCTTACATGAACCAAAATCGAAAAAACACAAGCTTATAAATAAACAAAATATTTTATAGGAATCAAACATGAAAAATCGTTAACTTAGATGCCCCAAAATCATATTTAAACTAGTCGGAATGAGCTCTCAACGTGTATGGTAAGCTACTTTGACCGCTAGTTTGACCAACGTTATAGCAGTCATGGATTCGGTGTGAGTGTGATACAAGTTGAGTTTCTCATGCTGTACTGTGCACACGCTTAAATGATTATTTTGTTTAACAATTTTTGTAATATGGATATTTATAAAAAAAAATATAAATAGTTAACGAAATACATGTATAACCTTAATCTAATGATATGTTTTATGTCCACACAGAATTGTTATCAAAATATTTTTTTTTTGGGAATAATATTGCTTGTAAAAGATGAATGAAAAGAGTTATACCAACGAGCGATGAAAAACACTATCAAAATGAAAAAGAAAAACAGAAAAGATAATTCATATGCTTATAAAAAAAAACACATGTAAATGAGTAAGAAAAAGTTGTTTAAATGAATAGGAAAAATTATAAAAATGCGTAACAAATTATGCAAAATTATAAAAATGATTGTTACTAACACTTCTCTTTTCTGAAATAAAATCTGATAACACTAATTGATTTAACTTATGTGTACTTGATACAACACAATGACATTAAAAAAACTTATGTGTAAATAATACTACAACACAATGACAGAATTTTGTATCTAACAATTGTCTTAGTTTGAAAACAAATTTATATAAAGGGACTAGTCCTCTCTAAAGGAGTGAACCTTAGTCTAAAATTCTAAATTCTCGGTGAGAAAGACAACCACATTACATCTGACCACGCCGTAAAAAAATTATCCAGAATTATCACGATGTGTAAATATTAACAAAAAAATGGCAACATATTAAAGTACATGTTTTAGCCAAGCCATCCAAAAAAAGTACATATTTTAGAACATGAATTTTGATAACTATGTTTGGAATTGAGAAGCAAGAAATCACATTTAAGACATAGAAGTTATAACTATTGAATTTTTAAAATCACATTCAAAACACAGCCAAGATGTGAAACCCAGGTAAAGCAGGTCTTGACCCGTCCATCTGTTGATGCAATCAGAAATATTGAACCTATCATCTTCAATGGATTGGACTATCAATGAAACACCCCCAAAAGAAATAGGATTGGAGCATCATAGGGAAGACACTAGAAATGTTGATGGCTGCTGCTCTTTGCCTCACATTTGTGGAGCTCCATCTTTGCTGACCAATTCTCCAGCTCTTTGTTTTTGGCCTTCAAGCTCTCGTTTTCGGCCTTCAGTTCTAAGACCAACTCTGCCATCTTCTGCCTCTCCTGTTGAAGCAAATACACCCTTTGACCCAAGATGAACCAGAAAGAAGCAATCCTTATCTACTCTGCTTCCTACTCAAGCATTGCCTGCCTTTTCCAGCTCATCTATTATGCTCATCCCCTCCAACTTTAAATCTTTCTCTGGATTATCAAATACGCGAAAGAGATATAAGGTTGGTTGGATGGTTAAGAAAGAGGAAAAGGTCGTGTGTTCGATCCTTTCTGCTAACAAACTAATAGTTAACATTTGCCAATAAAAACAAACTTCCTCCAGCAGGGACTCACTCTCCCAGACAGAGGGATGCAACAATAAGCTTTTCAATTCCTTCCTCTTCTCCTTTGATGGCCAACCCTTGATAACATTTCTTTCAGCTTTTGTTTGCTTCACAGCAGCAGCCATAAGATAGTTATTTTTCATTTTATCCTGCAAAAACAATAACTGCCAACACTGTTAAATAAAGCCAGGCTTTCCACGACTCTACAAAAAATGCATGGCACTCGGCTTATAACTGTTCATTGGATAGTTTTAATTATTATTCAATAATGACTGTTGATATACTTTCCATTCTGTTTGTTTCAGTGTCTCCTGTGACAGCAACAGGCTCACTACCTAGGTTAACATCACAGACACAGATTATTAACAAACATTAATTTTCTCTTGGTTTCGTTTCTACCCATTTTTCTTCCCATCTCACTCTACCTTTCCTAACACTCCATTTATTAAATTTCTTCCTTCATCACTTTAAGTACTACCTTGTCATATTCAAGTTCAAGTTCTCGTTTCCTTGTCAGTTGATATTCTTTTTCAATGAATTTAGCATTGAGTTGTTTAACTTGCTCCTGGATAAATAGATGGTCAAATAACATAAATAATAAGCTATTCTGATGGTGACAAAAATTCTTTAACGTCAATTTACAAATCTTAGAAAAAGGTAACACGGACCTTTAAATCATCACCCAGTTTCAATGCATTTTCATAATCATTTTGTTGTTTCACAGCAGCAATGTGGAGAGAGGTAATTTCCATTACATGCTGAAAAACAATGAATGTCTGCAATGTTAAAAAAAAAAAAAAGGCTTTTGCAACCGTCTTCATGCTGACACAGCAAATACACAAGGGGTAAATTTCATCATAGAAAACCATACAAGCTTTCTTTCAACAAGTTAACCATCCACCCAAACATAAAAATTGTTATAGCATACCACTCCCCAAATAACTAGGTAATTGATTTTGGCCCCAAGGTTGTAACTACAAGGCTAAAATATACTTTTGGAGTATTAGTTATTTATACTTTAAAAGATTCATTTTGGTCCTTTAACTTTTAAAGAACCATGTGAAAATATTTTTCATTCCAGATAAACTAGAATTCAGCATAAATCTTGTACAATACCACGTTACAAGTTTATTTCTCAAATAAGAACTAAGAGATAAGTATGTAATCCTTTCCATGCAGAGGCATGTTACAATTCTTACTGACCTTTTTTGAATCACCTCGGTAAACTTCTTTTGCTGCAGATCGATCAGGGACTTATTCCCCTTCAATTCCTTGCTGATTTGTTCATGCTATTTCTCTAAATGTTCCATGTCATGACTTAGATTAGAGTTCATAACCTTCAACTGTTGTAATTCTGAAGAGCATTAAGTGTAACTTGATCAAAAAGAAATATGTAGAGTAAACTCCAATGATATTCTAGAAAGAAATAAAATCACATATACAAGCCTATATACATCAACAAATGCAGGAGAAACAAGTCTTAGTGTCACTAGATATGCAGGACCAGGCCTAGAATCCTAAAGAGGAGAAGAAACACAACATATAGTCATATATTTTTACTTTTACAATCAAATGCAAATGTAAATACTACTACTTATCAATCGTTTGAAAATACAAAGAAATTTTGTTTTCCTTCTAATGCATTTCTCGCAGCGTCTTTGAGTTGGCGTTTTAAACACATGTATCACATGATTTTCATGTCAAATATTATGTTGATGCAGAAGCTAAAAATTGTGGCTTCCGAAAATTCACATCAATTTCGGTTCAGAATCGTTTAGAAACACACACAGTGATTTCGTCTATCTCAAAATATAATATTATACTTTTGTGACATTACTGGTGCAACGTATCTCCCTGGTCCATCAAGTTCTAGATCATGTTCAACGATTCATTATACTTTTTTTTCCATTTCCAACAGATTTCTTTGCCTGGAATCAATGTTCTGTGCTAGTCCAACCATGAGTTCACCCATAATAAGAGCTTTCTCCGCGTGCTTATGCTCCATATCCATAAATTTCTGATTCTGGTTCTGAATTTCCCTCTCAAGGCTCACAATAGCCTCGCTCTGTTTACTAGGACCTTCCTCTTCATGATCACAGTCTACCATTTTGCTACAGAAGGTCCCTGTGACTATTTTGATTATTTCTATTCCAAACCAAAGAACCTTGAAATGAATCAAATGTCAAACACTCAAACTGTTACAGTCTCGTGTCACAACTTAGAGAGAAAAAAAAACCTCAAATATTCATGAAAAAGACAAAAGACAAGAGTGGATTGGTTTAGAAAAGAGAGAGAACCTGTACTGTACTTTACTCTTTAGGGTGCACAGCGTAGCACTGTCTGTGTTGTAGATAAACTGAAAACAAAATGTAGAGACAAACTTGAACTCCAAGAGCTCTTTTAGCTTCCAAGTTCCACCATGCTACGGGATCATTTTTTTATTTTAAAATAACCAAATTCGGTATGAAAGTGTGTTCCAATGACAAATTGATTCCCCGTATTTTTTTGTTACCTGAAAATATCTAAAACTTCTTATTTGCACTCAATTAATTATTCTCCCACCAAGCCTACCAATTTTTGAACAAAATGATAGTTTCATGTTAAAATCAGAAATTGGACCTGGTTAAATAATATGTGTCGACTCACTTGTGTCAAAATTTTTGGTGTTGAATTATCATTTGGTTGGTAGAAAATACATAAACATGTAAAAGTAGATATAATAAATGAAGATAGGTGAAAAATAAAATGAAAAGAAAAATATTTCGTTTGAAAAAAAAAAGATAAAGAAAAAATAAATAAGTGAATAGAAATACGTAAAAAGATAAAATAGTAATAAAGAATTAAAGATATACGAGATTCATTTTTTTTCTTCTGCTAAATATACTCACTTTTTTCCTACTTATTTTTTTTTGTCTTAATAAAATACAGGATGATGGGAAAATTGAAGGGGATGTGAATCATCGCATTCAAGCAGAATGGATGAAATGGAGAAAAGCATCGGAGATGTTATGTGATGCAAAGGTACCGATCAAGCTAAAGGGAAAGTTTTATCGTGCGGTAAGACCGGCGATTTTGTACGGAACAGAATGTTGGGCAGTCAAGAGCCAACATGAGAATAAAGTAGGTGTAGCGGAGATGAGGATGTTGCGGTGGATGTGTGGTAAGACTCGACAGGATAAAATTAGAAACGAAGCTATTAGAGAGAGGGTTGGAGTAGCGCCTATTGTAGAGAAGATGGTGGAAAATAGACTTAGGTGGTTTAGGCATGTAGAGAGAAGACCGGTAGACTCTGTAGTGAGGAGAGTAGACCAGATGGAGAGAAGACAAACAATTAGAGGCAGAGGAAAACCCAAAAAGACTATAAGAGAGGTTATCAAAAAGGATCTCGAACTTAATGATTTGGATAGAAGTATAGTACTTAATAGAACATTATGGCGGAAATTGATCCATGTAGCCGACCTCACCTAGTGGGATAAGGCGTTGTTGATGTTGTTGTCGTCGTCTTAATAAAATATAATGCAATTAAAAGCCGTCACTATTCATAAAATTAAGTTGTTGGAACCTGTAACTTAACGCCATCAATTCCAATTGGACAGGAAGGGTTGCAACGAAGCATTTTTAAAAATTAAGGAACTCTATTGAATTTTAAAAAAATTAAGAGACATAATTAAACATTTTTAAATAATTAAGGAACCAAATAAATAATTAAGTCTATTTCTTCCTTCTCCACCCTATCCCCCCAAATCAAACTAGTGTTCTTTTGTTTTTTGGTTTCTTTTTCTTCTTTTTGTTTTGTAATGGTAATACCCTTTTGTATTTTATTCATCATTTTCTGTATTTCCTTTACCCTGTTTTTATAATATATATTTTTCTTCTTAAGTGGCTTAATTTGATTTAAAAACTAGTAAAAGAAGGTTTAGAAATGGAAAGCGAGACAAACTAGTGTTTACTCAAAATTATTTTTTTTTCATTAAATAAAAATATCTTAATCTCATCTTGATTTAATGTTTCACATTAACACTTTATGTTTATTAGAGGAGATGAGATGAAATAATGTAAATGAAGTTAAGGGTGCGCTGTCAGACCCCTGAATTGATGCATTGTCTTGAAGTAGAGGAGAAAATAAAGTTAAGAAAAATGTTAGCTTTGTTTCCTGCTTCGAGCATGTTTAGAAAACATTATTTCTCAAGATTTCAGTTGTTTTTGTTGTAAAAAAGCTGTATGTAAAATAGACTGATTTAACTTGTGTGAAAATAATACAACAGACAGGTTTTTATATCTAACAATCGTCTTAATTGGATCAAGGTCGAGAGACTGTAAAATATAATTTGCACCAAAATGACAATTACTCAAAGAAACATGTTAAAATTAAAAGCCAAATGATATAGTCATACAAGTTTAACTTCAATGTCTTCTGCCACACAAGATTACAAAGGCTTGTCATTATGAATGCAGTTTGCTTCTGGGCACATGCCCACAGGAGCTAAGTGCCAAGTAATGAAATAGCTTGACATTATCGAAAAATAACTTAACCTAAACAAAACCGCTAGGTTTGCTGCTCTCCCAATATGGACGCATGCACCAGGCTGCCATGCATAATTCTCTCCCCGAAACCAACATCAACCTTTCAGAAATACAATCCTTAGTTACATGGGCAATAATTGAAACGATAACACTAATCATATAAATAGGTGGGGGTTGTGAATAATGAAAATTAACCACTAATTTCTTGTTATCTATAATTAAGTAAGCCACATACCAATAGCTTTTAAAATCTTTTTCTTTCTATGATCTAGCTATAGCTATAAAGTTTAAAAGACAAATGCAGTAACCTAATATACTTATAAACAAACCTTCACGTCATTCCCCTCTTGCGTTTAAGAACTTTCCATTGATTTGACAGAAATTGTACTCCTTCTTTCAGAGTTGCTCTCCTTCCTTGTTTATAGTTCCATAATACTGAGGTTAAGTATCGTCCACTAGGATTATGTTCATTTATTTCCAACAAAGCTTCCACCACTGCTTTATATGCCCCTTCACCCAAGTCATTTTTCAACCCATTCAGCTTTTCATCGTCATCTCTAATAATTTCCTGAAATGAAAAATGCATGAAGCTAGATTACAAAGTGCATAGAGTCCATTTTAATATAATTATAGACTAAAATGAATTAATAACCCTTGTATACATCAAATTGTTATATTAGAATGATATTTGTCCTAAAGCAGTAGCAGAACAATTGAAGGGTGTACTTCTGTTCCTGCTTAAAACAAATGCTAGCAAGCAATACACTCTAATACACTATTTCTAGCACACTCCACCATTTGGTTAAATTTATGGGATGCCCACTAAATGATGCAAGTCCTATCCCCTATTCAATGACTGCTATTTACTATTTAGTGGGACTCATGAATTTTCACCCAATAGTGGAAATGTTAGAAAGCTTGTGTTATAGAGGAACAGAGGCAGTGTAATCCAATTAATTTTAAGGTGGCGTCCTGATTTTTCAAGTATCTCAGGATGTGTTAAGAACTGGAATCTGATACGAGTATTCCCTCTTCATTGATATTAATCTTTTATAAGTATCAGTGGAGGGATTACTGAGTGTGTCTCTCATTCTCTGATGCTGGAAAACAGAAAAATACAAGGTAGAAGAAAATGCAACAGGTTTGTCAAAGGACCTGGTTCCTCCCACCTAACCTAATATCCCTCACCAATCCTTATCAGCATGGTATACACTTATGTTCTAGACTATCAGCATGATATTCACTTTATTTCACATTGTATTCTCCTTTATCAACCACCCCCTTCTTGTACAATACACTTAATAGGGATATATCAATAAAATACAAGTTAAATACTCACCTCCCAGGCTCCCATAAGCACCATCATTTTCGTATTTGACCATAAGCACAGTTTTTTTTGCAATTTTATTTTGCTGTTCAAGCCTTCCAGGCTTACAAAATTACATGAAGAAAATGCAATTTCGGGGGATGGAAATGAGCCAGGCTAGGCAAGGCTAGGCCAATTTATCAGACTTGAGTGTCTATAAAATGGCCTGGCTTAAAAGGTTATTTAAAAGTTTGAAACATTAAAATTGGCTGCTATTCTTAGTTTCCACGTCATGCTTCCCCAATTAAGCAATAATCACCTATGACTCTTCTAGTTAGCACAAACCTTCCTCGACTCCATTAAACATCAGACCCTAAGGGTGTATTCTTGGGTTTCAGAGGGGAAGGGAGGCGAGAGCAATTTTTTATTTTTAATTAAAAGAGTCATGTAATGTTTATAATAATAGATAAAAGATTAGAACATTAGGTTTATGCCAATCTATTAATTTATTTTTCTCGTTTTTTTAAATAATCAATTTAGAGAATATGTATTAAAAAAAAAACTGCCCTCCCATCACCATCCAAAACCCCACTTCCGAACACACCCTAGAGTGAAAGGATCAATATAAAGAATACCCTTAGATAACACCAGGTGAAACTAGGAAGTATTACAGGTTCTTAAAGACAAATAGTGTTCCAATCCAGAGAATGGAGATCGTCAAAACATTTATTGTCTCATTAAGGACAATAAAGATAAATAACAAAGTGAACCATGTTTGATTAAGAGTGACAGGCAATGAAGCACATAGACTTCAGGATAATTTCAGGAGACCTATAAATATGTTTAACATAGACACACCTTTTCTTTTCCTTCAACCATGATAACTTTGAATGGATGCCAATCTGGGTCCTTTAGATATTCTTCCCACAATGAACACAGTTCTGAAGCTCTCTCTTCAGCATCCTCCTCATTATATCTTTGCTTCATTGCTTCAAGGAATGGTCTAGTATCAAGTTCCCCCATTCTCTTCAAACGAATATTTCCATGAGATTGCAACTCTTTAATGGCCTGCAAGTGAGAAAAGAAGATTACTAATAAATCTTGAAAGCAATATTAGACAGTTAAAAGTCCAAGAAAGCTTTAAAAATTGCAACAACAAAAAAAATCAGTACATAACACCCATGATAAAAGTAATGAAAATATAGGCAGAGAATATCCACACAATCATAGTTAGGACTCGTCTGGATAATCAAATGAGCCATTAAAAACATTTAAATTTTATTCAAATCACTTTGCTACCTTGCTATGAATCATAAAAGGAAAAAGTGCAATGCTCTATAAAAATGTAAATTCATAACTTATAACTTATGAGACCATGTGTGCATCAATTCATAAAACACTTTAAATGGGCAAGTAAAATCATCATAAAAACACTACCAGCCCTTGACCCAAGTGAAAGAATAGTTACACTCGACTGAACCTCATTGAGATGCTCTAGCAAATTCATTTGAAGAATTAGGAGGAACACATATTTGAAAAAAAACGCTTACATCAACCAATGCTTGTCGAGCTTCCTGCAACTCATCATTACTCTCACGCTCTTTAATGATTAGTGTTTGGTTCAATGCATCTAAGTCTTGAAGTGACTGCTCCTTGTCCCTTAAATCCTTTTGTAGTGTATCTACCTTATTCAGAATTTCTGCATCTTCGTCATCTTCCATGTGCTTCAGCACACTTAATGAACCTTTTAATTGCTGAATCTCCAACTCCAGCTCTTGTTTCATATCAAGTTGTTTTTGAAGCTGAATGATTTTAGCATGGAGTTGTTCTTTTTGCCTCTGTATAAAATATAAATAGCATTAATACTTATACTATGTCATTCTGGTGCTGATGAGGACACTTTTGGTTACTAACAAAGCAAAAAATGGGCAACACACCTTTTGATCTTCAGCCAGTTTCATAACATTTTCATCAGCTTTCATTTGCTCTAAAGCAGCCATCTGAAGAGAGGTATTTTTCGATGCATTCTGCAAAACCAATAAATGTCAGCAGTGTTAAATAAAACCTTCCACAAGCTTCATGAGCAGATTATAATTTTAAATGATTTTAAAGACACGGAAAAAACAGATTATGTAAAAAAAAAATTGATTTACAGTCCTTAAGCAAAATCCTTAATGAGAGTAAACAGAATTATGGAAAAACGGAAAACCAATGGCATGAAATGCTTTGGAATACAACTCTAGATTGATCACACTCTTGTCCCTTCTCACTCCCCCAAATTTCCATTTTCATCCCAGAAATTAACATGTTTTGGATTCATGACCTTCAACAGCGTACACCTTAAATAAAAACCAGATTCATCAAATTCCCGGTGTTAACAGAATTCATTATCCACAAATTTAATGGAAATTTTTTTTAAACCAATCATTTCATGATAATCAAGCCCAATAAATAAAAATGGGAAAACGATTGATCTTGGTAGCAGACTCCTACCTTGAAAGCTCTGAAACATCTATATATCAACCATAATAATCAATCAACCTAAAACAATAAATATTATTTCTTCAATCTTAATTTCACAGGAATTTCAATCATAGTATACTACAGGAAATGCAGCAAAAAAACACTATACCTCCTCAATTTCTTCTGCCAACTTTTTTCTTTCACTTTCGTTATGTGCCTCACGTTTTTCCAATTCAACTTTCCGTAACTCAAGCTCATTTTTGTGAGATTCCAGTTGCAATTTGAGCTTTTCATGGTCAGTAAAAATCCTTTGGAAGTGATCCCTGGCACTTGACTGTATTTTCTGTATCTCTGAAGAGAAGGAATCATACCATAAAACAATGTTGTTACAACAGATCAGCAGCATTTTAAAATAATAGTCAATTGTTAAGATATAAAATTGAATTACAACACAATATTCTGAAGAAAATAATTTAGCAATGGCAAATCCTACGGTGCCAACGTCTACGATGATTCAATCAATGAATGGCTATTTGGTCCTAAGGCTCAATAAATATAGATACCTTCATTATAAGCTTGAATGAGTTTATCTTTATCCTTCATAACAAGGTTCATTTTATCTGTAGTCTCGTGGCATCTCACTTCTATCTCTTTTAAGTGCTTATTCTTGACCTGAATAATGTTAGTTAAATTCGAGACAAGTTTATCTTGCCTCCGAGCTTCTTCTTCCATAAGCTCGGATATGGTTTTGACATCACCCATCCTTCGCAGATGTTCTCCATAAATACTGTTCATCTTGTAGTCATCTGCCCGGGCAACCCATGCATAAAGACCAGACTTCTGCCCAGAATTAGTAAACCAATCCTTTTTACCATGATGATCTAATTCGTATGCTCTTTCAAATGCCAATGCATTATGTAAGCCTGGCCAGTTTTTATTGAATTCCACAAGAGCAGTTCCAGAGTGACCCCGGAAATTCCACAAAGGATTAACTCGCACTGGATTGAAACCCCTGCTTCTGTACTCATCCCTCAGCCTAGAACCACTCTCACCAACACAGCGTCCATCTTCTGTCCGTCTAGTTGGAATATTAACTACAACTCCAATCCAAGGCCACACAAACTGATCATTAGAATTAACAGAAGGATCACTTTCATCTTCCGGTTTTGAATCATTTGATGGAACATCTACATTCATGAGATCCTTTTTCAAATATTTCACTAAAGCCAAATGATTAGCCTTGTCTCTTGCTTTTCTCTTTTGTGAACTACTCTGACCCACCCCAGAAGCATGTTGAAGGAGCTCCTTGTATAAATAATCCTGCTTTCTCTTTTTAGGGCAGTAGGGGCAAGTGAAAGTCTTGCCCGATGTTCTCACATCCTGACTTCCATTTTTCAGTTCTTCATAGGATTTATCTTCATACTCACTAATTTCAGATTCACTAATATCAGTATCCTCATCAGAGCAGCTGTGAGCCATTACAGTTCCTGCAAGGCTTATTATTATTATTATTATTATTATTATTATTATTATTATTACACCACCTGAAAGATAAATGTAGTGTTAGAACTGACTGTTGTTCTGTTGCAGTGCAGACAAATTTCATTAAGTATCGCATTCAGAACCAGGGAAAAGCACTAAACTCGAACAGAAATTTTATTACAATCATTTCATCTAACCAAATCCTCCAATACTAGAAAAATAAGAAACTATAAGGTTCCTACAATGTGAAACTGGAACTGCACACTATTAAACAGATCAAACATGAACACAAACACACAGAGCCTGCGGGAACCACCACAAATAAAGTAATAAATACAATGTAATAAAGAAATGCAAATAGCAAGCGTAACAAACAAAACCATACAGATTATCAACCTGCAATAACTTTCCCACACTCAAAAAGGGGCATACAATATCCATATTCATCAGCATTAAAACATTGAACACAGTCACACAGATAGTCCCAGTTTCTAAGCCATGCATGCATTAATCAGCAAACGACAACACATCATTCACTGAAAAAATTCAAAACAGCCGATAAATCAACGCCTCTAGCACCACAAAAATAACTAAAGCCCTGATTCTGCATTCCCCTCTTCTCACTCTTAACACTATGTCCCACTAGTCCCGCATTGGCCCAACCCCAATGTAGTTCAAAACAGCTTTTGATCAAAACATTACACAGAGCTTTGGAAGAAGAAGAGAAAAAGAAACATTTACCACTAAAAATTAAGCAAACTCAAATATGCACCTATAAAAGTGGAAAGTATGAGAAAGACTGATGAGATCACATGCACGGGGAGAATCCAAGTATAGAGGTAAAAATGGCAGAGAGAATTTGAACTTCGAAAAAGGGAAGCTCCTTCAAAAAGATTTTCCCCTCTTCTCACTCTAACACCGAAGAAGAGCTTTTAATAAATAAATAAAAATTACAGAGAGCTCTGAAAGAAGAAAAAAAAAACATATCACTAGAAATTGAGCAAAACCAAATATGCAACGATAACAGTAAAAAAAAAGTATCAGAAAAAGACATGCAAGAGAAGAGAATTGAATTATTGACGAATTGGGTAAAAATGCAGAGAGAAATTGACCTTAGGAAAAAGTGGAAGTTCCTTCAAAAATGGATCTGGTTCTGGTGTGTGTGACCTAATAGAAAGAAAAGGAATCAAACCAAAGTGTAAAAATTCTGAATTTGGGGTTTTGTTTTGTATTGAGTGAGTTTTGACTCTCAACAGTATAACTCAGCACTACTCACTCATTCACTGCTGACTAGGGCTTCGTGCTGCTATTGGTTCTTCCATTTGGCCACGCGCACCCATGACACGTGCAATTTTGGAACTTCGAGTTGCTCATGAACCTGGATGACGTGGAGCTTTTTCATTGGAGCGTGAAATACATGGCCCCCCTCGCGAGTGCGTCAGTACTTGAAATGAAACAGAGTTCACTCTGCACAAAATGCGTTATAATTGGCATCGCCGTTCCCCGAGCACGACACAAGCCAAACTAGTTAATGTTTTTTTTTTTTTTTGTACACTTTCATGTTATAATTACCTACTAATGTAATATTTTATTTTCAGTGAATTTCACTAATTTTTTTGAATAAATCTAAGATTGTATATATATTTTTTAAAAAATTTACAACAAATTCCATCAAAAAAACATATGCCATAATCATATTCAAATAATAAAAAGGATTAGTTTAATATATAAAAGATGTTAATGTAATATTTTTTTAAATAATTAATGTAAAGATAAAAAATGAAAAACATCATAAGAAATTTGAAAAAATCTCATAGTGTTAATGATATTTACTTTTTTATTTATATTATATTTACCTTTGTGTAATAAAACTATTTTAAATACAAATAACTATACAAAATTTTCATGTGGTTTATGATTTTTCACAACAAATTTCTATGTGATGTAAAATCAGCCTTTTGTTTTAATTTTTTAGACTGTTTATTGTTTGATTATAAATACATTAAAATAAAAAAAATATTTTTAAAAAATAATATTTCCTATATTAAAAATTAAAATTTATTCAACATTTATTTTTAAACAATTTAAAATATTTAATAAAATTTATTTAATACTTTTGTATCATAAAAGTAATAAACCCTTTGTTTTTTAATGGAAAGGTGTTTCGCCTTTTAATTGTGTTCATAAAGTTTATTCCTGATGTAATAGGCTGTCAATGAATATTTTGATCCCTCGATAAAAGAGATATTGAAGTAATAACAAATAAAAGTAATAAATCTTTGTGTTGTAATGAAAAGGATATTTTAATGTAAATATTAATATTTATTTTTAAAATAATTAAAAAAATATTTGATAAATTGTATTAATATTTTAATTAATATTTCCAAAATTCAAAGTACTTGTTTATAGTATTCCTCTTAAAAAATAAATATATACCAGATAAATTATTCACTGATATTTTTATATTTAAATATTACTTATTAAGTCTGACATTAATAGAAAAAATTCAAGGTTGTGACATTTTTCAGGGAAATAAAATATATAACATTTAATGAAAATCCAAAGAATATTTAATGTTTTGTTTCAGGTAATAAAAATATTGAAAATATAAGTAATTATGAAAATATCTCAAGTGCTATATGATTTTTGCAACAAATTTCTATGCGTCGAACAGTTAATTTTATGTTTAATTTTTTAGATTGTTCATTTCATGATTACAAATACTTATTAAGAAGTAAATAAATATATTTTATATTAAAAATTATACAAAAATTATTTTTTGAAGTTTAATAAATTTAATAAAATATATTGAATACTTTCATATCATAAAAATAATAAATCATTTTTTTATCCCAATAAATAACGGTGATATTGAAACATATAAAACTGGTAAAAGTAATAAAAATAAAATAATTTTGCGGTGAGCGTGGATCGAACACGCGACCTTCAGATCTTCAGTCTGACGCTCTCCCAACTGAGCTATCCCCGCAATTAATAATAAATATGAAATAAAATATAATAATTATTGCAAAAAATATTTTAACAGTTTAACAAAATCATACTAAAACGCCGTCTGTGGGGATCGAACCCACGACCACGTGGTTAAAAGCCACGCGCTCTACCACTGAGCTAAGACGGCTTGTGATAATTTAAAAAAAAAACAATATAATTTGTAATCAAATACATGTAGTAAACTTTTATTTGAATTACTATTGAGTAACAATGTTCAATGTAATCGAAATAGTCTTTAGTGAAATATTTGAGCTTTGGAAATATAATTGGACTATAACTATTGAAACCGATGAGCCTGTAAATTGATAGATTATGATTCTAGTTCAATTATTTTTTTTCCATTTATTTTGTTTTAGATAGTCAAAGTTAAAGTATAATTACTTAATTATATCTTTTGTGGATACAAAAATGTTTTTAAACCAAAATGTTTTTAGCTATGTTATTGAAGGAGTGCTTAGATATAATTTAATTAAGCATCATTTATTAAATATCGGGTTATCAAATCAGAATTTATTTATAGATTTGACTGATAAATTTATTGAAATAAGTTAAAAGTAATACTTATATTGATAAGTATCAATATGAAATTATCTGAAATAAAATTTTAAAAAAAGTTTATATTAACATAAAATTAAATGTACTTTTATAAAGGTTTTCGAAATGCCATTAAGTAATAGATGTATCTATTGAAAAATACTTAAATATTCAGTTGAATCTTACTTTTACCTCATTTTTCTTTATTTTTCATTTTTTAAAAATGTTACTTCTAACATTTTTCTCTCTTCCTTTTATTTTTTTTCTCTATATCTCACTTTTTTCACTCATAGACTACCAAAAGTAAGTTCGAATCATCAATGAGATTAATCATCATGAAGATAAATTAGAAGATTGATAATACATACTAATTCGATGACATAACAATTTAGTAAATTTATCTATGTATTGATCCTACTTTCCAAAAGGATCAAATACAACTAAAAATGATGAAACTTCACTACATGATGACGATTCCAAAATCAACATTTAATTTCCAATTTATATTATTGTTGGCCAACTGCTATTGCAAATACTAGTTGCTGTCCTTCCTTCCTCGTTTAGTTTCTCCATTGAACTCTTCTTCAACCTATGCATTAATCCCCACAATAACAAAATTATTCAAATAGGTAACGTATGAATTCCATTACCAATACTATAGTATAAGATAGAAACAAAATTTCCATTGCCATTCAACACATGTAAAAAAAAGTTAAGGTATTGATTTGCCTTAAAAAGAATAACTAACTAGTTAGCATGTCATTTATCCATGTGCTTAAGGTATCTTCACAAAATTATGCTTGTAAATTTTATATCTTGTAAATGTAGCATCCATGCATTTGAATTTGCAAGCCATTGATTCATTCGAAGGTTACCTTAAAAGTTATACCAACATCAATTTCTCCACAATAAGATTGATCTTCACGAATTACTCTGTACTTGAGAGGTTGCAGCTCAGCTGCACCATCCCCTACCCCTATGGCTAATAAGTCTTCCACATAGACTCTACATACAGAGAAAAATAGCTTCTTTAAAGCATGAACATTTATACAAAAAAGAGTGAGATTTGCTTGATTAAATAAATAATGAATCTATCTCCAATCTATTGGTAGCATATATTTACTATATTAATGAAGCTATTGAAGTCTTACATGGCTTGACCAACAAAGTCATCTGCAGATAACGAATCCTTGTCCATGATTTTTAAGATGACCTTGTATGAGTTACTTGGTGTAGGATATTCTACCTTAAACTCAAATTTCTCATTCCACACCGGATTATTGCCCTGTCCTGCATTGTCGTAAGAGCCATTAAACCATTTTTTTCCCTCATATCCTTAATTATCTTCTAGAGGTTATGAAAAAGATTTAAATGATGACATATTAATAGTAGTTGATTGATTACATTTATAGGCCAAATTATTATACTCTATATACACTCTTGTCAAAATACATATTTTGTCTTCATCAATAGCTATCAATCAAGTCTATTTTCAGTAGTCTATTTAACACGCTTAAAATGAAGTTTAAGGAATTCCTCATATATATTATAAGAAAAAGACACAATATATTAATTTTATTTTCTATTTAATTGTTACCTCATTTTTTTCCTATATTTCTCTTTATCTCCATTACATCATTTTTTTACCTCTATTCCTCATATAAAGCTCTATAGTTACATATATTTAATTTTCTTGTAATTCAAAGCAAAAAGAAGATAGTATACCATACTAATTTCTCGAGTGATTTGAATGTCAACTCAACTATAATAGAACTCACCCTTAGCAACACTACTCCTTCGCTCTTGACCGTTGTACTGTATCACAACATACGGGTCCATACTACCTATTAACAGAAGAGAAAAGGACAAATAACAATGAAGGTTGTTAGAATAGTTAAAGTATAAGTTAGGACAGAATAACTTGAACATATATACTAAAAAGAACAAAGAATAAGAAGAATGCAAATCAAAGGAGAACCCGGTCCATAGTACATATATTGGTGTTTGATATTTATTTTTTTCTGAAAGCAAATAATTGAAAATCACGAGACTAACTCTCCTAACAAAGTTCTAAGATATTATTTTTTGGTTTGGTTAAAGGGGAACTCATTTGGTTAAAGGGTTCATGGAATCAACATAAGATATGTTTCAAGAACATGGTGTAGAAGAAAAATAAAACACATTTGAAAACAAAATGAGGCCATATATACCAAAGAAATCAGTGTCACACAACCCCTTTGCTTTCACAAGCTGCACCTCCATAAACCCAATTGCCATCTCTTTCTCTCTCTAACCGTGTCTTTGTCCCTGAAGATTATAAGCCAGCAAAATTCTTACAATTAATGTCTAATAAGTGTCTTCTTTCTACGTTGGAATGGGTGGTACTTGCTTTATATAGGACTTTAGCATTCACGGGGTCAACCACATAACCAACCCACCTTCGTCTCAAGTCTTTCCATTTTCTAAACCACAATAAACAATTGTCGATTGGCACTGGTAAATGATACAATGACTCGGTAAGCCTTCCTCTAGGGATGCTACGTACCTTAGAAAAGTAATAGATAATTGGCATTAATTAGTCTTTTTTACTCTCATCACGTGATAAATATTCATCTTATTATTATATAAAGTTTAAGTTATTGTTAGGACTTAAAAGTGTACTTTAACTAAGAATATTTATATCCTAGTGGCTCAACTTTAACCATAACTTCTTAATTTTATCAACATGTAAACTCGAAGGTAATGAACACTTGAACATTGGTCACCTACTCGGAATCTATTCAACTCAACAGTCCAATGTATAAAGGTCATTCAAAAGGGACATGTATGTCAGTTTGGTCGAACTCTCGTGGAATTAAATTAGAATGGTTTGACATGACAAGAAAATTCGTACCCGTGGGTATCCACCCGAATTTGTCCCGACTTTGACGGGTAATATTCGAGTTGATCGCGTATGGGTACGGGTTCGGGTTTTCCCCGATAACCAAAAGTCGGGTACGGATACGGGTATGGGATTACTAGACCCGTCCCGACCCTGAACCCGAACCTGCCCCGCCACTTAAAATCTTTAGAATTTTTGTATAATTTAATCAAAAGACATATAATTTTTATTACTAGTTAATTTTATTTTAAAATTTTTACATAATTTAATATTATTTTCTTAACTATTTATGTAGACACACGCGTTATAATAAATTTATTAATATATAAGTAGTTAAAAATAAATGTTTAACAATCAATTTATTTTTTTCTAAAATCAAATTTTTAATATTTTTTTACAAAAAAAATATTTTTCTAAATGGTGTGTGGAACGGGGTTGGGGATACCCGATACCCGACGGGTACGGGGATGGGACA
The DNA here is from genome assembly GCF_004193775.1 of Glycine soja. Classification (NCBI taxonomy): domain Eukaryota; kingdom Viridiplantae; phylum Streptophyta; class Magnoliopsida; order Fabales; family Fabaceae; genus Glycine; species Glycine soja. Next base: position 3,178,672 of record NC_041019.1, read on the forward strand.
ATAAACTAAAACCCGTCGGGTATCGGCTACGGGTATGGGAATATGTTGAGGAGTCGAAGTAAGGGATTGGAAAGATAATACCCGTACGCGACTCGCCCCATTGTCATATCTAGTTTCACAACTCAAGTTGCAACATGAATAATATGGTGATATTATTTTAATTGTGTTTATCATTTGTCTCGTGTTGTTACCAACTTTAAGGGTGGTTTTCTAGATTCATGAATTTCGAAATTTGGGATCCAAGACCAAGAGTCAAATTTTGAAGGCATTGGCACTCATGATGATGCTCGTGGATCATTGCAGAATTTGGTTGAAAATGAAACCATTCACGTGCACGAGCGTTTGGGCAAGCAAAACTTAAAAAAATACATTTTCAGTTTTTATAAATGATGAAAAATAGTACTATCACTTTATTTTTACTCCATTTCTTATTTTTAAATTTTATACAAGATATAATGAAATTCAAACATCACATTCTTATACAAGTATTTGAAAAAAGGTAGCAAGTTTACAATAATTTATAAAAAGAAAAAATTTCAAATCAAACCGTTCTTAATTTTTTCAAACAAAACCAAGTCCAAGCGACAATTTCTATCAATAATTAAGTACATTATGGGGAGCATTCTAGAGCATAACATTGCAAACTGAAACACAAATTAACGTTCCTACGAAACCACGCGCACAATAGAAAGATACAGAGGTTTTGGTCTATCAAACCCAAGTGAAGAAAAAAAAACTAAATCACATATATAACATCAGCCACTTCAACAAGAAAAACTACACCAATTTTTTTGAAGCTACCCAGAAGCAGTGTTTATGAAACACTTCCCTAATAGTAGCTAATAGATCATGCCAAATACTAAACCTGTTTGTACAATCATTATGAATTTGTGAAAAAACAAAATTTATCAAATAATTTAGTTCTGTTATCATTCGTTAGTGCTTGTATATCTACAATCTATGAAATAAATTATAATGTATTTTTGACAAACATTTTTAGCTAATTATTAACTTTTTTTTATTAGCTGATAAACTTGTTTGATCATATTAATATTAATAGTATTTGATAGACATTTTTTTTATAGCTTGTTGCATTTTCTAAGATACTAGAATAAGCAACATTTTTTTAGACACTAGCTTCTTATATTTTATTTTCTTTTTACCCTCAAAATATTTATATATTTACCTCAAAAGTGTGCAATGATATTATCATACTAACAAGCATAATGAAGAGACTCATTTTCTTTTTGGTAGAGTATAAAAAAACTCATCTAAAATTATGCTAAACACAAACACAGTCACCCTATTTTCTATTTGTTACAGTTAAGTCTTCTTGTTGGTTATCTTCTATTAACACCTTTAAAATCATGTTTTACGTTCAAATGATTACGATTTAAGATTGATTTTGGTTGCAAGATAATTTGAATCAGAAATTGAAAATTTGATGAAATGAACTTTGTAAGAACAAGGTTTGAGTTTCAAAAAACATAAGGATTTACTAAGTAAATTATGACATTTTGATTGGTAAAATGTGTGGAGGAAAATAGCAAAAACAGAGAAAGGATCGAACGACTAAACTAAGTTCTTGGCAGTCTCAGCAAACAAAGATAGCTAAAGCTCAGCTGGAGGATGGATCCAAATCTGCATGTGGACTGATCTTAGCCTTTGACACCAATGTTAGCTATGAAGAACATGTATCACCTTAACATTTCATTGCCTTCTCAAAATATTGAAAGAAGCGTCATAAAAAACTGAAGGACTAAATTTAATTAAAAAACATTGACGAATTAAAATTAGACATTGGCGATGGTATAGGAAAAAAAAAGTGTCATTAATCTTTTAATAAAATAGCTTATGAACATTATTGGTTAGTTCCCTAGTTGTCAAGAACCAAATCTAACACGTGTCCTCGCCTGATTCATTTGATTGTTGTTTATCTTCTGTTTCTCCCAGAAGAATACACAAGTTAGAGAAACTCAAATTCCTGGAGTGTCCATAACAAATGTATATGAGCTCTAGCATATACTCAGTGAGATGCCAGAATATGCAAGCTAAATATGTGCAAGATTTGTCATTTAAAAAAACAGATCAATATTAATGTCCTATTATTAAGTTTCTTGCTGCAATTCTCATTCAGATTTTGCCACATATGCTCTTAGAATGATAGTAGAAAGAAATGTGAGAATGGAAGAAATAAATTTTCTTTACTAGTATTAACTATTAAGGAACCAAAATCTGTACAACAACCAGGCATGCTTTCATTTCATGGCATACAAAGTGGCATCTCTATATTACTTCAAAATAATGCAAAATATGTGTAATAGGTCTCATGTATTTCCTCTCCTATGAACGAAGAGGAGAAGGAGATAAGCTTGGATTAGGAGTAGCATTGCTGCTTGAGCTTGTGTCTTTGGAATCGTGAAGATGTTCCAATAATCTCACCACCTCATTTATGTTTGGTCTAAGTTTCTGTTCTGTAGATAGGCATTGAATTGCAAGGTGAGCTATTCTCTTTGCTTCGCGCTTTGAGTATTGGCCTTCTATGCGAGCATCCATAACTTGGGAGATCTTGTGTTTGTTGGTGAGGAGTGGTTTGGCCCATTCAACTAAACTGTGCTCCCCGCTTGGCCTGTTGTCATCCAGTGCACGTTTCCCTGACATGAGTTCCAGAAGAACAACTCCAAAACTGTATATGTCACTCTTTTTGGTTAGGTGACCTTCACAAAAAAAGACAATGGGAAAAAGGTTAGGAGTGCATTTGTTGGAGATCCCATATTGACTAATGATATGGCAAAATTAGTATATATAAGTGTTCAACAACTCTCACTTCATGATTCTCATTTAATAAGCTATCATCTGGCATTGAATTAGGTCTAAACTCAAATTCTAAGAGGGTATCAGAGACAATGGGAAAATAGTTAGGAGTGCAATTGTGGGTTCATCTTTTTGGTTCTGTTGTTGTGAGCTTCTGCAGTGATTGTTGATTTAGAGATTAATGATTACTATGGAGAGGAGTAACAGCACACCATAGATGGGGAGGGGAAGTGTAACTAATTTACTTAAAATGAGAGGTTCAGGTCAAGCTAAGGCTTTGAAATTTGAAGTTACTTTCTGGATTTGAGTTGAATTGTGGAGAGCATGAGAAATCTAAATGCAGTTAAGAAAACTCCAATTTTTAATTGGGAAAGCAGGAGGTTGTCATACACCTACTATTCCTAAAGTTCAAGTTGTTAAGTGAAGACATGTGAATGATTAATATTACATATTATAACATATCCCTACATTCAAGTTCCCTTTAGATTTGAAGTGAAGATAACGTAGAGGTCCACTTGTGTTGAAATTTAGCTTTTTATTGGAAGACACTTGGTTATATATGCTCTGATACTATATCATGCACCAATATTCCAAAAACTCAAGTTGTACGCGGAAAGAACTAAATTGAACAGATGCAGACCAACTTTTTCCTATTAGTCTAAACATATTGGAAATGCAAGTACAATCAACATTTTGGTTACACACTATTCAGGTTTCTGCATTAAACCCCCAAGTTTAAATGAATATCGACTAATGCAAGGTATGATCATAGGATGAAATGTGATACTGACTTGAAGAAGATTTAAAATACCTGTGGCTATATACTCAGGAGCTGCATAGCCATAGGTGCCCATTACCCTTGTAGAGACATGGCTCTTATCACCTTCGGGTCCATTTTTTGCCAACCCAAAATCAGAGAGTTTTGCATTATAATTCTGTTGACAAAAAGAAATTTTAGAAAGCCTATCTAACTAATAATATCTATCTCTTAAGCTAGTATGATCAATGTGATTCACTTACAGAATCAAGTAAGATATTGGAAGTTTTGAAGTCCCTATATATTACATCTACTTCATCACTGTGAAGAAATGCAAGACCCTTAGCAGCATCAAGAGCAACCTTCATACGGATGTTCCAAGAGAGTGGTTGAAAGTAAGAACCCCCTGATCCAGAAACATAGGTAGATATGAGATTTTGAAGTGCTTAAGGTACTAACAAGTAAACAAAGTCAACCCACAAAGCAACTTACTCCTGAACAAGTGATTATCCAAACTACCCTTGGCCACAAATTCATACACCAAAATCCGGTGATCATCTTCTAAGGAGTAACCAATTAGTTTCACAAGATTAGGATGACTGAGCTGCCCCAGGTAGTTGATTTCTGTCTACACAGTACAAAGTTAATCAGTCACAACATTCACAATAAATATCTAAACTACCAGCATCTGTTTTGCTAGAAAAAATGCTAACAACATACTCTCTAACACATTCTTTTAAACATACTTTTTATTGTTAGTTGAAATTTATTGGAAATCATGAAAATTCGGAGGTCTCACTTCTCATTTAATGAGCTCCGCTCATAACTTTGTAATTGAAATAAATTTTAACCAATAACACAAAGTGTTGAAAGGACTGTGCTAAAGAATGTTACTGGCACTCCTTAATTTACTATATACATTACAAAAAAACAAGGGTGACAAGAAACATGTCTTGAAACTAACTTGAAATTTATGCCACTAAACTTCCAAACACCGAGCAAAGTTCCAAAGCGTAAAAGGCCATGCCAAGTGAAAAGTGGCACTCACCAACCATTCAATGTGCCCCTGGTTGCTTTCTTGGTTAAGCCTCTTCACAGCAATGACCATTCCTGTCCCTGGTTTAGTAGGGGCAAGTGTATGCTCATCGATCCACCCCTTAAACACACAACCAAACCCACCTTCGCCCACCATACTATCCGGACGAAAGTTCCTTGTAGCAGTTCTTAGCTCATTGAATGTGAAGTTCTTCAAATTGCTGGCCTGCAATATCTCATCCTCACTTTGAGGAGTTAGAAGCATAGCTGAAGAGGACACCTTGCTGCTTAAACAACTCAAATCATTCTCTTCTTTGCTACCATCCTTTGAATTCAAACCTGCCCATATCAAAAGAGAAACATGGATTCACTACAGGCCATACATAAGCACTCTATAGACATACTCAGGGAGGGAAACAATTTTTCTACTAATCATCTCAGTAATGTTATTGCTGTAGTTTAATTCATACACTTCTCTTTTACACTTCATCATTTCTTTTTGTAAAAAATTAAAGCATAAGAAAAGAAGTTGAGGAGTAACATTATTGCAATCTTACACTACAAAAGCTTTTTCTTCAAAAAATAAAAAGGGAATAATCTCTATTATCAATTTTTCTCACTCTTTCTTGTCTACTTTTAACTTTTAAAAGCAATGGTTGGAGAGATCACGATCGTCGAGTTCTCTTGTGAACTTTATAAATCACATCCGTTAACTTTATTTTATTGCATGATAAGCTTATCCTTTTGAACTGAATTTAACAATTTTCGAATCCTTAGTTCCTTTAAATGTGCAGGGGATCCAAGTTCACGGTTGAGACACTGCAGATGAAAGAAAAACTCAATTGAAAGCTATTTATGGGTAATGGGAGACATTAGTTTAATAAATTTTTAGACCAAGTTCCTCAATCAAACCAATAAATCTGTTGCATTTGTTATCAGGGTGTTTCTATTTTTATTTCTTTTGGGGGTAATAATCACACATATCTTCGCAATTCTGGTATAGGACCATTATAGACAACAAAAACTCGAATTAAAGATCACTTATTAAGCTAGAACAAACTGGTGTCAATTGATCCAAAGTCTTTCTATTTTGCTTTGGATGTACATAACTCATCATATATTTTTCATCTGAAGCAAGTCTTCCGTGGTGTTTGTGAGTCAAAAACATTGAACGCATACAACCAACAAAGTTGGAGCATTCAAAAGTCCAATATAAGCAAACAGAGTTAAGAAACAAGCTGATCAAGTTAAAAAAAAGGAAGGTGGGAAGAACAGAAAAAAAGAATGATACCATTACGTGGAGGGCTCTCAGCTTTGATCTTTGAAGGTACACTAAAGAAGCAACCCATGAACCCAGAGCTAAGCTAAAGAAAGAAAGAAAAAAAAAAAAAACGTCTTGTCTCCTTTTTTCTTCAGTGTAACCAGATGCAGCTACAAGTTGAAGTTTTCAATTTGGAACAGAGAAGAAAGACTTGGAAAGAGAAGAAAGAAAGCAAGTATGTATGTATGGAAGTGTGAAAGCAAGAAAGTTTCCACGTGAAAGATAGCTGTCAGGCAAGGACTAATGGTATCTGCAAAATTCAAGAGTACTATTGAGTTGTGTTGGAAAGTTTTGGTGTGAATGATGTTATGTTATGGCCTTATGGGGTTGTTTTCTTGGAAATTTCATTGCACTTTATTAGACCATAGAGAAGAACTAATCAGAACGGTGTTGTCCTGGCCGCCACCGTAGTTTGGTGTGAGAACCACTTGGAGGAAAGAGAAGACCCACATACATATTTATTGCTTTGCATTGACTTGCTTTTTTATTCCGTTTCATATTACAACCATGAGCTTTTGGAGTATTTAGGAATATAATTAATTTATTGAATTTTAAAAAAATTTAGATAACTTTTATTATATTTTTTATTTTTAAATAATGATTTATTTATTTTTTCTATATATTATTTTTATTAAATATTGATTAAGAGTAATCTTAAAAAAAATGATGTAATACTGATTTTATAAAATGATACATCTGAATTGGCCAAAATATTCGAGAATTCGAATATATTTGGATATTTTTCTTTGCACGTGCTTATAAGTTACTATAAATTAATTTAAAGTAAATATTCGTTGTGGATTCTTATATAAGGAAAAATAATTAATTTAATATTAATTAAGAAAATTATTTGATATTATTTAATTTTATTAATCTCAAATAAAAATATTTCTAAAATATTTTTCATTGAAACTTATTATCATAAATAAAAAACCATTAAAAATAGAAATAAAATTAAATAAAAGATATTTTAAAATAATAACATTAAATAAGATAAAATTAATTAAATTTATTTATATTTAAATCTAACAAATAATATTATATATATATAGAGTCTAGAGGAAGTTGACGCAACTACCACCATCATAAGTCAATAACCATACACGCTTAGACCATTAGATTCGGTATTACTTTTCAGAATTCAATCCAAAAACACTAACGCACGTTTGTTTGTTTGTTTTTAATCTTATAAAATAAGTTAGGGCAAAATGCTTAACTAGATTATTTTTTTACACTAAATTATCGAGGGGACAGAAAGATTTTATTTGGAAAACATTGTCGTAATCATAGTAATAATTAAATAAATGTACGTAACGAGGCTTATCAGTTTCGTTTTTATTTTAATGGGTTTGAAGTTTGAAGTCAAACCAAGAGATTAATATGTGCCCCTTCCGTGACCGGAGCAGTGCTATTGTGGATTTGTGGCTTACTTTCTCACGTCTTTTATAATGGAGTAACCATATATCTTTATACAAACCATATATCTTTATACAAATATCAATAAATCTTCTTAATATTTTATAAGAAAATGTTAAATACATAAAAAAAAAAAGTTTAAGAGGAGTGCAAATGGGTTGGGCTTAACTCATAACCTTGTCCAACTCAACTCAATTACATTTTTATAGATTGAGTTGGAATTTTCTTAGTGAATTCAATTAAAATTGAATTAAATAATGAGTTCATGAATTTTAAATAAGATCAAACTCAATTCAATTAATCACATAATAAATATATAATAAAAAATAATATTTACCTAATGTTTTTTGTGTGATATGTTAAAGATTGTGTGTAATAAAATAATTTTTAAAAAAACACCCCTAAATTCTCACTCTTATTTATTTGCAAGTCACAATAATTTATTTTGATTTTGAAGATTGGGTCATTGTAATTTATAAAACAATTTTGATGATTTTGAATAACTAATTGTGAATTGTAAAATATTGAAGCAATTAGTATAATTAAGAAGCAGTAAAGCAATATTTAATTATTGATTACGAGGTTTTGCTAAAGTTAAAAAAGTAATGATTATTTTATAATTATTCAATATGATAAACCAACTCAATCTAATCTAATTAAGGCCGGTTGAGTTACTAAAAAAATAAAAAGTAAAACTAATTTAATTTAATTTAACTCAATTAAGTTTAATTAAATTAGGTTAAAAATTAGATTAAATTCAACTCAATCTAACAAGTATCACTTACTCCTCTAACATTTAATATTTTAAAACATAAAAGTATTCAATATTTATCGCATAAAATAAGTAAGACGATTAATCAAAAGACATTATAGGAAATTTAGAACTATTATAAAAAGAAAAAAATATAAAATAATAAAAAAGATGATGTGACAAAAAGATACAAAAAATATTATCAGAATAATATTCCTCTTTGCCTTATACTACCATTATATTGGTTGCGGTTGCTGGGCACCTTATCCTAATTTAGGGCATGAGATGGAGATTGATAGAAGAAAGAAACTTGCCTTATCACTTCAGGTAAGGGTGGAAACACGACAAGGCTTGGTTAGGCATAATCTTGACGTGAATTAAAAATATAAAGCTTTTATAAGCTTGGTCTATTTAAAAGCATAGCTAGACCTATGAGTTTATTAAAAAAGTCTATTTTACGATAAATATTATATATAAAAGAAATCTAACGACTATATAATAAAATTTTGAAAATTCGTATAATACTTTTTTAAATTTAATATAAAGAAAGATACATGTTTCCTTTTTAATTTGTGTGTAAAAAAAATAAGTTAAAATTAATTAGAACACACTAATATGAGATTAAAATTCACTAATCACAACTATCCAAGGAAGAATTATATTTGGAGCACTTTAAGTATTCAACAAAATATTATAAACAAAATAAGCAAGGTACGTAAAATATCATATGTTCCATTCGATAATCTAATCTTAATGTTAAATAATAAAATAAATAAGAAATAAAAACTAAGGAAAATTTATGTATATATATATATTAAACAGGTCCGACGGGTTTAACAGATTTTTTTAAAGTTTAAATTTGACTTTTTTATTTAAATATATTTTAAAAAAAATGAGTTTGACTTTTATAATAAATAAGACAAACCTGGAAACAAATCGGCCTAAAGACCTTTGATAGGCGGTATGACCCATTTTTATTCCTAACTCTAGGTCCTCACTCTCAGGAGGCACATAATTTATTTTTTTTGTGGTTTAGCAGGTCGCAAATAATCTAGGTTAACTAATGATATAGGACGAAAATCTTCTCTTTAATTGCCCATACTTTAAAATTTACAATTATGAATGAGTCTATTTGTTGCGATTCATGCATACTAGCTCAAAATTGACTTTCTCGTTACCAGAACAACGATAAGGATGATCATTGTGGGAAAAGTATTGTTGAAATGAGGAATTGAAGGATTTCACTTTCTCTCTGCGTGTTTTGTAATTTGCAAACTTTGATGATCAAAAACCGAAGGATTGAAAACTTCAATTGAAATTAGAAAAAGTGATTCCTTTAACAATAGAATAGTGAATATACATTTGACCAAGTATATTTTCTAAATAATAGCTTATTTTTATCAATTTAAAAATATTTTTAAAAAAATGAACCACTATTACTGAAAAATTATTTTTACATCTAAGTTATATATATATTAATCAAAATAAAAAATTTAAAAAAATGGCTAAATAAAACTAATACGCATACTGATGATGTATTTGAGACCATGAAATAATAAAGAAAATAAATTAATATGATACTTTTATAATTTTTTTACTAATATAAGTATGATTGATATAATAATAATTTTATACATATGTGTGTGTTGTAATTTCAGTTTAAGTTTAATTAGATACGTTTTTAAAACTAAATCTAAAATTAGAGTTTTTTTTTTTTTACTTTTACGAATTTTAGTTAATTCAATTAAATTTTAGTAATCTGTTAGATTTGATTTACTTATGACCCTCATTATTTTTCTGGCTTTATATAGAATTCTTTTGCAAAGAAAGTAAGTATTCTTCATTTGGAAGGATCAAACGTCCCAAGACTTGCACATATGGGGTATGACTGTACTGTATCACAAGATCAATGTGAAGGATCGTTGTAAACTAAAGAGGAGGAATAAAAACATGACAAGCTTGTAGACTCTGCCTGACAAAATAGCCAGTGCTCTAAACCCAGTGGAATCACAATTTTCCAAACATCTATCTCTGTCTACCATGGCAGAACTTGTGAGTTTCTTGTTTTGTTTTGATTTTTAGAAACTCGCGAGTTTATAGTACTGGCCGTTGGTTCACATTTGATCTACTTTTCCAATTTAGCACTCACAATTCGTAAAGGGTGCAGTGAAGCAAGCATTCTCTTCTGATATCTAGCCACAAGCACCATAAAAAAAATGTCAACAAGTGATTACGAGTTAATAAAGATCGAGGTACCCGCCGCATCTTGTCACTCGGCCTTGTAAACATTTTGTTTCATTTCCCACCAATTATTTTACATTTAATCTGAGATATATGTTCGTATTTCGCTTGCACAGACGTTTGTTCTTAAAGCACACATGAACTGTCAAGGATGCATGAACAAAGTAAGGAAAGTACTCCAAAAAATTGAAGGTAAGGTCGAATTTTCTTCTTCTCTAGGTCAAAGTTCTATACTCACCTCTAAGAACTATTGAATCAATTATGTATAAACTTCTCATGTCATATATTATATGTTGTAAATATTCACAATACGACCTGCAAAAAGAAGTGGGAAAAAAAAAGTTGCAATAAAATATATTACAAAAACTATAATGGACTAATAGTAATTGAAAATTGAGTCCTACAATCCATTGGTACTTTAAGCTTTAAGGGTATATGCATTTTTCATTTATTTTTCAATAAGATCCGTTTTCCTTTGCTTCGTGGCGATGAAAACTCTTGCATGTTGGGTGGTTAAGTAACTTGGAGATTTTGAACTTGGAAACTAAAGAAAAAGCGTTTTCCTTGAAGCAATTTTATGTTTTATTCGTATTTTCTCGTCAGTTAGTTGGAAGTCATGACAAACATGGTTTTCAAGGCAAATTGGGGTGCATGCATAAATCAGTTGTTTTTCCACCCCCATGATCAAAGCTAAAGAGCAACCCACAATGATTACAGCCGAAAAAAGTTGGAAAAAAATACCATATTAGAGGTTACTTGTGCAGAAAAAGATCTAAAGGGAAAAGGATGAGTGCTGATGTAAATGTTTGGAGCTTTGGGCCAGTAAGAATGGTGTCAGAGAGGGGGGGAAACAAAACAGAAGAAAATTTAAAAGTAATACCTTTTGAATTCTATTTCCCTGTTTAGTTTCTAATTGCACATGTGCAGGTTGAAGATGTAAGTTAACCAATTTCCATTGTTTATCTCCAGGTGTCTGTAAAGTAGACATTAATGCAGAAGAGCAAACGGCAATTGTCACAGGCATTGTCAACCCATCCACTTTGGTCCAGAAGTTGGCCAAATTTGGCAAGCATGCAGAGATATGGGATGCAGGATACAACGGTGATCAGAACAATAACCAAGCTCAATTAATAAATGATCACAGTGACTATGAAAATCAGTATATGATTCCCACCTTTGGCGAAAATCACTGGGGACCCCAATGGGGTTTTAATGCTGGCTTAGAGAATAGTGAAACTATTTATGCTGGCTTAGAGAACCAAGAATGGGCACGTAACTTCCCTGGAGAGTCATCAACTAGCAAATATGGTCATCAACCATCTCCTATGGCCAACATACATGAATATCATCATGAATTCCATCCATCAAATATGATGCAGTTTTCTTCCCATATCATGGACCTGAACAATTAACATCCACATGGAGGATGCCAACTGATGTGATGATGAATGCATACATGTGACAAATCAATGTCATTTCTCATTGCCTTTTAACTTTAGCTCTTTTACTACGGTTTAGAAATAGCCTAATAACCAAGTTCTCCTATAAAGCCATCAAATTATAAGAAAGCATATCAAATCAATTTTAAGAACTTTATGCCAATATAGAAAATTAGACAAGATATATCCATTTTTCCACCTTCACATCTAAGCTCGGCATATTTTAATTCTTATACAAAATTTTCAAACATTATCACTAAAACTCAAAAATATATAAAAGAAAATATCACCACAAAAGTTTTCATACAACAAAGATGAAATTCAAACTTCAAGCTCATTAAATATACAGTCCAAACTCAGTGCAAGAGTTTAAGAATCCTTATTAGTTAGACTCAATTGACAACTCAACCTAGTGAAAAACATGTAGCAAAATTAGCAATTCAATCTCATGTTTCCATGTCAGTGCAAAGATATTTGTATAATACATTTCTTTTACTTTCTCAATATCAACCAAAGTTGGGATGTAATCACTAGATATGAAATTGTGAAGACAGTAAAGAAGGGAATAATAAATTCAACTAGCTATTCTTTATTTCAACCTTTACCAAACCCAACATAATTGGGTCATATTGGTAAATAATAAAGTTAGTTTTTAATAACTTTCCAATTTCTATATTTAACTGCTGATGTCCTTTCAAAAAAATTTAATACAGGCAAATACATACATGTTCAAATCGTATCACCAACTTAGCTGTATATTTCAGCTTTAAGTTTTACCTGTGGGGTGCAAATATCATCCTGACTTTGAATTAATCTAATCTCTAAACTGGTTGACTCAGGATCATGTCCAGCACTTTTGTAGTCACTGAGTGTCCTGTGCAAAACTGCCTGCACATATTGGTGAACCTCAGAACTGTTAATTATCTGTTACTAAAACTTGGGGGCTCATTCCACAACATGAATGCCAGAGTCTAAAAATCTCAATTAATGTTACTAGTAAGAAGTAATAAATTGGTCAAAATATTTTGAATGATAGAGGGCCTTTGTTAATCCAAAAGTACTTGCACAATATCAGAAGAAGAAAAAACATAATAAGATTAAATGGCACACATCAAGAAAATAAATACCTGCAAGCTTGACACTGCAAGTTCCGCAGCAATCTCAAGGTTGTCTGGGTATTTCTGAAATTAATAAAGACAAATATTTATCACTATTATGAAATTACTAGTAAGACCAAACAATAGTCATAACTCTTAAGTAAAGGTAATACATTGCTCCAACCAAGAAGAAGTGCAGTCATGAGATCTCCCGTTCCCTACAAACATAAGAACATAGTTAAGGTTCTAGTTATTGAATGTTTGAATCTAAACAGAGTGGATTAAAGAACTTTATTGAATAAATTTATAAGTTGGTTTTTTGAAAATTTTCTTGAATGATTTTTTTCCTATTTATCCCCTTTGGGCTTTGGATAAACTTCTTACTGTCTAACAAGCACCAGGTTAAACAGATTAAGATTTAATAGCAATTAAAGTAATATGTCCTGTTGGCTGTGCTGAATTTTTGCATGCAGAACCATGTGGCAGTCAAGCAAGGCTTTACATGGGCAATGATGATAAAAGGGTGAAAATTTTTTGTGGCTAGTTTGCAATAGTGTTTACATGGTGTTTATGGTGAAGATTAACCCTAAACCACTGCATTCTTCTCTATTTTCCCAAGGACATAAAGATATAGCTACTGCAATTAAGATGCAGTTTTTTAAAATGAAATACATGGTGTTTTTAAAATTTTACACAATGAAAACAAAGCAAAGGTGATTATTGGAGCTCTAAATGCTAGTGAACAGGAGATCGTGCAGCTCAGATCTATTTAAGGAAATAAAGTGACATATTCTTTGATACTCCATAGATTACAGATGTAAAATCATTGAATAATTCAAGCTGAAATTACCCATGCTTGACACCAAATAAATTTTTGCCATTCACTTTAAAAAATAAATTAAAATTGTAAAGATGAATATTGGCAAAACCATATATAAACAGAAGTATTTGTGGAATATTCATACCGTAAAATAAGCTGGTATTTTTGGAATAACAATCTTAAATTGTCTGGGAGGCTCTCCCTGTCGGACAAAGATAAAACAAGTTAGGTTGTTACCATGAGAGCACAGTGTGTAGAGAACAAAATCATCATTGAGTATCTGAGTATATAGAATTTAAAAAGTGGATGAAGGATGTAGAGAAGTATAGACTTAACCACTGAATGTATATAATTAAACAATTAAACAATAAACAATGATCCAAAGACAAAAACAGTTTTTCATGCATTCTTAAAAAGAGAAGTGTTCTCACTTGATACGCTACCTATGATAAAATAAGTAGTTATACTTAAAATATAGAAAAACCAAATACTATTTTATATGTACAAAATACAAATGCCCAAACAATAATTATATCAGAATTTGAAGTCAGGGACAATCGGGAAACAAATATTAATTTTCAATTTCTTTCATAAGAGATTTTAAGAATGTGATAAAATAATCTCTTGTTAGATTGTTATTAAAATACTAATGGTGGATTATTAGTTGATGAAATGACACATATACAAACATTAATGATATTTTAAATTCAATTCAATAGCTTGTATGATTATGCAGAGACACATTACATTCCTACATGAATAGTGTATTACTCTCAAAGTGCATATACACAAGTACTTCTCCCATGGGAGGAACAGGTCCAATATGCATGTACATTGAATTTTACTTCAGCATACTGTTGCAAGCTGCAATGTGATAATGATGTGGTTTGTGCACTAACTATCACCACTCACCACCTTTTTGGTTGAACCACTCAGGTCAGTGTGGTTTTCAGAAAATTATGGAATTGTGGAAAATAAATTTTACAAATCACTGTCAATGCTCAAGCCATATGCAAACATATTATGCAAGATAACTATGAAAATTTAGTAATTTTGATCTCCATTATCACTCATATCTGACAACAACAACAATAACAAAGCCGTATCCCACTAGGTGAAGTCGGCTACATGGATAACACGACGTCATTCGGCATGGTTAAAAACCAAAGTTTCATATCACATATCTGAAATTAGAAACAAAAATATGACAATCAACAAAAGCATTATAAGCAGCATTTATTTCACCTTTTCTTTTTGATGACTGCCAATGAGGAGAAGAATCCCGTCTATATTTATACTTGTAATTATGACCTGAAGAGCATATACATCAGCTAAATGATTGAGAGTAACAGACCCTCATCTACACTTAAATGTGACATCGAAGGACCATTTTGATCCTATAATGGAAATAAATGAATTAATGCTACTGGATTTCCTTCAAATTAAAGGACCATTTTGATGTCATTTTAAGGGCCAAATTGATGACAAAAATGTGGCATTGAAGGACCAATTCAATGTTGCATATATCTTGAAGGACCAATATTTATAAATGGAGGACTGATGTGATATCACGTATATCTTTCGAGGACCAATTGGACATCCACTCTACAGAATATAATAATAGTTCCAATTTTTTTATGTATACCATATATCAGGGCTTTCTATAAAATAACAGGCCCATATTCAAATTATAAAGTGAAACTTCAACAGTATCTACATGAGACCGATCAAAGGATTTCTTGAATTGCTTTTGGAAATCCTAGGCGTGATTAAATATATATATATATATATATATATATATATATATATATGATTTACAATCTTTAATATTAAAATACTAGGAAAATAAAGAAACTAAGAAATTAGGAAAACAATACAAGTCACACCCTGATTATTTGCAAAAATAAATAGATTAAAGCCCAATATACAGTGAACTGAATAGAAATGTTAAGGAGATACTTTCCAACAGATCCGATCAGTGAATCTTTTCTTTACTATTGGAGTCAAAACATGGTTTTAAACTTAATCGAGAAATCAATTGGCATAACTTGGAAAAGTATAAAACATTTGTGACTAATTGGTCAAAACAGATGCCCTTGACTATTAAAACAACAACAGTGATAAGCAGTTTCCAGACATGGATCAGAAGGGAAAAGACATGACCAGTACAACAGCCTATGTTGAAAGGAGAAAGTTTAGACCAAGAGTTTTCAAGGATCCCAAAAAAGAAGGGCATTTTTCAACATACAACAATAAAAGCAAACCTTTGAAGGCCCAGCTGCATGGAGAAGCCTACAGGCCTCCTGGCCATGTCCTTCAGACTGAATCCTATAATGAGTATAAAGCTTGAATACTTAGAAGGCAAAACATATATATTGTGGAGATGCTCAAACAGATTGTATATGCACTAAACTGATTGTAACAGTGGTGATAACAGATAAAGAAAAACCAAAACTCAAAACTACCTTTGCTTGATGAAAATATGTTTTCAATCACTTGCTACATTCTAAATAACAAGATAATTTGTGGGTGGGTGTTGGCTCTACACCCAATTAGTTCCATGAATGACAAACCACAAGTATATTTCCAAGGAACCAACAAATGCCAGCATGCCTTGGTGCATGGCACAGCAACATCAAACAGATTGTATATGCACTAAACTGATTGTAACAGTGGTGATAACAGATAAAGAAAACTCAAAACTACCTTTGCTTGATGAAAATATGTTTTCAATCACTTGCTACATTCTAAATAACAAGATAATTTGTGGGTGGGTGTTGGCTCTACACCCAATTAGTTCCATGAATGACAAACCACAAGTATATTTCCAAGGAACCAACAAATGCCAGCATGCCTTGGTGCATGGCACAGCAACAGCGCGCAATGGACATTCCTAAAAAACTACCAAGATTCTTTACCTCAATATGGGCATACCCACACCCCGCACAAACAAAAATGCATCAATATGTATAAGTTGCAGCTCAAAATGGAACCTTCTCTAGTGTAAGCAAATCAATAGTATTGAAATCATACAGCAGCACATGGACTCCAAATAATTTCATTCGGAGTTATGTTCATAACTTAATCTCAACAAAATTAATCTTTTATGCCCAAAACTTAGTCAAGGACTTTTTGTATTGAACAGAAGGAAAAGAAATTAATGTGCTATAATCTATACAATAGATAAAAGAAACCAACAATATGGAACATATAGAACAGGAAAAAAAATTATGCAATCTTAATTGTTATATAATTACCTAAAGCCTGTCAGTAGTTCTGCTTCAAACTGGTTGGGAGTCAACATTGAAGCTACTGGAACAACCTGCCAAAATGTGTTACTCAGATGCTAACACTAGGAATATACTTCTCAAATAAAAATAGGATACACAAAAGGGAAGTATGCCTGTATCATCCTATAAAAATAGGACCCTGTTAACTAAGCAATAAAATATAATCTTCAATTATAGGTGAAGGCATAGAATAGTTCACTTCAGTCATACCTTCTCACGATAGACTGATACTAGCTCTTGAGGAACATAAAGCTTTCCTTCATCACCCATCACTGGATCACATACTGACAAGGAAGCACAATTTGATTAAATGTAAATATACATATATGGATTTATCCTCTAAAAAGAAAAAAACAGGCTTGAGGTTCAAGTGTCCAACACCCAAAAAAGAAAAAGATTGAAATCATTTTCCCCAGGTTTCGGTTGTCAATACTTAATAAAAATCACGACAAAACTGCATTCGCTATCTGGAACACAAACTGTAGTTGAGACTTAAAAAAGTGTAGTCCCTGTTGGCTACAACAGGATGTAAGTTATTTCTTCAATTTCTCTCTTTATGTATAAAGAATTAAACTGTCATTCATTGTTCCTTTTAGTAATATCTAAACATTTCCATAAAAGCTAGGTCAATATAAGATGGTCTGATGTTAAAACTTAAAAGTAAACCTGAAAATGATAAAGGAAAACACAAACATTAAGGCCGGATCAGATAACTTATCAGTGCAATTTTATGCGGCATATCAAACAAATGCCAAGTATTTTCAATATTCTCACCATACGAAAGACCTGGGTTTGTTGACCGAAGTTTGCTGACAACTTGCAATACAGTGTTTAGAAAAGACTCTGAACCAATATAACCTGAAAATACATGGATTTGGAATAGGGAACAAAGGAAGTAATGAAAATAGGGAACAAAATAAAACTGCAACAAACTGACAGGTTAGTGATTGAACACGACTGACAATATTACAGTAGTGTGCAAAGTATATCATAAATAGCATAACAATTATAATTTTGTAATACTAAAGGGAATATTGCAGGATGGCTCAACAATAATACATAGTAATGATATTGAAAAAGAGAAACTTAAGTTTGTCACCCAAAAAAAAAAGGAAAAAAAAACTTTTTAGAACACAAGAACTCCAACATCCAAAAAGAATATGATACTCAACAGACAGTCAAAGAATCATTTCATCTACTTTCAGTAAGATCAATTGAAGCATTTCATCAAGAGCTGCAAAAAAAAGTTCAATAAGAAAGACAGGTTGCCACCTATCATGGCAAAACTTGAATCAACTGCCTCCTTTACCTATATAATATACAGTTCGTGAGGTATTTTAAAATTAAAATACCTGTTAGCAAGTGAGTATAGAACAATAAATCATTTCCTTCAAGGCCTTCGATTAGATCCCAGAGTTGCTGTCCATTCAAAACCTGACCCTTAAACGTCGGATATCCTGCATTATAGCCATCAAATTTATCAAACCACAACTGCAGAATTACTTAATCAAGCACACCATACCACACCAAAACTTATTCACGTTGACAGACAGCGTCACACCATAAATCAAGCCACAGAGTCCTGAGAAGCTGAATGAAAAATTAAAGACTCAGCTTGCCTGTATGATTCGAAAACTGCACGGAATTAATTGGATCGACATCATATCCCAGTAGTTGCAGAGGGAAGACAGCGGATTTATTACCAACATACCCCTGAGAATAATAGCAAACAGCCACAAAGTCAAGGTAATTACATAGCAAGCTGCATGCAATTGATAATAATATCAAAGATTACTGCAAATTGCCAAGAAAAATCACGAATTCCATTTTTCTCAATCCAAAACAACATGCATATAAAAACACATAAACCTTAACATCTTTTCACCCTATTTAATCAGTTATCAAAGCATTTGATGTATATAATTAAGAGCATCTCTATAAGTATCGACTTTAATATTGCCAACATTGCAGTTTATTATTCTTCATTTCGACATTCAATCGGCGACACGTTAAACGAATATTTGATGCAATCGAGGTAAAAAAAAATGCTGAAGAGAAAAACCTGAACGGTGTGAGATTGAATGCTGAGAACTCGACCGGTGTTCGAGGGAAGAGCGAGCGAGAGGATTGGAGGCGCCATGCGCGAATTCCTCGAGTTTCGTGCCCTTGAAAATTGGGAGAAAAAAGAGAAGAAAAAGAAAACGAAATGGGAACCGAAAGCCAATACAGCGAGGCTGAGAAAATTGAGAATCGGAAGAGAGTGATTAATTGATTTACCGGAAAATGCTCGTTTGTGGGGAAAATCTGAAGTTGAGTGAGAGCGGAGGCTTTAACAGCATGGAACAGTGTTCAACGTTGAGCCAGCCAACTCCTGCGTCTACATTCATTCCGATGACGATGACACTTTTCATATGTTAATAATTTGTATTATTACCAAACTGCCACCACACGGGAAGGAATAAGAGATTCGAATTTTTTTGTCATGTAACTGAGACATACTATTGTACAAGTTTGTTTAAGTATAAGTAGCAAAATTCTACAACCCAATTCAACCAACCTAACTTATGTTTAATCTGTTAAAAAATGGGTCAATTTAAAAGGATAAAATATATTTTTTTTATCCAAATTGATTTTTATTTCCTATCATTTTAAATAGATCAATTCGATCTTTATACTTTAAAAAATAGGTGTATTTAATCCATATACAATAATGACTAAATGATTAAATAAAAATTAAATTCATTTATTTTTTAAAGTATAAAGACTGAATTTATTAATTTAAAATTATAGGGACTAGAATTAATTTTGACTAAAAATATAAGAATTAAAAACATTTTATTCATTTTTAAAAAAATCAATCCAAGAGGTTGATCCAACCCAACCTATCTTCAGACTACAAAAAAAAAAATTAATTAGATCAGATTAGGCTATAAGTTCGTTTAGAGAGCAGGCTAAAACTCTCAATTCAATTTACCCTATTTAGCAAGTTAAATGACTCATTTTTGGTGAATCAAACTCATTTTTCTATTCATGTGCTTAAGGATGTTTTAAGATATCATTTGACTTAAATTTAGTTTTTTATTTTTTAAGAAATAAAAATTAGATCAAACAGTTTTTTTAGAAAAAAAAAAGTTCTTTAAGCATTTTAAAAACTTGAATCAAAGAGTTTTTAGAAGAAATAAATCTCTATAATTCTTTTTTCTCTTCCCCTCTTCTCTCTCTATTTGCTATTTTTATATTTTAAAAAGGAAATAAAATTATCTAACAATTTTTATTTTTATTTAAAAATTATTTTTTTAGTTTTATCCTAAATAATTTGTTTAAAGTTGAGATTATCTTTTTTTTTACATACGAAATAAATAATAAAATGATTAAATAAATTCAAGCTCAATACAATAATATTTACCATATTTGATGTTTTACACTATTTAATCACCTTAATTCAAGCAAGGAAAAATAAAAATAAAAAATAAATATATTTTTAAAAATAAATTTTAAAGAAAATTATATATATAAATATATATTATTTATATTCACTCATTTTTTTTCTGTTTTTTCAATTAAAAAAATAGATAAAAGCAAAACTAGAGAAAGGAGAGCTAGTGGCAACGGGCTTCACATGGATATGTAGTGAAATGTAACAGAGACGAAAAAGAAAAAGAAAAGAACAAGATGGGACAATTTTTGACAACTTACGTCAATTGTTTTAAATAACCATAAAAGATATGGCCATACAACGTCGGATAGTATAATAAAGTGTTTATGTTTTGTCGATATATAAAGAGCCGAAGTTGCTGTAGAATATAGTAGCAGAGAATCACATCCTAAAAGATTGATATACCAATATCAAAAATGCTTTATGTTCTTTCTATCACATGTCGTTTGTTAAGATATATAGTTATGAGATGGTTATACCAGAACTTTGAGCTCTAAATGTCAAGTCAACAAAATTTAAATACATGAAAAATGATTTATCTGACAAATTGGAAAGTAGTTAGTTATTTACCAAGCGTGTTTTCTCTTTCTTTTTTTGAATTTAAATAGTATGTATTTAGTTATAAAGAGAAAGTAGTTAAATAATTGCTTATTGGATGCTTAACTACTTTCTCTTTGTCTTTTCTAAATTCATTTACTCCATATATGCATGCATTTTATTTTTGAAACACTTTTAGTTTCTTCACAGTTTACAAACTTATACTTTATTTCCTATCTAGTTACATTAGATCTAGCACCTTCTATTTCTATTCTTTGGTAATTTACTCTCCTTGCCAAATTTCCTACTATTTACTAAACTTAATTTTTGTTAGTTTATTCCTTGTTAATCTACTTTTTCTTCAAAAGGTTGATTTGTTGTCAATTCATTTTTTCTATCAACACGTACACTACTCTTCACCAAATTTTGTCACTATTTCACTTTTCACACTTGCATAAGATTTCTAAACTATTTCACTTTTCACACAAGATTTCTAAACTATTTCACTTTTCACACTTGCATAACATTATAAAAAATCCCACATGGAGTTGCTAATCCTGATGTGTAGTATCGGTGTTATATAACTAACTAGCTAGAAAAAGATTAATTTAGTATTTGACGATATAAGATTAACTAGTAATTTTAGGACATTAATTAAAAAAAATTAAAAAGAAAAAGTATTTAATGTAAAAATTACAAGAGAGTATAAAAAGAGTCATGATCAATACCTAATTTTACACATCCAATAAAATTTTTATACTTTTAATTTTTTAACCAATAACTTAAAGACACTAGTTAATATTTATCTTAATTATTTGGTGACAAGAAAAATCATTCGTAACCATATTTAAATTGGATCTGGACAACTTTCTTAATTTTGATGTAACATTCAGCATGAAACACAAAAAGGATTAATCATTTTTTTTCTAGAAATAAAATATCCTCATAGTAAAAAAACATGAGATTAACTCTCAAAGTATAGAGATTATTAAAATAAATTTGACATTTTTCAATAAATTTTTCTTCTTACATATAACTAGAAAATCGAATCCAATCTATCACTATACTTAAAGAAATTCAGTCATTTATTAATTATGATAGACTTGTTGATTAAAGTTTGATTGTTTTGGATGTATCAGAACCCGGAGAAAAAAATAAAAGGTCGTTTTAGCAGCTGCAAAGGTTTGACACAAACATTTTATATCATCAATTGAATAGATTGTTATTTTCAATCGACCCAAATTAATAATGATAGTCTTACAAAACTGAAGAAAAGTAGCTTACCCGTTAACTGATTCAAAGTTCAAACAACATGAAATGAACCAACATTTTGGGTGACTACTTGGAATTGACATTCATTAATTAGCCTTTTTAATTTGGTCATTTTCATCAGCGTTGGGAAAACAAATTAAAATTAATAATAATGGGTGACTCATCTTTGCTTCTTACTCTTTCCTACGAAGGTGAGAATCCACCTCTGGTGGATGTGTGATGCACGTCATTCTTTGTGATCAGTTGCAAAACTCGGACAATAACTAAGGTACTTTCTTAGTTTGTGGTTTGTATGGATCCAAAAAGGGGAGGAATTAATTTAAATTAATATGAAAGTGTTTAATTAGAAGTGAAATTTGAAAAATCGTTATATGCTTTTCTTAGATTAATTGTAGAATGTGTCACGTAAGTATATATTGAATTCCATTATCTGAAAATTATATTGGCTACGAATTGAAATTAAAAAAGAAAAAAGAAAAACAATTCTCAGATCTCTTTTGTATCTCCTGTACTAATTTATTGGTTTGGGCTTGGTGCCCAACGTTTGGTTCGATTTTAGTTTCTTTGTTTTTTTTAGCCTTTGGTCTGCTCCCTCCAAAAAAATAAAATAATGAGAATTTTAGTATTCTAATTAATTTATAATGTAAAAATATATTTCATTCTAAAAGGGCATGGGTAAGAAATTTAGGACCTTAGGTAAATTATGTAAGATCCAGTTCATTACTTATCCATCTTTGTTTTATTCTTTTGACATTTAAAATCGTAAAATTATTTATTAAGATTTATATCTTAATAATTGGAACGGTTTACTCTTAATGGATATAAGCAAGGTTAGTCTAACTATGAATGTTAGCAAAAAAAAATAGCAACATAATTAATAATGATGTTAGTCTAATTAAGAAAATGGAAAGAAAAAAAATGAAATTTTTACTCTCCAAAATATGGACATTGAAAGCAGCGCTACATTGGAGGGGGCAATTAGGATTAGCCTCCTTGCTCCATAAAATAGCCTCCATGCATGACTCCATGTGTGTGAGTAGGAGAGGAAATTAGGGTTGACCATCTTAGAATAAACTCTATAAAAAGTATCACAATTACTCTCATTTCATAATCTGAATAATATTAAAGTTTTATTATGAGCGAGTGTGAGTTAATTATTATTTGATTTCCTTTTTTTTCTTAAATTAGAAGTTTGTTGATTCTTATTAAAGACTTTCATATCTTTGTGACTTATGAGTTTTGTTCTTTGTCATCTGATTTCTCTATTCTTCTCTCTCTTTTATATTTTTAACTCTGTGTCTCTCTTTTCTCCTTGTTAATAACCATATACATAATAATTAATTAGGTTGACTGGATGGTTGAAACAAAGAGAAGAGAAGGAAGAGATCATGAGTTCAATTTCTCCTACTAATATTTTAACAAAATTAACAACCAATATTTGTCGATAAAATAAAAAAGAAAAATAATTCATGTCCTATAGTTTAAATTAACTAAACTCACTTGAGTAGATTTAATTTCTTTAATTATTGCTCATTTCCTCATTTAACAACAATATATTTTTTTAAAAAAAATATTATGCTCAGTAAACTATTTTATAATTATTTATAAATTGAAAGATTTAAATATTTGTTTTTTTTTGTATTTCAATTTATATTTTTTATCGTTAGAAAAAATAATCTACCACTAATTATTTTACTATTTTAAATTTATAATTTTTATCTTCTATTAATATTTAAAATTATACGCATATAATGTAGGGAAAAGAATGATATAACTTGTGTCACTAACTAGGCCCGTCCGAGGTTAATTTGATAAATTCTTGAATTGAAATTAAATATGATGCATTTTGAGAATAGATTCAAATAATGCATCATATCGTCCTAATTTGATTCAGTGTCCCAGGTATTCTATTAAAAAATATAAGTTTTTTTTAATATTAACAATTATGTATCAATAATAAAACTTTTTATTTAATAGGCAATATATATTTAGTATAACCTGATATTATATTTACAATGTTATTACTTTTTAAAAATATATCTTAATTTAAATTTTATATTTCTTTTATTTTACTTGAACTATATATAATATTAAGAATTATGTATTATGTTAAAAAATCAAATTGCATAATTTTGTCCTATATGTCTGGGGTTTTAATTGGATCAAATAAAGACAAAGATATACCTATTTCACCTATTTCAACCGGCCGCTTACTCACCTCGATAATATATGAAATATTTACTAATTTTATATACATACAAATTATTTTATGGAGAACATGCAATTAATGGCTCTTATTCCTACCTATCCCATCTCTCTTCCACACATTTCCCCACTTCTCCCATGTGCTCCTCTGAATTTTTGTCTTGGACTTAACCTTTAATCGCTTTCCATCCTTTTACTTCCATATATTTTTCTCACCTTTATTCATGACTACACATTATAAAGTGAACGTTAAAAGGTATACCTTAAAGGTTAGGTTGAGGTTTGGTCTAAGTTATAAGCCTCCATGTCCCTACTGAGGTTTGCTTGGTACATATTTTTCAGGCTTGTTGAAGTAAGCGTAGTTGGTAGGTTTTAGTTTGTTGAAAATGCAGGATCTTCCAATATTGAAACTAATAAAGAAGTCAATGTCCCTTCTAACTGAAAACTATTTCATAAAGATGATTATTGGAGGGATAAATCTTCAAAAAGCTTTGGGTACTGTGTACTGGAGTCCCCATAATTTTTTTCAATCACGTTCATGTAGAATATTATATATAATCACTGCGAATCAATGAACTGGGACTTATCATATAGTCTTAGAGAACAATTATTATTTAAACATCTGAAATAATTTATTATTTCATATGTGTCTTATTCATTAGACCTAGTTGCATGGTAGAAGACTAGTTGTAACTACAGACATTGGAGTTGTTGTTTGGTGAGATTACTTCAAGATATGTCTCTAGACTTGGATTCCTTGAGAGTTGGGTCAAAGTTTCACCGTTTTTCACTATAGTTATGAGCCTTCTAGCATCTTAGCAGCTATATTTTTTTAATAAATATAATCTCTTGTTGATTGTATTAGTTTGAAATACTTAGTTAATATGGTTAAACTAATCAAATTTTTACAAAGCAAAAGTAGTGAGTTATTGTTGGTATCACATCAATCTACCTACTCCTTTATGTTCTTCTACTTAAAAGGTATTTAATTGAAAGATTAAGGTTGCACTGTTATGTGCTGACGGAAGGCATAAAAAGAATAAAGGGGGAGAAAGCTGATCAAAGTAAAAGAGAGAAATGCTGTTTTTAGTTTGAAAGTCCAAATTGGACAGAACCATTTAATGTAAGTGTGACTGTGTGGTTAGCACCTCGATGAAACAGACATATATCTATTAATAAATGCAGAGAAAAAGAGTTGAAAATGTAAAAAGGCCTCTTAAGCGCCTTCTCCCTTTCAAAAGTTGCCTAACATGCTACAAGTCATGCAGCATACTCAACTCATATACGTAGTTTTGATCCAAACCCTAGAAGTGTTCTCTACGTATGTTAAAATTAAACAAGTAGTGCTTCTTGAGATTAATATACTCTGCCTCGACTGATTGCATCAAGATCGATACTCGATAAGTTTCATATATTGTTATATTAATATTAAAAAACAAAAAATGTATATTGAAGTCTTTGTGAAGATCAAAAGATTTCAACAATTTTAT
The DNA here is from genome assembly GCF_004193775.1 of Glycine soja. NCBI lineage: Eukaryota > Viridiplantae > Streptophyta > Magnoliopsida > Fabales > Fabaceae > Glycine > Glycine soja. The sequence continues at coordinate 3,204,593 of NC_041019.1, forward strand.
GTATGTTTCTATTTATGTTGTTTTGTATTATCAAGTCACATTAGTACATTGATATGCATAAATAACATATGTCTGTATAATTTTTTTTCGGTGAAGACATATCAGTATAAATAGTGAAGATAATAATTACTTATTTTTTCAATTTTGTTTTATTTAGATGTATGTAAGTATCGGTATACACAGTATTAATTATACACCATTATATTGGTAGGTAAAAAACTATTGAAGTTGTTTTTTTGGTATTGGTATAGACAAATCAGATAAGAAAAGAATAAGAACAAATCTCTCTTCTTTTTCTCAATGGAAAGACATGAGTTGGATTAAGATTTAAAGTTTGGCTTGGCTCCACAACTCATATATTTCTATAAAGAGAAAAGACATTTTACATCATCTCTCTTTGGAAAAAATCTGCAACGACCCAATTAACTTTAGGACAAACTAATTTAGTAAATATTTTTCTTACACTTAGCTGCGAATTCGGAAGCAAGTGTCGATTATAAAAATAACACAAATTACTTAATTAATCAGTATTTATAATCTTTCAATATTCAGAAATCAATTTGATGGAATCAAATAAATCCGCACACTGAAGCAAGAAGAAGATGGAAGATCAAACCAATACTAGACAAAGGAGATTGGTAACAACAATCTCTGGATCTTATTGTAAACAAAATCAATCCCTTTAATAATATAAAGCAGGAGAGATTAGTATATGAATTGCATGCATTAAAAATGTGGTCCCCACTTATAACCATCCAAGTGAGCTTAAACCCCACCAAACTTAACTTTGTCCCCCATTAATTAAATCAATGGTTTCACACCACTATTATATATCAACCCTCTCTTCCCTTATTTGTATGGAATCTCTAGCAAAATTCCAGTAATTCACACACATCTTCTAATTCGCTTTTGTCAACCTCTTTATTAATTGGCACAACCCGTGATGGCAATATAAATAGCAAAACCACCAGCAACACCACCCTTTGTCCACGAGAGAAAGAAATCAATCACATCCTATCCAAATTCAAATCACGAAGAACAAGTAAAAAGGAAGAGATGGGAAATGCTATGGGGAGTAAAAAAGCAAAGGTGATGAAAATAGACGGTGAAACGTTCAAGCTCAATACTCCAGCAAGAGCAAACGACGTCGTTAAGGACTACCCTGGACATGTTCTCTTGGACTCTCACGCGGTGAAAAACTTCGGGCCTCGGGCCAAGCCACTTGAGCCTGACTACCAGCTCAAGCCCAAGAAGATTTATTTTTTGGTGGAGTTACCCAAGGTTAAGCCCGAACCATTAGTAACGAGGAGGGTGCGATCCAGTGGAATCCGTGGCATGAACGCCCAGGATAGGCTTGATTTCTTGATGCTGTCGAAACGCTCCGTTTCGGACCTTACCATGGTGAAGCATGGGCCCAAGCCAGAAAATGGTGGGCCCACGAGGGTCAAAATGAGGCTGCCCAAGGCCCACTTGGAGAGGCTTATGGAGGAGAGCCACGACGGGAGCGAGGTGGCGGAGAAGATCATAAGTTTGTATATGGGGAATAATGCCCCCGTGGACGGCGGCGGCGCAACGGTGGAGGCCCAAAAAGAGGTTCACAATCGCAAGCCACGAAGGGTATGTTATGTTTGTTTAATTGTTTTCTACTATTTTATGAGAAAGAGTAGTAATATATTATTTAACATATTCTTTTTAATACATAGTTTATTGAAAGTTAATAATTTTTTTGTACGTCTTACTTATTGTTATTTAATGATTCTCTCTTATTTATATTTTTAATAAATTTTAACTAATTAGAGAGAGTGGTGCATGATCAAAAGAATACCCTAGAAGATGTGTAGCTAACACTCTTCTTATTTTATTGATTTTAATGTTGTGAGTTGTACTCTTGAATCTTTGACATTTTGTTTGAACGTTGGTGATCTTCTTCTGCTGTTTCCATACATATATAAGCAAATTGCTAGATACCGACGTGTACAAAAGTTTTGTTGCGTACATACACATGATCGTATCTTGTGTGAACTTGGGAAAATGATCTAATTGAACATTCACTTAATAATAAATCTTTATTATATGAAAATTTATATAATCAATTTTATGAAAATAAGATAGAAGTTGTGTTTGATTTGAATTTTTTTAATCTTTAAAAGTTATTTTAATGTTTGAAAAATTAAAGTTAAAGTTATTTAATATTTTTTAATTTAAAAGTTAAATCTTCTTGAATAATAAGGAAAGAGAAAGGAGGAAGAAAACAAAGTATAAAAAGTTGTTTACTACATTTTTTTTCACTATAAAAAGCTCTTCCTATTGTTTAATTTTTGTATGATTAATTGTGTTTGCCACATTTTTTTATCTTTTAAAGAAAGAAAAGCTTATAATAAATTGGATTAAATATTGCATGCAAGTTCCATTTTTCTGTGCTTATTAAATTTGAGTTAATTTTCATTCCCTGTTGGTGCAAATTTGATATTTTTAATTAATTAGAAATCATTCTAAGTATTTTAAAGTAATTATTATAAAATTTAATAAATTTATTATATATGATAATTTGTGAAGAGATAACCGTGTAATGTTTTAATTGAATTTGTTAAATTTTGTTTAAGTAACGTGATATTTTTTACTGACTTGATTGGTTTTATTTTAATAAGTCCAAATTTTGCACTTCACCTAAGATCCGAAGTTGCCGTTATTAGTTGACCACCTGAAAGATGACAACAAATTGGAAACAACAAAAATTTGAATGTCAAGTTTTGACATTTTCTAGTTTACGAATCAAAAAGACCGGCAACCCAAAAATTTGAAGAGAGAATGAGAGATTTTGTGAACGAAAGCATAATTGAGACAAATTATACTTAATGATTTTAGTAGCAATCAACCTTAGTTTGCTGATGCTAATGATAGTGTTTGATGGAAATAAAATTATATTGCTAGTTTTAACTGCTCAGATAAATACATTCACTCTTGACTCGGTTTTTTCACGTTGTTTATGAGACTTCTTTTGTTTATTTCTCTTTTGGTCGTTATGAGGTTGCTTCTTAAGCCATCTATCTAACATGGTAAGTAACATGCCTCACCGTATTCTTTGTTCTCATTCATTTTGGACCATCGAAAGATGCAGAATATGTTGAGGCAGAATATGTTGAGGCAGAAGTCAAACGTAGAATCGCATCAAAAGTCGGTGCTTATTTTTAAATTCCATTTATTATAAAAGTTAAATCATAGTTGTGCACTAAACTAAACACATGCTGTATAAAATTATCTTTCAAACAAATACTTTTTAGAACAAAATAATGCAATAAAAAATACAATTGATATCAATCTTATATTGATTAAAATAGAACTGGATTTTTTTATTCCTTACAATATGTTTGGAAACACGTTAAAAAATGTTAGACATGGATCCCCAACGCAATTAATAGTTACCTTTGCATCATTTTCAATATGATTTTACTTTAAACGTGAATTTCACGTGGAACCAAACACATATTTAAACAAAATATTGAAGTGGTTAGAAAAATACAATTCATGACAATTATTATCATTATTTCTATCTAATATTTTGTAACAATTTTATTCCTAGAAATGAATATTCATAAAATATTTTTGAAAAAGAAGGTATATATTTACTAAATTAAAATGTGACACTTCATCCCTTACATTTATAAAAAAAAAAAAAGTGTTTTCTATTTTCCAATCCTATCTTTCAATGGTTTTAACACTTGGCAGACCCTTTTGCATACTTGTTTGCCACAATGCATGAGGGTAACAGTGAGCAAGCCAAAAACGTCAACATTGTCGGTATGTCAGCAACTATGCCGAGAAATGCAGCATAAGGACTCAATCAATATAATTATTCCTCGTTTAGTAGTTGTATAGCACCTTCAGAAAACGTGTTGTTGGAACCATTACTGAATGTCTTTGAAAGTTGGCTAACAAGAGTAGAATATTTCAATGTCAGTCATAATTAGCCTATGATATGTGTAGTTAGTTTCCTAGTAATTCGTTTCGGTTTCCATGCAAAGGCTCGTTCAAATTGCAATATTGTATCTCCATTCACATATATTAATTACCAGTTAATATGTAACTCTTCATGGACTTAAGCTAATGTTCTTTATATCTATTTTTTTCAGAAACGGGTGAGTTTCAGCCCAGTGGAACAAGCAGAAATTCATGAAGAATCAGCAGCACCACAACAGTCACTAGTTTATAGCAGTCCTTCCAGATAGTCATTTATGCAGAAGCAAGCCATTATTTATATGTTAGGTGCTTCTAATGCAATTTAATTTTGCCCTAAAATCTGTAGCCTATATATTGATAGACATGTCTATACATTTATACAGTAGTAGTGCTAGGACCAGAAGATGCAAATGTTGCTTCAATGATTCGCCCCATTTGTAGTCAAATGTGGAAATATATTTTCTAGAGATAATGTGGAATTAAGCACATGTTATCAGTTAAGTGCCTATAATCCGAACTAAAAATATCTCGCAAAGTAGTAATATAATGTCAAATAGCAGAAGAAAAATAACACTAAATTGCATTAATAACAAGTGTTAAGCATTTCAAACCTCAAGTATGCAATAATGAGTTATTCAAACTCATATTTAGCTTGATATCATCTAGTGCCTGATCTATGTAACCATCGGCATTATTACATGTCAAATAGTCACAAAGTTCAAACAAATGCTTATTTAGATACCCTAGAGTCAAACTTATTTCTAATGGCATCCCAAAAGGCAGGAATAGAGATGTCATCAGGCACCTCCTTAAATGATGGGAGATAGTTTACATCCACAATTACATGGTCATGAGTACCTTCCTGAATTACAACATCAAAACCAAAGATGGTAAGCTGAAGCCTTCTCCTAAGCCAATTTGCAGCATCTGTAACCAGCTTAAGGTCAATAGGCTCATTACTTGTGATACTGTCAGCGGTCGGCATAGATTTTAAGCTATCAAACAGTAGAGGTTTGAGCTCATCACCATTAGATGATTTCCTCAAAATATCAGCATTTGGTATTGACTTCTTGACAGCATAGAAAATCTTTTCACCCAAGACATAAAATTTGTACAAAGTGGATGAATGATCCACATATTCCTGAATAACAGCTGGAAGAGGAACACTTAAATTCTTAAAATCATCAACTTTGAAAACAATTGTCATCTTATGTGCATCACTGACACCACAAGCAACCTTAGGTTTCACTATACATGGAAGAGACAATCTAGCTTCAGCTAGTCCAGTTGCAAAATCAAATTCATCAAAGTTATCAGCCTTAAGAAAATGGGCCCCTCTGATCAAATATTTGCCTTCAGTGTTCAGTTCTACTAAGCCAAGTAGAACTTGTTGAATTTCTAGCCTATCCAATAAAGGATAAACATTACTCAGTGGATCAATAACACAGAAATCCTGGTGCTGATCCAAGTATCTTTGCAATGCTTGGATGTTCTGTGTAAAAGTAATATTATTATCTTCAATTGATAATATTTCATCAGTGGCTTTGTGGAGAACTATGTCAACACCCTTTAATTGAGATGATAAAGGCAGCTTGGATGCGAGAGGCACAAACATCAACCCATTTTGAGTAGGACACAAAGGAAATGCACCCCTCTTTGCAAAATCTTCGACACGAGAAGGCTTCATTGTATAACTCACAGTCACAGCATTGGTTCCAATTGATCTTTTATTTAAGTGGCATATGGTCAATGGAAACTCCTCTAAGTTTTCAATCTGAAGTATATTTGGATTGTGACATAAGCTTTCACCTCCAACATTTAGAACAACAACCAGCCAATTATAGCTGCTTAATTTAGGTAAGAACTCCTTCTTATCAGAAATCAGATAAATAATAATGCTGCCATCATCAGTATTACTCCATCCAGGCATAACCTCACTTACAGAATCATTTAAGATGAAGCAATCAAGTGAGTACAAACTAGCAATTTTTTGAAGAACACTTGCCTTGTCATCTGGAAGGCCAACACCATAAGAAATTCCACTATGCGTTCTGGACAGGAAGAGTGTTCGGATGAGAGACTCAGCTCCTGGCCGGAGTAAAGAAACAGTTTTATCATCACCACTTTCAGCCAAGAGTACTGATTCATCCAATAACACCCCCCTCACTATACCCATCTGAGAGTGGATGCAGCACTACCAAAACAAAGAATGAAACAGTTATCATTACAACCTTTTTTTTAAAGTAAAAACATAGAAAGTAGAAAAACGTGACTTAGTTACCATCAAACACACAATATATTAGATATATGTAAATTTTAGAATCAATCTAATGAATTAGGTTGATAATGATCGACCCTCAAACCATAATTTTTCAGAATACAAGATTTTTCTACTTCCATATTTAATACAACTAATAGTCTGAGTCTCAGAATGTATGTCAAAATGTCAAATATATTAGAATATTATTGGTTAAAGAATTTCCAAAGATTAAAGTAACAGATATAAGTAGACGGCAATCTGTTTGCAGAATTAGCCACATGACCCACATCTCATTCGGTTTCATTTTTATCAGAAAATGAGGAAGCATCCTGCTTCCTTATAACAACTTCTCTTGTATTAATCCTTAAACAAGAAGGACAAATTCTATTTCCCTTTTTCAAAGATGTCACTTTACCTTTAGTTCTAGAATGAACAATGAGACCAAAGTAGTTCAAATTGGGATCAATGTTAAATGCCAGCCCAATAGAATTTCAAACACCATAGTACTTGCCCTTTCTCCACCCCATATCCCAATCTCACCAGCTTTTGCAGGGCAATCTTTCACACCACATTGAGCCGACACTCCAATCATAGTTAATATCACCTCCCTTATGGGAGTAGTGAAGTTCAGCTCCTATTTGCTCTTAGTTCTTCTATGGGTATAATAAGCTATGATCAATTCTTCTTTTTCAAAGGTGGATATTGCAAGGCTTCACATCTCCTACGAGGTTTTCAATCCAAGTCCATCATATCCTGAAGTTATAATGCATCCCAATAAATAGTAGACAATTCCTATTTTCCAGACCTCAAGGCTTCACAAAACTCCCACTCCCTTATTCATCATGACATGATTAATTCCATAATCTGTTTCATAACCTACTCTTTATTTTATTTTTTTAAAATACCATTTCAAAATATGGGTAAATGCCAAGTTTCAATTTTTGACAATTGATCCAGCTTCTAGCCAAAAATATCACAAATTTACAGCACCCTATGAAACTGAGTATATGAAAATGAAATCGACCAAAATGAAAATTTGAAAAGAAAAAAAAAAAAGAGAATGGAACTTTGGAATAGAGGAGGGACTAGAAGAAGAAAAAGCAATGCAAAATCACATAAATTCAAAAACATGCAAACAGAATTGCAAGAAGAAGAGATGAATCAGGTAAAGAAGAAGCTCACACCTGATACAAAGATGATCTCTCTCTGACGTGAGAAAATTGCCTCTTCTAATTGGTGGCTTAATTAGAGGTTTAGGAAAATGGACGAAGTCTCAGATCAGAGGATTCAAACGTTAATGTGTGAATGTTTGGAGAAGACAAGGAAGAGGAGCAAAACAGGACTGAACAACTCTTCAGCAAAATTGAAAGCGGGCTCATCAGATATCAACGTTTGATTCCTGATTTAACACGAATAGTTCAATTTTAGAAAAAAAAATTATATAATATATATATATATATATATATTAATTTTGTTTTAGCAAATTGTTTCTTTAATAAATTAATGTTGGAGGAAGAGCGTGTATCGAAGTGTTATTCCAACTTTATTGGTAATCAGAAATTGGAATAGAATTATTTTATATAAAACATAAATAATAGTTTTTTTTCTTCTTTTAATCAAAGTATTCTTTGATAAAAATAATATTTATTTAAGAACTCACATCTCTTATTATATAAATGATAATTTATGTTAACAAAATAAATTCATGTTTTTGATGTTTACTTCTTGTTAAAGATTGCTAAATTCTTTTATATTATTCATTTAAGTTAGATTATGACTTAAAAGAGATAATCAAATCACCATCTAGATGATTCAAAAATAAAAACTTTGACATATATTATTATTATTGAAATAAATAAATAAAATTAATTGTTAAAAATACAATATCATCTTAAGTCAAATTTAGAAAATTTTCCTTTTTTTAAGTGTTTGTTTTTCTAATAACTAACTTTTTTATCTTAATTTTTCAATTTATCATGGAAAAAAATTTTAAACTCTAATTAATATAAAGTTCGATCAAAAAATAAATAAAATTTTATTATAAATTATTTTCACCAAAAATCAAATTCAATCTCAACTTTATACTTATTAATCATTTGTAACTAATTACTTAATTATTAGTAATATAATCCAACTTAAAATATGGACAAATGGAAGTTTAACTCTTAATAAGAAAGTGTTCTATGAAACCTCCCGGAATTTGATTGATTTATTTATTTCTTTTTTACACGTAGAAAAAAATAACTTTAATTTAGAAAACAATCAACACAAAGTTACTTTGCCCCTTTTTACTTTTCATGATATATTGGCTAAGAAAAAACTAAGGAAAAAGAAAAAAAAAATAACATTGAAATCCATTTTTATTCACCAATTAGTATAATCCAACCTAACCTAGTTCTTCTTTAGATCTACTTTTTTTCACTTCCATAGTATCTAAAAATTTTTGTGCATAATTTTATATTTTTTATTATTTTATTTCATGCAGTATTATCGATATGATTTAAGTCATTTTGATTATTTATTATCATCATCAAATTTGATCTCCCAAGAGTTTTTACATGTCATTGCATGCAAATTTAAATTTATATTGAACATTTAAATTCTGCTAGATATATATAACAATTTTTTTTTTAAAAGCGTAATATCTCCATAACCTATAGCCATGAGTCTATATTAAGATATAGATATTATTGATGTAGATTTTATCTCTGGCAACAAAATTTACTCCATAAGTAGAAGTAAGAAATTGAACTCTTGAAGAAAACCCAATCAATATACATAACAAAAGTTAATCCAACACAATAAAATGTATTTTTTTTTTATGTATTGATAAAGAAAATTAGACCTATCAATAGAAACATTGTATCTTTTTTCGCCCAAAAAGAAAAAAAAATAAACAACAATAATGACTTTATATTAAATACTCCCAATAAAAAATTATCACATACATAAAAAAAATTTCCCTATCCATTTTTCATTTTTATCCTACATAAAACTTTATCACATACTAACAAGTGTACTCCAACAAAAGCACTGTCAAATTCAGTATATAAACCAGAACAAAGTCCTTCCATGCGTTTCTATATAAATCAAAGTAAAAAGGGGCAAAAAAGATTGCTTAAGCTTATTTTGTGCATACATACGGAAAAAGCAAATTAACTGAACGACTACGTAATCCAAGCGTTACGCATAATATACATTGGTACGCAACTCTAAGTCACTAATTAAAAGAAAGAACTTACAACATATATATATATATATATATATATATATATATATATAACATTATTATCATGGGGAAATTAATTAACATATAGTTAGAACTTAGATGGGGATGGCATTGGTGACTGAAGGATATATGACTGTAGCGGGATGACCCATGATTTTGCGACCCTTTGTGTGGCGAAAGCAATACACGAGAGCCCCCACCGGCCACTCAACCACCGCTGCCGCCGCAAACGCCAGGAACCCGAGCGTTGGCCCCACCACCTTGCACCGGCAAGGGTTGCTGGTGTTGCCACATTGCACGCATATTGGAACCCCAATTCCAACCATCTTCAATCAAATTTAGACCTAGTGTTGTGAACTTGGGAGTGATATGAGGATAATTTTGTGGAAGATGATGAAGTACTATGTAACTTTGATTTTTGTTCATGTTGAAGATTAAGACCATGGTCTGTTTTTATAGAGAAAAAAAGTGTTAGGAGAAATGAGATTTGATTGGAGAACTAGTGGGTTGGGTTTACGAGCTACGTGTCTGCATGTAAAGGCATTATTGGTACACGTGTCAGTTCATGCTTGACCTATTAGACACGTGTTTTTGTTTACTTATCTGGTTTTTGTGCAAAAACAGTCCTGAGACACGTGTCGTTTCGAAGGACTGTTGTAATTAATCATCATTCCTAAATATTTTTTTTAAGTACATAGCCATATTAATCTTCTAACTGCAAAGTATATTTAATTGTCAAATATAACTTCATTTAATGTATAATTAAAAGCTAATTTAGTCTTTGAAAATATAACTGCAAAGTATATTTAATTGTCAAATAATAAAAACTTCATTTAATGTTTTTAAAAATGTATTGTATTGGTTAAATCAGTATCGTATTAAAGATAAAGATTGATTATACATGAAAAAACCACTATTTAATTAACTAATAAAATACATATTTAAAAGAATTACTTATAATCTTTGTCTTTTAAAAATTAAAACTCAACAACATATAACAATACATAAAAATACAAAAGCAAGCGAATTGTTGAATCTTGCTATTGTATTTTTATTTAAAAGTATATGCTTAGTTGGTTAAGTAGTTACATTACTTGCATATGGTTAGCCTAATAAGATCTACAAATAGGACCATGCACAACTAATTTAATAATCTTTTATTAATCAATATGTTATCTCTTGATATATATTCTTTCTACTTGGCGTATGCCTATGATCTTTTTTGCTCTCATCTTTTGATTACCAACATGGTATCAAAGCTCTTCCATGAAAAGAGCAATGATTTCACTGCAAAAGAAGAAGAGAAATTAAGAGAAGGAAGTTAAAATTACATATGATTCATAAATATTTGTACGAGCAAGAAATGGAGACGAAAAATATTGAAGAAACTAAGGATTTTATCTATGAACAGAAACTCATTAGTTATTTGCCACAGCTAATCTCATCGATCATCTTCCATGATTGTGTTGGAGAAGCTTGATTCAACGACAACTTCTTAGCAATGTTGTTGTCACTAGATTCCTTCCTTCCCTCCTTCTTGCTTCATTTGTCATCAATAATATCGGGCATCGACCATTTCTCCTCCATTACAAGAGATGCAAACTCTAAAGCCAAACCTCAACAGAGGTGCTTTTGTCTTCTTTTTTTTCCTATTAAGCATTGATGGTTAATAAGAATTCTCCATTTGATATACATATATGTTTGTCAGGCACTAAGTGCTCTACGGACACTAGGTGTTTAGTTATAAGATGTTTTATGGAGTGAGGTGTAGGTCTCTAAAAAGTAAAAAGAGAAACAATAGTAATACACTCTCTAAGACCAACTTCAATAGAGATATTTTTGTCTTATTTTGCTTATTAAGGGTCGATGTCTCTTAAGAATTTTCTGTTGGAGATACATGCTTGTCAAGCACTAGGTACTTATTTAAGGATTGATGTGTCTGCAATTTATTAAAAATCATAAATTTTATAATTTTTAGTTCTTATTCAATAAAATTCACTCATAATTTATATAATGTTTAATAGATTTTAAGTAATGAGAAAATCATTAAAATAAATAAGTTTAACAATTATATGGTCCTCTCCACTGTTGTTGTTAATATAACTACGACGGCTCTTTCCAGCCAGCAATCATTGCTATTATGTGACAAAAATATGGTGTTCGATCTCCAATGTTGTTGTGTTGTTAATTGATGAGCAACTCACATTAGAGATGTTCTTAGATCTGGATTGCACGTCTTTGTCTCCTTTTGTTCCCCATAAATCAAGAGGGACAGAGAGAAAATTAGTATAATGATTTTATTAGTTGTGAAATTATTGTAATCAAATAAGATACAAAAGTTTAAATATGTTTTTGGTTTTTGGTTCATGTAAATTAGTATTTTTTTTTTAAATTTTAGTCCTTGTAAATTTATTTTTTTAATTTTAGTTCTTCTAAATTCATATTTTTTTATTTTGGTCCGTGTAAGTTTTTTTTTTTAATTTTTAATCTTTTTAAGTTTGTGTTTTTCTAATTTTAATTTCTTTAAAATTTTAATTTTTTCATTTATAGTCCCATAAGTTTACATTTACAGGAATTTAAATTGAAAAAAATATAAACTTACATAGATTAAAAATAAATAAAATATTTCACGTGAATCAAAATTAAAAAAAACATCAACTTAAAGAAATTAAAATTAGAAAAATAAACTTCTAAGAACCAAAAATAAAAATAAAAATATAAACTTAACGAGGTCAAAAATATATGTAAGCCAAATAAAAAAAAATAAGATTGAATTTTTTTTTCAAGAAACTAGGATTTCAATATTAATATTGTAATTATAGAAACAGAAAGTAATAAATTTTATATGCATAATCTGATGTGACCATACTGTAAATCTAACCATTCTTTTATAAGTTATTTACAGAGTTCAAAATAAAAGATCATCAATTTCATTCCGTGATGCTCTGCATCCTTGTGCAACAGTTATCTCCAAAATCACAATTGCTATCATGCGACATAGCACGTTGGCCAAGTTAAACAACATATGATGAAAGATCAGCAATATGAGGTTAATATGTACCTGGAAGATTAGTCCATGCTATTGACAAAACACTAGTAATAATATAAGATTAATAATGTATAAGTACTGAAGCAAATTTATATTAGCCTTAAGAAATTGCAAGAAAAAAAAAGGGTTTGAGTTGGGCCAAAATTGAAATGAGTGAGACAAAGATGGAGCTGAAGCTGATGCTCAGTTACTCATCAATGATAATGGTCTCCATTTCCTAACTTTTTGTCGTCTTCCTCAACCACTTAAATGTTCTATTCTATAAACTCTAGGATACATCTATATTCACAAATAAACTTATTGTCCTTTGCATGGCTTTAAAAGAATCAAATGTAAGCAAAATAATCAATGCCCGGAACATGAAAGTGAGCATCCGGTTCCTTCATCTTTATTATCTGTAAAATCAGAATAAATTCTCAAAGTGTCAAAGGGTGTCTTTGTGCAGCAGCAATGCAAATGAAAAACCAATATACCAAAAACGTGTATTGATATAAATTTGCAATATTTTATAAAATAAACGTGTAACTTATTTGACTACATTAATAAAAAATATTGAACCATAATTGCACTTTTAATTTATTAATTATAATCTCATTTCCATAATTCCATTGATACACCTTTACCGATTACCATCCATGATGTAGCATTGGCATATACAGCTTCTTCTTCTTCTTCTTCTATGCTGGTATTGTAGTTTATAATTTGTCTCTGATATATCTGATGCAAATGAAGACCATACAACTCGTACATGAATGGTTGGCATGCAACTGAAATTGGGAGTGACCAAGAATAATCAAGAGGTAAAAAAGGAATGGCTCATCCTATCCAAGAAAAAGTGTGTAACTACACTTTTTTAATTCTAAATTCCTGGCATGTGATTCCTTTCTTAATGTGCTACCCCAAACCAATTTTTTTTTACATGCACTCTCATTTTGTTTTTAGATACTGTGCACAAGTCAAAATGTATATGACTATATATAAAAATTCATGAAAGGAACTACAATAACTCTGAAATTGTGTCTTGGCATATATTTCCTGTTGGTTACATCCAACATGGTGGTGGAGAGAAATTAATGAATTGTATGTTACCTAAGAAAAATTTATATATATATATATATTCTGATTGACTAGTGTGGTGTCTGTTAATAAAAAGCATACATAGAAACTAATGAAGAACTAAAAAGTGCTTAAATGAAAAGCTGAGTCTTTATAAAAAGTTAATCCGTCTCAGAAAATGATGGGAAAAGACATAAATAAAAGATACTTCTATTCTTCTATGTCACAAGTGCAAGCTACATTAAATAATTGGTTAATAAGGGGAAGAATAATGACAGCTTCCCACTTTATGCAAAGTGATGGAAGCATTCTATTCTATTGTTAAGAGGTGAGCAAAGAAAGGTTAATTTCCCCTTATACTTTTCATTTTAACAGATAATAAAGTACGATTTGGACACGTCAACCAGAAAAAAATGGTTTGAACTTAGATTTCATTTGAAACTAAAAACTAAAATTAAATCGGTTTAAAGATTTCATTTAATTTGCTTTCCTGCCATCTTGCTAAACCCTAAAAAAATAGCTAATCGTTGACAGATGAAGTCTTTATTCATTTCTTTTTCTTTTCATTTCTAATATATAATGATTATGATATGATATGATTAAATACTAATTCTAATTTTATGTTGTAAGGGAAATGGCAAGGTAGAATTTCATTTTCTGTTTTACTTCTATGTAAGATTGTGTCCACTACCCTACACAAGCTAGTTTGATGACCTTATAGTTATACCTCATGCAATAGCCATGAAAGTTAAATAGCATACACAATAGAGTGAGAGAAAACTATGGTGCAATTGATGCCTGAATCTGATCATCATTCCTTAAGCAAAAGGCAAATATTCTTATGCACCGTCATAAGTATAGGGAATAAAGAATCCACTATATTGCTCTTTGCTAGAATGTATTTGGAACATATAGTTTCTACAAAAAAAAAGTAAACCTTCTCAGAAAGTGAGGTTTTTCTCACTAAACTCTCCAGAAAGCTTATACAAGATTGACCATTCTCTCATTTCTCAAACCCCTAATTGAAAGAGTCGACACAAGGTCCCCTACATTTACAACAACCACATTCAATTCCCTATCAAACAGTGTTCAAGCACACATAATTGAGCAAACTAAGTTTGTCTTACCTCGATCTCATACTATATGCAATTTCCAAAATGACCGAAGTTACCTAATCTAATGAATGATCTTTGCTTTATCATGTCTCTCGTGCACTCAACGTGAGACAAGAACATCAACACAACCCCTTCATCATTCTTCACATACCCTCTCTCTCTCTCTCTCTCTTTCTCGTTCATTTTTATACCTTGACTTAAAGGAGAAAATTCCCAAGTCCCTACTACTCAGAGAATGGCTTCTCCAACACTGAGTTTGTGGCCTCAAAAGCCTACAATAGTGTTGTTCCTTATATGCGTTTCATTTTCATATTCAGTTGAAGAAGCCATAACATCTTCTAAGAAGTTAGACCAACCAGTGTTTCCTCCACCAGCATACACTGAGATCAAGTGTGCATCATGTCCTTGTGGAGACACCTGTGGTGAGCAACTTCCCCCACCACCTCCACCATCTCCTCCTCCTCCCTGTCAATCACCACCACCACTGCTACCATCGCCACCACCACCACCACCACAGTCTCCACCACCTCCTAAGTTTCCCTCTTGTCCACAGAATTGCAACCCCTTGCCACCACCACCACCACCAAGATTCGTATATGTGCCTGTGCCAGGTGTACCAAAACCATACACTTGGGTATATTATTACTCTGCTGCTGAAAACAGAGGTGTGGGGTTCCTTGTTTTGGCTGGTTTGGGAGGACTCTCAATGGCAACACTACTCTTGGATGACATCATGAAGCTAAAGCTATATTTCTGAAAATAAGTTTAGTCTAAATGTTTGATTCTCTTCCTTATTCTTGTTCAGATTATTTTTTTTCTATATCTAGTTTAATCCCCATGCACTTATTATTATGTCTTTCCTTCAGGAAAATTGATTCTGATGTGTGATGCACAATAATTCAAAATCTTAGTTGATTTTTTTTCTTCTATTCTTTACGTGTGTGTATTACTTTTCAGTTGATGATTTAGTTCATGCAGGATCACCAGGTTGCTATAATATGTATAGTATGTAGCTTGAATAAAATTTAAATCCTTTAAACATGACGATGTTATGTACCTGTCATTTATCAACCATGTTTCTCAATGTGCACCAATTTTCTTTTAGTAAGAAAACTAGTGTTTTGAATTTGATGCAACAAAAGATTAAATTAATTAAAAAGTCCCCGTTCTGAACCAAATGGGGAAAAATGATATACAAGAAAGGGACAAACTGTAAGTCTCTTTGGTGATTATTGGTTTGGATGCTCCAGTTCATTTATGTGTGAAATTGCCCGATAATGCCAAAAGAATAGTACTAGTAGTTGCTATAATCAGATTTTCAACCTTCCTTTCTCTGTCCTTTTTTTTTTCTTTTATAATTTTGTTATCTTTATTTGCACGTCTATTTCCCACCTTGTAATAGCATGTTTGTTTTCACTGGTGTCTATTCCGTTTCGCATCAAAGAGAAGCTAAACGTGTTTCTAGTTTCTTCCTCTGTCACCAAGCAGATGAAAATGAAAGTTCGAAACACAATTAAAACTTTGTCAATCTAAAATACTGGTTTTCTCGCCTTTTTTAGTATTCAAAGTGGAAGTTTACTATTATTCGGATGAGGGGGCATGAGTACGAAGCAAAATAAAATGGAACCATGTAGTTTTTTTTCCCCAGTAAATTATTACGATATAATCTATCTATATAATACCTAGGGTATTTATTTACATTGCAATGAAGCAACTGATGGTTGACAAAATATTCACAAACCAAAAAAAAAGTTTTTTTTTGTCGTCAATACATAGAAAGCTATAAATATTTTTCATTTTTCTTTTATTATCCAAGCTTTCCAGCATCCAATATAATTAACCTACAAGTCATATGTTGCGGTACATAACCGAATAAATAATTGCCAGCCTGAATCGAATGCCTCATAAATTATCAATCATGGCAATGCAATAGAATATCTTTGGACGAAGCGCATCAAATTTGCAACGAGGCAGCACTGGTAAACCATAATTCTGAACCTGAAGAAGCCTTCCACAAGATTTTTTATACTCCAGCGCAGCTGCGTCCATAGGAATTTGAAAGAATTACATTGCTCCGATCATTCAGACCGTACTGCAGTTCAATCCCTTGATTATATTGCGATGCCACATCGCACTATTAGGATCAAATCTCAATTCCCACGTAGGCCAGTAATGCAAATCTTGCTTCAATGTTAGGACTCGTGGCTTCCCATTGAGGTGAATTGTCTTTACACGAACAAACTCGCCATGTTCTAGTTCCTGCCATTCAATAAATAATTTAAGAGAATACCAAAAAAGAGCAGCTTGTCAAGTCGTAGAATAAATGTGCAGCCAAAAAACGTTATGCCATGCTATCAAACTGTGGTATTAGATCCTGAGTCATCATGGCAAAAGTTACAATATTCTTTACAAATCCAGATTTCTCGGGCATAAAAAGGAAAAAGCTTGCAGCAGAAACATCACGGGTTTACAAATTCCTTAAATGTTTCATGTCAATAAATAAGTAATAGATCAACCTTTATTAAGTGGATAAATTAATCATATAAAATGAAACACACACCATAGATGTTCCACATGTACGCATGCCATGCATTTTTGTGTATTCAAGATCACCACGGGCACCGTATCATATCACATATATATAAGCTCTAACTAGGAAGAAAGGGGTGGTAACAGCATGTAAGTGTGAGTTACATACATGCACAGTAAATTGCATACCTTTGTCACATTAACGAAAGAATCTATATTTGGAGTTGGTTTTCCATTAATTTCAACTATCCACTGAAGAGCATATAGACCATATCTATGTACAGGACTCCCATGACACCACCTGTAATTTAACAAATTTTGTTGTAAGCAGATGCTGTAGTCATGCAAGCATGCAATGCAAGAGCAGGAGCAAGTTATTATTACAAATTTACAATTCAGACCATACATGTAGTTATCTAGACCAATATCAAAGGCCACCACATGAAGTTGACATAACAGCAGCAGTTTGTAAACAAAATACAGTAGGCCTTCATACAATTTTACATATAATTATCCTACAATGCCACTCCATTAATCAGGCACTTTTTTACACTTATGCAGACTTAAAATTTGCAAGCGCAAAGTTAAAATCATACCTTGCCACATATACACCATGACCTTCTTCGGGAAGAAATCCAAGAGCACGCACTGCTGGATGTGGATCTTGGACAATACAACCACACCAATTAATTGCACGAGCAGTACCATTTCCATCCCTAACATCTGTTCCCACAAAAAGTTCAACCTCTTGTCCCTGACACAATCACACAAATCAATAAGGCATAATCATAATACATATGCCACAAATAAAGAAAGACAAAGTTCCATTTTGCAGGCTCCACAAACTCAATCAAAAGAAAGAAATAAAACAACTTTAATCAGGGAGCAGATATTGTCACATACCTGCCGGAAAATAGTCAAGTGAAGCTTCCCATCATTGGCGTCGGATTTGTCTAAAGCTTGGCAAGCATTTTCGATGTCACGGAAGCATGTCACTGGTTCTTTGTTGATTGCTAAAACCATGTCCCCTTGTTCTAAAAGATTCTCAGCCTTTGATCCAGCCAAACAACCTTTAACACGTAAAACCTGACGTCTTACTGGATCTTTCTTAACAAGTGCCTACAATATGTGACCAAAAACGATTAATACCAAATCAAGACGATGGTAACATCAAAGCTAGTTCTTTCATGTTTCAATAAGTGAAAGAAGGTAAGGGAATCCATTAAGTAAACAACAAACAAACAAGAGGCAACATAAATTGTCCTCTACTCTGCTTGTTTGAAATACTTCTTGAGGTAAAGATGGACAATAGAAAAAACTCAAAAACTGAGGACTTGTCACCAGTACCAATCCATAATGTCATTTTTCTTATAAACCCACATGGTGCCAATTCTAGAACAAACATAACAAAAGAAATCATTTGGGTAAATTATACTGTTTTGGTATTTGTCTAAACTATACTCACATCTAATCTTGATTTTTTTTTTAAAAAAAACTTCACTGCTTTGAATACATGCCACCCTATATCCTGTCTTTTATACATTAATATATTAGTTAATCTTATGTACTACTAGGAGCCATTCAGAGCGTTGAAAGTACAACGATAAGGGAGGTCACACACACAAAATACAAGGCAGGTAAGACAATCAACAAAGTTTCTGAAATAAAAAGGAAGATAGTAATTTAGACAAAACTCATAGGAAGCTAGTGTGGTTCATTTTATTCATATTTTAGCCAATGCATGATGCATGACTACAACCATGTGACAACCACATCTGTTATAAATTTCGCATTGAGTAGAATAGGAAGCTCAATGTGGTAACTAAACCTTAGGATTCTCCTACCTAATGGACTAATCTTTTGGGTTGGTCTCTCATGTGCTTAATTCATAACAATTGGTGCTCTGGTCGAGAGTTGAGTTACGAAAATTATCAGATTTAGATAACTGAGAGAACAGAGAAAAAAAAAAAAGAGAAAGTATTGAGAACAGAAAAAAGAAAAATTGATATTATTGATTCTGAAAAGTTAACCTTTTAATGCAGTTACAAAGGAGGTATTTATAAACCTCTAGCCCTTGAAACTAATCACAAAGTAACTAACAACTAACTAACAGAATTCTGTTAGTGAAAGAAAAGTAGTTAGCTGTCTAACTGTCCTGCAATAACTGTTTGTAATCAGTTATTTTTATACATTCATTCTAATAAAAATGACTACCTGCAGGCTAGATTAAGATGCAATCTACTGAATACATTGGTGTGTGAAGCCGCCAATGTAAGGGAAAGCATAGTGAAGCCACCATGGGTGCTCTCATTGAGAGTTGAGCTGCGGAAATAACTAATTATAGGCTAGATTAAGATGCAATGTACTGAATACAGGAGTGTCTTCCAATGTAAGGGGAAATAGAGTGAAGCCACCATGGACATGTTTCTTAAAGGGGGTAGCAATGTTATGAATCTTACATTGAGCAGAATAGGAAGTTAATGTGGTAATTAAGCCTCGGAGTTTTTCCACATAATGAACTAGTCTTATTGACCACTCCTCCTGTGCTTAAGCCTTAAGTCATGACAACATTCATCACAATTCACAAATAGCATCTAATTTCATATAGTAAAACCAAAAAGAACTTCTGCAGTAATCATCCAAGGAAGAAAACAAATTTTCTACATGTTGGAGGCATCAGATGGTAGTGCATTCAGTTAAAATGGAATGCTATCTATGATCATTGATACACAGTAGTATTTGTTGTTGCTTCTATCTTATTTAGTGCAGGAAGGGCTACACTAGAACCTTAAATCTGGTTCTTATGCAGTAATGCAGAAAGAATAAAATCTTAAATAGCAAATTCAGCCATGGACAGGTAATCATAAATATATAAGGCTGTAACATAGCATTTTTTTTTTAAATTTTAATTGCTAAAGTGAAAATAGCATTACATATTGCATGCATAAGGAAAGAAAGTAGTCCTACAGGTAAAAACTCAAACTATTAAAAGCAAGATATTCATACCTGAATCCAATCATCACTTAATCCAAAACTCCGAGCCTTTGAAAGCAATGTTGGATAAAGTTCAACCTCTAGAATTCTCACAAGTGGCATAGGCCTTTTGACACCATTTATAAGAAGAGGTGACCCATTTGCACCTGATATAATCTTGTCAAGGACCTGACTTATTGCATAAATTGGAATACCCCTCACAAATTGATGATCTTCTGAGGTGCTGCAACCAAATTTCAGCTGCAACAGGGGATTTTAGCATCCACATAAAAAGTATGTCACAATTCAGTCAGGGTTCATCATATAAATACTCCCACTCCCTTTCACAAGAAATGAAAAAATAAAATAGAAAGTTATATGCCATGGCCTAGGGTGGGTCATGGCCTAGGGTGGGCCATGACCCACACACAAGCTAGTTAACTTGGTAAGCCTTTAAACTTCAAAATTTAGCAAGAAAAAGGAAGCATAATAATTTACAAGTCCTATATTTCAACAAAATCTGTCAAAATTTTGGCAAGGTTTCTCCGATATTTGTTTTCCTAATTAGAAATGAAGAGGAATAATGGAACATAGAATTCAAGGACCAAATTGACCACCCTAGGCTTTTCTTAATTGATATTAGAATTTTAATTGAAAAGGAATAATGGCATTATAGACTTCAAGGACCAATCCACCATCAGGTAGCCATTTGAGGTTTGGGTAAAATTTCTCTTCTCTCGTCTCTTTCTAGTTTTCATCTTTCTTCTCTTGCCCTTCTTCTACGAGGACACAACTGTTTGAAGTCAGGCTTTATTATATTAAACAAATGAAAAAAACCAAAAACCATAGAATATGTACATTGTTTCAAGTCTCTCATCAGGAATTTTACTCATGACGGGATCATATAGACAAGGTCTAAATGTCTAATTATTCTTCTTCTATAATTTCTATTTGGAAATTAGTATTAAGGTAGCATTGGACTGCATTTCTAGTTCCTACCAGCGGTCCTTCATTAGTAAGTCATTTATAAGTACCACCATAAGCCCTTGTTAAGGCTTGTTGTATGTCCTAACCTTGAAAAGGGGCAACCTTATCCCCTACTTAACTTCTATTCGCTAAAAGAATAGAACTTAAGGTTAATTAGCGTCAACTGTGAAGCAACCAACCTTGCTAAAAGTTTAACCTGTTAGAAGACTTGGGAGTGGTTTTAACTAAAATTTCTAACATGCCACCCGATGCAAAAAAGAAAAAAAAAGATTTGGAGTGTGGACATTACATAGACTCCACCCAAATCATGTGTTGAAAATTAAATTAATCTAATAATAACAATAATAAAAGCATTGCAAAGTTTGAACTTCTGATGATCTAGTCTACCTAAAAGCCACTCACTCATTATGCCATGCCAAAGGATGAACCCTCCTGAAAGCATAAGCTGTTCAAAGAAGGCTCAGGAAAGGTTTTTATTGATGTCATTAAGTATTAGTTTTATCATTCAATTTGCTTCTAGCATTTTTTCCAATAGTGGCCCTAATGAAAAATGTCCAGATCCATCCCAGCAAGCAGAGAATAAACAGTATAAACCTGAGTTGAGAAGCTTCCCCATATAGCTTGGACCCTTCCTTGTTCGTCTGTTAGCACACCCGAAAATGTACTGCCAAAATCTGTATTTAAACACATGAATAGTAAGGCATTTTATCAGTACAAGTAACATGATTTAACAACAAGAAGCTATCCAAGTTTACCTGTATCAAGCTCAATTACTTCCATATTGGTTGCTCTATAGCGAGGGGAATCAGCAGATCCTATATTTAATGCAGCACAAGGATTGGTAACAACTGATTTTCTAGAAGTTGCTTGTAGGCTTCTACTCAACCCCACAAGATAAACAGAATCACCCCGGCGTAATGCTGGCTCTGAAGAAGAAAATGTACTAAACGTGAGTCTTTCAACAATATAGATAAATAATTGTTGAAGTACATAAGCCCTCAAACTTCTCCCTTCTCTCATCATCTACATCTAAAATGTTTATATCTTCAAAACAAAACTTTATTTACCTTTAAAATATTCCCTCATCCCTTGCTAGAGTAGTTTAATCATTTACCAGAAGCAATTAACTTCAACAAGAAAACGTAAAACTATCAAGTATCAACTACACATTTATGTAGTAATAAGTTCATACAAAGTTCATTACCTCCACACATATCATGATATCCTCACAGGTAAGATAAGTATTCCTTGACAGAAAGGGGACAGGAGAAATTGGAACGCACAACAAGTCATAAAAAGATTTTATTTATTATTCCTAATCACATTCAACCAAAGTATGGATAGTAGTCTTTAGTCACAGACTGATGTCAATGAGAATGAAACATGTTCTTCATTCCCAAATCTGGATCTGATAAAGATGAAGTCACATTAAAATAGTCGAAATTTAGCAATTACATGTTGAAACCCACCTGGAAGTAACTCTGCAGCACGAACAACTGAACCCCCAACGGGTCCCAATGCTGAGGGATCATATGATATGAGGGCATAATTGTGAACAGGATGGAGAAATACCACCTGCAAATATAAGAGAGGGACAATAAGGTAAAGAAAGACAATCTTCTTGTTTATTCATTTATTTTATTGGTGTCCCATTCTTTTGGAAAGATTTACCTCTCCTGGAATTTCAACAGGGAAGGCGGCGAAAGATAGCATTACATCAGAGGCAGATATTGCAACTGTATTCTTGTCAACTGCAACTAATCCCATATCTTGGGAGTGATAAATTATGACACCAGTTCCAAAAAAGTGCTGTGAATGAACACCATCAAGCATACAAGATGGGGGAACATGAACCTGCATATCCCACATGATTTTAAAACCATAGGGAAACCAATAAGTCAGTACCAGTACCGTGCTACAACATCAAGCATTGTTGTCATAACTCAAAAGGGATTATATAATACAATTTTTTTATCAGAAAAATAGAAATGTCCTAGATTAATGAACTTAAACACTTAAATATGACAGTAATGGGCGGGGGAAAAGATGATTTAAAAAAAAATAAAAAACATGGGACACCAGAAGCCATATTGCATCTTTCACATCAATAAAACAAAAGGCTGATAGGCAATTTGGACCACATATCACAGCTAAGACTAAAACAATTAGACTAACAAAAATAAGGGCAGACTGTTTCGATAAAACTCCCACAATGGCAGGATCAAGGGAAGAGTCAGATCCATTATGGGTCTACTTAGTCAGCCTTTGCATTTGCAAGAGGCTAATTCCACAATTTGAAATCACACAGTAGCAACTCCAACCATTGCACCAAGGCTCCCCTTCACAATTAGACTGACAACAAAAACAAATGAACTACAGCAAACCACAATTATAGACATTTTATATTACATGGAAATTCCTGGGCCCAAAACAAAAGGTAATATTTAGTTAAGGGATTAGAAAAGGAAAACATCAAGGAACTCAGGCTCCATACATCCACTGATTGTCTACTAGGACTGTCCTAAAACCATACTTAGAGGAGAAATAAGAGATATCTTGAAAAGGGAATCACATATTAAAAACATATACCCAAGTATATTATGAAATAGCTGTAAAAACAAAATTAACATTGCTAGGTTTATTCTATAATTACATTAAAAAATTAAAAATTAAAATGCGTCAGTCACCTCTGCCCTCCAGAAAAAAACTTTTTGAACTTCATTGGTGACAGCTTCTGAGTTTGCTTTAAAAGTTTAAATAATGAAAATGTTCCCTGTTTCCAAAAATCAGAAACACACACCAAATGCAACAATTCATGATAGAAACATTTTGAAACACTTCCTAATCAGTTAAAATAACTTCCAATCAGGCCAAAACAAAAAAAAATGAATTGAAATTCATGTTAAGACCACAAAAATTGTTAAATTTCACTACTTTCAAAAAGGAACATATATTATATTAATTTTATAAAAAAAAAGAGTGAAACTCATCTTAAACCTCCAAAAACAACTAAATTTTTAAAAGTTTTGGTACTTTTAATGAGGTCACCTGAAACTCATGGAGGAGACACCATAATGAGGACATCATATAATTTTAGTATCATTCATGCACTATGCATTCCAGTGAAGCTACTTATCAAAATAGTGATAAAATTTCTACAATAATACCTCAAACATCACAAGAGTCGGCTCGATCACACGTTCAGCAACTGACGCATTTGCTGTAGCTGCAGTTGCACCCTGATAGTCCATTAACATGTCATCCTGTATAATACTTGATTTTTCTATCTTAGTTTCCCTGGTATCATTTAAGGAAAAATCAGCAACAAGATTTCCATCAGCTGATAAATCTTCCTCCACTTTTCGTTTTTTCACCACACCATCAGATGCATTGTGGTGAGATACACACTCTGAGGGATCTTCACAATTGGTTTCCATGCTAGTGACACCATCAACAAACTCCTGATTGTTATCTCCAAACACATGTCCCCCACAAGCACGCTCACCAGTTAGTGAAACTGGCTGTCTAGACAGATTGTCAACATCTTTAGCACCCAATGATAGGAAGGGGGAATCAAGCTTAAAAGCAGGTTTAGCATTCCAAAGGCCAGTACTGTCATCACGAGTGTATATCTGGGGTGGTACATACCATTCATGCCTATCAACGGTCACTAAAACAGACTGCAGCCCCATCAACCATGTTAGTGAAACAAAATCAGAAATTTGTTATACCTTTTAAATGACCTCTGTGCATTAAATGCAAAAAGGAACATATATACAAACATATGAATATACCACTGCTTCTAACATGAAAATATTATCATGTGATTCATGTCGGATCAGAAAGTCAATCCGTTTCTAATATCAGCAACAAATGTCAAGTTCAATTATCAACAACATATAATATTGAACATAAATACAAACATAGAAATATACCACCGCTTCTAACATGAAAATATTATCATGTGATTCATGTCGGATCAGAAAGTCAATCCGCTTCTAATATCAGCAATAAATGTCAAGTTCAATTATCCACAAAAAACATGCAATATTGAACATTAATGTAGTGCTGATAATCTGCTAGATTAATGTACCAGTAGACTCCACTGTAGAGTTAGAATAAAGTTTACATCATTAAGCCAATTTTCTATAGAATAAACTTTTCATAAAATCCACCCGAGTCAAAAACTTAACAAAATGTAAACCATCCCTGTAAAGTTAGATGCTTATCATAAACCATTAACATATACAACCATATAAACTGACTTCTACAAAATCGAAGGAACATAATCTAAATATGTATACCAATCACGTGTATAAATAGTTACAAGTATAGCATTACATACCCTAAATCTTATAGACCAAAGAAAAATAAATAAATAGAAAAGGTCATTGTTTTCTTTGAAATATCATAAACACAACATAATCAGTGAGGGGCTGTTTTCTATTCATGAACCACTAGGACAATTTTATTGCAAATATATAGATCAAGGTTTAAAAAGACCAATCAATACCGTATGAAAGTTATGAAAAGAAGTAATCAACAGTATCAGCATTCTGCAAATATACACTAATTTAAAATTATATGTTGATTGCACAGTAACCGTTACCTTCCTTCGATGACGATCAGTGTAGCTTATATATTCCAATGGTACTCGAGCACCCCTGGATAGCTTAGAAAGAACTGATATTAGTTCATCAAGACATGATATTTCTTCACCAGCAAATTTCTTAATTATTGCATGGCGAGGAACTCCTGCTCTGAAGAGCATATATCTGCAAAAGGTAATTATCACATGTTCAATAAAGCATGTTCTATATACCAAAATTTTAAATAAACATCAGAGGGATCCTCGCCCTCGTCCCTCCACGAACAACTCTAGCAAATGAAGACAAACTTGATGCTAGACTCAAGGTTATTTGCTAATTTGTCAAGTGATGAACAATTTCAAGGAATTCTTAAATACAAGAGATAAGTTTACAACATCTTCATAAAGTTATAATAAATAATTTCATTCACCTAACTCTATACATGATTTTGATAAGCATTATCATCAATATAAACTACAATTCCCTAATATTTTCTCTGCCCATTAGGCTGTAAATAGTTATCAAGTTTGGTAAATTCAATGTTTATCAAAGTATACATACCCTGGTTCAGCCACATAAACAAGACCACAATGGAAACGGAAGTTTCTAGCCTGCAGTAAAAAGATGAAAACATAACCAAAATGAGACAGTTTGCTTAAATTGGAAGAGTAATGGAAGCAACCTTGGGGAGGGTGAGTAACATATTGAGAGTTTTAAGACAGTATGTTCTCGAATAACTACGTTCCAGTAACCACAACTGGAAACAAACTGGTACCCTATAATATATAATAAGAAAGGTAAATCGACCATTTAGAGGGAATAGTACTTTAGTATAAGACGAAAAACATCTTAAATAGAGACAGATGGACCAATAGAATGAAGGAAAAAGGCCAGCGTACAGAGATAGATGGACCAATAGAATAAAGGGAAAAGGCCAAACACTACTCTAATAATATCTTCAATATAAGAAACATGGTAAACATTCAAGACATTTTTCTTCATTTGAACAGACACCTCCTTCGGCCTCCCAAGCAGCAAGCCAAATCATATTCAACTAAGTGTTCTTTAGAGAACACAATATAAAATACAGTAAACATTCCATTTCTGAGTTCAGCCCAACTAACCTGCTGATAAGAAAGAGGATGTATTACTGCCCCACTCACTTCTAAGAAATAATCAGGCGTTATTGAGTGCAAATCTTGCACCTGATACAAAATTTTATCAAAAAAAAAAGTTAGCAAAATGGTAAGCAATAATTGGATTTTCAATAATCATTATTCAAGCAGCCAGTATAACTCTTGAGCAAGCTTCATGTTAGCAACAAAGGACCTACTTTTATGCTTTCATCAGATTCTTTCTGTTCAATATTACTTCATGGGTAAATATTTCCCTATTTCATGGCTGGCACGATGCAGAGTGCTAAGTTTGGTTCATCTTGTGTCCATATTTAATAAACCTCTTTTGATGGGTGGTCAGGCCACAAGTCGGTCGAACCCAAATTTATAATTATCATGCATTTGATTACAAAGGATTAAAGAATCACAAAATCTTCAGAAAATTACTATCTGGCCACTGTATTGCTTTCAAACAAAATTGTTAAACCAGTATAATTCTGGTCTATTATTAAATGTATTTTCAGATCTTCACAGGCTAAGTTTTGATGAAATTAGAAGGATATACAAAGTAAAAGTTTGATGATGCTCTTGACTTATTTACCATTTTATACAGTTAGGTTTCCTTCAGCCCCCCTCTCTTCAAAAAGAGTGGAGGTTGCAAGTAGATCACCATGATGCCCTTCCCATAGAAAATATATGTGTTTGGGTATGTCAACAAGTACTAAACTACTCATAGTAAATATCCAAGAATAAAAATCTCACCGACAATGTTAAACTCTTAGATGTGCCACCCCTTTCAATTTGTAATTCAATATTCTTGTTTACACTGTCATCAAGTAGAGTCTCAAGTTTCAGAAATTGAGTAATGACCTGCAATGAAATTTAGAGTCAAGTTCTAGAAAACAGGCTCCAGTGTCTAATACCACCCACAAACAGTACATGGACAGTGAAAGACCCTGTTTTTGCAGCCTTTCAAATGCAAGAAAATAATTCTTGAAACCAATAATCACTCAATAAATGGGAAAAACTTAAAAAAAAGTGAAGTTAATACTACTCCCTCCATCCCTAAATATAAGACACTTATAACTAATTCACACTTATTAAGAAAATTGGTTAATATAGTCAGTAGCATTAAATTTGTCTATAATATTTTTCCAAAATTACCCTTAAAATTATTGAGACTATAACTTTGTCTATAAATTTTTTCCACTTGATTACTTTCCACCCAAATTATTGGGAAAAACTCAAGTCTCAGATCGGTTAAAGATAGTACCAAGATAGAGTATATAAGTGGGGGACTGGGGGGCAACCCTCACCTTTCAAGCCAGCTTTGTAAGGTTGAGTTTAGCTTAAAACCCAAATCCTAAGATAAATAATTAATATATGGAGAGAGAATATGGTAGTTGAGTTTTAATTTTAAAACAAAACTCTTCAATTCTCCAATACTCGTAAGAGAGGAAAAGAGATAATTTGTGGCATTTATTATTTATGAATTAAAAAAATTAAGGGTATTTTAGTAAAAAATTAATTAATGTAAAGGACAGTTAGAAAAGAGTCTTATAAGGGATAAGAAAATTTAAAAGAAAGTGTCTTATATTTAGGGAGAAGAGGAATACTTAGGACTCCTAGAAATCCATACTTCAAAAATGCTTTTTTCAACCAATGGGTAACAAAAGACATAGTAGATGTGTAAACAATAAGTGATTCATATTTGTAACTTTTCCAAGCAGCAGTCTCCTTGTCTCTGTGTACCTAAGTTGAGCATAATTATCACAAGCAGCAATTTGGATGTACAACAGTACAACTACTTCTATCCGAAAGAATCTCTTCTTACAATTTTCCTTCAATGTCAGCCCTCCATAATCAAGTATGACCTTTTTGTGACCAGTTCTCATACCTCTAGATGAAACATAAACCCCAGTGTTTCACTAAGGACGATAAACAAACTAAATCTACATCAAACATAAAATGACAGAGAACCCAAGAAAGAACAGAAACAAAATGGGGAGGGTAGGGCAGAAGAGCAAAAATTTTTCCCTTCAAACAAACTTACTTCTCCATTGACACGAACAACAACATCACCCGGTTCCAAGTGTTTATAACCCGGACCACCTGGCACCTAAACAAGTCAAGGAGTAAAGCCAAAGAAATTGAAATGGAATAACAACTCAAAAAAGATTAACATTCTACATAACAATTTGCTTACCACAGAGTCCACAACAAGCATTCCAGTTTCACCAGCTGGAGAAGCATGACGTACTATCTGCATAATTTAAGAGCAGTGTAAATAATTCAGGGGATATTTGAAGGAAACTGCCACTGAATAAGGATAACCTGAAAAAATTATATAATAACAACCTGCTCTGTCTCACTTCTGAGGCCAAGTCGACGAGTCTCATCAAACCCTTTATGGAGAAATGTCATCTATATCAAATTTTACACAAAGAAGAAATAAAATAAGATTGTGTCATACCCAAATGAAATGCCCATTTACAGAACCAAGAAAAAAAATCTATACAACCATCTCTAATCTCATCCAATATATAAGAAACAAAAAAATTAGCAGACAAGCAGACTAAAGATGCAAGAAACAAAAATATCTAAAAATTACAAAATGATAAGTCAAACCTCTACAATCAAAGCACATCTGCAATGAGCAGACAAACAGAAAAAAGATGGGAGGATCTTGAAAGTACTAATTACAGCAAGTGTCTTGTGATCTATAACAAACAGTGAAGAAGTAAATTAAAGATGTAAGGAATAAACATTATCTTGAGATTACTTAAAGATACAACATATGTCAGTATTTTCATGCAAATCCATTGCCAAAATTTAAAAAAAGTTGATTCAATAACAATGGTAAAACCATAAACAAGAAATCATACAGTTAGCATTTGGCATTTTACACAATATATAACTAGTTGGTATCACTTTCAATGTCTAAAGTATAAATATACGCCGATAACCAAATATGCCATTTCATGTTCCAACAGTCTCAGACCCAACAAGTGCACCTAGAAACTTAGCAATGGAGACATTTCAGAAAAATAAAGTGGACAAGTCTAGGCAGGTACTATAACAACTCTTGCAAAAATAGTTTTCTCATAAATCAGTTTGGAGACAACAATAAAGAATATTTACTCTTTAACAATTCCTGATAAATAATAAGCCTACAAATGAGACATCATAATATGAAAGGAGAAAACAGAGGGCCATCCATGAATGAGTTCACTAAGGATGAAACAAAATATAACACTCAAATGTCCTGAAACAGGCCAAGATAAAACCTAAAGCTATACTTAATGCTTCCAAGTTCCTAAAGAAAGCAACTTTATATCTTAACACTGCATTTTGATTCTTAACACATAACTAACAACAGATAAATGACCACAGACACCACTAGGCCTTATTGCCATTTGCCACAGCAAAATATTTCAATTTACAAGGAAATTTCCATCAGAAAGAAATTTAATATGGTTAATATTATTCACTGCAATGCAGCATACAAAATATTTAAGCTTCGGTACCACAAAATAGTTTATTATTAAATCATGAGAAAAACACAAAAGGAAGAATCTGCAAAGAATAATTGACAGACCTGAAGTGTACCACGAGGTATAGAAACTGCCTTCCATTTATCAACATAAGTTTCACTTCCCTTTTGAAGAAACCTCAATGCCCTCACAACCTGAAATGTGAATCACTGTATTTAGTTGTTCACTTGTCCTAATTGAATTAGTACATCCCCACTTAGAGGAGCTGAATTTCTCCTTGATTACTACAGGAAGCATCAGACAAGTTCAGCAAAAGTATATATCAAGAGCTCACTCGTTCTAGAGGCAGAAAGAATGCTGATGCACTTGATGACTTGCTCCCAGCATTCAGGGCCACTGCCCTGCCTTGCCAATCTATAACTGGGGAACCACTTGACCCTCCTTTGGTCCCAGATGCTGCCTGAAATGCAAAAATCAGGAGATATATGGTTGCAATAAAGGAATGGGCAAAGACTAGACATGCATATCATATACAGTAATTGTAAATTGTAAATCACTTCTAAAGAAGACTTCAAAATCACATCAGACAAATCACTTGGTCTACGAATTAAGTTACCCAACGCTGGCACAAATTGATTTTTAACCGTTAAAGTTTATTTTTTTCCCCCTATCATTTTTAGCAATGAAGCCTGTTTTCAATTCTAGCATATTTCCACATAAAGTAATAAAAAAAATGAGGAAAACTTTAGTATGCCATTGGATAAATTACAAGACAGACACCTAAACAATTAAAATACAACCTAGGAAGGAAATTAAAGGATGTTAAAATTTGAAGAAAAAAGAAAATAACGTGAACAAACTCATAATTTGAAATTTTAATGTAAATGAAATAAATAATATTTGTTCTCACTTACTTGCATATAGAATGTGTTGAAGTCATTATACCCATCCCTGCATCAAATAATAGATTAACTATCCAAATTATACCAGTTCACAAAAAGAGCACAAAAAAGTTACAGAGATTCTACAACATACTTCTTATAATGAGGAGCATCCCTATCCAAGCGAGCAAGAGTACCAGCCAAAATGGAAACCTGAAAGCAAAAGCCAAAATAATTATACCAAATTTATTGGGAGAAAAAGAACCAAGGTAATGTTAGAAGTTTAGAACACATGATTCTTTTACATCAATAAAAAGCAAGTGGCAATTATGAACACACTGAAAGACTACCAATTTGGGCCATTATTTTAAGAAAATAAGTTTTGATATATAACTTGATTTTAGAAACCAATGGCCTAATAGAAGACAACAAATGAATGTAACTGGACGTATGTTGAAAACAAACCATGATCATGATAAGAAACCAAACCAAAAAAAACTCAGCATACATCATCACTCTGCTTTGTGCAACAATGTTATATTGATTTGGTCAATTTGCCAAGAAAAACATCACTTGCTAGCCATTTGATGAGTATTGATATAAGCATGGAAATCATGTAGCTTTGACCTACGAGAATTGACTTAAAAAATGCAAGACTGGATACAGGGTATAAGTGGAATTGAACTATCAAATGAAACATGTTTGTCCAATGCATCTAAGTCAAAAACCAATTAACATAATGCAGACACAAAATCATAGATGTGAATTTAAGGTAATACCTTCTCACCACTATCATTACCAACAACTCTGATTTCTAGTCCTACACAGGCAGCTTCAGGAGCAAGTGGTATCTCCTCATAGTTCAGAAATTGTATAGCACCAGGATCATAACGAAAGAACCCAAAATCATGTACCTACAGAAGTGTATGTATTTAGTTGGTTGCATCAACAGGCATCCAGTGAAAGAGCAACGGAAAATAATTCTCAGCAAGAATTTATTAATCAAATAAATGAGAATAAAAATACACAGACACACATACAAGAACTCTCTGAGGACCATAATAATTATCAATAAATTTTAAAAATTTCTACAAAGTACAGTTTTAAAATACAAACTCTAGCACAAAAGAAATGAAATGGAGTACAGTAAAACAAAACAAAAAGGGGAACCATTTTGTCATTTCACAATTTAAAAACAAACGGAAAGTTAATAATAACAGTGAAGGTCTTTTGAGATGATAAAACACTCTTCCCATGTGTTTGGTTTCACGTCCAAACCTCAAGACTTAAGTTAAAAACATGGAATAAGAAGCTAACAGGAGTAGCTTTTGCCTTCAAATGGAAGATGGATGTGATTATAAATTGATATGATGCAGTTCCAAACTAATGTGTTTGGATTCACGTTAGATGATCCAGAATCATATTGAAATATTAGCTAATATGATTTTAAAGTAAATGTTCACATATTTGGTTCCACTTTAAGGATTGAAGCAACTTTAAATAACTTTTGCGTTGAAACAAGGAGATTTAGTACTAACTTGCTTTTAGAATAAAAACATTCAAATATAAACTACACCACTTCAAAATCAATTTTGCAAACACACACTTCGTTTAAATAACAATACTCCTAAAGCAGGTAATAACAATACAAACATGTTTTTGTATTTTAAATACTTGTTATTGAAAAACAATGGCGTAGTGATTTCGTATGTTCGTAACAGTTACATAAGATTTGGCCGTCTTCATAGTTCATAGTGAAACGAGTATTTGAGCAAAGAAGTTTCTAGGAAGCAGAATGCATCATGTATAAATGACCAAAACAACAACCGAATGAAAGAAAGGATTCAACTAAATCGCAAATTATTCAACGGTTCACATCATCACATTGAGAAACCAAAGCGAAGACATCAAAAGTTCACTCACCGGATCTCTGTAAATCGGATGAACCGGAACCTCTTCGCGGTTCAGAAACATCGCTTCTGCAACCACCGGACCTACGCATTCGAAACAGAGAAATCGTCAACGCGCGCGGAAATAACTAGAAAATGAGAAATAGCAAGAGCGGCGAGGTTACCTGGCTTGACGACGTGGCGATTGGTGAGAATGATGCCGCGGCGCTTGTCGACGATGAAGCCGGTGGCGTAGCTGGCGGCGGCGGACTCGGTGTCGAAGGAGCGAGTGGCAGTGGTGCGGAGGACGACGACGGCAGGGACGACTCTGTTGAGAGCTTTCCGCCAGTCCTCGGCGGTGGCGACGTTTTCCTGATATGGCGGATCGATTTCCATACAAAGGTCGTCGGTCTTAACGGCGGCGGCGGAATCCAAACCTTCCGATCCGAAGCTCTCCGCTGGATCTCCCATTTCCCGATGAGTGATGGTATTATTACTTGTCTCTGAGCTGAGTGTGTGTTTAACTAGGGCTGAACACAATTAGTCCACGCCAATTACTACTACTCAGCGACCTCAGGTCTGCGCGCGTCGCCACGGAATTCAATGCCTACGTGTTTTTGGGAACATAACTAGCTTGTCAATAATCAACCAATCATCGTCCCAAATCAAATCATTTTCTTCTTAGATTACTCTTTTTTCCCTACCTTTTTTTTAATTCACTTTTTCATTTCTCTCTTTTCTGACGCTACAATATTTTGTCCCTGATATTATCTTTCTAAAACTTTCTTATAAGATTGAAATTATCATTTTTTATGTTTTAGTTCTCAATTAATAGTTCTCTTTTTATTTATATTAAATAAAAAATAAAATCTATCAAAATTAATAATTTTAAATAAATTCTAATCAATGGATAGAGTTTATGAGAAAGAGTGCAACTAACACTCCTATTTTTTTATTCATTAAAATCAAACTTGAATATACAAAATTTACAAGAATTCAAACACATTTTACTATTTTTTTTACTGCTCTAAATTACTATTATTATATCTCTAACTTAATGTATAAGAAACAAATATAACTCATTAAATTCAGTTTGGTAAGAGGGTTTGAATAGTTAATGTGAAATTCAATAATTTAAATTGTGGAAAGTTAATGGGTTTTTTTCACTAAATAAATACATTCTCTCACATGAAACATAAATGAGTGTCTCACTTATAGACTTTACAATAAATTAAAAATATTAAAATAAATAATTAATACATTTGAAAGTAAATTAGTATTTTTTATAGTTAGAAAGAAAGAAAAAAGGTCTGTACTAGTATTTCTTAATCAACGACCGTATCTATAGAAATATCACAAAGAGCTAATAATTGTTTTGCAGAGATAAACGAAATGGTCTTTCTCTCTTTTAATAGTAGTGCTTTTTTTTTCCAAATGAAAAGGTATAAACTTTAGGATTATGTTATTAATTATTAAAATTTTGACTATAGTTTTGCAATCGTGTCGAACTTGTAGCATATGCGAAGAAAGTATCCAAACCATACTGGGGGACATTTCTTCACTAGGTCGGTTAGGTTTGTCGGCCGGCCCATTTTTCACAAGTGAAAAATTTTTGTTTTTTTTTTTATGAAAGGCACAAGTGAAAGTTAGTCATGCAAAATTTTATTTTACCGATAAAAAAAAAAGCATCTTCTTTCTTTAATTGAAAATTTCAAATTAATTCAGTTTAATTATAATTTTAATTATTTAAAATCAATTTCATAATAGGATTTCGGCCAAATAATTAAAAAAGTGTATTCCATCCCATTAATTACTGTTAAACGGTAAAACGTAGAGGTCATCAAGCGCGTTTAGTTTATCATTGGTAGACCCCAAAACAAAAATTGAATCAAAAGTTGTAAATTCTTACACCAGTTTTTACTACTTGTATGTCATTTTATACACCAGTTTCTTTACAAGCCAACTACAAAATCCTGCTCTTTACCAATGACAACTTAGTTTATTGACACTTACCAGTCACTCGATACCTCCACAATGGCCAGGACTGGCATCCTTCACTATGTATTATTATTCCTTCTTCTTTTTTTTCTTTTTTTTACGTTTTCTACTATGGAAATTTACCTCACAAACCGCAATTGCAAAGACAAAAAAAGTGAAAAAAAGACAGTTGGCCAGCGGCAACTATCATTTTGAAGAAACTTCAGAAGCAGCACAGCCAGCTATAGGAAGATCACTTGGGGTGCATACAAGAGCCCTTTGCTGTAAATGTCTCAGACTCTGTTCCATACTGACTTGGACCATCTCAGCCAGCATCTTCTTTGCCTTACCAGATTGATCATCGCCATCAATCTGAGATATGATGTTGCATACTATATTCTCAAGGGTATCAGGTTGAATTTCAGATCTCGGATAAGGAGACTCTCTCAGTAACTGCAAGAGGGTGCGTGCTTTTGACTGAGACTTCGGTGTTCCTTGGACAGTAAGCTCAAGAAGTCCTGGAATGACACCTTCTCTAAGAATTGGTTCCCGGTATTTACATCGGTCACTTTGGCACATTGTCAACAGTGCTCCAACAGCATGCTCCCTACTTTGGAGTGTGCCGCTTTCGAGAACTTCCACAACTGCAAGAACCCCGCCTTCCTCAGATGTCAAGGCAGTTCTGCCCTCGTCATAATCCACCAAGGATTCTATCAAAGCACAGCATTTTTCAGCCGTTTTTGAGGATTTTTTACAGGTTTTGAGAAGATCAACTATGTAAGGGATTGGGTTTGTCTCGAGAATGATGCTGAGATTGTTAGTGTGTGTTGATAAATTAGAGAGAGCCATTACTGCATCAGCTTTAGCTTGATGGCTTCCATCTCTAAGGATCTGCACAAGAAGAGGAATGACACCACAAGCACTAATGATTGGTTTGTTGGTTGAAGAGGCAGATAGAGTGAGCAAAGATGCAGTTGCAGACTCCTGCAGATTTAGATTCTGAGACTTAAGGAAACTAATTATCGGTTCTAATGCACCGGCCTCCACAATATTGATTTTATTCCTGCAAGATAAGATAAGACCAGTTCAAGTAATGAATACGACTGAATTAGGATTCAGAGGATTATCTAGCATAAAGTTAATCAGCACTGAATCTAAAACATATGAACCACAAAAGAAATCGAGGAAGACTAACTGGCTGATACTTGTATAGTGGTAGAACAACAAAATAAAAAGCACAGGATACAACAAACAAGCCAATATTCAGTTCATGATTAACTGTTATAACTTCATCAGGCTATAATGTAACACATGCCAGGCAAAAGAAATTGATATCCTGGTATATTTTAGATTTTTTTTAGTAATTGGAGTTCATTCTCTAGCCAAAGTAGAATGAAATTTGATTCCCCTGGTTTAACTCTCTTGTGGTGGTTAGATATCATGTCATATTTAATTCCTTCCTCTCTATTATTGGGCAATTTAGGCACAGCATCAAGTCCATGATGCTGGCTCAAAACTACTTGCTAAAGGTCCCACAAAAGAGAAAGAAACAAGAGAGTGGAAGGGAAGGAATGGATAGAGATAAACACTAAAAGAAGTACCGTGTTCTCTTCTCAAAAGGATCTAGATTGACAATATTCTTGTATTAAAACATGAGCCAAAACAAGAAATTTTACGTATGCCTGTTCTGCATAGGATGGGAAGGTAGGAAATTTGCAATGAATGAAAATCACTTCATAATTGTTTGGTATAGCAAATATGTAGAGAGGTTGAGAAAGGAGTGCAACTCTTTCACACTCCACCCCACAAATTTCGGTCACTCCTACAGCATGAAAGTGATTTTCCACCCTCTATCCAAGCAACACTGAGTAAAAATCAAAACTTTCTACCCCATTCTTTGGTCACTCTTATTCACCTTCCCATTTTCACCCCACTTGAACAAAAATAATGAGGACATGACTCATGAGTATGAAAAAAGCCTTTCAGTGGTTGAACATCACGTTCAATGCAGAGATCTGAACCATCTCTAGAAAATTAAGCATAAAGTTGTTAAATCACTAATTTAAAAGCATTGAAGAAAAATAGATAAGTTAATAACAACTAGAATTTTCCCATTTCTATCCTAAAAATTATTAAGGCGTGCTGAATAGCTTTCCTTTTTAACCCGTTTGCTATTTTGATATTTTCCGTATATGATATGATAAACATGGCAAACCAATATCTAAAGTTTTAACTGGCACTGCTTTATGCAAATATTTAGTAACCAACTAGAAGCGACAGAAAATTAAAGGAATTAAAACTATTCCCTTTGCCTGAAGGTGAAATTTGACACGCAGCAATGAGCAATAAATGAAACTCCATAAAAAGATTACTTCCGGAATAAGACATGAGCGAAAAAGAAAAAGAAACAAAAGGTAAAAAAGAAAGAGCACCATGTGAAACAAAGGAAATCCACCTCGCAATCGGATAAGTTTCAACAACAAAAAGCATCCAATTCTTTCTTGTGATATGGCATTTTTGTGCATGCATTATAGCCATCAAAAGCAACAATTATCATTCATAAAGCAACGTAATCGACATTCTAGAATTCACAAGACAACATAGTACTCACCACAACACAAAATTAATAATAGCAAAATTACTACTATTAATAATAATAAAATCTTGCTAACTAGTTTCCTTTAGACATGACATTTAGTTAAGGAACTAAAAGAATTAAATATTTATTTTGTAAAACATAGAAGAATATAAAAAAATTATAAAAAATACAATTTTATGTATCTCGATAAAAAAATTTCTTCTTTTTAAACCATTGTCTAATGGTACTGTTTAGCATTTATATAATAAAATACCAATTTGATGGGTTATTTTCTCTTTTTTATAAAACATAATATTTTAAAGAATTCAATCAACCACAAAATCTCTTGCATTCTAAGGAATGATAAAGTGGTCTTTCAATTCTTACTTTCTGTCAAGGATGGTAACTAACTACCCCTCCCTTCCCCCAAGAAAAAGGAAAGGTATATCAAGAATCATCTTTTCTAAGTAACAAATATCTAGGTGGATTATAAAAAATTAAAAACGAAACCCAACCATCCCGCCCAAAAAAAATATAAAAGAAAAAGGAAACTGAGGGGAAAAAATAAAGAGAAGAATCAGAATCTCAGAGTACTACACTAAATATATATGCCATATACTACTATATTACATTATATACAAATAGTACATCGAATCTCAAATTTTTTGACATTATTTTATTTCAATTTTATATCGAATCCCCAACTCGATGGCTTCAAGGTATCGCAAATGTTTCATAAAGCGCACGAATTTCCAGAATCAAGAAGAAGAAAAAAGCACGTCAAACAACAACTAACAAAAATCATATAAATTATAAATTAATTAAATAAAAAATTAAACCCACTACAAATAAATTAATCATACACAAAAAAAAAATCCAATTAGTCAATAATTTAGGGTTTTTACTTTTTTTCATAAAAATATAATTAGTCAGGTTTAATTTTGGGCGAAGAGGGGGTAATTACTAATTAGTAATTAAAAAAGAGGTAACAGAGGCAAATAAAAAGGGAGAGATGTACGGTACTTTTCGTCTTTGACGGCGAGGTTGAGCAAGGCGAGGAGAGCGGGTTCGTGTGACTCGGGCGAGTCGACTCGGAGCATGGAAACGAGTGGACCGACAGCCTGGGATAACTGGCGCCGACAACGTTGTGACGTCTTCGTGAGGCGCCGGATGTCGCGAGCAGCTTGGAGGCGCAGGTCGGGATCGCCGGAGTTGAGGAGCTGCAGCGCGCGGCGCACGGCCAGCGGCGTCCGCGGCTCCTCCGTCTCGAAGCCGACGCCGTCGGAGGAGGAAGAGGGAGACAGTGAATGGGGACTCTCCATTTGAGAGAATAAAATCTGTTTGGTTTTAAGAGGCTGAGGAGAAACGCAAAGTCTGTTTCTTGTTTTGGGGTGGAGGCTCCTGGGAGAGGCGTTAAGCAACAGTTATTTGTAACTTTGAGAGAGAGAAAGAAAAGTTGTTTGTCTCCTAGTTTCAAGTTTCCTAAAAATATTAGAATAAGATTCATTTATTTATACATTCAAAAAAAATGTTTCATTTATTTATTAGTATTGCATTTACTTATTATTATTTTTACAGACCCTGCGTATTTGTTTAGACAAACTAGAGATATGGAATTATTAATTTATTACTTATAAATTAATAACTCGATATCATTAATTAATTTCATATTTATTATTAACATTTTAAGAGATATAAATATAAAAAAATAATTAATATTATATTAAAAAATAAAATGATAATAATTCTTTTATATACAATAATTATAATGGAAAACAAAAGTATATAATATTATATATTATATATTAGTTGATCCACTGGATTTATAATATTTTAATTATTCTTTAGGCTCTATGCTTATTTGGTCTAGTCTTCGATCAATGTGTTACACTATTTTGTGTGGGCCTTGGGTTGGGCCCACTATTATTGTTAGCTTTTCTGCAGAATTGAGAAATGGCCAATATATTCCTTCCACGTGTTTCAAATTGCTTTCAATATTTTCAGGGAGAAACTTATTTGCTTGTGGAACGGTATCATTTTTTATTTTTATTTTTTGTTTTTGGGAATTGGAACGGTGCCATCGAAAATTTGAAACGGATTCAATTATTATTATCAGAAGATTATGTGTATTAGAAAAAAGGAAACAAAAAGGGCATGGAATATATGTTTTCCCAGCGTTGTCAATGGTATATATCTTCTGTAGGTTTGTTCAATTTCAAACAAATGAGTATTCAAGACATAATAAGAAAAATGAATATTCAAGTGGGGAGATAAAAAATTATATCCTCATTGAATTTGTTTCCTTTAATACATTCTATAAAATGTTTGATTTTTAAACGTGCTCATTTTATCAATTTTTAATGGTTGTAGTTAATTTATTGTTGTGAAGTTATCATTTGATCCAATTGTCAGAAAAATATTTTTATTTAATATAAATTATTATCACTTTCATCGTAGATCTTTCTATATGAATTAAAAAATTTAATTTAGTCAGTGAAATTAAGTTTATCAATAATTTATACTTTTTTAAGTTGTTCTTGAAACTATTGAGATCCGATTCTATTCATCTTTTTTCACTTAATTAATTACTAATGTATTTTCATTTAAGGATATTTTGCAAAAAAAAATTAATACAAAAGATAATTTGGAAAAATCTTATAAAAATTATCAAAATGACTTTCTTAAAAATTTCCTATAAAAGAAATAAGAAACAAGAACAAGTTATTCCTAAATTATAAAATTGGATACTCATTCTGGAGAATGAAACTCTCTCTCGATTAACTTACTCTTTATATTTTCTCTCTTCTTTCATTTTAAAATAACCTCCCCACACACAACTTATGCGATTTTTTTAAAAGATTTTACACTTATTTCAAATTTAATTTCTTTTATTACAAATATGAAATATGTTATTGTCTTTAAGTTTAAATTTAAATCCAATCTTATCTTATTTCCAATGTTAACTTTTACTACTATTTTTTTAATTTAAATTAAATTGTATTACTATTGGAAATTATTACTATTAATATGAATATGTTGTTATCTCTAAATGCAATTTAAAATTTTCTTTATTTTATTTTCTATCAAAAATTTTTGTCTTTAACATATTATTATTAATAATATGATATAATTAATTTATTTTTAAAAAATTAAATAAATTTAAATGTTTTTTATATTTTTATATTAGTTTGATTTATTTAAAAATAAAATTAAATGCTTTTAATATATATAATTAAGTAACTTTATATAAAAAAATTATTCCATACAATTTAAAGGAATAAAATGCTAGGATAATTAAATCTCTAACACCTTTTTTAAATGAAATTTAGAGATTTAGACAACAAAAAGAATTGTCTTCGATTATACAATTGGGTACATGTTTGGAAATATTTTTTAATCAACGATCCCATGTTCTCTCTCCACATCTGAGAGCTCAAATACTACACAAAATAAAGTCTTTCTACCTTCAAGCATAAGTGCGTCATCACATGGTACTTGACATAGTATCAAACACATTGTTAGTGAATTTACATTGAGGATACATTTATAGCGTGTTTGAATAACATCATCAATCATACTTTTTAAAATCAAGTTAATACCATAAAAAAGTGAAATAACTATTTATTATTTTGCTTTCATCATAAAAAATAGTTAATTATTTCTCACTCTGAATTTAATTCAAACATATATGAGTACGTGTTTGGATTGAAATTAAAATCATGGCACAGCATAATAATTTAATTAGGTCCAACCTGTGTGTGATATATAGATGATAATTGAAAGTCGTTGCGTTAGTGTATGTTTTTATTTTACTGCTAGTGTATTTTTATTTGTTTACGATTATCTCTAGAAAGTGAAGCTTTTCATTAGATTTTTTATAAATAAAAAAAACTTGGTATTTTCATAAT
Source organism: Glycine soja (assembly GCF_004193775.1). Taxonomy (NCBI): domain Eukaryota; kingdom Viridiplantae; phylum Streptophyta; class Magnoliopsida; order Fabales; family Fabaceae; genus Glycine; species Glycine soja. The sequence continues at coordinate 3,246,179 of NC_041019.1, forward strand.
ACTTCTTCAATAATTCATAATCTGATATATAGTTTATTTTAGTTTATCCTGTACGCGTAATTATATTAAAACAATGAAAAATAATAATATGATTGCTCATTTATCTTTCCATATATTTAAACAATAAGTGTTGAATAAAAACTTATCTTGATTTGGTGAACTAAGAAAATAATATTTTATTAATTTAAAAAATATTTTAAAGTTTGTTATAACATTAGGACAATTACCTTAGTAAAATAAATATATATATATAGAGAGAGAGATAATTGAAAAACCCAAATTATTAGGTAAAGATATATAGATAATATTTTGACAATTAAACTCAGAGTAACTCAATTTAGAATGATTTTTCTCGATCAATAAATACCTTTTAAATAACTCAGTTTTGCCGATCGAGCTTTAAAGAGATTTATCTAACCAGATGCATGCAGACTCGTGACTAAAAAAATAGTTGAAACTTGAAAAGGGTGGTTGAATAAACTAGAATTGAATGAGTGTAGCCTTTGTTGTAGAGTTGGTACTGTGAAACATGAAAATCACCAATATCACATTAAGAATATGCTAAAGGTACGGAAAGCCACACCTAATTGGAGGATGGAAGCTGTGTATTTTTATTGGCACATTACTATGCACTTTTTTCCACATGCCATGGGAGAGAGTGTTCTTAGAGTACAAGTTTTGTGTGGTATTTATTAAAGCAAGAGCATTACAATATTAATGGCATTTATTTATACGAAAAGGAAAAGCAAAAAAGTTTACAAAACTCACGGATAAGTTCCTTCCTTGAGCTTCAAGTGATTTCTCCACAAGATTCATCTTTTTTTATTTATTTATTTTCCTTTTCTTTGGGTCCTAATTAGTCTCCCTCGTGTTACGTCTTTTAATACTTTTGAGTGCAGGAGTTGACGGTGTATTTTAGTTTCTCCCCTTCAGCAATTCAATTTTATAGCATGCATGAGGACCACGTAAGATTTCAAATGTAATTAACTGAAAGGCAAACAAAAAATAATATTACTCGTAAGGATTAAGGAAGAAGTGCTTTTATAATAAGTTATTTAAAATACAACACTCTGAATATACTTTCAAGTTTTAATTAATCTATTCGTACATGTGTAATTCATGGCTTTCGTCTGACACCCAACCCACTTGGGATTGGGTCGGATCGATTCGTCAAGATTATTATTAAAATAATAAAATAAAAATAGAAAAATTAAATAATAATAATAATAATAATACATTGTAAAAATGTAAAGAAAATATATATCCTATCTTAAAAGTTAAAATTATTTTATGAAACACATTCAATAAATCATATTAAGTATTGTTGTATTTTTATGTCAAGTAATATATTAAATGTATACAATGTTGGAGAATTGCTCTTTATTTCATGAAGGGGAAGGAGATGTCTCATGATATGTGCTTTGAGTTTGCATAATGGGTGGGGGGCATGTGATAGAGATCATTGTTAAGCTGTCCTTTTAGAAGAGGAAACCTTGTTTTGTGATCCTTCCCCAAGAAATTATTAGAAGAAAAAAAAATCAATCGAGATTGGGTTAGTTTGTAATAGGGAAGAAGAAAAAAAAAAGATTTTGATATATATTTAGAACATGCAATACTCTTGGAAGGTGAAGAATAAAAATATGACTAAGAGGGAGTGTGTAGAACTATTTTACCTCGTGAGAGTAATGAGGAGACTCGAGTCATCACCTACAATTATTTGATCCCTTCCTTGGTATGGTTGTGTGAGATACAACTGATCAAGATCATGAGTCATGTGATGCATGGCCCCATAATTCATAATCCAATTAGTCACATCCAGGGGCAACACTCTTATAGCATGATGTGCTACAAGAGCATTGCTACACCCAAGGGCAACACTTCAGTTAATCCATAATCCATTGATCTTATAGCATACCTTGGTAGTGTGCTTGGTTTTCTCATAGTACTAGTAGATAAATTTTTGATCTACCCGTGGAGGATGAATAGTTTGGGTTGTACCCATATTGATTGCTCCTTTTGTGTTGCATGAGCAATGCTTATGGAATCCAACTGGCTTATCCATCTCTCAGTAATTCTCAAAGTGAGCAAGGAAATCATGGAGTTCCTCAAAATTGATCGAATAGCCCTGAGTGCATAGTGCTACAAATACTTCTCTATACTCAACACCAAGACCATTCAAGGTGGGAATGACCAAATCAAAATCATCCAATGGAGAACTAATGACAACTAGTTCGTCTGATATTGAGTTAATACAATTAGAGTGTGTTTGAATAAGATAATTTAATTAGATAATGTATTTTTTATAAGGAATTAATTTTTTTATTAGAAGTAACTGTTTGGATATTTTAACAAAAGGAATTCAAAATTTTAGAATTTTAAAAGGAATTTTAGTTAGTTGAAAGAATAGAATTTTAAATTATATCTTCAAGACAATGAATTTCAAATTCTTTATTTTGTGTTCCACATCAAAAAGAGAGATTGTATGTAAACACAAAATTTTAAAAATAAAGAAATTTAAATTAAAACATTTAAAATTTTTAAAATTTAAAATTTTTTACCTCATCCAAACACAATATTTAGAGATGAATTTCAAATCCTTTGTGAAGCCAGATAGACACTCCTTTAGATGCGCGATTTGAGCTCTTGTACTGCTGGCAAACATCTTGTGGAGGATGTCTCAAGCTTCCTTCGAGGTTTTGACGTTTCCCGATTGCATGATGATGACATTAGAGTCAACCATGGAGATAATGGCATAAAGGATCAATTGATCTTGTCTTTTCCCGTAATCATAATGCTCATGAGATGGGGCAGGGCACGTGATTGTGCCATCAACAAACCAATGAATTCATATCCCACAAGGAGAGCATTGAACTGAACTCTCCATGCAGGAAAATTGGCGTTGGTAAGCTTGATTGAAGTCTGAGTATTGAAGGCCACGCCAGACGGTAAGTTAGTGATTGGAATGGTTTGGGCTCCATTGTAGGAGAACGAAGTCATGGTAACAGCCATGGATCGATTTGTTGATACCATATAAGGGTATTGATGAACTAGGTTTTTGTTATCCACTGAATGTGATATATCTATTCTGTATATATAGTTAAGTTGTTATGAGGACAACTTGCAAATAAGTGCAATAGCTTTTATAGATAAATTGAATAAGAATTTGAATACATTTAAATAATAAAACAAACAATTTAAATACATTTAAACTTATGTTGCTGTGAATTATTCATTATAATGGGAATTGAGATTGTTAAACACAATTAAAAAAACACATACATGCATTTGTAATTAGAAGTGATAATGTGCATACCCTGACTCGAGAAAAAAAAATGGATTGATTTTATGGATTTAATCAAATGGGTTTTGTATAAAATCAATCTCAATTCAAATTAATTATCGCACATGTACTCAATACAGTATTATAGTATTATTAACTATAATAAGAATTGAAAGCACATATTTTGAATAAATTTTGATTTCAAATAAATAAAAATATTTACAAGGGAGCGAAATAAAAAGTAATATACTTACTGGGGGAAAAACATGTTTAAATCAAAGATAAAACTTTTTTTGTGTATAGCATAAATGATTTATCAATTGAATATCTTATTTTAATTCGCTGCCTTCATAATGACATCTATAACAATTAACGGAAGAATTTGGGGCTTTTATTGAAAGCAAAGTGTTTACAAAGCTAATCATGATACTAACCTTTGAGGCAAAGGTATGAATCATTAAAATAAATGATAGTTGGAGAATTAAATTCCTATCGGCATACTTAAGAAATTTCCTTGTGATAATAAACCCTGTTGGTAAATAATTTGGATCATTTAGTTTGAGAAGATTTTTTTATTTTTTTTTATGTTGGTGAGATGTGGCGTCATGCAAATTAACGATTGGAAAGAAGACACGTAACAATGGACCAACGGTGCAATGTAGCACGGTGACTATTGTGAAGTATCCGAAAAGTGAACCACTGGTGGGGAACAAAAAAATTACCTGTAATAGCAGGTTGCTTACCAAAAGAAAAACTAATAAAAATTGAATAAAATAAGAAGATAAATTATATTATAATGGAAAATATTACAAAGTTCCCCAGGTATCAGGTCTCTTTGGTGATTGAGATTAAAGAAGGGGGACTTGCTTAATAGGTATTGCTTTTTAATATATTTGATTTTTTCTGATAATATTTTTTCCTTTTCTTAAGTAAAAAGTGATAATAAAAAAATTACTTGCTTCAGCTGTGGTTCATTTTTTTAAAGTACTTCATGATAGATGGTTGGGGCCTAAAAATTAATCCAGCTAAGTTGAATTTGATTCAACTCATTAATATTGAGTTCAGTTGTTCGAATTCAACTTGAGCTTGACATTTTTTTTTTTTCATTTTCAACTCAATTATGTTCAAGCTCATCAACAATTTGTTAGCACAAATCATAGGAACTAACAGTCAAATTTTATAAATTCTATACATTTTAATTTTTTAACTTATTAGTAAATTTTAGATAAAATAATTATTTAATTTTTAAAAAAAAAATAAAACTGAACTTATTGTATTAATTTCAAAGTTACATAAATAAAAACTACCCTACCTTATCCTAAATATCTAAAACAATAGAAAACCAAATCAATAATATATATATATATATATATATATATATGTAGAGTCGATTTATGAATCATATAAATTGAATTATATGTAATTTAAGTTTAACTTATTTATTTACCAGAATTAACTTTCTAACTCAAATTTAATTACTTTATTTATGAATCAAATTCAACAAACTAATTATCAAATCAAATTTCAAAGTATTTTTCAATTGATTACAGAGCCATGCGACATACATCACGTCAATGCATCCGTGGGATTTGTTTTCTTCTCTTTTGAGTTTCCAAGTACTGGCTTGAGGCTCCATGTCATCCACTTCAACTATTCGTATTGTTATTTTTTCATGAATTTGATTAGAATATATTTATAGAATTATAGTATATATTTATTTAATACTATTATTTAATTACATACATTTATATATTATAAGTTTTCTAATTTTATAATAATTATTTTAAAAATTATATTTAGGATAATTTTAATTAATTAATTATTAATGTAAACAAATTTTTTTTACTAAAAATATATGAAATTTTTAATTTTCAATTTATATTTATTATAAAATTCTGTATGGTTTTGTTACGTAAGCAAATTCTCGTATACAATTAAAGAAAAATACTTATTTGACCTCTTTAGTCGAATAAATTTTACTTTTTAATCTTACACTTTTTAATCATTTATTTAGTCCCTGCACAAGTATTTTTGAATCCTTATTAGTCTCTAATATTACAGACGGGAAAGGTCTAAAAGATAAATTTTGTGTAATGACAAAAACTTAAAGGAATTTATCGATTTAAAATTTATTTATAAAGACTAAAACAGATGATCTTTAACTATAAAAACTAAAATGAAAAGCTCATGCAATTATAAAGCTTAAATGAATAATTTTTTCTATAATTAAATAATACAATGACCTGTGTATTATGCGGTTAATAATTATAATATATATATATATATATATATATATATATATATATATATATATATAAAATTTAAAATACGAATATAATCTCAGGATGAAGAAGAAAATAATACTCTTTAGAAAGTAATTATAAAATATAATTTAATAAAATAATTGTAAAGTCAACATTTAATATTATGTGATAATTTAAAAAGTTACATTTTTTTAAATCACATAATAAATATGTTTTTATCTTGATTATTTATAATAAGATATAATAGTGAATATTTATTCCTTTCATTCTTTTACATGTAAAAAATCTAGTGTAATTGTCATGTAAGCTGAAGTTTGCTGTCTATATTTTTTTGTTACATTATTACATTTTTAATGCATTTCTCAATTGCTTTTTGAAAATTGTATATGCATATGTTAATATATATATATATATATATATATATACATGTCTTATATAATTTAAATTTATATAAATGTTTGTTTAAAAACTATTATATCTTTCTTTGATTCGGACAACTAGATCTTATGCTTGTCCAAAAGTTTTTTATTTTAGTCCTTCTTGACTCTCTTATTCTTCATTATTTAATATAAGTTCTTTCTTCTAAAAAAACAAAACTATTATCTTAATAAAAGTATTTACATTCGTATATAAATAATAAAAATATTTTATTTGACATTTCGTAATTATTAGTTTTTCTTTAAAAAATGTTTACGTTATAAAGGAAAGAAATGGCCAACAACAATTATATAAAGAAGAGATTTTTTGGTATTTAAACTTATAGATTAAAAAAATTAAAACTGAATAAAAAAAGTAAGATCATATTTATATTATAATATTGTAAATCATATTTGTTTTTTTAAGGCTAATAATTAATATACTCGTAATTTTTCTTTAGTGATTTCAAGTTAGTTTAGTTCATTTTTAATTCGACTATGATATAACATTTATATCCCTGTGAGTAGAAAATAATTAAGTCTTTTAAGATGTTAGTTAGAATTCATTTTGTGTGCATGAAAGTGAAACTTGTTAAATAAATACTCAATACATTATTATTGAACACAACAACAACGAAATGTAAGTTTCTTTATGATGAATAGTCTTTGAGTTTAAAAGTTTTTCTTATCTTGGATTAGAGCATCGATCATCCCTCCCCTAAATATTCTCTCTTAAAAGATGAAGTTAGACAACTTATAATAAAAAATAAATAATTTCTAGAAAGATCTGGTTGAAAAATAAAAGCTCAATTTTATAATATGAAAATAGATTAAAACATCTCACAAGCCACAACCGCAATTATTATGAGATAAATTTGGACAAGATGCGATGCAATGACTTTGATCGAGCTTATTGAAGTATGATATCACTCCTCCACTGAAAAAATGAATGAATTTTGATCCGAATATTCATTTACTAAATCACTTGAGATTCTGTAGTGGCAATCATAGTCTCCACTTTCCATTTCCAAGCTTTTAAAGGCAAAAAGAAAAAATTGTGAAGTTATCATGTATCCATGCTAGCCAATTATTATGAGCCAAGTGGCAGTGTTCAATATTTTGCTCCTCGATCAGTGTCCATCGTTGAGATAACATAGCAACAGTGCCCTATGGTGATTGCATTTGTATCCATATATAAATGGATCGGTTATCCATTAATTGTTGCGTATAAATGTGGCCACACTTTTTAAAAACGTGCCACCTTAATCATGCAATTGAACCGACAATTATGTTGGCCAATTCATGTTCGAATCACACGTGTCAATTCTATGTATGTACGTGCGTGTATGTACGTATGTGTAAATTTCCATCCTTGCTTTCAAATATATATCAAAAGTGACTTGTCACCATCTTGTTCTATGAACTGATTGCTCATGTGGTCCTACCCAGACTCAAATCTAAGTATATTATTATTATTATTATTATTATTATTATTTGCACTTTACATGCAAAAGAAAATACAAAGGGATAGCGAATTCAATTGACTGAAAATATTATTTATAAATGACTGAAATATATTTGCACTGAGAAAATGTTTTAGATAATAAAATAATTGTCGGTAAATGATTTATACACGAGTCCTATGCATCAGATCGATCACATCTAATAACGGTTAATAACTGATCAATGCAAGGTTTTTTTTTGGCTGAATTACATAAAGTAGAGGCTTAATCCTCTAGGAAAAGAAACTTGAACTACATCGGTTACTAAAGCATTAACACTGAATGCAAGGTTTGATGTATTTCCAGTAAATAAGAAAAAAAGAAAAAGGTTTTATCCTCCGCTTAATTCTGCCAAAAAATTGACCAACTCAGTTATAATGTGACATCTATCTTGGAAAAATATTAAATTATTGTTTTGCAGTACAAGCAGTGAAAGATATTGAATTGTTAGTGGATCGAATTTTTTTTCTCACTCCTCAATTCGGTGGATATAACAGTGCTAAAAGAAAAACTAACTGCAAGGATAGTGTAACATATCTAAACAAAATAATTGAATCGAGCTACTTACCTCAAGTCATATTCAATTGATTATAAAGTTTGCTTAATTACATGTTTACACCTACATGATTGAGCATTAAAAAAAGGTTGATTTACATTACCTTTTCAAACGGCTAAGTAAATCTTGAGTTTGACATAACAAACAAATTCATATTTATGAGTATCACTTTATTTCATCTCGATTTTGATGAATAACTTTTATTTTGATCAGAAATTAGTATATATATGAGTAATATTTAACTTTTTAAAATGGGATCAGGACATATCTACCTATTTCATATCAACATGTATAATTACTAAAATATTCCTATTTTATTTAACTTTTTTTAATTTTGTTCATTTTTTAAAAAAAATAATTTTAGCATTGTTCAATTTTTTTAAATTTAACTCCTTGAATAAATAATATATTTAATTCTATTCAATTTTTAAAAAAAAATTACATTATCTTTACAAAAAAAATATAATTTGTAATTATAATACTGGTACATGTATACCCGATATCTAACAGGGATGAGGATGGGAAAAAAATTTTATAATCATGGAATATGAAGATGGATACAAGGATGATTTTAAAGAAGCAGGGATCAGGACGATTGCTTGTTTGTGATGTCTAATCTTGTGGATGAAAAAATAAGATTGAATAAGAAATTTAATAAAAATAAATTAGTGAAAAACAAAATAATTAATTGAACTTATCTTTTACAAGCTTTTCACCACATCTTGTTTGTCTATGAGCATTAGATAAGATTATTGGTTCAAAATTCAAATTATTGAGCACGGACATGGTTTCGAAAAAAGTGAGAAATTTCTTTTGCATTTTTTTAGGAATGTCAGAATAGATGGAGATCATTAACCTAAAAAAGATATAGTTTGATCTTAATTAAATTCAACTAAAACAATTAACTTGTTCAGAGTAAGACGACCTGATCTTTTACTTAATTTTTAAATTTTTTGTTTCTCTTATGCCTGTTTAAGCTTTTATTCAAACTAATATTTTTATACGAAGTTAGATTAACACGTTGAAAATAATAATTAAAAACTTAAAAATATATGGCATCTAATTAATTTTTTTTATCAAACTATGAATATGTGAAATATTAAATATTAGCATATAATTTTTCAATATATAAATATGATAATATATCACCGTTGAATAAGAAATCAATCATTTCATATAAATATTATATATATATATATATATATATATATATATATATATATATATATATATTAATTATTGTATATTGATGTAACTGTTAAAGTAAAATCTTAAAACGAAAATATGACATGGTAGATCAACTTACTCGACCCACAGCCTATAATAAATTAAACTAGTAAATTATTTATACTTATCAAAATTGGCAGAATCCTAATTCGTGGGAGACTCATTTTTTTTCTCCTTTGTATATTGTGGTAGGAATATCTATAAAAGATATTCAACATTCAAATCATGGAAATATATCAATTTAAGCATGTATTTTTTCTTTCCTTATTTATGTATATTGTTAAGAGTAATGAGATATAAAATTATCATTTATTTTAAATACCCCAATAACACTCCTCCTTTTTCTTTACTTTCTTTCTATCACATTATAAATTTTATCATATTTATATTTTTCTCTCTAAGTGTATGATAACATATTGGATGTTTGTGAAACATTTTTCTATTATCAAATATTATCTTTGAGTTTATCCAACCAGAAATTATTGCATGATTCAGGATCATCATGTTAGTTATGGTTTCAACCAATAATCAAGCGACACTTGAACACAAAGAGGTGAATCATTAACAAACATTGAATTTTAAAATCTCTTAATCTTGAACAGTAAATCATGGGATACATATTTGTTTCAAATTTAAAACATCCAAAAGAGATGAATATCGCAAATAATTAAGGGAATCTTAAAGCAACCTTGAATTCAACAAATCCCAACACAGTCAAGCTTTCTGGACAACATAGGTGCATATCAAGCTGTTTAGGTATATAAGTTTTGTTGACACATATTGGTGATCAGAATATCGCGTGACACATAAATTATTGACAATGCATTCTCTCGTAGAAGGGATACATGCAATTTAAACTTGAGACTTGAGATACTATCAAATGTGAGAATCACATAAATTGAGTATCATCAAATGTGAGAATCGCATAAATTGAGTATCGACGTTGCAGTTTTTCTGATATAGCATTGGCAAGCGGAGTATCAACAACGAGCAAGATATCCTTCACATGATGTGATTTTCTTCATACATCAATAGCATATCGGCTTGATTTTCTTTTCCAATGGGGAAAATTACAGTAAAGATTTGTGTTTATTTTGGAATTGATCTTTTATGATTTACGAAATCCCATTTGACATATTTACTGTTAAGTTGATTAATGGAAGTTTTAAATTTAAAACAAATTGATTTTTGCATGATTTTACTGTAAATCGATTATTATAACGTTGTTATTAACATTATTGTTCGTGACTCATCTATTTGTGTCCAAGGGATCTTGCCGGAACCGGATAGTACATAATTATCAATTCATTTAGTACCACTATATGTTTGAATTCACCTTTCATCATTTAAAATCTCATTAAAATATTAGATACTGTGATTTTAAGTAAATATTTATCTTTTTTTTTATGAATTGAAGTGAATATTTATCTGTTTGATTTTATATGAGAAAATTAATTCTAAATGTCAAATTAATTTTAGGTTGAAGAATCATCTAAAAATATATTGACTTGCAATAAATAATATAAATGGGTAGCATGCTAATAACATTAATAATAGTACGTTAACGAAATTGAAAAAGTAAAAAACTAAGAGTAAGATGGACAAAACAATGTATTTAGAGTTTTTTTAATGCTTACAATGCATTTAAAGTTAAACTATGCATGTTCTCTCCATTTGTGTAATTAACTCACATTTGTCTAACATTGAAAAGCAAAATGATTTGTTACACACATTGACAATTTTATCCCCTCTCATTTCCATTTGTTTTCTCCTTTTCCCCAGCACGTGCATCCTTCAAAAGATTTTGATTACAAATTCAAACGTATCAATGAATCACATACGCGAATATTTCAGCATAGTGTAACTCTTTTTTTTTTTTTGGGCACATAATCAAGAGAGCATTAACAATTACTTCTTCTATAACCCTAAATTATTAAGACAACGTTAAAAACGCAGAGCCATTCCCTGACAAAAAGTATATAAAGTATTTTCACTCGCAAACTCAAACTAATTAATTGCCATTTCAGATATTATAGCTTTTTTTTTCTTCTTTCCATCTTATCCTGTGGCTAAACAGATATATCATACATGGGTAGGCATCACAGGTGGTAAAAATGACATCCTAAATAATTAAGCTAAATCCGTATTGTCTGAAATACGAGGCCAAGGATGTACGATAGTATCTTCATCTCATCAATGATTGGAAGGAACATAGCCACACGTGGCTCTCAATCCACAAATTTCTTCCTCATCCCTTATATTTATAGTGCCATCCCAGTCATGGGGTATACGTGTATTAATGAGATGTCAAATGAAAACTATCATTAACCAAACTCAACAATTTTTTTAACTTTAAAAAGGCATCAAACATGCTTTTATATATTTTAAAGTTTAGACGATTATAATAAACATTTCTAAACATTGATTTAAAATTATTTTAAAAAATATGAATTTTGTATATTACATATTTTCCTAGTTTCATACATAAAAGAAAGTTGATGTTTACCGTATTATGAAAATGACAAATCTATTAATTTCGAAATATATTTCTCAACTACCGCATTGCATCATACAGAAAGTTATGTCTCTTTGAAAAATATGGAATGTAAATTGGAAAAGAATTAATCATCGTTGAGTTCTGATATCATTCCCCAATTCCCTTTGGGTCAAGACACCACCTGGCAAATTCCAATTTTTACGTAACAAACAAATTATAATTTAGCTTGACAAGACTAATTAATGGATGTTAGATAAAAGCAACTTTTGTAGTCCACCTAAAACTTCATATATTGATTGTCTTATTTGCTTTTCTAATAGTTGCTAATACAACATTTCACTTTTTAAAATTAAAATCAATATTTATAGCTTAGGGTTTTCTTTCCCGAACCATTATGTCACTCGTGTTACAGAGTCAAGTTCAAGTTTTGTACTGTGTACATGCATATAATTTTATTCCATTTGGTTAGGATGGGAATCGTGAGATTATTTAAAATTTGAAGAATACACCTGGTCATTTCTAAGCTACCTGGTCCTCATTAAACTTTAGGTAATTAAGTTATTTAATTATTAGTCTGTTATCCTAGTGTTACCGTGGCGTCAACTATAGTTAATTTACCTTATTATTTATTTGCTCAATTATTGAACTCTACGGTCTAACTCCTTGCCATTCTAAAAGTGGAAATTGAAAATCTCTACATTAATTCTTATCTTTTTTTTTCTTCCTGTTATTGGTATGAAGTTGATCATATATACTGACTAAACTTTTATTGGAGATTATGAGTTTATGTAAGATGAATATTTTTTTTCAACATAATTTATTTCTTATTTAATGATCAATTAAAATTTAAATCTTAAACTACTTAGTTAAAAACACAAATCATTATCAATTATATCTTAATCATTGTTACTACTAATTCCTATCTAAAATCATAAAAATTGAAAATAACAAATTCATCATAAAAATCAGCCAGGCAACCCGTACAATTGTCCGACGGAAGCCGTCTCTTTCCTCTCTTTGTCTAATTTCATATCTTTGAAGTTGTGATATGCTTAAATATATTCAGCAAATGACACGTAAGCCCCCATATAAATTAACTGCGTTTGATGAACCAATAATATCTACAAACATTATTGAATAAATTAAATGAAAATAGCAAAGCCCAGTTTCAAATTGAGACAAGTACACAAACTATAGTAAATCATGCAACGACACATGAGTGACAAAATACATAAATACCTCATTTCTGTGTTGTTCCAAGTTCCAAATTATGGATTATTCTCAACTCTCAAGGTTTGGTTCGCAGAATCAGGGAGCTGTTGAACAATCAGTGGGAGAAGTCAAGATTTTACATACTTAAGCAAACAGGTGTGGGGGCAAACCTAGCCTGTAATATTTGTGTAGATACCTCTTGAAGTCCATCTTGTTGTCCTTTTCTATTTTTAAAAAGATTAATCTGGAATGTAGAATTATATTTTCAATTTGTGACACCTTTTACACTGAAAAAGATTAATCTGAATTACATTTCAGATTAGCCTTTTCAAAACATAAAATAAGTGTATGATTAATTCGTGGGATACAAGAAGCGACTGCCCACTCTTGTTGTCTAGTTCACTTTGGGCTTATGACCACCCTGAGGGGAACTGCTAAGGACACCTAGTTTTTTCTGGTACGCCTAACATAACATGCGAAATTTCAATTTTAGCCTTTCGTAAGTCCATTATGGATTAGCAATCCGTATTGGGCTTATGGATTGTCATCCGTAAGTGGCCCAATGGATTTTTTTTTAATTTGGGATCGAACTTGTAACTTTTAGATTATTAATCCAACACTCTAGCCAATTGAACTAATAGATTAATAATGTTATAAAATAATTAATGTCGATATATTTAACACTAAAATATCTAGTGTATATTTAATCCATATGTAAATTTACATAATAAATTTTGTGATGATTAATTTTTATCTAATAATTAATTTGTTTACATATATAAATTGTAAATAAAAATCACAAGTTTAATAAAAATTTACATATGTAAAAAAATACCAAATTTATTTAATTATCAATTGTTATAATAAACATCTAAATACATCATTCAATTAAATACTATATTTGTTTAATTTTCAATCACTGTAATAAATATCCTAATACATCATTCAATTAAATATCAAATTTGTTTAACTATTAATTACTGTAATAAATATCTAAATACAACATTTAGTTAAATATCAAATTTATTTAATTATCAAATTTTGTAAATAAATTAAATGTATAAAAAAATTATAGTCATTAAAAAAAAAATTTCGACGACGAAAATCACTGAACTTTACCGTATATCCGTAAATAATACACATACACCACCGGTAACAACAAACACTCACAAAAAGACGCTAATGAAAGCAAGTTACACTAAAGGAGTGCGATTTTATGGAAAAAAAAAAAAGCACTGCAAAAATGAAAAAGCTAATATGCTCTTTATAACCAAAAATATCCATAAGGGCATTTTTGGTATTTTAGAAAATTGTTGGGTGTACAAACAAAAATGCTGAGTGCCCCAAGCAGTTCCTCCCCGTGAGTTACCCTTCTATCTCTTGGAAATTGCTTTATGCATCTTAAATTGTTGGTACACCTAGCATAAGATGGACAATTTTAATATTGCCCTTCTATAAAGCTAATACAGATTCATAATTCATGAGAATAAGCTTATGGATTCGTAATCCATAAACTTATGGATTCGCAATCTGAAAGTTTATGTAATCTATAAACAAGTCCGTAACACATAATTCGTATGTTATGGATTATAATTTTTTTAAAATGTTTTACAAATTAATTTTAAATTAATGGCTCATTCATGATTCAAACATATGACTTTGTTCATTAGTACGACGCTCTAAGCAAATGAACTAATAGGTCAATTATGTTATAAAATAATTAATATCGTTATATATAACACTAAAATTTCTAATGTATATTTAATGCACATATAAATTTACATAATAAATTTTGTGATAATTAATTTTGATTTAATAATTAATTTGTTTACACATATAAAATTTTATAAAACCTATGATTTTTATTTAAAATTTATATATGTAAAAAAATATATTATTAGATCAACATTAACTGTAATAAGGCGAAAATTTTAAATAATGTATTTTTATCTTATTACAATTAATTTTGATCTAATAATGTATTTTTTTCATATATAAATTTTAAATAAAAATCATAAGTTTCATAAAAATTTATATATATAAACAAATTAACTGTCACAAAATTTATTATGTAAATTTACATGTACATTAATTATACATTAAAAATATTTAGTGTTATATATAATGACATTAATTATTTTATAATATAATTGATTTATTAACTTAATTGGATAAAGCGTTATATTAATAACCTTATAGGTTCAAATTCTGTCTAAGTCATTAATTTATAAAACATGCATATACGGATTGTCAGACTTATATAAACTTACCATTGAGAATCCATAAAAAAAATAAAAATCAAAGGTACCCAATGAAAAAACTAAAATTGTCCCACTTTGAAAGGTGATAAATTCAAACACATGATGCATTTCATATACAAGATTTGTGCCAAAAAAATTTCATGTATACAAGATGTTGACATTTGGAAAATAGTCATGGAAGATGTTGATGTTGAGAAAGTTTGTTAAAACCTCACAAGTGCCGGTGATGCCTATCTCTCTCCTAGGCACACACCTTTATTTGACACATTTTTTTTAATAATTATTTTCTAACCAAAATTAAAGTTTTATCTGAATAAACTACACAATAAAAGTCAATAATATTAGTTGTTAAGGCAAAACTCTAAGTTTGTAGTATTAGCTATATATAGGTTCATATGCGTGTGTGTGGATGAAAGTACAAATATAGGAGGGAGCCAGGGAGAGTAAGAATAAATTTCATATAATGGTCAGGTTATAACTGCTATATCTGCATTATGCCATATATTAACGATGGTGATTGCTAACAAAACCAAAAGATTCTTGATTCTTGTTGATGCTAAAGTTAGGCTCTTATTAAAGTGATGAGTTTAGGCTTGGGGAGCTCTACAGTGGTAAATTAGAAAATTTCTCCTTTTCCCGAGTAATAATGAAATGAAGATGAAATCTAGATCCTTTGAAATGCATTGAAGTATCGATCTCTTTTATATCCACAAGTCTGAAATTATGGAGAAGATGCCAACATGAATAGGTGGTCCCAATATCAAAGGCCAAAGCTCAATGCCACGTGTTGGATATCAGATCAAGGAACGTGGCTCCTAATTTTCGTTTAGCTTTTAAATGGCTATAATAACATGATTTCGACAAATCAGATAACTTTTAATTATTTTTATCGACTGAAAATTTGTTTGACTATTTGCTAAATAATTTTTTTTAGTATCTTTTAATATTTTTTTAAAGTGCTACTTTTATATATATATAGACGAGGTTATGAGGAGAAATCTAATCGCAAACTCGGATGGGTTCGATAATTAAACCATAAGTTGTGAAACTAATTAATGTGCAAACTAACCAAAGCCCGACCAACCTCGATTATCTCTTTCACTTGTCTACAAGAGATAACATTTGTTCTTCCTTTTTTGACATGCATGAAACATGGTCTCTAGCAAATATATAATACAAATGCCTTGTTTCATGCATTAATTTAACTCATTATTAATTATAAAAAATTACACACAACATATATTTGTTATTGCTCCTAGAATTTTTAATTTTTATTTGTATTAATTCTATCTGTCAACTGACAACTTAATTAATTTTTATGCTCAAAAGCGAGCTAAGAAGTATCCTACTCTAACCTTCAAGCTGTTGCATGGACCATCATGGCTACTTCTTGGGTAACAACTCATTCTGCTATTGTCAATTTGGAGAAAAGTCAAATTACAGTTTATGATTTTATCGCTTTTGTTCTTGCCAGCAATAGCAGCAGCATAATTTCTTTGGTATTGAGACAAATTCGCGTGATTGATGTCTTCTTGAATCCTAATAATATGCATGTTGAACGTAAGCTAATATACTATATATAATCGTTAATGAAGAAGGAAAATACTTTAGATCTAGTTATAGAACACTTCATTGTAATAACTAATACAGAGAAAATTACAATGTAGAGATACAGATATTTTGTTAATGAAATTCTAGGAAAAGGTAGAGGCCCCAGCATACACTGCTAGATATTGGTTTAGATTTTAGAAGTTACATAAAGTTCGTGCATTCTGAATTTCTAAAATGCCCTTCAGAACTAACAACAAACAGAGCAAGACTTTTCTTGGCCTGAAATTTTGTACTTGAATTATTCTCTGACATTATTTCATTGGACGCATGATCTTCTAGTCGTCTACTTTGAGCATGAACTTCTCTCTCTTTGTGATGAAAGAATGACATCGATGACTTCCTTTACTTGAGAAATTTCAGGAGGTTTTCCACCTTGGACAGGCCAAAATTCATCAGTTGCCAACACCTGCACCATTAACAATAAGAGAACAAAGATGTCACTTGCTATATTTCAATTCAGAGCATTATATAGTTTAGATAGAGAAAAACGAAAATAATTTTTCACATTAAAAAACTATATATCAGAAGAAGAAAACTAGTGTTTGAAGCCTCACCTTCACTTGCAGTTGAAGAAACTTTACATAACTAATTGCTTTCTCCAGCATAGTAACCAAATCAACCTGCCAAATTTCATATCAAAGTTAAAACACCGTTCTAACAAGTCAAAAGCCTTGCCTTGCTGCTACAAATGAAAGGCAAGAAAAAGAAAAAGAAAACCACCTTGGAGCCATTAGGCACCAGTTCTTGTAGTATCTTTAACCGCTCGCTTATCCTCTCTCTTCGGTTCTGTGAGACAAACATTCTATCAACATTGAATCTCTTATTTTAGTTTTGCTTACTTTGCAATCAAAACTTTGCACATATCTAACATAAATTGACTTAGGATAGAAGCAAACCTTGGCAGCCACACTTTGAGGATCCTTGGATGGGCTTGACTTATGTTTTGGGGTTTTGCTCTCAGTTGAGCACTGCTTCTTGGCAGCTTTCATGTTCTCTCCCTGCAAACACAAAATCAAAGTTCACCTCAATTGTCATTCAAACTTCAGAAAGGTTTCTAAGGACTAGTTCTGAAAATGGGTTTTTTTGGTATATATAAGGAATACCATCGAAGGGCGCTTTTGCAAAACTGATTCTTGTGCTCCTAACTTGTGGAGGCTACTAATATCATTAGGGATAGTTGGTGCTGAGTAGAGCCACCCAGATGAACTTTGACCATGTTGCTTCTCTTTTGCATTATTAACTATGGGGCTATAGCCACTAGAAGTTTGAAAGCAATTGAGATTCTCTACCAGGCGCATGTCTCTAGTGCTTCTTGGACTAGTTTGATTCCAATGGTTGTGGCCTTGATGCAAATTATTCTCCCAAACACAATACTCTTTCTGACCATTATCTTTCAAGTAACAGTTGAGAGGGACCATCTTGTTCTGCTGAAAGCTAAGCAAAGATCCACTAGCTTGCAGGATATTGCTATACCCTTTGAAATCAATCAGAGATACTGCTTCTTCAAGCTGATAGTTTGTGCCCTTATAAGCATAATCTTTGCGACTGCCACATAAAGGAGGAGAACGTGTTACAGCTGAATCATTGCTGAGACCATTAGTAGTTTGTGAGCCATCTTCCTCTTCTAACACAGATTTGTGGTACTCATTGACCCTATGAACAGTCATGGAGGTAATCTCCACACTAGTCTCACTGAAAACACAGTTTTGAACCTTGCTGCTCATGCTTGAATCATGTGGAATTCTTTGGTCTTTGGACAGTGCCATTAGAGAGGTAAAAGGAAAAATAATTGCAAAAGCAATTGAGGTGGGTTTGTTCAGGCTGGTCAACAATGATAAAGACAAACTAGTAAGGGAGGCCTATTTGTAGATGTCAAATCAAATATTCAACTCATGTTATTTTATGTATTAATGGAGATGGGAATAGTGTGTGACACTGTGACAACAGAAATATTAAGTATGGGGAAACAAGAAATCATAATCTAATACTATAATATTAAGGCAGGGTTATGAATTCCATGAAGTCAGAATAATTCATCTTCATGTTTGGATTGTTAGCTGGCAGAAATTAATGCATTGAAAGGAGAGAAGATAAAAACATTGCAAAATGGCACAAGGGTCGCCGGTTCCATCGCATAACCCACGTCTCTATTTGATGAAGAAGATGGAAACTACTTGAGGTAGCTTCTTACATGCTTCCTTTTCAATCACCATGAGCACGTGGAGTTGTATTTTCTTTTATATACAGTATGTTAATTACATTCTGTGCTGTTGTCTGGAAATAGTTATTGAATAGGCTAACAATACTGATTGGCATGAAGATTTGGTATTTGTTCCATTTATGTACTTCCTGACTCTAAATTCCATTTGGTTGTAGTAAAATTGAAAATTAATAAAGGAGGGGAGCTGCATGGAAAATTTGAATCTTAACATAATAGGTCTTGTAGTTGATAACTTACTAGTCTTGAGAATAATAACTAAACTTGAATTTTCAGTTTGTAGTTGATAACTTACTAGTCTCATGGAATAAATTCCAACTAATTTAGTAGTCTCAGAAGTTCCCACTAATGCAAGTATATGAGGTTTCAAATAAAAATATCGTCCTACATAAGATAGAGAGATATAAACATAAGGCATTATTCTCAAACACAATTAATTACTCACAGAATGATAGCTCTTGTATCTTGTTACGTAGCTCAAATTCTAAATAGGGAAAAAAAGTCAACACGGCCATGTACAAAAGTACAACTAAGGAAGAATAAAGAAAGAAATCGAAACTCAGCCCAAAGGTTTTGAGGAAGTACACATGTGACAACTAAGTAAATTGGGAGCTAGAGATAAAATAATCCGAATATTTACTAAACAGAACATATAAGATATGCTAATATGCTAACTAGTTAAAGAGTTACATGGTGTAAACTCAACTAGAGCAAGTGATCCATATGAACTAGGTCATTTTTTGAAAAAAATAAACTTCAAAGAAACAAGTCCACCATCGTAAGAAATACTTGCATTACCCTGAAAAATTATTGCATTTTTATGAAGCGTCAAGTAAGATTGCATTCATTTCATTGTTTTTTGTCAAACATTCATTACATTTAAATTTTAACACTTCGGTCATGTTTAGTGATAGAGCCCACTACTTGCAAATATTTAAAAGAAAAATAGACGTAAACAATAGAGTGGATAGTGAACCCCATCACTAACTAATGCTAAAATGTCAAAATATTTATGAAATAACAACAATTTTAGGTGACACTCTAAGAGCATGCAACAGTTTCCAACACAAACCTAATGTACCAAGTTAAAAACAGTAAGTATATGATTAACTATTCTAGTTAATTAATGATTAATTACCATAATGATGACGCGCAAATAAATTATTTGGCTAGCACATCCAATTTTAATAGCTTAGGCTAATGCAAGATTTTCCCCATTCATGGTTGGCCAGAAAAAGTCTTGAAATTTAAATTTTAACCTAACTCAATTCTAAAATCTAGTTAAAGAGATAAAATTATCTTATACTTATATATACTCTTAGTTATGCCCAACATACTCCTCATGTTGAGGATTAGACATATATAGGTAATCTGATGATAACTATTTATAATAAGTAGTCAAATAAATTTAATAACAATTGTTAGGATGAACTATGATTCTATCAATAATTTAGATTTAAGTCTAACTCAATCTTAAAAATTAATTCAAGAGACAAGAGTGGTTCATAACTTCATATACACTATTTTTGTCATAGTCATGGGATCTTCAACAAAAGATGTCATTCGCTTGAAACGATTCTATCAAATGATCAAAATGAATTTTTAAACCAAAAATGATTTTGAAAGGTCAAGCCAGGTTTTATTTTCCTTGATCCATCACTTGTGTGTTCTCATTTTTTGTTTTCTTTCTCTTAGGGGCAGGACCATTTCTGCCTGCTCATGAAAGATAGTCAAGTATATCTTTTGTTGACCCGAAGAAGATCATCATCCACATGTTTTGTTCCACAGAAAAGCAAATTACAGGACAAAGTTGAAAGATCCAGAGCTGGCATTAGAAAAAGGTGCAATTCATTTTCCTCACCTTAAGGAAACTGTCTATCCAAGTCTCTCACCCATGAACTTGTTTGAAGACTTATAATCAATGCACTGATCAGAATTCAATCCACCATGCATCTTCAAATTTTCAAACTGCTTGAGTCATTAGATTTTTCATTGTTGTTTGGGTGCACCTGGCTAATTATTGATGTTGTACTTAATCATGGGTTAGCACTAATTAATGATATGTTTTTACATACACTGTGTAATAGTGTATAAAGACGAGAAATGTTCACGTCATTACTGTTTTATACTTTTATTGATGGGGATAGTCTAAACTATAACTTGACCCTATCTCAAAATTTGAAGTAGAACCAGACCGATTTTTATGTACTGCCTTGTAGTAATGTGAAGTGGTTTAGGGGAAAAAAATAGGGGTATTAATTTTATCCCTGATTTTTAGACTTTGTATTTGTTATCTTACTGGAACAAGAAACTTTCATGTTTAAGTTAAATTAGCCAAACCACATAAAGCTGTATTTGGAAACTGGATTGAAGGGACATCAGTTGAATGGACATTTTCCTATCATATGGAGTGTAAACCAGTTTAAGGAGAAATTGGAGTGTTTAAAAATAGGAGTTTTATGTTTTCATTATGAATTAGACTACACAAGCACTAGCAATTCATTTTCCTATCATATGGACATCAGTTTTTTGTTTTCCTATCCGTTTGCAATGTAACAATACTTAAACCATGAAAATTCTTCCACTTAATGAACTAATCTTGAGTTAAACTCTCCTAGTTTTTTGCTCTAACAACTTAACAAGACCATATCGTGAAGAGAATCCAAATCCCAAATTAAAACACTCTTGCTGATTATATTCGCACCATTAACGGATGCACCATTTATTCAACTCTTCAATATTCTGATAATTTTCAATTTCATCAATCATTTAGTGGCGAGTCATAAACGGATGCACTATTTATTCAACTCGTCGCATTCTAATAATCATCAATTTCATCACTCATTTAATATCAAATAATGGCATGACATCATCACAGTCACCATAATTAAAACTAATGAACAACTTGCAAATATGCAAGTTAGCAACAACTCAGCATAGAGCGAAAAGCCAAAATGAGCCACAGCCAATAACTTGGCACCATTGATTCAAACGGATGCAGGCTAATGCCAAAAGCACTAGCAAATCAGTTTTCATTCTACAACAGAAGTTTCAAAATCCAAAGCATCACAAAATAAACAAGTAAAAATATGCTCCACAAGCATTCAAATAAAACCAAAGATATCTATATTCTATACAACTCTCTCCGCTATGCTGCTGCCTATGAAGAAGACCAAAATGATCATTAATCACTTTCACATGCTCACTGTGCCACTGAAGAAGATGCGATTCTGTTCAAAGAAAATGCCTCAATTGCCAACCTGCAAAATTCCCACAACAAAACATTCAATTAATTAATACGAAACACGTCTACAAGTAAACAGCAAGCTTTGTTTCTAAACCAACATCCCAGTGTACATACATAGCTTGATAGTTTTAATTACATAGCCACTAAAGCAAGCACATTCTCCCCACTACAAAAACTATATACGTACATATACAAACTTATTTTACCCAGAAATAAAATACCCCAATGGCTCATCTTAAACATGGTTGAATAAGTTTTATTTAGAATGAGAAGCATGAAGAAGATTATTATAGGGACAGAATCAAATGACATGACTTACTAAAATAACACTTTTAAGTTTTAATAAATCCTTTAATAATGACCATTCTCCTTTACTAAACAACATTCATTGGCTTATTGCATGTTGATCCCATGGGAATTGACAAAGAGCATTAAGATCAATCTAGACAGTGGGAATGGGAAATGGGAACTTTCAAAACTATGGACAGATGAGGAATACACTTTAAAGATAAAATGAAATTTATTGTTTACAGCCAGTGAAACAATGTTATTTCCTGTATTTTCTACTGCGGCTGAACTAGCATAAATAGTGTCAATGCATTCTGATTTGGTCGCTCTGAGTGCACCAAAAATGCTATATTTTTACTTTATTATCTCATAAAGTAATCCTGAGGTAGCACCATCTGCTTTATATATTTATTCAATTCAATTAGTTACTGTACATCCAAAAAGGAAAAAAAATTCTAAAAATATGTAATAAAGCTTAGTTAGTAAAGAATACCTAGAATTGGCGTAATAGAGTTACGTGCTGCTAATTGTTCAGCCTCTTTTTTGCTTCTAGCTGCATCACCAAAAATTTGAAGTCTTTTGTATTGCTTAATGTTTCCATGTAAAAGGAATTTTAAATTTTGTTCATTGACATTAGTTTATATGAATTTAGTTGTTGAAATTAGGGTACTTAACCAGATGAATCATGTTTTTGGATGTGAATTTAAAATATTATACATCAAAATAACTTATTTAGATATCAAATTTAAAAACTTTTTTAAATGATGATGAAATTTGAAAGTGTAAGATTGACTTATCAGTGAAGTGAACGAAAAAAGAAGAGAGATTGAACTCACCCACAAATAAAAAGTTAAAAATTAATAAATTCACAACTAATATTCTACAGTAGTAATGATGATAATAATTTATTATTATTATTATTATTATCTCCCATATAAAAGAAAGAAGATCGTGATCTTGCTGGAACAGAACTCGTTCTCTCTTGTACTTGTTAGGGTTTCGTTATTTGGTTGCAGAATGGAAGAAAGTCCTGGTGGTCGCAGAAAGCGAGCACACCCTTCTTCTTCTTCTTCATCTCCTTCACCAATCTCCAAGAAGCCCCAAACCTTCCCTTCGTTCCAAGACATCCCCAACCTCCCTTCCAACATCAAATCCCTCTGCCATCTCATCGCCACCACCTCCGCCGCCTCCGTCGAGCACTCCCTCCAATCCGCCGCCATCTCCGTCACCCCCCACGACGTCGAAGAAGTCCTCAAACTCTCCTACGGCTTCCCCGGCCAGGCCGTCAAATTCTTCCGCTGGAGCGGCCGCCACCTAAACGACAACCACACGCCCTACTCCTGGAACCTCGTCGTTGACATCCTCGGCAAAAACCGCTTCTTTGACGCGATGTGGGACGCTATTAAGTCAATGAACAAAGAAGGGTTGCTCTCACTCGCCACATTCGCCTCTGTCTTCAGCAGCTATGTTGCAGCTGATAGAATCCGGGAAGCAATTATGGCATTCGAGATTATGGACAATTATTGTGTTGTGAGGGATGTTGTTGCTTTGAATTCGCTGTTGAGTGCTATTTGTAGCAATGGTAGGACTCTTGATGCTTGTGATTACTTGCAGGTTGCCAAGAAATTGGTCCGGCCGGATACCGATACTTATGCGATTTTAATGGAGGGGTGGGAAGGGGAGAATGGTGTAGTTGGTGCTAAGGAGACATTTGCTGAGATGGTGATTGAGATTGGATGGGATCCTTTGAATGTGCCGGCTTATGATTCGTTCTTGTGTACACTTGTTAGAGGACCTGATGGATTGCTTGAGGCTATTAAGTTTGTTGATTCGATGAGGGATAGGAGGTGTTTTCCTGGTGTGAGGTTTCTGAAGGCTGCATTGGATGAGTGTGTTAAGAGTCATGATGTTAGGACTGCTGAGTTTTTCTGGGAGGTGTTGGTGGTTGGGAAGGTGGTGCAGCCCACCGCTGAGATGTACAATTTGATGATTGGTTTGTGCTGCTATCGTGGTGACACCGATGCTGCGAGGAGGATGCTTGATGAGATGGTTTACCAAGGGGCTTTTCCTGATGTGGAGACTTATAACTTGTTGTTTAAGTTCTTGATCAAGGGGAGGAAGTTGCGGGAGGCTTCCGTGGTGTTTGCAGAGATGGTGAAGAATGAGTGTGTGCCCGAGCAGGATAACTGTGATGCGGCGGTTAAGGCGTATGTGGACTGTGGGGAGCCTGTTATGGCCATCAAGGTTTGGAAGTATTTGGTGGAGAATTATAAGAAGGATTTGGAGCGGACAGCGAATTTTCTGGTTGTGGGGCTGCGTGATTTGAATAGGCTCCCGGAGGCGGTTAAGTATGCTGAGGATATGATTGACAGGGAAATCAGGTTGTCCTCTAACACAATGTCAAAGCTGAGACAAAGCCTTATCAAGGAGAGAAGAGAATTTGTGTATGAAGACCTTTTGAGAAAGTCTAAGTCTCATTAGGTAGTTTGAAATTTTTCGCTAAAACTGTCTAGCTTAATATTAGTGCCGAATTTGAATGTTTTGCTTTTGTCTGGTAGAGAGGGAAGAATTTTGAAGTGGTTATTATCTAAGGTGATACTTTGATTCTGCTATGGGATAAATATACTACAGCACGTGTTATCTTTGTATATAGTTTCTGCAAAAGATCCTACTAGAATTGCTTTAGAAGGTTAAAGGTAGATGAAGTTTATACAGGTTTAATGATACGTGTAGTATCAAAGGTACCTGCAGAAATGGTAAGTGACAGAGGAAGGAGAAGAAAGGGAAAGGAAAATATCTGAGAGCTATTGCTCCCCCAAGTGACAGAAAGTCTATACACTCCCAGTTTCATTTCTGATCCCAACCTGATCCCACAATCATTACAGCACTCCCTTATAACAGAATGCTCACACCCCCATTACTACCAACAAACTCAGCAATTCCCTTACTACCCCCAACATGAGAGACTAACATTAGTTATTAGTTTTGGGCCTATGGTGATAAACCTTAAAACACTTATTCCATCTAGAATCACGGTTCCTAACATTTTTGTTTCAGGCATATATTATAAAAAAAAGGTTTGCCTATTTACCTATCTTGTTTGTTTTATCACTTGTTTCTGATTTGATCTAGATTTTCAACTTTGGCTATTGATGCTTTTTTGCTTGCATTTTTGTACTTATTGGTCGGGTGCTCACATTTCACTTGTTAGAAACAAAAAGAAAAAAAAAATGTACTTGAAGACATGTAGTTGTTATACATGATTCACTGATTGATCTTGAGGCGCCAATGAGCACCCTTTAAGTCTGACGTTATATGTTCTGCTTTAGTAATAGAAGTTATCTGGAGTCTGTACTTGGTTGTAAAGGTTCATCAATTACCAATTCTCCTCATTACATGCAGTGTATTTATAGGCTTTGATATTTTGTTAATAAAATTATCCTTATGAGATTGAGAGATGTTTGAGTGACTTTGAGATGCTTTATCATTAGATTTAACACAGGTTTCTTCTTAGCAGCCCTGCTTGAAATCATGAACTCCACTTTCTAAATTGACCCCTTTTTTTTCTCTCTGTGGCATGTTTGGTTGGAGCTGATGATAATAAGGTAATTGTTATTGGTTATGATTAACTTGTGCTTCTAGTATTGGACCATTGGTGTGTAATTGTGTTTACTATTTGAAATCATAATCTCGGTATCTGAATGTTAAAAAGTAATAATAGTGAATTGAAAGTGGTCTGTGTGATCTTCAAATCGCCTTTTAGATCAGGACTTGACAGATCAATTCGTTCTTTTATATGATATCAAGCCAACTGAAGGTTTATCACCTTATGAGGTGTTTGGTATCCCTTGTTGAATTGAACTTGGATTATCCTTATTTTGATTAGATTTCTGATTTCAGTATACAAAATGCTTGGGCCTTACAGTATACGTGGTAATGTTAATTGCTATAGTTAAATACCGAACGGTCTTATTATAGATTATTAGCAGATCTTTGATTAATTGCTGATAAAAATCCTCTTGATTCTGACCAAAATTCTTTAAACATATAACAATTATCACAATGAATCTGTGCTAATGAGTGTTTATGCCCATGCATGCAAAGAAAATTATAATTACGGTATATATATATATATTAGAAAATGTCAGAACACTTGACTCCGTTAGAAATAAAGATCATACAAAGAAGATGTCCATTTTTCGTAGGAGGCTTTTAACAAGAAAGCATTTCAAATTACATTATGACAGACAATTATAAGCCTGTCTGTTTCTTTGTCGGAAATGGAATTTAGGCTCAGTCATCTTTTTTTATAGAAAAACTGAGATACTTAATTTCAAGTGTTGTTTCGAACATTAAAAAACGTGTGAATTCTATTTCAACCAATAAACAAATAAGCTCTACAGTATCTGGTTAAAACCCACTTCAGCTCTAGTTATAGCCTTGTAGCAAAATGCTCAACTTACCACTGCCACAGTTAATGCATCTCTAGTTTGGTAGGACTGATTTACCAAAGAATTAATTTGTGTGGAATGAGTCCTCCAAAAAAATCCATGCCTTGTAAGGTGGGCCCCGCAAGAAAAAAGTGAGAGAAAGGATGTTTTTACTCTTATAATCTTGTTGGATTTGTTTTGAAAGAAGCCTGATATAGTATAATAAGGTCATAAAATTATTTTTTTCATGTTTACCAGTATTTTATTTTTATTATATTTCTCTTAAACCAAATAACCTAATATTTAATTTTATTTTCTCTAATTATTTGTCTTCTAATTTTATTTATTTCATTTCTCTCCTTGCAACCAAACAACGGAATAAACTATTTTAATCCTTCACCATAGTATGCGTCTAGTATGTGTCATAAAAATTGAAAATATACTAATTTTTTTTAACTTACATCAATGACTTGAATCACACAAACTCAATTAAATATGTTCATGATTTTCTTATAACTTAACCAATTAAATATCTTCTCTATTAAATTCAAACCTAACTATAAATACTTTTAATGTTTGATTTAAGGAACGATACTTAAGATGGAGAGCTCTTTTATGGATGGATTTTGGGTTTTCAACACTTGCCTATACCCTCTCCTTTTTTCTTTTTTTCTTTTTTATTTTTATTAAGGGGATGATGTTTTAAGGAAACATTCTGAACTAAGGTGGTTTAAAGGAAGTTGACCCACACTTAGACTAGTAATTCTTTAGATAGATAGCTTGTTACTTAAATATGGTTAAATGTGGTGGAACATGGTGGAAAAAGTAGTGACATCTGTAAGAATTTTGACACTGAGTTAGATGAAATTTTGACAGAATAACAATATAAATGGATGAGAAGAAAATACTTGTATGAGAGGGGAGCTTTGATATTTATAGCGAAGGTAGCTAACCCTAAAGATAATGATGTTTACAATCTAATCTAAGTGGGATAGTGTTGAGTAGCAGTCGCATCTTGGTGTAAGATGTAGGGAGTCATAAGATATTTGTTATTATACCCTGGATCAACAATCAAGGTTAGTGCTATTATCTTGTCAAGATACTTTGTGTGACAAAGTACACCGTGATGTGGAAGATAGAGAGAACTTAAAACCTTTCAAGGAGATATGATTTAAATGTTATAAGACTGTCCTCAAAATATGTATTTCTGTAGAGTTTGTTAGGTGAGTTAAGGTCGAGATGGAGGGAATAATCTCGGCCACGGCTAAAGATAGACGGACCCCCAAGAGTTTTATGGAAAGATGACGCCTTGCTATGTCAAACTGACACATGTTGAGTCAATCATCCTACAATCTCAAAAAGTCAAACTCATAAGACTGGGTCTTTCTAAGGACCCATGTCAAAATATAATATGGTTTCAACTATTTCATCCTATTTTAATAAATTAAAATCTTACTTTCATACTTTTTTAGTTAAAACCAAATCCACAAAGTACTAAAATTTGGTGGTTAGTAAAAATGCAACATAATTCAGCAATTACACAACTGAGGATCAAATTACTAGATATTTTTGGCTAAGATATTTGAGTGTTGGTGAGAAGAGCAATATCCCACCCTCTGGCTGGACTTGAGAGTTTCAGCTTACTTTGTTACAGCTGCGGAGGAGGTGGGAGAAAAGATGTTGAGAATCATTTTACAAATATTAGAGATAACTTCTCAAATGTTGAAGGATCAGTCTTGTAATCAATAATTATATGAAGAAATCTGTTAACTTAGAAAGTCTGGAGCATGTTAGTGCCCTTAAGCTTCATGAGATACCACGGTAAGAGGATTTCAAAATTAAATTGAGCTAGAGGCCATGACAACATAATTGAAAGGGTGGAATTTTCATGGTTGAGAACAGGTTTTGATGAATGGTCCAATATGATTTGATAATGTGGAAAGTGATACTGCTGATTTGGTCCTACTTATCTTTTGTATACAAATATATTATTTTCAGTTGGCTAAAACTAAAGCCTAACACTACCTAAAATTAAAATGTCCTTTAAATATTGCAATTTAAATATAACGATATATATATAGGTAGGACTGTGGGAGTCTTTCGGAATTTTAATTAGGGAAAAACAAAGGAAAAAGGGAGATTAGGGATTGATTTGATCCTTCACCATATAACCGCAACTCCCTGACAGAGACTATATATTATAAGGAAATACGAACTAAGTTAAGCTACACCACTTGTTTAATTTGCACTTTTATTTTTAGACAGCATTTCAAATACAAATAATGCAATGCAAAATTCATACTACTGAATCACCCAGAAGAGTCGGCACAACTCACCCTTCATCTAGAGAACATTTACTATTGCTGTAAAATTCGTGAAAAGCGCATTCCCTCGAATCTCATAAATTTCCTGAAGTTCTTTGCATGAACGTGATTGAGAGTAAATATTCTAACCTATATGCAAAGAAATGCACCAAATCACGTGAAACCAACACTGCTTTTTGTTAAAGATATAGATTCCCAACATATATATTAGAATAATTTTCCATATATACTATATTAGCATGGTTGTTGCTCGTATGTACTTCAAATCAAATCGATGTTCATTCGGTTGCTAAAGACCCACCAGCGTAACGATCCAGGTCTTAAAACTCCTTAACCATGAGTAGTCATGTTTTGATCAATTTATGGTCGATGACATGATATTAATGGAAACTCCAGCTAATTTCGGCTCATAGATAAACTGTATTGGATTGGATGTCTTATAGTACATTAATGAAAATCTTGTTTAGGCAAACATTATTGCAAAACAGCAAAAGACTAGTTCAACATGACATTTTTTACGATGACCAGCTAATCAATATCAACGTTAATTAATTATTTTGAATGTAATTTGTTGACGTGGAAGCACGAATTTAGAAGCATTTATAAACGAATTTAATTTTGGTTGAAGCAAAACATTACTGAACTGCAAAATATTGTATTTGTACCCTGAAACCGAAAAAACAAAATTTAATTTTATAAATACTAACATTATGAAGCTGATAAAAAAAATATATATATCATTATGAAGGGATATACCAAAGAAAGCTAAAATTCTCGACATGGAAAGAACCAGTAAATCTCAAAACAACTATACCAATAAACCTTATTTAACTTCCTTACTCTATAAGGTTGTACTTTGGGCAGGGTATGCATTAAAAACGTACAAGATATAAAGGTTAGTACTTCTTAACTTATCAAATTTAATTTCCTTAATTCTTATGACTTGATAGTCAACGTACGTCATTTATGTTTGTGTCATTTTTGTATATTCTTAATTTAATTTTATGGGATGGGGGTTGTTGTTGTAATGGTTTGTACTAATTCGATCGTTTGTTGAAACATCTATAATTGATAGATCGATGAAATATTTGTATCTTTCTATACGGTAGTACACAATGACATTATATTTACAAGATTTTCTTAACCTTGGAAGGGTAAGGAAAATGAAACATCACCAAACCTAAATTTTTTGCTTCGTAAGATATATATTATAAGTGTCCTTGACAAAATAAACCACGACAATAAGAAAGTTAGTACGTAACTTAATTTCATTGTAAGAAGACAAAAAGAAAGACAAATACTCGGCCACTAGTGCTGGAGGTAATGCATATAATTTGCTAAACATCTGTTCCCAAATAATTCAGATTTAGATCAATTGGATAAAGTGTGATTAACAACTATTGGTTGATAAAAAAGATGTTGAAGATCAAATAGACAATACATTTTCTTAAAAAAGGAAATTAAAATGAAAAATCTATGCGGGATAGCAACGAGAAAATTCAGGTTTCAGTTGAGTAGAAACTTCAAATTTAGATTTCACTAGTACACTATTACTCGAATTAATGCTACTTTTTTTTTCACTGATTAAATACGAAGGGATGCTAAAATATTATAGTATGCAAAAATGATAAGTAATATACAAAAATCTCCCATGGTCTTATTTATGGCTTCTTGAAAGCTATGAATTATATACGTATATGCAATGTGAAAAAAAATATTGTAGTATAGAAATAGAATTTTCAAGATCAAGAATATCATTTGGTAAAGTATGCGATAGAAGTTACTGTGACACTTGTTGATCAACTAGTATAACATGTCATGGAAAATATTTCCAATTTGCTGAAAAGGTTTTGGTTTTTATTGGTACAAAGAGAAAGAAAAGAGGGGAAGAAAAGCAAAATTAGCGAAAGAGACTTCAAGTAAAAGACTGGGATATACAAAAACTAACCTTAAATTTAAAACCCCCAAGAAAGATTTTGCCGCTACATCTCGCTATAACTAGCTCTGTTTCGCAATGTATAAACAAGTTTTGTAGTCCAAATACAAAAGAAAATATGTTCTATTCGAATGAAAAAGAGCACGGAATATTATGGTGAAAAGGACGTTATATAAATGGATATAACTTTTCTTTTTCTGTGTTAAGTAAATAAGTTTCTTCAGGAATCAGAATATATCCCTACAACTTGTGATAGACCCGATCTGAAATAAGGTGCCAGCAATGGCATTTGCCAGAAATTTGACTTTTTTTTTTTTAAATAAAAACAATGTATTAAATTAACTTCAGTAATTAACTCATTTAAGTAAAATAAAGTAAGTTTTTTGTCTAAATATTGTGGTGTATGTTATTAATGTGAATAAACAAAAATTTAGATTAATGTTGACAAATCTCTTTCTACTCTTTTTCTAGTTATGTTTTTTTATTCTTATCACTTGAATTTGATATTTTACTGGTTTAAAGAATTCAAAGCTTACTTTGATTTGAATTAACAATATATTGATATTCTGTTTCTAATTATCAATTTTTATTTGAGAACAATAAATCTAAATCATATATACATTCATATATGAATAAGATTAAAAGAAAAATAAGCAATCATTTTAAGTGGTAATGTGACCGTGGAGTAACTTATAGTCTTGATCATCATGTATGAGGATAGGTATTTTGTCAAAAGGATTTTTTTTTATGTAAGAGTAGAAATCTAACCCTTACAATTATATATATGATCAAGAAATTTTTTTAAGTCACATCATTACTTTAAAAAGTTAAATGACTTTTTTATATAAAAAAGCACTTGGTTATATGTTTTTTTTTCATCGTTTATATTCAGATTTAATAACTCATACTTATTCCTTCCATTAATTTTCATGTAAAAAATATTATATCGTTTGGCACATCTTATAGTGAGAGACACGCGCTTGCAGTAATTAAAAAATTACAATTGATTACGACAAGTCACTTATCACAAAACTAATTAATTATTAGATTAATCTTACACGTAGAGTTATGAGATACGTTTGGAAGTTGGAAATGTAGAAGTTTTCATTTGAAAATTATATTGAATTGATTTTCCACGCAAGCGATGTCCATACCAAAAAGAAAATGCAAATTCAAGTTATCTTTCCTAATGTGCAACAAAAAAGAAGATTCAGAAAGCTTATGTTTACTAAATAAAAGTAGCAGGTATAACCTTTCGCCATTATTATTAATTAAATAACACTATATATAACAACATGGATGGTGGGCATGGCTTTAAGAAAATATATACAAAGTAAGTCTCAACTTGCCAACTTTCTAAACGTATGGACTTTGATGGAGGCTTAATTTCGCATTTTTTTTTCTATTTTCAAACCACACTGCATTGTGGGAGTGTCATACAAATAATCATGCATTTTTTGTTTACCATCACATCTAGACACTTATTGGCTCCAAACTCTGTAGATAATTATCTGCATAAGCACACCTTGCAAGCACCATAGACTTGAGTCTCCATGCACGCGAGAAATACTGTTAGGAAGAAGAAAAAAATAGAGCTACTGATATTCTAAGAAAACAACTGTTAGAGAGCTAAAAGATAAGATAAAATGAACATTAATATTTTCATCCTAGTTAATTAAGAAAATTAAAATATTAACAAAACAATACCCTACTATTACAAGGGCATCTAATATAATCATTTAGCCATATAGATTTCAAAGCATTTTTGGTCTTAATTAAAAGCCCATCCTATCACAGTACTAAATATTTGGTGATTGTTAAGAAAAATGATTTTGTCACCAAATTTTAGTTTTTTTTAAATCAACAAAAATATATTAATATGAATAATAATGGTACCAGGGGTACCAAATTTTAGTTTGACTAAAAGTGATAAAAAAAAGCATGTTTTTATGTTAATTTAAAATGTTTATACTAAATTTTATATCAAATTTACTTTCAGTGTGAAAACATCAAAATATAGTAAATAACTTGGCAATATTCATGTGCCCATGGTCATGTTTGAATGGGCTTTCAGTGTGAATTTTATGCAATAGTTTTTAAAATTTAAATTATGTGTGTAAGGACACCTCACCACACAATACGTGCAAGAACACGATTCTTTCTTACATTCTTGTATGTTAGAACACATTTCTCACCAAATCAAAAGACGCAACAGAATGTAATTCATATCATGTAATGTGGATATAGGTAATAGAAAAACCTAAGACATGTCAGTAACCTAAAAACAATGTCTAAGTATTAACACATTTCAAAAGTGGGTCCTTTGTGACCAGTCATTCGTAATAACTTCCAGCCTCAAATTTAGAAGAGCAAATGCATTATCAGGTAAACAACTCTGTATTACAATTTCTCTTCTTTATCATTAAGCAGCTAGCGCAATCAATATATATGTTAATATTCTATTATCTAATTAATCTCAAAAGGATTACATTCACATTAGCTTATATTGACCTAGATTTATAAAGACATCATCATTAATATAGATATTTCTTTAAAAGAAATAAGTAGATGCAATCTAATATTTTGACATTAATAAAATTTACTCATTTCTTGAAACATAAATTTAAAGCATATAGTTGCTTGTCCTGCATGTGTCTTTTATTATTTCGTATAAACAATTGTGAGAATCATTTGTAATGATCTTGCATGGCAACTTTAGTGAATATAATTACAGAAAGTTGGTGTTCTAGTTAGTCCTTAAATATGCATATTATTCATTCGTGGCATTGGTAGGTTTCATTCAGGTACCGACACATGACACACGTGTCAGGCCAAAACTTCGATATGATAGAATGGGTCCTACTCCACTCATATATGCTTGCATTCTTTGACCACTCTAAACTCCTAAAAGTGACCGACCAAGCCATACCTGAACTCAGGCTCCACCATGATGTTTGAAAGACTGAGACTAATTAATTTCGATTTATTATAGTGCCAAACATTTGATGAATTGTTTGAATTAGGTGTAAAATATAGAATCAAAATAAAATAGAAATAAATTAAAAGAATACTAAAAAATGTATTGTTGAAATGAATATGAATAAGAAAAATTTAGATTTTGTTTTCAATTTACTTGAATAAGTGGAAGAGAGTCAAAACTCAATAATATATATATATATATATATATATATATATATATATATATTAATTAGGTTAAATTATAATTTAAGTACCTCTAATTTTTAATTATAATATTTCACCTTTTTTATTTTACAAAGAAAAATGTTAATCAATGCCTTAAGAGTATTGGTTAAAGGAGTTAAAGTAAAAATATTTTTATTAAAAGGCAAAAAATTGTATTGTCCTTTGATTTTTTTAACGCTCTCCTAGGATTTACATAATAAATACTTTTATGTTTATTAGTTCTTTAATTAATGCCTTAAGAATATTGGTTAACAATACTCTTTTACAAATAGATGATTTTAGTCCTCATGAAAGATTAATAACTAAAAATTGTAAATATTAGTATATATGGATAAAAATTTGGTCATTAATGCATCTATATAAAAGATATATAATCTCATCATTCTGATAATGTCAAGATTATGTTATGATCATCTAACAATCTAATAATGAGTCAGGAAACTACTTCATGTTTAGATAGTTGGACATTTCTTTACTATTGCACACAATATGACAAAAAAAATTATCTTTTACAAAAAAATTTCATATGCTAAAGAATTACAACATTGAATTATCAAGCCTATAAATTAATTAATGTAAGACTATTTCAGTTTAATTAATTATTTTAAGTTCAAATTTTAAATATATAATTATGTTAAATATTCGAAAACAAAATTTTGCTAAGTTAAACCATTATAAGATTACCAATTTGAGGGGTCATTGGTCATAATTTAAAAAATAATAATTCACCAATGAAACTGACAACTCTAATTGTAAATATAGTAATGATAATAGATAATACAGTATACAGCTGCATGCTCTTACAATTTACGGTTGCATTGAATTATCTTCGCAAGATGTTGTGAACGCAGTACCAAATACAGAATTTACAATTTATATATAAAGTTGCATGATGAAATCTGCCATACAGAAAAATAAATGAAAGAGATCTCTTATTTTAAACTAATGTTTTACTTAATCAAAGATTAGACACAAGAACAACAAAACTAGCCAAGCTGGGCTGTCATGTTGTCGCTGGAAGACGTTGGATGGTTACCAAATTGCAAAAGCCAATGAATGGCGTTTTACAATTCCATTCAGAGAACCAATCACGAATCTTTATCACAATATTAGCATTATTATTTTACTATTTTCCCCCTATTTCAGACCACGTTGTGCCATTTTTTGTCCCTTTCCCACTCAGCAGATAATAATAAAAATAAAATTTCCTCGCTAAAAAAAAAAAAACTCTTCTTCCATCTTAATTTTGCAAATGAGTTTTTCTTTAATACCTGATAGTTTGATAATTCTTCTCTTTTAAGGTGAATTTAGAAAGTGAAATTTCTAATTCTTCTCTTTTAAGAAAAAAAAAACAAACTTTTACTGTGTTCTTTTAAAAGAAATTTAAGGTGAATTAACATATTTAAAGAAACATAGAAGAATAATAGCGAAATGATTACAACCACTCGAGGAGTAAGGGGTGCACATCATCTCCAAGGTTGTCATCTCAATTTCGCAAACCCCTTTTTACTCATCGGAAAAAACAGAATGATAATTATTACTTAATTAATAGCAGTTGTCTTTCCTCGCGCATAATAATCGAAGCCCACGTGCATTTAATTATAGTAGTTACTAAAAATAAAATAAAAATCCTTAAAAAAATAAAATAAAAACTTTTATTTCGAGATTAGAGAATAATGATTTTTAATATTTTAAACATATTTACTAAGATAAATAATGATTTTAAACATATTTACTATATTAATTAAAATTAAAAAATAAATAAAAATATTTTTTTAAAAGAAATTTGCCAAAGATAAATAGTTATTTTTTAAATAAATTAAACCAAACGCTCTAACTTAGTTTTTTTTTGTGTGCGTGTGGTGCATGCTCTATTTTTAATTTAGTTTAAATTTTTTATTTTTTAAAAACTAATTTAAAAGTTGAAAAAACAAATAATTATTATTATTATTAAATAAGTTAAACAATACGAACATAGTGTGAAAGGATTATTCTAACTTCGTTAGACCCTGGTCCCTAACAACTAAAGGATTTTGTCCTCCTGTGGGTTCCCCGTCTTCTTCAGTTCTTAAAACCACAAGATTCCCTTTCCAATCCAATCCCATATCCTAATAATTATAATTTTTCTTACAATATTTATTATTATTATTATTATTTATTAAATAAAATTATTAAATATTTATAATTTTTATGGCATTAATTAGATATATTTATTGGAAGAGGTCAATCAGGTCTCTGTATATACAAAAACAACTTAGAGGAGAAATAAAAAAATTAAACCATCATTTTGATTTTGGAAAGTATGTCTGTTTTCATATTAGTTTTTGAAATTAAGACAATTCTAAACAAGTCTATGTAATATTTAGTTATTCCATTTAAGTTTGAAAACTTAACCATTTATTATTATTTTAATTTCCAAACATACATAAATATTATTACTTAAATCACTTTTTTTTTAAAATTTAGACAAATGTGATTGACAAATTATCCTTTTATATACATATTTAAAATTTCTTTAATTTTAATGACTAATGTGACAATATTATATATTTTTAAGAATTAAAATTAAATTTTACTTTAAAAGT
Source organism: Glycine soja (assembly GCF_004193775.1). Lineage (NCBI taxonomy): Eukaryota > Viridiplantae > Streptophyta > Magnoliopsida > Fabales > Fabaceae > Glycine > Glycine soja. The sequence continues at coordinate 3,283,237 of NC_041019.1, forward strand.
TTAGTGTCAGTATCTTACAAAATTAACGTGTCTCTTAATTATAAAATACCTTGATATTTCATAATTAAAAATTATAAGACTAATTCTCTAGATATAGATATCATATAATTGAGTTTTGTTTTTCTTAATAATTTTTTTCTTCCACATATATGGTCAGAAAATCGCATTTCTGATAATATATTTAAAAAATTTAATCATGTGTTGTCCATTGTAAGTAAAGATAACTTGAGTTAAAACAATATTTATTTTTGTATTCAATTTTTCTTCAATATAGATTATAGAAACTAAAAGAAGGTTGAAAAAAGAATATTGTTCTATAACTGCTGTCTGCTGTTTTCATTTTTCACCTTCTCCCACTCTGCATCAGCATTACTTTAAATCCCAAAATTCAATTATTTATACACAGAGCCATGCCTCCTTCCCATCTCTCCTCCATGTTCTTTTCAAAATTCTCACCCACCCCACAAGCAAAGCACCCTTAACTTTTTCAGTTCATTTTTTTATTCTTCATTGGTTCGTCTTCTCTTACTCTCTACCCCATTTTGCTTTTTCTGGGTTTCTGTGCTTTTTGTTGGGATCTACTTCACAATGGGTTTGTCCCAAGGCCCCTGCACTGATTCCAGGGACCTTTCCAATGCCCCAACCTTAGTTGTAGATCACTACTGTGACTACAACAAGCTCAAATTCCGAACCTTTCTCAGAAAAATGTTCTGGGAATTCGGTCTTGCTTGTGTGGCCAACCCTTCCCGGCGTCGGAGAAGCTCCGAGAGAAGCTCTGCCTATGGAAAAAAGACGAATTTGGAGCACAACAAGGCGTGGCTGCTTGCGGAGTCTGGTGGGTGTGGAGCAGAATTGACCAATGCTGACCCTCAATCGGTTCACTCCTCTTTCAGGTTCAGCTTCTGTTCTCAGGTGGAGTTGGAGTCCTTGAACATGAGTTCTTCAAGTGCTGCAACGGTTTTGATGGTGAATTTGGACAATGGGATGAGTGAATCTCGCGCCAGGGAGATGAAGTGGAGGAGAATGGAGTCGTTGGAGAAGAGCATATCCCCTGTGGCTCACAGCTTGATCAGGTTTAGCTATGGTGAAATTATGTCTGCTACTAGGAATTTCTCCAAAGGTAAGCTTTTTTTTTCCCCCTTTTCTTTTCTTCTTTCTTTTGTGGTTAATAGTGACTTTAGTCCATGAAAAAAAAATACTTAATTTTTGTTTGTCATTTTATCTTTTGAAATATCTGAACTTTAGTTCCTGAGCAAGAGAAAAAGTGTTAACTTTGAATACTAAAATTTGAGTATTTTAAAAAATACAGGAACGAAAATTATTGGTTTTAAAAGTCGGAGACTAAGACCAAAATTGAGGAATTTGTCTGGGATGGAAAACATTATTAACCTTTGTTTTGTATGTTTTGTTCTTGTTTTTGATAAAAAAAAAAAAAAAAGTTGATTGGTTTGAGTGAGATCATGATTTTGTTTATTTGTTATGGTATGTGTAGGGAGGGTGTTGGGGAGAGGGGCATTGAGCTGTGTTTTTAGGGGGAGAGTTGGGATTTTGAGGACTGCAGTGGCGATCAAACGATTGGACAAGGAAAACAAGGAATCTGCCAAGGCCTTTTGTAGAGAATTGATGATTGCAAGTTCTCTTCATAGTTCAAATGTTGTTCCCCTTTTGGGGTTTTGTATTGATCCTGAGGAGGGTTTGTTTTTGGTGTACAAGTATGTTTCAGGGGGCAGTCTGGAGCGCCACTTGCATGGTATTTTTCATTTCTCTGGTTTTCCCTGGCTTCTCTTTTGTGAGGTTCTGAATTGGTGGATTTTACCAATTCTAGCATGCCTATTTTGCAGGAAGGAAGAAGGGTAGTTCACCTCTTCTGTGGCCTGTGAGGTACAAAGTTGCGATTGGGATTGCTGAAGCTGTAGCTTATCTGCATAGTGGAACTGAAAGATGTGTTGTGCACAGAGACATTAAGCCCTCAAACATTCTGCTTTCTTCAAGGAAGATTCCCAAGGTGAGATGTTTTTCTTGTGAATCAATTGTAGGCTTGTGTTTATGAATGTGGAAACTGCCTCGTATATAGCCTGTGCAAGTCATTCTGATTGTTTTTGTTAAATTGTAGCTATGTGACTTCGGATTAGCTACATGGACTTCTGCACCTTCACTTCCTTTCCTTTGCAAAACTGTCAAAGGAACATTTGGGTACAAACTTAAGCCTTTCATATTAATTCTGCAAAATGTCAGTTTGTGTGTATAATTTCTTTTCATATTATGATTAGCTGAAATTAAATCTTCTATGCTTCTGCTTTCCCTACAGATATTTGGCTCCTGAGTATTTCCAACATGGGAAAGTATCAGACAAGACTGATGTATATGCTTTTGGAGTGGTTTTGTTGGAACTCATTACTGGCCGTAAGCCAATTGAGGCAAGGAGATCTTCAGGAGAAGAGAACTTGGTCTTATGGGTGAGTTATTGAGTTGATTCTTTGGAAGTTGCCTTAATTCTTGATTATACGATGGTTGAACTTATTCCTTTTATGGACACGATTGATAATAACCAAAATGCTCTTCAGCATAATCTACTCCTTTATAGTACGTTAAAGCAATAAATCAATAATATCAATTTCACCTTAGTTTATTGCTTCTAGATCACAAAACAATGTGTTATCCTAGTTGTTTACTCCTATTACAAATCAAAAGAAAATTGAAAATTGTTTGTTTTATATGCTTTTGTAATCAAACTTACTTGATCTAACTGTAAAATATGACAGTTAGATTTGTAATGCATCTTAGTAGTTTATATAGATAGTGTTTGGCAGGAGTCGATGTACTAGTACTGCTATATATTTTGAATTAGGGAATTTATTTTTATGCATTGCCATATCCGAGGTGTATTATGTCTTATCCTTTGTGGTAGAAAGTTTCCTCCAAAGTTCGGCATATATGACCACATTTGTGCTGGTAATTACAGCACTGAATTTAAGTTAAGAACAGTAATATCGAATTGGCACAATCTTGCTAACAATACGCCCAATGTGGCATTCTTTTGCAGGCTAAACCTTTTCTACAGAAGGGGAAAGGAGCAATTGAAGAGTTGCTTGATCCTCAACTCAAGTGCAGTCTTAAATTCTCAAATCAAATGGGTAGAATGATCGAAGCAGCAGCTGCATGTGTCACAAATGAAGAATCTCGGCGACCTGGCATACATGAGATTATTGCAATACTGAAAGGTGAAGAAGAACCTCTTCTCTCCAAAAGAAAGAAGTCCAGTTTTCTTGGGAATGGATGCGTGATTGATTGTTATTCTCAGTTACAACAAACAAATAATGAGATGAAAAGTCACTTGGCATTAGCAATGTTAGGAGTTGCAGAGTTTGAGGATGATGAATATCTTTATGGTCGATAAAACATGATGACAACCCTTAAGTAACCTTTTACTTTTTGCCTTGATTGTCACTAAGAGTGCTAAAGATTAGATGTGAGCGAGTTGAAACTGTAAATAGAAATAGGAGCTTAGATGAAGATTGTGTGTAGATATCTTCCCTTCTCTCAAAAGGGTAACGCTAATAGATTTTCATTCATGTTTGTGAATCATGTTCAATTCATGTTGGTAAATTAAATGATTTTTATCTGATCCTTCTTGCTCACAAAGACACGTTTTTGGTGGGATATAATAACCTTCATTTCATTGAAGAGCGTTAGGGTGTATGACTTGCCACATTTTGAGAAGACCCCTCTTCTACTTCTCCCACACCTAATTCATAATGACCCTAAAGGCCTAAACATATATATAAAAAGAACGTTTAAATATATTTTTATTCTCGTAATTTAGTGTTTTTTCTTTTTTTTTCTTTTTTGTAAAATTATTTTTTTTAGTCATTATAAATTATTATTTTTTGTTTGTAATTCTTAAAATATTTTAGACAGTGTTTTGAACCGTAAAAAAAATATTATCTAAAACGTTATAAGAATAAAAAATAAAATAAACATACTTTAGAAGGATTAAAAAATAAAAAATAATTTTGTAACAACTAAAAGAAAAAAACACTAAATTACGATGATTAAAAAAAAAAGAGTAAAAGACACATACAAGAAATGCATTAAGAATAGGTAAAAATGGACATAATTTATCAAGTAAAGATACTTTTTAGTTTTTAATCCATAAATTTATTCTTGAGCATGTGCGGTATCATTAATTTTATTTACTAATTGGCACATATAATTTGATGTATAGCTTTATACATTTATTTTCTCTTTTATACAATATCGTGTTATGATAGCAGAGCAAAGGAAAGGAAATTAAAATTGCGAAAACAAGGAATTCTGATAAGTTTCTTTCTTGCTCCTCTTATTACTTTATCTCGTATTTATAATAGTTTCCTAACAAAATATCTAATATCGTTATACAGAATTTGATATTTGCTAATAACTGAATGAGTGGAGCAAGTAGTGAGTTGGTGGAGGGAAGATTGTAACTGAATTTGCTAGATGCAGCTTGGACAATTCTGCTTCACACATAATTGTTGAGATACGTGGGCTTCCTTATAACTCTCTTGGGTCTGTTAGAATTACCATTGTCATTTGCTAGGGTCCTTGCTATCATGTTATGTCAACATCAAAAAGAGAAAAAAAAAAAATGTGTGGCGTCTGGTTCACAACCTTAAGAATTAAGATTTTGATATCCATAACTGCTCTGCTATTTTGCACTGAAGCAGGTCTCGATCGAGAAAAGATAATCTCAACTGCTTCTAATGTCAAGGGCTTTGCTTTATAATAATGAACACTTGAAAAACCAATTAGATTAAGTATATCGCAAGACATTACCGTACAACTAACAACAAAAGCGTTTGGCCATACACAACTACAAAAACAAAAACCCCAAAGAGGCTAACACATCATGAACCTATCATTGGTACATCTTATATATAAATTATGAACAGACATTGACAAATGATTATATGTTGTAAGTATTGTTGACAATATAGCACAAAAAAATAATAAAACTATTAAGAGCAAGAACTTAAAAAAAAAAAAAATCTTGGCTACATCCCTCACTAGGCCACGGTTGGCTCGTGCAAAATTTGTGAACTCTTCATGTGAAATGAAGCCATCACCATCTGTGTCAATCTCGGCCATCATCCAAGTGCTTTAAGGGCATCACCAATCTCTTGTGAAGAGATTTAGCCATCACCATTGGAATCAAAAAGCTTGAAAATGCGTTCCCTATCGGCTACATCTTGTGGATACGTATAAGAATGAGCTTCTGGTTTTGGAGTTGCACTGAAAATGGAGATTGAGAGGTTAAAGGCCTATGAACTTGGCTTTTAAACAGTTTATATAAGGTTAGGCCATATTTAGTATACGGGGTTTACTTTTTATTGACAATAAGACCTAGTCACCAAGATAACATAATTCACAACTGGTTTACCAAACTTGGCCAAGTTCATTTTTTCCCAATAATATGATTGGAGGTACATTGTCTTTAATAGAATGGATGGAAGTGCTTTGCCAAATTGGGTCATTTTGGCTATGAGAGATGTGACAAGGTCCTATATGCATGGCCTCTCTTTAAAGGATTTGCTTTATCCTATGTACCTGATATAACATCATGTTACAGAGGAAAACAAGCCATAATTAACAAAAGAAGAATGGATTTTCAAACCTTGGTTTGACTAACCATTGTGGCGGTTATATCCAACATTGTAATATCTCTTTATTGGCCTTCATTTACGTAGATTTCTCCAAAATTCCTTCCAAATAAGGGGGTAAAAACTGGGTAAATGTTATTTGGTTGACAAAATCATATATAACTTCTTGAGGAGCGCAATAGAGAAAATTAGCCACATCCCAATCACTAATCATTAACATATACAAGCCGCATGCATTACGCGTGATAATAGTTGGAGAATATCTAACCCACATCCTCCTCTTTTATTATTTTTTGTGGAATAAAATTAAATCATCAAGGCATGGTTTGCATTTGCTAAGGAATGGGATAGTAAAAAAAGAACTTTCTCCATATTTAATATTTTTAAGATTTAATTATTCATTTGGTCTCTATAATTTGATCAGTTGTATCTTTTAATTTCTATGATTTTAAAGTGATTTTTGTAGTCTATATAATTAATATTGTAATTCTCTTTTAGTCCTTGTAATTTGAAACTGATTTTTTAATCCTTATAATTAACTTATAGCTAATTATTTTTATATTTTTTATAATAAGGACTAAAAAGTAATTAAAATATAAATTATAGGAACTAAAAGGATCACTTGGGACTAAAAAAGAATTAAAATACAAACTATAAGAACTAAAAAGATAACTTTTAAACTATAAGGACTAAAAAAGAATTAAAATGTAAACTACAAGAACTAAAAAAAATCACTTTCAAATTATAAGAACTAAAATGTACGAATCATGAAACTATAGGTCCAACAAATGGCATAATCATTTAGCCCAGCAAATGACTTTCACATTATTATTAATAGGACGCTTTAACCAACTAAACTAATAAGTCAATTATATTATAAATTAATTAATATCGTTATATATTTCACTAAAACTTCTAATGTATATTAGACGCACGTGTAAATTTACATAATAAATTTTGTGACAATTAATTTTTTTCTAATATATTCAATACACCAAAATTAATTGTCACAAAATTTATTATATAAATTTACATGTGCATTAAATATACATTAGAAATTAATGCACTAAAATTAATTGTCACAAAATTGATTATGTAAATTTATATGTGCATTATATATACATTAAAACTTTTATTGTTATATATGACAACATTAATTATTTTATAACATAATTGATCTATTAGGTCAATTGGTTAGAATATTTCGTTTAAAGTCACATATTCGAATTCTACATGAATCAATAGGTGACAGACAAATAGGTGACTAACTCTTACCTAACATCGATGGCTCTTTGTTAGAGACAAAATAACCCTAATGCTACTACTAAATTAAAGGAAGATAAAAAAGGAAATTAAAGACTAAATTGATAGTTAAATATTTCATTCATTGTCCAATTTCTTAAAAAATAATACATTTATATAGATCTAATTGATGCTAATAAATAAATACTATCTATTTATGTGTCAACATCTCATTATTTAAAATAAAAACTATAATATAAATATTCAACTTCATCGTATATCTTCTTTGATAATTTAACTTTGAGAGTATACTTGGTCTCCCTATACCCATCCTAACACTCTTCCCTTTCAAGTATGTTCTCTAGGCTCTTTTTTTTGCCTTTACATTCTCTTAATGATAGCTCACTTAAATTTGGTTGGGGGGAAAACAAGAAGAAAGGAAGGGAAGGAATAGATTGCACATAACTTTCTCCATTTGGTTTGACATAGAAGTGAAAGAAAATCTTGTGTGGATCATGTCCAAACGTGTTCCTTACAAATGTTGAGGGAAAAGAAGAAAGAAAATGTAGATTATATGTTAAAAAGATTAAATTATCCTTAATTTTACACATTTTCATTTTTATTTTATGAAAAATATTTCTCAACTTTTTTTATTTTTTTTATTTTCACTTTCTGTACAATTAGGTGAGAGAAAGAAAAACTTTAACTTTTTCCATGGTAGCATTTTTTCTATCAAATAACTTTAAAAAAATCCTGTTATTTTATCCTATTTTCTTTCCATCTCCTTTCTTTCTTTTCACATTTTTCTCTAAACTAAACATAATATAAGAGTGGTTACAAGTAATCACTTAATTGATTAGGGCTGCTCATGGATTGGATTGATTATTTTAATACCCATAATTATAACTAATAAATAAATGAATTTTAAGTGGATATTAAAACTATAACTACTTTTATAAATATGAATATAATTTAATATAACTAGTTGTTATTTTTAAAAGTTTCTTTATAATTTAAGTCCAATATTCGACAAATTGAAGAGTATAATTCTTGTACAGCTATGTGTGATAATGCTCTTGCCACAAAAACACCGGCACGAGTGTTGTCCAAAGCATCCACCTTAAACCCCTTGACTTCACCACTTGGCACAAAGGACTGCAAAGAAATAGATGAGACAGGTTTCAAAACATAATTATTAATTATCAAGAATACGATATAACTAGCAGCATTTAATAAAAACAACCTGGATTGATGTTATAGTCAACAACAACAACAAAAACTGTCCGGTATTGTTTTCAATAATTTTTAGTTGTCTATACGTAAAGTGTATGTTTGTTATTATGTTGGAGAATTGATTTTAAATAAAGTTTCATGTGTATTTGGTTTTATATTAAAGAAGAGTCTGACTCGAATTAATTCTAAATTTAGAATTATTTTGAATTAAAGTAATTTTGAATAGCTTATCTTTGAATAAAATATTTTATATTAAATTTCACTCATAACTTACTTTTATAATACAAATATTCAAATATAAATCACACTACTTCAAATTAATTTTATAAAATCAATTTTATTTCAAATTAATTTTGTCAAACTTAATCCAAACATGCACCAAATTACAAATATTATAAAAAGATGTTCAAAAGGGATTTAAAATCAATTTTATTTAAATAACAGCTGGAGAATGATGCATGCATCTATCGTACAAGAAGTCAATCCTTAATCTGTTCGGAATGTGAGAGCACAGTGTAAGCAGAAAAAAAAATTGGTGTAAATTGTTAACATGTCTGAATGTGCATCAGAGGCCAACAATAAAATAAATAGAGTTACGTTATTTGTACAATAATATATATAACAAATTATATAATAATACTTTTTTCTTTATTTTTCTATCACCTTGTTAATTATATTTCATACTTCTTTTCTGTTTTCTCTTTTCTTTTTGTAAAATTTATTATACAAATAATATTTCTCTAAAATAAATATTGGCTCTGCCTCATGAGTTGAAAAGTCGTCTAGAAAAAATATCTTTTGGAAAGATATATTGGGTAAAGCAACCATCTGCACCTTCAGTAACGAGGAGTAGCTTGAAGGTTACTTTGGATGGATCTTCACCTTTCATGAGAAAAGAAATCCCTCCACTTATCTGAAAATAATAATTATGTTGTTGTTAGAGATGGTATTGCTCTATAGTAACTTGTTATGTTCCTCTTTAGTGTGTATTCTGCAAAAGGGAACTAGAAAAGTCCATTGTGAATTTAAGTGATCATGTTCTGCCCTATTTAGAGGGAAACTCTCTGTGCAGTGCAGAAGGTCATATAGGAAAACCTAAAGTTAGGATCATAAGACACAACTACACCAACATCTTTTGCAGAAGCTATATGTCTGCTGAATTGCAAGGATCTGTTCTAAGACAATTAGAACCTTTATGAATTCGAAAGATCTTGACCTGCCAGAATAGAAAGACATAGTAGACCAATATTGTTACAACAACTTGATTAATCATATAGAGTGAAAATCGTGTTACTGAAAATTGTGAAAGAATATTGAACAACTTTCCCAGCAGTTGTTTCTCACCTATTCAACTTATCTTTTTTTAGTAGAAACTACATATATCTTTCACTAGAGACAATCTTACTCAGACAAGGTATGATCATTATAGACCACAATAATCTCTATTTTAGTATTAATATAGTTGTATATTCATCACTCAAACTCAAGAAGACTTCTGATTAAAAGGAAACAATTTTTCACCAATTAATTCATGCATATGATGGTAACTTACATGGATCTATGGCATATATTTTGTTTTTGTGTGATAACCACTCATTGCAGCTTTCGTTTTACCTTCTGAAGTCAAAATCAAGTTCAGCAACGTCCTGGAGGCTGGAGCAGCATATCAGAATTGGTATTTCTATCACTAATGAGTCACCAGCAAATCACATAAGTAAACTGACATCAACTCAAAACCTTAAGGCTCTAGGTTTACACGTCTTTCTTTCACTTACATATTTAATTTTTCCATTTCTACCTAATGTGAGAATTCATCTCACACTTATACTTCAACAATAGTACAAAATCCCTTCATCGATTATATTATTTTTCTTCAGCATATCAGCAAGAGTGTACCCAAATCCATCACCAACTTGTTCCTTTTAAATAAAGCAATAGGCCATAGGTTGAACTTAAATTTAGCCGATAAATTTTCATTATGACTGTCAAGTTATGAAAAAGTAAATTGCCGATTACAGTCAAATACTGAAGCAATAATGTCTATATACTCAAAAGGTGAAACTTATATCTGTTCATCAACAGGGTGCAATAAATTTAGGAGTCCCTTGCTTCAAAGTTGAATTTTGATGCAATGAATAAGATTCAGCTTCTATTGGAGGCAATAAATTGCAAATTTTCTCGTAGGCAAATGACTCTAATCTGATGGAATTGGACGTACACCAATGATAGATCTTTAGGGATATTTTTACACCATTTTCCACTAGGTACACAGAAAGTGTACAAACAATAGAATACAATACATAACCCACACAGCATGCAGTCTAACAGTATGTTATGAAATAAGCAGAGGCATTATATCATGACCTAGAACTGCAAATTGAATTATGAAATATATTGTTCTTACTTCTTATCTAAAAAAGGAAAGGACAGAAAAAGAATCCTAACTAGTAGAGGATGAAATTTGAAGACTAGCCCCATCCTCTGAGCAATGTTTGGGCAATTTGCAAGTAAAGTCAATAGATGCTTTATGCCTAAGTAACTAAGTAGCACACTAAAATATGACGCTTCCAGTTGTTGTCAAAATTAAACAAGAAGCCTTGGGAATTGGAATGGATATATTGACATACCAACTTCCCAATGAATGCTCCATAACCGCCTAAAGTGGTCATGCCTAAAGAAATATCAGAAATGTTCCTCCAATTTCTTTCTTACATAATGTTTGGTTGATTTAGTTTGTTTGGATCAACTATATGGAGGGAAGCCAAATTCCTTTCCTTTTCAGTTGAGCCCCCTTGAATATTGAAAATTTTAAGAGGAGTAAGAGTACTTTTTGATATAGTAACAATTAAATTATTTTGAACTTGAATATTTGACTTTAATAATTTATATTTGTGTATAACAAAAATATATTTATTTTTCTCTTTTACAAATAAAAGAAAAGGTATCCCTCATCTTTTGCTTTCCTTTGCTAAAATTTCTTTGTCCCACCCTTCCATCCAACTAATAAGTACACAAAAGAGTAAGACAGGTGCATCTGCCAAAGAAAGTCTATTAATTAGTTGGCGCAAAATCAATAAACATTTCATCAGTACGGTCACTTTTATCGCATATCTTGGCATGTGATGTGTGAGCATGTGGACCATATCCTTCACTCCTATGACTATGTGACCATGTGAGCATGCATAATCACCGCCAATGGAAGACAGCTTATGTCCTATCCTACATTTTAAGGGTTTGTTTGGGTAAATCTATCTAAAAGTATTTCTTCAAGACAAGAAAATACTTTTAAAAAAATGAAATGAGTTTTTTTATTAGTTAAAACTAATTTATATGTATATTAAAAATCATCTTTAAAAAAAACTATATGAGAGAATTTGTTTAAGGTAGCTTATGCATAAGACCAAACATATAAAACTTTTACCTATTATCTTAGCTGATTTTTCAACATGAGTGTCGATAATTCAATGTGAATTGAAACACGCACTAAAAAGCAAAATATGATGACAGGTCTGTTTCCACTGGCAAAACTAAAGAGCATTCCCGATTTGGGAACCATTTTTGGACACGAGTAATGTTGTGTTTTGACTGTTGAAGATGTTTCGAAAAAATCCATGTCCCACGTTGCTCGATTTTATTTATTTTTAAGTGTTTTATATAACAACATGTATTTAAATCTTTAAATTAAATAATTAAGAAGCATAGACTAACGCACACCAAACCGGGCTAAGTGAACCTTAGCAAATGTGTCCATATGGACTAAAATTAATTTTGTTTTGATTTTTTAATTTATTTAGATATATATGAATAAAAACAATTTTTTGTCGGTTTTGTTGTCCGTTTATTATTGAAAACGAATGAACATTTTATTTTTTATTTCACTTAAATCTTTATTAGAAAAAAAACTTATTTTTATGGTATTTTTTATCCTAATAATTATCAGAAAGAGCTTGTTATATTTGATAAATTATTGCATTATTCATATAAAATTCTTAAGAATAATTGTAATCATCATATTTTTAGGTTTTTGACTGTAGATTGAAATTAATATTTGTGATTTTAGATAATATTTACACTTACCATCATCCCCTAATATGATTTTTAGTGTAACAGCATTTGAACTCACATTCTTATCAGATTACCAACTAGACTAATAAAAATAATAATCTTTATATAATAAATCATTAAAATAATGAGGGGTCTAATGACCAACATTGAGAGAGAGAAATTGTGTGTATAAATTATGATTATAAACAATTTTTTTATATATAAATCACTCAGAATCTTTGGCAAAAAATGATCAGTCTCATAGATTATTATGATAGGAAAGTCTCCCTCCAATTATTATCATAAACAATTTATGCAGCGCAGAAATCCTCTTTAAACACGATCACGACATGATATCTTGATTCTCGTGCACTCCACGAGGACGTGACGCGCGTCCAAATTCTGTGGTTAATAAAAGCCTTCATTTGCTTTCAATTAACTACCTTACCTTCACCACTTCTGCCACACTCAACAACACCGCGTTTGGCTCACACTAACACAACTGTTCCTTTCTTCCTTTCCTCAACTTGTTTCCTACTTAACGCGTTTACGTGAGCCAATCGCTGATCTCGCGCTTTCTATAAAGCGCGAGTCACAACCACTGGAACTCACCGAACTGAACTCGTAAGTTTATTATTCTTCTCTCGGCGTCGCCATGGACGAAGAAGAGGTGCGCAAGATCTTCAGCAAGTTCGACAAGAACGGCGACGGCAAGATCTCGTGCGCGGAGCTGAAGGAGATGATGGCGGCGCTGGGATCCAAAACGACGTCGGACGAGGTGAAGCGCATGATGGCGGAGCTGGACCGGAACGGCGACGGCTACATTGACTTGAAGGAGTTCGGCGAGTTCCACTGCGGCGGCGGTGGCGACGGGAGGGAGCTCCGGGAGGCGTTCGAGCTGTACGATCTGGACAAGAACGGGCTGATCTCGGCGAAGGAGCTGCACTCCGTGATGCGGAGGTTGGGGGAGAAGTGCTCCCTCAGCGACTGCCGGAGGATGATCGGAAACGTCGATGCCGACGGCGACGGCAACGTCAATTTCGAAGAGTTCAAGAAGATGATGAGTCGCTCGTAGGTGATGGTAGTAGTAGCACTGCCTTTCAGTAACTAAGTGACTCATTTATTTAAGTGAAATGAATGACACCACATTTTAGGATAATTCTGTAAAAACAAATGTTGCAATTTCATTTTATTTATATGTATGGGTGTGTTGAATGTACTCCTCAAGTTTAAATTAAGACGTAGAATTAAGGTGAGTAGATTTAAACTTAAAAAATTATTTTTAAAATAATTGTTTTTATATAATTATTTTTTTAATAAATAGATAGGATTTTATTTCTTTTGAAAAAAACAAAAATCAGTTTAGATAAACGCATCTGATAACCATAAAACTGTTTATTTTATTTAAAAAACACTTATTTTAAACAAATTAAATCTTAATGGAAAATAAAGTAACAATTCTTAATCACGTTAAGGTTCCGCTGAGACATTCTTACTACAAGATAGACTACAGATAAATTTAACTCGTAATAAAAAAAACATTTTTAATAAAAGTTTAAATGATTATTTTGTTCTCTAACTATGTGTAAACATGTGATAATTTAGTTTATGAAATAACAAATTTTTTAATTTAATTCTTGAATATATAAAAAGTATAAAATTATATTTTGTTATTAAATTTTTATGAATTATTTTGTTATTAAATTATAATATTTAAGAATCAATTTGATTTATTAAAATATGTATTTTTTCAACAAGTAAGTTTAAATAAACTAATCGTTAATGGATAAGAAAGAATCATTTCTTATCACGTTAACGTTCATCTATTTAATTTAAGAACATATGAATTTAACTAATAAACCAAAAAAAAAAACATTTTTAATAAGAAAATATAATCATTTTAGTCTCTAATGAGTAAGTAGGTGATAATTTAGTCTTGTACAAAAATTCGTGTCTGGGTATATAAAAAGTATAACAATTAATTTATCATTTGATATTAAGTTATAAAATTTTAAGAATTAATGTTTCTTTAAACTGTATATCAACACTAAATTGTCATTTATCTACATATTCAGCGTCAAACCAAATATATATTCTTTTAATAATTTTTATAATGAGACCAACAAGGATTAATAATATAATATATCAAAGTTTGAATCCCTTTTCAGAATACCTCAAACAAGATTATCTCTACAAGAGTCAATAGACACAAGTGGGTATGTATAACCAAAAAATAACTACAGTAGAAGCACAACAAACATCTTAGTATTTCTAAAAAAAATGCATCATGCAAGAAATATTCTTATTCAAGTTGAAAAGTTAAAGCATCCACAATAGAAATTTCTTAATGGATTGTTTAATAAAAAAATATTATTTTGGTATATCACATGTAATTTTTAATTACTTAAAATTAAAGAGAATTATTTATATAAATAATTATTATTTGAGTTGTTTAACTTTACATTAAATATAAGATAGAGAAATAAAATATTTATGAGTTAAATAACTTATTAATAGAATTACCCATTAGAAAAGAAATTAATTAAATTATTTAAGATTAAAATGACATAAATTGGATTACTTATATAAATACCATTGCAGATGCGCTTAAAGAATAAGTGTACAACTAATATGAACAACAAAGTAGAGATGCTTTTAAATATTTAACATAATTATATGTCCAACGCATAAATTTAATATATTAAACTAAAACAATCTCATGTAAATTACCCATCCGTAGTAATATGTGCTAAATAAATAAATAAAGAGTTTCATTTTAATATACTATTTTTATTCCAGATATGAATTTTGATATAATTATCATAAATAAAATAATTATACATGATCATCTATAATTGAATTATTGTGAAAGATATTTATATTATTAGTACATTCTAATTAAATTTATAAATAGATTTTTTTTAATGCTTGTTTAAAATAATTTATTTTAAATATATTCTTTTTAACTTTTATTTTAACGAAGATTTTAGAAAGAATGAAATATTATACTATTAAGCCATTATCAATAGCATTCTTTATACGACAAGCAAAGCCAGCAGCACATGCATCAGAAAATTAGCCTGTGGAAATAGCCCAACCGTAGGATTTGCCAGATCGTAGGCTTGTATCAAACTCTTTTTTGTAATGACTTAAAATTGAAAAATTATACAACAATGAACTATCTTCTTCAAAACCTCTGGCACTGCTCATATAATGTTGTGGTGACAACAAGGGTCTTAAATAGTGTTCATTTGTTCTCCACCTTCGCTTTGGTCTTGACTAATCTGATTACCCTTTTCATTTTTCAGTGTTGCGGTTTCTTCGTCAACCTTGGTGATTTCTTCCTGCTTCATATTGAGAGGCAGTTGCAATGTTTTCTTCACCAGCTCTACTATTTCAAGGACCCCTTCATCTCCAAAACGCTCATCACAATCCTCTATGATCTGTGTAATGAAAGTGAACAAACTAATAAGGGTAGCTATTGAAATAGACAGAATATTTGAAAGCATATTAGTAGTCTCCTTAGATCAAAGTCTAACCTAAAATGGGAGAAATAGATAACAAGACTCTTAGCAGAAAGTTCTTATCAAACAAAACACAGCACACTAATTTCTTGGGTTTATAATTCACGCAATGCTATTTTTAATGAACAGTCAAACATAGCAGACTTGCAAACCTGATGAACCCAACCTCCCTACTCCATAGATAATTCCAAGACCAACCCCATTAATCAGGAATTGTCATATCCAAAAGCACATTTGACAAAAATATGATCATCAACATAAGTCACTATAGAATGCAAATATGTAGATAGATAATAGCCATATTCCTCCGAAAGAATGACAATCTCTAAGAGCTGTAAGATACCAAGATTAATTGGGTAAAAGTTACAGCACCATTTATTTGCTGATAAATTACGGACAGGGTTAACAAAAGTCATTAACCCCAAATCCCAGTGGTCAACGCCAAAGCTTTGGGTGTTTTCTAAGTGCTGGGTATATTGATATCTTTATGTTTGAACCCCATATTGTACAGATGAATCAAAGCTTGAAAAATCAGAGATGAACCTAGAAAGCAGTAACCAATGCTCCTCATATATAATCAGTGATCTTGTCCAGAAATTAATTACAATACGAAGTTATGGAATTAATTTTTCGGAGCACGGGTGAGATGAAGACACCATGAGGCAAAGTATTTAATATTGTTTAAACTTTAAAAATAGAAACCAATGCAAGAGTCCCTAGCAGCATAAACTATTCTTTCAACCACCAATTACGGATGGGCTTGATCTGGATGCATGCAAGGCACCATTCTAAAATCAAATTTAGAAGTCAATATTAATTTTTTTTCAATAAGTAAAATGAGGGGGTCAAGGGATTTGCATATTATCCCTAGATTTCTGGCACAAAGTACATATACATTATTAGCTAAAAAAGTAAGCTGCCCCCTCAACAATAAAAACAAGAAATATCAAACTCATTTAAAAGGACCATTGGGTTTTTAACTGATTAAAGAACAAAGCTGGGTTATAACCACAAACTTTTTTCAATGCCTATTCAGTGAATGTGAGGGAGAATGAATTATCCTTTGAAAATTGATTTATAGTTAAGCTTTAGTTGCCCCTTATTACCTTAAATAAACAAAGCTTGTGGTAAGTATGAATTCACAAAGGTAGCACAATTAAAGAAATTCAAATACTTCAAGGATTGGATCTTCTTGTAGATTTGGTCCATCATGATTAGCCCATGCTCACTAACATGTGTATTCAAATCAAAGGCAGCCTAGTGCATGAAGGCTCTCTTATAAATGTATGCAGTCTTATCCTTGCAAGTGGAGACTGGAGAGTCTATTTCCAAGATTTGAACCCATTGCTCTATAGTGCACTCTCTAACTCACTAACAGGTCTATATACAAGTTGGGACCAAAGAAAGTTAAAGTTTAGTCTAATTGTCTCTTCCAAATGACAAACAACAGAAAACACGTTGCAGACAATGTGGTCACAGCTAAAAAATTGCAGAGCTAATAACTTCTAACTAAATGCTTAGGTGTAACATAAATGGGAAAATCAAAATGTTGATACTTACTGGGTATAGTTCAACTTCAGCAGCTGGCCCAATGTTTAATATGTTCAGAACCTCAGCTTTTGCCAGGTCATGTTGTTTAACACTTGTCAAGAACTCATTGATGCTCTCTCTTGTTTGAACAGAGGCAGCAGTGTCAACCAAATAATCATAAACTTGCTAGATATACAACACATTCATCTACCAATAAAACTTACAAGTATTACCATTTATTAGAAAAAGCAAATCTAACCTTGTATTCAGACTGCGCGCAATAACCCTTGTTGGATCCTTTGAAGCTCCTTTATCTCGTAAGAAATCAAGGACCTCAAAATTTGTGAGTGCACCAGCATTACACTCTAAGCTGTGACAAAGCTATTAAACATCAATCATATCCCAATATAAAAGAGAAAGGTTCAATTGGAATTAGTGTATTAATTTTGAAAACAAAAAAAAATGGTAGAAACATACATTTTCATCTGTAAGACACCAGAGTGAGAGAAAAGGCAGTAACAAAACAAGAGAGTGCTTCCTTTGCTTCTGCAATAAAGCCAGCCCAGTACACAAACAGACAATTAGAGAATTAAATTTCCAGTTTTCACAAAATACAACAAATCACACTGCTAATACAGCTTAAGCACACAAAATTGGGTTGGGGTGGACATCAAAAGCAAAAAAATTGAGTTGGGTGTGTTTTCCCCTACAAAGAAAAATAGCAATGTTAAAAAATTAGAACAATGCATTTAATTTGGGCAACCAAACAAGAATAAAATAGTGAAGACAGAAACTGTCACAATGCTTCAGATCTACGACACAACACAAGGTCATCATTTTGAACAGGCAACACGCATCAGATACAATTCACCAAGCTGTAAAACGATATTCAAATTGAAATTCTTATTTGCCTTAAACTTAAAATTTTCCATTATGATACTCACGAAAATTTCGAGAATTTATCTTACTTAAGTTCCTAGTCAATACCTTCAGAAGGGGTTTAGCAATATTGCATCAAGGTACAATCTCTTAAGACTAGTGTTGTCAAATAGCGGCTATCGCGGCGCTATCACGCTATAGCGTAGCGGGTTGCGGACTCCGCGAAAATCGCAATCTTACGCGTCGCGGCTGTTGCGTCGTCAGTTTCTGACAAGGTTGTATGTAGGCATTGAAAAATTGGTACCTGATCAAGAGGTAAGACAAAATTTGCAATTCAACAAAGGAGCATTGTCTCACCATGTGAAAAAAAAGTTTTCTTAATTGTTTAGAAGTTTATAGTGTTACATTCATTATTGTAGCATAACATTTCTTTGGATTTGACTCTTGTAGCACAATGGTGACAAACATATGGATTGTCAACTCCAAATTTGCAACAGTTGGCAATAAAGATTTTGAGTTTGAGATGTAGTATTTCGGGATGTAAACACAATTGGAGTGTCTTTAAGCAAGTAATTTATTAATTAGTAATTATATTAATATTTATTAGTTAATATTTTCTATTCTTAGTTGCTCATAAATTTGTTTACCAATATTGGTTACATATTCATTCCAAGAAAAGGAATAGGCCTGAACACAAAAGATTACACAACTTTGTGTATGCCAAATATATTCAAGCATTGGTTAAAAGATACAATTATAAAGATGAAAATGATCCAATTTCACTTAGTGACATTGATGAATGCAACGAGTGGCTTGTGGGGTAAGTGGATGATGATGATGATGCTGGGAATGAAAGGGTGTTTGAGGATGAAAATGATGATGGCCTTCCTTGGGATGTAGTTTTTGAGGCTTCGGGAATCGGACAACCAATGACATATACTAGGCAAAGGACTCAAAAGAGAAAGAAACCCCTTAGTGTTGAAGATGTTGCACCTAAGACAAAAAGAGGTCAAGTGAGAGGATGTCATCCCTTAGAGGAAAAAAAGCAAATGATAGAAGATGAAGATAATACAGTCTTGGAAGAATCTGAAAAAGAGTTACAAGGCATTGATTTTGGAGACTCAAAAGACAATGAGGATTATGATTATATTGGGCATGGGGCAAAGCAGAATGAATAGATGTTTTCTTGATACTTTTAGCTTTTTTTATTATATGTCTCGTTGGAAGGGTTGTCAATATGGGTCGGCACGACCCGTTTTGGCCCCGCCCACTTTTGGCCTGCCATAAACGGCCAGCCTGGCCCATCCCGCTAAGCATAACAGGCTACCTTTCCTAGCCCGACCCGTTTCAAGCTGGCTCGCAGGCCACCCGCCAATTTATTTTTTTTCTCCAGATTTTGTATTGTCATTTATTGTTGTTGGTAACATCAATCTAGCATTGTCCTTTATCGTTGATGATAACATCAATTTTGAATCTAACTCTTGTCTCTTTATAATTTTTATAACTAGATAATAATATACTAGTAGTAAGCAATAAAAGAATAAAGCCTATCACAAACTTCAATATCTAGAATCTAGATGACCTTGTCACCTTGTGTGCCTCTAATCCCTCCATTTCAAAACATCCTGTATTTAAGCTTTTTACACAGATTAAAAAAATATTTATATATACAATCTTAAACTAAATTATTCTAATTTATAAATCATAAAGATAAACTAAAAGTCCACAATACAAAATAATTATCCAATAATTGTCCAATAACTCAAACTCAATAATAATAATCATAAAGGGTGAGGGCTCGAGGTCGAGGGTGAGGGTCTTGAGAGAGAGGAAGGCCGTGAGGGATTGAGGGTGAGGCTTGAAGTTCAATCGAAGACGTGAGGTTGATGTTGGGGTTTGAAATCAAAAGAGAAGGGTGAGGGCTCAAGGGCTTGAGGTCGAAGGTGAGGGTCTTGAGAGAAAGGGAGGTCGTGAGAGTGAGGCTGACGCGAAGCTACCGCCGTGGAGGGAGGTTGTGAGGGACTAAGGGTGAGGCTCTTGAAGTCTAATCGAAGACGTGAGGTTGATGGGGTTTGAAATTGAAAGAGAAGGGTGAGGGCTCAAGGTTGAGGGTGAGGGTCTTGAAAGAGAGGGCTCAAGAGAAGAGATTCAAGAGAATGAGAAATGAGATTCAATTCAAGAGGCCGTGAGGGTCTAGTCTGGCTTGCGTGTGCTTGGGCCATTTGGATTGCGAGAGTGTATTTGGGCCATTTCAGAGTCCATAATCTATTTTTTTTTATTAAAAAGCACTAACTCGCGGGCTGGCCCGCCCCAGCCCGCCTCTGGCCTGTCGGGCCTGCAGGCTAAATGGGGTGGGCCTAAACGATTTACGGGTCTCAAATTCCAACCCAACCCAACTTTTTTGGAGAACTGGTCGGGCTAGCCTGCCAAACCTGGCCCAGTTTGACACCTCTACTAGTTGGGACTTGTTTAGCTAATTAGCTTTTAGTTAGTTTTAGCTTTTTTTTATTATATTGGGGAAGAGGCAGAGGAGAATGAACGTATTTTATCTTGAACAAATTACTTTTGAAATAATATTTTGTTAATGTTTGTCCAACTTATTTTTATACATATTTAATTGGTATATATATATATATATATATATGATAACTATTAAATAATTGTTCTTTGATGATAGAAAATAAAGCAAAATTGTCTTTAAAAATAATTATTTAGTAGTTATTTGTGCTTAAGTGTTAAAGAATTTATGTTTCATTAAATCTTGACTGCAGATATAAAAACTGGAGGTGCTAAAAGCAAAAATTGGAAAAAATAACGAAAAAATAAAGAATCAGCAACAAGGCTCAGCCCAGTGTCTCGATAAGTGTGCAACTCTCGCTAAGCGAGACAAGAGACACAAGTGCTAAGCGAGAAGCAGGCGTTAAGTGCGAGATTCAGTACCCGCGCAGCATGCGCTAAGCGCGCAATCCAACAAAGTATGCTAAGCGAGAGGTACCCGCTAAGCGCACGATCTACACGAGCTGAGCGAGGGATGTCGCGCTAAGCAAACCTACGAAGGTCCAAAGTCCACTTCAACAGTTATAAATAGAGAGTCCGACCAAGGGGAAACAGACAACCCCAAAGACTCAAAGCTCTACAATGAATACATCTTAAGCCTGAGTATCTCTAGTATGGGAAATCATTTACTCCCTTTCTTTCTTTCATCCCTCTTATTCCATCAATTCTTATACCCCATCTATTGTAAAACCCCCAATAGCTATGAGTGACTAAACCCCTAATTAGGGCTTGACAGGCCTAAAAGCCAAAGCGATGATGTACTCTTCATTATTTATCAATACAATACTAGGTGTTTTCTATCCTATCGTCTTTTCTGTTTATCTTTCATGCATTATTCATCTTTTCATTCTTTTGGGGGTTAGGTGCTCGAAAGAGGATAACTTCTAATAGAACAAAAAGAAAATATTTCATAAGAAAGTCATTGCAAGACATAAAATGATAATCTTATACCCATGCATTTTTGTAAACATCTAAAATTCAGACTTCATGTATTTTATTTGTAGAATCTTTTTAAAGTGATTTGGGAGATAGATAAATAAAATAGGCTTGTGATCGTGAGAAATCATATGCAAATAAATGAATAGATTTGGGTAGGATAAAATCACCTAAATTGATAAAGAAAAATCATACATCTTAGACAAACAGGACATGTTAGGTTCCAACAACATTATCTTTTACTTTTCTTATCTTATCTTTTTTTTCATCTTATATTTTTATCTTTTTGCCAGTATCTTTCTTTATCTTATCTCTTGCTTGTAAATTGGACGTACATCAATCTAAGTATAAACAAAGTTCATGTGGATTTGACACTTAAATTTTTAAGTACTTTATTATTTGTGACAACTTTAGTGTACTTGCCAACAAGTTAACAATAAATATATATATATATATATATATATATATATATATATATATATATATATATATATATATATATAATTCTATTTTAATTGCTATGCGACTTGCTATTTGGTTGTGACGTTATTCGCTATATTCTATAGCAGATTTTCAGCTTTTTGTGATTTTTCGTTATCCGCTATTGACAACACTGCTCATCACTAAGTTAGAATTTGGTCAGAGACCTTTTCAAGGATTCCTAAATCCCCATTAATACATAAAGATTTAACAACAATTAATAGGTTTCCTCTTACATAATGAGAAGCAGCATAACCCAAAGTAGATTACAATTTCCATTTCAAGTAGAAATTCAGATCGAGTTTACTCGATTTTCCTCAATCAAACAAAAAAAATAATTTGCAGGGTCATTCTCTTGGTTTTTCACTGGCCATGCAAGGATGGAATCATAATACTCTCTAGAACTCAAAGCAACACAAGCAGAATAGATTCATATAAGAGAATTCATAGCTCCGCAAGACATGAAAGTAGACATATGGAATATGAGTTTTTAAATCATATGATAAAATCATAAACACAAACTGAATATGTAAGACTGGAGTTCAATCCACCTATGGCTTCTAAAACAAAATCTTATTTTGACTTAAATACATCTTCCAAATCAAATTTTCAGAACAAGATATAATAGAACCTATCACGTAGAAAGGAATTTTTTTATTTTTATGCAACTTAATAGTAACTAATCGAACAAAGATAGTTTTTTTCTTTTTTTTATTCATGGAAATCAAAGATAATGTTAAGAAATTTACAATAACTCATACATTTTGTCATATCTCTACGAATAATAAAAATAAAAATGAAATAACTCTTTCAAGTTTTCACATACTGAAACAATCAGAGTTAGTGATATAACTGATTGAATAAAACATTATTAAAATTTAAAATTTAACTGTGACAATGTTATTGATTTTGAAAAAAAAGGTTGGAAAGGGAGAAGAAAAAAAAAACAAGGCACTAAAATGTACAAGAGAGAAAAGCTCAACTTGGTTGTGGTGACAACGATATCAGAGAGAAAGGCCGCCGGAGGGAAGAGTGAGGACTTGTTGTGCATGACTCATTGTATGGACAAGACAAAGTTGGGATGGAGTTTAAGAGTCACTTGTTGTTGGATTACAACGCGGGTATATAAGATAGGCAAAGTCACGATTTCCATTTTCAATTTTTATTAGGGTAGGAACCAAGAATATAGGAATCTCCATTTTGATAACCCTGTTTCTTTTTGTTTTTTAAGGGTATTTTTTTTATAAATTTTAAAACCTAACTTTTAAATTATTTTAATTTTCACTTTAAATATATTTTTTAAAAATATTTCTTACAATTTTTTTCATACATAATAATTCATAATTAGATAATAACATAAAAAAATTATACTATCAGGTCCAATTAAATTCTTAGTAAAAGTAAAAGTTTCTGCTGTTCTGTTAAAAAATTAGAATACCTCACAAGTTTTAGCACGAACTAAAAATGTTTACAGTAATATTAATTTATGAATTATTTTTTGGGGTGTACAATTTATAAATGTTCTATCAATATATCAAATGACATTAATAAAAATCAATGTTTATACTTTTTAATTGACATTAGTTAATCACAAAATTTAAGCTAATTCTCATTGATTATCCTAAATTAAAATCATACATGTTAATCATCCATTTTACTATAACTCTTTAACCCATTAATACGGTTAATTTTAACAAGAATTAGATATGTAATTTTTAGAAGATACCGAGTTAGGTGATTGCACGCAATATTGATCATTGGCAAGATTATCATGATATTGGAAGAGGCCGTAGATAACATCACAGGAGACAAGGACTGAAATTGTAGTTATTGACAAAGACAATGAAGTTGACCAGAGGGGTGATGAGCGAGTTAACGATGTTTTCGTAAGTGAAATCTAACATGTACTTGAACTAAGATTAGACTTATACGAAAGTGATAGGGATTCTTAGGTCATTTAAAAAATAAAAAAAAATAACACTATTATTAATGGTGACTACAAGAAAGATAAAAAAAAAAATGTGATTTTAAAAAAGAGACGTAAGTATAATAAATAAGAAAGGGACAAATATAATTTGCTATTTATATTATCCTCAAACGTAATTAGTTTGTTTTAACTTTTTTTTTCAAAATAGTTATTTTTAAATAAATTCCATCAAAACGTTAAATAAATCAATAATTTCTTTACAAATCAAACAAGCTAAGTGGCCGCTATTATCATACACTCAAAATCAAGATTATGTGGTTCCATATAATGATTTGATCGGGGCATATATATCATTTATGACATCAATTCCATTAAGAAAAACACCCTATTAACATTAATATTATTTTAGATAGTTTCGATGTATTCTGTTAACTTTTTAGTTGTATTCTGTATCTGATTTTAAGAGCACCTTGGCGGAAGCGAGTAAATGTAAAAAAAATAGGGATAATAATATACTCTTTTAACATATTTTTTAACACATATTTTATTATTAATTAAAATTTATTGAAAATTATAAAATTATAAAAGAGAATCATTAAATATAATATATGACCTATTGTAATTTCGAAGAAATTTCAACCGCCAAGAGAAAGAGTATAAAAAAAGCATGTTATGTTTCATGTAAAAAATTTACTAAAAAGGATAAAACAATGGGATAAATATTTAAAACAAAATAAGAACCTACTGTTTAAGTTTAACTTTTTTTTTCCCTTTGTGTTTTCTCTTCAACTTAGCACACGCTTAACGTGTTTTATTTGGAATTGTTTTAGGTATTATTATCAAACTTGGTCAAAAGTACATAAGGGGTATTTGGTTTGGTTGTTTTTTGTTTTCATTTTCACTGAAAACAGAAAACGGTGATGAAAATGTGTTTGGTTGGATTTCTGAAAACATTTTCTGTGAAAATGAAAACAGGAAACAACCAGAAAATGAAAACAATAAATTTTCGTTTTCAGTCGAGAACATAAACCTCATTTTGGATAAAATGAAATTGTGGTAACAATAAATGTAATTTTAAGCAAATTTAAAAATACAAAAAGACAAGAAGTCAATATATTTGAGTATTTTTATTTCATGAAAACAGAAAATAAGAAGTCAAACCAAACATATTTTCAGAATTCTAATCTTTTAAAAATAAAAACAGTCAGAAAATGAAAACAGAAAATGAAAATGCAAACCAAACACACCCTAAACTATTCCATGCATGGTCCCCAGCCTAGCGTTTTCTAGTAAAAATTCCTTTCAAAATTGGTTCCACACTTTTTTCACTTATGCATTAAGATTACGCCTAACATTGGACTCTCCCCCTGTTGACGATATTTGGAGAGTAAACGTGGGATACTGCTATGATTAAAAAAATGCAAAAATTGTAGAAGCTTGTATTCAACTTCGGAAACAGTCCACACTTTGGATTCTATTCCATTTTTTTTTTCTTTTTTAAATTCTAAATTTTTATATTTTCTTATATGTTTTAATTCAATATATTTATCCAAATTTTTAATTATTTTTAAATAAATCATAATTTTATTATTTTTATATTATTTTATATTTTTTTAGTTATTTCAACAACTAATTTAAGCTAATTTTTAAGTTTTAAACTATTAGTTAATTTTTTAACTTTTAATTAATTTTTTAGTTAATTTTATCAAATATAGACTTTATGATTATATTTGGCAAAATATTTTAATTAACTTTTAGTTTTATTTACTAACATAATTATAAAATTTGTTTGACTTGTTGGTAAATAAGTTATTTTAATAATTTTTTAGTTATTTCTAACGTTTTTTGAAATATTAATTGAAATAATATTTTTTAAAACACTCATTTTTAACTTTTAATATTTTCTTCTCTTTTATCCTTAATATACTTATTGAATTTCCTGATTATTCTTTTTAAATAAATTATGATTTTATTATTTTTATCATTTTACACTTTTTAACTACTTCATTAATTAATTTTAACAAATACTTAAATTGAATAAACTAATTTTTCAACTTTTAATTACCGGCTAATTTTTTAACTTCCAACTAATTTAAACCAACTTCTAACTCACTTTTCACTTAATTTTACTAAACATATTCTTATCGTGAATTTAATTGTAATAGCTTATGGATTCTATTTTATAATATTAGGGGTGTTTAGCAAATTCAAAATTACCATTATTATTATCTCTGTTTTAGGTATAATTTGACCATTAGTAGAATGAAAAATTAATTCATGCAACGATAATTTAAATTTTTCTTTAGTTATAAATTATCAGAGGGTAAGTTTATCAACTTTTGAGTATAAATTGCACAAAATAATACTATTGATCTAAAAGGTATAAAAAAAAGTTAATTTACTATTGAGAATTTTAAATTATTAAAATGTTGAAAGTGAAATTATTGTGACTTAAAAAAATAACATTATTTGTATGGATCGTATGAAATGTAAGTTGAGAACAAGTTAAAAAAAAGGTAAATTATAAATTTGATTCTCTATTTTAAAATTATAAATTTGATTGTTGTATAATTTAATTCTTTAATTTTTTTAATTTAGTTAATTTGAATGTTGACATTAATTAGGTGCATGAAATTAATGTCCAATAAAAAATGGTATGTGATGATCAACATCTAATACATGTGCGACAAGGATAATCAAGACAAGTACTTATCAGTCAAAGTCAACATTTAATTTTGGAGTTGGAGATTGAAATAATGAAATTGTAAAAAATTGAGAGATTAAATTCATGAATTAAATTATAAGAAGACCAAAATTAAATTCTAAGATAAATAGAACCAAATTTACCATTTTGCGTAAGAGAAAAATGTTCTTCTTTTCTAAGTTCTAGCACAGTACCTAAAGACTAAAGAGAGAAGAAGTCCTAAAAAAATAATAGAGAGAACCTTATACAGATTATAAATAGCTGCAACCACTTTGGTTGACTCATACAGGTCCCTTGGAGCCACTTGTTCTGTATTGAAAATCCATTTTGCTTCATTTCATTCCCTCACATAGTGTTTTTTTCTTTCCATGGAGAACTTGTTGGGTCTGCTGAGAATTCATGTTGAAAAAGGTGTCAATCTTGCCATCAGGGATGTGGTGAGCAGTGACCCTTATGTTGTCATCAAAATGGGAAGGCAGGTCAGTTTTTTCTCCAGTTTTCTCTGATAATCTTTTCATTCTGTTCTTGAGAGAGCTTGTTGACTTTTTCTCTTTGTTATTTTTTCTCTCTTTTCTTAAATCCCCTCTTTTATGTGCCCCTTCTTCCATCTTCTTTCTCCCCACATTTGATTCTGATTGTTGCTCACCTTGGTTGACTAAAAGTGGAGTATCTGTTTCATTTTTTCATGTCTTGACTTTTCAATATACATAGATGGTTTTAGAACTTAATTTGTTGGAGAAGAAGATGAGTTTTTTTGGGTACAGAAATATATATAATTAATATAGCTATAAGTATGCGGTGGCAACATTTTTAAGACAGTCTAATTCAAGTTAAAAGTTCATATTTTCCCACTCTTGCACACCACCTGCATATAAATTTTAGGATTTGAGTCCTCTAAAAACCACTATTGTGAGTGCACTTTAGTCTTCTCTAAAATACACCCTTCAATTTAGAGAAGATAAATCTGAAAATTTTGAATTTGTTTATGTGGTCAGTGAAGAACATAGAAGACAAGTCATAACTGGCCAAACCAATTCGTCTTGATGGGTAGTGTCAAATAACACGTCCCACACTGGGATTAAAAATAAATAAAATAGTATAAAAACAAAAAATTAGGAATCTTCGAAGTATTTAAATTAGTATTTTTCAACAAACAAATGGATATCGCCGGCGCATAAATTATAACAAACTTTGTCTAAGCTGTTTTTTGTCAGCCGAATCAAGTTTTAGCCTTCTTCTCATCGTTTTTGTTGGGGGTGTTTTCCAATAAATAAGTTAGGAAAGAATTTCTGTTTGCATCCCAAAGTAGCCTTTTCTGTGATTCTTTCTTCATCAGAACTTCATGTGTAAGGGGTAATTAAGTGTTTATTCTAAATTTCTAGCCATGTATAATTAACGATATAGTTTTCCATGATTTGGGTCAATATGTTAATTGGTACCAAATTGTTAGGTACCAAGAATTGAAATGAGGAAGAAAATACGAGAGAAAACTCTTCTCCAAGGGTTTCCCCTTCACAAAGGATTTCTCCTTTCACAAAGAGCTAATGCTCAATCTATAAATGATAAGATTCCCCTCTCTCCTATCCTTCTTTCTCTATTTATATCTAATAAACCCCTCTAACTAACTAACTAACTCATTAGTAGTTTAACTATATTAACTAACTCTTCCTTCTCCTTATATCCTAGCACAAATAGTAGACGGGTAGAAACCTTGTGTGTTTCTTGTTTTCTGAACTCTGAACATTCAATTCATTACTGCATTTTATGTCTCATATGCAGAAGCTGAAGACTCGGGTAGTCAAGAAGAATCTAAATCCTGAATGGAATGATGACTTGACCTTGTCTATTTCAGACCCTCATGCTCCAATTCATCTAGTAAGTAACTGTTATAATGTTTGTGTTTCAATACTACAGAGCAAAATTTGAGTAAAAAAATATAAAAATTGGAAGTTGCATTAGATTATCTGAATCAGTCTTGTTACTGATATGCATATTGACTGTTATCCATGTAGTAACATTTAAGCCATATGAACATTATCTTAGCATCAAAAGATGTTGAACTTTGGGGACTATGAACATTAAAATATACTGTGGAGTTTGCTGAAACAATGCATTCCTTTGTTACTTACTGTGCATATGGAAATTTGAATTAATTCAATTTATCAGCAAATTCTATTGAATTGGCTGTAATATTACTGTCCTGTGATGCAGCATGTGTATGACAAGGACACATTTAGCATGGATGACAAAATGGGGGATGCTGAGTTTTTCATAGGTCCATTTATTGAAGCAGTGAAGATGCGCTTGTCAGGTCTCCCCAACAATACTATAGTTACAAAAGTGCTACCTAGCAGACAAAACTGTTTAGCTGAAGAGAGTCACATAATGTTGAAGGATGGCAAGGTTGTCCAAAACATGGTTCTTAGACTAAGAAATGTTGAGAGTGGGGAAGTGGAGCTCCAGTTGCATTGGATTGACATTCCTGGTTCAAGACATCTCTAGATCACAGTCCAAAACATGGTTCTAAGATTTGCCATATTGTAAAAATTAGATTTGCAGCCTCATAAACCAGCAG
Organism: Glycine soja; assembly: GCF_004193775.1. Classification (NCBI taxonomy): domain Eukaryota; kingdom Viridiplantae; phylum Streptophyta; class Magnoliopsida; order Fabales; family Fabaceae; genus Glycine; species Glycine soja. The sequence goes on from NC_041019.1 coordinate 3,312,506, forward strand.
GCAGCAGTACCTTATGCTTTAATTTCTCCTATCCTTTTATCTCGTTCGCATAACTTAAAATTGTTCAATATGTTGGTTTGTAATCGGTGTTATTGCAATTACTAGTACTAGTAGTTAGTGAAAAAGAATGGGAGATGTAGTTTCCCTAGCTGTAATTTAGACTTTGAATTATCTGCTACTGCTAGTCTTGTGTAATAATGTACAAGAAATGTACCAGAAAGATGTTGCACTTAATTAGAATCTCCTTAGTTAACATGTTAATCGCGTGACGATATAATGGTTCTATGATAACTGTCCCTTTTACTTTCCTCTTTATCCCAAACCTTTTGCAAACTGCACCTAACCCCTTAAATAAAACCTTTGCACCTACACACATTGTTTGGGAAGTCTCACACCGTTTTTCTCAACTCTCACAAGATGTAGTCTGTTGGACAACTTCACTTAATGTTAATTAGTTTTAAAATAAAATTTAACATAGTATTAGAGTCTATAACCCATCTTGGTAAATTGCTTATTATAGTAGGCTTGCCAACTCTTGGGGTGCGGTGCTATGCTGAAATGGGGATAAGAGCAAAGTGGCTCGTGTATGCTCTGTGATGACTGATGAGCCATTCACCCCTGGAAAGTTGAAGCATTTTCTTTGCCACCTCTATATGATGCAAGGATGAGGAAGAAAATTCTGAGAAGGCTAATGATAATGGTGATAGCTCGATACTTCACAATCAAGAATCAACAGGACAAAATTCTCTCCATGAACGCGTTATATGGAGTTTCTAATTATCAGACAATGAGGGAAGGCTTGTATAAAAAAAATTGTTGCGCATTTTGATTGATAGTGATAGCATACTTCTCATGGAGATGCCATATAAAGGATAAACCATTATCATTGAGATGCGCAATTTGAAGTTGGTGGGGTCACCAATGGTGGGTTAGGAATTAGGATACTTCTATAATCTCTTCCAATGTTTGAGTAATAACATCTAAATCTGGAACCCACTTCTCATCAAACTTTATGACACAGAACTTTACCCTCAGAATTGAATTTAAGGAACATAAATCAGCAAAACAATGTATAAGTAAAAGAGCAACTAAAGTAGTACGAGGATCAGACATGTCGGCCCTTTCAGTGAATCAGTTTTTAAAAGATAGCTAAAAGAAAGGAAAAAGAAAAAAAGAAAAAAACTTATCCCAAAGAAATGGAGAAGATTACCATTCTGGCTTGTAACAAGTGTACATAATTCATGCAGTGATCTTTACACTCTCATTCGATAAAAAATTTGACATGTATTAATAAGTTTGTTAGCTTGTTATAATAATTACTTTAAAATTTATATTTATCATAATTTTTCATTCATCAACTGTCTAAAAGTTTTTACATTAACACAGATTAAACTCATAACAAATCACAAAGGTAATGCAATACTAACATGTCAATTTTTCATTAAGGATTGATATACTTACTTTCCTTAATTTGAGTGTTTTACTCTTTTTGTTTAAAAAAATGAATAAATAATCAACCGATGTACACATACAAAATGATAAAGAGTGAATTTGTTTAAAATTAAAAAAACTTAAAAAAAACTTTTTTTTATATAAGTATCCTTTTAAGAAACAAATAGGATTTACTTTTTAAAATCAATAAAAAGTTGTTTTTTTTAAACATAAGTAATTTAGACAAATATATTCAAAAATAAAAAATTATTTATTTTATTAAATAAATATTTATTTCAATAAATAAATTTAAACAAACTAACTAAAAAAACAAATTGCAATAAAATAATAAGAATTATATAAAATTAATAAAGTTCACTTTTACTTTAGGGAAAGGAAGTGAAAAGGTTGTGTGGTGTTGTAGTCTTTTCTTGTGGTTTGAAGAAGCCAAGCCACAAGCAGAATCTCCACCGCTCATTCATTTGAAAATCCCACGTGCTGAATATTGTTCATTTTTCTTCTTCTAAAATAATGGTGTCACTTCCAAACCATTCAGGTGTGATCTGAACCAACTTCACTGCACAACACAACTACACAAGAGGGTTTCAACTATCTACTCCTCTTCTTCACACTCTTTGTGTGTAAGTGCTTACATTACATTACAATTTCACTCTTCAACTGTTCTGGATTTTTGTTTCTGTTGATAACCCTTTTGTGGACAAAACGGTGTTTTTAGTATTTACAAGGAACAGTCACTAACCAAAGCATCTTTGGTCTTTAAGTAAACATTTGGTTCTGTTTTTTTGCTCATCTAATTGCAGTGAGCAATATGATTCATGAAAGAAGTAAATTTTCCATCTTGTTTGTGTGGTTCTTCTAAATACCTCCCTTCACTCAAGAACCAAAGAGATTTTGGTTTCCATAATTCCCGTTAAGAAAATGTGTTTATAGCAGGAAAACTTGTTTTGAGTAGAGTTTCATGGTAAAATTGTGACTTTTGATGGGAGCATTAATGCTCTATAGCCTGAAGAAAGTGTTGGATGGAAGAACACTCCAAAAAGCGTGCTACATCCTGTAGTTGCTATATGATCCTCACCTACTCTTGTGCTGTTGGAAAGCCACCTTAGTTGTGGACTGGTCACCCTTAGCCCACCTTAGTTGCGGCCTTTTTGGGCGCTGCCTTAACTGTAGCCTCAAGGGTGGTATTTAGTCCCACATCAGTTAGAGAATTTTGGATATTCCTCATCTTACAAGCCGATTTTGTGAAATTGAGATAAGCCCTAAGCCCAAATTCTATGACTTTCTCATTTTGTCATCCCTGCACTATTGAAGCCTAAACCTGCCATGTATGAATGATTCCTAATTTTGTTTATAATGTAAGTGTGGAAATCTGTCATTTAACTCAATTTGAAACATCTTGTTCAGAATACATTTCATATTTTTCCCATTAGGCCATTTATTCCGACATTTTGGTTTTATTGATTCAACAGATCTGCTTGAACAGGTCCTGATGTTCTGCTTTCTTTTCTCATTGACAGGGGATAAAGCAATCTCAATCTCTTCATAATGGAAATAAGTATTGCAAGGTAAGGTTAAACAATATATAACAGTGAATTAACCTTAAAGCTGTGTGAAACATTATTCTTAACTCCACCTCTGCAAAATCCCTCTTTCTTGGGGCGGGGATTATAATAAAGTAGTAATCTTTGCTTTTTTTGAAACTGTTTATGTTGTTGTACGTTATTGTCATGTTTGAGGTTAAGAATTATCGAATACTAATGATCATATAATTTGAGTAGGTCTCATCTCGAAACACAGGGAATATTCTTTTCAAATATTTCAAGAACAATAGGATGGGAAAGCATTAGGAAACTTCCATGTAATGTGGCTGCCCAGGGTTCAAGACGGGATTTTCACAGATTGGCCTCTTCCTGTCAAGCTTTTACTGCAGTGTATCCTAGAAGGTCTTTTATCTGTAGAGCAAATTCTATGCCAATTAGTTTACAGGAATCTGCATCATATGGAGATAATTCTATTGAGGATGAGGATCCATATACAGACTTGGAAGAGGAAGCTTTGGCAAAACCACCTACCAGTGAACAGGTATTCTTTTTAGTACAATTTATATATGTCTTTTTGAAATCCCACAACTTCCATTTGATTACAGAAATGTTTGTAACTTCTCAAACACCTGAAATTGAATGTTTGTCCAAACCATGCTATTTTTTTCTTTTTTGAGAGCATATGGAGCCATTGTTTTGAGATTATTTTGAATAGCATGCTGATGTAGTGATGTACCTTGTGAACTATAAAAAAACGTTCACACTGTTAAAACCACTAATCATTTATTCTTTTTGTCTCAGTTTTATTTTCTGCAAAAATAAACCTGAAAAGGGTTTAGATGATAGTCTATTATTCTATTTGCACTTTGTTAGAGACCTAGGTTGGCCTATCTTTAGTAATCTTGAAATAGAGTATTGATGAACCTGTATCATGTTCATGTCAGAAAGAGTGAAAAATAATCAGGCTAAGAAATTAGAATCAGTTCCTTCATTTGCTGTGGTGTTATTTTCTTTGTCCATCTTTTCTTTAATTAGCTTTGGAGTGTTTTTGGTGTGGTGAGAGGTTAGCTTAGCCTGTCTTTATATATTGTGAAACACCACTTTGTATCACATTATTCCCTAAACCAAAGTTGATTCACCATTAATATACTCCAATCATGGGGATAAAGAGAAACTATTTCAATTTTTAAGTTTTGAAGTGCATTTTTTTTATGAAGTATTATTATTTAAATGGGTCTCACATTTGTTGTTTTTTGGGTTATTACTTTCTAAAATGACAGAAATCAAACCTGAAGGAATAGTTTCACCAAGTTCCAAATACTAAACACTCTTTATTTGTTGCAGTTATTTTGAAAAGACAGCAATGGTAGTGATTAATTGTATTTTTTCACTTCTTTTGTTTGAATATTTTGGGGATAATTTGATATGGTGAATTTACATGTTTAGTGCGTGTTTACTTTATTGGGCTTAAATTATATCATGTTCTAAGAAATGGTTAGTATGTTTTTGGCCTGGGTGGTCACACTTGTTGAAGATACCTCTTTTTTTGTGTGTGTGATTAATATATCATACTTAAAAATCTTCTGTTTCAAATCATATTAAGCAGATAATGACATTGCTTGCTGACACACAGAGAGCAAAACTCACTAAGAAGCTTAGTGAGGCCAACCAGCAAAACCGGTTCCTAAAAAGACAGGTGTCTGCATATATATATTTGATATCTTTTGGATTACCATTAAATTGAAATCAAAAGTGTGATTTTCTTTATGATAGCAATTATTCTTGTGTTGGCAGTTTATGCTAATTACCTACACGGTCAGAGTTGGATCACATTTTTGTATAAAAAATTGGCAAATCTTATTTGTGCTAAGCTATAGATGGATCATTGGGAAGATGTATTGGATGTCAATCATAGGCTCATGAGATGGATTTAGTCAATTCAATCTGGATGTAGCATCTTTTTAAGTATGATATTGATAGGTTGCATCGGGTCAATGCCAATAGAGTGAAAGCCGCCTTAGACATTGGCTCTAAAAGGAGGTGACAATGTTAGGAGTCCCACATTGAGTAGAATAAGAAGCTCAATGTGGTACTTAAGCTATGAGGCTCTCCCCCTTGATGGACTAGTCTTTTGGGTTGGACTCTCCTTTTATGCTTAACTCCTAACAAATGTCAATAAAACAAGATAATATTTTTCTCTGTTATTTTGCTGGTAAAAGAAATGTGCCTTTGACATTTTGGAAAATATGCCTAAGTGGAAGGAAAGGAGAATTTGAAGTTCTTTTTTGAATTTGATTACTAAAAGCTATCATCATTGACTGATATATTGTTTGCCCTAACATGGAAGTACAAATGCTGAGAGTGTGTTGGGAATATATTTGTTGTCCAATATTCTGTTTTTTTGTCCTCATCTGCATGATTTGAGTATCATTGTATTATGTTTTTGTTAAAAGTTGTTTGAGCCTTCTAATTCTCAGCCTTTTTTCTATTCACTTCTCTTTATTTTTTTGGTTTAGGGCTCGACTGTATAGGTTTTATTATTGAACTCATAAGTTATACCGACTTCTGATTATATGCTGAAGAATTTCTGGGGGGATTTATTTTCCCAGTATTTTTAGATGCCATATTCTGAAGATAGAATGTAGATGTATAAATGACAAAGGTCCTTGCACTAAGATCCTGTAGCGGCTTCTTTTTTCCTCTACAGTTGAATGTAAAGGAGGATGCATTGGTAAAATTCAAAAGTGAACTTGCTGTCATGGAACTTGAAATTCAGGTTAAAATATATAGCCACCTTCTCACTTTTTATGCTGTTTTTATACTGCCAACTTTTCTTTGTTTGATATTTGTTGACCAACAGTTTTCTACTGCATAACTGAATGAATATACCTTTCATGACTATTTCTGTATCTTGATTGCTATTGATTTGAGAATTGACTCTTGAATTTTATACGACTTTTGATGGTGGTTTATCTCTTCTATTCCCTTATTATACAGATGTTGCACCTCATGATTACTCTTCCTTCAGTGTGCTTTCTGTAGTGCTATACTCTTTTCATTGATATTGAAAACATTTATGCATGTTATTAGTTAGAAACTGTGTGGATAAACATGAAATGGGAGAATATTAAGTTAAAACTTCTACAATTTTGAACTAACAACTTAATATATAATATCAAATTTGGTGTCTGAAAATGTTAAGATACTTATTGTTGTAAATTATAAAATATTTCAACAATTAAATTAATTTTGATCATGAGTAAAAGAATGTCATCTAATCGATTAATTGAAGTTTGATTCTCTACCCAATCAATTATTGAGCTCTGCAAGCTTGCATTGTTAATTGTAGTATGTGTGAACTTGCTTTCCTTAGTGAAGTTTATTTGTTTCATCAGTTGAGTGCTGAGATATTGTTTACTTTTGGGGTAGGCTTTGGTCAGATTAGCAGAAGAAATAGCTCAATGTGGTATTCCAGAAGGTTCAAGGAAGATCAATGGAAAGTACATTCATTCTCACCTTGTTGCTAGATTAGAAGGTATAGTGGTATTTGCTCTGAATCTGATTACTCCTCATGATTATAGCCAACCCTATATGATTCACAAATCACAAGTGTACTTTCTAGTTCTGGATAACTATATGTTGATGTTTGTGTGGAATATACTAATAAAAGTTCTCAGCAATGTCTTTTCTTGCCAACTTTGCCCCATTTGTGTCCTTATCAGTGCAAATGCATTGTTTTTGCCTACATAGCTGTAAATGAACTACTGAAGGAACAAATAAAAGATGTCGATGCGGCACAATCGAAGGAGGTTTCTGTATTTTGGGTTGGCATGGCTGAGGTAAACACATTCAACACATTCAATATTAGACTTCCAAGTGTTTAGTAAGAATTTGGTTTGAAACTTTGAACTGTGGGAGCTCTGTGTTTTGCTTACATTTGTATAATGTATAGTGCTCTCAGCTTTAATATATACAACATAGCTTACTATTGCTAATATTAAGAACGTAACTGAATTAGTTACCTGAAGCAACTAACTTGAATAACTGAATATTATCTGTTTCCTCTCCCTCCCTTGCTATTCTCACAAAAAGTTCAGCTTGATCAATAAACACATACAAATTTCTTTGCCTATAATATATATTACCAAGCTATTTCAAATGTGAGATTTGATTTCTCTAGAAAATGTATCCCGCGAAATATATATGGCATCCTTGCTTGCGTAAACTGATACAAATGTCAAATAAGTACACTAATCTGTACTAATCTGATTTTCGGCACCAAGCATTGGCTTTTAATGTCTAGGATATAAAATAATTGTTTTATGAAGGCTATGCAACATTATGATATAGTGTGGTTTCAGAAATTTAATGGGTCTGCTAATGCCTAAATTGCCTGTTTGAACTTCTATTTTCCATCAGAGCGTGCAAGTTATGGGCACCTTTGATGGCTGGAGCCAAGGGGAGCACCTTTCACCTGAGTATACTGGTTCTTACACAAGGTTTTCCACTACATTGTTGCTTAGGCCAGGAAGGTACCATTTTTGTCAACTTTCCCTGAAGCTTTTGAACTGACTTTATAACATGGAGGCTTCTTCTAACCCAAAAACAAAAACTATTATGTAGGTATGAAATCAAATTCTTAGTTGATGGTGAATGGAAGCTGTCACCAGAGTTTCCCATTATTGGTGAAGGGTTAACCAAAAATAATTTGTTAGTTGTCGAGTAATGATCCTAGTAACAGATACATTAGCAGAAACTGAGTGTTATTTACTCAGTAATTTAAAATTTCTTTCTTTGGTATATATACCCACAAACACTTTTTGAGTTAAGAGTGTGCTGTTAGCACTTCTTGTACTCAAACACTTTTGACCTATAATTATATTTTTGTGATGCGTCGACAGTAACTTTATTCATAAATATTTTTAAAACCTAACTAGTTTTGGTGTGTTTGGCTTTCAGTTGGAATTTTCAATTGCAATTCAAACACATTTCATCCCTATAGTTAATGAATATGGCTTACGATGTTGACATAAGTGTACCCAGTGGCTTGGCTAACTCCTATTTTTTTTTTTTCATGAAATAGTTGTTGGATATATTTGATAAATTTTAGATTGAGATGAAAATAAAATAATATAGTTGTAAGATGAAAATAAAACTTAAAAGTAATTTAAATTTAAGTGACAATATTTTAGTTTTCACTTGTAATGAATTTACAGTTCATCATTCTAATTTTATTTTATTTTTTAATTTTCACACCAACTCTTAAGTAGATTTATTATTAAAAAAATCACATTAAACTAACACGTACCAAATGGCTAAATCAAAACTTACCGAAATTAATTTCAATCTCTAATTCAGAAAATTGTATACGAAAATGCCAATGCGTTACCATAGAATTTAATGGAAGTACATCTTATTAACTTTCTAAAGAAGTATTAGTACCTTTTCGGTCTCTCTAGCATACCAACACTTGTTCCAATGGGACCAGGCATGGACACCCTCTTCTGAACCTATTTATTCACCATCAGCGGCGTTTCGATGTTTGGCATCCTCCGCCAGCAGGTCCTTTGAAGTGCAATATTGATGCTTTCATTTTCAGCCAACAAAACATTTTGGAATGGCTCTTTGATTATGGAACCAGTTTGGACCAATGGCTTTTTGAATCCAACCGAAGCGGAAGCAAGGAGCTTAGAAAGTTGTTATTGGCACTACCACTTTTGCTATTGACACTACTCACGTGGGTGTTTTTAGTTGCATTCCCAAATTGCCCCTTGTATGAAAACACAACAAAAATGTATTTCCCGTGCATCAAAATCGTGTTTCCGTTGTATTTTTTTCGCTCTCAAACAACACAATGGAATCATGTTTCTGTTATGCAAAGGGGTGTAAAAAAATATACAACGGAATCATGCTTGCGTATTTTTTTTACACCTATTTTAATTAATTTTAATGAAAATTTACTTTTTTAAAAGTGATAAAATTAATTGTAATATAATTTACTATTTTTAATAGTAATCATTATCTTTTTTTTAGTTAAAGTTGAATTAATTAGATAAAAGTTGTCATTTATAAACGTAATTGAATTAGTTAATATATGAATTATGTTTATTAATGGTAATATTAATTTGTATCATAATTAATTAATTACAATTAAAAATGGAGGGGAAGAAAATAGTATGAGAGGAAGGAAAATGGTGGGGGTGTCATGATGGAGAAGTAAAAGAGGAAGGGAGAAGAGTCGGGGGTGTAGAAAAATTCAAAAGGATAAAATGATTATTTGCAAGCCTTGGTAGGCCAATAACAATGTCATGAAGCTTATTACATGCTCTTGCATGGATAAAGGATCAAAATTTTCATAACATTGATGTCGAGATGGAAGGAAAAGTTATAGCGGACAAATTATACAATAATTCCATTGGTAGATTTGATTTACAAGTTTTAATCAATAAATGTAAAAGATTTCTTCTTAACTTCTCAAACTTAGTGGTGAGTTATGTTCGATGATAAGCTAATCATGTTGTTCACAACTTAGTTAGGGTGTAAGATTATATGCTAGCCGTCAGATTTTCAATCAAGTTCCTCATTATGTTTCCTCTCTATTCAGTAATGTTATGTGATAATTACTTAGTGGAGTGATATTAATAAGTACTTAGTAGAGATATAATAAAATGTTGTTAGTGAAGACTTAAAAAGTATTTAATAGTATTCATGTGGCGCTTTATATTTATAACTGTCATAGTAGTCTAAGGATTATTTTTCAATCTATAAATATTTATGAATGTACTCTGGAAAGTAAGTCAGAAAAGAAACCAAAACAAAAAATCAATCAGCTCCAAATACTCTTCCTCTTCTACATTTTCTGGATAATTTTCAGTAGCTATAATCATCATAAAAACTTACTTTCTTGAGTGTTAGCTATACCTAAATCACCTTTGGAATATCACCAACACTCGCTTATCATGAATGGAATTCCTTAAGTGTCTTCCTTAAAAAAAAGAAGTATTGGTAGTTGTGACAAATTTAATAATAAGCAAAAAATTGAAATAAAATCTTAAACAAAGGGAGTTTTTTTCTCTCTCTTTTTTTCGACTGTGTTTTGGTGAGACAAAAGTGCAAGAAGCCCAAAATAAAACTAACGTCTAGACATATGGCTCATGATTTTCGCCATCCGTGTTTGATCTTTCCATCCCCCAATTTTCTTTATTTCATTTTACCAAAATATATTTGACGAAAACAAGTTTTTGTTGTATATGACTACATAATAGAAACCTTTTTCCGTTGAATATTTGGTTCACATACAGGCACGGGGAGACCTCTTAGCAATAGCCAATAGTTGGAAAATGCCCATATATAGCCAATGGTAAAAAAATGCTCATATAACCATGCTTGTCAAACATATCCCTCAAGCAATAAGTAGCTATAGCCAGGTGCACCATCACAAACAACACTGGGTAGGAACATAGGGTCCCAACTATAAGTAGATGTAGGAGAGATGATATATCACTTAGAGTGACGAACATATCCCATATCTCATACTAGAAGGTGAAAGAAGTTGGTGTCCTTGTGTCACCACTCGACAAAAATCAAACAAGATATCGTTTGTTCGTTGTGTGGTGTCGTGCATGTGTAAAATCTCCACATATCCCCTCACCTACTCGTCTTGAGGCAAGTGTAAAATCTTGCTTCCATGACTGACCAACTTTAGCTCATTGCACACAATTGTGAGGCAATATGATTTGCATAGGACCTCAACACAAAATGATCCTCAAGACCTCTTAGATAATGAAGCCAATAGCCATGGCTCAAGAATAGGTACTCAAAGGCTCAGGAGAAGGCACAACCCTTGTGGTGTGTCAACAAACACTACCCTTTATAACTTCTATTGTTGCGCTTTGTGAGCTGAAGTAGGGGTGTTGCTCACTTAATTCTCGATGTACCACCCTTACATGCATCTATCCTAAAATTAACCCTGCCTCCATGTCTAATATACTGTGTATGTACCGCCATATTATACATGCACTAGTGAAAATGAATAAAAAGTTTAATAAAATAAATTTAAGTTTTATAAAACATAAATATGTTTGCATCATGTATTCAACAAAAATAAATGAACAATAAGAAAGACAAAGGAGGGCTGGAGAACTCACATGTAAGAATAAAGAGGAAGATGACAATAAAGAAGAAAGGGTATGAACAAGATTGAAGAGATCGAAGAAAGGGGTTTAAGGGGTGTGAATGGGAGAAAAGAGAAGGGGGTTGAGAGGTAAGGGGGATACTGAAAGAGAGGAGAGAGAGGTGTGAAGGGGCATGGGTAGTCTAGGAAATTCAATAAAAATGGGGGTGTGAAGATAAAAAAAAGTGTGAATATCAAGACCTAAGACATCTCTCTACAAAAAGAGGAGTGGTTATCTAACCTAAAAGGGCCGTGTCCAGACATTTTGGGATCTAAGGCGAAAATGTTAAAGAGGTCTTTTTTTTACAAGAATTTTAAAAAGACTTAATATATTATATAAAATATCAATTTTTATATTAATCTTTTAGTTTTTTTAATTGCAAAATCATTTATCAAAGTTTTATAATCAAGCAATTCTAACACTTCACTTTCAATACATAAAATAACTAACTCATTCAATCTATCTTGTAACATTGTTGATTTTAGATATGATTTAAGCAATTTTAATTTCAAGGGCATCACATTGAGATTCAATTAGCTTTTCAACTTTTCATTTTTTCTTCAATTTTTCATAACCAGATTCATACTTTCTATTTGACATTTTCTTTTGTAAATAATCAAAATAAAAAAATTAACTAAATATTAAAGAAATCTAAATAAACTAAACTCTAAAATAAATATAGAAAATGATGATCGATGAACAGAATGATATAACCTGGAATTGGAAACAGATAGAGATTTTGTTGTTTAGATGTTGTGTCAGGCGCAAAGGTGTTACGTGATACATGTTGTATTGTTGCGTACCTAGAGTCATGCCCGTGAAATGAATCGTTCCACCAATCCACCGGGATGGAGATGAAAGGCTTCATATGCGGGACGTCGGGATGTATGTTGTTTATAAGCGTTCAGAATCCAGACGATGTCAAATCTAGAGAGGTTGAGCCGCGGAAACAAAGTTTGATTAATAGACAATATGTTTCATTCAAGGGAAGGAGAAGAATAGATTTTTTTTTTATGAACAGAAGATGAGAAGATGAAAAAACGTGAAGAATGGAGTATGGAGAGTGAGATACATTAGTTAGGGAATTGGGATGAGTTAAAGGAAAGTTAATAGGAATTTATTTTTTTGGGATAAATAAAATACTTTAAATGACATTAATTGTGATATTGGTTAATTTTTAAAAAGATGATATTGATTGACTAATTTTTAGGGAAGAGAGATTCTAAATTATTTTATTTTGATCAGTTAAAATTTGTTAATAGTTAGTAATAAAAAAATTTTAGGGGCCTAAAAAATTTTTTTTGGGGCCTTAAATTGATGCCTAATTTACTTTACATCTTGCATGCCCAAGCCTAAAAGGAGCATGAGTAAAAGAAGGAAAAACTTCAAAAATACTCCAACATGATATCATATTGGTGTTGCAAAAGAGTCCACCATAAAATTAGTTTTTTTTTTCCCTCTCTCTATATAGGAATTTGTTAATTAAACACTTGTTTTTTTAGTACGTATACATTAGTAAACCCCACAAGTATTTGCTAACATACACACATACACACTCTAATTTTATATAGTATGAGTGTGTTAGTAAATGATACCATTATGTATTTTGATTAGCTAAGAAATTATCTCTCAACTATCTTAACTATCATTCTTTTATTTTTATTTGTTTCAATATATTATCTTTTATTTTATCTCTAACTTTAATTTTAATATTTTTTAAAATGAATTATGAATAGTTAAAAATAAATTTTATGTCACACTTTAAATTATTTATTGTAAATTTAAAGTACAGTTTATGAATTCAAAACATATTTATTTCTTATAATTTTTAATTACAATATAATATATATTCAAAAACATTTATTATAAATTTTAATTATATACAATAAATATTTATTCAGTACAAAATACTATTTATTTTATATAATAACTTCATAATGCAGTAGTTTATGTTTCTGCATAATGATTCAGTAAAAAAATGTATCTGCATGATGATTACTGTTGACTGATTAAAAAAATAACAATTATTGTCAACAAATATTATACTCCGTATTATTGATAACCCATAAGTGAGCCATAATCATCCACCTGTCTAATTATTGACCAATAAAATATGAACGATACTTTATTAGCCGTTGAGAATAAAGATATTTTAACTACCACATAAAATATATAATTTTTTCTTCAATTAAATTTAAAATGATTTTGACCTTTATTTTTGTTTATCAAAAGGTAATTTTCAATAAAAAAAAAATATGTTTAAAAGCTTATAATAACTTATTTCTATATTTTAAATTACAGTAAGTATATAACTTGGAAAGTGTGATTCTATCATTTTCTCAATTAAATTTTTTAAATATTCTTCCTTTTCTCTGTTTTCGATATATACTTTTCATACTACCTTCATAATTATCTAAAAAATTCTCTCATAATCATCCCAAATTCCCTTTTTTTAAACTTTTTATGTACACTTGTTTTTCTTAATATTTTTCTCTTGTAATATACAATTTTTTAATCTTTATATTTAATTGAATTTCAATTATTTAAAAATAAATTATTGATGATTAAAAACAATCTTATATTAAAAATTAAATTATTCATTATAAATCTAAAACATGATTTATGTATTAAAATTATTTATTTATTATAAACTTTAATTATATAAAGAAGATATTTATCTTCTGAAATACACAGAATAAAATACTAATTACTTAAAAAATTATATCTAGAATAAGAAGCATAAATAAATAAATGAAAGCATCATAGATTTAGCATAGTGGCATAGCCTGCACGCAGGCATTATAAATGTATTTAATAGGTATTATTTATTCCCATCATCTCATTGCAAAGGTTTTGTTCTTGCTGCATGAATAAATATTTAAGATTACGTAAACCTCACCTCCACACCTACTAAAAAAGCATATCGTACGGTTAATGCTCAATTTCTCAATCTCGTTTGGAAAAAAAAGTGTACGACTATACGCCAACGCAAGGGAGAGTGATCTGAGTGAGACACAATATGGAATATTTAGGAGCTAGATTTAGGAGCAAGATGCTAACTTTGACAAATTAGTTTATGAATGAATGAAAACAAAGAATAAACAAAGCTTTCTCCAAGACCTTACCTGCCCCATCCATCCATTCCTTCACTGCACGATGCAAACTTGCCTGCTCCATGCAACCCCTCAAAAAGAATTTCGCACCAAATGGATATTCTACCCTTACTCATCAATTTTCTGTTTAACTTTTTTGTCCAAAATTATGTTCATCCATTAAATAAATAAAGCTAATGAGATTGACACAATGGTTAAAAATTTAATACGAACCCGCATTTTTTGTTATGGATGCGGGTTTGAATTCTTCTTATGTAAGCTTGATATACAACACCTTCTTAATTTGAAAGATATTGACACTAAGGGATTAATTGAATAGTTACAACCTGAGTTAAAATAATTGATTAAGTATTCAATACATACTCTTATTTTTCATGGATATGGGCCGAATCCTCCTAATGGCCGCTTGGTGGGCGACAACTATCTCTAGGATATCATTTGGTACTTAAGCACAAGTTAAGTAAATGCAACTAGATGGAAATACTGCTTAATAGTATTGGTTTTTTTTCTAATTAATCTTTGAATAAACTTTATCTTTTGTTTCAAACAAGCACTTTAAACTTTAATTTCATACTATTTTTTTTACAAATCAATTTCACATTCTAATTATTTTAATTTCCTTCTAATTTAAACTTTGATTATTTTAATTATTCTTAAACTTTATCTATTTTTATATAAATAACTCTTTTTTTTATCAAGTTGGAGTTACAAATCTCAGCAGTTTATTTATCTTAGATGTCAGTTATTCATTAAATTTTTTTTACATCCATTTTTTAATATGTTAAAATATAATAAAAATATGAATTTAAAAAATAATCATAGAAATTGAGAATGAACCTAACTCAGTCTTTAAAACTGGGCTCATAGATTATGAATTTTCCTCCTCTACAATTACACTATTAAGGTTTTATCTATCTCTATACACCTTTCACCCTTAGTCCTATTAGGTTTGGGATATGAATAATAATATAATAGATAGTCCAATAACAAATTTAGGATAGATTCATATAGCATTTTAATATTTGGATTTAAGTCTAACTCAATTAAAAAACTAAGAAAAGATATACTTCTATTTATATTTCTTGTTTTTGTTTACAGTTTTTACTTTTTAATTATAAAATTGTCACCTTGTTTCTTGTTTTTAATATGTTTCATGTTCTCAATGATTTGTACAAGAAACATAGAGAACATAAAAAAGTTGTTTTAAGTGTTTTCTATACAAATATTTGAAAAAGTAAATTGAAAATAAGATGACAAATATGTATTTAAAGTGTAAGAAAAAATGAAAACAAGAAATAAAAGTCAAATCAGTGTTAAATGTTCATGATGAGAAATCGGTATCCCACCAGCCAATTTCTCACTTTCATTTTGTTTTTGTTAAACTAGTTTTTTTTTTCCTCAAATTTATTTTTAACATTCAATTTGATTTTTTGTTTTTTTTAATTTGGTCCTCTAATTTTTAAAATTGGTTTAATTTAATCCTTTAGTTTTTTTCTTGGGTTCAATTTGATCCACTAATTTTTAAAATTAGTTCAATTTAATCTCGTTGTCTAAATTAATTTGAGTGATCATGCCGTATAAATTTGGTCCTATCATCTAAATGTGCATTGTGACAATTTGACACTGTGACTAAGTGATTTTAAATAGTTATAAAATGTGATTTCTTAACGTTGTTGGTCCAATTTAGATGACAGAATCCAATTGAATTGATTTTAAAAATTAAAGAATTAAATTAAATTTAAAAATAATTAGAGAACCAAATAGGATCTAAGAAAAATTAAAGGACTAATAAATTAATTTAACATATTTTTTTTCAATCCGTGAGAAATCGGTTACCCACCATAAACGGATTTTTCAATGGGGTTTTCTATTTTTTATTTTTTAAAATTTTGATTTTTTTAAAAAAATTCAATTAAATTATTTACTGTTATTTTTATTAAAATTGGTTACCCAAAAAGTGTTTTTTAAAGTTTTTAGCAAGATTTTGTAGATTTTTTTTTATCGGTCCAAATCCTCAAAGTTGTACGGTTGGATTCATCAGGATGAAAAGTATAAAAATACACCATTGTTTGAACCAAAACATTTTATATGCATAAGCAAAAAACTGCAAAACTTACCCTATCAATTTTTTTAAGAAAACTTCAAATTTCTATTTGTCATTTATTAACATTTGATTTTAAAAAAATATATTATTTTGATAAAAAATATTAAAACCAATATTAACAAAAACAAAATAATCCAAAATAAAAAAATGAGAAATCGCTTTCTAGGTAACCGGCCAATTTCTCACGGGTTAAAAAATGATAATGAGAAATCGGTCCATGAACAGTGATTTGGTATAGATAGATAAATAATGTCGGAGTTGATATATTTGGGTTGTTTTTTTAAAAAATAAAATAATGGAAGCTAAAAGTCCTAAAATGACGCTTTAAAACTTGTTTTTTACCCCACAATTATTACGGGATGAAAGAAGTAAGAAATTTTTTTTTTACTAAAACATATTAAATGCACATTTCCTAATATAATTTAAGACTATTTAATAGAGTGAAAAGTAAAAAAGAAAAAAAAAGAAATGAAGTGTGTCTCTATATTAACGAACGATCTAAAATAAGCTAGTTAGAATATTTTTTTTTAAATTAATTAAACGAGCCAAAATTAATATAGCTGACGAAAGAAATGAATATATATAAGCAGAAGCATTGAGTGCAGACTCATTCATATTTCATACACATATACAGCTTAATCTCAATGTTTAGGGTGGTTTCTTAAACGTGTTCTTTTTGTTCTGACTTGTGGTTAATGTATTCTTCTTCTTCAAACCTCTTAATTATTATTAATGTGCCTTGAATGTTGGGTTTGAGTATATCTCTTTCTCTTCCTTTGATGCTCTTCCCCACTACTCCATCGCGTGGCACCACCCTTCACGCGCCTCCTCCCTCTTCCTCCAAAACCGCTTGGTACTATCGTTGCCTCGGCCTCGACCCTTGAAAAAACTCATTGCCCAATTCGTTTCACCCACAAAGCTGTAATCTTCGGGGCTTTGTTTCATCTGGATCGGTGACGAATTTAAAGTAAGATCAAGGCCACAACATGATGAAGAAGAGTGGTTTTGAGAAGATGGTGTCGCAGAAGAACAAGAACAAGGGAGGCTATGATGATCATCAGAAACCGAGGAATAACAGGTTTTTGGTAAACATCAATATCATGGGGAGTGCGGGGCCTATAAGGTTCGTGGTGAATGAGAAAGAACTTGTTTCTGGGGTCATTGATACTGCTCTCAAATCCTATGCTGGCGAAGGGAGGCTTCCTGTTCTTGGATTTGATGCCACCAATTTCCTTCTTTACTGCGCAAATGCTGGCTTTGATGGTATGCTTCTCTACCCTTTTGAAATTGCACAAAACTTGATTCAGTTTAAGTGTTTTTGGTATCATATGCTAATCAAAATAGTACTCCTAAGAGTTATAAAATTAACTTTACGATAAAGAAAGAAGGAAGAACAAGAGAGGTTGTGGATTTGAAACCCTAACTAAAAAAACTAACAAATTAATAAATAATATTTATTGATAAAAAAATTATACTCTTAAATATATGTTCAACTTTATTGTAAAACATTTATTAAGTATATCATCATAACAAAATCTATTTATTATTGAAAAATAACATTAACCTAAGAAATTGTATCTAAGTTTTGTGCTTTAGAAAATGAGAAAACTTAAATGCAGTTTTATATGTATTATGGGTGCTGTTCTACGACCAGGTGAGTTTCTCCATGATAAACTATATAATAAATGATTTCATGGAAGGTGACATAGGTTTTCGAGACAAAACTTGCATTCTAAATGAAAAATAATACCGAAAACACCTATACAATTTTGTCCTTTTGAAAATTGCTATTCCCTTTTGGTTTGGTGCTCCAACTTGCACTTGTTTTTGTTTGTTATTTTGGTCTCTCTGCATGTTGGATCCAAAAGGCCATTTCTGATGATGTCAGTGTATCATTTTCGTTGGGTTCTATTTCTTCCTATGATGTTTTCATGCCCCTCCTCAAGTTGTGGTTTATTTTTTTATCTCAGGCGATTGTTTCATAATTTAATTAAAATACAGCATAAATGCATTTTATATAACCATTCAATGAATTTTCATATTCTTAATAGAAAATGACTGTCTTTTGTAAAAAAAAAATACTATTAAATTCATACATATATAAATTGAGCATTCTTGGACCAAGTACTATATTGAACTGTGGACATAACACGTGTCACATGCTCTGTATTAATTGATATATAGAACAGTACAACATATTATAAAGTTTGGTTCCCAGTGATTATTATAATTTATAAACTAATTAAAGGGTTGTTTCTGTTTGGTGACTTATTTGATAGCTCTGAGTCCATTGGAACCGATAGGATCTTTGGGGTCGAGGAATTTTGTGCTGTGCAAAAAGCAGGTGCAGTCATCAAAGGCAGCACCCCAATCTGAGTTGGTGTCTCAAAAGAGCAATGGTGGATGGAAGGCATGGTTAAATAAGTCATTTAGTTTAAAAATCCTATCCCATTGATATTTATAACGTTATTCCATGTGAAAGCGTTATAAATATTATAATTAAGTTCAGTTTGTATTCTGCATTGTGCTTTAGTACACTATGCTAGTAGTTCATATATATGTTTTGTTGTACCCAATCTCCCGGAGACAACTTAGCATTGAATAATTTATGTTATTCGCTTCTTCATGTTCGAACATGCAAAAGATATGATGCTCGTTCTTTAGAAGTTTATATCATGGGTTACTTTTACATTCAACATGTGCTGATATTGACTTTGAATTCCAACGTACGTGTTTAATTAACTGGTTCTAGATTTCTAGAAAAGCATATATATGAAAGGTGGAATAAGTAATTGAAGGTTGGTCGTTTAAAGAAAGGTTGGGAATTAAAGAATTATCTTTGATAATGTTTCTTTTTCTTTTTCTGGATGGTAAGAAAAGAAAGTAGTAAGAGAAGAATATATATATATATATATATTAGTATTTTAACTTTTAAGTGAATAGTAATATTTGTTCATTACCATATAGGACTAAAAAGAATCCTCCCTTAATAGGTTTGACCAATTGAGGTTCGGGAGCAAGATTGTGTTTAAGCAAATTAAAATACTTCTAAATCTATTTCCACGGAACCATAGGCATGGCTTATGTGATTTGATTTATTTGCAAATTTTACACGTGACTGATTAGCGCAGAAAATTGAAGCTTGAGATTAGAATTTGACCTATTAATTAACTCTAAATTTTACACGTATGACTTTTTATCTTTATGGAAAAAAATCCATGTACACTCAAATTTTTTAGTGTGTTAAGAAAGACATATAGAAGAAAAAAAAAGTGATAAATGTAATAGATGATACCGTTAAAAAGTTATAAAAATAAAATAAAATAAAAATAAGATAGATGAGAAAATAAATATTCAAATAAAATATTCTCTTTTGTCACTTTATAAAAATTCCGAATATTTTAGTAATTTGACTATTTTTATTAAATAGGTGATTTCGTAAAATTATATATTAAACTAGACACATGTTACAGTGGTCAAATATGAGAATTTATATATGGTGCACAAACATTTTTAACTCTTGGATTAATCATTGGTACGTACATCATGGTATATTGGACTTCCCACACCGTATCATTCCTCATCTAGCTCTCTTCCTTGTGAACCTCAACATTGTCTTGCATGTCATTGTTGGAGGCGATTTGCAACAACTCCTCCATTGTTACCGGCAACCAGTCACCACCCACCACCCACCACCGTTGCTCCCCTTCAATCACCACCCACTATTGCCATAGGCACCACTGTCACCCAGCAAACCTCCTCTATTCCTTCTCCTTTTTTCCCAAAATCCCTTCTCCATTTCAGCGAATAAGAAATCTAAACATAATATCAAGAAATTAAGATCTAGATTAACGCACAACACAATTAAAACCAAGATCTGAAACACAAGCTCAACACAAAAATATCCAAATCATGAAACCGAATATGAAAAAAAATGACACAACATGACAAAAACCCATATATGAATTAGCATACAACAACCAAACACCATTTTGAACAAAAAAAATACTCCAAACACTCATATCTAAATCACACTTTTTAAAAATTGAAATGCTCCAAGCGAGTGTCGCAGTGAAAATCTTGTTAGTGATATACACAAGTGCGATCGAAGTGAACCCAAGAGGAGTTGAATAGCAAAACAGGGAGGGAGTGAGCACACTGAAACTCAGTGCGGTAGCGCTTGCAAAGGGGAGGCGGAAAAGGCGATGAGATCAACTTGATGCTTTGTACGAAATGGCTCAATGCAAAACCCTTAAATTGGTGTTGATTGTGTTCTTTGGATTGATGAACATGATCTCAACTTCACAGATGATGGAACTAAGGAAAGCGTTGGAGTGGTGAGGGGAGAGTTTTGTTTGGGTTGTTAAGTCGCCGATTGGGTTTGACATAAACTCGAAGTTCAGAGAAAAAGAGTGGTTGCCATAAAGGTTTCTAGGAGAGGGTGAAGGGGTCAGGGAAAGGTTGTTGTGGTAGGCGTCGATGAGGGTGGAGGGAGGTGGCAAGAGGAGGGAGGAGCGGGGAGAAGGACGAGGGAGATGGGACGACAAAAGGGGGTTGGAAGGAGGGGGATAGGAGAATATGGAAGAGGGTCGAGGAATGAGAGAATGATGACAAGGTATATGGTGCGAGAGATGCATCATAGTGATTTTTGAGTAAGATTAATCCAAGGGTTAAAAAAATTGCCCATCATACATAAATTCTCATATTTGATCACCACAACATGTGCCACCAAACTAGTGTAGTTTGAAAATTATTCAAGTGGGTGATTTTCACTTTTAACATCGATTGTAATTATAATAGATGTAGAAAAGTGACTTTTTTATTGGTTGTAGTTATAACGTATGCAAAAAAGTTACTTTTTACATCAGTTGTGATTATAACCAATGTGACTTTTCTACATCGATTATAACTACAACTGATGTCAAAAGTCAAAATCATTCATCTCAAGCAACTAATTTTCAAACTACACTAGTTTGGCATATAGTTTTATGAAACCACCTTGTTCAATAAAAAAAAATCAATAATTTCTTCCATCCCTCACCAACACAAGAATAATAGTTCTTCTATCGAACCACACAACTTCAAAATAGGTCGATTTCCCTCGGGTCACCTTAGATCAATTGTTTTTTTTTATAAAATTAAAACTATAACTTTATTTATATGAAAAAATAATTGAATTACAAAATAAATTATCTAAGAATTTTTCAACTTTTAGAACATCATAAAATTATCAATTTTTTATTTAGGATTAAAATATATACAATCCCCCCTCCACCCAAAATAAAGCAACACATATTTTCTCCCACTTTTTTTTCTTGCAATTTGTGAATAAATAACATTTTCCCCTCAAAGTTGACTTGATCATGATAAATTAGCTATTTATCCACTTTTTTCGCTATATCTCTCCATTGAATTTTTTGTACATAATTATCTATTTATTTCTAAAAATTGCACTCCTCCTAAGAGATAAAATGCGTAATACTTTAGTTCATTTGGCTTTTAAGATTTTTGCCTAATAGAAATGTTCTTCCTCACATACAATATGATTTGGTCTTTAGGCTTTGATGGGCCCATTTGAGATGGGGAGATACCATGAGCCTCCTAATCCTACTAGAGAGAGTTGGGCCTAGTGATGTTTTGGAGCATGAGAGGATCCACAACAACTCAACAAGATTGTCCAAAATCCATCAAGTACAAATAAAAATGAAGTAGAGTTTGACCTAAAAAAGAAAATCATAAAGAGTAGAAGAATATTCATATCTAAGAAAGGTTGCATAAATCAATGGCTCTTAGATATATCTTTTGTTTTACAAGTATAAAATTTTCAATCACTATGAATTCTTTAGTGGTATAGAGCTTCTCTCTATAACTACAATTTGTTTGTTAACAAGCATGGAGGCATGTGGAAACTTACAAGCTTAATAATATATGTATGTTTTTCTTTAGTGGTATAGAGCTTCTCTCTATAACTTATGTGCACGGTGTCAAGACAATAGAGGTGTTCCCTATCAATAAGTTAGTAGTTGGGCCAAAAGTCTCATTAGCTAAGCCCAATTGTCAACAATTGGAAGGAGGGAGGGGAAGCTATTTCTCTTAGGGCATAAAATAAGGAGGGGATTGCGGTTGAAGAGGAGGGGTCATATATCAGAAAACCAAAAAAAAGGGAGACAAAAGCCAAAAATACAATTGGAAGGGAAAGAGAACAAGTATAGTGTCAAGGCATTGCAACATTGGGAGAAGGTGTTTGGGTAACAAGAAAAAGAATATAAAAGAGGAAGGGCAAAAGTTATGGAAAAATTTGTCTCTTTTATGGAAAAATGTGGAACAAAAAGAGGTGAAAAAACTTTATCTGAGGAAAGAGACTCAGAGACACTAAAATTAAGTATTTTAAGGCAGAGGGGAGTAGGCAGAATCATAATTGCAAAAGACAAGCTAGAAGAGAAAATTCAGAAACATAACAACTTAAATATAGAAAGTCTACTTGGTTACATGATGAAGATCAAGAAGCTAAGAGAATTATTAAAAGAGGCCAAATAGCTGGAGTATTATTTGGAGATGATAAGAACGATGTTGTTCACACGTTCAAAGAAATAGAGGAAAGGGACTGGAAGGAAATCCAAAGGATTAAGGTGAGGTGGAAGTAAGGGATGCTACTGTTTTATTATGAAGATATTGACCTTAAACATCAAAGGCTTAGAGGGAAGGATTAAGTGGAAGGAGGTGAGGAAGTTAATCGAAGAAGAAAAACATGATTTTGTATGCCTACAAGAAACAAAGAAGTAGGAAGCATAAGAGAAGTTGTGTTCAATACTATGGGGGGATCATCAAGTGGAATGGAGGGCATAGCCAAGAAGGAATATAGGCGGTGAATTACTATGTTCATGAGGGCAAAACCAATTCATATTGAGAGATGTATTTTCAAGGATGGCTATCTTGGGATAAAAGGTTGCAAAAAAGGTGAGTCTTCTCCTATGATAATTCTTAACATTTATTCACTATGTGCTCTATCTGATAAAAGAATATTATGGGAGAGATGAAAGGGGTTAAGGTCAACTATAGGGATAGGGTTGTGGTGCTTAATACAAAATTTTAATGTTGTCCATGAATGGGAAGAGACAAGAGGAGTAAAGGGTGTATTGATTTCTGATTCAATTAAAATGATGGAATTTAATAGGTTCATTGATGATGTGAACCTATTAGATATTCCTTTATCAAGCAAGCGCTTCACTTGGTTCAACTCCTCAGGAAATGTGCTTAGCAGAATTGATAAATGTCTCGTGAATTTAGAATGGTTGACTTTAAGGCCCCATTCAACTCAATATGTGTTAAATAGGTCTTTTCATATCACTATTCACTAATAATGAAGGATGCCAATTTTGATTTGGGCTCAAAACCCCTTTGGTTACTCAATTGTTGGTTTTTCTATGCATCTCTTCTACCTTTTGTTCATAAATCTCTCTTTAAGATTAAGGTGGATGATCGGACGACTTTTGCTTTCAAAGAAAAGCTAAAAAGATTAAAGGGGAACTTGACAAGATGGAATGTAAAAGTGTTTGGGGATGTAAGGATATTGGGGACCTGGACAAAAAGGAAGAGATAGGTCTACTTTGAAAGCAATAAATACAAGAGAAGAAAAATCTTCTTAATAAGGTTTGGGTTCTTTCTAGGAGACATGAATCATTATTGTATTAAAAGTAAAAAATAAGGTAGCTGAAAGAGGGAGATGAGAATACAAATTTTTCCATAACATAGTTAATTGGAAAAGAAGATCAAATGAACTGAATGAAGTATATGCAGATGGGTCATGGGTTAAAGAACCATGCAGAGTCAAAGAGGAAGTGAGGAGATTCTTTGAGTTAAAGTACAAGGACACTATAATCTCATTACATGGGGTTCCTTTTGGGACTATTGATCAAAGTGACAACTCCATGTTAGTGGTGTTGGACAAGCGACCTCAGAAATATTAAGAAGGGGGGGTTGAATTAAGATTTCGTTGACTATTCTTAATTAAAAATTTCCCTTTCTTTATTATTCCCTAGATTCAATTATTTCTTTGTTAACAAGTTACTGAAATAATAAATGAAGGAAAGTATCTTAAAGAAATATAAACACAACAGAAAGTTAAAGAGATTAAAGAAAGAGAGAATGCAAAACCGAATTTATACTGGTTCGGCCACATCCCGTGCCTACGTCCAGTCCCCAAGCAACCCGCTTGAGATTTCCACTATCCTTGTAAAATCCTTTACAAGCAATGAACCACAAAGGACTTCTATCCTTTGTGTTCAGTGATTACAACCAAGAAGTGATTCCCACTTCTTGCAATGAACCCCAAGAAACATTGGTCCTTTGTGTCCAGTGATAACAACCAAGAAGTTATACCCACTTCTTGCAATGAACCCAAAAGACGTTAGTCTTTTGTGTCCAGTGATCAACCAAGAAGCAAATCCTGCTTCTTGCAATGAACCCAAGGAACGTTGGTCCCTTGTGTTCAATGTGTGCAACCAATAAGACCTTCTCTTAAAAACAATCACCAAGAGTAGGTCTTTTGAAATTTTTTTTTGTAAGAATGGAGGAGAGGAAGAAAATAGAATAACACAAGTTTTTGCCCAATGAACTTTTCTTGACAAAGCAAGTATTGAACAAAAACTCTTAGAAAGATATTGAGAATGATCTAATGAATGTATATGAAATTCGTGCCATGGTCACATATTTATAGTCATTTGATGGCTCTTGAAGAAACCATGTTTAAAGTTGTGACTCTTGACAATTTCTTCAAAACTAGTCACTTTAAAAGTTGTGACTCTCTTCAAAACTAGTCACTTTAAAAGTTGTGACTCTCTTCAAAACTAATCACTTTAAAAGTTGTGACTCTTGAAAAATTCTTCAAAAATCAGTCACTTTAAAAATTGTGACTCTTGGCAATTTATTTTTCAAAATCAGTCACTAGTAATCAATTATCATTATAGTGTAATCGATTACACATCAACAGTTGTGACTTTTCATGTTTAGATTTGAAAACCAACGTTTAGAAACACTGGTAATCGATTACAAATGTTGTGTAATTGATTAAACAAGTTTGAAAATGTTTTATCACAAGTTGTGACTCTTGAAATTTGAAATTCAACGTTCAAAAACATTGGTAATCTATTACATGCCCATAGTAATCGATTACTACTTTGTAAAACAGTTATAAAACTGTTTTGGGCTTCTGGTAATCAATTACGGCCTTATGGTAATCGATTACCAGAGAGTAAAAACTCTAATAAAAGATTTTTCTTTGAAAAAAAATTTTTATACTTATCTTGATGTTTTTCTTGAGGTTCTTGCATATCTTGAGTTTTCTCTTGAATCTTGTTTGAACAATCTTTGGCATCATCAAAATAATCTTGGAAGCTTTGCTTCTACAAGTGGCGCAATTCTCAGAGGAGAAGGTGAAACAGGTGATATGGGAATGTGATGGCAACAAATGTCTAGGTCCTAATGGGTTTAATTTTCATTTCATTAAAGCTTGTTAGGATTTGTTGAAGGAAGATATCATGAAAGTGATGATGGAGTTTCATAAAAATGGTGTTATACCCAAGGGATCAAATGCAACCTTCTTGGCACTCAGACACAAGGTTGATAACCCTATTGGGTTAAATGATTTTGGACCCATATCTCTAGTGGGTTATTTGTATAAGATTATTGCCAAAGTCTTAGAAATGTGTTGCACAACGTTATACATGAGTCCCAATCAACTTTCCTTGGTGGGAGGAATATCCTAGATGGTGTGGTTATAGCAAATGAAGTCATTCATGAGGCTAAGATGAAGAAGTATTCTAATGGCGGATTTTTAAAAGGCCTGTGATTTAGTTAGGTGGACTTTCTTGTACTACATGTTATACAAATGCAGCTTTTGTCCTAAATGGATAGTGTGGGTGAGAGGATGTGTTTAATCCTTTACTATGTCGGTCCTAGTGAATGGGAGTCCAACTATGGAGTTTAAAAACGAGAGGGGCTGAGACAAGACAATCCTCTCACACCATTCTTGTTCTTTTTACTGGCGAAGGGTCTTGGTGGCCTAGTATTAAATGTGGAGGCTAAGGGGATATTGTTAGGTTATAAGGTGGGTAGGAGGGTGTGAATGTTGCTTCATTATAATTTGCGGATGATGTATTATTTTTTTGGAGAGGCTAATATGAAAATTGTTTTCACTTGGAAAGCAATCCTGAGATGCTTCGAGTTGTTTTAAGGGCTTAAGGTGAATTTTCATAAAAGCAAAATTGGCAAGTGTCATGGTTTTGGAGGAGAGACTGCAAATGTTTGCATGTATTTTGAATTCACAATTGATGGAAATACCCTATGTGTATTTAGGGATTTCGGTGGGAGAAAACTTCAAAAGAAAGTTGACATGGAAACTAGTGTTGGATAAAATCAAGCTTTCATGATGGAAACATCATCTGTTATCCTTTGGTGGTCAGAATAGTTTGATAAAATCTGTGTTATCATCTATTCTTATGTTTTTTTCTTTCACTCCATAAAGCACCAAAAGAGGTTATTGAGGATATTGTGAAGTTACAAAGGAGGTTCCTGTGGGGTGCAATGGCAGATGAAAAGAGAATGTGTTGGATTAGTTGGCAGCAAGTATGTTATCGAAGGAGTGTGGGGGTTTGGGGATCATGGATCTAGAAAGTTTTAACAACACTTTGGTGGCCAAGTGGGTGTGGAGACTTGTTAATGAATAAGAGTCTTATGGGTCAGAATTGAAAAAGTAGAAAGGGACGGGGAGAGGATCTATTGAGGAATCCATCAACTTCAACATGCTGGAAACAAGTTCATGAAGTTTGTTCTAATGGTCATCAACAAGAGTGGTTTTGGAAGTATCTAAAGCAAAAGGTGGGTGAAGGTGGCAATACTCTTTTTTGGAAGGACCTTTGGTTGGGTCACGAGGTACTAGGGCACAAATTCAATAGATTATTTGTTGTTTCAACACAGTCTGATTGATATACAAAAGATGTGGGGAGGTGGGTGGGATCAGTGTGGTCATGGGAATTACAGTGGAGAAGAAATCTTTTTGTGTGGGAGGAGCAAATGAAAAGTGATCTTATCAAATCTCTTGACACTGTGACTTTATATAGAGATGTGATTGACACCTAGTGTTGGGAGGGAAACATGAGTTATACGGTCAAAAGGGCATATGAATTGTTACATGGGATAACAGATTCCCAATCTTCTGATTTCTTCAAACAACTTTGGGAACTCAAAGCACCATCAAAAGTCAAGGCTTTAGTGTGGAGGATAACTCTTTCTAGAATCCCAACTAGGGCCGACCTGAAACGTAGGGGGATCTTGGGTCTGAGTGATGTTACAATCTGTCCTCTCTGTAATGAGGGGGAGGAAAATATTTCTCATCTTTTTTTGTGCGTGCAGGGTTGCAGCTTTCATTTGGTATCAGTGTGCAAAATGGTGTGGCATCCAAACTATGATTCACTCAAAGGTGGAGGAGTCCTTCTGGAAATTCTCAGGGTGGGTTCAACGGAAAAAAATGTTGTATATTACACAGATAAATCCTTAAGGAGAATATAATTTTATTCGTCTCAGGTTTATTTTGTTTGTGATTATTTATAATTGTAAATCGTAGTTTCTGAATAATCGATTTGTGGTTTGTCATTGATCGTGATAATGGATCCTAAGGACAACAAGAACCACGTGCTGTGGACAAATGTTTGGCTAGCAGCTATTAGGACAATTTGGGATCAGAGGAACAATCTGGTGTTTAATGGGGGACAAATATTGTGTAAGATGGAACTGGTGGAGCTGATTAAGTTTCGAGCGTGGCAGTGGAATAAAGCTGAAGTGAAGGACTTGCATGCTTCATTGTACGAGTGGTCTTCAAATGTAAGAGTAGTGATGCAGCAGAAGGATAGATTCTGATGCTGTAATTCCTATTTCAGTCTTATCAATATGAAGCAGCTGTGACGTTTTTATGGAAGAAGGGTGAAGGTTTTATTTGGGGTGATCTCGCCAATTTGGAAGGTGTGAAAATCCCTCAATTATGGTTATGCACGTGTACATGTGCTGGCTGGAATTTGATTGGCTACCGATGATGAGCTACATTTGAGGATGTGGATGGTGCATAGGTGTTGCTGCATATTTATTATGGTCATTCTTAACGATGGAGTTACAACAATCAATCTCATGAAGCTTTAATCAACGGATAACATGCATCAAGACAGGGTGGTTGTTAGATAGGTTGATTGGTTAGAGATGGGCCCAAAGGGAGTCTATACTATTTCTTGAGTAATTGTTACAGGAAGGTGGTTATAACAAAACTGAGTTCAATAGTACGCTTGAGTTGGACATACTTAGGTGGTTAGTATATATCAATATTCTGTTTTTGGGTGGTTAATATCTATTTATATTCTGTTTTGGGGTATAAATGGGTTCTAACCATGTAAAGCTCTTTTTTCTTGTTCTTTTGTATATGGATTATGGTATCCCTTGTATCATCAATTTTTTTCTTTGCTGATAAAAAAAAAATGTTACGAACTAATATAAGTTTCAAGGAACTCGGTCTCTTCAATGTTCAGGCTCTTGAGAACACAAACATTCTTTTTCATTTCAAATTTGAGAAATGTTAGAAACCCTATATAGAGAGAGAGACAATGTAACAAGTACAATTTCTTGTAAAAAAAATAAAACTACTAAATACGAACTATTAAAATCATATTTAAATTTATCTAGATTAAAAAAATAAATAATGTAATTACTAACTAATTTTAGTGGAGTAATTTTAACATAAAATTGTCCTTTTAAGACACGCGCGCGCGTTATTCTTGTGGGGGAGACAATGGAAAGTAGTAAGTACTTAAAGGTTGAATATATAATCTAAAAAATACCCCAATTAATAAAGTGTCACGTGAAATAGGATCTCAAAAGGGTGCATTGAGTTGTTTTTCCATGTGCGAAAAGAACGGCCCATATGCCCAAAGTAGATAAGAAATTGTTTGATGAGTACTATTTATAGTGACATTCAATTAACAATTAAATTGTCCAGGTTTCTGAAAGGTAAAAGCATGTTATATTACACATTTACATATATCAACTGTCGATTTTGCTACGATGATCATCTTCTTAACTCTGTTTTTATTAGCTTGAATAGTGTTTACGTAATAATTTCTTCAGTTTTTTGTTTGGGCCAAATGGATGGGATGTGGGACTAGATCACTGACTGGCTGAGCCCAATAGAACATTTAGGGTATGTTCATCTTTATTAAGTTTAGTTAGGTCTTGAGTCACATTTGGTTAACTTCTGGTTATCCGATCTAGTTAATACAACATACCCAACTATTTGTAAACCCGACCCTACTACAACTGTTAAGCCTAGTACCAACCATGGGTCGTAGGCCAGGCTTATCCCAAAACACACTCTGAAATAGTTTTTTGGCATTGTCTACAGTGATCTTACAGATGAATTTTGTCTTCTTACTTATGCTTCACACTTCCATATTTGTAGTGGCAACACTTGGGGATGAAAAGTTAGTAATTATACATAAGAGGAGTCTCAATAACATATTTTTTAACATATTAGATAAAATTGATTGAAAACTTAAATTCATAAATAAGACTTGTTTAATATTAAGTAGGATCCACAAAATTATGTAAATCTTCAACACATTTTAATTAATAGTAAGATGTGTTCAAATGGGTTAAAAAGTGTATCATTAAAAATTTCCTTAGACATTATATGTGAGGTATGCATTCAAGTATAATATGTATTAAAGGAAATTTTCAACACAAAATGTTATCTAACAACTTCTAAATAACTTAAATTCATAAATAAGACTTGTTTAATATTAAGTAGGATCACAAAATTATGTAAATCTTCAACACATTTTTATTAATAGTAGGATGTGTTCAAATGGGTTAAAAAGTGTATTATTAAAAATTTCTTTAGACTTTATATGTGAGGTATGCATTCAATTATAATATGTATTAAAGGAAATTTTCAACACAAAATATTATCTAACAACTTCTAAATGAGTATAAGAATGCAAGTAGAGGTGAACCTGAAATGGATTTATCTTTATTTCTATCCAATTAACTTAAAAATTGTTAAAATTATTTAGTTAAGTCTGACCCAATCAAGACTTAATAAGTTAGGAACAAGTTCATATCAATCCGATTTTAGTATTATGTAAAAATATATTAATGTTGTGAAAAATGTTAGAAACACATTTTTTTAACACGTATTTTTAAACTCATTCTCATATTAGTTAAAGTTTATTAAAAATTATATAAAATTATGATAAAATTATTAAATAAGATATCAAACCACTGAGTTTTGTGATTTTTAATAAATTTTAATTAATGAAAGAAAATGTATTCAAACATGTTGGAAAACGTGTTCTTAGCATTTCTCCAAGTGTTACTTGGTGAGAAAAATATGAGAAAATCATTTAATGTAAGTTGGTTAGGTGCAAAGAAGACTATTGTATACGCCAATAAGAAAAAGTGGATGTTAGTCCCATAAAAAGAGATCATATGAGACTAAGAAGAAATGACATGGGAAAAAATTATTAAACTCATAGTAAAAAATATTCCTCAGAATTTAGTTTTTTTAAACTCAGACCACTAGTATTTTGTGCTTCATTCATGTAACCAACCTTGTTTAGTGACATACGACTATTGTTAGTGTTTTTTTAAAACAAGTAAACTTTTGTTTTTAAATATGATTGTGGGAACTAAAAAAATGAGTTGTGTTTTTATTCTGTTACTATCATAAGAGTCTTTGTCTCTTTAGTGAGATTTTAAAATATTTCTATAAATTTTTTTAAAGTTAATTATGAAATTAATTTTTTATCCGAAACTTAGTAATACTTAAAAAATTCACTCTTTCCTAAATTTAAACTCAGATTCTCTTCTTCTACAAATTTAATATGTATTATCTATCGAGTTATGTGGCATCATAAAATTAAAAGAAAGATTACAAATGGCCTAGGCGTCTAGGCGTGGTGGTGGTCCATACTCCCAAGTGACTGGTCTTTAGACCTCAACATAGTGCTTTTATTATGAAAAGAACTATTCTACGAAAGAAACTCAGGGGATAGATTAAAGAAGAGATTTTCAACATAGTCTGACAATAAGGAATTACCAAAGAACTTTTATGCATTCAACGAATTATAGAGCCAATATGAATTAGAGAGCAAATATCACCATCCACTAGCGCGGATTTAATATGTTATGACCATCACCGGCAAAAACAAAAAGCTTATGATTTTGTTTATTATTTTTCCGTCCAAAATAGACTATTCAAAATAATTGGGAAATTTCAGCTACATGATCTAGATTCAATCTCACAGTCTATAATTTTTCAAAGGAAAATTAAGTTTTAACTTAATAATATAAATGGTTGAAAAGCTTAAATGTAAGTTCGACACGATTGGAAAGACACGTAGTTTCAATTGTTTTATTGCAATCCTAATCCCGGAGTTTTGATAAACACATAAATAGAACTCGTCTTTGCTTTCCAATTATTATAGATGAATTTAAAATTGTCACATCAAGTTCAAGTTCCTAAAGTGATGTACCAAAATAACTTATAATTTAATTTTACCTGTATCAAAATTGTTGTGTTAGATAAAAATTAAGCCACGCATTAACAATATATGTATATCCATTCTCAATTTGGATGAGAGAAAAAATAATTATGCAATCATAAAGAGTGTATCTGTATAACTAAACGAGACAACGTTGAAACGATATTGTTTATTTTATTTTTGAAAAAAAAAATAGACGGAGCATATTATGCATTCAACGTTTATAGGAAACTACTACATTATATTAATTTCAAGAGAAAAAGCAAATGCCTATCAATCTTTCGCCTCAGAGGAATAAAATAAATAAATAAAAACAAAGTTTAATATTAAATTAATGATGATGAGTTGCCCACTTGTCATATTACCTAAATTCGATTGATATAGAAACAGCAAAGGTTCGTAGAATATAGAATAAAAAATAAAGTACAAAATGACTATCCGAAGGATAGAAGGTCAATTCAAGAATTTCAAATGGAAGGGTCAGCTTCCAGCATTTCTATCAAACAATCTTTTTTAAGCTATGCATAATCCATAGGATTGATCGATGTAGATATGATAACCCATAGGCAACGCTAATTCATATTCTATTAATCTATTGACTGTTAAGCTGTATTGCAATAATAAAGAAAAATAAATAAATCACCTCATACATGTATTACCTGACATGAAATTGTTTAAATTTAATTAATATTCTTAAATTTGAATTCAAAATATATAATTAACTTAAATGTTTTAAGAAAAACTTTTATGTGTATAATAATTCTTTTCGACTAAAACATAGATATCTTTCATTTAAAATATATGATGTTTTGACAAAAAAAAAATCAGAAAAATAAATGAAGCTCGCATATTATTGGGTTTCCTTTCTTCACTCCTAATGGTGAAAGTAAGAGATTAATTGGATGATGGAAAACTTTTATGGGTGGTGGATGAGTTCTATGAGCTTGACAATTGGCCTTCAAAGCAAAACCCTTCTACTTTTTTTCTTTCGTTCTTCTTTGTTTTTTGATATATTATTCATTCAAAAGTGGACCTTTTAACCTCAATCGTGGAGAATATGTGATGGATGATTTACTCGTACTCATGGGAAAAGGGAAAACTAAGTGGTTGGTTGGAAAAGGGGCTTGTGCACTTCAAAGTGGGGGATGCAAAAAACACCTTTTTCATGTTTGGAGGGCCCTTGTGTTTTTTTCCAAGGTAGAAATTAAAAAAGTAGAGCTGGATGAGGGAACCCCTTGTCCATGTCAAGAACCCCTTGTCCATGTCAAGAACCCTACACCATAAAATTTGTTTGTCTCAGACTGGTTTTCATTGATTGTGACCCTAAGGTCAATTGCTTAAGAGTGATGTACCTGAGGGATTTGATTATTGTAGCGCGTATTGTGTTGGAAGGCAGTGTTTTTCACATAATAATAGTATTATTAATTATCAATCATCATTCTTGTTGCCATAGCTAGCTTTGGTGCAATGTTTATCCACACCACCAGTCTTATGAAAATGGACCACATCCATTCATAATTAACATCAAAATGATCAAATCATAGTACAAATTAAGATGAATTGACCAATGAGAATCACATAGATATAAGATTGGCACCATGTGACAAATTTTTATAATTTATAATTAAGAAGATTTAACTTAGTTAATTGAATAAGTATGAGTTGTTATAAATTTTTTAATATTGGTCATCAAATAAAAAATATCTTATAATTTATAATTCAATCCATCTCTAGCACCACTGACCCGACACCATCTGATAGCATCACCACACACACAATTGGCGAACCCATGCAGCCATTGACGCCCCTTAGCACAGCATGCTCAAGCTCAGACACACCTAGCTCTCTCTTATCCTATTATAATTTATTATCTTTTTGTTTCCTTTTTCCCTTATTTCTATTTTTTTCTGTGTGTTGTAGTGTTCTGTTCACGTACTATTCTACACTGTTCATATTGGCAATTTCTTTCCTTTCATTTTGATCGGTTTTATTTTAATGGGTTTTTAAATTGATGTTAATCTTGAATTTGTGTACATATATAATGATTAAGCCAAAGTGGCCAAAGTGATGTGTATAATGGTTATGGATAAGGACAAGTGTACTCTAACAAAAACTAAAAATTCATATATTGAAAAAGACTAGTTCCAATTGTATTCTTAAATAAATATTTTAAGTCAACAAAGTAATTGAAAAAAGAATTAAAATTAAGATGTAATTGATTTGTCAATTATTTACAGCAAAAAATAAATCAAATAAATAAGATAAGTGTAAAGATAAGATAAAATGAATATTTCAAGTATTATGATTTCACGTGTACCAATTCCCTAAATCCTAATTCTACAAAATTCTTACCATTGTTAATTGCCTGTTTTTCAAAGCCAATTGTTAGTCATTGGTGATGGTCTAATAATGTTCTTTGCCTTAAACAATACTAAATTAAGAGTTGACGTATTAATTTAAACCAAAGAATAAAGATTGATGGTAACGGTGATTAATCAGTTTTCTAATCAACTTACTGGGTATTATCCAACCAGTTTGGTCATGCAGATTGGTATAAAACACTCTCTTCTTATATTTATCAGTTACATGCAAATGATCACTATTATACAATTGATTAAATATTAGAAGGGTCATTTTCAAATAGAAATTAAAAGTGAAAAAGAGAATTAATTAATTGAAATGCATCGAGAAGCCTAATGAAATTAGAAAAGGGATTCAAGGTAGGTTACATCATAATCCTCATATTAGGGAAACTAATTACTCATAGTCATGAATAAACTAGAAATCCTATAAAGAAACGTAAACATACCAAGAGGGTTGGAATCCAAGCGAGGAATCTTTTCAATGTTGATTTTCACGCTTCGTTGGGACTAAGCACTTGCTCTTGCTCTTTGAAACTCTCAAAATGAAAAAAAAATGTTCAACCTAGGGTCTAAAAGGGATTATTTATAATAAAAGATTTAAGTGACAATTAGCGCTAATTAATCACAACCTTAATGAATTGATCAAGGTCGTGATGGTTTTTCGGATGCAAATCTATGTTGAGCCGTAATCAATCCATCAAGGCCTTGATGAATAATCACGACCTTGATGAAATGATCAAGGTCTTGATGAAATGTTCAAGGCCTTGAAGAATTTCTAATGTTGAGCCCTGAAGAAATGAACACAACCTTGACGTTGTTGAAGTTAATCATGACCTTGATGGTTGATCAAGGCCCTGATGAATTATCAAAGTCTAACTTTATAAGATTTTTTAGTTCTTTTTCTTTAAATATTCTCTAACCACCTGTCTAACAAAACTGAGTATAAACCATGAGTTTTGACAATAAATTATATCGTAAATGCACACAATAGACCTAGACTTATGTATAAAAAGACAACCAAAATGTGATTGTTAACTCGTTGGCAAGTGTACCAAATATCAAAATAATAAAGACTCGAAAGTCCAAGTGTCGATTTCCACAGGAACTTTGTTTAGTACTTGTGTTGGATAATTTCTAATTTATAAGATAAAAAGATAAGATGAGGTATAAAAGATAACTTTAAAAGAACACAGTATAAAATAATAATTATTAATAGAAAACAAAAGAAATAACACGGAATTCAATGGGATGAGAATATTAGGACCTAGCATGCCTTCTTTTCCTAAGATGTATTATTTGTGATTTTTCTCTATCAATCAGATGAATTTATCCTACCCACATCTATTAGAATATTTGTCCCTGATGTCTCATGATGACAAGCTTATTTTACCTATCTATCTCCCAAATGTCTTTGCAAAGAGTCAATAGATAGAATGCATGAAGTTCTAATTCTAGATGTTTGCTTTGATGCATGGACATAATGCAATTACTCTATGTCTAGCAATGATTTTATTAAGATACTCATTCATTTTAGTTCTATTAGAAATTATCCTCTGTCGAGAAACTAATTCCTAAAACAGATGCATGCAAAACTTCTCTTGCTTTTCTATTAAGGATTACCCTCTATCGAGTATCTAACCCTCAAAGATGATGCAAGGATGAATGATGCATGAAATTAAAAGTAAGAAAAAATAATAGGAAAGAAAACACATGTCTGTATTGATAAATATGAAGTGTACAATACATCTTTTGGCTTTTTAGGCCTGTCAGACCCTAACTAAGGGTTTAGTCTCTCTTAGCCATAAGGGGCCTTACACTAGCAAAGGGGTATAAGAACTTATGGAGGAGAAGAGATGGAAAAAAGGAATAGAAAATGATGAAAGAAAAGAAAGAATTCCCTAAGGAAGAGTTCTCACGCTTTAGGTGTGTATTAGAGTATTCTGAGACTCGATCGATATGTTTTTCTCCTTAGCTTGCCTCCCTTTTTATAACTGCTGGAGTGGACTTGGGCTTGACTTCCTTTTTATAATTACTGAAGTGGACTTAGGCTTGATACCAAAAATCTTTCTTATTTATATTTTTTATATTTTCTGGATCTTTTTTGCTTTTAATCCTTCCTTTTTATATCTGCAAGTTATAAATAAAAAATATATTAATTCGTAATATTTAAGTAAAAAATAACTACTAACTAAATATTTTTAATTATTTTTTCAATATATCTTTATTATAAAAAATAAATCATATTTAACAGTTATCAGTGACAGTCAAAGTGACTTAAAAAGTTATCAAAAGTTCATACTCTATTATTCTGGTTAGGATGATAATAATAAGAATAACAAATTACAGTGTTTATAATCTAAAATAATTAATTGAAATTAAGTTTTATGATTAATTAAGCACAACATGTTTAAATGAAATTAGCAATAGAAAAATGATTGATATGTCACATCCTTTTAATCTTTAAAATTCTTAGGACACAAGTTTGATAAATTGATAGTTTTAAGACTATTTTTGAAATAAAAATATTGTGCAGTTTTGATTAAAAAAACAATTATTGAAATCAAAATTTTTTATTTAACTAGCACTAAAAAAATTATGATGAGATCTTAAATAGAGAAATGAATTAATTGGATGTGTCATTTTCTTAATCCTTAGATTTTAAGACAAGCCACAACAACTTGGTGTTTTAAACAATTAAACTCTTTTTTAAAACAAAAATGTTGTAACAAAATTAATTTGATAAAAAAATATATTAATTTCAAGGTAAAACGTCTAATTGATTGACTTAGGTGTACCCTTTTGCTAATAGTGATCTTACATTTTAGGGTGCATGAGTTATGATAGTTCAGAAATTCTAAATTTAATATAAAAAAGTAAAATTAAAAATACTAACACAGATATTTTTTATAAAAGAATTATGTAACTTTGGTTTTTTTATTGTATCTATAGATAAATAGGAGAAGCATAAAGCACATGTTAAATAATATAATAAGGGGAGATTTTAATATAATAATAACTCATTTTTTCAAAAATATAAAAATTTAATAAGCACCAAAATAAAATAAATGCACATATTAAATAAATAAAAATATATTTGTCATAGTTTTTAATTACTTTAGGGTAAGATAAATATTTTAAAGGTTATACAAAAATTAATTAATCAGAGGTAATCATTTTTATAAAATAGATTTTCTAGGTGTTACTATATCTCTTGCACTTAATTATCTCCCGAACACAATTTAGTTTGAGAAGATCATTTCTTTTTTTAAGAGATTTTTCTGTTACTTTACCTAAAAAATTAAAATTGGGTGACAACTCCTTATTTTTATAACAATATCTTTGTCGTCCTATCAAGATTTTGGTTGCGACAATATGTACAAATAGTTCAAATAAGTATGAATTAATAAAGCCATCGAGAATTAAATGATATAATAATGAGTTTAATGTACATTATAAAATACTTTTACACAAATATTCAAAAAAAAATTACTGTCTTATTATATTGACCTATTAATTAATAAAGTGGCAGTAAGATAAATTCTTGTTAAATTTATGTGTCAAAATATTTTATACTGATAGTATAAATGAATTAAACTTTATATTGAAGTATTAGGTATTGTATATACATAAATTTAATACAATCAAATGTCTAGCTAGAAAAGATTATCCCTTTTTATGGTTTTAGATATGTGGTCAAAATGTAACGAGAGGATATATATATATATATATATATATATATATATATATATATATATAGAGAGAGAGAGAGAGAGAGAGAGAGAGAGAGAGAGTTTGGTACAACTACTTTCTATTAGAGATTTTGAGATCGGTAGAATGAGAATAAAATCTTGCCTTGCTTCTTTGTGTAAGCAATTATTTTCACTAGGACATCTTTTATTGATATCATAATTAAGAGCATCCACTTGAGCTTTATGTTGGCTTAGCTTAGAATGGCAAAGGGAGTTAAAACCAAGATCGAATATAGTTGACAAAGATTACATTGCATCATTAATGTTGATTGGGATGGTTGGTCCTATAATTCGTTCCTTTACTGGCTAGGTAGTTTCTATATCCCCTCAAAGACACAAGTTCATTTATCGCAATTAGGAACCAATAAAGGGCAGTCATTATTATAAGCCACCCGTCCGCTACAAAGAACCATATAGGGAAAGCAAACTATTGATAAAAAGAGAACAATAATGTCTTTGCATTTTGCAAGCCATGTAAACAGAGAATATATCATGGTTTCTTTCTAGTTTTAACATATTCTAAAGGAAGGGTTTGCCAGTCTCAATCTTATGTACTTCCCCTCGGGAAATTGTTACACAAGTTTCAAATTTCGCAACAGTTTAGTTTTGTTTGATAAAAAAAATATACGTTACATTTAAATTACAATTATAATTATAATGTTTTACCTCTATTTCTTTCTTCATAATCATTCAAACATAAGGATTGGAAAAGAAATACATTGAGTAGAAAGTGTTTCCATTTCATTCTCTCTAAATAAAACGCATGGAGTATGAAGAAAAACCATGCAACATGGTATATATAAAAATTAAAAATTTTGCTAGATTATAATGCGTATAATTATCAATAAGATGGAAGTTATGCATTACAATTTGCAACAAAAGAGACGCAGCAACGGTAATCAAAACTCGCACAAATAGATGATCACAAGCTTTATATTGGTTTAAAGCTTTTGATTAGCTGTCTTCTACCTACATATGTATGTGTGATTAAGTAATAGAATAAACATCGACCAACCTTCCCTTCTTTTGATGTCAATCACTATCAGTAGTCTTGGTTCATAGGAACAAGCCTTATTTCTTTATATATCCACCTTACACCGAAATGATGATGATAGTGCAAAACAAAACTAGCTAAAAAAGATGTGTGATATTCAAAATATGATAGTATAGGTGGTATGTTTTTTCAATCTTTCATAAATCAAACAAAAATTTAGCTTTTACAAAAGCAGAACAACGACTTGCAGTGGTGTGCACAAAACTCACATTTCATTGAACCATAATAACCTTCTGCAAAATACTAGTAATTATCTTGGAAAACAGTACTTACATCATTAATGCACACACGTCAACTTTTACGCACAATATTATCACAACATTCAGAATAAATACAGGATCTACCAATCAGTGCTCTTACGTTAAGAAATTAAAAAACAAATAGAAAGATTTTATTGAAGATTGCATTGGAATTACATTGGAAATCATGGAAAAGTATATGAGATAAGCTCTTAAGGCACTGATTAGTATTTTTTATAAATATGATCGGACTCTTTATTAAAATTGGATTGATTAAACTCAAAATTCAAGATTATTAAGATAATTTGTCTCTTTTTTCTGTTTTTTAGATTGAAAGTATTTTTTTGAGACAATCTTATTTAAGTTAGTAATTCACATGATCATAGGACTCTAAACAAAACAAAATTGCATACACAAGTTTGAAATCCAAAACATTTTTTTGAAGGAAATTAAGTTTATACCACTTGAAATTTTAAAGTTTTTTAATCACAAATATATTATAGAAATAGATGTTGTGTAAATTAAACTATTAAAATTGCAATTTTCTTATATAAAAAAGCAAAATGATTATATTATTAATGGAACAAATTGCAATTAGTTTTTACATAAAATTAGCATAAATGTTTAACTTTTTCTGGTCCAACTATGATAAGAAACTCCCTTATACTTTTGTCTTCTAATATACCTTTTTTACACAAGGTAAAATATCAATTTGCAATGAATGATATATACTATTCGCTATGATAGTGTGCCCAGCACTTTGGTAATTTTCTCTTTGACTTTCGTTAAATTCAATCAAGTGTATATTTGATAATATGGGTTGGATCTTTCTTATGATTTCTATAATGTATCTTTAAAAAAAATATTTGAAACAAGTCTTTGAATGGCTTTGTTTGTCATAATCAAATTATGGTTAGGCCTAGGGTGAAAATATGTTGGGTCAAACAATGTTTTGTTTAAATAGATTTCACCTATTTTTAAAAATTAAGTTCAAACTAAGTATATTAAGAGTCATAGGACATTTTATAAGTTTGACCTAACTTTTATAAAAACCGGATTTAACATATGGTTTATACATAAAAAAAAACTATTTTATATTTAAAAAATTATAAGTATAATTTATTCTTAATTAAATAGGTAATCAATTAATAAGCCAATGGGAGAAAAGATGTAAAATAAACTATAAGCTATGAAAATTCAAATTTCTATTACTCTAGGCATGAGACAAGGGTAGAAATAGCAAAGTTAGACTTTTTAAGAGTTAAATTTTACTTGTTTATGTTATAAGTCTATTTTCAATGTTTAATATGACTTTTCATAATAATTTATTTAAACGTCTATTTACAATCAGACATCTAAGTTTAATAAGCCATATTGATCCTTTATCATCAATCCTAAGTTACACTATTAATTTGATAGCAATTTAAGTGAAACAACCAACTCTTCAAACTTCCTATTTTTAACAAGATTTATCATCTTACAATAAGTAATGATTGGTAGATAGTTCTTTACTCTAAACACTTCATGAACATTTATTATTTCTCTTTATTTTTTTTTTCTTTTTATTACATCATATCACATAGTGATACTATGTTTTTTTTTCTTCTCATCTCTCTCTTTGTCTCAGTAGGTGTTATTGATAGTGGAGACGGTACCAAAATCTTGTTCGTTCTTATCTCTTGGAAGAACCTTTTATGCGTGAAAATGCACGGCTTTGTTGTAATCATTTTGCACGATGAAATGAAGTGAAAAGTTGTAAATCGTTGAAATAAGTCAATAACTATTGCAAAACTAATCCTTCAAATATAATTTCCCAAAATATGATCCTTCCACGAATATCCCACTTAATTATGTGAAACCATGTGATCTTGCACCACCACCTACCGTTAACACGTACTTTTTAGCAAGATCAGCCCGAAGGAATCCCGGAAGAGATAACCACCAATTAATAGAATGATATCTAGACCAAATCTTAAGAAAATATTTAGGATGGTTTAACTATATACATAAATATATATCGAGCAGTAAGTTTGTGACTGTCGGGACAAAAGAGAGCTAATTAAGAAGGAAAAAGAGATATTAAGTGATAGATTTAATGGGGGAAAAAGAAAGATAAAGAGAGATGCAAATAAATATAAGAGTGAGATGTGAAATGAGGTTAACTACAATTAAGGTGTTAATAAGTGAAAATATATTATAATTAAAACAACTCAATTTTTATATCTATCA
The DNA here is from genome assembly GCF_004193775.1 of Glycine soja. Classification (NCBI taxonomy): domain Eukaryota; kingdom Viridiplantae; phylum Streptophyta; class Magnoliopsida; order Fabales; family Fabaceae; genus Glycine; species Glycine soja. The sequence continues at coordinate 3,354,102 of NC_041019.1, forward strand.
AATATTTTTCTTTATTTTAATTGTTATTATATCATTTATTACATTTATTGTTTTTTTCTATCTTTTATTCTTACGGTGAATACACTTATAAAGCCTTAGAATGCGAAATCATCATTTTTGCAATTAAAAAATGTGTTTCTTTTCGCACTTTTAGTCGAGACACTTTTCAAAGGGAGAGAGGCAGTAATGAAACCATTTTTATTATTAATAAGCTTTACCGGACACTGCATTAATTAATCGCGTTCGCAAAGATATAAAAAGTGAACAAAATTTAATCCTCACAAATATTTGTACGAAATTGTTTCAATGGGAATCCTAAGGCTAACATAAACGAATAGTAAAGTTATATTTAAAAATTAAAAAAAAAATCTGTAGACAAGAAAATATTTTTTCCACTATAGTTCCTAATTTTACGTAAATATTTGATCTCAATCTTTCAAAAGTTAATCATAATAGTAATTATTAAGTAGATGGCCATGTGATACATGTTAAATAGTTAACCACACTTTTAACATTTTTCTTTTGTTTTGGTAAACTCACTCACTTTTTTCTTAAAAAATAAACTAATTACAGAAAGTGAAGCAAAAGATTCAAGAGGCGACACATCGGATTAGGTTATTCCAAATTAATTTGTTGTACACCCGATTCCATTTGGCATGATGGCATCACTCGAAAACCTGGAGAGTGGAACATTCTCGCAGTTTAATTGTGGAGTATTGTTACTTTGGAAGGATCTAATCATGACTACATGCTTTAAGAAAATCTAGGTTGAATTAAATTTAATCAATGCTTTTTAATTTAATTAGTTCAGTTAAGGATAACTGCCCATTGACCCATCTTGTGAAGCTCTCTGGTGATTGAAAAGCTAGCTTCCTCAATAGGACATGGAAACTCAGAATTAGAATAAGCCATGTGTTTATGGAGATATTGATCTATGTTTATTATTATTATTATTATTATTATAGGTATTTCTCTTTGGAGGCATGCAGATCCTTTCCGTCCATATAGTAAAACAGAGATTTTCATTTTTTTTATATTCTAAGATTACATGTGGATTAAAAAAATCTAACAGTTAATATTTATACGAAGAATAGCATTTTTAAAAAAAATACAAAATGAGATCTAACAAAAGAAATCGAAAAGCATCTATAAAATGGTTTAGAAAGGATTTGTATGCATGTGGTATGTCAAATTCATATATGCTAATTTGTATTTATTCATAGATCTTATATATAGTAAATTACTTTTATGTGTTCTCGTATATGAACTTTTATCCGTCTATAATAAAATGCAAATTTTTATTTTTTTAATTTAAGTTTGACATGTGCATTAAAAGAAATTAAAAATTGATCTTTAAATGTAGAAAACATTTTTAAAAAAATGTAAAATAACAACAAAATGAATCGAAGAGGATTTATGTGTCTCTTGTGTGTCAATTTATATATATTAATTGTCTTCCTTCTTAGTCCATAATAAATGTAGATTTTTATTGTTTTTAATCTAAGTTTCATACATGGATTAAATGAAATCTAACCATTGATATTGAAATAGAGAAAAAAATATTTTAATAAATACAAAACAAATAAGAGAGAGTTTACATGTGGATCAAAGAAGATTTGCAACTCAATTATATGTCAATTTCATGTATGTGTTAACTTGTCTTCATTAGTACATCTTACTATAAATCACTTTTACATTTTTCATATATTATGTTCCCTATGTTCATAGCAAAATATAAATTTTTATTTCTTTTAATCTAAGTTTGAGGTGAGAGTTCAAAAAAAATCTAGTAAATGCCATTTAAATAGAAAAAAAACATGCATTTTAAAAATGCAAAATAAATTAGAGAGAACCTACACGTGAATTAAAAAAATTAATATTTAAAAAACATAAAAATTAATATTTAAAAGGAAAGAAAATGTATTATAATAAATGCAAAATGAATCGGTGAGATTTTACATATGGACCAAAGAGGATATATATGTCAATCGCGTGTCAATTCCATATATGTTAACTTGTCTTCATTTATACATCCTACTATAAATCACTTTTATGTGTTTTTATATATATTATGTTCCCTCTGTCCATACCAAAATATAAAATTTCACTTCTTTTAAGCTAAGTCTAACATATGAGTTAAAGGAAATCTAGCAAATGCTATTTAAATGGAGAAATACAGGTATTTTAAAATGCAAAATAAATTATATAAAATTTATGTGGACTAAAGAGAATTTGCATGTTAGTCGCGTGTCAATTTTATATATACTAACTTGTCTTTATTCATAAATCTTACTACATATCACTTTTATGTTCTTTCATTTATGAAGTTCTCTCACTCCATAACAAAGTTTAGATTTTTATTTATTTTAATTTAAGTTTGACATTAGGATTAAAAGACATATACAATTAATATTTAAGCATCAAAAAATGTGTTACAATGAATGCAAAATGAATCGGTGATATTTTACATGTGGATCGAAGCGGATCTGCATGTCAATCACGTGTCAACTTCATATATGTTAACTTATCTTCATTTGTACATGTTATTATAAATCACTTTTACATGTTTTTATATATCATGTTCCCTTTGTCCATAGTAAAATATAAATTTTCACTTCTTTGATTCTAAGTTTGACCTGTGAATTAAAAGAAATCTAACAACTGATATTTAAATGGAGAAAAAATATGTGTTTTAAAAATGCAAAATGAATTAGAAAATTTACACATGTATCAAAGACAATTTACATGTCAATTGTGTATAATTTCATATATGTTAACTTGTATTCGTTCATAAATTTCATTACAAATCACTTTTTATATATTTTTATTTACGAAGTTCTCTCCCATCATAATAAAGTGTATATTTTCATTTCTTTTAATATAAGTGTGATACATGAATTAAAAGAAATCTAAAAATTGATATTTAAATGTAAAATAATATATTTTAATTGCTGAGATTTTATAGGTGACTTGAAGAAAATTATATATGTTAACTTTTTTTTTATTATTATTACATTTTATTATAAATCACTTTTACGTACGTCCATAACAAAATGTAGGTATCCATTTCTTTTAATCTAAGAAATGAAAATTTACTTTTGCTCTGAACCGAAGATGATTTGCATACCTCGGAGACCATCATGTTAATAACATAAAAAGTAAATTTAGGTGCTTTTCTGAACATAAAATCGAACTTTATTTTCATATTACAGGAAACTAGTCATTTTACTCAACCTAAAAGGTAATCGTAGCGATTGAAAAACCCTCTTTGGATACACTTGAGACATGAGGCACTCTTAGTGGCTGTAGATTTTTTTTTTCTTTCTCAGAAGACTTATACATTTGCTTCTTTCCGCATATAACCCGGTTAAAATAAGGATGACTATCCATAATTAGGGTCATGTGGTGAATTCTCAATACCTTTTACAATAGATGAAACAGGTAAAATATTTAAAAGAATAACAAGAGCAGCCTGTCTTTATGGCATTGATTAGAATATCTTTTTAGGCTTGAATATGTGAACTTCATGGACTGAGATTGGAAATTAAAATTAACCTTAAATAATTTACATTGCTTTTCTATGTTACTTTCAATCAAAGCATTTGGATCATAACAATCATTTGACTTCACCTAAGTGGCGTGCAAATTTACTTACAATAAAATCCGTTAGGTAAAACTCTTGAATGAAATTTTCTTTTCGGGTACATTGGATGGAAATTCAGTGTTGGCAGAAAAAAATTCCGAATATTTTCGATCATATGGTCTTATCATGTGCTCTAAAAGGAAAAATGAAAATAAACGCAAAACAAAAATTCTCATACATAGAAATTAATACCCAAAAAATAATCATCCCATCACTTTCATTTTCCAAATCAAAATGCTTTCATCTTCCCCCTTTATCCACAAATGATCGCATTCATAGAAATCATTCACTGAAGAGGAACAATTAAAATCACAGAAAACACAGCGAAATGCAAGGTTTCTTTCTTATTCATCAAAAGAAACAACGTATTAACAAAAAGTTTTGACAAGACTAAAATTACACCACCTCTTTCATTCATTTATTAAAAACTCAGACAACAAAAGCTAGAAACACAATCAATTTCCTCGACAGGACCAGACCCTCCCCCTCCAACAACGGTGAACCAGTTAATTCAAGTTAATCAATCTCACAAGTCACAACACATGATTAAGATAAAGATTAAAAAGAAAAAGACATCATAATTAAGAATTAAACAAATTATATAATAATTTAGAGAAAGGAAAAAAAACACTAAAGAGGAGAAACGGTAATTACGAGAGCACAATTACAAATTACAGTCTTTTGTTTTTCTTTTTTACTTTTTTGTTTTTTTACCCTCTCATTTATTTATCCTCTTGCTGCCTCGCTGGCTCGCTCACTGACTCACTGACTCACTGGGTCATTGATTCACTCCACTCCAACAAGTTCAACCAAACCATTTTTTATTATTTACCACCCATCCAGGAGCCAATTAATCTACAGTTTACAGTGCAAGTCGTTCGGGGAGGGAAGCTTCCAGGCGGAGGTAGCGATGAGTGGCCGAGTGTGCCAGCCAAGCATGAGGCAGCCGTTATTCTCCTCAACCCTATAGCCGTCACCGCCTGCGAATAGAGCAAGTAGCATACTCGCTTGCTTGAACGCGTTGGACCCGAGATGAACCGGGTCGAACCCGGCCGAGTCCAATCTCCCCCTCCACTGACTCAAAGTCTCGTGACGCTCTACCCGGTCCGCGCCCTCGTTAGCCACCACGTTGCATATTTGTCTCCCCAGGTACAACTCGGACATTAACAGATCCTGATTTGGTGAGCCCAACCCGGTCGAAGAGGACGAACCCTCCAGCGAGTCGAATAGGCTGGAGTAGTAATGCAAGGCCTCAGTGAACCGGTCAAGAAAACCCGGTCCGTTGTGGTTCGCTTCTTGTTCCACGATGGTGACAATCTTCGGCTTGATTTTCTTAACAGTGTCCAAGACCTTGTCGACGGATCCCGGGCGGGCCAGCATACGATGGAGCTCGAAAACCGAGTTGACAGCGACGGCTTCTCCGGGTCGGATCTCGAGCATTTTCGGGTCGAGATCCGCGAGGCTGTTGCAAACGAAGCCGCGGAATTCGAACTGGACGCCGATGTTCTGGGCCAATTGGGCTAATTTCCAGCCCACTTGCTGCAGCGCGTCGGTGTTGTCGGGCTGCGGCGGGCCGATTCCGGTTAGACGGAAAGTCGGGGGCCCGCCGGGCCGCAATGCAAGGGCTTGCATGAGTGCAGGCCACTGCATCCCTTGTCTGAGGCCGAAATCGATGACGTGGACTCTCCCAGCAGTGGCAAATGCTTCGAGGATAGCCTGATTCGCGGTGAAGTGCGCGAATTTGAGGTAAGGGCAGGACTCGTAGAAGTGCATGTGGAGAACGTCGGAGAAGGAGGAGTCGAGGGTTTCTTCCGGGAAGATTCCGTAGATACGACGCGCGAGGGCTTGGGCGAAGTAGGAAGCCACCTTCCTCATGGCGCCGGCTTGAGAAGCCGCGAGTATGCCCACGTGCTTGACGAGCGCGTCGGCCAGCTTCAGATTCTCCTGCTGGACGGCCTCCGCGCACGCCAGGAGAGTGTGGACCAGACGCACGCCGGCTTCCTGATGGTCAACGAGCAGCACCGTGCGCGTGGGCTCAGACGCGGAGTCTGCTGATTCAACTGGAGATGGCTTGAGACGCTTGTTGATGTTGTTAGCTGTTTCGATTTCGTCGAGGTTGTTGTTGTTGTTGTTGTTGTCTTGTGGAGGAGGAGGAGGGTAGGCTGCAATACCAGGAATGGCTCTGAGGTCATATTCGGAATCGTCGTTGAAAACAGGGGCGGTGTTGTTGTCGATTAAGAGAGAAGATGGACCGAGGAGGCTATTGTTGTTGTTGTTGGGTTCAGGGTTGAGTTCGGTTAACATGGTTTGGACCCAGGAATAAAGATCCGTGGGATCGTAGTGGACGGTGTCGGAGGCGAGGTGGGAAATTCCCTCTTCCTGGGCACAACCCATGACCATCTCCAACTGCTCCAGCTTCTGTGCCACGTCGGCCATGTCGGAAGCACGAACCTTGTACCCCAACGCCGCCAGCAACTCGTCCATCCCCTGTTGTTGTTGTTGTTGTTGTTCCTCCCACATATTTGCCTTCCCGTTCGACGGCATTGAGGAACACTCACCCTTCACACTCCCGCCGCCGCCGCCGCCGCCGCAGCTATCTCGGTGATCCCTCTTCATCACGAATTCAATTGAACACCTGAAGAATGGAATTAGAATTGGTGATTTGGAATAGGGTCATAGGAAAGGAAAATGGGGTTGTGGAGTTTCAAGTGAGAGAGAGGTCTAAAGGGGAAACGGAGAGAGAGAAAGAAAGAAGGGTGGAAATTGGAAAAGATAAGGAACAAGGGAGGCCATAATAATGGAACGAATTCTTTATTTCTTTTTCTTTTTTCCTTTATGTGAAAAGTGTGGATGTTGAGTGTGATATTTTTACTTGTAGTGAGTGAGTTATTTAAAAAATTTAATCATGTGTACGTTATTTTAGTTTTAAAAGAATGAAGGTCCGGGGCAGGGGCATGAAAGAGAAGAGCCGTGGCCACACCGTAATCCGAAGAAAGATGCCCATGATAGAGTACAGCTCGTGCATAGAGCAGACACCATACACTAGAAAATCAGGTGCCCGTACGCTTCATCGATTGAGAGTCTTGGGGACCCAGAATGATCCTGGGCTCCACCTTTTCTACAATCACCTCTTCCCTCACGCGCCTCTTTTTCTCTTCTTTCTTAATCCTAGTAATCATTCCACGGATTCAAGAATTATGCCTTCACCATTACATTAGCCACTTGGAAGGAAGTTGGTACAAACCATAGGGAAATGCTATGTTTAATACTCTATGATTTATATTTGACTTTGAAAATTAATTCCGGTTAATGTCCCTTTACTCATTATTATTTCTTGGTACATAATATGTCCTATGTTTTCTTTGCTCTTTTTCACATGCACATGCTCTGCTGTTTATATATACTTTCTGATGTGTTGTTTAGCAAGAGTAGTAAAGACTAAATCAAAATATCCATTTAACATGCTCTAATATAATTTCATCCAATCTTTTTGCAAGTGAAGAACAATCCTTGTCAAAATCAGTAGTTATATCAAGTCAAGTGGATAGCCGTATTTATGCTCCACCCTTCTAAAAGACGTGATCGATCTTCAGATCTCAAGTACTTGTTGGATAATAAAATAAAACTTTATTTATTTAGAAAGAAAGTAATTTTTATAACTTAAGAAATATATTACTGTTAGTTGTATAAATTCTTATGTTGTGAATAGTTAATCTCAACAAAATACTAATCTTTTTTTTTAGAGGGAAAAAATACTAATCAAAATTCACTTTGCACACTAATGCTATTAATGGAAAAAGCATTTATTTTAATGTAACAAATGCAACTTTAATAAATGAAATGACATTATTGTAGCTTTAGCATTTACCATTCATCTAAAATACGGCCTTTCTTTTTTCCTCCGTAGGCTTGCTATTTTAGTATCATGCTTTCTTTACTTTTAAAAAGTTATTTTCTCTTTTGTCATATTTGCTGGTGCTATTTTTTAAGAGATAAAAAAAACAAGCAAAATTATCCATAAAAACATTCGTATTAGCAAATTTGACAGATTATAATTTAGAAAATAAAAAAATACAAATATCTTCATCTTCATTAAAGGATAATTTTTTTCGGAAAAATTAATGCAAGAAGTCATTGTACAAGAGTCTATCACTTTTATTTTGTTGTCTTGGTAATATTGATAATATTACTTTTAGTTTCTAATCATTTTTTTTATTTATAAAATTTGAACTAAAAAATTCATTTAAAAAACTGAATATAGTATATTCAAACGAGACTGATGATTCTCATATTTAAAATGAGAAAATGATAACAATAAAAAGGAAAAAAGAAAACTAAAATGAGGGTGATATTTGTATGAGGGGTGGCCTATGGCAAGTATGTGTGGTCGGCTTCCGTAGGTTTGAGTGGGGAATAACTTCCCGCGACGCACATGAAGGAGAGATCAAGAGGACGGGTCAACTTTGGTCACCACGCGCCACACTTGTGTGCACGCCAAACAACACTGACTGAAAGTTAGCAGTTTCCCAGGTGGCACTTTCTGGTGGCGCGTGTGGATCCACGCATTACGTGCGCGATGGTGAGTGAGAGAAGTGATGAGTTGCAACGCGGGCCCACTGAAAGAGGGGGTCTGTGCTGAGAGAAGATCAACGAGGACGGGGATTCAGACGTCAACATCGATTTTAGGATCATCCGACGTGGGACCCACTGTCCAAAAACAAAACATTGCTAGTACTACTCTCTCTCTATATATACCGATAGAAACGGGATGCCAGCAAAGCACGTTCCCTATAACAGCGATATTATCTTTCTTTTTTCCTAAGTTAAAATGTTAACAAACAATCCCTTCAATCATATGCTTTTTTTTATAAAAAAATTATACTCTTTGTTTTAAAATTATGATTAATAATTGAAATATACCGTTTACTAATTTAAAAAATAAAAAAAAAGTAATTAAATTTTGTAGCCGTAAATACTTCTTAAAATGAAATTATAAGAAAGAGGTCCATCGGGAAAACGGCGTTATTACGGTTACGTTTTGACGAAACTGTGTGAAAAGGGTAGGTAGCACCCTCATCATCCGGATAGTGTGACGTTATTAGGCGAACACAAACACGAATGGGTTTTCTCTTTTTTCCTTTTTTTTTTTTTGCTGAGTGTTTTTTTTTAATCCTTCTAAATTAACAGAAAAAAATCATGATTAATTCAAAATTTAACTAAAAATTCACAAAATCTTATTAAAAATTATTTCTGTTGAAATTAAATTTAAGCAATATTCAAATGATTCTAATCTTAATTTTAACAAATGAATCTATTCTCTTCAATGAGTTTGATTTTTGGTGGAGTGTATAAAACTTGGTTTAAACAGTTAATAGTGTGTTTATTATTGTTAGATAAAATGAAAAATGTGATTTAATTAGAGGGAGAAGCGGCACTGACAGGTGGTGTGGTCAGTGATATATGAAACATGTGATTCTGCCACGTTTCACAGATTCTCTTGTCCCCGTGGTCCCTCTTTCTGCGCCACCCTCACTCACACCCTGCTTCCTCTCTCTATGACTTTCAGTATCTCTCTATTTTTATTTTATTTTTCTCTCTCCACCCTCTTCTCTACTCTTTGCAATTTTAAACCATCCGTTCCAATTACTCTATATCATCGTTTTTTCCCGAATTAAAACTTTAACCCTAAGTACTAGGAGCTTATCCAAAACAATGGTCAATCAAATGTGTACATATAAGACAGTTGAGATCGTGCCATGATTAACACAACGGTTGTACTAACTGGCTCCAATGAGTAATCACCCGAAGACTCTCAACACCAATTATGGGGTATCCATAACTTGGTTTAAAGTAAAGTAGTACTACTTACTTTACTCTTCTTGCATTGCACCTCATGGGATCACGATTAAAGAACACTACCAAGAGATTAATAGTTTTAATTTTACTTTTAAGTTACAACAAATATTCGTGTACTATCATCCATTCTTCATCCCCATGGGAGTTTTACGTGAGTATATCCTTTGCAACCACCCAATAGTGGAATTTTTTCATGAGTTTTAAAAAATGATATTTAGAAAATAAAAAATCTTAAATGTTGATAAAATATCACGAATGTATATTTTAACAAATTTATAACTCAACCTGTAAACAATATTAATTTATTGTTATTATATATTTTTTATTAAGGATTAGAATTGTTTTTCTTTCAAAGTAAAGGTCTTCTTTAATAAATAATTGTTTATGAGGAATTAAAGTAAAAAAAAAAATTATACTAGTCATGAAAATACAACAAGATTTTGCATTTCTTTTAATCCAAGTCTCACATGCGAATGAAAAGATATCTAATAATTGATATTTAAATGGAGAAAAATATAAGTTTTTAAAATATGCAAAATGAGATTCAAACAAACTAAATTAGAGAAGATTCACATGTGGACCAAAGAAGATCTATATGTTGGTCGAACATCGATTTTGTATATGTCAACTTATCTTCATTTGTACACATTATTATTAATCACTTTAATGTGTTTCATAGATGAGGTTCGTTAATCCATTGCAAAATATAGATTTTTATTTCTTTTAATTTAAGTCTGAAACATGGATTAAAAGAAAATTAAATTGATATTTAAATGCAGAGAAACATATATTGCAAAATGAGATCTCACCAAATACAAAATGAGATCTTGATAAAACGTATGCTTCAATAAATGCAGACTGAGATCCCGACAAAACAAATCAAAGAGAGTTTATATGTGAACCGAAAAGGATCTGCATGTTAGTTTCATATATGACAATTGACACGTGGAGTAAAAGAAATCTTAAAATTGACTTGTAAATGGAGAAAAGCATATGTTTTAAAAAGTGCAAAACGATATATCAACTAAAGAAATTAGTGAGGATATCCACATGAATTGAACAGGATTTGCATATCAATTGTCTGTCAAGTTCATATATGCGAACTTATCTTCATTCGCACACCCTACTATAAATCACTTTTAAACATTCTCATGCATGAAACTCCTCATAACAAAATTTAGATTTTCATTTCTTAATTTAATTTTGGCACATGGATTAAAATAAATTTAACAATTAATATTTAAACAGATAAGCACTTGTGTTTTAATAAATGCAAAATGAGATCTCGACAAAATAAATCGAAGAGGATCTACAAGTGGGCCGAAGAGGATATGCATGCAAGTTTCATGTCAATTTCATAAATAACATTTGACAAGTGGAGTAAAAAAATCCAAAAATTGACTTCTAAATAAAGAAAAACAAGTTTTTAAAAGTGTAAAATGAGATTCTAACTAAAGAAATTAATGAGGATATTCACGTGGAATGAAGAAGATTTGCATGTCAATCGCGTGTCAAATTCATATATGTGAAGTTCCTTTCATTCACACACCCTACTATAAATAACTTTTAAGCATTCTTATATATGAAGCTCCCTCAATCCATAACAAAATATAGATTTTCATTTATTTTTAATTTAATTTTGACATGTGGATTAAAATAAATTTAACAATTAATATTTAAATAGATAAAAACTTATGCTTTTAATAAATACGAATTGAGATACCGACAAAACGAAACAAAGAAGATTTACACGTGGATCGAAAAGAATATGCATATTAGTTGCATGTCATTTTTATATATGACAATTGACACGTGGAATAAAAGAAATCTTAAAATTAACTTTTAAATAGAGAAAAACATAAGTACAAAATAAGATCCCAACTAAAGAAATCAGTGAAGATATTCACGTGGATCAAAGAGGATTTGTATGTCAATTGCATGTCAAGTTCATATATGCGAGCTTTTCTTCATTCACACACCCTACTATAAATCACTTTTAAGCATTCTCAGATATAAAGCTCCCTTGATCCATAACAAAATATAGATTTTCATTTTTTTTAATTTAATTTTAACATGTGGATTAAAAGAAATTTAACAATTAATAATTATTAGATAAAAAATTATGCTTTAATAAATGCAAAATGAGATATCGACAAAACAAATCAAAGATGATATACACGTGGACTAAAGAGGATCTGCATGTTAATTACATGTCAGTTTTACACATGACAATTGACATATGGATTTAAAGAAATCCAAAAATTGACTTCTAAATAAAGAAAAACAAGTTTTAAAAAGTTCAAAACGAGATCTCAACTAAAGAAATCAATGAGGATATCCACGTGGACCGAAGAGAATCTGCATGTTAATCGCGTGTCAAGTTCCTACATGCAAAATTCTCTTTATTCACACACCTTACTATAATTCACTTTTAAGAATTCTCATATATGAAACTCCCTTTGTCCACAACAAAATGTAGATTTTCTTTTTTTAAAATTAAATTTTGACACATGATTAAAATAAATTGAACAATTAATATTTAAATAGATAAAAATGTGCTTTAATAAATACAAAATGAGATCCTGACAAAATGAATTAAACAAGATTTACACATGGATTAAAGAGGATTTGCATGTTAGTTACATGTCAATTTCATATTTGATAATTGACACTTGGAGGAAAAGAGATCTCTTCATTTGCACATCCTACTATAAATCAATTTTAAGCATTCTCATACATGAAGCTCCCTCAATCCATAACAAAATGTAGATTTTCAATTTTTAATTTAATTTTGGAACATGGACTAAAATAAATTTAACAATTAATATTTAAACAGATAAACACTTGTGTTTTAAAAAAAATAAAAAATGAGATCTTGACAAAACAAATCGAAGAGGATCTACACGTGGACCGAAAAAGATTTGCATGCAAGTTTCATAAATGACATTTGACGCGTGGAGTAAAAGGAATTCCAAAATTGACTTATAATGAAAAAAAATGTTTTTAAAAGTGCAAAACAAGATCCTAACTAAAAAATCAACGTGGATATTAACGTGGAATAAAGAAGATCTGCATGTCAACCATGTGTCAAGTTCATATATGTGAAGTTCCATTCATTCACACACCCTACTATAAATCACTTTTAAGCATTATCATATATGAAGCCCCCTCAGTCCATAACAAAATATAGATTTTCATTTTTTTAATTTAATTTTGACACATGGATTAAAATAAATTTAACAATTAATATTTAAATAGATAAAAACTTATGCTTTAATAAATGCAAAATGAGATACCAACAAAATGAATCAAAGAAGATTTACACGTGGATCAAAAAGAATATGCATGCTAGTTGCATGTCAATTTTATATTTGACAATTGACACATGGAGTAAAAGAAATCCAAAAATTGACTTCTAAACGGAGAGAAACATATTTTAAAAAGTTCAAAATGAGATCCCAACTAAAGAAATCAACAAGGATATCCACCTGGATTGAAGAAGATCTGCATGTTAATCTCGTGTCAAGTTCTTACATGCATAAATTTTCTTTATTCACACACCTTACTATAAATCACTTTTAAGAATTCTCATATATGAAACTCCCTTCGTCCACAACAAAATGTAGATTTTTTTTTAAATCAAATTTTGACACTAGATTAAAATAAATCAAACAATTAATATTTAAATAGATAAAAAAAAGTGATTTAATAAATGCAAAATGAGATCCCGACAAAACGAATTAAAGAGGATTTACACGTGGATTAAAGAAAATCTGCATGTTAGTTGCATGTCAGTTTCATATTTGATAATTGACACTTGGAGGAAAAGATATCTAAATGTTGACTTTTAAATGGAGAAAAACATATGTTTTAAAAAATGAAAAATGAGATTCAACCTAAGAAATCAGGGAGGATATCCACGTGGACCAAAGATGATATGCATGTCAATCGCGTGTCAAGTTCATATATGAGAATTATTTTTCATTTGCACACCTTACTATAAATCAATTTTAAGCATTCTTATATATGAAGCTCCCTCAATCCATGATAAAATATAGATTTTATTTTTTAAAACTTAATTTTGGCACATAGATTAAAAGATTTCTAACAATTAATATTTTAAATAGAAATAAAAATGAGATCCCGAGAAAATGAATCGAATAGGATCTACATATGGATCGAAGAGAATCTACATATTAGTTACATGTCAATTTAATATATGACAATTGACACGTGAAGTAAAAGTAATCTAAAATTTTACTTTTAAATGGAGAAAAACATGTTTTAAAAAGTGCGAAAGGAGATCCCAACTAAAGAAATCGGTGAGGATATCCACGTGTGATTTTCATGTTAGTCGCATGTTCAATTTCATATCTCAACTGGTCTTCATTCGTACACCATATTGTAAATCACATTTATGTGTTTGCATATATGAAGTTTCTTCATTCCATAACAAAATGTAGATTTTCATTGCTTTTAGAAAGAAAAAAAACCATTTTTAAAAATGCAAAATGAGATCCCTAACAAATTGAATGGAAGAAGATCTACACATGGATAAAAAAACATTTGCATGTCAGTCAAGTGTCAAATGACACATGAAGTAAAAAAAATGATATTTAAATGGAGAAAAACATGTGTTTTAAATAATGTAAAATGAGATTCCAAAAAAATAAATCAATAAGAATATTTAGGTAGATAAAGAGGTACTACATGTTAGTCACTTGTTAATTTTATATGTCAACTTATCTTCATTTGTATATCCTATTATGAATCACATTAATATGTTCAAATATATGAAGTTTCTTCTGTCCACAACAAAATATAGATTTTTATTTTTTTAATCTAAGTTTGACATGTAAGTTAAAAGAAATCTAACAATTAATATTTAAATAGAGAAAAAATGTGTTTTAAAAAATACAAAATGAAATCTTTAATAAATTAAATCTATATATTAGTCAAGTGTGACATATATGTCAATTGACATATGGAGTAAAAAAAATCTAATAATTAATAGTTACAAAAGGAGATTCCAACGAAATAAATTAAAGAAAATCTCCATATAAACTAAAGAGGATTTATATGAGTCACATATTAATTTTATATATGTTAACTTATTTTTATTTGTACATTTTGTCGAATTTGTTCTCATTTATAAAGAAAAATTCATAACAAAATACAAATTTTTGTTTCTTTTCATTTAAATTTGACATGCAGATTAAAAGATCTAACAATTGTTATGCAAAAGTCTACACTAGTAAATAATTATTTACGCGGAGTTAAAGAGAAGGAAAAGTTATACTAGTCACGGTAATGCAACAAGATATTTTCTTGCATTATAGTCAACCGTATAATTTTGATTTGGTATTGTATTTATTTGGTTCTTGCAAAGAGAATTATGCAATTTTAAAAAATAAAATAAAATAAATTTCTATAAAAATTATAATAAAACTTCATTTGTATTTCAATGTTATTTATTTTTTTAGTAATTGATAGTATAAAAATAATGCTATTTATATTTGTGACTGTTAAAAATAAATTCTCCCAAGTTATACTTTAAATAACTTATTATATAAAATTTATTTCTTTAATTAAATAAGTAAAATTATATTACAATTTATAAATATTTATATAAAAAAAGATAAACACTTGCCACGTAAAAAATTAATAGGATTTGACTAATTTGTTTTCGTATCAAGCCAGTCCATGATAAATGGGAAAGTACTTCTAAATACAATGACAACGTCACAACCTTGATTAAGGGCTAAGAGTACCAAACCATTCACATCAAACAGCATTTGATATAATGCTTTTTTTATGTACAAACAAAGTTACTGTATATATATATGTACCACGTAATTTGAAGAACACATGCAGGAAATTACTAATTTCCTACCCAGATCTTGCTAGTTAAGATCTTCAGTTTTATTTGAGAGGAATAATAACTTATAAAGAAAAACAAATTTAGTGTTATGGAGACGCATATTGGTGTTGGTGTAGTAGACATTGTACAAATCAAACTGGACAGTCCCACAAGAAACCCTAAATGCAAATGCCTTATCCTGTTTGTGTTGTGGTATGGGAAGTGGACCTTTAGTGTTTGATCATCACAAAATCTAGTCACAGTCGAGGAATTGCCTACAGAGTCAACGCTCAAAGTCTTGAATTGTGTTATTAACTATCCTAGACTTATAACTTAAGAAAACAAGTCTTAGGATCTACGATTAATTAATTTCTTTCCTGATCAATTGTCAGGAACAGGCCATTCATCTTACTGTTTACATTGATACATAATAGCTAGCTATTGATTTCTAATAAAATTGCTCTGGAGTATTTTCTTCAATCTTTACTTTTTCTGAGTTTTCTTACGATTATTTTTAATGTTTTTAAATAAATCACAATTGAGGTTTATTAAAATTTTAAGAAATTAAATATATACATAATTACTATATATATATATATATATATATATATATTAATTAAAACCGGAAAAAAATATACATAAGTAAAATACACTTAAAAATATTACATTTATTAGTCTCTTAATAACAAATGAAATAGATATATTAGAAAAAAAATACAAAATTTATTAATTTATCGAAGATTAAAAAAATATAAAGGATAAAGTTTTATTAAGAATTCAAAGAAAAAATTTATCAAAAAATATTTATTAGAAATTAAAAATATATTTGAGTTTAATTAATGTATGAGTCTTACCTTTATATTTATTTATTTATTTCACTTTACTCAATATATTTAAAAGTCTAACCTAACTTGAAAGCATTTCCCTTTCTGAAGAAATTAAAACTTCGAAAGCATTTTTAAGGGCCTACAAAAGTTCACAAACCTATTAACCTAGTAGGTTGGCAAAGCTATCAACAAAAACAAGTCAAAAGTATCATTAAAATATATAATTGTGATTTCATTAATTAACGGTGACATTTGACAACAAGAATTAAAAAATATAAACAGAGAAAAATATGGAGACTAAGACTAATCAAAATTTTATTTAGATACCAAAAACAAAAATTATCAAAAGTTGAAGAATCAAAAATATTTTTTGCTCTATTTTAAATTTATACTAACCATACAATTCATTACAATAAAAATTAGGTGTGCTGAGTATATATCAAATTTCCATATCAATGGTAGTTGTCTAATAATAATACAAATTCACAACGCTATATTAGCTATTTAAATTTTAGAATATAAGAAGTTATATCAACAAAGGTAAAGCCAATACTTAATTAATCGTTCGCGTGTGATATTAAAGGGAGATATTTTTTCCTTTTATTTTAGAGTAGAGGTGTAATATAAAAGTAAATATAAAGTATGTATGACAGACTAGTTGATAAACTAAATGAAAATTTATAAGTTAGTTAAAAGTTTATAAGTTGTTATTAAAATACTCGTAACTTATAAATAGTTGATTCAATTGAAGTGTTTGGATTGAAATAATCAACAGGTTAATTAATAAATATAAAATCACATATGAAATTGTTTGATCATAACCTTATATATGTGTATATAATTATCACTTTGAATACTTGAGTTATTCTAATGACGTATTAACATAAAATTTAGGATAATTATTTTTACATTTTATATTATAAAAGAATGATGAAAATTTGATGATTTTTCTTAATCCTCCTTGAACATAGTGATGTATTACTTTTTGAAAATAATGAACGGTCATGGTCGTTACGTATTTTGTAACGTGTTTCCTTCCCTTTTTTCAATATATTTTTTAATTAAATAACTTATATTGTTTAAAATTATTTTTTTAATATTTGAATATATTACTTTGAAAAAATAATATTTTTTATATTTTAATTTTATCAATGTTTGTTCGGTGACCAAATAATCCTTTAATTAAAATTAAAAATATACTGTGTAATAATTAGCGAGGATAAAAATGGTTTCTAAAACGAAAAAGAGTAAAAAGATTTAAATAAATTAGTGAGAATAATTTTTTTAATAACTTATAAAAATAAAATTAAAACACTAAACCAGTGTTTTATTTTCGCTTAACTTACTTGTAAATTATTCAAATCAACTTATAACACATATATAAATAAAAAAGTTATTTCAGTTTTTAGACTCAAATATAAATAAATCTAAATAATTTTATTTTTATTTAGTAATATTATTTAATTGTAATTCTATTTTAAAAGATTCAATTCTATTCATGTTATCAATTCCAATGAAAGATATTTTAAAAATACCTTTACTTTTTTACTTACGATTAATAAAATTAAATGATTTCAACTAATATTTTTAATTAATATAAAATTAATTATTTTTACTTATATAGTTTGATACATATCGTTTTTTTACATTATAAACTACATTGCTTAACACGCCTCATATAGATATGAGGATTTTGCTAACAAGTGTTATTGAAATATTGATTAAGAAATTAGAGGGAAAAAATATTTACTGTGAAATCATAGTAGAATGAAAAAAATTCATAAACGATACAATTTTATATATCCTAATAAAAATCTTTTTTTAATTGCTTAATTAATGTCCTAAAAACACTTATTAAATACAACTCGTTGAAAAAACCTCTATTATTTGTCTTGAGATTATAAATGTTTATTACTTCTTTTAGATTTTGTCTTTTTAATTTTAGTCTCTAATTAAAAATAATAATTTATTTTAATCATTTGGTAATGTTGATCTGTAAATCAATAAATAAATAATGTTTGATAAAATTAAAGAATTAAAATGAAAAATTTATAAAATAAAATAAAAATAAGGTGGTCATGCCTATGAATTGATTAAATTCCAGAAAAAGAAACGGAAGTCTACTCAAGATTGTTACTACTACTAGTATTAGTATAGTAAGTTTGATGAGCTGTCATAGTAGGGGGCACCCTAGGCAATTAAGTCACAAATTAATGTTCTATTAATATTAGCCTATTAATTGTTTCTGCTGACCATAACAGAAGCAAAACGAATCAAAGTTAATGGGTTTTAGGTTTTGCAAGTACTGCTTCTTTAATAGCGGTGGCTATTATATAGTGCTCCGTACATTTCTAGAATAATGTTATATATTTTATTAGTAATATTTTTAGTATACTTTATAAAAATACTACTATCAAGTGAAAAATGAAATATTTAATATATAAGTAAGAAAGATACTAATAGCGTGTCTGGTTGCGCGTCCTGTTCTACAAGATTTATGTCCAATTCTCATTTTAAAGGAGAAGTTACTTTTTCTAGCTTCAGATTAGTACGTATTTAATCCACATTTTTTGGAAGTTGGACGGATCCAAACACACAATAAAAAATATTTTTTAAGTGTAATACTTTTTTAGAGAATTTGGAAGAAGTTAATATATATATATATATATATATATATATATATATATATATATATTTAAAATAGTTATGTGATAATTAATTAACATTATTTTCATTTCTCTTTCCTCTCAAGCAATCAATTTATTCTATAGTCTGTATCATTCTTCAACTAATTGTAAAACGTTTAATTACTCGAATGTATCAATACTCATTTCATCATTTTTGTTAATGATTCTAACAAAAATCCTTTTATGGGTTATAACAATTATTTTTATTCTCAAATAATATTAGAAGATTTTGTTGTGGTGGTGGAGATTCTGTTTTCCCTACAATTTTGTATATCTTTTTTAAGGGAATTCGAAATCGTAAAATCTTATAATAATTTGCAATCAATTCATTTCATTTTTCCCTTTTTCAAAGATAAATTGATATATTTAAATCATGAGTCAGATATATGAATACCCTATCCTACCCACCTGAAAATCTTGGTTCAAATCCTTCGATATTGGATAAAAGATATCTCTTTCTTTCATTTATTAAGGTTTTTTTTTCTTATTATTATAATTGGAATAGTATTTTTACTCCAAAAAAATGGATTTCTACTTTTTTTTTCAAAAAGTAATCCAAGATTTTTTTGTTTCTTTTTCTATTTGCGTACATAGATTGTTTAATTCAATCAATTCTTATGAATAACTATTTTTTATTTTTATCTTTAATATTAATAATATTTTGAGTGAGAATTGAGTGTAATACGTAAGAAAATAAGAATGTGCATGTCTGGTTTTATTCAACAAAACAATAAACGTTACCTCAATTTTGCCCTTTTAATATGTAATCTTTCTTTCTTTTTTTGTTTGAGTATGTCGCAAATCATAATCATTGATTTATTGTTTTGGCATAGAATATTTTATTATGTTATATATATTTAAATAAAGAATGATTGTTAAAAAATAAAATCAGGATAAAATGTGGAAATCATAAGATTTTTTAAATTAAGCAAATCAAATTATGAACGCGAAATTAAAAATAACCTCCACTCACTAATTATTTATCAGTTATCTACGCTTAAGTGTTAAAGAATTGATGTTTCGTTAAATTTTGGCTATAGATGTAAAATTTGGAGGGGCTAAAAGCAAAAAGTTGGAAAAATAACGAAGAAAAAAAGAAACCAGCAACAAGGCTCAGCCCAACGTTTCACTTAGCACACAGCTCGCACTGAGCGCGACTAGAGTCACAGGCGCTAAGCGTGCAGTAGGCTCTAAGCGGGCAAAACAGACACAAGCGCTAAGCGAGCAAAACAGAAACAGTACGTGCTAAGCGCGTAACAGGCGCTAAACGCGCGATCCAATAGAACATAATGCGCTAGGTGTGAGGAGCTCGCTAAGCGCACGATCTACACGCGTTGAGCGAGGGATGTCGCGTTAAGCGAGCCTACGAAGGCCCAAAGCCCACTTCAGCAGTTATAAATAGAGAGTCAGACCAAGGGGAAACGACACATTGAGTCTTAGAGCACTCTCACTACTACCTAAAGCCTGAGAACCCTTCTTCTCCTTTCTTTTATCATCTTTATTCCTTTCTTTCACCCCTCTCACTACTACTTAAAGCCCTCAATGGTCATGAGTGGCTAAACCCCTAGGTAGGGTCTGACAGGCCGAAAAAGCCAACGATGTATGATGTACTTCTCATATTTATCAATGCAACAGGAATCCTTCTCCAGTTTTTTCTATTCTATTATCTTTTCTATTTTTATCTTGCATTATTCATCTTTATATTCTTTTGGGGGTTAGACGCACGGGAGAGGATAACTTCTAAATAATATCTAAAGAAAATATGCATGCATTAGTTTTAGGGGTTAGACGCTTGGAAGAGGGTAACTTCTAATAGAACAAAAAGAAAAGATTTCATAAGAAAGTCATTGCTAGACATAAATAGAATGATAATTTTTATGTTCATGCATTTCGGCAAACATCTAGAATTTAGACTTCATGCATTTTATTTGTTGAATCTTTTCAAAGAAATTTGAAAGATAGATAAGTAAAATAGACTTGTCATCTTGAGGAATCAGGGACAAGTAAATAAATAGATGTATGTAGAATAAAATCATCTGAATTGATAAAGAAAAATCATAAAATCATACATCCTAAGCAAACAAGACATGCTAGGTCCTAATACTTGCATTCCATCGAATTTCCTCTTGAATTGTTCTGGTTTTAATTCTTTTGCTTTTTATAATTATTATTATTTCTTTCCTATTCTTTCTTCTATCCCTATTTTTTATTAATTCTTTCTCTTATAAATTAAAAAATATCTAAGATAAGTACAATACAAAATTTATGTGAAATTTAACACTTAGACTTTTAAGACTTTATTACTTAAACATTTGATACACTTGTCAAACGTCAAACATTTACAGCATCACTATGGAAGTGATTATATAATTTATGTAAGAGGATATCAAATAATCATACCAGTATAAATTGATAAACAAAGAGCGATAATCAAATATTTCAAAAAGAAAATTGTACGGGTCTTTTCAAATGGATGGCGATTTGTTCTTACTTTCTTGAAAGTTGACATATCAAATCCAGTGAAATGGGAATCTAGTCATTTCTTGTATTTTTCCATCATAATCAAGCTAAATATGTTACCTCAAGCAGAAAAGGTGCTTTAGAATATTTAATTTGTGCTATCTAATTTTATATATGATCCTTTATCTCTTTATCTTTTTTCACGAGGAAGTTTTTCAATCTCCATCGTTCATGACAAGTATTTCGTTTGTTTTAATTAAAATTTTAAAATATAAAACTATGAAAAGTGTAAAAATATATAAATTCAAAAAATAAAAAGTTACTTATTTTTTTAATACAAAAATGTATAAAATAATACCATATGTTATTATTTCAAAAATAAATTTAAAATTTTAACAACCTCAAATTTATAAACTTTAATTTAACATTATAAAAATAATATGACCAAATCTTAAAATCAATTGGCCGGTCCGAGGGTCAAATCAGAGCTAGCTCGCCGGAGTTATATTCTAAATTAATCAATGATATCTACAATTAAAAAAAGCAACCATGATAATCAAGTACGTAATGAAGTATAATACAATAATAGCCACCAATACTTTCTAGCTAACATAGTAAGTAAGATAGTCACTATCCTCTCATAATTTGGTTGAACATAACCCGTGCATCATGTTAAGGGTCATCTTAATTAATTTCTTGATTTTACATTTTTCTTTCTCCTTTTTGAACTCACTTTTTTTTTTGTAGCTTTGATTTTTTTACAATTTCATCCAAATGATAAAGTGTAAACTTTAAGAATCAACAACATCTAATAAGAGGACTAAATTAAAATATAATCTTTTTTCGTTACGCACACTTGTGGTGATTCCTTTATTTTCCCGTGTTTGTCATTTCATCCTAGCTGTGCAATTTTTTTTCCTCGTTCAAATACAACTCCACGAGATTCCTTTGGTCGCTGATAAAGTTCCAAATCCTGCTGATACTATGTTGTACCTTTACGTTAAACCAACACTTGGCATCATATTTAAATGGAATATATTTATAATTAAACACCAATCTCAGTGCATGAAGTGCATATTATATGGTTATATCAGATCAAGAAAATCACTTAATTATTGAACATAATTGCTAAGCCTGAGGTTACT
Source organism: Glycine soja (assembly GCF_004193775.1). NCBI lineage: Eukaryota > Viridiplantae > Streptophyta > Magnoliopsida > Fabales > Fabaceae > Glycine > Glycine soja. The sequence continues at coordinate 3,376,580 of NC_041019.1, forward strand.
GTCGCTTAATAGTTTGCGCCGGCAGCAAATTATACAAACAAGATACATTCTACCAAGTGATCAAGAGTTTAAATAATGGCATGTCCTAATCTAAGCTCCACTGATTATCACCCTCTACATTATTGGGATTATTAATTTAGAATAATTATTGAATGCATAAACCCACATTGCCGCATTCGATGAGATCACTTTGAAAATAATTTAAGAGCTAACCATATGGCACACACACATATGATTGGGGAATGGATGTGTAAACATTTCTTTAATAAGAAATATGAAGCATTGACCCAAGGCTTTTGGCATAGTTGTTGTTGCTGCCGCGCCCTCTAAGCTAGCTCCCTATAGGGAGTGCCCAAATGGAATTTTATGTTCAAATAATTAACCAAATGGCCTCACGTACACGAGTAATGGTAAAACAATTTTTTTTTAAAAGTTCGTTTAATTAGATTTTTTTTTTGTTTGTAACCTGGAGGTATTCAGAGGATATTTTTATTTAGCATTCCACTAATTTTCCTCCCACAAAATTAATTCATTTTGGGGGTAAAATAATATCTCAAATTAAGTTATGATTTTATGTCCGAACTGAAAATCAAATCTTAAACCTTAATTATAAGATTTGTGTGTTGAATTACTTGTATCATCAAATTTTGATTTAATTAAAAATTTTAACATTGAGATTAGAGACTTTATGTGAATAAACTTCACTGAGCTGCCCATGAATTTTGGATTTGGGTATTTTAAAATAAGGGATGCACTTCTTTTGATTGCATGGAGTAAACACAAAAACTACCCTAATATATAGTACTAGGGGAAAGAAAGACCCTAACCTAATAATTTAAGAAGTGGGAGGGTATCATATCAAAACCTGATCAAGGAGGAGTCACATGCTCATGATTTTCAAGATCACACAAGTGGGGCCTAATTAGCCAGTCGATCAGTTAGGTGCAATTCCCTTCTCGGTGGAGTCTTGTTGTGAAATCTGAGTTTGTCAATTAAAATTTCCTTATATAAACAGCAACATACATTATTGGAAACAAGGATGAGAGCTTATGCTTCCATGGAACCAATTCAACTACACATGACGATCGGACTCCATCTAAAATGTGATGACAGAAAAACAACTACACATTAATTATGATTTGGTACTCAAATTCTGTAATTTATAAGATTCTTATTACTTACTATCAATTTTTATGTAATAATTGAGTTAAAATAGAGATAAAAATGAGTACAGCAAAGGAGGGTTTTCATACCTGAAGAAGGAAAAAAAAAAAGGTAACAGAGACCAGATAGTTTCCTTTCACTACATGTGAATAGGATTATTGGAATTCACTTTACATCACTTTCGGTGACACGAGTGGGTTTAGGACAAGAAAGGAAAAATCCAACCCATTGTCGGGTTTAATTTAGTGATGGGTTATCTTTTTTGTTTTGAGATTGAAAGGTAAAAAATGTCCCAAAGTTTTACTGTCAACATACTAGAGGAGCCTATATTAATTTTTGGCAAATTAACGTTGGACCAATAAATTATTTATTGCATCTTATCTTATCAAAGGAAAAAAACCTTATTGCATATTAGAATTTATATTTTTTTGACACAATTTTGCCTGAAAGCATTTAGTGAGAAGTGAGCATTTTAAAGCTTTTTTTTTTGTGTGTGAGAACCAGGTATTTCTTGACCAAAAGTTAAAAATTAATTCCTGAGGTACTGAAAATTTATTTAAGGAATTAACCTTTTTCAATAAATATTTTTTCATAAGCACAACTCTAGGATCAATCTTCAGATCACATAGTTAAAAAAATCATAATTTAAGGGTTGCTTGAGATTATTATAGATTAAGTTCTAAAAGTTAAAACCATTTTTTAGTCTTGTAATTTAGTTTTAATTTTATGTGATATTCAATTTTCAGAAATTTTAAATTTAAACTACACAAGTCAGACGCCTCTAAAAAAACTATACAAGTCACACAAATTTTCAATTAATTAGCCTAGTTTCAAATATTTTTCCATCTTTAACTTCACTCCATTATAACCTTGAAAAGAGTTCTTGAATGTGTATATTTGTTGTATGATGATGATTTCAGAATCTTGTCAAGCATATATGAATGAGATAGCATGTGATGAGGTTAAGCATAAACATAACCCCTGTATGTTAAATTGAGTGAAACACCTAATTTCTTGAGGAAGGTGAAGTAGGCATAGAGTGTAGGTGATTGAATTTTATCCTGTGTGGACTTATTTTGCTTTAGAAGAGAATCATGACCCTTAGAATTGAATGAATTCAATTTGTTTTTTATGCAACTCTTTTTTTTAAGTTAAAACAGCTAACATTGATTTGTGATTGAATTGATATGTTATTGAGTTGAGGCATAAGAATTTACTCCAACCCCTAATGTTTGATTATTTATTACTTAAGGACAAACAAAATTCTAATTTTGTTCATCTATTGGATCTTGAAGAATTTAGGTTTGATTCTTAAAGAATCATGACTTTCCTTCTTTATGTTTTATGCTTAGTGATTCCATGAGTTTCTTTTCATTAGGGTTAGGTTAGGATGAGCCTTGATTTGATTCTAATGTAACTAATTTTCATTTTTGAATCATATTTCTTTGTATGCAAATTAAATTCTTGAATTTATAATTAATGCTGACGTGATTGAACTTTGTTAGAAAATAAACCACTATATAACCTAAACCTTGTATCTGAAATATTAGAAAATCTAATAGCATATTTATTTATTGTGAATGAAATTTATTTTTCATATAATTTTTATCATGTTTATGACTCATTTTGAATTGAATATCAGTTGATTTTATAGTTTAATTTCATGAAAGTAAATTTAAAGAAACAAGTTTTATATCTCAAATTAGTAAAAGAAAAAGTGTTCAAAGTCATGTACACGAAATTGAAAATAATTATTATTTCGAAAGGATCATTTTGACTCACTTCAAAAATATAAATAATTAAATTGAATATTTTAAAAAATAAAGGATTGTCGCCACCGCCATCGTGAAACCAAGCTGAATATAATTAAAAATATAAAGAATTAAAAATGTATTTTAGAGTGAGAAGAATATAGTTCAACATAAAATATATAATGAAATATTAGATAAATAGTCAAATCTGTCACTGAAAGTGAGTTACTGATAAATTAATTTTTGAAAGATGAAAAATTCAAATTTAATATCTGAATGTGGAAAAAATATGATAAATTAGTCTTACAAACAATTTAATGATAAATTAGTCCCTAAATTTTACGACTTAATATCATATTGATTCTAAAAAAATATAATTTATTGTCAAATAGGTCTTTAAATATTACAACTTAATAACAAAATAATTTTATAAATTTAACGATAGAATTAATTTGTTGCATTTTTGTACATTCAGGGATTAAATTTATATTTTTTTTATCTAATAGGAATCAATTTGTCACTGTATCACACTTTCAATGACGAATTTGACTATTTTTCCTAAAATATTTACATATTTCGTAAAAGAAATTAAAGTGTAATTTTACTCTTTAAAAAATATGGCATCATATTTTAGTGTTTCAGTTGACGGTAAATACCCACTTAATAGCTACGCTGCCTGTGCCTAAATTTAGTTATTTCATAAAACGTTCCTAGTTAGCAGTTGAATAAGAACTAATTAGAAGTGATGATGAAAGTTTAACTGTTTAAGTTTTGTTGTTGGCTTGTAGCAATATCCTATCAAGTAAACCATTGAAAGTGAAACAAGGATATATGCAATTTGTGATTTTTTTGGTCCCAAAACAAGTAAGGATATGTGCCACTATTGTTTAAGCAACTTTACACTCGAAACAAAGGCAAAATTGAATGATGGGTGTCCACTTCTTTAGCGCAACTCATTGCCTATCCCAAACAATTCCCACATGCATGTCTTTCCACATGTGATCTTGGACACGTTTGGGTCCGTGGTCCTAATATTGTCCATAAAAAGTTTATGCGTAGGTCTTCAAGCCGAATTACATCGACATAATGATTTTTTTTTCCCCCTTGAGTAACAAGAGTGTATACTTCAACCTTTTCTATTTCTTTCTTTACGTTTTTCTTAAGGAAAAATAATTATATTAAATCAAATTAGATGAAAGAGTCAATACATATACATGAAGGACTATGATCAAAAGATTGCGGATAAGCAAAGGATTTAGGTGTTCTAACTAAAGAGTAAACAACTTGATTAACTTGTCTGCTCACAAAATGAATAACATAATTTTGAAAAGAGACAATTTTGATGTTGTTCCCATTAGAATATCTCCAACTTCATTATTCTGAAACCTTCTAGCTTTGATGTTGTCAATTATATGCTTGCAGTTCGACTCCAAGTATATTTTTATGGATAAGTTATTTATTTTTAAACAGAAATAAATTGTTTTAAAAGTAAAATGTATGAGCATTATTAGTTATAATATTAATTAGCAAGCAATACATTTTATCGAGTTTTTATTATATATAGTTAAAAATACTTTTAGAAAAATACTTTTTCGTATTAAAATAGTTATCGCTCTAGGTAGTTTTACACATGTCAAGAAAAAAAATAGATAAAAAAGAATAATAATTTTATTAAATTAATCTTATATCATAATTAATTTATTTATAGATTTTGTTATTCATCACTAATATTATAAGAGATACAAATGTAAAAAGATAATTAATGTTTCATTGAAAAGTTAAATGACAATTATTTTTGGATATTTTTTTTTCTTTTATACAACAATTATAATAATTATAATGAGACAAACAAATTACTTCTAATCACCAACATCATTATTATGCATAACATTGATGCATTAATATTGTAGTGTTGATTTTCAATGCATGACTTCATAAGGAAATAAAAATGGTTTGTGTTAAAAATAAGGCTCTACAAGGTGCAATGGTTTGTGTTTCAAGATGGTTCAGCCAAAGCCACAGTGAAAAGTAGTCAGCTTGAGCTTCAACTCGCCAACTCTAAGGATTGAAAAAGCCTCAAAATCAACTTGTAGAAAAAAAATATTTTAATTATATATAATACTAAAGTAAGAGTTTAATGTCATGCATGTAAAATAGTTTTATATTATTATTTTATCATAAATTATCATTTAAATTATTTTAAGATAATTATATTAAAAATTAACAAAATTATCATACATGATGTGCTATGATTGAATGAATGTGTAAAAAAAATTACCATATTAGTACCTAACCTTTTTTCTCTTAAAATAATATGTTATGAGTCTTCATGAGGAATACATGCTCTTATCAAAATTTCAAGTTGAGATTAAGATAAACTCATCCTGTAATAAAAACAAGTTTGGAGTTTCAGGTGAGATGGTGTATCTAGATTATAGATGCAATCAAGATTTGTAGTTGGGAGTGGGGGTTTTGATGGGGTTGAAGGTTAAGGTATTGGTGGTCTGCCATGGAGCTTAGTTTGGAGATGAGAGGAAAATAGTAATACTACAGTGCTATTCATTCTGATATATATGGAGAATTGGAGACCCCAACCGCTTCACAGGATAAAGGAAGACACATGTTAGATTGAGTAGCTACTAGGTTCTTGCTAGGGTTCACTTGAGAAGAGTTTTAATTCAACAAACATAATATTTATGTTAGGAAAAAGTTTAATAGACACTTAAAACCCTAAAGAACACTTAAAAAGACACTAAAAAATATATGTATGATAGACTTTTATATGTGATAAGGAGAGATCGAGATAGAAAGAAATAATAGATGTTGGTGAAGTGTTTATAATAATGAGAATGATTTCCAGACTCACCATGCAATTTAGAAGATTTCAGCCATTGGATTATTTTAATCCTTCAGGTTTTGTCACGTTATTAAAAATTTTATTTCAGAACTGTCATTTACCGCATCCCGCATGAGCACAGCTACGCACAAATCCAATCCCCTAATTCGAAGCCACAAAAGAGGCATACCGCATACTAAGTGCCAAATAGTGCATTCCTTAACATTAAAAATTTCATTTGTGCTTCCACTGAAAGAGGCTATACGGGCAGATAGTGAGTTACTTTTAATGTGCTTTTTAAAAAAATTATATAATTCAATGAGTGTGTGCACTATATCACTTCCTGCAACATAATCCTTCTATTTTTGCACTATATCAATTACTGTATTTGTCTTCTAATAATCTTGCCTATTTGCTGTATCAAACATTAAGCCTTCTAATCACAACAATAACATAAACTCCGAAAGCCATAATATACAACCCGAGACATACTATGTCAGCAAATACTGGACAGATCCAATTCATGGAAGTGAACAAAGTGGTATCGAGGAACAACACATATCTCAAAATGAAATGTAGCAGCATACATATTATTTACTAATAGGCAATGAAATCCATAATTGACCACAGTGATAGGCATAAAACACAAATGAACAGGCTAATGTTCTTATTTCAGTCACATGTCAGCATTCTTCATTCAGTCATAATATGAATTTGCTTTCATATGAATTTACATAAAAAAATTTACAGCACTAGATTTTCTAACATGATGCCATCTGAGTTTACAACAAAAAATCACTTGCTAAGGAATTTAAATTGGATTTTCTCTCTATAGAAAACTCAATACACAAAAAAAGAAAAGGGTTTCTGCATAAAAACTCAATGCAGCAAGGTAAATTCAATATGTTGTCAGAAACTTGAATCTAGATTTGGAATTGAAGACATGTCATCAAGGGGTGCCTGCACAAAAAAAAAAGAAAAGAAAAAGAAAGATCCTTTTGAACATGATCACAAATAAAAAAAACGATAGCAACTCATAATAGATGATATTACCATCAAAAGTTTAGTAAAACTAAATTGGTTCTCAAGTGTTTGAGGGGGATCAAAAGTCGGAGGTGCTGAACGAGATACTCCCTCAAATTGATGCCTTCTTAATTCTTTATCCAGAAATGAAAATGGAAAATTAGAACAAGTGATAGTACAAGTATGAAATTTTGACATCAAAATTTACTTAATGTTAGAGTACAAGTGTGAGGTTAAATCACACATCATGTGGAAATGAGAAGGTTGAACACCATATAAGTAAAGACAAGACCTATAAACTTAAGTCTTAAGGTTTTGAGTTAAAATGTAGTATTAAATTCACTTATGTAATTATACATGGTCCATTAGTGTAAATCTCCCCATCATCCCTATCAAATGTTGAGTTGTCATCATCAACCGAATCATCCCAAGTATGACTACTTGCTTCATGTAACACAAAGCTCATTTTTTTTTATTGCATAAATTGATTTGATTCAATTATTTTCTAGAACATTATAATCAGTTGCCTCAAACTATGATTTAGTGTCAAAGTCATACTTGCATTTGTTGAAATCTCTTAAAAATTAACTTCATCCCTTCATCAAGTTGCCAAGGTGTTTAATTTCATTTTGTGACTAGTGCCAATAACACAAACCATGTCGAGTCTCTGACATCACCTCAATAAGTGTCTTAGCCATTGCCTAGTCTTGGTCAGTAAAAATAGTTTGAGGTCTTTTCTGGTTATGTGCTTGTAAGAACGTCTCAAATAACCATCTAAAGGATTCAATTGTTTCTTCATACAAAGATGTTGCTCCAAAAATTATTGCACCTTATAGTGGTTGAAACCAGAAAATAAAGCAAGTGACTCATTTGCACAGTTGGTACAATATGTAGTATCCAATGAAACAACATCACCAAAATAGTCATAATCTAATACCATCTTTGTATCGGCCCAAAAGACATTTGTAATTCGTTCGTCAATATCCATTTGGTATGCATGGAAGAAAGACATCCAACTTCACCATACACCATGCTTCTTTGTCTTCTTGCAGTAAGGTAATTCTTTACATCCATGAGTGTAGATCCAAGGTTAGTACTATGTCCTACATGTGTGCTCAAAAGTTGAAATATGGACTTTTTTTTTAATTCAGAGTCATCATCTAGCTCAATCTCATAAGCTTGGACTTCATTTATCTTTCTATGAGATGCAAGCATATGGGTTGCCTCTGGAAGTCTTAAAGGGTGGTTATGGTCCTTTACAAACTCATGTACAATATACTTTCATTCTTCAATGTAAGTGAAATCCTGGCTTTACAATTTGTTCTAGTTTTAGCTATATTAACCAAAGTATCTTTATTATTTGATGTCTGCACCCCTTTCTTGCAATAAACAAATGGACATGACATAATAGTATCATCTTCCTTTTTCTTGTTCTTGTATCGTACTCTAACTCTGAAACTTGTATGAGCACCATATTTGTGCCAAAAATGTCATGCTGCCTCTACACTACCAAATTTCATACCAATCCTCGACTTGCAATTAACATCTAAAGATGTTATGCTTCCTACCAAAATAATAGGAGTAGTAAATAAGCATATACAAATAAAAGTTGCTACAAGTCTCAATTTTTAAGCATACGAATTAAAACAACAATTGGGGAAACCAATATCTACATTAAAGCAGTACTGAAACAATGCTTTTGAAGTGTTAATTTAACCCTGTACAGAATCTACATTGCCTGAAATTAGTATTTCCAAAAACCCCTCTTGATTGGTACCAAAACCATCACAACAAGCATCTAGTAAAAATTATCTAAGAATGCTTCATGGGAAAAAAAATCAATTGATTGCCTTCATACATTTATATGCCACCAACTAAATGTAGAATGTCTTTACAAAACGTGGAAAGAAGATACAAGCTAAAATAGAGCATTAGAAAAAGGGAAACAACATTCAAACAAAAATATAGTAGTGTGGCCGGCAACTAAATGTGGAGACAAGGAAAAACCTAAAAGCCTAAAATAGAGTATTAGAAAATAAAAAAGAGAAAAACTTATAAGAGGAATTAGGTTTTTAGCTTACCAATAACAACCGGTACAATGGAAATTCAAAGTGAAACTTTCAAAAGCGCTAAAACCCAACACTAAAGCTTGAGCACGCTTTAGAGGAGCTTGAGCAACTTGAGACCACGTCGAAGAAGATATAGAGACAATGAAGTTTTTGGAAACTTTGGGAGCACATAAACAATGAAGTTTCATTGTTATCTATGGGTACATAACCACTTTTATCCCTGAAAGATGAAAATATAATGTGTAATTCGCTGACAAATGCATGAAAGATGGAAATATAAAATTTAATCCCCAAAAGTATAAAAAATGCGACAAATATATTCGACCGTTAACTTTTGTCTGTCACCGTTAATGAAATAGCCTACATGGAACATAAGAATGAATTTGTCACTGAAATGATTGCCAACATGGTTATGCTGACTAGATTGGACAAAAATATCAGTAAGATACCATTTTTGTATGTAAATGTCAATAATTTTTTGTTGAACGAAAATGTCAATACTTTTTTATTCTAAATGTTAGTACGTTCCATTGGACAAAAAATGTTAATAAGTTATCATTATTGAACGAAAATGTCAATGATTTTTTGTTAGACTTAAATATCAGTATATTTCTATTGGCTAATTTATTAGACCTGAAATTTCATTTTATTCAAGGGTAAAATATAATTTTAGAATAAATTTTTATCATTTTTTTATCGTTACAAGCATAACATTACAATAATTACTTAAAATATATTGACAAACATAATAATAATGATAATATTGATAGTCAACCATAATTTGTTTGTTACAATAGAGATTATCCAAAATAAAATTTGTATTAATTTACTAAAATAAAATATTGTAATAGTGTAACAATCATTACAAATTTTCCAAATTATCCTAAAAAATAAATATATCTCATATTTCACTTATTCGAATCTTAGTTATTTTATAGTGACAGACGGGAGTTAACAGTCAAGTATATTTATTGCACTTTTTACTCTTTCAGGGACTAAATTTTATATTTTTATTTTTCAGGAACGCATTTGTCATGGAATTACACGTTCAGGGACAAAAATGACTATTTACCCATTCATATTCCCAAAGAGTGGGAAGAGGAAAAGTCAAGAAAATATTATATGACAAATATGTCCCTATGTTGACAATTAGAGATGGTCACGTTGACAATCATTTCAGTGACAAATTTGTTTTTTTGTATCACGTAGACTATTTTATTAACAGTGACGGAGGAAAGTTAACAGTCAGATATATTTGTTGCACTTTTTACACTTTCGGGACTAAATTTTGTATTTTCATTTTTCAGGAACACATTTGTCAACAAATTACACATTTAGGGACAAAAGTGATTATTTATCCTATTCTTATTTTTTAAAAAAATCATTTAAGGACACTTGGCAAAATCTGGAGGGTTAACATAATCCAATGCCTGAAATCTTTTATACTGCATGATGTAGTTGGTACCTTTAAAGTAGCTCTTGATTAAAATAGTCTTAAATATAATTTTAGTCTCTTATTTAAAAAATATGTAATTTTAGTCTATTTTAAAATTGGGACATTTAGTTCTCTTATTTTTAAAATTTTATAATTTTAGTCCTCTCATTTTAAAATAGAAACATTTAGTCCTCTAATTTTGTAAAATCCACATTTTCGATATTTCCATCAAATTCAAAAATATGGATTAATAAGAAATTAACTTGATGTGATTCAAATGTAATGATGTGACACAAGATAATTTATTTAATTTACATTATAATTAATGTTAATCTCTTTTTAATTTGAGTGAAGGATCAAAATTGTAGATTTTATAGAAGTAAGGAATTAAATGTTTCTATTTTAAAATATGAGACTAAAATTATAAATCTTAAAAATAAGAAACTAAATATCTCTATTTTAAAATAAGAAAAAAATTAATATTCTTGATTTGGCTGGCTAGCAGTTTTTTTTTTTTTTTGCCATAAGAAGATAACTATGATATTTTTCATAATAGCCTATCACGTGATTGGATTTGTAATTAAGTTGGTTTTGTTAAAATTGGAAATCTCATCAACAACATGGATCCCTGTAGTTTATTTTTATAGTGTAGACCACGTGACATGAGATGATGATGACTATGATCTTTCTCTCTTTTTTATAAATAGAAAAATTCAAAAGAATATAGGATTTTCTCTCAAGTAATTAATTTTTTTTAGTCAGTTGAGAATTTAAGACATCGCAGATACTCGTTAATTAGCAGTGCGTCAAATAACTTCAAATATTTCGAAATCAAACATTGAAGACACACATATGGAATGATTTAGATACTATGCAAACACAAATTCTCGTACATTGCAGATACTAATTGCAAATATTCATGTGTTGCGGCTAGGCCATATCATGTTTGTTTTTTTCTTTCGGCTTTTGCCCCATTTGCAATCACAATAAACCAGAGATCATACTATGAAGTATGAACTTAACGACGCCTGGTTCTTACACGAAAAAAAAAATGCATGGTGGATTTTGACTGGGAAAAGGTTAAATTCTTATTTAGCAACGCTTTCAATATTGGTAAGATACCAAGCACGATAGCGTAAGACTAAAACGGACGTAGATTCTCTACGGCCTACAGCCTCTACAGCAGCATCTCAACCTTTCATAATTAAATATGTAAATATATTTTTTTACTCTTACTTTTAATAACTATTAGATTTTGTTTCTGTCGTTAAATTGTACCTCGGAGAAAAGAGACCTTACCCATAAACATTAAGTGTGAAAGTGTAGTCTGTCTTGCATTTTAGGTCTAATATAAGTTATGTAGGAACATGATATTTGAATTGGGTCGTTTGAGTCAATAGCCTTAAATACATTCACCCAATAAAAACTGAAGTTTAAGGATAGCATAATACGCTATTCTTGGCCCAGTAAAATTTTAAAAAACTACTTAACAAGAAGCCCAGCCTTGTATTTTAAGGACTCCTAGATCTGGTATGGTGGCCTTTTTAGTCTTTTATAGTGTTTTAGGGGAGTTATATTTGTACTCCTTTTTTCTCTTCACACCATTCCACTTTTTTTATATAATTCCATAGAATTAGATTTTGCAATGTATTTTTTTGGGTACTTGGATTTTGAAATGTATGAACGGAGATTAATTTTCAGGAAATAAAAAAGAAGATAAGTGTAAAGAGATAAAAGGAAAATATAAAAGAATGGGCCAGTACTGTATCTTGCTAAGACTGTGTCAGCATAGAACATTGCACGATATCCATGCTTTTGGGCTTTGGGGGTTTCTCTGCTTCGGCTTCTGACGTTTTGTTTTTCATGGACTCGTACGGCCTGGTTGCTTTGATGTACTAACTGGGGGGTGGGGGGGAACTTGATTGGTTTCTAATTATTATTTTTATAAAAAATAAGAGAATTTGGAATTCTTTCTTATCTTACCAAGTGAATCTTGTTGCACGGGACAATAAATCTGCAGGAACCATTTTACTGTATCCGGATAATCCAAAGTTTAGATAATTAACTCGCGATCTTTTGGTGGAAAAACAATAGAGATAAAGATGTATGGGTATATTATTATGTAGTAGTGATTCTAATGAATTTTTCATTTATCACTTAACAATAGAACTTTGCTTTTTTTTTTTTTTTTTTTGAGGATAAGTGAAACAAATGATATTTTTTTCCAATTTTTATCTTTTATTTTACAATAACTCATATATTCTTATTCACTCAACTAAGCTAAAATAAACTAATGAGTAAATATTGTATTATATATTTATCGACTTAGATTAAGTAAGCATTAACGCATCCTTAACCTTCAGGATCAAAGCGACAATGGTTTCACTAATTGAAGACACTTCAAATGCGCTTTTAAAAAAATTTCAGATCTATTTACAATGAGTATGTCTCATATTGTCTTATTGGTTTTGGTAAAAAAAAATTGTTTGAAACGCATCTTCACCATACTTATTGAAATTTCTTATCTCGTATATGGTATAGTTAATTTCTCATCCCCTATAGATAGATAGATAGAAGTTAGTAGAGTGGAATGGGTGTGATAGCATCACATAATTTTTTTTTTAATAAAAAAATCTAACAAGAAACAATTGTGTATGATTCATTTAATAAAAAAAATAGCTTTAAAAAATATTGTGTTTTAACAAAGAACATACAACATTAAATATTTTGACTTATTGACCTAACCTAAATTGAATCGTTTACAAATTGAATTGATTTGGGTTGGGTTTCATTTTTTTTTCTTACAAAATCAACCCAAACTAACCCATTTAAATTTGATGGGATTGGATCTCAAATTTGATCAAACCTAACCCAAACCAATCCGCTTACACCTCTAATTTGCATATTGATGTTGTGAGAAGGAAAAAAAAGAATTTTTTTATTAGGATATATTATGCTAAAATGCCAACAAATTAATTTTATTTTTAGAGAAATTTTCAATTTGTATTTTGTAAATAAAAATGTATACAAAAGAATATTTTTATTGACTTTAAGAATTTAAAACATGATTAAATGATGGTAACTAATTTTTAATTAATATAATTTAGTTTATTTATATTAGAAAAAAGTAAAATATTAAATTTCTATCCACTAATTTTTTGTATATTATTAATTAATTAAAATAACCTTAAATATATTTAAAATAATTACTATAAAAATCAACAAATATTATCATACAAAATAATTTATAATTAAATTTCTATATTGGCGATTCATTTTAATTAAAATAAAAAATTAAATAAATACTCCCTCCGATTCTATATATTGGTCACATTCTAGAAGGAATACTTGATCCCATTTATAAATCATCAACTAATAATAATATTTTTCAATTTTATCCTTTGTATTATTTTCAACATTTCATTGTTATGGAAACCTATTTTTCATGGATCGTCCACTCACTCTTCTCTTTTCATGTAATTAATGAAAATATGAGTATCTCTTTAAATATTTCATTCTATTTTTCTCTTTCATATTATCTTCCTTAATCTTGATGATTCAAATTAGAAGTGACCAAAGACCAAACATAACCTTTGAATTTAAGATTTTAAGTTCTTCCTATGATATTAATAATAAATAACACTCACGGTTTCAATGAAAATAAAAAATTTGTCATTTAATAAAAAAAAACTCCTTACTTTTTGTTTTTGGTTTTTGAAGGTAAGTTTTAGTTAAAAAATATGTTGATGTGGAAACGTTGTATAGTGACACGTAAACATCGCAGGAACCAAAAGCAGAACGCAACATCATCAACATCACAGAGGTAGAGAGTAAGACGCCGGCAATGTCCGCTGTGAGAGTTCAAGTTTCGGCGTGTGCGGTTTCCGCCACCGTCAACCACCTTCGCCTCCGCCAAAACGCCGTCGTTTCCTTCAGGAAGAAGAAGCCTCTCACTCTCAGAGTGGTCTCAATGTCTTCCGTTCCTCCTTCCCAACCCTTCGAAATCGCCGTTAAAGCTTCCGTCACCACACCCAACAGGCTCGGCGACTGTAATATCTTTTATTCTCTCACCTTTTTACGCTTCTTTTTTTTGTTTCTTCGGTGAAAATTAGAATCACTATTACATTAAGGGATTAATGATGTGCATGTGAAAGAACTAATAAAATGGAGGAACACAAATTAGGATGTATCTAGACTTGAAATATCTCCACGTGCATTTGTCACTTTTTTTCCCAGAGACTATAAGGGGCTGTTTGGATTGTGAAAATGTTTTCTGTTGTATTTTTTTTTTTAGCAAAAATAACTTAAGTGTCACCTGGCCATGTTTGGATAAAATTTCTCAATAAGCACTTATAGGAGAAGAAAACAAGGAGGTAAAATGAATTAAGTTTTCATATAATGCAGAAGTTAAAGTCATCTTTTTTCAGAAGCTAAATGAGATAGTTTCTATAAATTAGCTTGGGCATAAGTTAATTTTAACTTTTGAGAGAAGCTTGATTTATTTTACTTTTGTATTTTCTTCTCTTATAAGTGTTTATTGAGAAATCAGTGAATGCGATTGTAGTAGAAGAGATTCGGTGATTTCTCATGTTTCGGGAGTAGGGTTGACTTTTTTCGTATTTTGTTGTTTCAATTTCATGATGTAGGTATTAGGCAATGCCAAAAGAGTCTTTAGCCTGGCATTATAGAGAGCTAATTATGCATGTACTTTGTGTTTAAGAAAACAAATTATGATTTTTGTTGATTTATTTGAGCTTTAAACTCGGATTAGTACCTATGATTAGTTAGTGTGACTCTTTGAATTGTCTTTTTAGGCCCTTTTTGCCAAAGGGTGCTGCTGACACTGGAGGAAAAACATCTACCTTATGACCCCAAGTTGGTGGATTTGACCAACAAGCCAGAATGGTGACCTTCTGCTCCATTTTTTTCCTTTTTCCCCCTTTTAGAGCTGCTATCTTTGTAAAATTGAATCAGCCACAGACCACATGCCCGATCCTCATACTACTTTATTTGTTTTCTTCCTTATATTTTGTTTTGTGGTCTAGGTTCCTTAAAGTCAACCCTGATGGTAAAGTTCCTGTCATAAAGTTTGATGAGAAGTGGGTTCCTGATTCAGATGTTATTACTCAAACATTGGAAGAGAAGTATCCCAGCCCACCATTGGTGACCCCACCTGAAAGGGCCACAGCGTATGCATTTGGCTTGTAGATCTAGTTGTTCTTAGTGGTACACTGCTTTGAACTTTTAGAAAAATGGATGATGAACTCATACACGCTTAAACAAAGTGGCGGATCCAGAAATTTTTCTTAGTGGGGGGCAAGAAATAATTTCTAATATTTTCACAAACATAAAATATCACAAGATACTACAAAATACATAATATCATGATATAAGAAATCTAATGTACTTATGCTTCTACAAATTACAATTGTCCTCTACACATTTTCATACTTTGAAAATGTTCTATGATTTTTTCATTGTCAATACTATCGAAAATTATGGTGTGCTCTATGCATGTGTGGTGTGTTTTTTTTGTGTTACTGTAACAATAATGAGAATTGAGCTAAATGGTTTGGGCTTGAACATGTAGTTTTTGTATTGAATGTCTTATGTTTGTTTGGACTTTGGGTTAAAAAAATCCAATGGGGGCAATATATAATTTTTTATGGGGGCAAATATTTTTCTGTATACATTAAATAAATAAAAAATCTGGTGGGGGCAATTGCCCCCACAACAGATAATCTGCATCCACCAATGCGCTTAAACACAGTTTTTTTCGTAGTCCTTTTTTATTTATTTCCAATTTTTGGTTTCCTTCTACTCCATGTCAACTTTTTATTCTTTCATGTTTACACAACTACATTAAAATTAAATGTACTCCAATTGCCTAAAGTGTATGGCTGTATGCATGTGTTTTATTTTGTAGGGGGTCAAAGATCTTTTCTACATTTATTGGATTTCTCAAGAGCAAGGATCCCAATGATGGAACAGAGCAAGCATTACTAAGTGAACTGAGCTCTTTCAATGATTACATCAAGGAAAATGTATGACATTTTTCTGCTTTTCTCTTTCTGCTATTTGTTTCCAATCTTGATTAGGTTGTTGATTTAGTTATGGAATTTCAGCCACAGAAGAAATACTATGGATTGTTTTTCACACAATTCATTATCCTTATTACATGATTTCCCATTTTGAACTGAAATTTCGACTTCAACCCTGGTAAGATTTAAGCTGAATGGTAAAGTGTGAAATTTGAGTTACCTGAAGTTGGTATTAAAAAAAAAAATCCCTAAGGAAGGATCATAACATTAGAAGTGAAAGTGACTTGTTTAAGCTGTCATTGAAATCCTTTACACAAACTGAGTGTGTAGCTTAGTTCCATCTGCCTCTGCAACTGATAAAGCCAGGATTGGTTCCAATTTGCACCCGAATTTTTGTGCTAGCACTATCAATCAAAGTGTGCAGCAATTTTTTGTTATACATGCCAGTAACCTTCATTGTCTGATAAGTGATAATTAGAAACTCCAGATAACATGCTCAAAGAGAGCAGTGGGCCTGTTGATTGTGCAGTATTGTGCTCAGCTGTGTGCACAGATATATCACCATTATCATTAGCCATCTCAGAATTTTCTTCCTCATCCAATTCCCTCACATATAGGTGGCCACACTAATGCTTCAACTTGTTAGGGGTGAATCATTCATCACAGAACATACACAAGCCTTTTTGCTCTTCTATCAGCCTTCTCAGAAGCAGTAAAGGTCCTGAGTGGTTTGCTTATGATAGCCGGTGGTTGTTTTTGTGCATTTGGTCTGGTAGGGATCTTGTATGTAGGTGAAAAGGTTTTATTTAAGGGGTTAGGTGCTGTTTGCAAAAGGTTTGGGGTTGATTTGGTGAAGTTTGAAGTGATGGGTTTTGGGTTAGAGACATGTGATCTGGAGGCTTCATGTAATCTGGCAAGATTAGATGCATAAGTGAGAGAAGTGTGATTAAACAGTTTCCCTTGCATCTACGTGGGATGCTCAAGGCCTGCTAAAAAATGCAGAGGGTATGTTCAGAGGACAATGTCACTTGTGTCAAGGCCATCTCACAAGGCATCAATAAACTCCTTTACACTTCTAGTTTGCTACACTTGTATCAGCTCCAAGAGTGGATCCTCACAATTTTCCCAGAAGCGTAAAGAAATATCTGTTATATATTAATCGGGATACAATGGGAACCTTGATTTCTTATAATCTGGGTGTCATTATAACTCACTACCATTCAAATGTATTGAAGCCAAATGGACCTTTGATTCAGGAGATGTATTATCAAGAGCTTAAAATTTCTCACATCTGTATTGCCACTCCTTTAACTTTGTCCCATTGAACCTTGGGAACTCAATTTTGGAGATGCAAGTAGCATTATGAGATTGATGAGAGGCATGGTACCTAGTGGTTACACCTAGGTTTCTTAGGCATTGCAGGTGTCTCATGTTTCTTTGAAATCTTGTTTCCAGTTATATGGGGTCTCTTTGAAAATAAATTTAGTCAATTGTTTCTCTTATATCTAATTACATCATCTAAATAAAAGACCGATCAAACTTAGGGACCAAGTGGCCCAAAACTCTTGATCCATTGTAGATTGTGCTTCCCTAAACTAAAACCCCCTAAGCTCAGTGGAAAACTCTACTCACCCATTTCCATGACTGGGATGAGCACTTGGAAACTTGCTCCTTGAATAATTTAAGTGGCCCAATAACTCCCGTAATATCATTCTGTTTATATATTAGTGATTATGGAGAATTTGATCCAAGATGGTTATATGTTTAACACTTTGAGGAAACCTTTTTGTTATTATCTAAAGTCTGCATTGCTTAACAAGTTGCTGGAACCTTCTGCCTGCTTTATTTAATTGACTGATCTTTTTCCTCTTTGTAGGGTCCTTTCATCAACGGTAGTGAGATATCTGCAGCTGACCTATCACTTGGACCAAAGCTATACCATTTGGAGATTGCTTTGGGGCATTATAAGAAATGGACAGTGCCTGATTCACTTACCTCTTTGAAGTCTTATATGAAGGTATGTTCTAGATGAGCCTACCCATTCAACATATAATTTTTCTTGTACTTTAAGGCACTTTTTTCAAATCTAGAATTGTGTGCGGGAGGCTACTTTTGAAGATTCATAAGTATGCTGACAACGTTTTAATTTGAAATTTCTTCAGAACACAAAACTCGAATATTTCACTAAAGATGCCGAAGATGCTTTTGCTTCTGCATAGCTTGAATGTTTACGAGTAGGAGAGCTATAAAGGTTAAAATATTCACCTAGTATTGTAATCCAACTTGGAGTGTCATATTAATGAATTTTTAGGCTAAATTTTACTGATGTATATTAACATCCTGGGGTTTCTGAACGAAGTTCACGAATTGATTGTTTGTCAGGTAGTTGTTGACCCATGATGCATAAGAATTCGTTGTTTGAGTTTGCTGTTTGCTATTTGCTATGCCTATATATAGTAATGCTTTGAAAAAAAATTGTTGGATAAATGATCATTTTGGTAGGTAGTAATTGTCACACACTTTTTCCACATTAAAGACTAAATCATAATTTTTGTATTTTAGAGATTAAATTATTATCCGTTTACATATCTTGGATGAAAATGATTATTTATCCTTCTTTTGTTTAAGTTGTTTGCTATAGCTATTAGCTAATAATGTTGAACGTACAGGCCATTTTCTCGAGGGAATCGTTCGTTAAAACAAGTGCACAACCACAGGATGTCATTGAAGGTTGGCGTCCTAAAGTGGAAGGCTAATATTCACTGATCACGCACTATCATTTCTATGAGACTCTGAGGACTATACCCCAACAAATAGCAATCCATCAAGAGTTCTAGACCTATATCGTTTTGTATTATCTAACCTTATTTATTTATTCACTATGCACTATGGAATAATTATTTATTAAGAATAGTTGTTGGCCTCAGATTGTAACATGTTTGATAGGGAGGCCACAAGACTTGCATTGCATGTAGATGAAAATAGTTGCATTCCCAAAAATAAATAAGAATTACATTCCTTATTTTGCTTAAGCAAGTGATGCACTATCTAAAGAATAATTTTATGATTAGCAATGGGATAATGATTATTGCGCTATTGACTCTGGTCTTAATTAAAAGATATATCTCGAAAGCAACAATGTATGTTATTATGAGAAATAAAAGTAGCATATTCTTTTGAATACTCCCTTACTGAAATTTTTAGGAAAATATAATTTTTTCTAGGTCTTATTTTTTATTTAATAAGTATCTTAATTTTATAGTTTTCAATTAATTTTAATCAATCTTTTATTTCATTTCAAATTATAATAATAATTTATAATTATGCATGTGTATTATCTTTATAAATACTAGTGTGTTTACGAGCGATGCACGGGAAAAAATTTTAAGGGAGGGGTAAAATAACTATTTTATTATTATATATAATTATATATTTAAAAGGCATGCATAGTTAAAAACAATTTCACCAAAAAAACTTTCAACTACTATTGTTGTTTGAAAATGCATTGAAACCACATTGAACGAAAAAATTGTGTTCCTATGCAAAAAACGTCAAAGCATCTTGCATGTTGTTTTTTCGTGCGTTACCTTTAAGTTTAATGCGTACACCAACACACACAACCTAAATTTACATCTTTTAACTATCTTTTAAGAACATATTTGTTTTGCTATTAAATATTACAACATGTGTTCCAATACATATCTAAAAGATGAACAAGTAAGGGTGAAGATCCTTTTGCAACTTACATTTGAGTTCTCCCAATATTTACTCAAATATGTATTTCAATTGATAAAATTAATTTTGGATGAAATGCAAAATTAATTTAGGTTAAAATTGATTTTGAAGTAATATAATTTATGTTTAGATATTTTTATTAAAAAGTAAGTTATGAGTAAAATTTGGTGTAAAATTTTTTATCCAACATAAAAGTTATTTATAGCTACTTCAATTTTAATTTCATCAGAGTAAAAGATATAAAAATTTATTTAAAATCAATTTAAACTTGAAATTAATTTTCTAATGAAAATCAAACATGCACCAGGATACTTCCTCCAAACATAGGTTAGGGTAATTAAAAAAAATAGAATTAGCCACAAAAAACAATATCTCCAATAAGATTTTTTTGCAAATTTCAGAAACTATTTTTTGCAGTTTCTTTTTTATTGGAATAAATCTATGCGATAGAGAATTTCTTAACAACAAAATTTATATTTTTTTTAAGAAACTGTTTTCTCTCAATAAAAAATAATATTTATCTAATTATTTTTTCTTTCATGTCATTGTGTTTAATTATTTAATAATTTAAAAAATATAAAAAATGTGAATTTTTTAAAATTTCTTCGTGTTTTTTATTATTAAAATAAAATCGTATATGAATTTTTACAAATAATATAATATTATGAAAACTATAAAAAAATAATTTAAAAAACTCACTTAAGAAATTAAATAGACACTGGAAGTGGTTGTTGGGTGTCGAATCTTTTAATGTACAAACTACAAAAGTAATCTTGGCTTAGCTACCACCGAACATTGAACAACCATATCCGAAGGACACACGCTGATTAGGGAAGAAAATCAGCATCCTTGCTTAGTACACTAGTACGGTCCTTTTTAAAAAATAAAACCACCGCCACGTCACCGATCCGAGTGTTCACCTCAAATTAAAGTCCCAGCCGTCGGATCACCGCCCCTTCCGCGATTCCCAGCCGTCCATATATTCTCTTATTGGAAAAGAAAGAAAAAAGCTTTTTTTGATTTTTTAATTATTTATATCAGATCCTGATTTCCTTGCAGGTTCTGCTCAAACAGCACACTCCTGTGTTTGTGAAAAGAAAACTTTGAAAGCTCAATTTGTTACCAAGGTTGCTCTGTGAATCCGAGGTTCCAAACTCTGCCACTAACTTTAATGGCAACTGGGGTATTCATTAATAAACCCCCTTCACTTCCTCCGTACCCCGAGGTAAATTGTAACTCTTTTTAATCTCATTTTTTCTAACCTTATCAAATTTCCTAGCTACTATAATTTATCTAACATTACCCTATTTACCCACTGATCTAAATCTACTCCAAGTTATTAAAAAAAAATGTTCAGGTTTATTTCTTTATTTATTCACTGTTCTGGCTATAATTGATAATTGCATGCGAATTTCATAATCATAGGTATAGAAGAAAAAAAAGGGTTAATTCTACCATTCTATTTGTATGAAATTATT
This sequence comes from Glycine soja, assembly GCF_004193775.1. Taxonomy (NCBI): domain Eukaryota; kingdom Viridiplantae; phylum Streptophyta; class Magnoliopsida; order Fabales; family Fabaceae; genus Glycine; species Glycine soja. The sequence continues at coordinate 3,398,112 of NC_041019.1, forward strand.
AAGCGATGTGTTAATGTTTTTAAAAATGAAATAATTATGAAGAGTTAGTTAAGGGGTGTAATTTATTTTTTTATTTTTCAGATGATTTTGGAGGCAATTGAAGCACTGAATGAAGACAATGGTTCTAATAAATCATCAATTTCGAAGTACATAGAATCTACCTACGGTGGATTACCTCAGGGCCACAAGGTTTTGCTCAATGTGCACCTCGCGAAAATGAGGGACAGTGGAGTGTTAGTGTTTTGGAAGAACAACTACACCAAGCGTGACCCAAAGGCGCCGCCAAGGCGTGGCCGTGGCAGGCCACCCAAGCCCAAGGAGCCTCTGCCACCGGGCACTGTCTTGTCACCGCCCAGGCCCAAGGGCCGTCCTCCGAAGGACCCGAATGACCCAGGGAAGCCACCTAAGGCCTTGACAGAAAGTGGCAGGCCCAGAGGCCGGCCCAGGAAGATGACCCGGCCCACTGGTGGACTAGGCGAAGCATTGCCAGCCTCCAAGGTGAAGGCTGCCACCAGTGGGAGGCCTAGAGGTAGACCTCCCAAAGTGAAGCCCGTGTTTACTGAAATAAGTGCTTAACAATAAAGCCCAGCTCATTATGGGTTTTAGGGCTTGCATGGATAGGGAAGTTTTGTTTCTACAAAAAGTGGGAGTGGGTAACAGTTGTGTGTTGAGTAGATATTCTTCTCTTGTGTGTTACACTTAGCTGAATTGTTGTGCACAATCGTGTAGTTTATTTGTTGAGGCTTTGGTCGTTTGTAAATTGTAATTGTGAAAATAGGACAATGGTTAGAACTAATGGACGCAATCTCTCAAATTCTTCATGTGAAGAGTCTGTGTTATTCACCAAATTGATTCGAGTCAAAATCTTTATATGTTATAGTGTTGCTTGCATGTTTTGTTTGGATCAATTTTGGAGAAATAATTATTTGATTTTCAAAAGATTTTTCAAGGAATTAGTAAAAGCGAAATTATTATTTTTTATAAGTAAGCTGAATTAATCATGCACTTAATTGACTAGTGCTGTGAAATTGTCAAGATGATAGTCTTTACTCATTCCAATCATCTTTTATTTTGGAGTTGTATATTGAATTCGATTTGTTGAAACTAGAAATCGAATTTAGAGTGATGTATCTTTGATCTTTGTTCAGTGGCTTTGATTTGCTTGCTGCACCGATTGAATCAATTTTTTATGGTACCAAATCTGAGTCACGTCCATTCCGCCCATGTGTTGTTCGCTATTTAGCATAGTTGTGATTATTGAATCGGTCAAGTTAGGGGATTAATGGTTTTGTGATTGGTTCGGTATATAGTTAACGAGTAAAAAAAATTATTTATACTTTAAAATTTAAAATAATAATTGGACATCAAAACGGTATCATAAAAATATTTTTTTTTTAAATTAACTATGTCATACTGATCCAATTATGATCCACTGACTTAACTGAATAGATTTAATCAGATTATGATCGATTTAATAATAAAATCCATCCAATTATTGGTTGGACGGTTTGATTGACCAAATTGAGTCAAATTTCACAATTATTCTATTCACTGTTGAATAACATCCGCGTGAGTGTGGTGTGACAATAGGTTGCGGATGTTGGTAATCATTGGACCCTTTGTTGACGAGATCAACACTAGGCCAGTTTGAGGGTTGAGTGGCAAATCAACTTCCTTTTTTTGATAAACAGTTGTTTGATTCAGGACAGGATAGATAATATATTTGAAAATATAATGTAAGATGTGAGAGACACCAAAAAGACATTCATGCTTTACCTAACGAATAAGCAACAATGTTAGCTTCTCTCTTTACAAAAATTTTATTAAAATTGGATAATTATGCAAAAAAAAATATTTTTAAAAATCTTATGTAAAAGCAGTGAAGGGAATATGCTAAATATGCCAAACATCACGAGCATAACACATTTTTTTAGCACCCTTAAAACTTTCGATAATAATATTTTGTTAAAGAAAACATGTGTTTTGTGGCATGGTAGTATTCTCTACTTTAATTCCCAAGTTTTATAAAGCAAAAAAAAACGTAATAATAATTAAGTTGGTTACCTGGAAAAAAAAAAACAAGAAAAAGTTAACAAAGATGGGAATTTTAAAAAATTTATGAACATCACCGGCCACATCATTGGTCCAAGTGATACCCTCATAATGGATTCTCAATCGTACGATCATCAATCGTTTTGTCAATCTAAGCCGTCCACGACCTTGAAAAATGAATAAGGGGTGAAAAGATGAACGATTTCCATTTTTTTATTTGTTGTGTAGATTTTTAATTCATTTGTCCTCCTTTAAATCTAGCTTCCAGTATTTGCAATTGCCATTCACATAAAAATTCTTCCTTTTCCTAGAATTTTTAAACCTTCATAGTGGGGTGTAGTACACATCCAAACCTCTTCATCATCTGTAATAATGACAATCAAAGAGGTTAATCAACCTTCATCACTTCTTGCATACGCTGAGGTGAACCCAATTACAACCTTTTTGTCCTTTCTCCAAAATTGTATAGTTAGTTGACTATTATGCATTTAATTGATTTAAGTTTTTCCACTCATACGCCTCTTTAAAACAATAATTTTCTTTTAATTGTGTGCTTAGCTTTTTTTATTAAGTTTTAATCCTCTTGGCAGACAAAAAAAAGTCACAGTTTTTTCGTTTTCTTACATGATAATTTAGTTATTGTAGCTTGATGTTGTTATGTTCTTTAGATTTTGGATATGTTTAGGTAAATTGTAATTAAGTAGGCATTTCTTAAATGAGAAAAATAAATAACTTGGCTTCCTGCAATTTCAAGTAAAATCACATTTTTTTTCTTTTGACTATTTGTTGTCATTTTGTTTTCATTCTCTAATTTGTCTAAAGTGGTTCATTTTTCCATAACCTTGTTAAGTTGAGTTGTAATTTTGACAAGTTACAAGTTGTGTTATTGAAAAAAACATGTCAAAGGTACATGTGTTCCTTATTTCTTGTGTTACAGGTGATAATGGAACCGATTGAAAGGCCTAAGAAGGTTGATAGGATTGGCGTGACATTAATGTATTCTTCTGTCAGAAGACCAAGGGATAGATCTCCTAAGGCGAGGTCTCATTTTGAAACTTTTGTTATTTGTATAAGTGATATTGATTTTAGTATTTTTTTTATGTCAACATATTTACTTTTTAAAATTGTGTAATTGGCTTGCTTATAAGGAGGATTGTTGGTTTCTAGTCATCAAAGAAGAAGATGAATTGTGTTTTCCTTGTGATTAGAATAATCATACAATAAATAATATATATAATAAATATTTTTAAATAAAAGTAATAATGACGTGATGATGATTAGAATCTTTATAATAAATTAGTCAATATTTAAGTGGTAATATAGGAAGAAAACAATAGAATGAATTCTCTCATGATCAATTATTAGTATTATAAATAGATTATCAATTATAGTATTACGAATTTATTGACGTGTTGAAGTGGGAATTGTGAGTTGTGACTTTTGTTTTGCTTTATCGTGGGACGCGGTACGAAGGAAAGTGAAAGGACATGAAAGCCCCTAAGAGCTTTTTAAAATGACGCAAATTGTTTCCGAGAAGCTAAGCTAAGCTAACTAAACCCAAAAGCTCTCTTACGCTGAAACCCTAAAACCCCTCTTTCTCTCACTCTCGCATGGATCTTTCCTCTCCTTTTCCTTCCAAACCCTAATTTTTGCTACTGCTTATTTTTATTCATCGATCCTTCGCCCCCCAAAACACTCAATCACACTCTCTCCTTCTCTTCTCTGATTCTCGCTTCAGACAACTCTCCACACGCGTTTATCTTATTATCTCTAGGTAAATTTTTTTCCTTTCCTTTTTTCCCTATTTGTTTTTTCCAATTGTGATGTTCTTGTGTACGTGTGATTGTTGTGCGTTTCCGTAGTTTTGTTTTCTCTAACGAGATCATTCCATTGCTTTCACTTTTCCCTAAAATTAGGGCAAATTTCCATTGAAATTTGGGAGTTTCAAATTTGGGGTCAGATTCAGACAGAAGAGAGATTTTGTTTTATAAGACAACTATATTGGAGTTTGATATTAATTGTTATGCGTGCAATTAAAATTCTGAAAGGAGTCGTTTATGTAGGATCTGCTAGTTCATGCCTGAGAGATTTTGGTCTTAAAACCTTTAATTATAATTAAGTGTGTTAAGCTGAGATTGCTTATTCAGTTCTGGGTTGACTGTTTAATTATACCAATACAGTTTTGGTCACATGATGTATGGAGTTAAACCGAAGTATTGTTTTATGAGCAACAACAGTACTGGTTAACTTAGTCCTGATGATCTTCATTGTTTAATTTCTACATGGTTTGATTTCATTAGGTTCTGGAATGTGTAGGTATAACTTGTTTGGTATCTTTTGTTTTTGCAGGGCTATATCATTATTAAAATTTTCTGAAGTGTTTGACTTGTGTTAAGTTTTGAGTATAATGGCTTCTTCCTTGGATATGTCGCTTGATGATAGAATAAAGAACAGAAGTAACAGAGGGAGAGGTAGAGGAGGACGTGGTAGAGCCCATTCTGGCCGTGGACCAAGTGGCGCTCTTAATGGTGGAAGAATGGCTGGTGCTGTTAGTAGTAGAAGAATGGCTGGTGCTAGTAATGGTGGAAGAACAACTGGTGCTGTTCGTAGAGGTCCTCTTATGGTTAACACTCGGCCGTCATCGTATGCTATTGCCAAGGCAAGCTCAAAAAACGTGGATGCTTATACATGTGCTTGAGAATCTGATATGCTAAATAATACCCAATTATGAGATGATTCAGCATCATTGAAACTCAAAAGCAAGTGAAATCCTCGTCTTTAGTATTTGTTTCATGGAGAAGCTCATGCTCGATCATTTTTTGCATCATCAATGCCTTTGTCATAGTTCCATAATGTCACAATTAATATGCACCTAAGAGTTGTTTGCTTTTGTTTTGGGGGGCTTTGCTACAGATCTCTGATGTGTGCAGGGGTTCTTTGGTGATTCCTGGCATATTATGTGAAGGAGCTTCATTAGGTGAATTTCAAAATGGAGCTCTTACCAGTAGCACAAAAAACTTATAACAATAAGTGGGGTTAAATTCTCTAATCCATGCTAATCCATTTCATTCACATGAGATGACTTTAAATGTTTGGCTGGTTTTGTGTGGACCGGTGCTTTGTTGGATCCTCTTGCCAAGTTGGGTTCTACAGTGCAAGAATTCAGTATACTTCCCTAATTCATGGTATTTTGCAAAGGAGCTTTTCGCTTAGAACCAGAACTGGAGCTCTCACTAGTAGCATAGCACTGGTTTATATGCAGTGGGTTGAATTCTTACTCCCATTTACCATGTTACACCTAGAACGTTGATGTTTGAGTACAAGTTCTCTTTTAAATATATGTTACTATGGTCCGATCTACTTCATTAATAGCGTGTTTTGTATTTTTATGGGGATTTTCCTGCTCTGACTAATCTTGAAGAATGGTGAATATCTTTTTTCTGGTCATAATCTGATGTTTTGCCACTTTGGAAACTGTTCTGTTCTTTGGCCAGTCTATTCGCAGAGCTAGGCCCTTTCCATGGCAGCATGATTTGTTTGAAGATAGCTTAAGAGCTGCTGGGATTCAAGGAGTAGAAGTTGGCACCAAGTTGTATGTTTCCAATTTGGACCATGGAGTGACCAATGAAGACATAAGGGTATATACTATGTTGTATCATCATATGGTTCTTTTAGTCACTGTTTCTACCCAATCTATCTGGAAGTTCTCTTGAAACTTGATTTGCAACTCAGGAACTTTTCTCTGAGCTTGGAGAGTTGAAGCGTTTTGCTGTTCATTATGACAAAAATGGACATCCAAGTGTAAGTATTGGGCTTTGTGTTGTAAATTCAGCTACCCTTTTGTTGTAGCTTATAATTGGTGACTGCTTTTCCTTTTGGGAGGGAGGGTTTTGTTTACAATATTCGAAGTGTTTCTGCAAAACAATTGGCTAGCCATAATTCCCCATTTAAACATAATTTATGTTCCAGAAAGTAGTTTTGTGCATAGCAGTTTTGTTTTATGTGTATGAGCTTTCCCAGCTGTGTTGTTACTAGTTTTTTTGGCTAATTGTTTGATATCTTTAACTGTGTAACAGGGTTCAGCTGAAGTCGTTTATACTAGAAGAAGTGATGCATTTGCTGCTCTTAAACGATATAATAATGTACTTTTGGATGGAAAGCCCATGAAGATTGAGATTGTTGGTTCCAATTCAGAATTGCCTATAAGTGCTCGGGTGAATGTCACTGGGGTGAATGGGCGCAGGAAGAGGACTGTTGTAATGACGTAAGTTATTTTTGTTGGTTTTTTGGTTTCCTTTTCTCATTAAAATTTGAGTCTCCTCCTATTGATTTATATAACCTTTTTTTTTCCGCTAGGAAGATGAATATAAAAGAATTTGGTCCAAACACTACCTTAATTAAGCAGTAAAGCTTTTATTGTGACATGAATGTCTGTCTATATTGCATCTGTCATGTAGTGCATGTTTATTTTCAAATTCTGAAAATATGGTGTCAATTGTGCATGATTGATACATGCAGCAACTGGAAAAAATCTTTTTTCTTTAGTGTGTTATTAGAATTGGTGCTGAATCTAAAGGAAAGAATATTTTTTATTGATGAACCCTAAATCCCTAGTTGTTGTGCCAATGTGGAAGCAGCCTTGGGCTAGGATTTCCCTGGATGATTTTGGAGTCCAGGATTTTTCCCACTCCCTTCTCTTGATTTTTGTGGGCAATTGTTTCTTCTACCATCTCAGCCTGCCCAACGTAACTAACTTCCTCATTGAGAGATACCTAACTAACTAGTAATGGGTATCTTTCAATACTCCTCCCAAAAGTTTTATTTAGTCCTCAAGGTGAATGAATTGGGACTGCTTAAATGAAATTCCATTGATGTTCAACTGATTGAAGCATGATTCCATCTGGCTGTCCAAGAATAGCTTCCACTTGCCCTGAGTCAAACACAAACTTGTTGCTGCCCCTGGGCTTTCTCAAATGATAAGATGCTTTCTCTCTCACCCCCCCCCCCCCCCCCCCCCCTCTTTATTTATAGGCAATGTGCCTTCTACTATCTCAGCTTGCTCAACTAACCTAACTAACTAATTAACTAGCTCCATCGTTAACAGACACCTAATTACAAATGGATATCTATCAGTTATAAAGTTGTTAAAATCCTTCGTCTCCCGGTAGAAATTAAAAATACTGTTTCAGATTGTGTGCTGATAGGGGTGTTGGCTATGTTGCAGGCCTAGAGGTGGCCAAGCTGGAGGTGGTCCTACTATGCCTAATCGTGGTGCTGGGTAAGCCTTTTAGATCATTAATGCTGTAATCTCTTATTGATGCTTTTTGTTGAAATTTGTGTGTTGAGCTTTTGTACAAGTGCTTGTATATCCAGTGGTGCAAGATATCATAGTAGTATGAAGATTTTGGTAATATATCAGGTTCTCTTCATGTACTATTAGGTAAAAGTGGTTTTTGTTGTGGTCTTTATGAAGATTTTGTTGTATTTCGATAGAGCACTCCCTATTGTGGATTTATATTTACAAAGAGTTCAGTTGATGAATACATGGGATGTAAATATTAGGCTGCTGCTTAGCAGAGATATACATGTGAAGAATCATTTGCTATGTAGTTGTTTTTGGTGGAAGAAAATAAATGTTAGAAGTCCATGTGAAAAATCACAGGCCATAATTGTTTTTTGATGGCATGAAAAAAAGGTAAAATGACAGATAGAAAATAAAGTCAAACAATCTAGTTAATAGTTAAATGATCTAGAATCTCCCTGCAATAGGTTTTTCTTGAACTGGGTAGATTGTCTACAGTCTGTGCCTTGTTTAGAAGATTTTCATTTGGCTTTGACAGATTTGTGTATACTAGCACACTTTAAAACAATTTTCTCTGATGCCACAAACTCAAATTATGGAGGCTATAAACGAAACTCTTACTAATAATGTTACAGGATGTCCTTTCCTCAGTTCAGAATGTCCTATTTCTGCTGATACCATTATAAAAACATTGCATTCAAGTGGTGTCTAAGCCTGCACTTTACAAGTAACCTTAGTTGATTTGGTTTCAGTTTAATAGACGTTTGGTTTGTAGGTATGGTTTAAACATGGGGAAGATGCATGTGATTTGTCCTTTTTATTGTCTGATCCGTGGTAGTGAAAGTGAAGAATTGTATCTGTTGTTAAGTATGGGCTTGTATTGCATGTTAGCTTCATTAGATCCGGAGGCCACAGTAATATGACTATATACAATCGCAGAAATGGCTATGTATTGTTTTTGTTGTGTAGTCCGTGATGTAACCAAGTTATATTGTTTATATTTTTTATGCAGTCGGGGACGTCGAGGTGGCCCAAGGAGTGGCAGTGGACGTGGTGGAGGTGGTGGTCGAGGCCGTGGTCGCGGCAGCAGGGGTGGTGGTGGAGGTAGAGGTCGTGGAAGAAAGGATGCTGTTGAGAAGTCAGCGGAGGAACTTGACAAGGAGCTGGAGACCTATCATGCTGAAGCCATGAACATCTCTTGATCTTGGAAGCCGCAGTTTATTTTGTAATATCACTTAAGATTGGCTTCCTTGTACAAAGCTGGTTTCCTTGGCGTTTACTTTGAATCTCTTACTGCTTGGTGCTTTTAAACATGCCATCTTATTTGACCGCATTTAAGTAATTGTTAGAGGCTGAATGATCTACTTGGGGATTTTTGAAGTTCAGAGATATAGATTGTAGTTTGATTTGCGTATCATTATTTTATGTTATTGCTGCAACCTGCAATTGTCTTCCCTGTTTGAGCTATTACTTGCTGCTTGCTGCTTGCTGCTTGCTGCGGTAAGTGATCACGGAAATTTAATCCCTATCGTAAAATTAGCAGTTATGTGCCTGATGTACAATGGGAGGTGTTTGTTTTTACCCCCGCTCAATTATTTCTTGGAGAAGGAGGTGTTTGTTTGTTTTCTGTTTTTATTTTCAGTAAAAATAGGAAGTGTTGGAAATGTGTTTGTTTTAATTTTAGAAAACATTTTCTAAGTCTAAAGCTGAAAACGTTTAAACATCATTTTCTCTGTTTTGATGGAAAGTTGAAAATGCGCCGGCAAGTGTTGTGATTACAACAACATTCTTTCTTCTTCTCTCAGACCATCCAGTTCACCCTCTTCAACGCTACCAACCTCTTTTGGTTTGGACCATGGACGTGTGAGTTCGTGTAGGCGTACGAGTGCGCACAGAAACATCCGAGTTGCATGGATCCATCAAAGTGCGAGTGTGCATAGAAATGTTAGAGTCAGAGTGCCTGTGCACACAGGTCCATCGGACTCGTAGTGTGATTTTTCGGAGCCAGATCTGACGAAAAGTCTCCATTCGACGAAGAACCCTGCAACCACAGTAAAAAGATGGGAGGCGTTGGTGGCGTCGCTACTCCCTGTTTATAATTCTTCTTCATTAAAATTTATTGAAGTTCGTTAATTTTGCAAAATTTTGAGTGTTGATATGCTTGCTCTAGGTAATGATTCTCGTTTATTCAAGTTTGACACACTAAATCTGTGTTAACATTATATTTTGATTACGACCAGATTTGGTTTGTCTAAGTTGTTGATAAGGTGTTTGTTGAGATGCCTCAATCAATTTTTCAATATTTTCATCTTTGAAAATAGAAAATAAATTAAAATAAAAATTATATTTAAAAAATGAAAACAAAAAATAAAAATAGAAAATATTTTCTCAAACCAAACACCACCTAAGCTTTTTTGAAGAAGTCCTTTTTTGTTTTTACTACCACAACTTATGCTAGCGGAGAGCATCTTAATTCCATATGCTTGTCGTGCGTGATTTCTGTTCTTTCGTTCAGTAGTGTTCAACAATACTTTAGTTTTTTGTTACATTTTACTTTGAGTCTATTAAGCGAACAGTGGGGAATCTGAGTCGATAACACACCTTGTATTGCTTCTCATTTCACCACTCTTGCTTCTTTCATAACAGGTGGAAACAAAATTATTGATCTTATACATGGGAAACCTCAAGTTCAACAAAAAATTCAGGACTAAAACAAATAGCACTCCTCTGGTATACGCCTGGGGGTCCAAGCAATTGTAACTATCTTTTTACATCACGAATTAACAAACTCAAGAACCAAATATATGAATGGGTGTGGATATCTAGAGTTTTAAACAAGAGAGAAAAAGACGTTATTGTGTGACATTCGTATCCCTTTCCAGGTTTTGTTCTCCCGTTTCACTCTTCTTCTTTAGAAGTTTTTCAACTACCTCATCCCAGTTCGACCTTCCACCACTAGATTTTGATTGGTTACTTGAGACGTTATTGTTTGCACTGGCGGATGCATCGTCGTCACCTTCATTGTTCTCAGATGTTTCTTTCTCAGCAGTGTCCACTGCATGAGGTACATTCAGGCTAACAGCTCTTTCCAAAGCATCTCTATGTTCTTTCTCTATGGTCTTCAACCTCTGAAACTTTTGTACTGTTGGAGGGTCTGTCACAGTTTCAGAGCTCTGAGCCTTCATTAACTAAAAGTGAATACCAACAACAGTCAGAAATACGTTACAGGCAGAAAACTTTTGATCCATGGTTTACATTATTACTAATATAACAAAGTTGTAAACTTAACATAGACAAAAACAGAACCAAGTTTTCTATTCCTAGCTAGCTATTTTTTTGGTGTATACTTAGGGTTCTTATGTTCCTAGTTGGGGATTACAATGAATAGACCAAAGAAAAAGCAGTGAAAAAAATCAAATGGCAGATATTTCCTTACTTGTAAGGCTTTCTCAGCCTCCCTTTCAATCCAAATAATTCCATGATCCGATGTTGCATTACAGGACAAGACAATATGCTCAAATCTTCCATCAACAGGAATAGCAGTCCTCACTTCAGGAGGAAATCTCCCACATCTGTGTTCACCAAGCAACAGTGAATTTCATTATTGGAAACAACATATTACTTATAGATGTAATTCAGGACAAGATTTAACAATTCAAATGATATCTCAGTCACACTTCATGAGCTATTCCTTGTGCTAAAACTAATAATATTAGAAATTATTCATTTATGCATCTACCCCAAAAATAGCATGAAAACGTTTATTGATGGGATCATGGAACATACTAAAGTTCGTGAAATAAGGAATTTCTTTCAATGCATTTAGAAAGAAAAAGGGGAAAACTCAGGCGGGGAAGGCAACATCTGAACTAGCAGAATCAAGATGGCATAAAGTGTATATCACTCAGTTTTGCAATTGTAAAAGGTCTGAATCGCAAAAATATGAAAACTCTCCTACTCCACAAGACAAAATAGCAACGGGGTTATAAGGTTGATTTGGTGAAGGGAGATGTCGTGGGTTAGAATCCCCCACTAACAGAAACTATCAATTAACGTTTTCTGATAAAAAAAAGAGAGAAAGAATAGCAACTTGCCCATGTCTAATGAAACAAGGTGGATCACTCTCTCTCTCTCTCTCTCACACACACACACACCCACACACACACTCACACACATATAGTGGTAAAGAAGGGTAGTGATAAGAAGATGATCCTTCTCCTTACCAAATGAGGAGGCAGAATGGCAGAAATGTATGACATTTTATAACTTAGTTCCTTAGGCATAAGAAGAAAAGGAAAAATTTAATGAATCATGCTCTTAGGCAACTATATTAATGAAGTCATTTCAGCACTAATGGAGTAAATGGTTATGTAATACATAGTCACCGTTCTAGCAAAGTAGCAATTAAAACAATGACAATCTTCGGCAGCAATTATAGGTTTACTGAAGTCAAATTCCCTTGTCTAGGATTCGCAAGAATTACAACAACTAGAAAGGACCTTATTTTACTTTTGCACCAGACCAAGCAAACTAAACAGGATAATAATTAATATATTCCCACAATATTTATGCTTGTAGAGGACTAGAGTAGTTTACTATGAACAAAACAGTTTACAAGTAAATACCTGCAGAATTTTCTCTCCACAATATGGTACATTCTTCCAGGTGCATAAAGTCTCCTTGGATCTCTAAGCTTTCTACCCTCAGGTATGAAGGTGTCTCTCAGGCAAACCAAGAACAACAAGCAGGGCAAGCTGTTTAAATCATCAAGGCCTGGTTTAAGAGATCATCATGATATTTTACTATGCACCATATTAATAATAAACATAAAAACAAATCAATAACAAATCACATGCACTTGAAAGTTGAAACCTAATACGGCCATATCCATATCACAGAAAGGGCAGTACCAACCAGAATATTGATTTGAATATATCTTCCAATGGAGTGGCCGTTCTTGGCAAGAAATCATCCTGCACAAAAAAAAAATAAAAAAATATTACAATTTGAACCAGCATCATTATCATACAGTTGAATAAAATTTATGAATGGACATTTTTAAATATCTCCACATAAGATTAGTAACAACAAGCAGAATGACAAATCTTCCCCTTCGAATGTTTAATTCGGTTGCATATTCAAGATTTCTGATTATGCTAGAGCAATTCCATTCTCATCGGCGCTCAATGATCTTGCTCTTGGTATTATTTTCAAATCATAATTGAGAATTCATTTTAATACTAATGAGTAAGAATTTGTATTAATGCTATAGTCCACGAAGACAAAACTTCATTTTTTATTGAATAACAATTACAAAAGCCCTTAACAAACTACATGCATCTAAATTTGGGAAATGCCGGCGATAGTCTTTCTTTTAACACACTTGGTAGGAAATTTCAAATCTAATCCCTTGAATGTGCAAAGAGTGTGACAAATTAGTCCTACGAATGAATGATGATTTGATGACAAAAAATTGGTCCCTAAACTTTGTCACTTATTGTCAAATTGATTTTTGAAAATATATATTATTGTCAAATTGGTCCATGAACACAAAATGATCTCACAAATTTAACAGGAGGACTATTTACCCTAATATTACTTCTAATTTTGTAATTTTTAAATAAATTTTAACCAACAATAATATTACTATATAAATTTCTGTTAAGATAAAATTACCAATCTAATAAGTAGTGAAAAAGAAAAAGAGAAATGCTAGCCACACTCTCTTGTTGAGACTCTCTTTTCAACCCTATCCGTAAGATTGGCTGAAATTTGTTAAAAATCACCAATTTAATTTTGGTAGGTTTCACTTATCATTGATTCTTCTGATCTAAACATGAGATCAGAGAGATAGTGGTGGAAAGACAGAACGTGTCACAGATAGTGTGGCCCGCATTGCTAAAGAAAAAAAAAAGCATTGATGTATAAGGTATGGAGATGTAGATTGTAACCTGCAAAACAATAGAATGAATGACATTGGCATACTTGACAGCCAAATTCAGGGACATACACCTAGCTGGAGCAAGCGCATAGCACCGAATCTTCTCCTTGGGAATCCCACCCAAACGGTCCCTATGATTCACAACCAAAATGGTCAACAGCGACACCACCCCAGAACCCAACGAGTGCCCCGCGAAAACCATCTCATACTCCGAACCATTCTCCACCCACAACCGCTTCAGCGTCTCCGATTCACGGTTCAACAACCACACTGCCGATTTCAACAACCCATGATGAACATACCCACCATCAAACATTTGTTGCCCTAACCGGTTATCGAGGAGAACCTTGTAGTCGCTCTCTTTGGCGAGGTTCAGCCCACGCACGGCGAGCACGATCTCCTTGTTCTCGTGGTCGAGGTAGATTATGTACGGAGGCGCGTGGCCCAGCGTGTCCTCGTAGGTCACGCGCTTGATGACGCAGTCCGGGTTCAGGCGGTGGCCGGTGGCGGAGGTGGGTTTTTGGTACTGCGGGGTGCGGAGATCGGGCTCGTAGTTGGCGAGGATGAGGCGGCAGACGCGCGGCACCCGGTCGAACTCGTCGGCGGTGGCGGCGGGCCAAGTGGCGCTGTCGTAGCTGCCCACGTAGGTGCAGCGCTTCCACAGCCACCGCGCGCAGCCCAGAACGAAAACGCACTCCACCACCCCGCATGAGGCGGACATGGGTCGGATTCGGGGGTTTTGAGGTAATGGGTGTCTCGGGAAAAGGGAAAGTTCGGAGCTTGTGAGGAAGGTGAGTTTGCGTGAGAGGGTGTGTCAGAGTGTGATCTGAATGTGGAAGAAAGGAAGCTTAATTAGGGGTTTACTACTTTTTTAGACATGATGGAATGTTATTGTGAATGTGTTGATTCGATCTTTAAAAAGGAAGAAAGAATGGAAATGGAAGATTCGCGTCTGAGGCTACAAGGAATAGCTGGAGAGAGACTGAGATTACGACATTTTGTTTTGTTTGACAGCTTCCATGTTGGTCTTTGGATCGTCACTTTAGTCTTCACTGCTATTAAACAACCATTTAACATGTTTAAATACTAGTACCATTTTGGTGTATAATAACCTTTGAAAATTCGGAGATAAAAATGACTTTTTTTTAAAAGACAAATACTAACAAGTTTTCTTAATGAGAGACAGAATTACGATAATCACCCCCCCCCCCCCCCCCCTAAATCTGAAACTTATTACATGTCAAAGTTACATGATTAAAATGTGATCTCTCCTATATTATTCTTATTTTTAAATTGTTGTCTTCTGACTTTTATAATTGTTATTTTTTTAATAATTTTTAAACTAAATTATAATTTTCATTTTCTTATAATTTCAAATTTATTATTATACTTGTTTATTTTAAATTAAGATATTTAATTTTCTTATTTTTAGAATAAATAATTTTGATTATTCTATTAATTAATCATACAAAATTAAATGTTGACTTTGATAGGTATATTAGTGCTCATGTGATGCCTGATATTATGTGACAAAAAATTAAATAAAAAAATCTTAATAGAACTTAAACTCATCACCTTTTATTTGAGGATAAAATAATAAATTTTAAGACACTTTTTTATTTAATTAATTTTGTAAACACGATTTTTATATGTTTCATTATTCAAGAGTTATTAATTTTTTTAATTATGAAAAATTATAAATTAAAATAAATATTTTGCATTTAAATATATTTAATTTTACATGCATTGATTTTTAATATAAAATTTTATTTGAATATAAATTAATAAAAATTGTTCTTATTTTATCATAATTTTAAAAATATATAAACTAATATATATTATTTGAAAACATTATTTTATTTAATTTATAGAAATTAAGTAAATTTAAAAAAAAAATTAAAATTAAAAATTTATTACCTTTTATTGTTAAAATAAAAAGTTGTATTATTTGTATATAAAAATATACATAATTTTTATAAATTATATAAAATGATTTATAAAAATAATTTACATATTGACGTAATTTTCTTGATTTATATAATTGTCAATAAAAACTTATTTACTAAATAATTTTTTACAGTTAAAACGAAAATTTTAACATGTTTTTCCTAAAAAAATATTTAAAATTTTATTAATTTATACAATTAGAATAAAAATAATTTACATATTAAAATAAATTTATGACATTTGCATAATTTACATATTAATTGATGTAATTATATTGATTTATATAATTAGAGTAAAAGTAATATGTATATTAAAATAAATATACAAAGTAATTTATGAAATTTAATTATGAATTATTAAAATTAAAATAAAAAAATATGTAAACTATTCAGAATAAAAATATATAAAATAAAATTAAAAATAATATATATTAAATTGTTTTTTAATTTTAATTAAAAAAATTAATAATTCTTGACTAATGATACATATAAAATAATATTTATAAAATTAACTAAAGAAAACAAATGTTTAAATGGTTTATTATCTTGTTTTTTTAATAAGAAATCATGAATTTAACTAATGTCAAAATCTTTTTTAATTTTTACTTTATTTAATCATTTGTTACTTAAGTGGTATATCAACAATCTACATAAATGATACATTATCTTTATACAACATGTCAAAATCAATGTTTGACTTTGATGTGTAAAAAATAAGAAAATTAAATATTTTGATTTAAAAATACGAAAATCAAAATCATGTATTTAAACTTATAAAAGGACCAAAATTACAATTTATCATGATTTTTATATTTGTGATTGTAAAAATTCTAAAGTTAAACTTCTTAGCCGCTTTTAAGTTCTAAAAATACTTTTAAACCCATTAAAGTTGATTGCATATGTAATTTAGTAGTAAAATATTACCCAAAGAATTTCATAGATGTAAAGATTAATTAAGATTCACTTTGGATTCAAATATAACATTATGATCAAGTTTGATGTTTTAAAGCATTGTGAATTTTAAGATATTTCAACACTTTTGAAATTAGGCAAAGTATTTCCTCCTCAAAAAAGTAAACATTTTAGCATTTGGTTAAAAGAATAATTAGTCTTGTCTTGACTCCCAATTTCAATCGTCTTTAAAAAAAAATTAGACATGAAATTTGTAAAAACAAAGCTTCACAATAAAATGTAAGATGAGTTTTTAACGATGTTTTGGCGCTATATAGTGAAAAGAACATTACAAAAACATTTACTACAAAAGAAAATATGGAAGAGTTTTTATCAAATTAAGAATTAAAGAAAGTCATAATCTTAACGATTGAATTTTTTTTTCTTTTGTAAGTGTTTTCTTTTGCATCAATTATAGTTATACTTACCTTCATTTAATATATATATATATATATATATATATATAAATTTTTATTTTTCATTAGTCTAAATTTTAAACGGTTAATGAAGTTTGTTATTGTTAATTTTACTTATTACATCATAATTTTTCGCCCCTTGGCACTTTATTTTGGTTATGTCCTTATTTTTAATATATTGGTTAAGGAATTAAAAAGAGTATATTTTTTTATTAAAATACATAAAATTATGTTGTTCATAATTTTTTATGCTCTCCTATGATCTTTACAATAAATATTTTTTTATTTCTTAACCAATGTCTTAAGTGCACTAATTAATAATACCTTTTTTTAAAGTGAAAATATAATTTATGTACTAATAGTGTAAAATAAGTTTACACTCACATTCAATTATAGTTCACTATTATAAGTTTGTTGACTTTTGTAATAATTATCTTAGAAATCATATTAACGGAGATGTGTGATTGAATGATAATATAAATTTATTTTACTTTTGTAATGACTTTCTTTTATTAGGTTATTAGTGTAAACTATCTAGCATGATTATGACCAATTTCCTTTATCTTATTTGATGGATCACTTTTATGTTTTATTTGATTTTTTTAAATGGAAGAAAAAAGAAGGAAATGAAAAGAAAAGAGAAGTAAAGGAAAGAAAAAGAGGTGAATATGAGTTGTTTTTTGAATTATTTGGAAGGAAATAAAATGAAAAAAAGTTTTAAACATGTAAAAATAAAAAGAAAAAAGTTATACCCAAAATTATATAAATACCATAAAAAGAAAATAATGTCATTTTAGTCTTTTAATTAAAAAAAAAACTTGTTTTTCTTTCTTTTTCTCTCTCATTTGTGAGGAAACAAATTTGTGGTGAGTTTCAATCAAATTTTTGTTTCCTTTCTTCTTATTACATGAATAAAATGAGGAAAAGAAACAAAATTATGTTTTCTTTCCTCCGATTTCCATTTCATCTCTTTATATCCCAATCAAACATTTACTTAATGGTGTCTTTTCTTTTAATCACATTTTCCCATCTACAATGAAAACAATATTTGTTGTGTGTTTGAAAACTAGTTGAGAATGAAGAAGGATTTAATGTCACTTTTGTTCTATTATGTTTTGTAGTTATTTCGTTTTCGTACATTAAGTTTTAAAAGTCTTATTCTTATCTTTTTTATGTTTTTGAAATGTATCATTTTAGTTTTTTTTAATTTTCCATTAGAAACATTAATGTTCGGTTAACTTTTAGTTTTAAAAAAAGGACCAAAATGATACATTTCAAAAACATAAAGGACCAAAATAAAACTTTTAAAACTTAATGTATCAAAGTAAAATAACTGGAAAACATAATTAATCAAAAATGATATTAAGTCTTTTAAAATAATTAACTTTACATAGTAATGACTAAAAACCTCAATTATCTTTATTTTATTTTAAAAAATAAATAACTAAAAAATTCATCATCACCTTCAACTTCTTTTAGACCTAAAAAGGTAAAAAAATATAATACCACATAGATTGAACAACATTAACACATAATCTCACTAGAATTACTAAAAATTCTTAAACTTCTCACCAAAAAGTCAAAACCTTTCATACAACTATATTATTGGAAACAAAAGGAGGGGAGATCAAAGCAAGAGTTGTCTTTGATGAAAGATAAAAATGTGATCTTAACTTGTCAATTAACCCAGATCTGAACGAGGAAGTCACAATGTGACTATTTGTGAGGTTTACCAGCTAGACCTTCACTGTCTCGCACGATTGGACCAGACAAGTAGAGGATTTCCCATCTGACATCTGCAATCGGATCGGGTAAAAATGAGCACCACAAAGAAGGGTCAAACGATGCATTTTGTTGGAAGATGATTTTGATTGACCTTACCGATAAAACCTTATCACAACTGAGCATTGTCAGTCTTCTTCTTCGTCAATGCACTGTTACCGACGACAGTGATGAGATGATTATTCTCGTTGAGTGAGGTGATAATTTTGACCATGTAAAAAGGTTGTGATGAAGACAAAAGCAAAGATGGGGCAATAATCTTTTTGGGTAGGCGATGAGAGACAAAGTGACGGAAAAAGAGAAGGGGCCATTAGCCATTGTGATTGAGAATAATTGGTAAATGAAATTATTATCATCATTAAATGATTAAATTGAGTGGAGAGAATAATAATAATAATAATAATAATAATAATAATAATAATAATAATAATAATAATAATAATAATAATAATAATAATAATAATACATTTTAAAAACATAAATGATCAAAATAAAATTTTTAAAACTTAATATAACAAAACAAACAAAATAACTGTCCAATATAATAAATCAAAAGTGACGTTAACCCATGAAAAAATCACATGCACAATTTTATTTATTTATACATTAATGACCAGTGGGGTAATTGTTATAAAATAAAAACATTTATTATATATCAATAATGCGTGATTCAATGATAATAATATACTTCATATACTATATTTTAATTATTTTTAAAATTATATTAATAGGTATTTATAAATTTATGAAATAATTTAATGTGTTAATTAATATTTCCCAGTTTAACTCGTTAATTAAAAGAATTTTTTGTGAGATTTTTTCTCAAAGAAAAAATGTTTATGATTTTTCTTATAAAATAAAACCAACACTTCTATCTTATTATGTTCGAGGATGTGACCAACCCCTGGTTTTAAAATTGACATGATGATTAGCTGTCTCTTTCCCAATAATCCCAGTTGTGGTTGTTTGTGACATATTTGCTTCTCTCTCGTAAGCGCCACTTGTATATGTGCTTCAACTTAATTGCGTTATTGGATTATTTAATGTGGATTGCATTATTTAAGATATCATCAATGTGGATCACTTTTCTTCCAATGTTTAGGTTGGACTTTGCAGCCAGCATGAAGGAAAAGTAATACTCATCCCGTTTCAAAATAAGTATGTTCTAAATTGTTTTAGAGATAATAATAAAAATTAATAAATAAATGAAAGTGAATATAAATTTTACAAAATTAACTTTAATAAATAAATAAAAAATAATATTAATATTAGATTCAAAAATTAAATTAACATTTACTAGGAATATTAATGAAAATAACAATTGATGTTATATTAAAAAATTAAATAAAATACTTATTTTGGATCAAATTTTTTTCTTTTAAATGTGACACTTTTAGACAAGATGGTAAGTATCTTGAATTTTGCAATATGTCTTGTTTTTTTTATTTCTTTATTTTCTCTTTTTTGTAAAGTTTTTTTTATAAAATAAACAAGTGCGAAAGGCAACAATAAAAAATATATTTGTTTACTATTAGATTAAGAAGATAAAATAAAATAAATTAGTGAGGTTTATGTAAAAAATATGTTTTGAAGAGAAATTGAAAATGAAAAGTAACTTGTAAGAATATGATTAAAAGGCCAATTTTTTTAAATAAATAAAACATTTATTATTTATATTATAACAATTTATATTCCTATTTTTTCCTATATATGAGCAGTGTAGATAATAAAATATATTTTTGCGATTTATTAAAAAATAATCTACTCCTGATTGCAATTTTTTTTTTTTACAAATTTTAAAACTATAAAAGTAAAATTTGATAAGTTAAAAGATAACTTATAATTTCTCTGTACTTAAGATTAATTAATATATGTAACAAAATATGTATTTATTTTCAAATTTATCAAAAAGTAATATACTTTTTTTGCTAGTATTTGTTTAAAAAACTATTGTATAACTGTGCAAATTTGAAAGCTTAAGAAAACTAAAAGTAAAAATAGATATTAATTAATATATCTAATAATAGTACAATAAATGGAGTAATAAATTAAAGATTAAAATTTTAGAAAAGAAAATGTTATGTAATAATTGTAGTGGAAAAACAATTTTATATAAATCAGTACACAGCGCTTATAAATCACAGATGGCTTTTATATACTACAGTATTCTTTTATTTCTTTTTTTCTGTTTGGTCAGTGGTCTAGTGGAGTTGTTCAATTTCTTCTTTTCTTTTCCCTTCTTATTGCTACCATTCTATGTCAAAATTTCAATTAGACACGTTTCTCGTTTTCATTATTTTATACATTGTTACAGGTCATTTTATTTAGTTTTTGGGTTATTCTTTATTTGGTTACACCAATAACTTTTTCTGTCAAAAAAGTTCCCAAAAAGGAAAAAAAACTGTAAAGCTATAATTAAACTTATCCTCAAATAAAATAATTTTTACGATTAATGCTCCACCTCCATCATATAATTCTTTGGAGTTCTTATAGCAAATTTCCATTTGGAGGAAATAACAGCCAGAGAAATTAATAATCTACTATGAATTAATGATGATGCATCATATTCAGAAAACAAATTACAAAGACAACTCATTGGTTAAATTCAAATCTTTGAAAACATTCTGGCTGCAAAAGAAAGAAAATTCCCCTGCTTTTGATTTGTACTTTTCTGCTTTCCTGCTGTCTAAGATGCGACCTTATGAACAATATAAAACTTGTCAAAGTTCCATCTCCATCTATGTGCATGCACTTACAGAAATTTCCACGTAAATGGTGAGAATTGGAGGCTTATGCTTGCTAAGAAAATATGCTAAAGTGACTTTGTTTTTCAAGATGCATCATCCTTGAATTGTGATAAGTTAAGATCATTATATATTCATTTTAAATTAAATTAAAAGTGAACACATATATTAATTTTAAAAACCAAGCGTCTAACTCAAAGGTTACGTGCGAAAATATGTTTTTAGTTAACCTTGTATAAACAATTTTGTAAGAAAGAAAGAAAACCTTTATCATAAGTACAATTCAAACCATGAGAAAAAATGAATTTTCAAAATCCCATATTATCTTATAATTGTTGAAACATAATTCAGACTCAAAATCTGTTAAAAAAAAAATAAACAGATACATAGATTTATATTAATTTGTTTCTACCATTGAAACTTAAGTCTTACTAAAGCATAAGTTTCACTAACTTTTCACGAATTACAAATATTATATCACGGTTACTTCTAGCGCTTACAAATCAAACTTTATTCCAAGTTTCATCAACATCCACTATTCTTTCTTCTACCAAGTCATTGTGTCTCTAAACAAATTAGATAAGATTTGTGATGAATGATGACATAGAGACTAACACAAAATTATCTTACATACGCATAAACTATTTAAGCACTTAGTCTTTTTTTTTCAAGATGTTAAGGTGTTTTAAGAACTTTTCTAATCTTACGAGAAAAATAAAAAAAAACTATTGAAGAAGAAGAGTAAGAAAAATTTGCACCAAATCAACTCAGCGAGTCATCAAAAGCTTTTTGATTTATATAGACCATGTCTTTCTTCAAGTATCCATTGTCTCATAATGGATAGATCTTCACTTGATCTTTGTCTAATAAAAGAAAAGGGTAATTGGGTGCAAGTCCTTTACACATGTATAAGTTATTCCTTTAAGGCCTATGTAATAGAGATTGCAATAGAACAGGTTATGTATAGCGGAACTTGTCATTTGATGATATATCAAATCTTAATTTCATTTATTTTTCGTAAGATTCAACCGATTTTAGGAGAATATTTCTGCTGAAAGAATCTCAAACACACAAATAAAGTATTAAATATCATACCATATGTAATGTTAAATCATACTTTATTTGTTTATCGTCTGAAAAACATCATGTGTGCATATATTATATAGATATAGATATCAGAAGCAGATCATGCAACATATTTTCTTTGTATTCGTTTATATTTAATCAAAATAATCAAGAATCTTCAATCCTTCAAACATAAGTATTTTGACTCAATATTATCGACAAGCCTCCTTTTTAAGTTCTACATCAAATGAACAATAATAGCAAGAAATATGCTCAATCCATACGTACACGAAGTTGTCATGTTCAGGTTCGCATAGTGTAACAAATTTTTGGACTTAAGAATGATGTTGTTTGTATATAATTAAAAAAAGTATTTTCTCAAATTAAATAAGGCTTAACAAGTCGTTTGCTTTGAAAAATATCATTTTTATATCTTTTTTTTAATCTAATCTATGGTATATACATACGAAAATGATTTATAAAATAAATCTATACACGCAATATTTTTTAGAATTTTTAAGCAATAAATTTAATTATAATTAAAATACTAACAAAATGTCACAGATTACATTCTTAAAATCAGAATAAAAATATAATAATTATATTGATTGTTTTGATTAATTGATTGCAATCAAATTTTTTATAATTATAATTTTTAAATAATAATTAATTATTTTAAAATATATTTTATAATTAATCGATGCCAGTTAAAATCACTAATTATTAGAATAAATAATTAAACTAATTCAACGATGATCACTTTAAATAATTAATTAATTCATAACAAAAAATGAATGTATATACATTAGCATAAAGTAACGTATTATAAAGATAAATGTAGTGAATTTTTAATAATATTAACTTGATTAGTCAGCTAATTCTATAAATAATTAATTCAATTGTAATTAATTTTTAATAATATGCTTATTATATAATGAGAGGAATGCATAAATTAAGACTCATAATAGAAAGATGGAACATATAAAGCATGTTATAAAACATGAGTCGATAGAGGAGCGTAAATCAATTATCACTTTAATGTGTATATTAAAAATATAGACACAGTTCTGCTTAAAATTGTAAAAGAGAAAATAGAATTAACCACTTTTCATTCTTAACGACTAATAATCAAATTTGTAATTAATGAGTTTTAAATAATTACTCTCCTACTAAGACCGATATCAAATTATATTGTAAATAATTGAGCAAGACCATATTCTTTAATGTCTCGCACAATAAAAGCAAAGAGAAAAAGAAAATATGTAAAAACAAAAATTACTAACCAGAAAATCAAAAGAAATAAAATAAAATTAGATAACATCAATTTTTTTTTATCTTGGCATGCAACTTAAGTTAAAGATTTTTTTACGTAAAGTTGAAAATCATATAAACTTAATTAGTAATTGGTTTTAGTATTGTTCTCTTTTTCTTTTATCATTTTTTTTAAAATTTCAGTCATTTAATAAGAAATAAAAAATAATAAGTCATTTAAATAGTCATACACTGAGAATATAAAACACTTTTATATTGTTATTTAATTACAATTCATTATTACTCTAACTTTTGTAGTAATTATCATAAAAATAATAAATTTATCATTGGTGAGTTGTGATTGAATAAGGGTTTCTATAATATCAATGTATAACACCCTCTCTCTATATATAGACACACACAAGTGTTCTGTAGATTAAATTTTAATCCTTCCAGTGAATGTTAATTTCATTAATTGTCGTTTTTTAAATATTATAATTGCAAAAAAAATTCCTAATTTCATTAGTCTATTACATATATAATCAACTATATATCCATACTGACCAATAATTATTAAGAATTAAAATGTTATATTTTATCATCTATGGTTAAAATAAATAAATAAATAAATAAAAATTAATTTAATTTCAAATAATTATATGGTTAAAATAAATAACTAAAAAATAATTTAATTGCAAATAATTAGTATTACAAATTTAAAAAATATTTATAAATTTATATTTTTTATAAATATATTTATAAATGATGTTTACTCATGTTTAACACGGGTCATACATTCTAAGTATACTAACATGTAAAATAGAAACTAAAATAAAAATACGATGATTTTTTATAACTAAATATTAGTGAAGAAATTGAAGTAAATAAGAATTTTCCAGAAAGAAAAGTGCATTTTTCCAAGCACAAGAAGCATATCTCCTACTTAAAGGAAAGAACCTTGCTTCCTCTTTCCACCCTCCTTACGGTGTGCTCAAAGCAAGCAATCACCAACCCACAACACAAGCATCCTTCATTCACATCACATTTTTTAAATTAACGAAAGTTAGGAGCTTTACAATGGAATCTACCATCATTCTAGCTATAACAGTTCAAGCAATTACTTAACGCACTACAGTATTTGTTTTAGTGCATCACAGATTATAGATCGGATAATTCATAATACAAATTCTATTGGCATTATGTATAGATTGGAATTGAATATGTGATTTTCGTGTTATTAATACGACGTTCTAATTAATTGAGTTAATAGATCAATAATGTTATAAAATAATTGATGTTGCTATATATAACACTAAATTTTTTAATATATATTTAATTTGTTTACATATATAAATTATAAATAAGAGGTTTAATAAAAATGTATATATGTAAAAAAATACATTATTAACATAAATTTATTAATGTATTTTTTAATCTTATTATAATTAATCTTGATCTAATAATATATTTTTTACATATATAAATTTTAAATAAAAATCATAGGTTTCATAAAAATTTATATATATAAACAAATTAATTGTTACAAAATTAATTAGGTAAATTTACATGTACATTAAATATATATTATATATGCAGCTTTCGGATTATCAATCTTTGTCAATTTTATGGAAGGACAAAATTGGAGTTACATATATTATGTTAGGTGTACCAGTAATTTGCATAACGTGCAAAGAAAAACCCGTGATGCGAGGGCATTTTCTGGGCTCGATATTTTGGACTAGGCCCAGTTTGGTAGCTTTTGATGGAATTCTTTAATTTAGTTTTTTTATCCAATGTATCATGTTATTTTATCCAATCCTTTTAAACCGGATTTTTCTTTATTGAATCAATAGAGCTAACAATTCACAATTCATTAACCCATTAGGGTCTGGTTCAACTTAGAGGTAAAAAATTTGGATAGTTGCAGGTCTTAGATTCAAATTTTATTGTTGTTAACTTGTATTGTACAAAAAAAAAGAAGATAATCTATTTATAATTAAATCTATGATATGTGTATATTTAGTACGTAGAAAATTAATATAAATTTATAAAAAAATCAAGTTAGATTAAATTTTAAACTAATTTAAAGATCCGTATTATATGCCCTACAAAAATAATAAGAAGAGTTGAAGTGTTAAATAAGTATTGTTAATAAACTTAAATAAATATTATTTAGATACACTTTAACATGTAATACTATAAATAATTCACAAAACAAATAACAAAATAGTTAGTACAATGCCCTCATCCCTTAGTCACAAGGACTTGCATTTTAATCTCAGATGTTGAAGTTCCATATATTTTGTTAGACAAGAGTCGGAATTATGAATGGAAAATCAAGTCATGATTGATTCATTGATAAAACCTTGTTTCATGATGTTGTGAAAGAATAATTCCTTCTGCTAGACCCAAGCCCCATCACTAATACGCCTATTCCTATTTGAACCATGATCTAGAGAAATACTAATAATATAGTATATTTTTAAACACCTTTTTAAGATTCTTGTTATTATTGATTGAGATTGATTGAAAATCAGTAATTACTTTAAGTCTCACACCTTATTTAATGAACCTACTTTAAAGTTTTTAATAAATTTTGATAAATAAAAAAAATGTGAGCCAAAAGGAATGTTTTTACTTGAAAAAAGTGTTGCTACTTGCTACCCCTCCTCACGTACAAAATTGCATGGGTGAATATGAACATGCAACCGAACTAGCATATAACATTGTCATCTCATCTACCACTAATTTTTAAAATGAACAATGCACATTCTGACGTACATAATTTTATAGCAAAGCCACTCCCCATAGTAGAAGTACTATCACCATTAGAAGGCTTCTAATTCCCAATTCACCACTATGGAGATTGCAGGCAGAAGAATCTGAATTTGTGGAATTCATTGATGATAACGTGACGTTGGGGAAGGTGCCATTGTTGCCAAGACTGCAAATGCTCACATATTAATCACTCGTAAGCAAAGATAATGGCACAAACAAACACATAGTTAACGAAATGTAGCAAAAATGCAAATGTCTTACCTTCCTGGAAATACACAGGATCCATGACCTGAAGTCATTCAAACTGTCCTTAGTTACACAAGAAATCAGCAATAGAACTCAACAAAATTTGCAGCTAAAATAGTCTTTTGGAAGTTCATCTTATTTTAGTTTCATTCTGATCCCTTAAGTTTAAAATATTCTACTTTAGTCCTTTAAAGTGTAGTTGTAAGATCAAGTTGATCCTTCAGTCAGTTTACCACATTAAGTGTGTGTTTGTTTTTCAGTTGACCTACATTCAAGCCAATGAGTATGATGCCATTGGATTAAACATCCGTTTCATGCTTTTGAACGAAAAACCTAACACACCTTAACTTGGTCAAGTTGGTGATACAATGCAAACTGTGAGAGATGTCACATGAATTAGACATTTGTAGTGTCAACCAAAGTTGACATTGTTAGTATGGGCAACTAACAGAAGGACCAATTTAGTCAACATATATTTTAGAAATTAAAATGATTTTTTTTTAACTTAGAGAACCAAATTGAAACTAAAAATTAAAATAATAGCCAAAATTTGGCATATCATATCAACCAGAATATTTATATAATCTTAAAGGAAATGGTAATTTACTTGGATTGGTGGTGGAGATTGTAGCCATGCCATTGAAATCACAAGACTGAGGAGACTTTCCCATCTGATGATAGTAAGTGTCAAAAGCATAATTTGCATGTGCCACCACATTGTCTGGTTCATAACATGGTTGTCCTTGCAGCAAAGGAGAGCAATCCACCTTGCCAGGTCCACATGCCCAATCTATTCCAGCCTGCAGCATCTTAGGATCAGCACCATCCTTTGCAACACAGTAAGTTTGATTGGTGGTGTCATTTGCCAACACTCCTCCTGATTCTGTCAAGTGCAAAACATAAACAGGTTTACCATTTGCATCAAACAAACCCCAGTTCTTCTCTGACAATGGCCCTGCCTTTGCATCCTCATTGTAGAGCTCATAGATGTAAGTACTAACACCAATTCCGGGGTGTTTCGGAGTCCCGGTTATGTTAAGCACATGCTTGATCAAATTGCTGTTGTAAGTGTTTGCATTTTCCACTGTTGCATCAGGCTCATTAGAGTCACCTTTTGAGGGCCAGCCTGTTTCTGTCACCACCACACGAATGTTAGTGTAATTTAGAAAAGCCATGGCAACGTATGCAGCATCAACCGCAGCATCAAACACATTGGAGTAGTGGAGAAGGGAATTGGAATCAATGGCTTCTTTGTTTGGAGGGAGGGGTTTGAAGAGTGCATAGTCCAATGGAATCACACCATTCGACTGCATGTAGTCATAGTAAGGGTAGATGTTGAGCATGAGATAAGAGCCAGTGGTTTGCAAGAAATCAAGCATTGGAACCAAGACTGGATTCAGTGAGCGGTTGAAGAAGGCTTGTGAAGGTGGAAATGAATCAAGGATCATGGAAGAGGAAAGGGGTGTTGAGACTTTGATTTGGTGATCAAGATTGGATGCCACGAGGGCTGAGTGAATGAACTTAAGGGCACTGACAAGCACTTTTGCTGCATAGGGGAGGGTAGTTAAGACATCAGAACCAACACAAATAGTAGTTATGTTAGTGGCAGGGTAATTTGCTATCACATTATGGGAAACCCATTTCGCAGCTGTGGTATTTGATTGACCAATTGCAAGGATCTCTTGATTAGGGACAGACACAGCAACTTGAATTCTTGTGTTTGCAAGAGCAATGAGCATAGCTTGGTCGGCATCATACAGCCTAACATGTCGAATTTGCTGGGCTTTAAGTAGTGCTACTACTTGAGTGGGGTGAGGCATGTCTGAGAGATCTCTACCAATATTCACCCCTATAAAAGGTTCTGCAGGGAACAAGCATAAATATACCATTAAATCATCACTGGTTAACTAGTCAAATAAACAAGGCTGGTTTGGATGCATATGCAGGCAGATTCGTTTGCACATTTTCCTCTTCAAATCAATCCAGATTTTGGGGGGAAATATAGTGAAATTGATTATTTTGTTATGAAATAAGCTCAACTGCTTGTCTAAAATGTAAGCATTTGAAAAAAAATGAAATGGTTGATTTGCATTCTTTGGAAGATTTAAATATTGTGATGTGTGGAAATTTTACTAGGATATGGATAATTTACTAAAAAGGTAAACTCTTTTTTCCAAAATAACTTCAGCATGTAAAAAGTTGTGCCCTGGTGCAGCGGTAAAGTTGTGCCCTGGTGACCTGTTGGTCATGGGTTCGAATCCGGAAACAGTCTCTTTGCATATGCAAGGGTAAGGCGGCGTACAACATCCCTCCCCCATACCTTCGCATAGCGAAGAGCCTCTGGGTAATGGGGTACGAAGTTAATGTAAAAAGTGATATAAGAGTTTACACATCTCAAAATGTGGGGGTAAAAGACTATAGTTGACTAAAGACGTCCTACCACATTTAATATATTGGAAGACCACAGGTGGACCGCATGGCCATTCAAGAAGATCAATTAATAAAAGCATATCTACCCTCTTCTTTTTTCCATTTTACTTTACACACATTAATTGCTGATCTGAACTGCTTTCAGTCAAAATAAGCATCAGGTACAGAAACATTCATTCTTTGAAACTAAGAGGGGGGGCATGGGAAAATAAGAAAAATGGACTGCTTCATGCCTTCATTACTCTACTCGATCAACTCCATCCATAACATGCCATTCATAGTTACTTTGGTCTTTGAACATCAACACTAATCAAATATAATATAGAAAACACTCTATACAGCCAGGGATGTGCATGTGCTAGGTATGTGTGGAGTGAAAATAGAATGCAAGGCAATGTGTGCTTGGGTTAATGTCTTTTTACATAGTCAAATTTCATCGAACACTCTTAACAACTAGGAATGGTCCAAAATCTTTTTTGGTTTTTTTTTTCAAGACTGAGCAAGAAATAAAGGCTGGAGAGTACTCCATGCAGTTCAAGTAAATGTAGCTCATGTGCAAACTGAGCTATGCCAACTCATGTTTATACCAAAGGGAAATGGAGACTAAGAATGCAAGTAACATTAAAAGTGAAAAAACACAGATCTCTTGACATAGAACATCAGCAAAGAAAGCACAACAGCAAATAATATTATAAAGGAAACTAAAACTTCCTACTCACCTTCATCAATAGCGGCAACATATACTGCAAAAAGAAGCAGAAGAAAGTGCTTGGCCATTGTGTAAATCTCCCTAACAAACTAGGTAAGAAAAACTCAAGAATGAACTGTATGAGAGAAAAAGGAGCAAGTCAGAAAAATGGAAAGAACAAGGTGGGGTAAATGCAGTAAGAAAGAGGGAGCAAGATCAAGATAGTGTCATAGGTAGAAAGGTTGTTAGAGAAATCAAATGGCTAAGGAATCATCTATCTGCTATGTCTTGGATTTTCACAGGCAAAGGTAGCAGAAAACCAAGACAAGGACTGAAGAATGAGGCAAACACACACTTTACTAGCTTCTTTTCATTTTTATAATAATTTTGAGAAAATAAAGGAAACTACAGATATATCTACTGTGCAAATTATAATCCCATTCATTCAATTTTCTTTCCCTCTCTTGCTATTGGTCACAATGAGTCAAAGCTCCCATTTGTGTTGCGTAAAATCTGCATTAAAAAAGTATGTGACATTTTCCTGAATATAGTTATTGAATTATATATTAATGAGATTATCTGTAAATAATCATGCATATATCTAATTATTTGCCTATTTTTATGTAAGATAGCTGGTATAATTATAAATAATTAATTCGTATAAATACACTATGTGTTTAGGTTAAAGGATTGAAAATAAAAAATCATTAGAAAAAGAATAATTTAATTAATTTATTACATCAATATTAAAAAAATACTGATTACATCAAAACCGTTTTAATTTAATATTCCTTAACTTGTAGAGTTAGAGTCATGGCTTGAAAATTCAATATAAACATTTTAAGTAAGATTGAATAATTTTTTATTAAAAATAATATAAAATAATTTCTTAAACATAATATTACATTACTTTTACTTGTTCGTTTACTGTGTCCTAGTCGTTAAAGTAGAGGCACTATCCTAAGTTTTGATTTCTATTAGTCCTCTAGTTGTAAAGTTAAGCATAAGATTTTTGTTTGTACTTGGTGTGTAGATAAGGACTTGAAACCATTGGAGCATGTTGAAAACCATTATATTACTTGTTACTTGATTAATAAATAATAATTAACATTAGGAAAATGTTAGGAAAACACCAAATAGTGGTCGACCTCCATCAAACACCGTTGAGCTGGAATAAAAAAATATTATATTATTATTTGATAAATTTTATTAAAAATTTAAATATTAGAAAAGAAAAGTGAGTGACAATTCCAAAAAGGAAAAAGTTCCAAAAATTTCTATTGTTTTCTCGCGCTTGCCTCATCTCCTGCTTCTCCCATCTCTCTAACATCTCATTAGCACCAACGTGAGGTCATTTGTGACTGCTTGCCTCCTCTTCTGCTTCTCCGTTATATCTTTTGCATTGGCGTAGAGGTCATTTAGCACCAGCATGGAGGTCATTTCTGATGAGGTATGTCCTGCTATAAGCAATGTATCTCCAAAATGTGTTACAAATTTAAAACCCAAGTTTACTCAATTAGAAGACATTATATATACGCAGAATAAGTGGCAATAGGAAATTAAAGAAAGATGTGGTGCTTTAAAAAGAAAAGTAAGAGGTAGACTAATATTTTTTTTGTCTTAACCCTCCCATTTATTAAAAAAAATAGATCCTGACTAATCTAAAGTTCAATCGAAAGATAAGTAAAATCTATCTAAGAATTATTTATGTAAAAAATTAAACTCGAGTACTACCAAACAAATCTATATGATTATGAAGTTATGATATACTTAAACATATGGGTACGACTTATGCAACTTAATTTCATGTATGCATTGATCCTCCTTTAGGCGCCCAATGTTGGTTAAATATCTTTTAAACTAGCCCACTCACACTTGAGTTGAGCCAACTCATAACTTTTGACTTTTGCTATATCCACTTTTCTTATTTTTTAAGTACATTTTCCTTTTCCTTTTTTTTAAAGTTAAATTACTTAAATGACCTTCTCTTTTTCCCCTTTTTTAAAGTTAAATTACTTAAATGATCTTCCCGTTTCAATTTTTTTTTCTCTCACACACTCCCTCTTTCATAGCAATAACACACTCTTCCTCTTTTTCATCACACTCCCTCCTCTCTTTCACTCCCTTCAATCTCTTGCTCCACTCTCCCTTTGTTCCTCCCTTGCTTGGTTTTCTGCTCCAGCATTAGGGTTTTTTCATACTTCAAACTCCAATGTAGTATATTTATACTCATAACTACTTTTTCCTTCCTATTTTATTTTTGTTCACTCACACAATATCATTATTTTCTCTCATTTTGTATATGCAACAATGTACGACTAGATCTGAATTTTGTTTGAGTTGTTGTAACAAATCGCCTCTTAGAGACGTCCAGGTTGAATGACCGATATCAATTATATACTTTCTCTACTTCAGTTGCTCTACTTTGTAACTTTTATTTTATGAGATTTCAATGGTCCAGTATTCTGCTTGAAGTTTTCTGGATGCTTTTCAACATTTTGAAAAGTAATTTCCAAAACATAAAATAATATTCTGGAAAGTACTTTTCAAAATGTTAAGAAAAATAAACATTATTCTGGAAAGTACATTTTGAGTGTTAAAATCATAACTTGTCTTGGAAAGTACATTTTGGAATGATAATTATTTATCCATGTTATGGGTATAAAGGGTATATATGATAATAATTTTTTTAAAAAAAAAAACAAATGGGCATGTACTTAGCATAAAGAGGGAGTGGCTATAGCAAAATCCTAATTTTTGTATCCACTTTAGAAACAGATATAAAAGGGCCAAAATAGCCCACATTTTTTTCCAACTGAAAGTTATGGGCCATAAGAAAAAACCACTTCCTATATCGGTATAGAAGGTACTAAAGAAGTTGACAAAAAAAAGAAAAGAAAGTACTAAAAAATTCGGATTTTGTACTACATGCAATAGGACAATGTGAGAACTGGGTTACAGTTTTTGCCATAATACCATTCTTGTTAACACACACAGTGATCTAAATTTAAATTTGTCTCCCATGAAAAATC
This sequence comes from Glycine soja, assembly GCF_004193775.1. NCBI lineage: Eukaryota > Viridiplantae > Streptophyta > Magnoliopsida > Fabales > Fabaceae > Glycine > Glycine soja. The sequence goes on from NC_041019.1 coordinate 3,430,736, forward strand.
ATAATAACTGTATTTTACTCGTTCAACACATAAACATTTTAAATAAATTTGCATAATAATTCATTATAATGAAAAAAATAATTTATTATCTATTATGAATTAAAAATTATTACTCAATAAATGTTTAATCCCCAAAGATAAATTAATATGATTAATTTTACTAAAAAATAAATCAAACAACGTTTATTCAAATTATGAGTGCGAGATCAATTCTAAACCTATAGTTACTCGTGCAAGATGAGGTGAGTTAAGTGCCTGCAATGCATGAGTGCTAGTCCGGATGAAATTTCTGAGTGTATATACATTGTATTATAATAGTCATTTATAATAATATAGTATTATTATTTCATTGGCTTTGTAATTCTGATTGAATTGTTTAGTTCTAAAATTTAGATCTTTTATTGAGAATGATTCATCAAGCCTTCAAGGGTTACGAGTATCACTGCTGATATTGGTTGTCAGCTTTTGTTTTCTGTTTTTCTATTAAGGACCATTTGCTTTGTCCATGAGAAAGATAGATAGTAAAGAAAATAATACTTATTAGATAGATATATTTTAATATTTTTCTAATGTTTGATTGTTTAATGAACATGATCTTTTCATTTTTCCTCATCCACCAGTAACTTCCACTCATTACATAGTATAGTTTTCAACCTAATGATTACCAGCGTATGCTTATTCATCTTCAACATGGAACTTCTCGAATCCAATGTTCAATTCATGTCCTCTAGTAATTTCTCCTCCAAAAGTGCTTCTTTCTAACAACAGATTTCAATTCATATAAAGACAACAAGTCAGGTGACTATACTATGATCCACTTCTCACGTCATATCAACTTCAGAGCATCAAGGGATTATCCTATGTAATTCTTGCACTGCATAAAGAAAATTCGAGTAATACAATGGGACCTACAACTCAGAAAATGAAACAAACTATATACAAAAAGAGAGAACCAATGGCTGTAATTTAGTTAATAACATATCTAAAATTTACGATAATAACTTAGTTTGATTTTCACAAAATACACTTCAAAAGAGATGAGAAATTTTGAGTTTAATTAAATCTCAATTGAGAATTAGTCCTGATCCAAAGGACTGAATTTATAACAACACCTTAAGTATCATTAAGAAGCCTAAGATTTTAATTAATGTGGTAAAAAAAATAGAACTTATATTTAATTAATTATATAGTAACTTCCTTTTGCAACAAAACCGACCAATTGTTTTCCTGGAATTGGAAAGCACGTAATGTTTCCTTCTCCAACTAATTCAAAATGTTAACAGGTGTCGAAAAGTTATTGAAGCAACATAGAAAATACAATTGATCATATGAAAGACTAAAATGCAAAGCCATATGAAAATGTCTGGCCCTCAATGGTTTATGTGTATGTGTGTATCTTTATGCACCTACACATAACACATGTATTTGTTATATTGGAGCAGGTCATGGAATGGAATGGATGGGTACCCTCCAAAACATAATGTCTGTCCCTCCTCACATACTCTAATGCTCCCCGTGCCCAAAATGGGACACCGTGGCAACTTCAGAACAATGTAGAAGCATAATGTGGCTGCAGAAGATAATGTTTTTTCTAAAATGGATGGGTACAATCAAATCTGGAAAAGGCTTTTTGAATATCCATTCATCATTGTCATCAGATAAAGTGTGGGATATATATATAGACACATGAATACATACATTTATACAAATGGGAAAAAGTTGCCGAAACTAATAATTATATTCTCCTTTTTTATATATAAAAAATTCCTTGTAAAACGTTGATCTCTTATGTCTTTTTATTGTTCCTGTTGCGTTGGCTAGCTACTATCACTGAACAAGTTATTATTCAGAGTCTTGCATTATACGTTTGTAAATCCTGTTCACACATACGGGCGGTGTGGATGTGGAACTAGTCTAGTTAAGGATTATTTCATGGAAATGGCAGTTTTTTAATCTAAATTTAGAAAAATGAAGATACCAAAATGTCGTTCCAACCAAACAAATAGGACAAGTATTATTGCGCCAAGCTAGTTTAATTTGTTGCTAATTGAGTCATTCATTAGTGGGAGATCAGGATTTTGGAGAGTATAGCACAGTTTACTATGTTGAATTTGTTAGTTTTTCTAAATGTCAAAGGAAATACATAACATGACCCTGCGAATGACCAAAGCATTACGAAATCGCGTGTCTCTTCAATAATTAATATCAAAATTGGAACTGCGGGTGTTTATAAAAATAAAAACGTGCTAAGAATGAAAGTGATAAAAGAAAAAAAGAAAGAAAAGAATTTGCAGCATATACTAAGTATATAAATTTAAGATATTGGAAACATCAAAGCTGACTTGTAAACATGCACTCATTGGGGGCATAGATTCATTTTAACTAATGATAAAAAGGATGCCAGATATATTACTCTCTAAGCCCCTTTTCATCAAACACTTTCTCACTTTGGAGGCATATATAGATAGGTGAGTGAGATACATGAGGGTCCCAACATCCACCAATGGAATTCATGCGCGTTTGGGTCGACTGTCCCTTTCATTTTGGTAGACCAAGTCGCACCGCCCCAACCAAAGGGACCCTATATGCATCTTATACAATAAACCATCATTTCTCAGAATTCTCATATAACTTCCCTAATCTGGGCATTTGATTCAATGTTCGATATGTATGTAAAATTATAATACCAATTAGTGGTTGGTATATTGAGGTACATCCTCTTAAATAAGACTTGAAATTTAAAGTTTAAATTTTGTGAATAAAAAAAATGATTAAAAAGAAATCTTACCAAAAATAATTAATCAGATTAACTTAGTAAACATTAGTTATTAACAATCAATAACATAGTTATACAAAATATTTAAAAACATGTATGCACATTTTCAAAATATAGTTTTATACATCTTACATTTTAATTGTATAATTTATTCAATTAAAATCTATACATCTCTCATTTATCCATTTCATTTGCCCACTTTTTGTGCCACGTTGCCCCTTTGCAAGGAAAAGAAGCTCTACATAAAGTGACCCACCAATCCATCTTCATCCCCTCCCCTTCTCTTATCTCCTAACAATTGGATGCATGTTGGGATTTTTGTGCTATGCTGCTGGTGCATATTCCAAGACACTGAAGTTAGTGCATATTTGGATATTAATTGAAAACTTGTTCAACTGAAAAACACACATTTCTAGACAAAAGCATAAGAGTAATTTTCTTTGTTACTTTTGAAAGAAAGTCTGTTACATTCAGCTAACGGTTTCACAAACACAGTCTTATTCTCCGGATCGTTCTTAAACGCCGTTATGAAACTTACAAACAGACACTCAAACATACCCGGAAACAAAATAACTTTGCCCATCTTTATATCCCTTTTTCTTCTTTCTTGAAAAAAAAAAAATCTCTGATTCGCTGTACCAAATTAAACTTTGCTCAACCTAGTGGCTTCCACCGTCTTGCCCAGCCTCTCAACCGTCGTTGGTCCATGCAGTAATTTTAGGCGGAACTGGAACTTGAGCTGAAACTTAAGTGTGATGATATTCACATTGTCCTCAAGCATACATTAATCAATCCACGATCTTTTCTAATAAGTGCATGCATTAAAACGCACCAGTTAATTTCTACTAAGTGCATATCATGAAATTTTAATTTCTGAAAATAAAAATTCCATGAGTCTTATTATTGCTTGCGTAGGGGGATTATTTTTGAAAAATATATAAAATATCTTTTGAGAGAGCACACCTTTCGTGCGAATCTGACGAAATAGTTCTGAATACATATATATATAATATCTTTTTTTTTTCTTTTCTAGTCCTATGATCATCTGGGCTCTAGCACATAACTTAATTGTTCTCTAACTTCGGGTCTTGCCTCCATTGATATGAATTGACTAATGCATGGAATAGTACTAATTGGTATATGCAGAAGACTGATCCACTGTAATTGTTCTCTTGTGAGAGTAATTGTTAATAAAATAGAATAAAGCAATTAAAGGGATTTCGTGGTTGATATTATATTATGGTTAATGTTCGAAGAGTATTAATTAAAGAATCGATAAAAAGAATATTATTGAAAATCGCATTTGGATTTGGGATGTAGAATGAATGATGGTCAAGTGTGAATTAATAACACATTTCCTTAAAAAAATATACTTTTAATTCCATAATAACTAATGTCGAGTACTTATTACTTATTAGCATTGATTTTCCTTTATTATTACCTTTACGTACTTATGTAACTATCAACTTTCTCATTTGAATATTATATGAATTTTAAATAATCACAAAATCTCGGTTATAAATTCATTTAATTCAATTTACTTATATTTATAACACAATTTTTTTGGGTATTTAGGAGGGCTAACAGCCCAAAAACACTAAGAACGGATTATTTATAACAAAATTATAATTATCCCATTTACAAACTGATATTGATATCCTTTACATGCTCCCATATAGTCCGATATAGGCCATATCATAACATCCTAATCCTACTATCATTTTTTACATGGGCCGTATTATTGTGTTCATATCATGCAAGATCATCACGTGATTTGTATACAAGTAATTGTTAGTTGTTATTTACGACTAATTTTTGTATTGAATAATTACATGAAATTAATATTTTTTCTTCAATTTATGGTTCTTTTTATAGGAATTGTACATATTTTTATGTTTAGTTTGATTTGATTTCACTCAGTAGATACTCTCAATTTTATGAATTAATAAGAATCAACTTCAGTTTCAGGCTAAAAGAAAAAGAAAGTTCAAGCAGCTGGTGTCTCGCTAAGCGAGCCATATGCGCTTAGCGAGTGACATCTGTTAAGCGAGACACACAGCTCGCTTAGCGTGTTGGGAAACCCTAAAAAAGGATCAGTCAGAGAGATGTGCGCTCAGCGCTCAGCGCGCCGTCAGCTCGTCCAGCGAGTCGTTTGTCCCTTCTCGCGCTCAACGTGCCCAGCTCGCTAAGCCAGATTTCACTAACTCGCACTTAGCGAGTCAAGCTCGCTAAGCGAGCCTTCAGAATCTGAAACGTTAAGGAGCCTTAAAAATACCAAAGTTGGCGTAAAATAAGAGGAGGAGTCGAAAAACAGAGCAAGAGAAAAAGTTAGAGCGACAAACCACCAGTCTCCAAGAGAGTCTAGGTTAAAGGGGGTGAGATTAGGGTTCTAGAGGTTGAAGGAGACATCCTCAACCATTCTTAACCATTTTCTTCCCTAAAAATATGTACTTTGTGCTGAAAAGTTCATTGTTTGTAATGAAAGACTAAATCTCTTGTTGGGGAGTTCTATTGAACCTTTGATGTAATACTCTTTTACTATCTATTTAATGATGCTCTTATGTGTCCATTACTTCTATCTATGCTTATTTTTACATGCTTGTGGCTTGATCACCCATTTGTATGTATAGTTAGGATTTTTAGCATTGGGAAGTGCTTTAAAGCCTTAGAACTTGATAGAGCAAGCTAGAAAACTGTATGTCTAGAAATGGAGTGCAGTGATTTAGTCTTTATTGTGCTGTAATCTTAATGCAACTCATTTAAACTAAGTTTGTTGAGGGATCAAGGACGAAGATTAAATAGAGTTAGGCTCATTCACTCGACGGATCTTGGTTTGGGTAATTTTTCAGCTTAAGAACACTAAAACAACGTTAAATAGAGAAAAATATTTAGCAACATCAAAGCAAGTTTAGTAGAATGACCCAACGCTCTTTACTTGACTGTTTTTACTTCTCAACTTCTAGATATTTTAGTTTGTAGTTAATTAGATTTTCATATAAAAATCCCATTGAATATTTACTGCTTTAAACAAATGTTTGTTCATTGAACACATATTTTTTGAATGAAACAAGTTCCTTGTGATTCGATACTCGGTTCTTACCGTTTTATATTACTTGTGCGACTCAGTATACTTTACAATTAGGCTTGTCGAAGAACGAACATTAATATACTAGTATTTCTCTTTATTTTAATTATATTGTGACCAAATGATCAGATAAATTTCCTATTTTTCTGTATAAGATGAATTCCTTATTTAAATAATGACGTTAATTAGTATTTAGAAAATACAATATTATATGTTCTGTAAAAAAAAAAAAACTATATGTAAAATATAAGTTGAAGACATGTTAATTTCTTCTTTCTTTTTTTATGATTTATGACCTGGTAAAGTTATACATAATTGATGTTTTATATTCTCACAACTTTTAGAAGGGTAAGCTTAAAGAGTCAATCACGTACTACTATATGGACGATATTTGGGATTCGCCTATGGTAACTGTGAGTTGTGGCAAGAGGACCCAAGCTGTAATTAACTCATTATGGTGTTTATATATATATATATATAGTTTGATTATATGAGATGATGTTTCGTGATAATCGCATATTCTCCAAAAAAAAATATTAAATGATATTATTTAATTCAATTATTAATTCAAATCTATATTATTCTTTTATTAAATATAAATAATTCTATTTTTAGAATTTTCATTCTTAATCAATTATTTTATTCATCTTTTAGCATTTATTAATATCAATTTATTCCATTCCTTCTTAGTATTTTTTAGTTAACAATAATCTTTTTTAAGCAATATATGTATTAAACTACATCAGTTTTGCAGAGAAGGGTAACTCATAGTTTGCATCATGTAATTAAAAGTTATAATAATGAAATATAAAAAGTACATATTAAATTCATGAACTATATTTAAACATTAATTGATAAAAATATGTTTAAATGTTAAATAACATTTGAAGTTTCAATAATAACATTCACTCATTTGAAATAAAATTTTAGTTCAAATTATTTTTCCATATTTATTCAACTAAAGAAGATTTCTATATTTTAAATTTACTTTTTTGATGAACGTACAAAATTTTTCAATCAACAATATATAAATCTATTAATAAAAATATAGAAAATATATTAAATATAAAATAAAATTCATAGGGATAGATTTTTAATGAAGTACAATTTTTTTTATAAAAACTCAAACTTGATGCGTGTATATGAAAATATAGTATACAGTTTACAAAATTTTGTTTAATTTTTATAACAATTAATATTTTATTGTATATTAATATATAGTTAACCATTATATATATATATACACTAATATTTATTTTTATTAATTAAATATAATAGATAATAATATGTAAAAAATTATAAATTATAAGATTTATATATATATATATATATATATATATATATATATATATATATGAAAGTTTGATTTTATGAGATATGTCACGTGACAATTTCATATGCATTTTCTCCAAAAATATAATTGAATAATATTGTTGAATTCAATTATTCATTTAAATAAATATTATTCTATTATGTAAATATATTCTATTTTATTATATATTGATTCTATTTTATTAGGAAATTATTTAATTATTATTTTATTTCTGTAAATAACTATTTTATCGTAAATACATAAACATTTAAGTGATTGATTAATATTATTAAATTTATATTTACCTAAAATATTATACAATTGATTGATTACCTCTAATAACAATATTATTATTATTATTATTCGATTTTTAAAGATATAAACGAAATTATTATTATTATTATTATTATTAATAAGTGTAATTTAATTATTAAGAAACAATTAGGTTGTCCTACGTACCTAAAGTCTCATAAATAATTGATTAGTAAAAAGTATATAATTGATTATTAATTAATAATTATTATAATTGATTAATTCATATATTAATATATTGGTATATTTTAAATTTTAAAATGATTATTTTATTATAATAAATAAAATATAATTATTTTCATCAATTATTTTGTAACATGTGCACAAATAGGAAGATTTAAATTCTAATGGGTTGATCATTAATAATAATTTAATTATTATGTGTTATTACGTAAATTTCAGGATTATGGCTTCTTCTTTTGTATCTCTTTCTCTGTTCCTATAAATTCAGTTTTTAAATGAAAATCACACAATAATCTCTCTCTCTCATTTTTATGCTCAGTCATTTTCTTCTTCTTTCTCATCCTAACTAACTTCATAATATGCTGACATTTCATACTTCCATGATCCATCTTCTTTAGAACTTTTAATTTTTTTTTCATGATTTGAGTTACAAATATAAGTACTTGAGTATACATTATTATTTTCAATTTCATTGTTATTTTTTTCTTTTGAAATAGATAATTACTGACACTTTTTATTCCTTTTACTTCATTCAGTTTCAATGGAGAAATTGATTAATAAAAACAAGAAACATAAATGCATCAACCTTTTTATTTTTTCTCTACGGTAAGTTTTTTTTTAATCTATTTCAATTTTATTTGAATGTTTCTTTTACACAATTTTTTTAATATTCAGTATTAAAAATTTATTTGTCGATGTTGTATTACATTTTGTTCACTTTCAATCTAATATTATTTTCATTTTAAATAATTAATTATTGACACTTTTTATTTCTTCTATTTTATTCAATTTCAATGGAGCAAATGCATTGCCTTTTTTATTCTTTCTCTATTTTAAGGTTTAGCTTATATTTTATTTTTTATTTTTTAATTTATATATTTACTTTTCTTTAATAGAAATATTTGTTTCTTTTTTTTTCAAACAATTTATCTTTCATCATTTTTCGTTTGATTTGTTTTTTTTTTTTTCTTTCTAAGGTAAGATTACATGATTAGTCTTTTTTCTAAGTATCTATGTTGCTTTTTATCATTTGCATTGTTTTTTTATGGAATAATAATTCTAACATTTTTATTTTTTTATCCGATTTCAATGAAGCGCAAACAAGAAACACAAATTATCTAAGGTGAAATTTTATCCTTTTTTATATTTTGTTTGATTTTTTTTTTTACATATTTGATCTAATAGTTTCCATTTATGTACTTCTATTTTGTTTTTCTGGTTTCAGGTTGTTTCAATGTTTCGCTTCTTGCACCAGAAAAAGAACAACTCTTTTATTGATTAATTTTTTCAAGGAAACTATTTTTTTTAAAAATTAGTTATAATGCTCTTTAAATCTTCTCTTTTTATTTGTAGGGTTTGATTTCTGGTCATATATAGGAAGAAAAATGTATTAAGAGACAATACATACTTTAGTGATATTTATGCTTAACATAAATTAGAAGTTGATATAACACTGTTGATTGAAATATATCATTGGTGGAGACAATTTTTTTCTAGTTTCATCTTTTTTTTTTTTATCTTCTTCTAATGTAATGTTTTTATTTTTTATCATCAATTTTTTTTGTAGTTTTTTTTTTATATATTTTTTCTTCTAACTTAACAGATTTTCAAAAGTCAAAACATTACACAAATATTATGAAAATAATTTAACTATATTATTTTCGTATACCAAAATTTTAAATATTTGATTATTTTTAAAGATAATTTAATATAACATTTAATTTAGTATAATAACACACATTTATTAAAAAATACTCAAAGTAATTAATAATATATTACAAAATTATAACACTGTAAAATAATTATAAATTATCAAATATAAATTTAATATCGGTGCAACGTTACTGCAATAACTAATAAGACCGTCAATAAAATTGACAAATCCCTAGTGATCTATGATTTGGCCTTCTAACGACTGCTTTCAAGAGATTTGACTCACTAAATCTCTGGTCAGCCAATCAATTACATATCCTGGATTACGTTTCATATAAGAAAGTTTGTGTGGTAAGAACCAATAATGTTGCTCCGACAAAAACTGTTTAACCTGATTATTCATAAAATTGAAAAATTATAGTATGATTTAGAATTGCAAATACGCAATTAGGTTTTATTAAGTTATTTTTATAAAAAAAATTGATTACATCTAACATTAAAATTGGTTAGGACTAAAAATTTCGTGAGATCATATATTACGGATAAGTAAAGGCAAATAAACTATACGTTAAAATGACAAGATCCAATACGTAATTGAGTTAAAGTGAATAACAATTCAAAAAGTGAAGTGGGTGGCTCGAATTTTGGACAATTGTTAACCTAATTATTCGTTAGGTATTGTCATTTTAAAGCCTAGTCTCTTAGCCTTTGTCATTGGCTATATATGTAATCTCACAAATTTTGCCTACCATTCACATGTCTTATTCTTACGCAGGGGCATAACCAGAGAAAAAAAGTTAAGGGGGCAAAAAAATCAATTCAAAACTATATAAAAGAGGCATGAAGAAGAAAGTTATAATTTTGAGGAGAGGCAATTTTTTTTAGGTACAAGTATTAATGGTTTTTATTTTATTTTATTTTTAAGGGGGGTGGATGCCCTTTTTAGCATGTATGTACGTAGTCTCGTTCCTGCTTACGCATAGTGACGTTTTATCATATTCAATTAGTTACATTGTTACTATGAAGGACGCACTCCACACACTCTAACAAGTACTTTATGATGGACCTGCAAAATAGAAACTAAATTCTACGTATGAGTAGTGATTCAAATAAGTGACGAACCTACATTGTAATGCGAGTGTGAAAATGAAAACCCTCATTTTTTAGAAAATTACACTTAAGAAGAAGGGTAATTAGTGACACTCGCTTTGACAATCTTTATAATATATTTTATATATGATTGATTATCTTTAAAATATATTTTATAGGATTGACTGAAATTTACTGAAAATCATAAGTTTTTATGGTCTCATTTTTTATATTTAATTATTGTCTCTAATAAATCTAAGTCAATCATAAAGAAAAGTGTAAAAAAATATCACTAACAATATTCCTCTTACTATATATAATATTTTATACTTTGATTGTATTATGTAATTCCTTTATATTGTTAAAGAATATTGTGTTAAAATTATTTAATAGTGTAGTTTTTACCTAATAGAAATAAAACTATTAGAAACCTTAAACCTTAAAACATTATAACATTATGCTAACAACTTATCTACTAATAGTGGCCTTTCAAAAGAAAACGTGTGTACTAATAATGTATGCAAAAATTCTATACTATCAATAGTATTATTTATTACTATGCATATATATAATGTATTATGTATTTAATGTGGACCTGTAATTAATGTTTGTTATCTTTTTCATCCAAAGATTCTTTATTTTTTATGTACAAATATTAATTTATTAATTTTATTAGTAAGGATCAGGAAAATTTAAACTTATGATGGTTCCTCCATTCTTTTATTCCTTTATTATTAAGTTAAATTTATCTCTTAAACAACCTTCTTTCTTAATAGATAATTATGGAATATTATTGTTAAAAATTAATAAAAATACATTGAACGCCATTAAATATGTGTTTGGGTGTATCTTGTGCTATACCAAACATAGAGTTAATATAAATGTTTTCAAACATTTTATGATTGGAATCTTATAGAAATCTATAAACATATTTATAGTTTAGCAATTGACATTATTAAAATGAACTTAGACTGACACGTGGAGCTGGTCATAATGTGCTGTTATACGTAGGTTGTCCCGCACTTAGAAAAAAGGTCAACTGTTTCATGGTCCCTATGCCTACTCGTGTGTTGAGTGGAGAAACCTGCTCACTTGGCAAGCCACATGTTTACTCTTCACAATTCTCAGACCCCCACGACGTTTTTGGCATGCCCACGCCCATAAACAATCATCTCTACACCCTATAAAACTATCAACAATGTACGTATCTAAGTACAGTATTATATATTTATTAAATATAACAGTGTAGTTTAGTATTATATTTATTTATAGTAGAATGAATTTTATTTAATCTAAATAATTAAATAAAATTTAATATCATAATATCAAGGAAAAAAGTCTAAACCTATGATTTTAATGAATAACAATGGAAATAATATGTATTGCATAAATATGGTATGCGCTAATATATTTTCTCTACAGAATGATCAACAAGTGACTCTTCATCGTATAGAAAATTATACAATCTTAATAAAGATCTTCTTAAGACCATGTACATTAATCGTTTGAAGTTTTCATCGTCTAATCATTTGACAAAAGAACTTTTAATAGTAAGATGACGACATAGTATAGCAAAAATTATTGTATGGAGGTAATTAAAAAGTCGATTTTACAAGAAATAGTAGTCATTTTCATGGAGAACAACTATAAGATCCCCATATAAGATGTCATTTTTCTTTAATGCTTATATAAGATGTCATTTGTATGTGTGCGTGCCATCATAAATTGAACAACACAGCAATTAATCAGACCGTGATTTTATCAAGACTTATATTATTGTGTTTAATTATATTATCAAGACCAAGATGAGTGATTTTCGATCTGGCCTTTTAGAATTTCCAATTTGGTAACATGCTTGTTTTGTGTCACTTGTTGCAAACTCCACTTGTCTTTATATTTGTTTGAGCTTTTAAATGTCATGGTGATATGGATTGAGAATGATCTGCTTGATAGGATACCATTTAAGACTTACTATCACATCTTGTTGGATCTCATGTCCTAATTTGTTATAGTGGATATAAATGGTCACAATTCTTGGAACCTTGGTGAGAGAGATGTCAATTCTCAACCAATGGTGGCCAATCCCCCAACAATATTTTTTAAAAAAATTATTATACATAAAATAGTAAGTTGAAAAAAATTAGAAAATTATAGAAGTTCGATTTTTCAACCAAGAATTTTATTTTGAATTTATTGCTGCATTTTATAAAAAATTATCCTAACATTTTCTTTATCGTTAAATGGTTACATTCTATAAATATTTTTTTTTCAACTAATCCGAAGAACTATCACTTTCCCGTACAAAGAGGTTTATCTATCAAATTTGGCATCATAATATTGTTTGAATCAACTGCGAAAATAGAAAATTGTTTTGATCTTCACGAACAAGATTCTATGGTAGGATCGGCCTACTATCTTAGCGAACTCTTGTGGAGTAAATGAAATAATTAAATAAAATGTGTTTTCAATTTGAATTATTTGATTTAGTAAATATAATTATAGTGATTTTGAACATATAGTTATATTAAATATTCAAATAATTTTTTTTATTATCTATAATCATATCTACTCAAGCAGGATTATCTTTGATGAAACTTGTAATCTCTAAAAAAAATCAATTTTTTAATCCATAGAACAATAGGAAAATTATAATTAACCTTGTGAAAATAAAAATATTCATACTAACATACTAATAAGATGATTGTTTAAAAATTGAGCAATGATATTAATATATTTCCACGAAAGTATAAATATGAATTTAATTTATATATATTTAGTAATTTCTTTTACACAAACACCCAATAGAAATTTAATTTGATGACATATCATATTAATGAATAAAATAAATTAATGATAGAATGAATTTTTATTAAATATTTATATAAATTTTTTTTATAATTACAATACATATAAATTAAATTCTAAAAATATTAAAAAAAATACGTTAATTCAAGTAATGGAGATAACGCGGCATCTTGGCGCATAATATTGTGTTCCCAAGGATCATCTTTGACATATGAATTGCTAAAGTCCGAGGGCTATGAAATGAACATTTTGTCGTCCAGGCAAAGACAATATATGTGCCATAAAGAGTGTGTGAACTGAATGCAATAGCTTGATGAAAGTCCAAAGATTTGCAACCCACGACAAAGCCAGAACTCCATAAAAGATGGCAAAACCACAATTGCATTTTCAAAGACCATGTAACGAAGGAAAATAGTGAGTGAGAGAGACAATTCAACCCTTTCTGTTAGCTCCACTTTCACAGGTCAATTCTCTTTGAATGATTTTGTACTTTTTTTTATCAAGCACAAGTGAGAACCCTTCCATTTTCTATAGCTTAGCTTCCTCAAAATTTGGGGGTAATATTATAATAATTCTATCTCAAACGCGTTTTGATGAGGCTCCTTTACAAGTTGGAACTTATAATGTGCAATGCCTGAATGCTAGTGTGTGATGATCAATCTTTAAAAGAACGTGGTTCCGAGCAATACACGTAATTTGTTAACATTTATTAATCCTCTCCACCTGCCGTCATATGAAGTAAAAAAGAAAGAAAGAATTTGTCAAATGATAAATTAATTCATAGACAAACATCAGTGAATATCTTTACTTTTTTAAAAAAAATTTAGAAATAGCTTTTTAGTATATTAAATGCTAAATTTTTCGTTAAATCACTTTTTATTTTTTTATTCCAACACGCAACGAATTAAGGAGTATATATCTATTCAGCAAAAAAATAATTAAGGAATATATATTGTTGGACCTTCTTATATATTCTCATAAGAAAGAAAGTTAAGAAATACCATGTAGGTCTTTGAAAAAAGTTAAGAAATGTACTAATCAGTATTCTTTGAAAAATGATGAAAAGTCTTACATGTCAACTAGCATGTAAAATAATTATTAATGAAACTATGATAAATGTTAATTAATTTGAAATTAATCTAGCAATATATATTCCTCTAAGAGGGTGAGATGGAAAACATAAAGAAAGAGCTAGGGGTCAAAATTTAACTGATATCAATAAGTAGATATATGTTACTAGCCAGTAATATTTCTCTTTTCTTTACAATTATGTTAAAAAACGCGGAAAGCCAACTAGCCAAGGCTTACAAGTTACAAGTTTGACTGAAGGTAGTGTGTGCTTGCCATTGCCGACGACTTTAAGATGAGGCTTGCTTCTTCGTTTGACTAGGTGTACGGATAGATACATTCATTCTCTCTGTTAATTTTCAGTGCTTAAAAAAGTTAGTTCTCTTTTTTATCTTTCATTTTTAGATAAGTCATGTGTAGTTTTTATTTTAAAAATAAGAAATAAAAAAGAGAATTTTTTTTTTGTAATGTCTAAAAATCACACCGACATATTTCAACAAATGAATAGAACAAAGAAAATATTTTCCTATGTATAAACTACAAACATATTTTCCTATTATATAATATAGTTATTTCAGAGTATTTTAAAAAAACTATTATTTTTAACTTCTAATAAAGGTACTATTTTTTTTTTAATTTTTTGGATTATTTCTTTTTTTAAAATAGATTGTACATTTTTTTTATGAAAATTCTAAACATTTTTTTTAAAAAACTCATAAAATGAATAAAAATTCACTTTTTTATTCTTGTTTTTTTTTATTATTGAAGTTACAACTATCCTTCACATACAGGAGGTAGCTTCATGTTCAATATAACTATATATTTAAAATTTAAATTTAAGATCACCAATTAAACTGAGAAAATATGTGTCGATTGATATTCACACGTTGATAAAATAAAAAAATTACTTTAAAGAAGTGTTATAAAAGGTTTGACTTTTAATTTTATTTATGAAAAAAAAATTAGGCTAGGCTCTGGATGATAATTTTGTATGCATTATGTTATTGGAGTATTTTTTTTCAACACAAATATTGAAATACTTAAAATATTTTTGCGATGGATTTTGTGTCTTTTTATTTATTAATGTATATTAAGTTGCTTGTTTTTTTGTTATGGATTGACCCTATAGGAATTTTACATTTTTACTCATCCAAGAAACTATGTACTTTTTATTAGTGCCTGATCCTTATACCTATATTTAAACTTAAAGAAAATTTAAATTATTTAAATTTATCATATTTACATTTATTGAATAATAATCTTATTTGAACTCAGTTAGTGTTCAATTTATCGAAAGGGAACTTAACTACTTAAATGATCTAATCATTTTTATTAAAGTGAAATAAATTCTTATAAAAAGTTGCAATCTTTTTCGCCCCAATGATAAATAAGAATTTTGTCCGTGTTATATATCAGAACATCTTTTGAAGGAAATTGTAATCTTAGCTTGCAAATAAGATATGCTGGCTGTCATGATGTAACGTATAAACAATCGTATATCTTCGTATTTAAGACGTATTTTATGATTTAGTTAATTTAGCAAGTCTTACCTTTAGAATCAAGTC
This sequence comes from Glycine soja, assembly GCF_004193775.1. Lineage (NCBI taxonomy): Eukaryota > Viridiplantae > Streptophyta > Magnoliopsida > Fabales > Fabaceae > Glycine > Glycine soja. The sequence goes on from NC_041019.1 coordinate 3,446,584, forward strand.
TTAATTAACAACTCTAGCAAAACACAAGGCCACTGGATAAATGATCAAGGGTGCAGCAGAATTAATAATTAATTATCAACCAGGCAAAACTATTATGACTCATTATTATATTGTTAATGCAAATAAAGGTTGAGCTAGTTCACAAGGATCGATTTTTTTAATATGAACATAGGTTCGAATCCAATTTCTAATTAAGTATTTTTTGTAAGCGCATTTGATGTTAATATACATAAATATTTGTAGAAGTTGTGTTTTATAATATAAATCAACTTATTTGATTAATTTGTAAATTTGGTATATTAAATTAATTAATATGGTTGATTATTAAATTTACCATTTTATCTCACTATTTTATTGCATTTATTTAGGCCTATTGCAAATGTCCAATACTCATTGCTGTACGAGTGGTATATTCCCTATTGCAAATAACGCACTTTCTAATAAGAGATATGTTCATGTAAAAATGAAGACTGAAATTTATAATATTATAATGGATAGTTGGTGTTAAAAAGAAAAAAAAAATTGAAGTAGGAATATTATATGGACAAATTAAAAATACTACATAACATAATTGTTCCATTTCGAATAAAACTTGCTGTTTGCCATAAATTGGTCTAGATATTATTTGTGGCATTTACTGCAAAAATTTCTGATGCTTGCTTCACAATCCATTGAATCCAATAAATATTGACTGACATTTTGGTTTGGGATGAGCACCTTATAATTAATTATTTTCTTTTATCAAAATTATAACTTGAAGGATGAAAAAAGACAACTCCCTAGTGTTAGATCTTGGAACTATTCCTTTATTTTCTATTCTTTTTGTTATACCCAGTAGTAATTTTGGGCAGTTCAACTTCTCCCTTAAAGTTATCGCAAATGGGAAGAAACAAATTTCTTGAATAAAATATTGTTGATTGGTACTTGTTGTTGCTAAACGAAAATGAAGATAAAGAAAGTAATTAACAAAGGATGGATAAGGAACCATATGATTGGTAAATATAATTAATAGCATAGCTTTTGCTAAACTGAAAATGAAAAGAAAACTATGCATATTTTTAGGATCACCACATAATATAAGAATATAATTGAAATATTTAGAGTCATGAGATCGACCTTTAGTTAACATACAATTTAAATTTTAGTCTCATTTGTCTTTTAAACTCAAGGTTGAAAGATTATGTATCTTTTATCATTTAGATCGATTTATTTCACTTAACTCAATAACAACATTTTAAATCGATCTAATCCTCAAGATAAGCTTTTACACTCGGACCATGGATAACATTAATTAAATAATATTATAATTTCTATTTAACGAGTGTAAAAAGTTGATATTATCAACTAATCAAAATTCATATGTTACATATTATTTTTAAGATAATAATTATAAAAATTAATAAATTTATCATATAATAATTTATGATTAGATTACAGTATCATTGGAGTGAGAAGATGTTCTTCTCAAAATTACTACTGCTACAAATTAAATAAAAAATACAATCATATTTAACTCTTTTTTTCTATAAGAAACCAGATAAAGTTTCATTTAATAAAGTATGCCCTGACCAGCAACAACAAATTAACACCTTTGCACTACCATATACAAGATATCGTTTCCCTTTATTATAGGGTGAAAAGTTGGGGAACAAAAAAGTGGATATAAATATACTAAACAAGAATCCTGATTTACTTTATTCTTTGCAACAACTTACAAGCACATTACAAGTAAGCAGTGGGGAGAGGAAAAATAATTTTCAAATCAAAACAAGCCATAGTCCCAAGAATCTGAATCCATGATCACTCTTGGGTACTGATTGATAGGAGCGTCAAACACTTGCTTTCTATCACCATCACCATTAATAAGCGAATTCCAACTTCCAATAAAGTCATCATCCCACAAGGCCATGCTGCTATTGTTGTCAAAATTAGTATCATTGTAATCATCAGACCACTCCAAATCTGGGAGCAGCAGGTCTTCAAGGAAGTTGGATGAATTTGAATAAGAGGATGTTGATGTTGAAGATGATATAGTAGTAGTGGTTGGTGAAGTGGAAGAAGGAGCAGAAGGAACTAGAATCTCATTTGGTTCTATTATGGGAGCTTCATCAGTGCAGAACTCATTCATTAGTTCCCATGAGTCAAATAGGGGTGTCATGATTTGGTCTTCCTCCTTAACTTCTTCAGTGATGGTTGATGATTCAACTGAAGTCTCTGGCTCCCTGTTTTGCTCCTTTTCAGGTTCAAATTTGAGGTCTTTCTCAACTGGGATAGGTTGTTGTTGATGTTGATGTTGTTGTTGTTGTTGTTGTTGTTCTTGCAATGGTTGATGGGTTTGTTCATCTGGTTGGGCTTGAGTTTCCTCAGTTTTATTGGAAAGTGGCTTGTGAGTAACAGGATCAATTCCCATTTTCTTGAGCTTTTTCTTTATGTGGGTATTCCAGTGATTCTTGATCTCATTATCGGTTCTTCCTGGGAGATGAGAAGCAATCTTAGACCATCTGCATAAGGGGAAAAAAAGGACATCTGTAATTAGTAAAGGAAAAAAATGATTCCAACAAAAGGTCCATACTAGGAATGTTTACATAGGAAAAATAACTTTATGTCTACTAGACACTAGAAGTTACTATATTTTATGATGTCATGGAAGTTACAAAATCAGAAAAAATGCCCATAAAGACAAACTTGGCCATCATTTCTATTTAATGATTCCCATTTACAGTCAACTGAGAAAACTGCAATCATAAATAGTTCCTTTTCTTTAAAAAAAGATATACAAAGGAAGATATTGTAAAGAAAAAAGACTCAGTCTGCAATTTTTACACGTCTTCTCCTTCTGGCAGGAGTATGATATGATGGGACCACGTCTTCTTTTTTCTGAGGAATAAAGAAATTACTACTTGAGGGGCGTGTAGTATAGAAATGATAGCTTCGATTTAGTTATTGCTTTTGGCATGATTGAGAGATCTTAATTTATTTTTATTTAAATAATATTTTTAGATGAGCCTAGTCTAATAGTATTTCAGAAAAGTACTGTACCAGTTAATTAATTAATCAATTAAAAAAAGTTCATTAAGGAATGGCTAAGCATGTAGAACAGGGGAAACAGGGTGTGTGGGGAAAGAACCTATTGCCAAGTTGAGCATGAAGATCAATGACCATTTTCTCTTCATATTCTGATAGAAGGCCTCTCTTCAGGTCTGGCCTCAGGTAATTTGTCCACCTGAGCCTGCAACTTTTTCCACACCTTAGCAGCCCTGCATGAAGGAATAACCAAATTTGCTTAGTCACCATAGTGATTACTTTCTTCTGAGAGTGTCAATAAAAAAAAATGCAAATGAACATGAAGCTTTATTTACTCCACTTAACCCTTTTCCCAAATAATGAAGTTAAAGAAACAACACAACCCTTTATTTTTCTTGCTTCCTTGCAACTAAAATGCTAAAAATATATAAAAAAATATTGTTTCAAAAGGTGAAAAGAATATGTCTATGTCCATTTTTGAATGCTTGCTTTCATTCTCTTGGAATGGGAACAAAATGGAAAGAAAATGAGCACAGCACCAGCAGGCAGCAAAGTTGGCCAAAACCAATTGACCAAAATACAAAAATTAATCAACCATTTTAAAAAATTGCATAGCCAAATTGCTACTGTAGAAGCAAGTGGCTACTCCCATTAAGGAAATGATTGGCTTTAACAATAAGGACAATAATAATAGAGCCTTAGAGTTAAAGACATGCACCAAGATAAGGAGCAACAAAAGGAGACCTGCTAGTTTAGGGAGAGCTCTCCAGCAACATTGACCATTAGTGAGGATGAAATTGATGAGTTTCTTATCCTCCTCTGCAGTCCATGGCCCCTTCTTCAACCCCACTTTGTCACAGCAAGGTTGCCTTCCCATTTTTTTTTTTTGGTGAAATTCAACAAAACTCAAATGCCAACAAAGTCTATCTGGAATTGAATTGAGAGAGGTTCATATTAATATTGATATAGTGAGAGAGAGAGCGAGAGAAAGAGAGAGGGGGGAGGGAGACTTAGAGTTCCTAAGAATATGCACATAACAAGGTGGGATAGAGCACCACCACCTACTTATTTATATATAGAATTCAGCCCCCTCTTAACTCCAAAGTCCTCAACCCCACTACCGCAATTTGTCTTCTTTTTTATATTTTATTTTCTGCTATTTATTTCTCACTCAATTTAGATTTAGGTTTATTTTTTAAAAAAATATTTATTTTCATTCCTAAAAATATAAAACCGTGACAAATTGATTTTAAAAGTGAAAATTTTTAATTTATTTTTTGATGTGCAAAAAGTACATAAATTAATTTTGCAGATAATTTATTCTGTTAATTTTCTTTTGTATTTTTCTAATTTTTTATTAGTAGTGGCCTATGACACGTGTTGTCCTGGGATGCGACACGGTCCACACGTGCTACGGTCTTTTGTCAGAAAACGCCACATCATCGAACTTCTTTGCTTTGGTTCGAAGCGTGAGATACTCCACTAATTCAATCCTCTCCTAAAACAGTAATAGTACAAATAAGCGTAAAACTCCATAAATAATGGGAGCACTCGCTATTCTTTTTATTTTGTTGACACTTTTATTTATACTTGGTATGATTCTGACGAAGACAACTCTGAAATTTACGCGACTCTATGAATATCAAGTTTCACACGGTGAAGCTGTTAATATAAAAAAAAAACCATTTTACATAGGCAATGTAAAAGCAATAAACTGATAAAGTGAATTCATCACTTCAACAACTTGTTTCATATGTTACGTTGGTTGAAAATTGTCATTCTAGAGTATTGTATATTGGTCACGGAAACTTGAATATTTTAATCAAGTATATCATATGTTTTAAATATGTTTACAAGAGATATAAACTAAAAGTTAATTTAAGAGGTTGTTATCTATCAATTGTATCTTTTTTTAATGAGATAAAAGAGAGAAATAAGCATACGTAAATAGAGAGACTTCTTAACTTTTTTTTTAATAGGAGTTCCTTTTGTTTTAATATGGGATTTCAAAACATTGCCTAATTAAAACATTACCAGTTATACCACTTGGCTGAAAAATATAATCAAATAAAATGGAGTAGCCACCGGTGTCCAAGGATCCTTAAATACACATGCACTTTTTTTCTTTTTGTTTATCACTATTATCCTTCGTAGACAATCCTATTTAAGATATCGTAAAAATTAAATATATGAATATCTCTTTTAATAAAAATTTAACTTTGGATCCGCCAAATAAGAAACTAATTCCCTCACTAGACCCTACTTCAGTTGATTATACATACACACTCTTTACATATATAATATGACGAAGAAAAGATATATTTATATAAGATCATACTTTTTGAGCTTTGGCCATTACATAACGAATATTATATAGACAAAATTGATTTCTTGATGAAGTTGAATATATGAGATGATTTACAGCTCGAATCTGTCTAAGAGGGGAGAAAGAATAATACGCGATCAATTAATTGGCTAGCTAGATACTTTTATTGTGTGGAATAAACATGTATAATTTTTTTTTACAATTCATCATAAAATAAGTCATTATACAAAAAGTATATATATAGAGAGAGTACATTTAGTGGTGTGTGATAATAAGTATTACTATTAAATTCAGATAAGATCTGTCTGTTTGATTGATGAGTTCGTTAGGTAACACAATAGATTGGTCAATTTTAAAACTTAAGTGTCCAATTTAAATTCCCGTTCTAAATCAATATTAGTTTTGTGACTTCAACCAATTGTACAAAAATTATTTCCGATCAAAATTAGACTTAGCATAAATATGGCAGCATTGGGATTGGTCGGTTGGGATATTTTGTACAGGGCAGCATGTTCAGAATCATAATCATTGCTAATTTTATTACTCGTGAACCTGCAGATAGCTTATTGGGGTAACAGCTTTCTGTTGTGAGCAATACAAGAAGTTGCCATGTGATAAGGATCACGTATAACTGTGTAAGTAGGCATCAGTAGAAAAAGATTGTATATTCATGCACTTGTATATGGGTTTTGGCACCCCTTGTGATGCCATTGATAATATATTTTTGTTTTTCTGTTATAAAAAATATACACTTTGCGTCTTGATGAGAATAGATATATATCTACAGTGCTATCAACCATCAAACTGAATATCAGTACTAATAAATAATATAGGTTAAATTAGTCTTTGTGTTCCAATTTATTTTTAACTTTCGATTTGATTTTTTGTATTTTTTTTAAATTTGTTTCTTTAATTCTTAAAATTGTTTTGATTTAGTTTATTAACTTTTTTTTAGTTCAATTTGATATTCTAATTTTTCAAATTAATTCAATTTAGTTTGGCTATCTAAATTAATTTTGAGTGATCATACGATTTAAATATATATTTTATAACGTTTTAAAATTATTGTAATTTGAAATTGTCATAAAATATGATTTTTTAATACTGTTGACTGAATTTAAACAGTAAGATTAATTTTAAAAATTAAAAAATTAAATTGAATTTCAAAAAATTAAAGATCAAATAAAATTTAAAAATAAATTAAAAAACAATAAACTATTTTAGTCAATAATATGTAAACAGCTATAATAAGTACCTGAGTTACTGCGTGCGCGTTGAAACAAGCAAATGTGCACCACAGAATTGAATAGGTCCACACTCGATCTCTTGTTTTCCCTTTCTAAACGTAACGAAATAGGAGCAGTCTACTATCTACACTTTGTTCCCTTTGTTTATTATGACAATATTTTTTTATCGCTAAATATTAGCCATCAATCATTTTAATTCCTTTTTACAACAGCAATAAATATAGACGCATGAACATGTGTGTTTAAAGAAACAGAAAAGGCACTCCAAACTCTGAACCAAGTGAAATGAAATATTTTTTAATAAAACTTATTTTTCTAATTATAGTTGGTAAATAACAGGATTTCATCATATATATATTTTAGCTAAATTCAATTAACAATAGTAAGGTGTCAAATATCAAATGAGTCTAACTCTGTTAGTTTAACCTATGAATTATTATAATCTTTTTATCACACTAAAGTTTGATTCTTAATTTTCTTTAAATAATAATATAAAAATAGATATCAAATTTTCTTATATGATGACAGCTTTCCAATGTCTTTTTACCGGAGTAAATTTGATGAATGCAACCCTATAATATTTTTCTAATCATGACATATGAATTAAATAGTAGTTATATGTTTACCTAGCTATATTTTAAACTAGTATAAATGTCATAACGGAGTAATGATCATATATAATTCAACCTAGAGGAACATGTTATTACATACAAGGTGCATAGATCAACACTAGATATAGCTGAGATTAATTAGATCCCTCCTTGGAACTAAGATGGTTGCTAGGCAAGTAGCAGCTAGCTAGCGGATCCAATTATGTTTCTTGCCTGCTTCACAAGAGGTAGGTATATATAGACAAGGTGCATAAACCTGCTGCAGCAAACCTCTATGGAAATCAAACACGAACTCTATAGACAAATTGGTTTCCACATGGAGTCACTGGTGAGATCGATGATTGAGCAAAAAGGGTCGATAGATTATTCACTATTTGGCTTATTTGCGCTATTGCTAGCTTTCGGGTAAAAATAGTCAACCTTCTTGTTGCTTGCGAGCGAGGTGATGATTTGCTGGAATCTTGATTAATTTGCCTGTTGCTGTTTATTTCTATAGCTAAACTTGTGCCTTCTGATCATGTTGGAAAGGTATACGTCTCACGAGGATTGGTCAATGATCATTAATACAGCGAGGATGCATGGTTAATTCATATATACTTGATCAGGTGCAAGTATATATATATAAATATTGGAAGTTTCTGATTCTAATCAACTAGGTTTCCAATTCCAACGCTTGGCCGGGGTACCCTTAATTTCTGTCATGATTCACAGCAACTGCTTTAAGATATTGCCTGGTATGAATTCTTCTGTGACCTATGGCATGTTTGAACACACACTTACACACATATATATACTATATATAGAAATTTTGGCTCAGGCTCTAAACATCTTTTTCTTCAATTTTATATATATAACTAGCCTAACCCAATCTTCCGGCAGATTAAATCAACATCTAAGTACAAAAGTACAATGTTTTTTAGGATATGTGGCACTCTTAATTAGCTTGTGTAGAATCAGTTCATTGTCATTGGATATAAGTGATCAGAAACTCGATCTGATGGAGCCAGATCCAAGGTTTCTCCGGCGGCTAATCGATCTGGGTAATGAATTGAATAAATTTGAACTTTGGTCATATATATATACAAAATAAATAAAGTTAATTAAAAGAAGTAAAGTTACTTTGGTGATCCATAAATTACGAAAGGGATCAATCTCTAGTGCTAGCTAAGAAGTATTCTTAGTGTCCCAAAAATATTGGTTTTGACCTTCTTAAATTATTTGTTAATTAGATATAAATAGACAAATGCAAATAATACTTTCGACTCCATTGAAGAGAGAGAGAGGTTAAGAACTGAATTCTGATTAACGTGTTCAAAACAACTAATTATATGTGTCATCTATTTTTTTTAACTTTGTTGGTATAACTAATTTATAAATAAATACAAAATCGAGAATGCTATTAATTTTAGTCATAAACGTATTCGATTCTTATTTTTACTTAACCATACAACGAACAATTTTAATATAGGATTACCTTATACACAATTTGACCCATCATTTATAGGATTATATACATATATAACTTTGTTTTGTTTGTTATTGGGAAGGATCCTCAAATTCCCTAATGAGTATTGTTCAACTGCCACAGGGAGCATTGTGTCTTTAACACCCGATATGATATCTATAAAATATTTTGCTTAAGTTTTGGTTGGTATATGTTGCTATAATCAGGGGAATTGCGAATTAGTTTTTCTATGTTCGAGGAGACACTGGAAACATGTTTATGATAAGGACCCTGCCCTACACACTACGGTGCCAATTTAACGATTTAATTTATTGATACTTGTTTGTCAACAGGAAATGTTCAAATATAATTGGAGTATTTTCATGCTGTTTCTCTGCTGGTTATTAGGGGAACAAGATGGCTCCAGGTAAGAGATCAAATGCTTGATTGAAAGTTATTATACACAGAAACACAAGATTTTTAAATCTGTTACTATAAGGTAAAATATTAGGATCACAAATTAAATTTCTTTTATCGAACCATTTTCTTCTTTTCCTTTTTGGTTGAGTCGTCGGTGAAAGTTTAGTTTGATCACTGTCTTATTTTTGTTTTAGTCGCATAATAATAACAATATTATAAAAGATAATATAATGTACTGATAATTTTATAAGAAAACAACAAAAAAATGGAGATAATAACTGTCATATTATGCTACAATTATAGTAGGAGTAATGTGTAATTTGACAGTACTAACAATTTATTATGGTCATGCAACCATAGGTTAAATTTTGTTAAGCTCTTACCAAGTATAGTCAATAATTTGGCAAGACTTTTAAGGAATTTATAAGCTTTTTTTATTAGCTTATAAGTAATTTTGATTAAAATAAACTTGTTTAGTACATGAACTATGAACTTATTTTAGTGGTTTATTTTAATAAATTACTTGAAGTAACTTGTAGAAAATAAATTAGCTTAAAAATTATTAGTTTTTTATTCTTAATTTTATTTTTACTATTTTATTTGAAATTATGTTTTATCTTTTTATTCAATTTAAAAGTCCTTTTTTTACTATTAAAAAAATCTTTTTATCTAATTTTTCATTTTTACATGTACACAATTGACATGTCAATTGTCATTTTCACACTGTTTCTTAATGTTATAAATTATTTAAATTATATCAACTTTATAATCATTTGTTGAATTATTTTAATTTTTAATTATATGATCTAATTTAAATGAAATTTTAAAAATATATATATATATATATATATGGTTAGTTTTAAATAGAAGATCTAATTTGTATAACGTTTGTTATTTATGCAAGTGAGAGATATATACATCCAAGTTATTTTTATATAAATGAAAAAAAATTCAAAAGAAAAAACATTTTTTATTTTTTTTAAAAAAAATACTATTCATAAAATATTTAAATGTCAAAAAAATGATTTTAAACAATATAATTCTAATAAAGCTTATTTCATTTAATTTTATTTTTTGAAAAAAATAATGAAAAATTTGAGTTTAAATAATATGAGTAAAATCACCAAATCTGTATCATTTTGTTATAATACAAAATTTAAAAATTATTATTTTACTTTTTAATGTTATTTGACATGTATAAGTTAGTCATAGCAAACACTTTCATTTAAATCAATTAGCTTATAAGCTTTTTAAGTAATTTTTAGTTTTTCGGTTTCTAGTTTATAACTTATAAACCTTCAACTAATTTTATTAAATATAACCATAATTTACATTTAGGATGGCTATGACAGTAATAAATGTCATTTATGACATGTACTTAATAACGTATGCAAATTTCTCCTATTAATTTCTCAATGTGCTATACATCCTCTTTTGATTTTTGACACCTGCATTATACATCCTTCTATCTCAAAGATAAAAAAATCTCAATTATTTATGTATTATTTAATGAAATTCTCTTCAAAATATCCTTCATTTAATAAAATCAAAGATTTTTTGTTTTTATGTTTGATATGAAGCTCTAATGAAAAATAGTTTAGGAAAAGTGTTTATTTTTTGTGACTTGCTAACCAATACCTTTGGGCATTGGTTAAGGAATTAAAAGAGAAAAATATTTATCGTGTAAATCATTGGAGAACGTAAAAAAATCATGTGCAGAGTAATTTTTTGTCTTCCAATAAAAATATTTATACTTTAAGTTTCTTAACCAATGCCCTTAGATAACCTTTGTCTTATTTTTTAATTAGAAATGACTTAATTTAATGAAGTTAACTAGTTTTCTTAATAAGTGTGAAATATGTCTTTTTTTTTTTACTTATAAATGAGATCGGAGGGAGTACATCCTAGATGTATTAATATATGTAAAACTATTTTTTTGGATAAATATTTGTAAAACTCTTAGTATGTGTATTGAATTAGAATGTTCCAAAAAAAATGTCTAGATTTTACTTTAAATTATTTTTTAATATTGCTCTTATAAAAAGTTTTTTTTAACCAAAATTAACATTTATTATTATATGAATAAGTTGGTGTAAATTTTAGAATTGAAGCATGAAAATATTGATTGCCATATTGATAATTACATATTTATTATCTTTTAGAATGAATATAATGATTGTGTTTTAAATGAAAACATTGATATAATTTATATGATGTAACAAAAAATTGTGTCAACAAGTAATTCATATTCTATGGTATGTAAACTAAAGAAATTCATTTATGGCCTTAAACAAGTTTCCCTTCATTAATGATATCACAAGTTTTATCAAATTATTATCCCTTATGATTTTGAGGCTAATGTAGTTGACAGTTATGCCTAGCTACTAGAAGTTTTGTGGAAGCAACTTTATGTCCCTAGTAGTGTATGCCAATGATAGTTTCACGACAAGCAACGATATAGGCTTATTGTGCGAAACCAAGAAATTTCTATACAAGATTTTTGAGATAAGACATCTTTGAAATGCTTCTATTGTATTTGATATTTTGAAACTTAGAGATTATTCTCAAGGTATTCTTAGGTCAACACAAAAAGAGCTTTGTGAATACAATTTTGAATAGATTAAGCATGAAAGACAATAAATTAAGGGATGCAAATGTTGTTAAAGGACAATTTGTCTCAAATAATACCACAATGGTAATCTCGAAGAGATGAAGAGGATTTCATATACAGACTATTATGGGAGTCTCATGTATGTTCTAGTTTGTACCCATCTTGACATATCATTTATAATGAGAGTATTAGAGAGATATTTGAACAATTTTGGCATGCAACATTGGACAACAATTAAATGTGTGAAGTGTTATTTGAAGAATACATGGGACTATATGCTTACCTATCGGAGATCTAATAGTTTAAAGATTATTAGGCATTTTGATTGTGGTTTTGTGAGATGCCCACATAACAAGCAATTCACATTAGGATACATCTAAAGTTCATTAGCTAGAAGAGTTTTCTCTTAGAAGTTGACAAAACATACTTTTATGGTTTCTTCAACCATGACAATGGAGTTTATAGCTTATTATCATTAGGTGTTCAAATGTAACATCCATGATTGTCAACTTCTTGACAACTTGCACTTTATGATATTTTATACGGTGACACTTCACTCAACATCCTTGTTGGTCAGAACCCTCTATAGTTAACCCTTTCTAAGACCTCTATAATTAGTTTTACCTGCTTCCAGGATCAATAATTGATCCTACAAATCAACACGAGACTTTTTAGTATGTTTTGTCCTCACTTACACACTTTCTGAACAACTTCATAGAAGGTCATTCATCATATAAATACTTTAAGTCAAACATGCTTAACTATGTAGTTCTTATGTGATAGGTTACCAAAAAGTTGATCCATCTTGTTGGTATAGGTAGTATCAGTTAATTCCTTTAAGTCATCCTTAACTGCATTGTCTCATACATGTACAACCTCTGGATCTCTTTCATTCTGATGTGATTCGATCAGGGTGTTAAGCGATCTACCGAATCATTGGGATGCAAAAATGAATCTGTATGGGAGCATTACGCCTTTGAGGGAAGGACTCGCGTGAGCAGTGCTGAACAAAGTGGAAGCAAGAATATATGCTTGAGTAACGCAAATGTTGGTGAGAATCCAATTCCTCGAAAGCCCAAGGGTTCCTCCACAAGATTTGTCCACAAAAGGCGAGTCAGGGCTTAAGAAGTTGAAGGGCATAGTCAATGGACAACAAGTGAATATTCTTGTACTACCCTTTGTTGGTCCCAAAGGATGGAGGAGGCTAAGTTAGCCGAAAGATGATTATTGATTCAAGGACGCAAGATGCCCTTGCCTTTTCAGGGTAATAAGGGGTAAAGAAAATGCCTCAAGCCAAAGTTCGAGTACCAAGTGCTACAACGCTGAAGTAATCCATGGAATACTCCCAGGAAAAAATCGAATGACCTTTAATGCTATATACTCCTATGATAATACAAATTCTACTAAGTCAAGGTTTTTTGACATAAAATATTTGATTGTGTAAGAAAGAACTTAGGAAAACAATATCTATATATAAAAGATATAGGAACAAACATATATGTTAGCCGACTCACTAACTAAGTGTTTATCACTTAAGATATTCAATGAGTATGCTTCTCATATGAGTGTTTTCTATAAGGTTGTCTTAGTTTAGTGAGAGTCTTACTTTATATTTCATGTTTAGTACAAACTATGTGCTATTTTTTAATTGCTTGCAAAAATAAAGAAATTGAGATTACATTTTGTGAGTTTATTATTAAACTTTTTTGTATCTTGTGTGATAATTGATTTACACACAAGGATTTCAAATTGGTCTTGCTGAAGACTAAACAATGATCAATTGAAAATAGGTATGCTTGAGGAGATCACATATATTGTATGTAATTTTCATGCTACTCATTGATCTATGTCATTGAGTATATTAATATGGTGATTATTGTGTTAGTCACATTTAACATTTGTAATGAAAGCTACAATGGTTGTTAATATATGAAATGGATCATATTATTAAAGTAAAAGTCTAAAAATGAATAGTATATATATGAATGTGTGTTTAAAGAATTTGTAATATAATTGTTTAAGGAAAATAAATAAATAGTTGCCATTATCACTAATAATATAGGATTATTAACATTTTTAAAAAAAAAAAAGAACTAATAGAGTTGTAACAAGCCAATATGTGTTAAATAAGTTGAACTTAATAAGATGTTAAAAAATCAAGTTCTTTGTATAAAAAAATATAATTAAAAGAAAAAAGTTTTATTTTCACTAAAAATAATGCCTAACCAAATTTTTCTAGAAAGATTGATTATTGACAAGACAAATACTTCACATCTTATAATATGATAAAAATACATATACACGTGATTTTATTTCTTTGTATTATTTTTTATTATCATCTTATTGATACGAATTATTTATCAATTATATTGATGAATAATTTCTATTAAAAAACTTAATTAATCATTTTTAATAGAATTTCTCATTTCAATCAAGTACTTTTTCACCTATAAAACTTAAACCCATGACATTGTTTAAAAAAAATTGAATCCAGTACCAATCAAATTAATGAGTTATCGTTATTTCCTTGTATTGTGTCAATATGCATACTCAGCAGCGTCTGTAACGCATTGTTGGTGAGGCAGGAGTTTTCCCATTTCAGTTTTCTTAAACATGTTTGATTTGTACTTCGTTGTAGTTTGAGAGTAATTGTTGGCCCTCGTGAAACCGCAAATTCAATGAATTTCCTGTGATTTATTATTTCAAAATATAGTTTTTTATGATTTGTTTTATAATTTACATATCATCTATGAAAGACAATCATATTTGTAACAAATAAAATTATTATATATGATAAAACTTTCTATTAAATACTTAACCTAAATATGTAATACTCAAACTTAAAAACATTATTTAAGTTAAAATAATTCTACACTAGTTAATATTATCTGTGTTTACGTGTTCAGTGCTTATGATTTTTTTTAAATTTAAAACATACTATCTCGTTTATTAATATTTACAATCTCTTTCCAGTTATTATATCCGGATTAGTTAGGTATCAAAGCATGTGCCTAATTTTTATTTAAGCAAATGATAAATGATTAGTGTGATTCTTTATCAATTTATAAATGTTAAATGTTTAAAAGTTTGAAACAATAACATTATATATAAATATTAGGCACTTCTCTAGCTTTTTGATAGCCCATTTGTCTATAATATTCATAACTCAATTTTTTATTATTTTTTAAATTTTATTTTCTACGATTGGGACATGGTAACAACACAAATTGATAGGTTAGAATAACGAGGTCAAATCCAAATATATAGAAAAAAATCGCAACTGAATAAACGTTTGTATATATCTCCCATGCACGACAAAAGAAAAGCTGAGATTTTCATTAACAATAAGTCGGCCAAAAACAGTACTATCAAAATAAATTGTAGGTTGCAAAAATCAAACTTAAACCTAATAATTTAGATTCCAATTAATCCTACCCAAGTACCCATACGCAATCAGTTCTATAGTCAACAAATAAAATGACTACACATTTGAGTATTTCTTATTCACCTTCGTTTAATGATTAAGAAGAAGCACCTCATCCTATAGAATTGCATAGCGTACCGCTCTTAATTTTTTTAAAAGAAGTTAGTATTTAATTAAAAGTATAATATTTAGTTTATCGAATATCTTTCTTTTCTAAATCTTTGAGAATGATCTAATATTTGCGTATTGCATGCGTATCCATGCAGATGATACTTTCATGGAGACAGTCATTATCCTAGTAGTTGTTTCATTAATTAATTTATTTCCTCTAAACTTGTAACATCGATTACGAGTCAGATGTTGATATTTCTGCAATCGTCTCTGTGCAAGGGGTCATATATAACCAGACAAGACTGTGGAGTCAGCTAAGCAAATGGTCAAACTTAATCATGTTAAAATGAAATGTTATTACGTATCAAAAAATGAAATGTAATTGCGTTACGTTTTCTCCTTCAACTTAATGTACTAGCATTTTTAAGCAATCTTATTATCAATGAATTAGTTAGCTTAATTATCGAAAAAATTAATGCAGCATTAATACTGTTATGTAGGAATTGATTATTTCCTTGATTAGAATTCATAATTAATCAAGACATTCGATAACTAGTAACATTATCAAAATAAGGGCCCTGTTGTTAAATACTATTGCTTTTAGGTATTAATTGGTTAAAGAATTAATACTCCGTATGTGTTTATGTGTTATTAATTTGTGCAACTTTACAAGACCCGGTAAATTATCTACTCATAAGTATATTCTTATAATTAAATTAGTAGTTGTTGACAGGAAGTCATTAATTAATTTAGTAATTAATCTTGATTTGAGTCTTAGAAATGTTTCAATTCATTAAAATTTGATAAGGAGAACATTGTTATTCTTAATGGTCTTGCTTGACTTGAGACCGAATAGAGAGTATCAAACTCAAAAAAAAAAAAAAAGATTCTGAGATTTAGAAGAAAAAGAAATTAAAAATAGCATGTTTTTGTGATTTGGTTGGATCCAATTAATTCATATAGATCTTTTCCCAGGAAATTCAAAGTGTCAATATAAGTATATAATCATTGTGGGTAATAATAATAAAAAAATGTGTTACACGAAAAGTATGATGTAGATGGTATATATTAATTTACTATATTATAACAAAATTATCTATTAGTACAGTGCATCATACTATTATAAGTTTAAGTTTATAAGGTCAATGTTAACAGTTCAATTTCTGTTAGACAAAGTTTATCAGATCAACAAATACAAACTTAATGACAAACTGCAACTAAATAAATGTTTTTATTCGTAATTATTCAAATTAAAGGAAAGTAAAATAATAAAAAAAATTAACAAATGTTATGGAAAAAAACTTTTGAATATATTTTAATCGAACATATAAATATTAAATACAGCATATGTTTGAAATCAAATATCATATTAATACATTTAAAACAAATAAAAGGCTATATAAGTAAAAAAAAAATGAGTTTATCAATCTCTTATTTAATTATATACCTTTTATATATGTTTAATTCATTGATGAGACTTTACACAATTAAAACTTATTCATTGATATATGCATACGTTTTCTATGCATG
This sequence comes from Glycine soja, assembly GCF_004193775.1. Classification (NCBI taxonomy): domain Eukaryota; kingdom Viridiplantae; phylum Streptophyta; class Magnoliopsida; order Fabales; family Fabaceae; genus Glycine; species Glycine soja. The sequence continues at coordinate 3,463,332 of NC_041019.1, forward strand.
CTTTTGACAGGATATCGTTTTTTATTTAGTGAGTGAATTCAGTTAGGCAGATATTATATGCGCAATGTTACTTGAATTGCACTCTCTTCTTAAATATTTTCCAAATGATAAATTATTTAGAAAATGAAAGCTTCCAATAAGAACATACCATGTATGAAAAAACATGATTATACGGCATGTTTATTTGATGAAAAATTCTTATAACCTGATGACAGTTTTGTTTGAGAAGCTGGAGCTAACCACGAAAATCACTAGGAGAGGAAGGAAATTAATTAATTTCGGGTGCTTTCAAATCCTGAGTGTTAATTAAAAGTTAAAAAAAAGTTATTAATACTGATAAGTTATATATAAGTGCCATATCACATGCTCCTTACAATTTTTTTGAAATGTATTCATTAAAATTTTGAAAGTAATCCCATGTAACACTTATTACAATTTACAAGGCTAAACAACATTTTTTTTTTCTGGGATACATTTGATGATAATAATAGTGTTTTTAATCTCTAGGCTTATTCTCCAATTCTGCACCTTTCTAATATCAGGTTGTGAAGTGGTATTAAAAACATGTTTTTAATCAAATTTAATGAGTTAATTATCTGATATGAAAGTTGAAGGATTAAAATTAAGTTTCACCAAAATATAAGAATTAAAAATATATTTTATTATTTTATTTAATTTTTATTTTACAAAATATTATACCTTTTTTAATCATCGTTACTCGTTAATGTAATTAAAAATGTTGATTACATTGATCCCAAAAAGTTTGGAGAGATTATCAATATTATTATAAAGTCTAATATTTAACCATTATCTAGTGGTGTCAAATGATATGAGACATGATGTCCATATTTAGATTTTAAGTCGATTTTTCTACTGATCTTATTGGTCACTTTGAAATCATAACTCGATCTAGAACAAGATTAATTAATAATTATTTATCTGAAATATTTTCTTCATAAATTTAATATAATATTGTTGTATAACTTACATGTAACCGAATCAAAGGAGAACTCTTTGCATATTGATTTGCATGTGTTTTTTAATTTCTTCCTCTCTTTGAATTAAAAACGAGGACAAAGGCAACCCAGAATATTATAGCTTTGTTGTGAAAATTTCATTATTATAAAGTTTTCTAAAATGCGTTTTTTATAACGTTATTAGGCTAGCTACCAGGAAAAAAGATAAATCTCAAATAATAATAAAATAAATGTTGTATGTAAATCTAATATTGTTCACTTCCTTAAATAAAGGAATTCATTTCACTTCATATGATAATAATTTTGTTTTAATTCCATTGTCATAAAAGAAACACCAAGAAAAACTAAAACTATATTTTAATTTTAATATATTTTATTTCTTTTAGAAAAAGACTTTAGTATTTACTTCCAATAATTTAGTTCGATTCAAATATCTTTACTTCACAATAATTCTTAAGTCTTTAGTTGATTATAAAAATACGTCTGCTTAAATATAAAAATTGTTACTAAATCAAATTAAATATATTTATAGAATTCAAATTACAGAAGTTTATCGTAGAATATTTTACGTGTCTCAGAAGTTAGGTTGACTGCAATTTTTCTTTTTTCTTTTTTGTAATTGGGCCCCTACATTGGTCTTCGGATGCAATATCAACAAATTGAATAAGCTAATAGTTAATTCCATTTCTTTTAAGGATTAAGTAATGAAATTTGTTACTTTTATTTCATTTTTTACTGTCCATGAGAGAGCATGCATGATATAATAATATGATTATTAGCTGTGCATGATTGTTTTATCTTTTAAACAAATAACTGGCTTTTAAAATAAATTTAAAATATAAAAATAATAGTTGAGTAACTTTTTATATATAAAAAACTCAAAAAGCACTGTATGTTTCAGTTTTTTTTATAAATTAAAATAATATATTTTAAATGAAAATTGAAAATAAATTTAATAAGAAATTATTTTCCTTGAAGTTTAAACAAGTACTATCTTATAGCAGTGCATCAAGAGCTTATTTGAGAGACTTGTCTTTTATTTCTCCTTTAAATAACATACTTTTTATTTATTTATTTTCCTTAGTTATACATCTTGCGCCCAGTTAAGGACAGCCCCCCTTAGTCACTTACATCCAATTACTTAGAAAATATTTTAATTTCCATCTGTATCAATATATATTAGAACAAACTGACGTGACATGCACATTAATTATTTATGTCACTGAACGTTCTTCTTTCATATATAATTTTTTTTTAATGGATTAGCTTCTTTAAAATTTTGAGGTCATTCTAACGTATGGCTGGTGTATGCAAAGTGCAAACTACTGTGCAATTACCAAAAAAAAAAAAAAAAAACTACTGTGCCATAGTGTTGTTGTCATATTAGGTAAAAGGTATATGAAATTTCAAATAATAAAAAATTGATATAAGGTATATATCAAATAAATTTTAACAATTTTTTTTATCAGCACAAAGAAATTTTAATTAGTTAACTGATATGAAGCTTTGAAAAATTACATGATATATGCCAAAAACCCATTTTCATTGTTTTATTTAAAATAGTATTCTTAATTCTTAAGAAAATTCATGTTTTAATAATTTTTACTAACTTATTTTAAACTGTTAAACGCTTTTGAGTTTTAGTATTATTATACTTTAAATTTTAAACGCGATACATCTTATTTTCAACAATTTAGAGAACATTATAAAAAAAACACTAGAAAATATGACATTGATCTCAATTTATTTTCTTTATCACACATTTCATGATCACTATTTAGTGCATGTTTGATTTGTAATTGAAATGATTACTATAACATTTTAATTCAGATTCAGCGGATAAAAAAAATAGTCCTGATGTTTTAGCAAAATTATTTTTTTCTTAAAAAGAATTTAATTTTATCGAATTTTCAAATGTGCATTAGTTGAGTCAACGGAAATATGTCAGCTAGTGTTTCTCACGTACACAAATTTTATACGATAAAAAAACCTTTACTCTGTCTCTCTCTGGATATAAATGAGAAATGAAAGAACTTTATTTTCATTATTATATAATATTTGGTAAATAGTCAAAATTGGTTGTATTTGTTCTTGATCAACCTCGTGTTAAATACTGGTCATTCTAGATTTCTAGTCTTTTTTTTGCTTCGGTTCTAGATTTCTAGTCTATATTCGCTTTATGTATCTAGACGTACTACCTCAATTTCCCACTAGATAATTGAAATATGTCTTATATTATAAAAAGAAAAATGTTATTAACACATCTTTTATTATTAATTAAAATTTATTATAATTATAAAATTATGAGAGAAGTTTATTATCTTATAAATTTTCGTTATTTCTAATATTTTTTAACTAATAAAAGAGAATTATGTATTTAAAAAAATCAGTTCGAAAAGCATATTTCTAACATTTTTCCTAAGAGAAAATTGGGCCTAATATTGCATTATTTAACCAACTACAACTAGGGACACTTCCTTATTCACCAGTGAAATTCTAGCTCACCATGCTTTATAGAAGACAAATATAATAATAATACAATATACTTTCTATCATATTTTTAATATGCTTTCTAATTTCTACTATTTACTAAAATTTATTGAAAATTATATATATAATTATAAAGACTTATAAAAAAATTTATTTATAATAAATTTGTATTAAAGTGTGTTATTAGTAGTTTCATATCACTTCTTGATATACCAACCTTAGCCGTCATCACTAATTCACAATAGTCCTCTACTAATCCTTTTTCTCATTTTTAGTACTTTAACGTCAGAATACTTAATTGCAAGCGTTAACTAGGACTATGTTACACAAAATTAGCTGAAAATATAATTAAAAGTTGAAAAAGTTAATTAACAGTCGAGGCTTGTAATTTGAAGTTGAAAAGTTAACGTATTAAATTATAAGTATTTGTTAACTGAAAAATATAAAATAACATAAAAATAATAAAATTATGATTTGTTTTAAAAAGATAATAAGGAAATTGAATAAATGTATTTAGGATAAAAATGAAAGCAAATATAAAAAACTAAAAATTAGAAGTTAGTGTTTTAAAAAATATTACTTCAAGTAGGATTTCAAAAAACGTCAAAAATTATCAAAAAAACTTGTTTACCAAATAACTAAACAAAATTTTCAACTAATAAAAAAAGTTAGACACTAACTAAAATATTTTACCGAACATAATCTATATCACACCATTCCTTTTTCTAACACCATCAAAATAGTTTGAGATCCATCCCACTACATACATATATGTTTTTTTATTAGGGTTAAATATATTTTTGGTCTCTAATAAATACACATTTTTTTGCGTTTGATCCCTGATAAATTTTTCTTTCAGTTTGAGTCCCTAATATTTAAAAAAATTTGTCTTAGGTCCCTACTGTTAGTCCATAATCATTAACTGCCTACAGGACCGTTAACCAGTCACATAGGCATATCACGTGTGATGTCACGTCGAAATAAATGTCTGAGTGGGATTACATGTGGATTTTTTTATATAAAAAAAGTATAAAAAAAATGACATCATTTTCCTTTAACTTTGTTTTCCTTGGTTTTGTGTTCTCTTTCCTTCCTTTTGTTTTTTTGTTATGTCGTTGAACAACATGACGACCTTGTTGTTCAGCACTGCCACGTTCATGGTCGTGGCCATGACGGTCACATTGCGGAGCCTCATCGCAACTAAGCTTGGTGTATTTTTGGTATTATAAACATAAACATGGGATAGGATAGAGGGTGATGTTGTTGTGGACACACACAAACACTTGGGTCTTCCTTCAACTCCACACCCCTAATCCAACACCAGCACCTATTCCTTCTTCATTCTCACCTTCTGCAATTCCCACAACCTAAAAATAAAAAGACCTTCTCTTTTTCAAAATGACAACTTCAACATACACAACAAAACACCCAACATTAATCAGCATAAATTTTTCAACAAAACAATCAAACATTAACAAACCACTGAAATAGAGAAGCAAAGTCAATTACTAGTGTCACAAATACTACTGAGATCCTTGCAGATCCTAACAAACTCAGAGGATGGCATCTTAACAATGATATGGCATGATATGCCTCTGGAATCCCAAGGTGCTCATTGTCAATGTCCATTAGCTTCATCTCAAAATCATAAATCTTATCTTGTGCTATAAAACAGAACCCCAAAACATAAGTCAAACTAAAATTTCACATTAAAAAGTTCAAGGCTTCAGAATCCAGAGCCATACAATACACAAATGCTTCCTCAATAAAAGCAACCCCCAAAATCTTGAAATTTAGGAATCTTGAACCAAATAACTGCAGCATAAACCTAAAGACATCAATGCATTCATTAAAAAAAAAAAACTCATTCTTTATGCAAAACCCTAACATTTCAAAGACAAAATCTATTTCTTTCAGGAAAAAATAGAAACAATAGTCAAAACCCCGACGACAACAATAAAGGCTTATTTTCTTTGACGTCGCCATTTCGGAACCCTGAATTGTCGTTCTTGCGCAACAATTGAAGAAACCCTTCATTGAAATTGACGTCATTGTAAAAGTCCTTGTAATCATCATCTTCTTCCTCGCCCAAGAAACCCTCATTGTTGCTTTCACCATATCCTTCTTTGGCTTCGTCCATTTTGGCAGATAAACCAATCTGTTGTTCCTCAAGAAAGGAGGGGGCCTGCTCATGTAGGGGCTAAACCGGCAGATGAATCATAATCTTTTATTTTTTGTTTTAATATAATTATAATTTGATTAAAATATGATGCCACGTAAGCAAACACATCATTAGCTTATATGCAAATTTATTTCGACGTGACAACACATGTAACTTGCTGACATGACCAGTTAGGTAGATAACAATTTCATACGTTCAAATATTAGGAACCTGATCCAAAGGAAAAATTTATTGGGAACTAAATGTAAAAAATAAATATTTATTGGGGATCAAAAACATATTTAAGTGGGAGAATTTAAACCTAAAATATTTCCTCCCTTCTTTCTCCTTTCATCATTTTTTAACCACCGAATCAATCTGAAATCTTCAACTTAGACGCATATGATTGGTAATCACTTCGACAAGAGCGAGTAATATTTAACTTAAATCCTGTTCATTAATTAATTTTATAAATATAATTAATATTGATTTCTCTCGTACGTCCTAGTACACTTCATGTCCATATATTTCGTATCAACTCAGTTTATTTATATAATTATTTTTCTTCTCAGGTAGCTTCACGGAAATTCAATCATGCAATGCATGCACACAACTGTTGTGTCATAAACGTTGCATTCGAAGTCAGTTCAATCAAACACGTCATTATATTTGAAACAGCTTCTTCGGAAGAAAAAAATAATAGCAATTCATTAATTAATTCTTGATTAGTAGCCATAAGGCAAGTTGGTAAGGAAAACGTTAGCAATGCCATCATCGTCGCATCATATATGTTTTGTGTGCTTCATACCAAACAAGAGACTTGGGAGTTCAATAGTTAATCCCGATCAAACTTATTTCATTTGGGATCGGATACAGACTGCTTTAAAATGAATTGATTAGATTGAATATATAAATAAACTTTTATTGATATTTAAAATTAACAAACATTTCAATTATTAAAATGATAACCTTATAAAAAAATAATGAATATGTGAATAAATTTTTATATCGGATGTCAATTAAAATTTTACTTAATTCAAATTAACATAAAATTTATATAAATAAATATTTTTATATAAAATAAATAAATTTGCATAAAAGATATTAATATTTAAATTATAATTTTAATATTTATTTTATAATATAAATCAGTTAAATTTAAATTTTATTGTTTACTATGAATTAATTATGTATAAACAAATCTCTAACTCGTGCAATACGTAGGGATAAAAGCATTGGTAAAGGAAGAGCATTTGTAGGATTTGAGAGAAGTAGATAGTATCATTTTCGGCCTTCTAATATTTATGTCAAGGTCATTCTATTTGCGTTCCTCTTTTTTCTCATCACACCTTACATTAATTTTTACTTTCATATCCCCAAAATATACTCCCACTCTATTTTTTAAATTTGCACCTCCCCTCTTGCACAACCTCGCTCTTTCTCTCTTCTCCTCTCATCAACTGGTTTCTCACTTTGTTCATCAACCTTCCTTCACCTTTCTAAGATTAGTTTTGAGATTCTAAATGTGTGTGTTTCCAAGATTTACCAAAATTAATTTACTCAGTTTTATCCTTGTGTCTAAGGCGAATCATTATTTTGGTAATTCATAGAGTTAATGCAGTGATATAAAGTCAGATTGTATTTATATACATACAGACAAATTATCTAATAGAAGAATTTATCTTTAATTTCTTTTTTGAGTCAACAACAACAGTCACACACCATAGGTTATATTAATTTTTGACCTAGTACATTATGCTTATCAAAATCAAAAGTCTAGAGACCTCTTTTTATGTAATTAATTTCATTCGATCTCAACAGTGATTCTATTATTTATGACAATGAGAGTATTCTTTTCCTGGTGCTTTATAAGGAACCTAGGATTTTTTTTTACTATTACCAAATTCAATAGTTTATATATAGACATGGTTCAAGATAGAACATTATGGCATCTTTTGATCCATGTAGTTAACCTTCCCTAGTGGAAAAACCCTTAATTGGTTGTATTTAGTTGTTGCCAAATTCTTCTGATTTGTGATATGTTCTTTTGAGTTATGTTTTCCATGTCTTTTTCAGGATGTTTCATGGCAGATGCTGAGAGACGACTTTTAGCCAATGCACTGCTCGACTATTCAAATGAGCGGTTTGTTCTCCCTTTCAGAGAGTTGCATCCCAATCTATAACTTCCCTACTGTTTATAGATATCTCACTAATTCTGCCCATAGCTTTGTTGAATCATACAATGACCCTAATCGTTATGGGCGTGGTTGCTACATATAGTCGCAATATGCTTCCTCATATTCAACTTAGACACTGGCGGAAAGGGTCTCAGTGGTTTGAACTAAATTGTGCTCTAGCCGTTTATATAGTCTCTGACACCAAATATTATTCTCTCTTCCGAAAATACTGTTAGCCTACTTGCTACCCAGATGAACATTACATTCCAACCTTCCTCAACATGTTCCATGGTTCGCTTAATTCAAATAGAACAATGCCATGGATTGACTGGTCAATGTTGGGTCCTTATCCAGCAACCTATGGGAGAACCAATATAGCTGTGGGTTTTATACAGCCTATAAGGAATATTGGATCCCTTTGTCGATATAATTCAGAGATGCATCCATTTTTTACCTCTTTGCTCGCAAGTTTGATCCAAGTGCATTGGAGCCCTCGCTTAAACTTTCTTTGGAAGTGATGAACTTTTAAATATTTTTTTTTAGTGTACAGAAGATGAGATATTTAACTTATTTTTTCGGTCGCTAGAATATAACAACTTCATTACAAAACCACTTTGCATTGTAATAGTAGTACATGCGTTGTTAGAGAAGTATGTGTTTTCTGGTAGAGAATAGCATATTGTTGTAGAAACTGCATTTTATTTCTGGTAGAGAATAGCATGTTGTTGTATATTATATTTTAGATTAATTTTGATTTATATAGTTTCATGATTTGTACTTTCTAGTCCTTATAGTTTGAAAATGATTTTTTAAGTTCATATAATTTAAAAGTGGTCTTTTTAGTTCTTATAGTTTGTATTTTAATTCTCTTTTAATCCCTATAGTTTGAAAGTGATTTTTTTAGTCTTTATAATTTGTATTTTAATTACCTTTTAGTCCTTATTACAAAAATATATAAAAATAATTATCTACAAATTAGTTATAAATTATCAATTATTTTTTTATTACAAATATTTTGTGATAAATTAGTTACGAATACTTGCTAATATTTTTGTAATTAATTTTAATTGATAATATTACTCATATTTTGATGGTAAGGACTAAAAGATAATTAAAATATAAAATATAGGGACTAAAAAGATAAATTTCAAACTATAGTGACTAAAAGGAAATTAAAATGTAAATTATAAGGACTAAAAAAATCACTTTCAAACTACAGGGATTAAAAGATAATTAAAATGCAAACCATAGGGACTAAAAAAATCACTTTAAAGCTACAAGGACTAAAAGGTACAAATGGTGAAACTATAGGAATCAAATGAGTAATTAAATTTATATTTTAAAATATATTATATAAGATTGTAAAAATATAATAAATTAAAAAAAAATTGAATTTTCAAATATTTTCTCATAAAACTTATATTAATACTTTATTTTTCACTATATATTCAAATGAACACTTTGGTGTAATGGTAAAGAAGTCATGTCTTTTTCATTCTTAGGATCATGTTCTAGTTTTTTCTTAAGCCTTTTTAAAGTTTTTATTTTTTAAGAAAATGTTGATCAACTTTCTATTTTAGTCAATGTTTAAGATTTAATAGTTAATTGTTAAAATCAACAACTTATATAGTGAATTTTAAATATATAACGTTTTTTAAGTTTTTATTTTTTAAGAAAATATTGGTCAACTCTTTAGTCTAGCCAATATTTAAAATTTAACAATCAACGATTAGAATCAGTGACTCAATTAGTGAATTTCGAAATACAAGCAAACTCATATTTTAAAATACTTAATTTTACAAAATTTGATTATTACATATTTTCATGATATAAAGGGTATTGATTTGTTATAATATTCAAATAAATATATAAAATAAACAATTATTTTGTACAAAGCACAAATTAAAAGACTAATGATAAGCATGATTTATTTATATTAATCAAAAAATGTAAATGTTAAATTTTTAATTTTATTAAAAATTATAATAGTATAATAAAAAAATATTATATATTTATTATGATTTACAAAATATTATATATATTTGTTTGCTAATTTAAAAATATTACTAATATATTAATTTCAATACTTTTGAACTATAAAATGTATTTAAGGATATTTTATATTTATTATGAGTTAAAATAAATTAAAAATTGAGTTTCATAAATATTTTAGAAAATAATAAATAGAGTTGTAGACCTCAAAATTGTTATATATCAACCAAAAATGTATTCAGTTGCTATCATCATAAACTAGCGACTGAATTAAATTTGGTCGCTATCTCCAAGTCTACTTCGATCGTTGTTAAATTAGTTGATTTATAGATATTTTGTGATCAAAATAGTCACCGAAATTTTCTGCAACACTTCATTTCGGTCGTTAAATCAGTCGCTGATTTAAGTTAGTCACGATAAATATTTTCAGTCGTAACATTGGTGGCAAGTTGCGACAGAATCTGTTCGGTCGCTAATCGCGACAAAAATATTTCGGTCGCTAAATGTCACTTTTCTAGTAGTGAAAGTCGGGTAAACTCCGAACCCGTACCCGATCAACTTGGATATTCCCCGTCAAAATCGGGACGGGTTTGGACAGATACCCACGGGTACGGGTTTCATTGTCATGTCTAGTTGAGCTTGCTTGGTGGAGTTGGGAAAAGTTTGAGATTCTTCCACTGCGGGAAGCCAACATCGGCAGGCAGGACTATAAGGGAGCACTTTGGAAGGAGGATTTAGCAAAAGGGAGCACTTTGGAAGGAGGATTTAGCAAAAGAGGAGGTGAGATCTGCTGTTGATATGAAGGGTGCAGGTTTTGTTTGGTTTTGCAATTTAAGACAGTGGCAGCTAAGGTAACAGCGACAGTGGCAGCGAAAGGGAGGAAGGGAAAGTTCCAAAGAGTGTCCAAGATGGTGGTGGTTGTCGCCTCCCGCACCACCACAAATGGCTCTCCCTCTCTTTTTTTACTTTCATTTTTTAAAATTAAAAATAAATTAATAACGTGGATGTCTATGCTTATGTGTTTAGTGATTAGGCATGATGATGTGATACTTTGTTTGTCACGTCATCACTTAACGGGTGCGGACTAATGACAAGTACTAAAATGAAATACAAAAATTTCCCAGATATTCGGGGAAAAAAATGAATGTTAGGTAGTTTTTTAAAAACAAACTATATTACAAGTATGAAAAACTTAATTAAGTCTAAAATAAAAATATGGTTAATTAAGGCTAAATTTTATTTATTTTTTCTTATGAATTGAGAATTAATTGTATTTGGTATTTTATTGATTTACCCTTATTATGTAGAAGCAATTAATTTTAGGACACCATTATATATTTTAAAAAAAAACGCTTAGGCCCAACTAAAAGAAATGAAACACGTTACATTAAAATTGTCTCTAGCTAATGTAATGGTGTAATGGATTTTTTGAAGAAAAAAAAAAGTAAATACAGAATTGGGCAAATCCCACCACTTGACGATTTTAGGCAAGACAAATAAAAATGTGATTTTCATGTGTTTTGTGTTTATATGTTCAAGATTGCTAACTTGTTAGTTTTAAGTGTGCGTGTCTGATTTGTCATTATTGATATATATTTGTAACTGTTGTAATGTTCTGTTTAGCATCTTGTGTGCTTTGTTAGTGCCTCTAGATATTTTTAATGGGTGATTTATTGCAAAAGAAAATAATAGGTGTTGTCTCTCATTATCATTTATCAGACCGATTAATCAGAGAGATTAAACAAATAGCAACAGTAAAATGAAAAATAAAAGAAACTGGTCTGTGCCTCAATGGGGGGCAACAAAACAAAAAGTCCAAGCCTACTATTGGTCTTCTGAGAAAGACAAGAAACAGAAACTTGGCCCAACTTGTGAATCGGACAAGCAGAAGCAAAATGAAATTGGGCCTCTCATGGATCCTGGCGCGGGAGATGTTATTAGCACTCCCTTTTAACTCTTTGCACCGTTCCCATTTTTTTTTAATTATTTTTACAAAATAATCGTTTCCAGAAATTAGTTCCTTAATACAATTAAAATCTTAAATTTTTTATTTAGCATGTGGTAATGTGTGGAGAAAAAGTACCAGTATCCTTTTGTGCGAGACGGTGTGGAGAAAGTAAACTCTTAATTTTTAATTTAGCATTTTTGCAATTGGACTCAAACCCAAATGGAATAGAAAAATAGATATCTGGCCTCTATGCTGGCCCCAAACAAATTTAAAAAACATTTAAGAATTACGGGGCTATAAAAATAATAAATAAATTAGGAGTCGGAAAAAATAATTATTCATATTATTCGGTGTGCAAAAATGCCGGTGTGAGAGAAGAAATGGGTCATTGTTTATCTAAGATGAATAAAGGGTTTAACCAGCTATCCCTAACAAGTAGAAGGTTCAAAGGAAAAAGGCTAGTACCAACAATTTAGAAGAAATAACCAACAAAGTTAGTAGTCAACGTGGAAATTGGTAGAGTTAACCTAGTAGTTGAAAGTTATTGACTAAAAGTTCTTAGTGTCCTTCTATCGTTTTCTATTGACCAAAATTTCTCATCAGTCAAGGGTGTGTTAATGAAAATACTTATATGCTCCAGAAATTCTAACACTTAATTTGGCCAAATGCTAGAATTGAATGTGTCTTGTATCCTTATAACAGTGTAATTTAATCCGCGAATACCTATTATTTGATTATAATGTAAATTTTTAAAAAACTAAAAATGTATTGAATTTAACCTTTAAATAATACATATAAGTTTTAGTCAAAAAGCTAATTTTAAAAAACATAAATAAGAAAAGAAAAAGTGAAATGTGGTTGGTCTTTTGAGATCCATTGCCCTATAGCCTTCAGTACTAAAGTTCACAACTTTTCATGGAGGGTATAGCAAACGCTTTTTTTAATTTTTCTTTTTCTCTATTTTTGTGAAGCTTGAAATCTACTTTGACATGTATATACACGTCAATCGAAAAAGCCTTTGATGATACCGAAAGAAATAGTTGACTTCTCCACCCTCCATTCATTGAGTTTGGTAGATAAAATTTTAAAATTTAAAATTTAAATTAAAAAAGAAAGTAAAATTAAATAAATTTTTTAAAAAAATTTAGAAGTTTTTTTTTCTTTTTTCCCCTGTAATTAAACAAAAAAAATTATTTGTATTTTTTATTTTCCCTTTCATTCAAACATAATAATGTATCAAGATATTAATATCTAACTCTTGATAAAAAAAAAAAACGTTTTAAGTTCACACACACAAAAATGCTGTAAACTCTGTCAAACCCTGATAAAATCACGTATTTATCGTTGTAATGCATGCTAGATATTGCTCTTTATTTTCATAAAATAAATTATTAAGAATTTTTATTAGATTTCATTCATTTTATATTCTTTCGAGATGAATCCTTGAATATATGATTACGTAAAATCTCAATCTCAAGCAAGAGAAATTACGATTTTATAAAGTGTTTAATGCCTAGCATGTAAAATTTTACGACAGTAAAATATAGGACTCATCACTTATTGGCTACCATCTAAAATAGTCTAGCTCCATCAGACCATCACTACTATTTCTCTTGAATTTGTTTTACTCATACGATTGTAAGAAGTACATGTGATCATTCACCAAGAATAATTTTCTTTGAAGGATCTGAAGATACAAAAGTTAGATACACCCAACCAACCAAATTTTTTGCATACACAAGAATTAAGATTTGAACTTTTTGATCACTTGTTTTAAAGGACTTGAACCTATATCAAACCAACAACTTGATGGTCTCTTATTCTTAATTTTTTAAGGAGAAATTAAGAAAGCATTCTCCTCTCTTTCTCTTTCACTCTCTTTTTCCCTCATTAAATGTCACATAAAACAATAATAAATCCATCTTCTCCCTTCAATTTTCTTTCATTTCCCTCCTTAATTATCCCTGGTTTAGTACTCTTTTTTTTAAGAATAACCCTAGTTTAGTACTTGGGTTCCTTAAAGATAATGGATTTAGTTTCCCTGCAGAACTCAAGCACAAAGAATTCACGGATAGCTTTGAAAAAAACAAAAATTATTGTGTAAAATGTCAAAGTATTTGCTAGGCACCAAAATCGGCATAACACGAAAAATCTTTTATATTAGATATACCCAACCAAAAGTTCATGGCCGCATATACTATAATACTAACGATAACAAAGTGGGAAATCTTATAATACAACTTTAAAAAAAAATAAAACAAATAATGATATAAGTAATTGTTTGCAAAGGGGGTGAGACAATGCAACTTGTTAAGTGGGGAGGATTGAGGAAAACAGAATCTTTTAACTCTCTTTTGTTCCTTTTCGCTTTTGCCTTATGAATTCAACTGTGTCCCATGGTGTACTATTTTCCCATATGATATCCTCATCAAGGTCCTCTTTTGAATTGAAGTTTGTAATAAAGGGAAGGATAAAGAAAGAGGCAAAAAGAAAAAAGAAAAAGACGTTGTGAAGATAATAAAAAATAATAGGAAAGCAAAAGAGGTCCCAAAAGCAAACCATTTAGAATTAATGCTGAGAATTGATCAGCGGCTGTGCCATGCGGTGCCACTGATTTTAACAAGCTTAAATTAATTTATTTACCTGCATGAGAAAAGATTAAGAAAAAAAAGAGAGAGAATCGTGTTAATGTGCAGTGCAGCCATATCTGTTGTATTTTTCTTATTATATAATTAAATAAATGCGAAACAAGAGAAAAATAAAATAATGTGGTATATTTACCGTGTCCCTCACAAATCCTTCTCAGGAAAGCAAGGAAAATAATGAGTATAGCTACTCCTGCTAATAATCCAACAATTATTGCAAATGTCTTCTCACCTTCATTGCCCGATTTTCCTGCTAACCATGAGCCACCAATAGAAAGAGCTGAATTAGCTGCATGACTTTATTATTTGCTAAAATAAATTCCTACTTGCTTTCTCTTTCATTATGTCAGAAATGAAGATCGTAATAAGAGTTTAAAAACATGTAATGAGTGTAAAATGTTTTTATATGATAATTAATTAATTAAATTTTTAATATGATTTTAAGTTAATTATTATAAAAAAAAAATTATCATATATAATAATTTGTGATTAGATAATAATATAAAAAAATTACACTTTCAATATATATTATATTTATTCTAATAATAATAATGGAGAATGAGTGTGAATATCTCATAAAGAAATACAAATTAAATAATAATAATAATATACAAACACTCCGGCATTTCAAACTCTTCATTTACATTCATCATTTATCTTTATTTTTTATTTTTCCATTACATATAATGTTAAAACATTTTTTTCTTATGTTTCTTTTTCTTTCTAAGTATCAAATAACATGGGAATGTCCATGCATCATTATTTAAAACTAAACCTGTCTCCTAATTTTAAGAATATTGAGTGCAATATATAATAAGATTAAGCCTCGACCAAGTTTTTAACAAGTGACTCAAAAACAAATGAATAATAAGGGTGTTCATGTGAATGTGATGTGTATAGTTCATACATGAACCTCTATTTTTTTAAAAAAAATTATGTAATTAACATAACAATCCTTATTTTCAGTTTTTGGAAATAACATATAACTAAACACATTCATAGATAAGAAATACAACCATTTTTTAATACACTCTTTATTATTAACTGGAATTTATTAGGGGTCATGATACTATACTCTCTTTTGAAAGTTTTTGAAAATCATATTTTATTGTGTGTTTCACTTCTTATTCACAAGTCACACTCATAATTTTGTAATTTAAAAAAGAAATAGGAAAGTGTATTAGAAGAAATATACTTAAAAAAATGTTTTCCTAACCCTCTATTAAGAAAATCACAAAATCTTTCTATTTTAAGGTTATTGTTCTTAGTTTAAGAAGTGAAGGCTTACCATGGGCCTTGTTGTAATTGTAAGCATGTGCACCATTGGTGGAGAATCTAGCGTAACACTTCCCCAAGAACACATCCCCATAATCCGCAGCAGCACACTCACTCCTCAGCCGTCGGATCGCATCCCCCACACAATCCTGACACTCGGCGAAACTCAAATCCCCACAACACTGCGCCACACCCTTCACATCACCCGACCCGCCGACCCGGAAATACCCGCCCGAACCGGCCAACCCGCCCATCACCGCATCCCTCTCACCCGACCCGACCGGCCCGAATCCCACCGAGGGCCCACACCGCTTCAGCACGACGGTCTTGTCCTCCACACCCAGGAATGTGACATTGTCGTACTTGATGAAGCAGCCGTCCAGCTGGACCGCGCCGCCGCACGTTGCTGGGCAGAGCTGCCCGGCGCGGGAGACGGCACGGGAGACGCAGGCGGCGCAGTCAGGCATGGCGAGGTCGCCGCGGCACTGGTAGAGGCCGTAGACGGCGTCGCTCTGGCTGGACCCCACCACGGTGAGGTTGTTGTAGGAAGAGTAGGTGGCCGAGTTCACCAGCGAGGTCAGGAGCGAGTTCAGGTTAGACTCGTAGGGCGAGTTCGAGGTGTAACGCTGCTGCGTGCACCCGCCATAGAGGAAAAAATCCGCGGGGGAGGAGAGACAAACAACAGAAAAAGTGGTGAAGAAGGAGATTATTAATAAGGTTAGTTTTGTTTTGGCCATTAGTTTCTTTTGTGAGGACTGAGGACTAGGTAGGTTTGGTTTGGTTGACGTACGAGGTTGATGAGAGTAAGTGAGTGAGTAGTTGAGTTAATGCATGCTGTGCTAGTTATACTGAATTATATGTGCATGTATGTCATGGCAGATTTGATTTGATTTGGTGATATAAATGATGGGTGGCTTTTGCTTGGGAATGGAGGAGTGGAGAATCGGGGACCTTGGAGGTTGGACATGGAGTTGCTTTAAATACCCACGCCATGGCCATGTCATCTATGGTGAATAAAACAGAAAAAAGCTCCTCTTCATATTTTACTGCCAAGCTTGTGGGGTCTATTTAATTCTTTTTGGAAAATAATTGATAGAGAAACCTTGTTTTTTTCTCTCAATCAATCACCATAATTAAGATTTTTTAGTGTTCCATAGAATCATAAGTTATTCTTAATCAATTGTTTGAACTAACTATAAGACTAATTTTTTATTTAAGACTTAACTACTCTTAAAACTCATCATCCCCTATAAAATATTATGCATGGATTAAAATCAAATTATTTCCCGTAAGCTCATCGTGCTTTTTTTTTTATCAGCAAAGAATTTTATTAGAAGGATACAAGAAGTACTAGATCCAGATACGTATTACAGGATCATGTTCTAAGCTTACTAGTTATACCATATTTATGCAAATGTATACATAAATAGACCACAACCAAAAGATAACAGCAAAACCATGACTCAATGAACCTCTTATCTATACTAACTCATGTTGTCTAAGTTACATCTATTGTAAATATGATAAGAGGTCAAATGTCATAGATAGAAAAGATTTATCTTAAAACAAAAAGTGAGAAATTATAGTTATTGATTATTGTATTTTTTGTTGTTTGTAATCAAGGTCTGTAATGACCAAGTGCATGAATCAACTTATGTAGTGTTTAAAAACTTAATAAGTAATTTCAAATTTGAATCTAAATGTGCAAACTTAACAAGTAATTTCAAGTTGAAAATTAAATATTGGAGGAGAGTTTTATTCTATCCAATTCAAATAAGATTTTTTCTCATAAAAAAATACTAAAGTTTGAATCTAAAATTTCATATATAAATTGCTCTAATTCCTTATATTTATAGGTTGATTCTAGCGGATGTTAATGATTATAATAGTTGCTTGTATAAATTTTAATTATTATTTTTTAATGATTACAAATTTTTATTTTACTTTTAATATCATTTTAAAGAAATTAAATCTAACAACGTTATTGTTACATTCATTGACACTTATCTTAACCTTACGTAAATCTCTTTTAAGTTATATAACAATATTATAAGCAGCAGATGACACGATATTATATTGTGCCTAAAAAAGCACCATATTATATTGTTATATAAATTAAATTAGGTCTATGTGCTTAAGATTAGAAAGAGAGAAAACTATCATAGGTAATCTACCCTCTTTTTCTCTTTCTCCTGTTCTTCGTCGTGTTTACTTTTCGAAGATTCCTTAATCCTAAGCAACTTTTTTTTGCCTTTTCTTTTTAATTAAAAGAATAATGCTAAACCCTTTTGTAACTTTAAGTGTAACCTTAATCATTGTAGTTATTGCTGTATCAATCACTATATTCAGTTCCAGTTTGAATATACTACTAGTATTTTATGATAAGGAAAGAGAAAGGTATGTGTTACGTATCCTGAAACAAAGTGAGGATTATAGTCATAGCATGACCCGAAGTTATATGATATCATCATTTTAAATTCAAGTTTGTAGTGCATAACTTAAATTTCTCGTAGGACTAAGGAAGGTTGAGAAAACAAGAAGAGCCAACGATGAAGAAGTCGGTTCGCTATTACCAAGAACCCACGTACTCACGCACTAAAATCAATTTCTAAAATCTAATGACAAATATTCAAAACTATAATCTACGATCGTCACAAATACATGCATGGCACGTATGGAATTCAGGCCCTCTTAAAAAGTACACAATCAGACACATGTAAGAAGGGACTTTAATACTATCCCTATTAGTGACTTTATCATACATTAATATACGTATTAATTGTAAAGTAAGCCTCACACACTCAGATAGGAACGGGCTTTTAACACTTTTTCCCTTATTAGAACAGTATAAATTTTTTTTTCGAGTGAAGACGAAAAAGTACAACTGTGACATCGCACTACACCTATCTTCATGAATCTCATGTTCATTTTATAGCACAAAAAAACTAGCTATAGCTAGAAAATTCATTTTAGTATAGGTCCAATTATTGGACATTTGGAAAATAGCCTTGCATAGTTTATATTGCAATAGCTAGCTGAGAAGTCACTACCAAAGGGCACTACTGAACACTGATAGAGTTGGTTTTGCAGCATGAAATTAAAGTTATGCAAGCTAGCTAGCTTTCTCATGTGAACTTGAAAGAGAAACGTAGTCGACCTTAAATAATGGCATAGATGTTGAGAACAGTACTACAGGAAAGTCACGGGAAAGTTTAGTTTAGAGTACCGGCAAAATCACAAAGGAATTTTACCTGTTATTTCCATTTTCCACCATGCCCATTGCAGTTAGTAAATTACAGTTTCCAATTTCAAAATGGTCCCCCAATGAGATCACTTCAACTGTTCTAACATAAATAGGTATATAAGTAAAAAAAAAAAGGTTCCCCTACTATAACGTGTGGAATAAAACAAAAAAAATGTTAGATATAATATAATGATTAGTAAACCACACTAATCTGAAATCTCTTACTTCTTAAACAACATTTGGAATTCATTTACTTAAACCAAAATTTTAGATCGATATTTCCATTTAGGCTAATAAGGCTAAAGGCTCATACAATTGTCCATTCCAGCCTTACTAGCTACAGAGGAAAAGGAACGAAAAGTCAATGACAAAGATTGAACTAAATATAGCTTATTTTTTCTAACTAGTTCTGAATCCCAGGACTTAAAAATGGACGAAATATTTTGTGTTTAACAAACAGTATCTATTTATCTTAAGAGAAAAAATATTATACATTATGTAAAAAAATTTAGACGGTTATTCGATCATAATCTATGATGTATGATAAATTTATTAATTTTTGTGGTGATTATTTTAAAAGTCATATTGACAATAGTTTGTGATTTCACAATAAATAACACTTACCGATTGATCATGCATCGGAATGCAAGAATTTGAGCTAAAATTTTCAGTTTCCACCAATTGATCGGAACACAAGAATTTGAGACTTGTAGTTATTAAAAACTCTAATAAACCATCAGTTTAATCTCTGAAGTATTGCCTATACTCTCTTGTGTAGTCTCTAAAATAATAAAATTATATAAGTACTTAGATTTTACTAACCTTTAGGGACTAACTTGATTTTAGTATTTAGAAGAGCATTACTTATTATAATTTCTAATATTTGGAATACTTTAGGGATGAAATTGAAAGTTTATATTCAGTTAAAGATAATCCTAACAAAACAATCTGTAAGTTGTCCTGTTAAAAATTGCAAAATGAGTTGATAAACTCAAAGCTCAAAACAAGTTATTTTGGAGTACTAGACCAGAACTACTAAAGTTGAAAATGATGTAACAAAATAGGTCCTAAAATATTGTTACGAAAAATTCTGTCCAAACCAAACTGTTAATGTCACAACAAAAGGCTATTCAGTCCAATGATTATTCACTTGATGACAATTAATGTTCCCCCTTTTTTATTCAGGTTAAGTCCTAAATCCTAACCAATAGACTACACGGTTAAGATCAGACACTTGAAATTTAATGCTTTGATGAGGTCTTGCCCTCACTAGAAAACAAGACCAAAGAAACTCTTCTCACTATTTTCATATATAGTGTTGTTGCCTATCGCATATATGCATGGTTTCTTAGCCCCCAATTGTTCACCATGTTATGTGTATGAAGTGCAGGTGTTTTTCACACAGTTCATAAACACAATGAGTGAGGGAGATAGGAGAGGAAAACGTAGCTTTCAATTTTGTCTTGATAAACTTATGGTGCCTTGTCTTGGTCTCTTACTTTTAGACTCTAACACATGCAGCTTAGCAGTTGCTTCCTGCACTTCCAAGGTTACTTCCTGCACCTCTTTTAAGCTTTCGGAACACCTATTTCGAAATGTAAAATTATATTCTGGAAAGATGTTTTTTGAAATGAAAAATTTACATTCTGAAATAGGCGCAAAAAGCAAATAGGAGGTGTAGGAAATAATTTCCTCCACACTTGCACCGCAAGCCCATAAATTGTCCTTGTCATCTACAACTTGAAGTCATGTAGGCCATCCCACAACTATGCATGCATGGGCCCAAAAAAGTTCAAACCTTCTAATTCAGAAAATAGGACACTCGATCTATATCCAAAAATACATGGCACCCTTCTTCCTCCTCACCTTTGAGTGTATTTGGTAGAATAGATAGAAATAGAGAAAATGAAAATAACAAGAAATAAAGTAAAAATAACGTTAAAAATTGAATTGTTTGATTTAAAAGAAACAGATGAGAAATAAGATAGAAAAACTTAAATAATTGAATAAAAATACAATTCTACCCTTACAATTCTCTTTAGGCAAGTCAAGACCTCATACGCACACTCCAAACCACAACCTTGCGAGACTAGCTGATATGAAGCACCGAACTTATAATGCAATTTTTCAAAAAATTTCCAACTTCTCCATGCTTTACTTTCTCCACACCTCCAATGAACCACCGCACCCCACCTCTCTCTACGCAAGTCAACAACCCACATAAAGACCTAACACTGTGTTCGAGGTTACCACTTTAAATAGCTAGGTATTTTACCCTTTTTATTTTTTCTTTCTAAAAAGAGTAGAATTAACCACTTATGATAATGTATTGCATAACTCCATTGCCAAACACGCTACAGACAAAGGTGTGAGCCAACCTGGGTTGGGCTTACCTCATGTTAAAAAAAGCAACTCGATTTATTTTTTGGGTGAGCAAAAAATTACACAATTATTTGGCTCAACTCAAGTTGGTGGGTTAAGTGAATTAACCTACGAGTTGACTCACTTAGTTGTTTTTAAAAAAGACAAGAGCATGTAGAAAAAAATCATGTTTTAGATAGATTTTTTTATCTAAGAAAAGGTAAATTTTATTTTGGTACGGAAACTCGTGTTTAAATTAATAGATTTTAGATAGAATGTGGTTTTAATAATAAAAAATTATATGAAAAAATCAATTATAAAAAAATTGGCCGAATATTTATCCTAAACAAATGTTAATCACAAACACTTAGTCACTTTTTTTTTACTGCAACACTTAAGTCACTTAATTGCATACTCACATCACATGAATAATTTTTACCATTTATTAAAGATGATTGCTTATTTTCTACACACAATCTGAATACAATAACAAAATCTTAATCTACTAGGTGAAGTTGGTTACATAAATAACATAACACCTTTTCATTGGACTAAAAATATGTCTAAGAAAATACATAATTATTTGGGAGACCAAACCACCTTAATAGATTCTCTCTTCTTTTATTTTTTCAATGGAGGTTACACCAATCTATTTTTTATAAAGTCATTTTGTATTATATTATTTTTTGTATAACCACACATTCATTTTAACATTTTTATTTATGTTATTCTATTTTTTTCTCAGTGTTGTCCCTTTATATTATAACATTCACTACCATATAATATAATTATAGTATAATTATATGACAAAACTTATTTTTAAGTTTAATAGGTACTTTATTATCACAAATAATCTTGAAAGTAGTTAATCGTGTGCTTAAATTTATTTCATCTTTGACGTACAGGTTTGTAATCTTAAAGGAAGAATTTGAAGGAAAAAGAATCAAGATGGTATAAGTGATCCATGATAGTAGTTAGTGGTAGTTAAGAAATGTTATTAGAAGTTTATAGGAGTAGTTAAGTTATTACTAAATTAAAGTTACTTATATAGGTAGAACCTTTATTTATAATTGAAAAATGTCTGAGGGACACCCATTAATCTATTCAACATTTAGAAAGAGGTAAAAAATAGAGAAATAGATAAGTATGATAGGGTCGGTGACGAGATAGAAAGAAACAGTTGTTAATGGGATGTTTAAAATAAAAGAGTATTATATATCATTATTATTTATAATTATCAATTATCAATTGTGCAATATCTCTTATGTAAATGCATGTCGAAGCCTGTCAGTGTTCCCATCATTGCCGAAATCGACCACCACAAATAGTCAAATACGATCCTTCGAACCAAATTGCTCTGATTAATGGAAACTGATGCATAATGTTGCGTTCTTCACCCCTTCTTTTGTTGCCATGTGTAGCTTCCCGAGTATCGTGCTTCAATTGTTCAAAGTATGCTTAAAAAAATAAGTTTCCAGAAAAGACATAAAAATGAGTTTCGGAAATTAAATTTCAAAACATTTTTTTATATAATTTCATTTAGTTATGGTATTTAATTTTTTGAATGATAAAATTAAACACCTGTAAAGGGTCAAGTGAGGCACAAACAAAATCTCTCTTACACAAGATCAATTCTTCACTGGATTTCATCGCCATTGGGTTTGGCCCATGTTTAGAAATTGATGAGCCAAAATGTTGTATAACACAGCCAACCGTTTAAGAATCAACCGATTCATTCAACTCCAAGTTCTCTAACTCGACCTTATCTGACACGTCGTGCTTTTGCATTAATGTCTATCCTTGTTAATATATCTCCTCTAATCTAAAGATGGAACTCAGCATTGTAAGTTAAGCAAATAACCTAACACATTCCATGGAGCATCTTTCAAGATTCTCCTTGTTGTCTCTTTGTATGAAAATGGTATATAAGCTCACCTTTTGATATCATGGTTTTGGACCATCTTGACCCTTTAATAACATGGTCCCAAAAGTAGATTGGGCCTGGTTCTTAAGGTGGGAATGGTTCCATCCGTTGTGCCCACGGAGTGTGTATTTGATGCTCAATCAATTGGTCAACTCATAATTGATTCTCTTCATAAAAGGTGAGCTTATTCAAATTTCAAAGTGCACATTTCCTGAGCTGGCTATTGGGATATATCAAGAGTTTCCTTTGATACTCCTCCACATATTTGCAAAACTTGTATAGTGGGCCATTTATTAGAAGCACAACTTGATCGCTCAGTATTAATGCTAACCTTCGTAACTCTATGCCCCACAATGGTTAAGTACTACCAGCTTTTGTCCCATGAATCGTTCCCTACTTTGTGCCATGCACGTTTCTTCCCCTTGGATTGTCCCATTGGTACAGTATTTGCCAATTGATGTGTGTAAAAAATCAACAATTATTGGATCATTTGGTCAGAGTTTGGTCCATTGTGAATAAATTTTTGGTACTTTTGTCCCTCCTTTCCCTCCCTCCGACCAATACTTCCTCTATGAAGCTCTCGGCAGTGAGTCCAATATTTGGATAATCTCTCTCTTTTTTGGTATAAAGCCATAAAGATCAATTTTATTGATTTAGATTGATCGGCTTTGAATTCCAAGAAAATGGTACTCTTTGTGAACTCTTATGTAAGCAAAAAAAATTTATTAGTAAATCTAACTAATTTCACTCCAATCTAATAATATTATTCCTAAAATATCTTTCATTTAATTACAATTTTATTTTCAAATATGATATCAAATTGGTATCAAATTCAAAAGCACATTTTAAGAATAATCTTATTTTTTAATTGAAATTAATAAAATTAAATTATTTCAACTAAATTTCTTAATCTTAATCAGTGTTAAAATAATAATTTTTTATTATATATGAGTTTAGAGAGAGTACTAAACAACATTCTTTATAACATTAATCAACTTTCAATTATCATTGCTCAATCAACAATTGGAATGAAAAGAATTTTTAAATCGTAGTTATTAAAAGATCTTCATATTCAAGAGGTTATAAAGTTGATTCGTGATGATGAAAGAAAAAAAAAAGAGAGAGAAAAAGGTTCTAAATATCTCTCCACTATTGTCAATAAAAAAAAATCCTCAAATTTAATGTAATGTATTCCAAGATCAAAGTAAAAAAAGGGAACTATTTGTCTACACTTCTATCTTATTGAAGTTATAACTTGGATAATTGGTAGGTATAACAAAAACACATGCTGACACAACTAACTAACAAAAACAAATAGCTTATACACTTAAAATCAAGATGGTATGATCTCAAATAATAGACTAGTTAATATGATCCAGTAATATGTACCAAATGGCGCCAATCCTAAACATTAAAGTTTCTTTGAACAAAGTGTATAAACGATTATCACATCAAATTTTAGTTCATGCCGCACAAAATCTGCCTTCCAGTAAAGGGAAGAGAACTAAAAACCCTCAAACGATAATCAATTAAGTAAATAAGGGGAGTGAAAAGTTGGTATAAAAGTTGGATCTTCTCATTTTTTTAACAAAGCCTTATCCCTGCTTAACATTAGCACAACTATGTTGCTTGAAAAAGAGAGCAATTCGTTTGTGGACTAATGGATATCCACAAGCCTCGCAATAATAATACAGATATAGTAGTGAATTCCCACAAGTAGATGTAAATTCCTTTTCTGAAGGAAAAAAATTTGGGGGAATCACCAATTTCTATGTGATCTATATCTATTATTAATTTATATACTATGATTTGGCTCAATTCTTTAGGATCCTACTCCTCAAAAAAGTTGAGCTCCACCCTCCAAGATGCTACACTATTTACACAAGTCAGATTTGGCATCTCCTTTGCAGTTTATAGAACCAAGAACTTGCTTATTATTATCACGATGATGACCAAGTTGTTTTTGACCCGAGAGACGATTTACAAGTCTGTCTAGAGCTTCCTTCATCCACCAGTGTTGACAAACTTCCCTTGCTTCTGTGACGCTCATCTAAAGGGAAAATTTCAAACACAAATCAGTGACCGTTTCAGAAAAATTACAACCCCACCAACTTATAATAATTATTTAATGTGTTCATGTTTTTCTTTTTGAACGGCTTAATTATTAGTTACTTACCCATATTCTTTGACGAACGTTTTGCTCTGGCCAGAACTCCAATTGCTCTTGAACAAGCAAAGGGAACATGTAGCCTTCATAGAAAGTGTCATGAGTCTTGCTCTTGAAACTCCATTTACCCAATTTACCCTGCACCACCATAAAAAGAAACTCAATAATTAGAAGCTATTTTAGTTTGCAAAGCTTTAAAAAAAAAAAAAAAACTTGATGAAGACATGAAGTTCCATATGTACTCTTACTTATATTCTTCAATTAAAATTGAAGTTTCATCTCAGTAATCCAATTTAAGATTTTAAAAAAATGTTTGTTACACTAATTTTTGAGATAAAACTTCAATTCTGATCCGATAACACGGTACTAAAAATACGTATGAAATTGCATCTAAATTTTTTAATTGCTTTTTTTGCCCAACATTCTGGGTAAATGGCTCACCCCAACAATGCCTCGCACCCCAGCTTCCTCCATGGTTTCTCTCAAAGCTGCCTCCTTTTTTGATTCGTCTAATTCCCAGCCTCCCTGTTGTTTGGTCAACCAAAATAATTTATAAGTGAATAGAGGGAATAAAATAAATGGAAATAATGTTTAATTTGGTTTTTGATTATTGACTAATAATTGGGTGTGGGTCTACCTTTGGGAATAGCATCCCTTTTCCTTTCTGAGAACTAATAACCAGAACTTCCAATTCATCAGAAACATCCAAGCAAGTCTTCTCCCCAATCTTAAATCTGTACGGTATGCATCTGCATGAACATGATTGCAAACACAAATTTAGTGAAAAATCAAAAATAAAAGTA
This sequence comes from Glycine soja, assembly GCF_004193775.1. NCBI lineage: Eukaryota > Viridiplantae > Streptophyta > Magnoliopsida > Fabales > Fabaceae > Glycine > Glycine soja. Next base: position 3,489,496 of record NC_041019.1, read on the forward strand.
CTACTAACCCCATTAACATAAAACTCCATAGAGAAACAATGCAGTTCCCAATTCACCAACTAATTCACTTCAATTCTCTCATTAGAAGGAGATATAAGATTTAACTAGTGGTTGGAGATGGGCAAAGGAAGAAAGAAAAAGTTGCGGATTCAAATTTTTCCAACTGACATTTCTAATAAAAATCAACAAATTAAGATTTACCGATAAAAAAATACACCCTCATTAGAAACTCATTTTCAAATTCTTAGTATCCATATCCACAAACTCATAACCTTTAACTGTTTTACTCTTCTCTTCATCAGTAAACTCATCTTGCCCATATAAGAACAAAGCCTTAGGGAATAAAAAATTGATTTCAAAATTCACCAAAACCAAAATCCCACCATGAATTTTCCCACTTAAAGCAAGCATAGAATTAAAAACATGGATGAGAACAGAATTTATATGAAATCCCATCATCCCAAAATTAAAGAAGAAGAGAGGATAAGGAATAGACGAACCCCACAACTTGGCGACGACCTTTTCTATAACGTTGCAACTCCCTACCGGTACGAGAAACCAATGCCACAACATTTTCTTGGGAAACCACAGCCACCATTTTTAATTTTATTTTTTTTATAAATTTTTTACCTTTTCTAAGGATTTTGGAACAGAGAGTTTAAGGAACTAGAGAAGCAACAACAAACGAAAGCCTGTGTTCAGTAGATAGCACGAGAGGAAGTGAAGAAGGGGACACCTTTTAATAATGGTAACCGGTTAGAGAGAGAGAGAGTGTGTGTCCTCAGAGGAGAGAGAAAATAATTTTGTTTTATTTTATGTTGAAATTATTATTTAAAAAAAAACGGAGAAGGGGAGGGAGTGACGTTGGACGTGGCGCCCACTTGGTACCAGATCTGCCACAAATGCATGCAACCTACGACACGTGTTTATGACGTGTCAGGTGATTTCCTACGTGGCTTTCAATATCGGTTGGCTTCACAACATTTTCTATTTTGTTTCTGAAAGTAATTATAGAAAATTAATTTATTTAAGGAGAAAAAAGAAAGAAAAAAAGCTGCGGTGTTTATCTAGATGTGAAAAAGACTTGTAATTTTAGCTACTACTAGAAGGCACAAGCTGTCACGGCTCGGTTGATTTTCTTTTTTTCCCTGAAAAATCATGAATTTTTTGTGAATTTCATATTTGAGATTGATATTTGATAGTGATTGACACACTCTCGAAAAATTTGAGTTGAAAAATTTCTTGGTTGTTAATGTAACTACCAATTTTATTGGCAATGACTTGTACAATTTATTGTTTATTCGTGTTATATCTAAATAATAATAATAATCATAATAATAAGAGTAATAATATGTTTTAATTAAATTATAATTATAAATGAATAGAAAACTAATGAGTGTTTGGAGCAAATTATGGTTATGATACTTTACATCTATTCATAAACTTCTTAATTATCAACGAGATTTATTTTATAATTTTTGTATTTGTTTTAAATTTTTAAATAAATAATGACAAGTTAGCAACCTATCAGAAGTCAGAACTGCATAAACTTGCAATTTTTAATATAAATATTATTTTTTTTTAGAAATATATAAATGTTTTATTCACTCCTAGGTTCTTGGATAACAATTGTAAGATAATATATTTATGATCTAATAAAATTGTTTATAGACTCTTGAATTAGTGCATATTAATTATTAAAAAAAATAGGAATTCCTATTATGTGATAGTGATACCAATTTAATTTTCGTACTATTATGCATTATTTTAAAAAAAAATATTGTTTCCAGATAGAATCGATGGCATTAATTAACTCTAAAGTTGTATTGATCGAAGCGTATTTTTTGTTGACTGAGATTTTAATTGTACACATATAACACTGTTTTAGTTCGACCCAATTGAGTAAAATAGTGAGGTTCTGATCCGTGTCCTTAATTAAGATATTTGGTTAAAAAATTAAATGGAAAAAAATATTTAGTATAAAAATCATAAGAAAGTGTAAAAAAGTTACGAGCAATCTGATTTTACGTATTTTGATAAAAAAAAAAGATTTATTATTTTAATTTCTTAATTAATTCCTTAAAAACAGAAAATAGTAAATATCTACCAAAAGTATTTCAATCTCAAGTTAGTTGAAATTTTACCTATTAATAATATATAACAAATATTGATCTAGTACTGTGATATTAATTATATTTATAGGATTATGAAATGACTTTAATTTCTTAATATGAGACCTAATGCCTCCGAGAAATAGTTATACACCAGATCAGGAGTGTTTCACTGTGTTCATGTGGATTTATTGCAAAAATCCTAAGTTTAGGTGATAATATTAATTTTAAACAACATTTAATAAATTGGACTGATATAAAACTTTGGATTGAGGTAACTAATTATATGGATTAGTTTTAAACCTCGTGTTGAACAACCGTTAAAAATATTTTAAAATTAATCTATTTTAATTTAACAAACTTCTTAATAACAAAAAATAATTATAAGTAAGTCAAGGGATATATATCTCAGTTAATTAAATAACATAATGTATATGGTGTATATGACTATTGTAAACTTTTTGCGTATGAATTATTTTAAACTTTTTAATATTATCTTTCATTCTTGCTTATTAAGAAAATTATAAGAAGTCATCTAATGATATTTTCTTTCCTCTCTTTTCATTAGTCGTTATTCTAACACATTCATAATTCGTCATGCTTACACATTCATAATTCGTCATGCTTACACATCTAATATTAATTATTATTATTTTTATCAATAACTAAGATTACTTACTTTAGATGTCAAAAAAATAATTACTTGTTTATCTTTTAAAGAGAGGTAGTCACAAAGTGGAATCCATGTTGATGAAAGTTAAATAATATCCTACTATTATATTTTAGGATTTTGAAAACAAAACAATATTTTTTTTAAAAATTTACTGCAATTTTTAAACTTTTATGATATTGAACATTCAAACTCTTCATTTAAAATTTTAAATTAAATTATAGCATATATGATCAAAAAATAAATTTTAACATATTAATTATACGTAAATAAATATTATGTTTTCAAAACACAAAATATAGTATACTTTAAATATCTAAAGAAGTATATATTTTAGAATATTTAAAATATTCCATTATAAAATTAATTTATCACATCTAATAAACTTTTAAGGGAAAAATTATTGTTACTCTAATATGTTTACTATTATATTCTTATAAAATCAAATTTATATATTTTCTCCAACTAGACAAATAGTGCCATATGAACACTACTTGGAGTTCATATACTTTTCTTTAAATTTATAAGTTTTAAAACAAATGTCAAACTAATGGTGTGAAAACTATAGCCTCATTTTAGATAAGATGGATGATCTAGAAGTATGTTAGTCGTTTGATTACAAAGAAACTTGTTTAGCGAAATAGGATAGAGGAATATTGGACAAGGTTTAGAATTGAGAAAGATATAACAAGTGCATATATTTTTATTTAAAAGATAAATAAAACAGAGAAAAACATGGTAGATAGTAGAATAGCTTATAGGCCAAGTAGCTAGCTAGATCATGATTATAGATTGCATGGAAATTTTTTAGCAAAATCAGTTTGAAAAATATTATACTCGATCAGTTTGGTCCAGATATTGAATTTATCATGTAACTCGCTCATAGAAATACTATAAATATATTTTTAATTTTTTTAGCACATAGTCTTTTATAGGTTAAAATTTGCTTGAAATGAAAAAAATATAAGTCGGATCCTATGTATCTTTTGGTCTTAATTCTCCGATTGATTAAAAAAAATTCTGATTAATTTAGAATTCAGTTAAGAGAGATAAGTAAAAATAAGTAAAGTCTGATCAAAAATTATTTTTATTAATGATCAAATTCAAATATTATCAAAATAGTTTAACCTTAATTTCTACACATTGATCATTTCAGCACATAGTATGTATTTAATTTTTTTTATTAGTTTTGTAATTTTTAATAAATTTTAACTAATAAGAGATTAATTTTTTTGTGAGAATGAAAAGAATAGATATTGATTATTATAGGCAAAAATTATATATATTAACCATTATATTTTGATTATCAATCATCAATATTAAAACATATAAGTCACGTCGGTTTTTTTAAAAAAAATCACATGATTATTTTAAGTGATAATGTGACTTTAAATTTTAATTATTTATGTAAAAAAAATTAATTTTTAACTAATTTTGTGCAACATAAATTAAGTCTAACCACGCAATTTATAAATTCTATGCGTGACATCTTTATTAATTTTCTCATTCTTTTGAAATATTAATATAAATACTTAAACTTAAATTTGCAATACATATATATACTTTGTATTGCTCTTGCCGGAGTAAAGTTCTTTCATTCTAAAGTTTGTTTTCAAAGCTTTAGACTCTTGATTCTTTAATTGGTTTATTCTTGTCAGTTTTATAAAATCTAATCCACAAAAACCTGAATGAATGATGTAATAAAAAAGAAGAAAAGTAAAAAAAAAATAGTGATATACTATAAAATAAATTTAATTGAAACATAATGATAATATAAATGTTTTTATATTATTTCCTCCTATCTTTTTTTATAAGAAATAATTTTTAATGTATTTTACACTAAAATTTATTTTTTTTATAAAAAGGACCAAAAGTAATATTATTCAATTATAAATGTCATATAATTGAAAATTATTTTTTTAATATTTATATTAAAATTTATATTTAAAATGATATATTAAAATTAAACTCGTATGAAATTTTGAATGCTGCAAAATTGTGGTTAAGAAATTAAAAATAAAAAGTTTTTACTGAGAAAATATAATTGTGTACTCTTTCATAATTTTCAATACAACCATTTCAATAGATGAATTTTTTTTTTTATTATTCTTTAATAAGTGTTCTTAGTTAATTAGCAGAACTCATTCTGAAAAACAAAACTCAACCCAAATAACACGGAGTAGCATGCATATAGGTAGTTAAGTTTTAATGCCAAAGATCCTATCAAAGATTATTATGTTGGGATAATGTGCACCTTTAGCTAGATTAGTTAATTAATGTAATTTTTTTAACCATGTTCTTCTTTAGACTTGAGACATTAAATTAAATTTATGCATGCATATAGGGATGGGGGACAAATACAAGGCAGACAAGGACCCGCCTCTAGGTACCATAATGGCCTAATAGTTAAGTGTTAATTATATATAGAAATTGACAAGAAAAGAAAAATAAGAGAACAAAACAGCAATTTGGTGATGAGAAGGCTTGTGCGGCAAGAATGACATTTAGTAGGTATGAACTAGCTCCTCATCCTTATTTTGAACTACATATTAGGAAATATGAGATAGGTCATGAATTTTGTCTTAAAATTCAGGTTGCAGTGTACCCAGTAAATGTCTTGGCCTTGCACATGTCTAAATCACAAGGATTTAAGTACTCTAGTAGACAGTATAATTTTGTGAATTGCCCAGATGTCTCGCTTTTTCAATACATTCGTTTGCTTAATATTTTTATAGCATATTACCATTAAAATCAAGGGAGAGAGGTTAACAAAAAAAAATTAATTTGCTTCTTTGTAAATTTCTCATTTCTTTTAGTTGTTAAGAAGTGGTAGATATATATCAGATTTGGGAAAATGACGTGGTAGGAAGGATTGAGAATAGTTTCACATTTTAATTAAAACTATGTATTATAGTACTAATTAAGTTAGTTTGACTAGCTTGTTTATATGATATGAATCTATTTTAAGATGGCTCTCATGATAAGTTACTTAAAAACTTAGTAATAAGGTTTCTAAATAGAACATACAAGTTTCTCTTTCTCCCATAATTTTTGTTTTCTTAGAAGACCATAATATTATAATGTGTTTTGTGTATATTGTGTGGTTTCTTCTTTATGGAAATATATTGTGTATATTGTGTGATTTTTAAAGAATAATGATGATTTTTATATAATTATCTTCAAAATCATACCAATGGTAATTATTAAATCAACAACTATATACTTAGTTTCATGAATGTTTAATTATTTGTTGATTATTACTTAGATAATATTATAATTATAAATATGCAGTTTTTCATATTAAAATTAATATTTATAATTAGAAAACTATTTTATATGTTACTAATATTTATTGATTATTAGTAAGATATAAAATAGTTTTCTAATTATAAATATTGATTATAATATTATATAATAATATTTATTGATTATTAGTAATATTGATAATATCATAATATTGATTTAATTTATCTAAAATTTATTTGCAGGTAATTCAACATTTAACATCGGTATTGATGTAAGCAACGATATAGAAATATGTAATTTTTAGTCTTAGAAACTACATATTTTCACATTATTCTTGACATCAGCATCGATGTGGAAGTAGACATATTCTACATCGTTTATCAAGAGACGACCGACTTAGAAGATATAATTTCTACATCGGTGGTGGACTGAGGACCGATGTAAAAAACGTTATATTTTTACAACGGTGAATTTTGGAACGATGTTGAAACATAACACTAATAACGTCGTATTCTACATCGGTTAAGCACTGATGTAGAATGTTGTTTTTAACCGATGTAGAAAACGCGCTTTGTAGTACTGATCGGAGGGTCCTATAGAGGAAAACAAGAGGACACTAAGAAGCAGACGGACCACTCAAACTCATTAATTATTTGCTTTGTGTTTCAAGTGTGAAAGTGTTGAATCCAAATCTAGAGTTGTGTTTGCATATGTCGTTGTCATCCCCAGCATCATATTTAATCCTCTCTTATCAAATTCCTCCCATCATTTCAATTATGGATAGAGTGTTGTTCATCACCAATAAAATAAAATACAGAGAAAACTCCCAACCTCTCTTTTATTTTCATTTTTTCTCCAAAATAAATATTATCCTTTTTCGGATGTGATTTTCAAAGATATCAGTGCATTTAATGGATCAACGTAGACTGTTTCTGAATCATATGGTTAGCTGAAAACTTAATTAACAAATTATAGAATTAAAAAATGAAGAGTTTAAGAATGAAAATTGGTAAATTAATTAATTAAATGAAAATTATTTACTAATAAATTTTAATGATTAACTGTTACAAATAAAGTTGCCTTAAAAGTGATGTTTATATTTGGATCATGTGGCCAACTCAGCATGAAGGATTGAGTCTCACACATCCATTTAAGCATTTTAGCCATAGCTTCAATGGTTGATGGGTTGTGGCCTGTCCAACCAACTCAACTCTATAAAGGGTTGAATCACATATAAGCACGTAGACAACAACATATACTCACATTGCCAGACAACGCACCGTATCCTTAACATGTCAGGGACATAAAACATTTTGCATACAGGCATGTCACCTCGAATACATGTGTAAAGGATTATTGGTGGACCTCACATATAAATAAAGAGAGTTTCATGGTTAGATCCAAAACCTTGAATGTAAAGTGTAAATTTTTTCCTATTTTGATTTTGCATAGATTTATTTTTAAGGAATATCTAAATGCATAAAATGCAGGTCAACACAATTCTTGCCTAAACCCAGATGCATGCTAAGTTCTCCCTATATTTTTGGAAAAATTAATAAAGGACTTATTATTTATTTATACTTTAATTAATTAGTAAAATATGATTTAATTTTAAATTTTTATTTTCAATGATCTTTATAGGCATAAAACAAACATTACCCACTCCAGGGGTTAATTAGCAATATAGACATATGACAGATTGCAGGTTTAGTCTCTACTTGTATTTTTGGGTGAAGTAAATATAAGTATTTATGTGAGTGTTTAAAAAACTCTAAAACTTTTCTTGTCTTAAATTGAAGTGTCATTTCCTTTACCTAAATTTTCATTGAAAAAAAAATCATACATTTTTTACCTTACATTATGACATGCACATATAGAAATAAAAATATAAACACGAGGATCAAAATCATAAAAAAAAAAAAGAATTATATAATGATCAACATTGTAATTTAGCTGATGACGTGTAAAAACAAAATTTAGGTTTGGCCGTTGGCCTTAATGATGTGCCAATTCAACTGACGATGACGTGTAGAAACAAACTGCTTTCATTTCAAACTTCACCGTGCATGTAACACAAGGTGAACCTTTTCGGCTCCCTATGACTATAACAAGCCCATAGAAAAGTTGTTTTGTAAAAAGAGTCGATTTCCTTAAAAACAATGGCTGATGAGAATGAGACAAACACTGCTTTCATTTCAAAAAATACTTCAAACAAAAGCTATTCATTCATGCATGTAATACAAAGTGAAACTTTTTTGGCATCGATCGTTATAACAAGCCCACAGAATGTTGTTTTACAAATTAAATGAGTCGAATTTCTTAAAAACAATGGCTGAGAATGAAACAAGGACAGTTGTCACGGTTCTAATCAAAGCTGATGATAATATGTTAACTTGTCATACGAATTACGTTTTCCATCTATCCAAATGCTAATACACTTTCTTTACATTGAAGTGTTAATCACGCCAAGCATCTGCATATGACTCTAATGGAAATGTTTTGTAAAATGAAGAAGACATCAAGAACAAAAAAGCAACGTTGTGAAATCTGGACTGGTTCAGCAAGTTTAGTTAAATATATATATATATATATATTTTTTGCAATTCCAATTATTCGATTAAAACCCAATCCAACCAGTTTTCTAATTTTTGTTTTGACTTCAATCGATATATTTAATATTTAATAGGTGACCCAATTTATCAAAGAAATTAGCAACTATATATTCACATTCTTTTAAGTTTTAACCACGTTGGATCAAGTAACAATCATATACAATTTTTTCTACGAATTAAACCCATTTGTTTTAGGGTTCAATCCAACTCTAATAAGTAATAATTCATTTGACCTTATCAAATGGGATGTTAGCCCTCTCCCAGCATATATAGTCTGTAATCTTTTAGAAGTAAACCTTTATTTTAGTCTGATTTAAATATACCAGTCTTGTTAAGATATATAGGATGTTGGCCTACAACCAACCATCCCCCCTTCTAGGACTTATCTTGATTTTAATACTATCAATGATCACTGCTATAAGTAAATTTATAAATTAGTTTATATATAACTCTTTCTATATTAAGCCCATAATATAAACGTTACAATTTAATGGAACAAAAAATTAATAATATCTTCAGCTTCTGCAAGACAGGAATTGTAAGTACCATTCCTAAACTTGAAAGGTGCCTAAATTTTAGCTGTCATGTGGACGTGGTTGGTGGATCGGTGGCATTTTTTATATGTATAGATACAAATTAAATTAGAAGAACAGAACAAACTATAGGTCAATTTAATTTTCAATTAAATCTCCTTGGTGGAAATTTATTTTTTAATTTAACATACAAAAATAAGAGTTAGGTACGTGTATTAATTAAATATATTGGCTTCCAAGTCCATTTAAATACTATGTTTGAGATATGTTATTTCCCAAATATTGAATAATTAATTTATGTATTCCTTTTACATGTAACACAATAAAACTTAATTTGACTAATACATGTAAATGGAAAATGTTTAGAAGTCATCTTGAAATGAGGTGCATGTAGTGTTCCTTTAGGTTTGAGGGAGGAATATTAGTAACATACATTCACACTTTATTATTGGTGAAGTTAACATTTATTAAAAATTATGAGTAAAGATCATTAAAAAAGATTAATAAATATAAAAAAATACTTCTAATAAATTTCAATCACTAATAAAGATTATGTTTAAAAGAGTATATTGAAAAATGTATATTTGCTAAAGTTTCTTGTTTTAGCATACTCTAGAACCTCGTGTAGAAATGTGAGACAAAAATGAGGATCTTAGTTAGCTATAAGCATTTTTTTCCCCTTTTTGGGTAAGATACAAAATCACATCGGTCTCATTATATCGCACTATCTTCAATCAACAATAAGGGAAACAAAAAGAGTCTGCCGTGAAAAAAAAATGAAGAAAAATCCATTTGTGATGATCATATTGATATTAAGTTTTCTAGAAGATAAAGATTGAAAAGTAGTGAGAAAATTGAAGTCAACCCTTTAATTTGAGGATACTTGGTTCTGGCGACACCGCACATTGTATCTTCAAGACTGCGACTTGATATGGTTGGACGGTGAACCAATTGCTCCGCATTATATCCAAACGGAAGTCTTCAGAAACATGAAATTGACTCAATCTAATAAACAATGCAATAAGCCAATAATTCACCAGTGTCAGTGTCACTCTTTTTTTATATGTAAAAATATAAAAAAAAATATCACAAAATTTATATTATTTGCATATCTTATTTAATCAATTCAACTAAATTTCCTTAATACTTCAACCAAAGTAGAAGAAAAACAGGTTAAACCAAAAATTATTATTTGCGGTCATACACAATGCAATAAGCCAATAATTCACCAGTGTCATTCTTTTTTTTTATATGTAAAAATAAAAATATTAAAAATTTATATTATTTATGCATCTTATTCAATCAACTAACTAAATTCTCTTGATAGTTTGAACCAAAGAAGAAGAGAAACAGGTTAAGCCAAAAATTATTGTTTGCGGAGGATCTTTTAAAATTTATACAGGCTCACTAAAGATATATTAATATCATTTATTTGTAATTTAATATAAATTATTAATTAAAGTGTTATATTTTGTTTTTTTTCTTCATAAATACAAATGTTAACAAATTAAATCATGTAGTGTTTCTTTTGTGAAGAACAAAATCATGCATATTTATTTTAATATTTAGAGGTTATCAAACGACCGTTTAATTAAAAATATATATTTTTTGGTAAAACGTGGGTCGAGCTGCGAAATTAGGTCATTTATAAATTTCTCAACCAATATGATTAATAAACTGTGGAAATATTCCTTGCATAATGTCTTATTTGTAAATAAATAAGTGATGGCATGAAAAATATGGTGAACTTGAAATATAATACTGGTTAGTAGTAGTATATATTATCTATGTAATCATCTACAAGTGTTAAGTGTTTTTATAAATTTTATAGTCTAATTAAATTGTTTTTATTAAAATATTTACATGCCCATAATATAATGTATTATTATAATGTTAATTAAGAGTTCGACGCACACAATAATAATTGATAAAAGCCCATATTTGAATGTGTAGAAATAGAATAGTTCCACATTAATAACAAATTAAGTGAAAAGTTTCAACTTTTACAATATTTTATTAATAAATATACTACTTTTTTATTTCAACCTATCGACTCATTGAATAGTTAATTTTTTTTTTGTATAATCATTATAATGTACTCATTGTGTTACTCTTTTGGTTAGAAAAGAAGGGTTTTCTGAAGAAAAAATGTTTTTAATTTCCTCAGCAATTCAAAGTAGCTAGAAATCCTATCAGGGGAGAACGTGGGGAAAAAAACAATGGTAATAGTTGAAAATTTCTGAGCTGTGTGAGGTAGAGTAGACTGTGTGTATCACACCATTGTTCTCGAAAGTTAATCATATCATTATAGAGCACCAGAAATTATCACTTTGAAGGCGTGAAAAATGAAAGAAAGTAATCGATCATCACCAAACACTTAAATGTAAACTAATAATCAAAATTATTATTCCTTTCTTGTACATTCGCACATGCATGATATGTGTATGTACATAATATGTATTTATTAGGTATAAGTATTAATGTTATTATTAGTTAAAAATAAAATTCTAAAATATTAAATTATTTTTTTAGTTTCTCAAAAATATTTTTATTTGAAAGTAATTTTGTTCAATACATATTGAAACATTAAATATAGACATTTCTACAAATAAATTTGTCACATTGATTCAAAATATGTAAAAGTCATGCATACTTTTTTATGAATACTGATAGGATATTTCAATTTTCAATTAGTATGTGCATGAATTGAATATTCGTTAATAGTAGTGAGCAACATGACACATTTCTTCTTTCTACGTACTCTAGTGGTTGCAGTGATATATGAATATTTGTCCTTTTATGTAAGCATTGGAAATGGTCGAATTTCACGACTCTATCAAAATTGGCCAATAGCATGCATGCATCTCTAAGCGCCACCTTCCTAGAAAATTATCCACCAATAACATATTTCTGTTTACACACTTTCTATTACACCAAACTATTATTATCCTCTCTGTTTGAAAATAAGTATTTTCTTAGATTATTTTAAATTAATTAATAAATAAAAGAAAATAATATTAGCATTAGATTCAAAAATTAAAGTAAAATTTATTAAAGATATTTGTGAAAAACAAAAATTAATGTTACATTAAAAAATTAAATACAAAATTTGTTTTTATACAAATTTTTAATTTATGAAGAAAAAAAATAGTATTATTGCGATTTTTATGCATGCTTGGATTCATAGCTATTACTTCTGTTTCTTTTTTGTCTTTTATTTTAAGATTGTTGCGTAAAAATTAAGAAATATAATAAAATTTCTTGATTTTAATAACATGGTTATAAAGTTTTCTATTTCAATTTTTTTTCCACTTCATAATAAATACATGTGTAAATTAATTAAAAATAAAAAAAATCAGGATATAACAGATAAAAATTAAATTTTATAAATGATTGATTAATAGGAACAATTTTTTTTCAAAAATTCCACAATTAAAAAGTAAGAGAAGGAGTAATAAAAAATACACTAGTCATATTCCCATCATTTCCTTTTTAAAGTGTGCAAATACGCACATACTTTCACTATTACTTTTGGTCTTTGGCGTAAGCCAGCAACGGTTGAAAGTTTCTTAGCTTAAAAACAATAGCGGTGGCAAACAAACCGGAGAGAGTCACGTCCGTTATATTTGAATTTCTTTGTCTTTTCTTCTGTTTACACTCGCCAATGTTCTCCAAGTGCAAGAATCGTTGAAGTTCACATACACTATGATGGTTGTTGATCATTGACATTAATCTTACAAAGTCCCACCAAAATTAACCACTATTTCGGCGTTAATTAATTTGCAAACTTGAGGATATGAGGGTTGGTATTATTTTAACTTTTTTTTAAGGGGACATTATTTTAACTTATCTCATAGTTTTTAGTGTTCATCAATTATAATATTTTGTGACTAATTATAATATTATACTAGTATGATCCATACTCATAAAAAAAATACTAGTATGATCAAAGTCAAGAAAGGATAGTTAATGTTTGAGATTAAGTTAATAATAATGGTTAAATATTTAAATTTGTCTTTGAATTTATTAAGCGTCGATAAATAAGTCTTTGAAAAATAAAAATAAAAAATCTTGTCTCTAAACATGCAAAAAATATGAGAAATTCATCGCGTTGTTAAGTCTTTTTCATTAACTCTAACAGTCATGCCTATGTGACACTTCTAATGATGACATAACAAGTAATGATTGACACGTGTCATCCACGTAATTATCATGTGTCAAAAAGTTAATTTTTTTAATTTGGTCTTTGAACTTAATTACTTGTTATCATTTTAATCCATGAATTTAAGTACTCACTGATATCTTGGTCCGTAAACTTATCTTGGTCCGTAAACTTAACTCGTACTGTCATTTTGGTCTCAGATCTTCTACACAATCAAGTTATTATTTTATATGTTATTAATATGTATAGAATGTTAAATTAATTAATCTATTTTATATAACAATGTTAATGAAGAAAAGACATTTAAAAAAAAAAAACTTGACCATCATGAAAGGAAGAAAAATGAAAGTGTTAAAACCATTTCCTTTCATACCATTTTGATGGGACAAGTGTAGTGCATCTTGCCCCTACTTTTTTTCAATCTTTACATTTTGTACATCATTGTTCAAGTGTTAAATATTAGACCCATTATAAGTTGAAAATATAATTCACCAATTATATTCTTAATGGAAAACATAATCGTCATATGTCATGTTGGAATATACAATATATATGACCTATAAAATTGAATAAAAAATATAATTCACTCATTATATTAATCATATCAGAATATAAAAAATAAAAGAAAATATGATAAAAGGTGAAAAATAAAAAATAACTAAGTTCATCGATTGAATAAAATAATTCATCTTATATCTCTTTACTTTTAATTTTCTCTTTAATTAAATAAATGCATTGAATTTTAAAAACAAATTATATATATATATATATATATATATATATATATATTAATTTGATTCTTATTTTCAGTTGTTATTTGTTGTTTGTCATTGTTATAATATTAATTATTTGTTAGAATTATAATTTAATAACATATAATAAATGAATTAATAGTGATTTTTAAATATAAAATATAATATTTTTAATTTCTATAGTTGATAATTATTTTTTATTTAATTGTTATTATTGTAAACAAATGTTATGTATTATCATGCTAATTAAAAATTTAAAAATACTTTTAAGAATCAAAATAATAATAGGAAGTTAAGTTGAAAGACTAAAACATCAATAAATAATTAAATTCATGTATCAAAATGTTAATAAATAACTTCACTGATCAAAATGATAATTATTAATCAGAGATCAAATTAAAAAATTATTTTTTTATACGTAAATAACACTTAACAATCATAAATAGTCACGTCATCACTAATAGTATCATATAATTACGTTTGTTTAAGTTAATGAAAAAAATTAATAATAAAACTAACTTATCACACTTTTTATAAAAATTTAAATTTTTTTATCTTTCAAGTATCTAACAGTCGGTGTCTAGTAAATTTAAAGATAAATTTAGATATTTATCCTAATAATAATAGTACCATGAATTATTATTAATCTTAAGCCTTAATGGAATGGTCAATGCGAGAATAATGCTAGCTCTCGTGCGTGAATAAGATTCCCTGTTGCCATTAATTGCATTGTTACAAATAAGAATGCAGAATCTTCCGCAAGTGCGCATGTTTAGCAACGAATCAGCAAAGTTGTATTTTATGGTTCTTAGTGTCCTTAGCAACCAAAAAATAAATTTATTTTATAAATTATAAAAGAATGTAAGAAAATATAAATAATATAATTTTTTATCTTTCAATAAAAATATTTTTACTTTGAAACATTAAATCAATATCCTTAAAATAATAATTAACACTTACCTTATTTTATTTTAGGAACACACATCACACAATTAATTGGTTTGTGTGTGGTGGATGCTGACAATGCCAAGGTTATTAAACTTAAGAGTTTATTTAGATGTGTGAGAGTTTCATAAATTCGACTTGTAAATTCAACTCGTAGACTCGTAAGAGTTTATTTCATGTAAAAACAATAAAATATTTATAAATAATGTACCAATTAAACATTTCAAAAGTATAATAAATCAAAATAGTAAATCATAAATTTCAGAATACTTAAATAACCAAGTCTAGTAATGCATCACTATTAGATAATAACTTGTCGATGTTATAGTAGTGATAGATTATTCTCATTGAGGATTTGATGTTATTAGATATATTATTAAAGGTGAGAATTTTTATATTTGAGAATAACATACTAAATGACGGTATATTGAACATGGACAGAAAATAATCCAAAATGACTTATATTTTGGTATAATTTTTTTGACTTGCTGACTCGTTGACTCGAAAATCTAACGAGTTTATAGAGTCTACTCAGAATCTAATAAAAATGAATTTACTTAAGAATCAATTCAAAGAGAATAAATAAACTCATAAGAATTAACAAGTTAACTAAGAGTTGGATAAACATGAAAAGTGCTGCCTATAACCTAACAAACGATCTTTGATACGATTCATCGTGCGCTCAAACATTATATATATTCAAGTACTATTTTGCTTTACCTACTTACGTCTTACTCTATCATGTAAAAACAAAAAAAGCTCAAAACATGCACCTTAAAATAAGTTTCAAAACATATTTTGAACCTTATAGTATACTTTCAAAGCATTTTAAAATAAATTTTGCTAACATGAGTAAGAAATTAAAATAAAATATATTTATTATAAAAATATAAAAGAACATAAAATATTTTTATTTTTATTTCCTTAGTGTCATTCACTAATATGATAATACAACATTGTAATGGTAAGGCCTAAGCTTCATCACAGTTTAGGAGGATTCCTTGGAGATAATTTTCTTTTGACAAAATTTTAAGTTAGTATTATTATTTTTAATTAAAATTAGAGTTTATATCAATAACATACACAGTAAGGTTGACATTTAAAGGATAGTATTAATTATCAAGATGGAATTTTAATTTTAATTAAAGAAGAACAAGAAAAATATCAAAATGAAGTCACTTGTACAGTTCCCAAGTTGCCTTTTTATTTGCTTTCAAACTTTAGCTTACATCATAACTAAAGCAAAGGTGAGTGTGGCCAGTTCAAAATATTGTTAGTGCATTGATAGCATTTTTATTGGCAAATGAATTCAAGCTTTAAAAGAAAAGGCGAGGGTGGCGAATATATTGCAACTGTGTTAATATGAACTTTTCTTTCAATTTGGAGGATTCTGTCAAGTAATAACATAATCCAAGGACCAACTCGGATATATAGTTTCAATGCTAATTGCTAGAAGATCTGGGTAATTTGTACAAAGCTATTAGAAACAAGAATTTAACTCCTCTAAAATAAATAATATATTTTAAAATAAGATAAAGTGTATTTATATTCATTAATTAAAAACATAATTAAAATTGAGATAAAAATATGTGCATTATAATATATTATGAATTTGATATAATTCTAATAATTATGAATATATTTTATTTTTTAAAGTGTATCCCTTTACTTTAAAAAAACTAGATCACGAAAAAGAAAAAATACATCACCATGTTATTGTATGATTTGAAAATATAATAGTAGTAAGAAATATAAGGACAGCTTTGTGTAAGTTTTGTGCTATATCTAGATCTCTAGGCCATGAGGACCCTTTTCTAGCTATAGACTAGGGAGCAAATTGCGTATTGTCTTCACTATTTCCTTCTAAATTCCTGGAGCAGCACATTATATTTCCAGTCAGACAGCACCATTATTATAAATTTTCAATGTAATTAATGAATTCCCCCGACAATGCACAAGCTATTGAACAAAATATCAATGGTCTGTGTTACATATAAATACTCAACAATAACAGGCCAAACTCGTACTATTATAACAACCCATGTGTATGCTGGGATTTCATCATGCCTTACTTGAAGTTTGAAGCATATATATGCTCATATGCAGATGAAGTTATATCAAACTATATATTAATTCGTATTTTTGATAGATACTCAATGAAATTATTATCCATATGTTTTTTTTATTATAACTAGTATGTTAAATTATATATTAATTGCACCACACATATTGTTCACGGAAACAAAGGTCGTAGCAAAGATAATAAGAAAAACCCTTTTTTTTCTAACAATTATTAATTCTTCATTCCCGCGTAAAATATGCGGTAAAATTAATTGACACTACACGTACGCAATTTCCAAGGAGGAAATAATTCAGACTGTGATCACAATACGAGATTTAGTGCATTCATGTGGTAATATGGAATTCTTACTTACACGCAAAGGATTGTACTTCTTTAAGTTATGGACATTGGACAGTGATATTAATTGTTTCCATCTCCAATCCCTATTCATTTTTGTGGTTATTGCTTTCCAATTGTAACCCTTGGAGTTTCCGTTTTATGGTTTAGCCTATTACTCTATTGAACTCACTTTTGTATCATCTACGTTATTTTAGGTCATAAAAAGAAGAAAATGAAAGGGAAAACCATGGGGACCACGTATTGTACAGAGAGGCAAATTGTCCATTTGAAAGACTTAGGTATAGAGGTCAATACCCCACATTTAATTAATTGTTTGCCCACGTTATTTTCTTTCATTTATTTAACAATTTCCTTTTCTTTTGATCCTTACACTTTTTAGGTGCTCAAGCTGCATTATGAAAATGGAAATTGCCCCACTGGTGTGGTGTGAATGGTGTCCACAAAGGAATGGTTGGGAGGGCAAAGGTTCCATGTTTATGGGGTTTGGATGTGCTCTCCATGACATCAACCACTAGTAACCCTAGACGAAACGTCATTAGAGGATTTTTTTTGGCCAACTTATGCAACCTTATAAAGAAATCTAAAATATTGTGATTATTTTCCCTTTCTTTTTTCGGTGCTTAAGATTTGTGGGAGGTGTTGCCCAATTTTCTCGTCTGGTTATATACAACATCGACATGACGACATTATTATATGGGACCACGCATGAGGCAAGATACATCATCTGGCATGGGTGCTTCAATTCGGTCCATTCAACCATAAGCTTGCATTAAATGTGATAAAAAAATGCTTTAAAATAATTGTTACTGTATTTTTTAATATAATATTAACTATGTTTTTTCACTTGCATTTTTTATAATATTAATTGGCATGGGTTACAAAAATAAAAAATAAATTAATGATAGTAAAATTAATTTTGTAAAAATAAAAATCATTTGTTTGTTAGTTTTTTTTTTTGGGTCAGTATATAATAACCTAAGATAATAATTAAATAAAATTGGGAATATTGTTTGTCCTGCATTCACATTTGGATTGAATAATTTTTCTCTCTTAATCAAATATTATTGGTCTTTGGAACCACATTTACATTCATACTTTGATTCAATTATACAACTTGTCTTTCTTTCCCCCTCATTAATCTATGACACCATAACCAATAACATGGTCTCATGTGTTCTTGTTTAGCCGAAATTGAATATAAGAAGCCCAATAATTAGCATGGTATATTCTTTAATCTAAACATGAAATAATTAGTAGTACTATAATCAGTAGCTTGACTTCGTCTTTAGCGGTTTAGCCTATACATGTTATTAAACACAATTCGATTATCGACTCAATCAAGTTATTATATTATTGGATTATTGAATATATAAGAAACCAGCTGAATTGGCTTAATGATCATTTCGCATATATTTATAGATGAGCATGTGTGGGTGCCACATTAGGCCTGCGCACGTTAAAACGGTTTTAGGGGTGCAGAGGGAGTTCTCTAATTGAGGGTGTTTTGCAATGGGTGCTCTATTTATTGGTACTAGTGGGCTGTAAACTGTAACTATACATTTTATGTTTGCAGCACTTTTTATTTTAAACTTGGAATATCTTGTGTTCTGTTTCTATTTCAGTCAATAATACATAGTTTTTGCTTATAAAGAAAATCATATTGTGCATTTAATTTTAAATATCACATGATATTTAATTTCAAAAATCACATTTGAATGTCGATTTTAATTAAATTTTTATTTTTATTCTTACATCTCTCACATATTAGATTAAAAATGTAGCAGCAAATGTATCTAAAAACAAAAGTAGCAGCAAACTTATGAAGTATTCACTTTATTGATAGCTTGCCAAACCTGATCTTCAGCAAGATCCAGTTCATGGGACCAATCCACATAAGCTTACATATATTTTTTTCTCTTTAAAAGATCACAAGTATGGAAATCAATACTGCTTAAGCAATTGCTTGAAACTACTAACATCGGATTTCACACAAGCATAATTCTAATGAAAGGCAATCCAATGAGAAATGAGAGTGCCAACAGAGTCACCAGTAATTTCTACACACAAGAAATTCATTCACTCCGCATTGCGATACTATTACAGTTATATATATACTTACGATAAAATGCAAGGTGAACTATTGATGCGCTCTTTCTGTACAGAACCTGCAATCTAAGTAATCAAACAATACAACAACATGATGCTAGCAACGTAAAGATCATTAGATGTATCATGTTAAGCAAATATTTAACTGAACTAATCCGATGCATCATAATCTTCTGCTGTCACATCAGAGTCTTCTTCATCTAGTTCTTCCATTTCATCAATTTTGAGCGATCTAGTAGCAGAAGACATCTTTTTCATTGCTGCCGTTTTGCTTGCTCTTTGTGAGCGACTTTGTACAGTGTGTTGGGTGGTAGGAACTACAGAAGGTGAATCTTCATCAGAACTTTCTTCTTCAATCCTTACCCTTCTCCTAGAACGTGTGGGCCTAGTTGCGGGTGCAGCTGGTGTTTGCGGCATTGACACAGAACCATCCAAATCCAGGTCGCAGTCAAGTTCCAATTTCCCTTCAATATATAAGATGAGAAGGAACACATTAGAAGTAAAAAAGGTTTTCAAGGGGGATCCAAACAACACAAGTAAAAAATCATTGCACAAGGGCCAAAGCCATTGGTTCGCTAAGATATTCAATAGGCAAATGAATTAAGTATATCAAAAATTAAGATTAAAATTTACTTCCTAATACTGCATTTCTTTTTTCTGATGTATTAGTCAAATCTTGTATCATGGAAAATGAAAGGGAAATGTAAAACATGTGAACAAGTGATCTTTCAAGTTATTGATTTTATTTAAAGCTAGCTTGTTCACTTTCTTGATTGAACAAACCCCCTTTTCCCCCACGATACATCATCATATCATAATAATAACAACTAGAATCCGTACAGGGCTCAATCATCATTTGAGGCTTAAGACAGTTGCAACACAATCGTACCAAAGGCTAGGTATTTTTTCATTTCAAACAAATTAGAAGAGAAAAATAAAGAATTACCCAAAATAAGATTAACTTCATCTTGCATCAATTCCTGATCTGGTTGACTATCTACTGTCATGAGACGTTCAGACATGCGTTTCAATTCCTTAACAAGATCCTTCTCTGAAGATGCACATTCAATCACGCGACATAAAAGTCTCTTCATAAATTTTACTGGCCCTTGTTCTGATATCCGAAATTGAAGCAAAACAAGTATTCTACATAAAGCCGACACATATGCCTTCTCAGCAGCTGTCTTCTTCGATTGAAAGCTTGTCACCTTAACAAAGTAAGGGGTAAGAAGCAAAAAGAAATAGAACAACAAACAGTCGTTAATTGAATTTGAATCGTGCAGCATTTTCATTGAAGTGTTAACCATCTGATAAAATTTATGTCGTTTCATTAAGTGAGTGTTTCCTTCAATACTTAACTATAAATTAGGAAATGCCGAGGCTATTGGAAGTCAAGCATCAATGAGCACAAAGTTAAAACTTAATTTCATGTAACTCATGCCAGAGCTCAATAAGAAGTGTCACGCTTAGTACTTCAGAAAGGTGGACGAATTTCCAAGGTTAGACAACGAACAATGCTCATTATTTTAATCTTAAGACGATGTGTTTCACATCAAATGATCCAATCCAATATCAACTGATGCCTATATACAATGAATGCTTATTAGAAGTAGTTTCTATATCACATTTAGAACGTAGCAAATAAAGCAGAATTCTAAGGACTATCACTATCGATTCATTCTAAGATGAAGCCTTATGCCAATTGCCGGGTGAACAAAAAAGCAAGTATTAGCATATCTTTAAATAACTTCAAATTTGTGGATGATTACCTCTACGGCTAAGCGTAGTGCGAGCCCCTCCTCTCCACATTCAAATGGAAGTTCCACACAACTATCTATGACTTGTGGATGTTCCGTGTTAGTATTTTCACAATCTGGTTGAATCTCTTTACCGTATAAGGGAATCTGCACCATCTGCAGCATAAATCGGGAAGCTTGAACAGCACGCTTACGCATCTGCGACACCATAAAAGTAGAACCCGAAGAATTGCCGAAAATTCCTGGCCACATTGAACGCATTGCTGGAATGAAACTCTTCGTTATGCAACTCTGTATTTATAGGAATAAAACAATTAAGGCGTTATCTCTGCATTCAAATAAAGTGAAAACTAAGGATGGTGGACAAGGTTATACACAGAAAATATGATATAAGTGATGCTTGCCTTATGATTGGCTGAGAGACATGGGTAAAGCTCAAAAAAAACAGATAAGCATTGCTGCAATCTGGCAACAAGCGACAAATTAAATCTTAATGAGCAGCCAGTACAGTGCAAGAATAATATAAACATGGTAGGGGGAGAAGAACAGATCTCACCTGTGCAAGTGTTCCGACACGTCACTGAAATACAAGTAAATGAGCTTTGATAAAATAACAGGATGCAAAGAAGCTGGTATGCTTGGATAGTTGTTACTTAAGAGAAGAATTTTGGCAAACCCCTCTCCAAGTATAGCATGAACGCACTCATCTTCGTTGCTAGGTAAAGGACTCGCCCAGTCATCATTTTCAAAGCCGCCATATAAGATATCGAGCGTCCCAACATCTAATTCCCTTTCTGAATCAGAAAAATTCACAGGAGAAAAAGTCGTCTTCTCACTGTTTAATTGGCATGGAATACTGAGGTTTAACATCTTGTCAACTTCTTGAGGACCATACCACATCACAAGATCAATTAATGCCTTACATGCTTCTATACTGATTGAATGTGGCCCCTTAATATATGAAATTCTCAACTGTTTCAAAAGTTCTGCACTTGGTTTCCTTTCCAAAAGTCCAAAAAGGCCAAGGCATCTGATTGCAATCCTTTGCACATCCAAGTGAGATTGTTTCGCCTGCGTATTTAATTTCACACATCAGTAAACAATTAGCAACCAATGCCCTCAAAAAGGTACCAGTATGGGCTGATTTGTCCCTCATCAAGCCATTTTCTAAATAGCTAGACAAAATTCATTGGAAATTTAATGCCTAATACATACATGAAATGTATGTATTGTGGTATATGTATGTACAGACTATATATCATTTTCTAAGTTTTCTTAATAATTCGTTTAATATCACGTCAACATTAAGTATTATTATCATAATTCCCCTACCCATAAGGAACCGAACTGAAGGAATAACATCAATAAATGAGGCATTCAATAACTATTTAAAATTGGATAGATTAGTAAATTTATGTTGTAGCTATGAGTCACATTTTTTCTAAATTTTCGCCTAATTTTAATTCTGGCTAAAGATTGACCAAGTTACTCGACAAATTTTAGATGATGCAAGAATCAATTCCTGTCGAAATAAATCTGCTAAAATTTATTAATATAAACAACATCAACAACAAAAAAGTTAGCTAAATGCCTAAAAACAATAGAGAATGCAACAATTTATTACCCCAGGTAGTAGTAACGATTGGAGTAGCTCATCAGGTCCAATAGCCTTGCCCTGAAGAAAGCGAAGTGATTTTGCATTTTTAAGCAAAAGACCAGTAAGAGAGAGGCTGTGCATCCACTGCACATAATCTGCTGTTCTCTCCCTGCAAGGTTGGGCGAGCTCTTCTATTATTGCTAGAATAACTTCTTCAAATTCACCAGGAGCAGCATGGACTTTCCTTGCTAAACTGGCTACAGCTTCAGCCCAGTCATTGTCTCCACCAAAACTTAATCCATCTCCAAGAACAACTATATTCCCTTCATCATCATCCTCATGCTCAGGAGGCTTGCACATAAGCTCATGCAGAAATGCACCAGCAGTCTTTCTATTTGTAACATCAGAAAAATCAAACATTGCACCAAGCAAAAGCAGCTGCCGGCATGCAAAGCGATGGTTTGATCCTGAAGATATTAGATTAGTCAATAGACCACTTAAGTATGAATTATACGGTTTTGCTGTGTATCAGTGTCATCCATATAAACTTATACTTACCAGCATTAGTATGAGCTCTGACCAATTCTATATATTCACCAACTGTTGCAGGAAGAATTTTTTCTAGAAGGTCATTTTTATCTGATGCTTCTGCTGCATATACTTCTGCTTCAGTACCCATTGTTGCTGCAGCATCAGAGCCTTTGGCCTATTGGGACACAATTCATTATCCTTAGTGGTTTCAAAACAAAGAAGAAAACCATGATAATTGTAAATTAAATTCCAAATGTATAATATCAACACATGATGAAACAAGTCAGAATTTTGACAAAAGAAAAGCATTATTATTTTATAATTTCTTAATAGCACATTCTTGCTACCAGTAACATGCATTGATATGCTAGCGGAATAAAAAATGTAGAGAGCTTTATTCAAATTACAATTAGAAATACAGATTAAAGATTAACTCCAGAAATCAGGATCATCTTCCTGTTAGTATTTCAAAATATAGTCACCAAATAACAGTGGTATGTTGACATCTTATATCAGCTTTGCACTAATTTTTGCATTTAGTCACTAATCTATAATAAACAGAGTGAGACAAAACATGCCTCTGCTTCTTTCTTGGGTTGCACTTATAAAGATAACTAAATGTGAAAATTGGATATATTCCTTTTGACTCACATGTGCCTCTGACTGTAAATGCTCGCAAACAGTTCTCCAATAAAGAGCAGCCTCTGCTTCCATCGGCTGAATGCTTGGTGGGCAATGAACCGAATCCCCTACAATTTAAATGAGAAACAATAAAGTATGCTACACAATAGCCAGCTAGATTTAATCTAATTTCCACCTAGCTGTTAAAAAATAATTGGTTAGCTTCTCATAATAGCATTCAAGAAACTAGATTCCTGGAGGCAAAAAAATAGCAGAAGTTGTGAAAGTACCAGATGGTGCAGGGACACAGTCACAGCTTCAGTCTATATATTTGACCGACCCAACCATTTCTATAAATCTTTTTGCTTTTTGAACTCATGTTTGTGAAATAGTTAGACGTCAAATATACGAAAACTTGATTATTTAGCATCGTAACAAACATGACATGTCAACCGAGTCGTTTTGATAGATTTAATCATGAAATATGTAACAACTCTCAATGGTTAAAAATAAATTTAAAATAAAAAAAAAATTAAACTGCAAATATTTAGCTAACCTTCTGTTCTGTCACCATTTGATGATATGTACTGCTGGATACTTGCACCATTCTGTAGTTCTACTAAACCAGCTTTAAGAAGCGCTTCCATTACAGACTCACTAACTGATTCGTAGGTTTCAACATCAAGATACTTCAAAAGTTCTATAGGATCACCATTACAACACTTCATGAGCCATTCATCTTTCAATAGTTTAAAACATTCTTTTGAGACAGCAACAGACCGGTCAGCAAGTCCTCTCCGAAGAATTACTGTCCTGAGTTTAATGCTACAGAAACCAGGCAAATGAGAGGGAAAAGGGTTAGACAAGGGTACTTAGGTAAATTTATTGTGGAAAAATGTTTGAAGAGATTGCAATCATAATAGTAAGATATCCACCCTTTGTGACTGTAATTATAGGATTCTATAACACTACATGATATATAAATTTATTTTATAAAAAAGGATAATAATCTTCAAATATACATTAAAACAGGGGGCATACACAAAGAAGACAAATTATACCAATTACAATTTATTAGTGTAGTGACAATAGATGAGAGGTTACAGAAGAGGACATGCATAGAAGACATGGAAAATATTAGTCTTTGTACAATGGAAGAAAACATTGAGATCTTCTAACTTGTTGTGTGGATTTTAGAAAGTGACCGTAGCCACTAGTTAGAAAAAATAAATGGAGTGATTATCACTTACGATTTTACTATCCATTATCCATGTGCTTGCATTAATGAAAACATAGATCATTGGTTTTAATTTTTCAACAGTGTAAACCCCTTCACATCAGAGGATCAAATCCTAGGTGGAAACTAGTATATACAACGTGAGACGATAGCGATAGAATTATTATTACTTTACTATAGGGGAACTTTACCTTAAGCTTTGAAGAGGAAATTTATTAGCTAGAACACGGTATGCTGCTTTGCGTACAGATTCACTCACATCCAAGGTACAATCAATGATAACTTGAGAGGTTGCACTAGAAGGAGGCAAAGATAACACAATCATCTTACGAACATCCTGCACACCATTTCAAAATCAATAATGGGAATATTACATCTCTGCATATATATTTAGTATTAAGATGTGTACCAGCAATCCTAAAATGTTCTGTGCAGATATTTTCCATTCAAAGACACTACACAAGATTAGAGACTCCGAAATTAATTTAATGAAATTTTCATATCGATATAGACCAAATCCAAAATATATCCCTTTTAGTCAAATATTTAAAGTAACAGAAAATCAAAATTTAATGTACCCAAAGAATCATAAGGTGCAGGGGAAATCTCTGAAATAATCGTGAAACAATGGTCATGTTACAACACAATCCAAGGCCTTGCTAATATGAGAAGTCAATGGCCAACAGAATGTACCTAATATAATCTAATAGTAACCTATTAAAAACCCTAAAGACAAAACAGCACAATTGATACAAATTCACATGATCCAATTGGGACACTCACCGCATTCTGTTCCAATGGAAGCACCTCGAGGAACAAACCAAGGATGTCACTATTCACAGAGTCATTCACAAAGCGCGAAAGCGCTCTAACCGCAAAAGTACGTACAACAGGGATCTTGTCTCGCACCCTCACCTTCATCCACTCTATCACCTCATCCCATATCTCATTGCTCACTTCAGCATCATCTGGAAGACGCAATATTATCTACAATTCAACCAATCGGAGAAATTAACAGTAGTTTAAATTATCACTGTACACTCAAATCTTCCGTGTAATCCTAAAGGAACTAAACCAGGAAATTGTAAGCGTTTTTCACCTTAGTATCAGACCTCATACAACTTTCACTTCTTTCACTAATTTTGTAAAATTTCATGTTGCAAAATATACTAATATGAATAAAATTTTGTGACATTTTGCGAAATTAGAGATTAAATATTTGCTCAGAAACTGAGAGAAATGGAGAATTTGATACCTCGGAAACGATCTGGCAGGCTCGGAACCTGGCGGTTTTGTTTGATGCTGCGGCGGCAGCCAGGAGGAACTTGAGGAAGTGGTCGAGGAAGTCACCGGAGGCAGCAGCGGTGGCGGCGAAGGCGGAGACGAAGGAGACGATACGGTCGGCAGAGGCGAGGCGCCTCTGGAAGTCGAAGAGAGGAGTTATGGTTTTGGAGAAGCCGGAGAAGAAGTGCGAATGAGAAGAGGATTTGGATCGGAGGAGCGACAATTCCTTGAGCTTTCGGTTGTGCGTGGCGTATGAGGTTCGGGCCTCGTCCATAATCGCGGCGATTTTCAGCATCAGTCGCTTCGCCTCTTCTGCGTCGTTCTCCTCCGTGACTCTCTCTTCTCGAACGGCCATGGTGAAGATGAAGTGAATGTGAAAAGGAGTGTGTGAATGAATTCTGAACTCTGAACGGAATCTCAATCGTGGCGTTTTGGTTTTGAATTTGAGCGGGAGTTGGCGTTTTAGTTTATTTGGGCCGTTACGGCTCACATACATGGACAAGGCATTTATATCTTGTAACTTCCATTTCGCATCCTACACCTCCCAAAGACCGCAACGAACAAAAATATCTCTTTACTAGGTGCACCCATTCTAGAATGGTTATTCTTAAATACGAAAAAATATATTCTAGAATAAAGGTTTTCGTATTATTTTGAAAACGTATCCTATTTCGGAATAATCATTCCAGAATAGGCAACAAGACCTCATTTCCTTCTTCAAGCTCCAATCCTAGATCGTCCAGCGTCGTGCAAGTCTTGTTCCTCATCTAAACTTTGTAGAAATCAAAATGGAAACCTTGGATCTGGTTTTTCTTATTCAAGGAGGTGGACCTCTCGTAGGACCTCCACCAGCAAACCACCCTCACCAATGACGAGCGCTACTTCATCACCCATGTCCTTGCCTTCTTCGTCGCCTCTGATGTCATCGACCTCAAAAACTCTCACCTCCTCCAATGGCATCGTGCTTGGGCAGCTTAGGAAAGAGGAGAGCAAGTATTAGGACCGAGGATATTTTTTACCATTAAAACTTTTTAAGAGGTATAGAATTCATATTGGGAGTTACATACTACAAATCCCCATGGACAATAATAAAACAGCCCAAGAAAAAAAGTATCCCTCTATCCACCTTTGTTAAATTCTGGCACACATGAAAAACTATAGTGCCATTTTATGAGATTAAAGTTAATTAATTACAGCTTACATTCTTCGTAATTATAAAATTATTTGTGTCTCCCTTACACGCTTCTCCTTGCTTTGTATTTTTATATATGCATTGATAACTGTAAAATCTGAACTAAATTGATAGTTATTTTTGGTTAATAATGATAATAATTTTTTATTTTATTAGTTTTTAATGAAATAACGAATAAATTAACATTTGTATAATTTTTTATTAGCAAAAGTCAAAAGAAGAAGAATTGAAGTGCTTTAGAGGAAAATTGATAAAAAAAAAATGTAGAAGAAAAAGCATTAAAGAAGAGTTGAAAGAATTGGACAGCTCGCTCAGGGTGCAATCCAAGCTCAGCACGCGACTCTCGCTTAGCGGGCAAAGTCAGGCTCAACGCGCAAGCTAGGCTTAGCGCAGAAAGGCCCACGAGGAAAAGCCCAAGACGCGCTTAGCGCGAAATCGGCGTGAAAAAGTAAACTACCCCATGCCTATAAAAGGAGTAGAAAGTAGAAGGAAAAGACAGACCGAGTCTCAGAGCTATAGCCTGAGCTTATCCCTTAAGGGAAACTCTCTTCCTTAGTTATTTCCTTTTTTTCTTGCTATTAGTCATCCAATCCCTTCCTCCATTAGTCCTTAAAGTGTAAAGTCTCACATGGATATGAGAGACTAAACTCCTTTTTTGTTGGGAGCCTAGAGGCCAAACTCTTGTAATGTAATTATTTCCTATTATCTATTTAATGTAATTTTGTTTCTACTATTACTCTATGTGCTTTTCAGTTATTATGGTTTGATCACCCATATAATGTTTAGAGGGTAATGCATTGAAAAATAATTATTTTCTAAAGAATTAGGGAAGTGTATCTAAATAAATTCATTGGTATAAATAGATTGACATTTATTTTGCTCAAGAATTTTTGCATCTCTTATCTTAATGCAATTTTGTTATTTTATCTCTATAAAGAAAGTTGGGGAAAATGATGAATAAACTAGGTCCTTCGTGCGAGGAAACCGAAAATAAGGTAATTATGTAGATTCCGGTGGAAACATAGATTTCATAATTAGAGAAAAAATCTACTACATTATATTATAAGTAGTTTTGGCATATTAGACCTCAACATCATCACATTCTATTAAATTATTTTTTATTTTTCGTGTTATCTTTCTCTTTGACTTACTTTAAATTTCACACTTCTAATTCTCTATTTCTTTCTTCTTGTATTTCTTCTCATTGTTTAATAATTGGATTTGATCACTAAGTACAATCCAAGTTCATATGGATTTGACACTGGACTTCCATTTTAATCTTTACTTATTATAATAAAATTGGTACACTTGCTAATAAGTTAACATGCACACATATAATATAAAGATTTGTTTATATCTTTATTCAATCACATATTATAATAAATGATAAGTTGATTGAATTTTATAATTAATTAGGTGATGGGTTCATGTTGAACCAATATTTTTTGAAGAAAATATAGAAAAATAGAAAGAGAAGTGAAAAATAATAATTTTAAATATTGTTCGGCCAACACGTAAAAGATTGGACAGCTTTTATAATACTATAGATGAGTATTCCATAATGACACATCTTGTGTTTGTACTATTAATAGCTGTCATTGAAACAAATGCTACCTAACCTTTACATATTGTTATAAACATATTCATTCAATACAATTATCTTCACATGGAATCGTTGCTAAATTTTTTTAAATTTCAGTTTCAACACTCATTTGAACTAATTATCGGATTGTCCTATTTTTGTTGAATCATCGTTAGAATCTAAAATACTAAAGTGATTTTCCATTAATTAGAAATTAATAGAACATAAATTAAACACTAACTCAACTCAAAACCTTAAGCTATTTGATGTATAATTCCTTACCATTCACTTATATGCTACTCAATATTACCTTTACATCTAATGTAAAATTTTAGTCACGGTGACATACGCCAAACAACTTGCTATGCTATTTGGTAACCTCTGTCTATGAAACTCGAGTACTTCAACTTTTATTCCCTGCATATAATAAGCACTCTTCTGACATCATCAACGATAACACCCTAAAACTTTTACTCTTTCAAATTGAACCAACACAAATAAAAATCATTAGAACTAATATTGTCATCACAATCAAAACGCGGCGACGATTAAATACAACATATATCAACCTAAACATTAGTCTCAATTATCTACAAAGTACGACAGTTTTTTTAACTCTTCTATAGGATATGTATTGTAGCTATATTTGACATGTTCAGATTTGAACAGGTGTTAATTATTTAAAAGTAATGATGATATAGTTATCGTTGATTTATCTATTTAAAAAGTGCATGATGATATTAACCAGGTAGATATAGCCTAACTAGCTACGTTGTTTACAATCACTTAAGCTTTGTTCATTACTCACATTAAAAACTGATGTCGGTCAAGGACAAAGTATGATCTGCACTTGAGCTCTATCCAAAAGGGTACTTTTCTAGTGGTCCGTGATCGACACAGTTATAAGTTTTACTTTTTAATTAACATTTTAGTGGTCCATGTTCTACGGAATCTTCACATCGGAGCATAGTTGACAAATAACTAGGAAGTGTAAATGGGAACTTTAAGTTGGATCAGGGAAAAAATAAACAAGTTGTTTAAGTTTAACGCATTTATTTAAATAAGTCTAATGGAAGACTTGAGTTTTTTTGTTTTTAAAAAATGGAAAAGTGTGTTTTCAGTATATATTTTTAGTCAAATTTGATTTTGAACCATTTACTTTTAAATTAATGAATTTAATCTTTTAATTTTATAAAATACGTGAATTTAATTCCTACTCATATTTAAACTTAATGTATTCACCTTTTTATCATCACAAACTTAGAGAAGTAACTAAATTCACATTTTTTTTACATTGAAGGACTAAAATTATCAATTTGAAATGCAAACACCAAAAATCAAGTTTGATTGAAAGTATATGAATCAAAAATATATATATTTTTAAAAAGTAAAGCTTGAACTTAGCTTTTTTAAATATTTTATTATTTTTAGATGGAATTTAAATTTATCAATTTAATATTTAACAAAAAAATGTTATTAAGTGATAATTTATAAATAGAATTATGTGCTTAACATGTAACATGTGGAATTCAAATATTGCACACTATCACATTTTTCATATTCCAATAAATAAATTCATACCTTTTTTAACTACTTAAAAACTTTAAAATTAGTTTTACTTCAAAATTTATTTTAAGACTCTTAACATACAATGAAGATTCCAATCCTCACGTACATTTGTGTGTGAAATTTTTTGTTAAAAAAAAGTAAACTAGTTAATGGATTTCCATGTACTTGGAAAGACTAGCTTCAAATTTTTAATTAGAAGATATTATCAGTAATATATATCCAATATAATAATAAAAATAGATAAAAGATCAATTTCGTTCTTAAAAGTAATAATTCTTACAAATTTTTATGTTGTCACTTTAATTTCTAAATTTAATATTTATTAACGTTTTAATCCTCAAAAATATGTTAATATTATATTATCACTTAAATCACACAGTTTTTTATAAGAAAAAAAAAGCTGATCTAACGTTTTTTTTTTTTAATTTGGACTAAAACAAGTGACAAAATATATTTTTTAGAATTTTTTTATTTTACTATTTTTAAGAACTAAAATAATGTGTCTGGTACTTTTAAGAACAAAATTAGTCATGTACACAATGAAAAATACATGTGGTTGATGATTACATTTTGCAGAAAAATGAACTGTGTAACAGGCTATATCAGTAGCTGTATCAAGCTACACACATTGTAGATGGACACAAGAAGCAAAGCCTGGCGTGGCACTAGATGCCACACACTCAATAACAAGAGAGAGGCTGTTTCACGAGGTGAAACCCTAAGATAAGAACAAAGCCATTTTGGTGCTTTTAAGTCTCCAAGATTTTCATTCTTTTTTTTTTTTTTGCCATCAACAATGACAAGAACAAAGCCATTTTGGTGATTTCAATAAACCCTATGATAAACACAAAAAAGTTTTGTTGTAATTTACACTAGGCATGCATAGCGATCGAGTCGCCCCAGACATTTTGTATCCGAAAATGAAAGCCAAGCTGAGTTCTTTAATATTCCGCATAGGCCAGAAGATGAAAAAAGTTAGATGGTTATTAATTTAATATAGTACTATTACAGTAGATTTATGCTAATTAATCATAGTTCAGTGACAAAGATGAGTATAGATGAACGAACAATAAATGAGCCTGCTATGGATGGATGGAGGAAATATAACTCAATTATAGAATATGGTACGTACCTACGTTATTATACATTTTTTAATATTTATTCGATTTTTACCCATAAAAAAAAATGATTCCGCTCTAGTTTTATGCCATTGGTATGTTCATGGCGTCATTCTAGTGTTGACTTAGCTAATAATAATGATAAAAAAAAAAAAAAGAGAGGCCAACTAATTCTTCTTCCGTTTTGATGGCGTCATTCTAGTTTTAACGACACATGTATTATAAGAAATATAATTAATTTGTTAAATTTTAAATAAAATATTAGCTAACAGTCTAATGACTCATTTATTTTTTCTATATACGATTCCCACTAAAATATTGATTAAGGGTGGTTTTTAAAAAAATATATATAATATTAATTTTATAAAATAATATCTATTTTGAAATAATTTTTTCTTTAAAATATCATATAATTTATAACGGATGGAGTATATGTTAGTTAGTAGCTGAATTTTCTTTTAGTCTAGAAAATAATGTGGACTTTGGAAAGGCATGCTTGACTATATTGGTGCTGGTGCCATTAATTAATTAAAGTGTATATATGTACAAAATGATGACAATATTAATTGAAGTATAATTAGCTAGCCATGCCGCTTTCTCTCATTGTTTCAAATTTCCAATGTAATTAAGCTGAGTGCATATACTAGATTACGTTATTTGTCTTTCTCATCCTTTCATCATCACTTTCGTCACCAATTCGTAGAAAAATATCTTTTATTGGTTTCCCATTATATATAAAAATCCTCAAAGAGAAGTTCAGAATCATGTTGTATCGGTCATAGGACGTCTATCAGATGCTTTCATTCTCCAATGGCATAAAATAATTTCTCATCCAGAAAAAGAAAAAAAAACATATATGATGCCATCATTAGTTTATTGAAAGAATCATATAATTTGCTTAGATATTGATTCAATGAAGTAAGAAGTTATTAATTTAAGGTAGTTTTGAACGAAGAAGATGGGCCATGTCACCTTATGCGGCGCAGTTCATGCAAGTTTACTAATTAGTTGATAATTAAAAATTTTATGTGATGTTAGGACTAGACGTAGCTAATGTATTATCGAGTAATTCATGTTATTGTCAAATTAACAGCAATATGAGCTCAATGACAATGGAATAATTCACATAATATATGGAAGAGTGGGCGATGAACAAATCTGTCCTTTGAAGACAACCAAATAACATTCAATGAGACCCAATATTTCAACGTATTTTAGCATGAGGTTTTACATATTTTAAGATTTGAAGAATATAAAATTCTCGCAGTTGACAAAGAATAATTGTATATAACATTTTCTAAACAATTGTATATAACATTTTATCATTTAAGCTAGCTCTTTAAGTAAGAGATTTCCTACCTTATTCTATTATAAACACTTTGATTCTATTATCAAGATTCTTTTTATCTTTATAATCAAAACCTTTTGAATCACCTAATTAAATTGTTTTATTTACAAGAATCAAATATAATAAAATTTACAGATATCTATGTTGAATCAATTAAGTTAAACTCATTTATATATATATACACATATATACACACTCTAGAATTATATAAGAATTTGCATATGAATAAAATCAATTCTTAATTTGGAGTAACAAACAACCACGACAAGATAGTGTGTATTGCAAATTGACCCATACAACAGTTCTAATGAAAAAATACATGACGTTTATATGATGCAAAGAAAACCACTCACAACCTTCAACTTAAATAGAAAACTAAAAGGTCAATTTTCATCCCAATATAAAACAATGGGTCGATTCCTTATATTTTCTTCTGTAAACCTGAATCAATAATAACTTCGTGACATACTGTGGATCTCAACCACTAAGGAGTGAATTAGTTTAAACGGTTTTTCAAATATAAAAAATTTAAGCTTTCATTGAAATAGTATTTTATAATTCGTGCATTAATTAATCTTAACCATTATTCCGGTCCAATACCAGATGACTCTTAGTGAATGGTGAAACTTGAAACAGTCAGGTGCAAAGCTGCTTTGGAAAAAAATAATAAGAATGTAAGATATCCCAATGTCAATCATAAACGGGTAAAATATAATTTATAATGAAATAAAAAAAAAACTCTTCATGGGATATTCTCTAGTTTCTACAAGTTAGTTGAGTACCTAGCTAAAAATATTTGTGATTTAGGGATGAGTTTTTTTAAACTTAAAAATTAATTTTAAAATAAACATTTTTTTATAAGTATTCTTTTTTAAAAAAAATAGATAAGATTTGTTTCTTAAAATAAAAAAAAAATTTAAAAAACACACTAAAAATAAAAAATTATTTATTTTATTAAAATAAGTTTTTATTTAAACTAAAAAATTTAAATAAACTGACTCATAATAATCTTTCAAGTGAGTATATATTAATAGTTTTAATATACTATGGCACAGTACTGTCCAGTAGTTTTAGAAGAGATTTCCTATTTTATTATTTTTTTCATATAAAAAAATAAAATATATTGAAACCTGAACTGATGATTAGTTTACAATCTAAATTTAAAATATCAATTTATACATTTGGTTTCTAGACTTTATTTAATTTGATATATTCAAAATAGATAACATAAGAGTATATAACTAATAGTCAACCCACTCTTGTCCGTTGCACCTAACGTGTGACACTGCGGGGGGTGAATTTGAGAGTTGTGGGTTGTGGTATGAGAAAAAAAAAGTTAATAATAAAATTTATAATAATATTCACTCCCGTGAAAAGTTTTTTAAATTTTAGCTTTTATAAATTTTAATTGTATTTTTTATATTGTTTTAAAAATGATAAGTTTATTATGACATATTAATGTCGGTAGCATAAAATGTCAACTACTTTAGACTCAATAACATTTTTTAAATTTTTTGTAAAAGTTTCATATTTTATAAGCAAATGAATTTTTTGATCTTTTATCTTCTTTTTTTCAATTTAATCTTTTATCTTCTTTTTCCAGTTTAATCTTTTATCTTTTAAAAAGTTTGTTTTTTCATTTTTTTTTTTTCAGTTTAATCATTCGGTTCATTTAAAATTAATATGTTAATCATTTAATAATAAACTTTTTCAGTCAAAAATTAAGTGGCTGAAAAGGGAAGAAAACTAAACTAAAAAAATTATTTTTAAATGATTAACAAAGTCAATCTTAAATAAATTCAAGGATCAAAATAAACAAAAAAAATAAGATAACATATTAAATAATTTTTTAAAAAGATAAAGTATTAAATTGAAAAAAAAATAAGATAAAAAATTAAATTGAATTTTTTAAAAGATAAAAAATCAATATGGACAAAAAAAAAATAAGATAAAGGACCAGCCTATTTTATAACTTGTTAGAATTTTATTCTTTATTTTTTGTAGGATGAATATTCATTTTATATATTTAAAATTATAGTATATATACAAATATATTATATTATAATGAAAATTCATAATAAATAAGCATCTTTAATAAATTATATTCTGGA
This sequence comes from Glycine soja, assembly GCF_004193775.1. Taxonomy (NCBI): domain Eukaryota; kingdom Viridiplantae; phylum Streptophyta; class Magnoliopsida; order Fabales; family Fabaceae; genus Glycine; species Glycine soja. The sequence goes on from NC_041019.1 coordinate 3,525,002, forward strand.
TTAAATTTAATCATTGAAATTAAAAAAAAACTATTTAAAATGGCTAGATTAGAAGAGATAAATAGTTAGACTTGTTGCATTGTTACATGAATTAATGTGTGGAATGCAGTTCTAAAAAAGAGGAACAAAATGAATATAGATAATGACTAATTCAAAGAGGGAGTTCTCACTTTCTAAGTTGTATATTCTAATTTATAATATATAGTATGATAGTAAATTGTTTTGTTTTATTAGTTTTTTAACATTTTAGAAAATTAAATCTATTATATCACAAAGAGAAAATATGATATGCGTCTAAATGTAATTTTAACAAATTATTATATATGATAAGTTTATTTTTTTATAATAATTATTTTAAAAGAGATACTAATAATAATTTATAATTGAATGATAATATAAAATTATTTTATATTATTATAACCATTAAAATTTGTCTCAAATAAGGTTATTTTCTCTTATAATTTTTAATTGAAATAAAATTTTCCTTTTAAAGTTACAAAAATACTTGTATTTCGCAGTTTATAATAATATTTTTCAAGCACAGTAATATTTTTTATTTTGACAAAATATATTTTCTATAATTGTCTTTGAAGATATTATATTTCTCACTTTAATACATAGTTATTCTCTCTTATACTAAATTATACACCCATCTCTACTGACAAATTTGAGTATATGGCATTGTAGTTTATTTTTACTTTTTTTTTAATGTCATTAGCTTCTTTTAAAAAATATTATGATCAAAATGTCTTTTACACTAACACACTATCATTTCCTTAAAGATCTAAGTATTGTACCATCTTTTTTTGTGTGTGTTAAATTATATACTTCCATTCATTGACAAACGCAAACATATTACATTTTACTCTATTATAAAAAAAAATGTCAAACATAATTTTATGATTATAATATCTTTTAAACTCTAATACTTTGAAATTTTTAAATATTACAGTTTTCTCTTTTTTATTTTAAAAATATACAATTTTTCCATAAAAATTTAAAATGTACCACGATTTCACTGTTTTTATAGTTTTATAAAAAAAAAAAATTTTAATGAAAAATGATTATCTGAACTGAAAAGCATTTGTTAATACATTTCTCCATTTTTTCGACAAAAATATGTTACTAAAATATTTGATTCTTACAATATACATTTTTTTTTAAAAAAAATTCTTTACTTTCCAGTGATGAAATTCGCATCACCTGTTATATTATAGATGTTGGTGCAGTATATAACAAACAAATTGTTCTAATACTTTCTTACAAGTGTTTGATAATAAAAGATAATGAGAAGAAACATTGCTTAGTTTTATAATTTATTCGTAAGTAGAAGGTAAAAAAAAAAAATAGAATAAGAGTGAATTAATATAAAAAAAAAATGTTTGCTCTTTATAATCAAAACACCTTTCACCTTTCTAACCATGTGCTAACTTTTTATTTCAGACATTTTTCATCCTCTTTTTTATTTTTTTTTCTCCAATTTCCTTTTTCCTTTCCTAGTTTTTATATAGATCATGCATATCTTTCAAGAGAATCTCCTTTTTTCTTCACTATTCCTTTGCTTGCTTTTTACTTTTTTTTTCTCTTCTTATTATTTCTTATAAAAAGTAAAAAAAAATGTTAAATTATTATTATTTGTTCGAAAGGAAAAATGAAAAATTAAGCAATTTTAAAGCATAAATTAAGAAAAATACTCATTAATGGAAAAAAATAAGGAAGGGGAGTTTTTTAAAACATTTTTAAAGCATAAAATAATAAAAATAAATAGATAATTTTATGTTAAAAATAATCATAGTGACACTAGCACACTATTTTTCAACTTTTCAATGCACTTTCTATTATTGATTAAGATTTATTATAAATCATAATTTTTATTACTTAATGAGCCCCTCACTTAATTTTTTATTTTATAATAAAATAAATTTTAGTTAATGATAATTATAGAGTATGTTTAAAACACTCCTCTTATTTTATAACTCAAATTTTTAATAAACAAATACTTTTAAATATAAAGATTATATTATAAGTAAATTTTGTGATAAAAAATTAATATACAAACTATAATTTAGATTTATGATAAATATTTTATATTCTGATAAAATTTTATTTTTAAGTATTGGTATTTTTTTTTTAAATATTGAAATTAAATTTAAAAATAAAGATGAAAAATGATATATTAAAAGAGATAAGAGGTAAAAAAAATTCCCGAAAAATACTTTCATTCAAGAAAAACTTTTCGAAACACTTTCAGTAAAAAAAACTTAAAAATACTCTCATTCAAAATAGTTATTCTACTTTATATAGAAACAGAATTTAAAAAATATACTTATTTTATTTTCTTTATTGGGAAAAAATATGAAAATATTAATTTTTTATTTTTCTTTTTTTTCTTTCCAAATATGACATTTTTAATTTATTTTTATTCCTTCAATTTTGTTTTGTCGTCGTTTTACTTTTCATCTAAATGAAGTGTATATATATTAATTTCTTTCTTTCCTTTTTCCAGGAAGCTTCTATTTATATTACTTCGTCTTCGTGTAATAATCTAACGTAGAGAAGAACTAATGCTTGGTGGTGGCCAGGTGGGTGATCTTTGCCGGACACTGAAATCTTTGTGGATGGATGTAATTTGGTCAAATACGATAAATTAAAGATACTTATATATATATATATATATATATATTCTAACTAACACAACTTAGAAGAAAAGATAATTTTAACAATCATTATACCGAAGAAAAAAAATGTAACGCTGACTATCGTGTTGGCGAGCTGTAGCATCTATGCTTGCAGACATTCCCCATCTACCTTCAGTTTAGCAAACCTTTTAGAAAAGTAAGTAGTTCACGAATTTGATATCGAAGCAATTAATTATATTAGAGTTTAAGTGCATGTCTCCTTTACTGGACAAATTGTTGTGGGCATAAATTTTAAAGCAAATCCAATAACCAAAGTTAAATGAGCGCATAAGAAATAATCTTGATCTATTGACAAACTTAAGTTTCACCTCACCAATCATTAGCCAAACATACCCCAAGTGTGTTTGGTTCGAATTCAATTAGGTGCTTTGGCTATATTTTTGTGTTAAATTCTTATAGAAGACACAAAATCTACTTCACATGAAACTATGAGGCAGGTCTAATAAGCCTATGTTTGAGTAAGCTTTTGTAACGTTCAAAATGATATTTGTGGACAAATAAGAGGGTAATTACTTTTGTATTAGTTCATTGGATTAGTATTGAAATGTATGTTGTTGTACATTGAATGACAACTCGAACATGTTTTAACTATGTGTTTGAAAAACAATTAGATTGAATGTAATTGACGTCTTCTCCCATTTAAAAAAAGAATTTATTATAAATAGTCATTTTTATTTCGGAATGTATAGAACGTTGATAAATTTATTTTTGAAAGATAAAAATTCAAAATTTAGTCATCGTGAAAAAGGTGTGACAAATTCATCCATATGTAACTTTTGTTCAATACTGTTAATGAAATAACTTATATGACACGTTAAGGGACGAATTTGTAAGCGCTCTACATGTTTAAGAATGAAAATGGTTATTTACCCAAAATATGATTTAATCTTTGTCTTTCCTTCTCTTTAATCGTTACAAGCATAACATTACAATTAACATTTAAAAAAAAACCAAAAAATAAACATAAATTAGAATAAATATAATAATAAGCATAATATCGACTAATAAGCATAATTTATCTGTTACTTTAGAATTTATATTCTGATAACATTAAGTAGTGACAAAATCAAGTTGGGTCTTATTTTTTTGTAAGTATTAACCTAATGATGGTACATTTTTGTTTGAGTCTCATATTTTGGATAAAGTACTGTCACATTAGAAATTTCAAAGCAATATACATATTATGTTTATTAATCAATATTATACTTATTATTATGGTTGTTCTAACTTATACTTGTTTTGTTAATTGTAATGTTATGCTTGCAACGATTAAAAAGGAGAAAAGATGAAAATTAAATTATATTTTAGGTAAATAACTATTTTCTCTCCTGAATGTATAGAACGCTGACAAATTTGTTCTTGAATATGACACATAAATTTTTTCATTAACGATAACCGATAAAAGTTAATAAATAAATGAATTTATCCCATTTTTTTACTTGCGAAAATAAATTTATTAGCACTTTATATATTTAAAGATGAAAACAACTATTCTGAAGAATTTATTTTGTGTGGTATTTTGTTACTCCATTATCTTAGGCATTGAAATTTCTACATGAGACTAGTACTACTCTTGCATAAAATTTTAACCAAGCACATACGGTTATGTTTAGTAGGAACAAAAGAAATAGGTAAAAAAATAAAGTAGATTTAGGCATCTTTATTTTAGGAGAGATAGAGAAAAAGAAGAAGAAAAAAACATTTTCAAACGTGTTGGACTGGTTCTCTTTTATTTTAAACATTTTCTCTATTTCCTCTCCATTTTCTTAATTTATACACTATTTTCCTTTTTTACAAACAGGGTGTGCTCGATGTCTTTCAGCATCTCTTTAACCCAAGTCACTACAACCCACCATTACTATTTTCTCGATAATTTTCTTCAATAAAAATCATGATAAAAATATAGTAATATTATCAAGTACTAGTATGATCATTCTCCTGTTTTTTTCAACTTAACATAATTCGGTCAAAGAAAATAAAAGTTAATCCTTATATACTAGAATAATTTTAGACTTTATAGATTTTTGTTTGAGTGGCGGTGGGACGTGGCAAGGATTCCGCGTTGTGAACTGGGATTGGATGAGAATCTCGAGACAAGATGGGTCCCGCACGTTTATAACAGCGTATTATTGAAGGATGGGCCACTTGCTGTAAGGACACGTGTCGGTAAAAACCCTCGGACTCAGTGGTGACGTCCTTAGCCGTACACTCACGTGTGACGGAATCCCCTGCCTCAAAAATCAAAATCCCAACTTTCATCACTCCTTTAAACACGACACACTGCATAGTTAACAGCTTACTACCAACAAGTTCTAACAGTTAATAGATTATTATATTTCTCAGAGTGTTCTATTGATTAAGGAATTAAATATATATTTATATATATACTGAAAATTATAAGAAAATATAAAAAAATTATAAATAATATAATATAATTTTTATGTCAGTAAAAGTATTATTATTTTAAATTTTTTAATCAGTGTTTTAAGAATATTAATTAATATTTATTAATTTCTTTAATATGATGATAAGAGTTTGATTTTTAATTATGTATATAAAAAAGATTCTATAGAAAGAGATAAAATTTATTTTAATGATGTGCATATCTTGATATCTTACTTTCGATTAAAAAACTCTCATAAAAAAAATACCAATCTACCACCAACCCTTAATAAAATAAAATAAGTTAGCACCACCGCAATTATCGATTGGTCTAGTGTTCACTTTTATCTGGTCGAGACTTGAACTCATCCTATTGGCCACTTCCTTTTGTCCATCTCTCTTTGCTCACTTTTCAACCCTCGTGATTGTCACGTTGCTTTGCATTTTTAAAGATCTTTCTTTGATAATATCTCTCGACAAAGAAATCAATCTAGAAGATATAACATTTTATATGTCCAATTCTTGTTTATTTTTTAAATTTTTGAATGACGGGTAGTGACTAACATGTGGTTAGATTAAGTAGAGATGGATTTGAATTTAAAAAAAAATGAATTCATGTTTTTTTGGATAAAAAACATATTTGAGGATTTTTTTTTTTACTTTGAGGAATTTTTTTTTACTAAAATTGACTAGTCGACTTTTTCACCGATAGTTGTTGACAAAATTAATTGACATTTTATATCAATAATATGATAATCCACCAAAATATATAATAAAAGTGTATAATTTTTTATGCAATGTTTTAAATATAAATTGCATAAATTATCGATATTTATAGTAATTATTTTAAAAATTAGTTGATGGGTGCAAATTATTTACAATGACAACGTACAAAAAATAAATTCAATGAACTTTTTCTTTTTTTTGTTGCAAATTTAATTTAATTTAATTTTTATCCATTGTTTATATAAAAAAAATACACTATCAACTAATAACAAATAATTGTTAGTATTATATTTAAAATAATTATTATAAAAATAATACACTAATCATATATAACATTTTATGATTAAATCACATTCTAATGTTTTTATACTTTCAAAACATACATTAAATATCTATTGTTTTTAATAACTTATATTTCATTCTCTTCAATTAAAATGTATATAAATACATGCTAACCAACTACTCCGAGTTTACAAAAAATATATTTTAACTAGAAAAAAAAGCTTGAGCCTTATAAAACGTAATGGTTAAAAATGATAATGATGTAACATGGGTGTTTTTTTAATTATTATTTAAATAATTAGTCTTATATTACACCATTCGACAGCCTTTCCACACTAGGGGGAAAAGGTGTATACCGCATGCATGATCATGTTAAATATTTAATTGAAGTAATAATGAAAAGATATAAACATGTTGCATTGGGCTTTTTAACGCATATAATTAAACTGAGTGGGTTCTAAAGCTGAGGAACTAAATGATATATTAGTTAAATAAAACAATAAATACTTTAATTAATTTCACATAACATTAAAAGGATGAGTGATTTAGCTTATGCGTGTGTCGTTTAACTAATATTTTTCTATGTAAAGTTTCTGATAAAATGGGCCTTTAGTAAAAGTGGATATTCTAATTTTCTTGATCGATATAATTAAATTATATTTTCAAGAAACTTATAACTGAATCAAGATTAACATGACTGACAATTTAAGCTTAATGTACGTATTTGGAAATCCAGAGACCATCCAACAAATATAATTAAGATAAGAGGAGAATTTTATTTTTATTAAAAAAATAAATATATCTTCTAAAATATGTAATATTAGAAAAATATAAGAAAAAATCATATATTTTTTTATTTATATTATTTTATAAAAGAAATGATCAAAGTTAAGATAAACAAACTCTTAATTCAACCTGTTTTTTTTTATACTTACATATTTTTGTGTCGCTAACTTGAGAACTCATAGAAGAACACTTCCCAAATTTGATAAGAATAAGGTATATTTTACAAAATTTCCTCCTAAACACTTATAAAAATAAAGAAATAAAATGAATCAAAAATTTATTAAATGTTAAAATTTAAATTATACATTTCATTCTTTGAGAAATTAGATAAAAGAATTTCAAAAAATATATTAATTAATTTTAACATATGAAATAAGTTTTATTGATTTTATTGTTCTTAGATGTTAGCTGAAAATTTTATTTCAACTAAACCTAATTAAGAAATGTTTAAAAAGAATGTCGGGTAGGTGAAAGTCATCAGCGTTGGATGAGATGATGATTGGGAAAAACATTCCCTTAAATGATCACTTGAGAATGATTCAGTTATACTCCAATTGCATGTTCTTGTCCCGATGACATTCGTAAAATAGGAAAAGAAAAAAAAAAGATTATGCATAGAAATAATTTATTAGATCTGGACTCTACGATATAAGTAAAGCTTATATTTGAATTTTTGATAATACATTTTTTTAGTGACTAAAATTTTGATAATACATTAAAGTATTATACCTCGTACTAGAATGTCACTAATTATAATTTGTCTCCATCGATCATTATGCCAACTGGCAATTATATATAAAATTATAATCATGCCATTTTATATGTGGTATTAATGGTTGAAAGCTCACAATTTATAAAATATCATGTAAAAATATATTTTTTAAATTTTTTTTTAAAGAAATTAAGTTAAACAAAATAAATTTTTTTATTTAAAAATTGAATTTTATATTAAATTATTTTAAAAAATAAAATACATTAAACTAATTGAATCGAAGTTTCTAATTATTTTTGTTAAAACTAAATCAACTTTACTCAAAATCCAATTACATGTGATTTTTTTAAAAATGTACAGTTATTAGAAAAATAGAAATTGAATTAATTATTTTTATATAAGGTTAATTGCAGAAGATCATAAAAGTTTTTTTTGGTACTGATCACAAAAGTTTTTTTTGTTATCTAAATAAAAGTGTTTTTTTTCGTAGCTTGTCCATGTACCACAAAAATAGCACTTTGAACATGTTTACATAGCATTTATTTTCTTTAGGTACAATGATATTTCAAGTCAGCATGGAGAAAATATTTTCAAAGCGAGTGTTCCAGGGTGCATGTATTTGATTTTTCCTAGAGGCTTTTAGTGCTCTTTGATCTATCATTCACGAAAAAAAATGATTTTGTTCTTTCATTTTAAATTATTTTATAAAATTATTTTTAAAAAATAATATTTAAAGAATATGTATAGAGGAAGATATAAAAGTGTAAAAAGAAAAATATAAATAACAGAAGATTGAAATTAAAAAACTAAAATAATTTAAATGTTTTGTTTTTTATTTTAAAACTAAGATATTAATTTTAAAATAATTAGTATTTTAGTTAATGTATTGCATAGGATAAATATTTATTATTGTATAACAAATGTTTCTTTGATATATAAACTATATTATGATTTTTTTAACCCAAATTATATTTTTTAAATTCACAATAAATAAATATTTTTTAATATATTTAAATTATTTTTAAATTTACATTGAATACTTAAATTATCACATAGTGTTATTTTAAACTCTTGACAATTTCATTAAAAAAATACTGAAATTCAAATTAGAGACAAAAATAAAAAATAATGGATGAAAATAATTAGATGATAAAGAATACAAAATATACATATAAAGACAAAAAAAAAGAATAATTTAAAATATATAAACAAAAATTGTTTGGCTAGTTGAAAGAATAATGTGTGAAAATGAGCCTCTAACAAAGATAAGAGATAAAATATTAAAAACATCTCATTGAGAAAATAAACAGAGTGAAAGTTCCACATTTATTCTATTAGTTCTTATTAAATTAAATATCCTTACAAAAAAAACTAATCTTACAAAACAATTAACTATCTAAAAATAGTGAATATTTTATATTTATAAAATAATCTACAAAGAATAATATTTTTAAAAGTAATGCAGCATTACATTACTAAATAATTATAAAATATGTAATTATAATTTTTTTACAGAAGTTATAATTAATTTTAAAGATTAAATTTAATAAAAATATAAATTATAGGACTTAGTTTTTTCTAAAGCAAAAAAAAATGAAAACAATCTAGATAATATATTATAGTACTTTTTAATCATTAATAAGAAGATCAATAACTAATGATTGCAATGAAATCAATTACATACTTAATTTTTGATTTTATAATTAATGATTTTTTTATCAACAAATATTAATTATTAATTATATAAATTAAACCCGCCATCAACCTTATAATTAATGATTATTAGTGTGTTTTAATCTCCAAAGTCCAAAGTGTACTACCCTCACTTTAGAGGATATAAATATCAAATTATAATTGTTAAAAAATTCAAATAAAAAATCTGATTCAATTAACCGAAAAGAAATACCTGGCTATATATTGCTTAATTCCCCCAAAAGAAATACCTTACTATATAAAATTTGCAAATTGAGTATTTATTGAAGAAAGCAAGAGAATAATATATTAATACAAAATTTTAAAAATAAACCATTGATTTTTGTCTAAAATCTTTGGTATTTAAAATCACTAGATTTTGATTCCTACGTTGCACCGGATAAACAAGATATTTAATTTTCTATAATATATAATTTGCTAAATTTATCTCTTTATACTTTCATCAAATTATTCATCCCCATTTATTATTCTTTTTTCATACTTTTTATGTTTGTAAAATAAAACATTCAATAAATTATTTAAACCAGGAAAGAGAATTTCATAAAATTTACATTCAAATTAAAATTATTATAAGAAAAAATATAAATTCACCTTAATAATTTAGATATTGATGTAATTACCGACAAATTGTCCATTCTCTGAATAAAGTGAAATTTCGTACTTGCTTTTATATAAAAATATCATGTGTGTGTTATGTTTTATATGTAAATTTTATTTTAATATGTTGACATATGCATATGAATGTCTAAAAGAAAATTAATTTTTTTCAGGTACACAGAATAAAAATCACGAATAATTTATTAGCTTAAAAATTAATTTAGACACTAATATTTTGTGTGAAGAAAAGCACATGATTATATTGATTTAATTTGATTTTTTTGATCTCTAATTAAATATATCAATAAATTTTACCTTTGATTGAACAAAAAAAAATTAATAGAAAAGTTTATCCCTTTGAATTTAGTGTAAAATTTTCTACCAGATTTTATAAAAAAAAGTTGATCTTTGTGTGTTATATTTTATATGATAATTTACGCGTAAATTTCTATTTGTACTTTCATAAAATTAAAATATTCAGTTAAATATAAATTTCTTTTAATATTTTCATGAAAAACATTCCTCATCAGTTGTTACATTTTTTAATATTTTCCATTGTTGTAAAACTAAATATTCAACAGGGTATTTAGGTTAAGAAATAAAAAACTATAAAAAATAATTTTAAATTAAAATTATTATACTAAAAAATCAACATATTAATGTGACTTTAAGTAAATTATTTTTCCTATGAATTAAGTGAAAATTTCTATTTGTTTTTATAAAAAGAAACATAATTATGTGTTATGTTATATATATGATTTTTATTTTAACATATTCACATGTACATATCAATGTCTTAAAGAAAATTAAAGTTTGTCCAGATAGAAAAAAATCATAAAAAATAATTTATGTGAGGAGATAATAAATAAATGAATAATTTTGCGTGGAAAAAATCATATTGATTGCTTGATTATGTTGATTTAATTTGTTTTTTTTTCATGCACTATATATTAATTATGTAAACGAATTCTTAGCTTTAATTAGACAAAAAAATTTAGTTAAAAAGTTTATCCTTGTGAATTTAGTATAAATTTTTGCACTTATTACTTTTAAAAAAATTCATCCGATGTACTTTCGTTTATATAAAACTTTTTAAAATTATATACATATCAATGTATAAAATAAATTTAAAATTTGTCCATCTAAAATAAAATCTTGAATAATTTATTTAGGTAAAAAATAATAAATAAAAATGAATAATTATTAGCATAAAATTTAATTTTAAAAATTAAATTCAAGTGAAAAAATAACCGTGATTAAGTTGATTTAATTTTATTTATTATGTGTAGTTAAATATATATTAATTATGCAAAAGAAATTTGAGTTTTGATTGGATAAAATTTTTATCAAAATTCAAATTTCTTTTGAATAGATTAATCTTAATACATTGTCTATAGACATTTTTTAAGAATTGTCATTAATATTTATTTTGATAATTTTTTGAAGATATTTTAGTTAATTTTTAATTTTTTTATTAGCTGAAAAAATTTGTTTGATTATTCGATAAATATATTTTTTAATAATTTCTTAGTAACTTATAACATTTTTTAAAATATTGCTTAAAGTAATATTTTTTAAAATGCTAGATTCTATTTGTTAATTTTTTATATTTTTATTTTATTCTTAATATATTTATCCAATTTTTTTAGTTATCTTTTTTAAATAAATCATTATTTTTTTATTTTTTTATCATTTTATATTTTTAATTTAGTTTTATCAAACATTAATCATGTAAGAAATTAGTTGTTTAACGTCTAACTTGTTACTTATCTAACTTTTTAGTTAATTTTGTTAAACATAATCCTTCATGACCCTTTATTTAATAATTTTTTATTTAAAGTATCTGGTTTAGTTGCTTAAATAATAATGTACATGAATTTATTATAATTCACTTACACGATTCTTAAGTTTTACGGTAAAAAATTAAGCTGCTAAAAGAAGAAAACATTAAAAATTTAAAATAGTTAATAATGATTCAGTGTAGAAATGATTTGATTGGAAAAACCTATTGGTAGAGTCAATTACGTATTGAATCTGAAGGTTCTATAAAAGCCCACACCCCTGCTTCGCTGTTCTCACATTTTCTACGTATTGAATCTCAAGATTCTAAGAGAGATTTTGCTGCTCTTTGAAGAAGGGTGTTTGCTTGATTTTGGTGATGTCGCTGCTCTCAGATCTCATCAACCTTAACCTCTCAGACACTACTGAGAAGGTGATCGCAGAGTACATATGGTTAGTCTCTTTCTCTGTTTCTCTGTCTCACGCAGTTTTTTTCTTTGGTTCTATACGAACACAAACAAACACAACAACATGGGAGTATGTTATGTTTGTGTCTGCATGATTTTTTACGTGTGCAGGAACTTTTTTTCTGGGATGAAAAAAATGTTTCTCATGTTGTGTGTGGTTTGTTTTTACTAATCTTTTATTTGATCAGTGACACTTGTTGGGTCTAACGGAAGAGATTACTCTGTTTCTCTCGTCACATGAACAGAACAAAGTTTGCAATTTTTCTGATGAAAAAATGCGAGGAACCAAAAAAATAAAATCTTTTATTTGATCAATCACTCCACTCTACTCTATACTACTACCTGCTTTTGTTCCGACCCTTAAAAAATGACCCTAGAGAAGTTTGATTCCAGAGTTCTGAATTCATGATATCTCTCTTGAGTATTACAAGAGTGGAAATTATTTTTTCTTCTATGATTTCCCCTGTTTTTTGTTTCTTTTTTGTGGTTGTTCCAATTTTTTTTACCTACCTTTTCTGTTTATGAGATGTATGTTATTCTCTCTCAAATTTTCAGCCTCCTTTTTGATATTTTTTTGGGGGTAGTTTCCCTTTTGAAGGGGTAAATCTAAGAGTGTTTCCTCTGTTTTGACTCTGTCTTTGGTGGTTATGCTATTACTTGGTTTTGTTTGGTATTTGATCACTTCAAAGATGACTTTGCTTGTTTGATAGGAATTAATTTGAGAAAGGAAGAGTCTTTTTCCTTTTTTCTTTCTTTGTTGCTTGCTTCAATAAAATACATCCTAAATTATTCTTCATGCTCACTACCAAATGAAAGCAACTTGATTGACCTTTTTTTTTTGGGATATAAATTTTCCCTTTTGATGAATTCTAACATTTTATTTTCACCATGGTAGGATCGGTGGATCAGGAATGGACCTGAGGAGCAAAGCAAGGGTAATTCACTTTTTTTTTGTAGCAAACTATAAAATTGAAAATTTTCAATTGTTATGTTTAATGTTACTAATGCAAGTTTAATTTTTTTTTTTTTTTTGGCATATAGACTCTCCCAGGACCAGTTAGCGACCCTTCAAAGCTTCCCAAGTGGAACTATGATGGTTCCAGCACAGGCCAAGCTCCTGGAGAAGACAGTGAAGTGATTATATAGTATGGTTTTTTAATCCTACCTAATCACTTTTTTTCCCCCAACCAACACTACAAATTTGTAATTTTTCTTTTCTTTTCATTTTTTTTATATTCCATTCTTTACTTATTTGGGATTGATTCAATACAGCCCACAAGCCATTTTCAGGGATCCATTCAGAAGGGGCAACAATATCTTGGTGAGTTTCTTTTTGCCTTTACACCTTGGTTTTCCTAAAAAGTGTAATTTTGATACACTTTTAATGTGTAAAGATTACCGCGACAACCATTCCAGAAAATACTCAAGACATGATTCTTAAAGTAATTATTACAAAGATCAACAATTATATCATTCATTAATTGGGGTAACAATGTAAAAAATCTTTACGTAATTAAATTACTTTTCAACTGTCTGTAGTAGTTAACCTTGTTTCCATGGTGCATAATACTCTTTGTTTTTCAACTTTGATTCACTCTAGGTTATCTGTGATGCTTACACTCCAGCTGGAGAACCCATTCCCACTAACAAGAGGCACGATGCTGCCAAGGTTTTCAGCCATCCTGATGTTGTTGCTGAAGAGACATGGTATCTATTGCTGTTTGTAATAACATTTTCCCACTAGTTTATATATATATATATATATATATATATATATATATATATATATATATTGACCAACTATTGCATGATTTTTTGGTTAGGTATGGTATTGAGCAGGAATACACCTTGTTGCAGAAAGATATCCAATGGCCTCTTGGGTGGCCTGTTGGTGGTTTCCCTGGACCACAGGTGAATGAATACTAACTTTCATTAATGTTTTAATTCTTAGGGTTGTTACTTTACACATACAAATTCATATTGTCCATTTCACACATTAACTCAACTTATCAGTTTTAACACTTATTGGGACTCTAAATGGAACAATGATTCTAATCACTTGACAATGTCAAACCCTGTCAATAACCCTACCTTTTTAAATTTGTTAGAACCATAATTTTTTTATGAAAGATCGATCACCCAATTTAAGCTTGTATTTTTGGTGACTTTTATTGAAAATCATATTGTTTCCTTATTTATAGCTTATACAGCTGTTCTACTTTTATTTAGGTATAACATTGTTGTTTTATTTGTATTTTATTCAACAGGGTCCATACTACTGTGGTGTTGGCGCTGACAAGGCTTTTGGCCGTGACATTGTTGACGCACATTACAAAGCCTGTCTTTATGCTGGCATCAACATCAGTGGAATTAATGGAGAAGTGATGCCCGGTCAGGTAATAATAATAAGTTTGAAAACAAAGTATGTACTTATTTCTTTCACTCTTCTCCAATCACTTAACCAACGATATATCTCCCTTATTTTGATACTAATAATAATTGGTTACCCTTAATATTTTCATATTTGTTTTCTCTAATTTTGTTTCTTTTAAATTTTAATTCAATATGTATGTAGTGGGAATTCCAAGTTGGACCTTCAGTTGGAATCTCAGCTGGTGACGAGGTGTGGGCAGCTCGTTACATCTTGGAGGTAGGTAGCACATGATTAAATAATAGTGTTACTGTACCTATCTTAACATTGCAACTAACATTCTTTATTTTTCTATGGTAACTAATAGAGGATCACTGAGATTGCTGGTGTGGTGGTTTCCTTTGATCCCAAGCCAATTCAGGTTAATTTTTTTCTAATTTTCTCCCCTTTATGATTAACTTATTTTCCCATCACATTTGCTCCAACCCCATGAAAAAGCTTAGGCCAAAACTTAGGCCTTGTATTTATTTACTTTTGTTGGAATGTTGACTATTGTCATTTGGGGTGCTACAAAACTAGGGTGATTGGAATGGTGCTGGTGCTCACACAAACTACAGGTAAGCTTTTTTACTTCAACAGAAGGACTAAATTAAAATTAAATCTCTTTGCTTTTCATGCTTGACAAGTGCATAATAGTAATAATAGTATTATTAATAATGTTGCAGCACTAAGTCCATGAGAAATGATGGTGGCTATGAAGTGATCAAAACCGCCATTGAGAAGTTGGGGAAGAGACACAAGGAGCACATTGCTGCTTATGGAGAAGGCAACGAGCGTCGTTTGACAGGGCGCCACGAAACCGCTGACATCAACACCTTCTTATGGGTAAGAAACAAAAATCAAATGACCATAACATGTTCCTTTGAACCAAACATTATGGACCCTTTGTACCAAAACAAAATTTTAGGGGACCCTTTGAGAAGATATTTTTTTGTTTTTATTTTAACTTACCAAATGTTACTTTCTTTTCATTTGCATGATTGGTAACATGGTTGAACTCACCATAATTTTTTGAAGTAACAAATAGTTGTTACTGCGTCGATTTCCCCGTGATTTTTTTTTCTCAACATGGATTTCTACTACCAGTATAGACAAACCATCACTTAATTGTCTGTGTCATTTTTGTAATTAAGCGTGAAAATAGAAAGAAAAAAAATCCTGTACCAAATTGTCACTAGTTTTGTCATTGTTTAGACTTTAGATCAATTTATAATAAGGTGTTTATATTATTTGATTATTGTTCAGGGAGTTGCAAACCGTGGAGCTTCAGTTAGGGTTGGGAGGGACACAGAGAAAGCAGGGAAGGGATATTTTGAGGACAGAAGGCCAGCTTCTAACATGGACCCATATGTGGTTACTTCCATGATTGCAGACACAACCATTCTGTGGAAGCCATGAGCAAAACTTGCATGTTGTCTCCCTTTGGATGGAACAAGGAACAAGGAACAAGGAACAAGGAACAGTTATGCTTTTCTAAGTAGGGTTTGGTCCTTTTTATTTTTTACCTTTTGATTTTTCTAGGATTTCGATTTGTGGCTACTTTGGTTGGTGCAACCAACTGCCAAGGGTTGTTCATTGTTTTCTATTCCTTTCCCTCGTTTTCCGATTGTTACAATAATAATAATAATAATGTAATATGGTTATTTTCAGTCTCAAACAAAAGTAATGCTGATTGTGAAGTATAATAATATATGAAATTGTCATGTCCATTGGAGTTGGGATTTGTTGCTGTTGCTGTATTTCTCTCGTGGTATAATTTGATTTGTGAACATAAATTTACAGTTGAGAGATTACGAGATAAATGAGATAACGGTATAAAATTAACATTAAATATTATAGTGAATTGAAAAAGATAAATTTACAAAGGAAAATGTGAGACTGGCAACGCTTGTAACGGAAAAAAAAAATGTAAATAATATGCGTTTATGGTTTTGAATGATCACTATAAGTGCTATCAAATATTTGTTTCGTTTTTTTTATATAATTTAAATGCTGTCTAAATCATCTTATCATTATTTGAAGTGCTATCTAAGTTATTTTTTTAAGGAGAAAAAATAAAATAAGCATATTTATAAAAATTAACAAAAAATATTATAAGGATAAAAATAATAAAATACTAAATTATTAGGACTCAAAAGTTAAGCCTATAAATTATATTATATCAAAATTATAATAAATAAATATCTTTAAATATATAAATTATATTTTTGATTTACCATGAAGAAATTGAATTATAATATCAAGTTTTTTAGCCATTGATAATTTTTTTTAAAAAAACCCATCAAAATTCAATTTGAAATATAGATAAATTGAAAGACATACACGTGGTTAAAAATATTAAATATACAAATAAAATTATGGTAATTTGAGATGTTTTAGAATTTTTTTTACTATTTCTTGTGAAGGGTTTCTTTTGTTTATGTTTAATTTTTTTTAAAAAAAAAGTGGACAAAGATATTGGTCTCAATTGAAAATTTAATTATTGGCATAATTCTTTTTTTTTACCGTCGCCTAACAACAACAAAATATTACCGTTTCAAATCTGAAAAAAATGTACAAATTGTATCTATCAATTGCCATGTCTTTAATACCATTGTGACAAAGAATTTGTTTTAATGTTATGGCAATAACCACTATAAATATAGGTCTAATTTCTATCATTTTGTAACTAATTTTTAAATTCTATTTTTTTATTCTTATCTAGTCTCAATCTTCTTTATTCTATCTGAAATGGATTTCAATTAATTTACTTATCGACCATACTATAATTATATGCTAAACCAATCACTCCTTAACAATGAAAATTCTTAAAATCCATACTATTGTATGTATCCACGACCCCCAACAACTCCAACACATAGTATAGATCTCCTTCATCCAATGTGGAGCCACCTATTGGTGAAATTTCTCAAAATCCATAGTCTTTTATGTATCCATCGCCCCCAACCAACCCAAACTTGTTATAGGCCTTCTTTATCCAATGTTGAGCCCCCTAACAAGAAGTAGAATCACCAATCGATCTAGAAAATATTCAACTAAATGAAGGAGAAGAAAATTCAAGTCAGAAAAAATTCCATAAAACATTTTCAATAAAAGAGGACGTGATTCTCATCCGATTGTGGCTTAATGTGTCAAAGGATTCAATTATAAAATAGATTAATCATTATCCTGATACTAGGCAAGAATCAAGGAAGCGTATAGCAACGATGAAAAGTGCAGGGAGTTTACGGAAAAAGGAGTCACTCAATTGAAATCTCGATTGAACCAAATCCACCCGCTAGTTCAAAAGTTTGATGGTTGCTACAAACAAGTAGTTAATCATAGAAGAAGTGGGAGTTCAAAGAAAGATCTTATGACTAATGCACATATGATTTACTCGCAGGATACCGATAAAAAAATTGAAGTTGAACATGCCTGGTTGTTGTTGAAAGAGGAATGAAAATTCGATGCGGAATTTATGGGAAAGTCTTCAAAGAGAACCAATGTTTTTGCTTCAGGTGGTTACTCATTGTCTTTTAACCTAAATGCACCTAATGAAGTTGAAGAGTATGACACAACATCACCAATGTCTCGCTTAATAGGAGAAAGAGCATAAAAAAGGAGGCCAATGTTGTGACTATATTAGGCAAAAACATGGATTTTAAATAAATAGGCCAATGTTGTGTTTGTTATTTAATTTTAGTTGTCTAGGCTAATGTTGTGTTTGTTATTTAATTTTAGTTGTGTAGGTCATTGTTATATTTTTATTTTAAATTCAATTGTCGTGTAATATTTTTCATGGACCTCAGTTTCATTATGGAAAACTAGTTGTTGCAAAATTAGTCATTGGAAAACTAGTTGTTACAAGACTAACCGTTGAAAAATTAGCCATTACAAAAGTAGTCATTAGAAAACTAATCGTTATGAATCATGCTACATAAATTGTGTAATCTTTTCTAATTCTCATATCTTCTCATAAAAATCACATACTATTCTTCTTTGATTTCCAACACTTCAATTATGCATATAATGGATCCAAACATTGATTTAGATACGCTTTTAGATCAAATGGTAGATGAGGAACTTGAAGACAAGATCTAAGAATAAGTCATTAGGTTGATACTTGAGACCCAACAATAAGTCGATAACACTTGTAGGCATAGCTGAGAAGAAAAGTGGTACGTTGGAATCATGAGGAAGAACATGATCAATTGTTCAATGAGTATTTCTCTAAAAAATCTTGTATACGCAGAGATTTCGTTCTAAAGAAGGTTTCAGATGTGAATGCATGTGCTTCTTCGAGTTGTAAAGGCCTTCAACAATCATCATGAGTATTTTCAAACAAGGGTAGATGTAGCGCGTAGAAAAGAAAAGGCCTACCATCGTTGTAAAAATGCATTGTTGATCTTCATATATTGGCTTACGGCTCACTCATTGACGATGTGAGTGAGTATATTTGGATTGTTGAAACCACTACAGTGAAATGCTTACAGAGATTTGTATTAGGAATCTATGCAATACTTTGTGATGAGTACTTGAGGACGCTTAATAACAAAGACTACTACAAATAGGAGTGGGACGTGACTTTTCAGGTATGTTATGTTCCATTCATTATATGCACTAGGAATGAATTGTCTAGTGGTGTGGAAAGACCAATTTTATCAAGGTGATCATGCCAATCCAATAATCATTCTTGAAGTCGTGACATCACAAGACTTGTGAATTTGACATGCATTTTTTGACACTGCGTGTTCAAATAATGATATCAGTGTGCTAAATGCATCGAATGTGTTTAATGAAGTTTTGTGAGAACGTGTGTCTGCAATGCAATACATAGTGAATGAAACCCAATATGATATGAAATACTATCTAGCAGATGATATTTATTCAGACTTTGCAATATAATTTTATTAACATTACATATTTTCCATCGCTATGTATTTTTGTTGTTATTTTTAATGTCATTGTGTTTAATTATCTGTCATTATGTAAAATGTATTTCATCGTTATGTATTTCTTTTCAATGTTATGTAATTTTCATTGTTTCTTAATTGAATATTATTATGAATTGTGTATTGTTCATTATTTTAAACTTATTATAAAAAAATGAATAGAGTAAATTTTCATCAATTTATTAATATCTAATATTTTTACATAATAATTAAAAAATAAATTAATTATTTTATTTAAATCATAATTAAGTAAAAATAAAAAATAAGAAATTATGAATTTTTTATTGTTTCTTGAAGTTTCTTACTATTAGAAAAAATTGGATATGGATTTCTTAAGGATGATATGACATCGTGGGATCACACAATTTCTCAAAACTTGTGCTAAGAAATCTCATAAAAACTATTATTAAAGATACCCCAAGACCATCTTTATCGACCATGTGTCATATCTATTGAAATTTATTATATTTTTTTTTAGGTGCCATTAAATCATATTGCCTCTTAGAAGTATTAACTTGGGCCTGTCAAGTTGGACCAAGAAAACTTTCTTTCAATCTGGGGAGTTGCTACGTGCACCCAGCATTATTGCTGGGGCACCCAACAAACAGTGAAGTGGCGAAATTGCCCTTCAACAATTCCTCTTTTGGAAGAAGTTTTTCCAGAAAAAAACTTCTTCCGGAAGAAGAATTTGTAACTTCCGGAAGTACCCACAAACTACTTCCGGAAGAACGTCATCCGGAAGAACCTTCTTCCGGAAGTTACCTTTTTTTAAAAAAAAAATTATTTGGTAATAATTTACTTTTAATGGATAAACTAAATTATAAAATAATTAATATTATTATACATAAATAATTAAATAATTAGTGAACGTATGTAATGACGAAATAAGAATTTGCATTTTATAATAATAAGTAAAAATAAAATAATATTTAATGCGTATGTAATGACGATTTTGCCCTTGTGTAATTTTCTTTAAATTAACGCGTACACGCTTCTTTTTACTGCGCTTTCGCTTTCTTCTCTGCTTTGTTTCTTCCATTTTGGTTGCTTGCTGTTGTTTCGGTGGTCCCTTTTGCAGTTTCCATTGGTGGTCCCGTGAAGTATTTGGAGATTCGGTGGTCGCGTGTTTCGTATTTGAAGTT
Source organism: Glycine soja (assembly GCF_004193775.1). Taxonomy (NCBI): domain Eukaryota; kingdom Viridiplantae; phylum Streptophyta; class Magnoliopsida; order Fabales; family Fabaceae; genus Glycine; species Glycine soja. The sequence goes on from NC_041019.1 coordinate 3,545,649, forward strand.
TTGTTAGTGGTTGTTCTTCCTATTTCGTCGGAGGTACGCTTTTATGAGTATTTTTTTTATTTTCCGGCTAGTTTTTAGGGAAGAAAAACAGTAAAAAAAGTGTATTCGAAAGAAATTTTAGGCACTGAGGCCCATTCCGGAAGAAGTGCTTCCGGAAAACTTCCGGAAGCACTTCTTCCGGAATGGGCCTCAGTGACTTCCGGAAGAAGGTCTTCCGGAATGTTAAATTATTAGCATAACATAACATAAAAACATGTTTAAATCATAATCGAACCTAACATATTAATAAACACAAAATTTACCTGAAGTAGCGTCAAGTACCCCGCAAGTTGTCGGGTGGTGGTCCTATAGCCTCATCTAACTGGTCATACATATGAACCAGCGCCGCAACCCCCCAAGCGTAACCACCACTATGAGCGAGGTCCCGGAAAGCGTCAAGGTGGACCACATGCATGTATGTTGCACTCTTATTAGCAAAAAGAGTGCAACCGACAAGGTGCAGCAGATAAGCGCGAGCTGCGACAATCCACCACCGGGCCTGACATCTGGTCTCATAAATGTCACGAACCCATCCTAATCGTACATATGCTCCACGTGTGAGTGCTGTCTCAGCTCTGGCCTCCTCCGCAGACACTTCCAGCAACTCCGTAAGCAAGAATCTGGCCTCCTCCGTAGAAAGAGCGTGGAAACTGTGCAAGGCGCCAGTGATGGACAAATGTAGGATGGACGACACATCATCCAATGTGATCGTCAGCTCTCCTACAAGAAGGTGGAAGGTGCTAGTCTCACTGTGCCACCTCTCCACAAATGCGGATATAAGTCCAGGATCGTCAGTAATAACTGAACAATCTATCAGTGGACTTAATCCTGTGGCAGCCACCAGGCCTTCAATCTCAGGCACTGGCCTCCCAATCAGTGTCACCTTCCTCTAATGTGACACTAGCTTCAAATCAGGACGTTTCTGATTTGAAGTACAAATTATACAATTATTAAAAAAAATTAATCATAAACAAATAAATAAACAATGACAAATAATTAACAAATTAAAATACCTGTCCACTCCACACGGCATGTGCAACATGCTCGGCAAATGATGTGAGCACTGACGGGTCACGTGGACCACCAGGGAATCCCTCTGCAGCATCATCACCATCTGACCCCTCACCACTATCAGCACCCTGTGCGTTCGCACGCATCTCAGGTGCCTCCGTAGGCTGCTCAGGGACATCATCAGTCATGTCAGCGACGTCCTCAGCCATATCACGTCCCTCCGTAGTCATCTGATGAGCGCGTAGCCTACGGGCTGAGGCAGTAGGCCTACGCCTCTCGGGAACATCGCCAGCATCCTCGTCAGCAGCTCTATCTCTGCCTACAACTCTACCTATGACACGACCTAAACCTCGTGTTCTGGCCATGATCTGTAAATCATGTCGAACACATATTTTTTTCGGTCAAAATATACACAATTTTCTTTATAAAAAAACAACTTTATTTATAAACAAATAAGACTAACTTAAATCAAATTATTTTCACACATACACAACCTAATTTTAAAAAAAAAATTAAACAACTTCATTTATATAAAAAAAACAACTAATGTAAAAAAAATTTATTAATAAACATGCACAACTTAATTTAAAAAAAAAAATTAAACAACTTCATTTATAAAAAAAAACACAACTAATATAAAAATAATTCATTACTAAACATCCACAACTTAATTTTAAAAAAAAATTAAACAACTTTATTTATAAAAAAAACACAACTAATGTAAAAAAAATTAATTAGTAAACATCCAACTCTTAATTTAAAAATAAAATAAGAAACTTCATTTCTAAAAAAAATACAACTAAATTACTTAGTAAACATCCACAAGTTAATTTTTTTTTAAAAAAATAAACAACTTCATTTATAAAAAAAAAAAACACAACTAATATAAAAATAATTCATTACTAAACATCCACAACTTAATTTTAAAAAAAAATTAAACAACTAATGTAAAAAAAATTATTTAGTAAACAACCACAATTTTTTTAGAAAATAAAATACTTCATTTATAATAAAAAAACTAATTAATTATAAAAAATTAGTATTTTTATAAAACTTCCAAAACACACAACTTTAATTATAAAAATAGACAACTTCATTTTTTAAGAAAAAACACTAATTTTAAAAAATAAACAATAAAAAAAACAAACACAACTATTTTTATAAAAAAAAATAATTTACAAATTAAAATTTAATAAAAATACACAATTTAAATTATAAAAAAAACATGACATCAAAAACTCAAACCTCATTTTTCATAAAATCTAAAAAATAAAATAACCAAAATAAATAAAATAATTCATTTAAAAAAAACAAAACAATTTCTGTTTAAAAAAATTTTAAAAAAAAAGCAAAAGAAAAAAAACAAAAAAACCACTTCCGGAAGAACCACCGGAAGAAGTGGTTCTTCCGGAAAGGTCTTCCGGAAATTTGAAAGTTCTTCCGTAGGAGCGCGTCTTCCGGAATTCTTCCGGATGAACCACTTCTTCCGGAAAGTTCCCGGAAGAGGTTTTCCGGGAGTCTTCCGAAAGAAGTGTTCTTCCGGAAGACGTTTGGTTACTTCCGGAAGAACACTTCTTCTGGAAACTTTCCGGAAAATGTTCTTCCGGAAGAACCCCTAACGGGTCTTCCGGAAGACTTCGTCGTCAGCCTTTTCCGTCATTTTTTCCGGCGTACTCTCGTCTTCTCTCCTCTCGTCTTCTACCCTAAGGTTAGTATCCTAAGGTTCCATTGCTATGCTAAGGTTCCATTGCTATCCTAAGGTTCCATTGCTATGCTAACAGTGATGCACATTACAAGCAAAGGGTAAGGGGAAGGGGAACTAACCTGTTCGCGGAGAAGAAGAAGAAAGCCTTGGCGCGCCTCGCGAAGAAGAAGCTTCACGGAGAAGAGAAGAAGAAGCAGGTTCCGGGAGAGAAGAAGAAGCTGTTCCGGGAGAGAAGAAGAAGCTGTTTGAAACAGTGTCTTCCGGAAATTACATTCGCGCTTTTTATAATTTTATTTTAAAGGGCAAAATGATAGTTTCAATAAATTGTTGGGTGCACCTAACAACTCCCTTCTAAAATTAAAAAAATAATTAATTTAAGAAATACTTTACTCTCTACAAATATTTTGCTGACACTAACACATAACAATTTATTACTGGGAAAGCCACAACAACTTACCAATCCAAATAAAAAAAATATCTAGTTTGTTTGTTTTTTGTTGAATGAGAATAATTAATCAAGCTTTTCCTTAAAAGTTACAAACTCATTATATTAAGAGTTTAAAGATGATATTCTGTTATTCAATAGTGAATTATTATTGAAATAAATTTTAAATTAATTGTTATGAAAACCTATAAACTTACCACACACATGTTGATATACTGACTTTCATCTCTTATATTATTTTTCAATAATAAAAAAATCGTTTGTGACCTCTCAAATATGAAATTAACTATCAAATAAGATAAATATTAAGAAAAAAATGCGTTTTAGTTCTTTTATTTTTGGTGAAATTTGGTTAAGGACTCAAGATCTTTTATACTTTGTTATTGATGAATTTGACCTTTAAACTTTAATTTTTTTGACAACTTAGGCTTCGAGTAAAATAAAATGAATAATAAGATTATTTTTTTTAAACAATTAGCTAAAAATTAACATATTAAAATTAAAATTACGTAATAAAGGAAAGTCAATCTGGTGGTACTAACAAAAAAAAAAATCTTGTTGATAACAAAACTAAATAAAATAAAATAAAATATTTTAGCCTTAAATAAAAAAGAAAAAAGAAAAAGCATTAAGCTTAAACCCACACCAAAACTCTTTGAACTCTGCAGCATCTACCCGATCTGTTTGCAATCTTCGGTGGAAAATAAAAGATGTCTCTGCGTGTGGCGGCAGTTAATTTGCTAAAAAAACTTCGCTTTCCTGCTTCCCATGTCTTCCCTGCTTCCACAGTAACCACAAATGCATTTTCCGGTACGCAAAACCATTTAAATTTTGATGACACCCCTTACATTCATTCAATTATTACTAGTCTCTTTTGGGTTTGTTTGTTTTTCACTTGTTTATTAAAATCTTATGATGATTGGGGTCACACCTTTTATTTTTATTTTTTTGAATTTTAGATGATGGATTGTGTATAAATGAGTGGCATATTATGCACAAGAAATAGTTGTGAAGGTTGCACTCTTATAGCATGATGATGTTAATTGCCAGGGAAAACTTGTGGCAAATCAAAATGGGAACTTTGGTACATGACATTGCATCTTTCTAGTTTATACTAATTCCTAAAAAGGAGTTCCCTTCTTTAGTGTCCATTCTGAGTCTGGTGTTTATTGGAATTGAAAATGGAACAGAAAATTGTTACTTCAGATTTCCCACAAAACACCTTGTACCCACTTCCCAATTTTAAGCAATGGAACTTTTTTTTGTCTCCCTTCGACATTGAAATTTCTATATATTTACAGGTTTTGCACCCATCATTGTTGACTTTTGCTCCATAGGCAGATTCGTGGTTGATTAATTGTGCATGGACAATGATTTTATTATCCTGCAAGGAAGATGATATTTACCTATTCTTACTTTCTTTTTATGTTATTCCAGGTAAACTCAAACTTTCCCGTTGGTATCAAGCTGGTGAACATGGTTGGAGGATAGATCTTAGGGATCCTTGTCTATGGATTGTTATATCTGGACATGTAGGTATGTTTTTTTTACCTCTCTTGAGCCATGTTTTCTAACAACTAGCATATAAACTGTTATATTTTCATTTAATCATTTTCAAATTGTAATGATACTACATCTGTAATTCTGTGATAATTGTTCCTGTTGTATTCCTATCTTTTGCAGCCATAAAAATCAATTTTATATTTGTTATGGAGAGAGCCCATCCATTTGATAGGTAGATAGTAAAGTTGAATCCGTTTCATTTTTAAATCTGGATCAAGGGGAAAGTTTCTGATATTTTTAAATGTTAATTCCTTAATCTTTTTTTTTCTTTGCCTTTATTTATTTATTGTTCTACTAGCTTCTATTTCATATGCTTATAGAACAATGCCACAGAAGTCTTAATCAGCTTCCTTTCCTATATTGTTAAAGAAAACTGGTTCACCCAAGACCAAAAAAGGTTAGGTTTGTAGGTGCATGTCCAAAGATAGGATCCGGCAGAACAACTCAAAAGGTAAAGAAGTATCGTTAATTTCTTCATAATTGTTCCAAGTTTGAAGTACCATTTGTACAAATAAGAATCCCTCCAATCACATGATTTCTTCTTCATATAGATAGATCCCATGATCCTAAACCGATCTTACCTGAGATCGGAAATCCCAAGTTTGTTCTAAAATTATGAAACATAAGTTTTTGGAATTGAATCTATAATCCAAATTTTTTTGAGTATGACGAAAGGATCTATGGAGAGATATATAGAAAGTTTATTTCTAATCGTAACTAAATCTTCCATTTTTTGTATAGTAGAGATTGAAGCAAAATAGCTAGGCTTCAAGCTTGAAGCATGGATAAAGCATGCGCTTACTCCTATGTTAACATTTGATTTAATTAAGATAGTAAGGACTGTGAGAATTGAAATCCTCTGACAACTCTTTGATACGGTGTAAAGGAAACAATTCACCCAAAACTTTTACGATGTTAAAGCATGGAGAGAATGGGTTTTTGAAGTTTGAGTAAACAACTTAAGTGCTTATTTAATAGAAGTTTATGATGTGAGCTTATTTAGATAAGCTTCACCATGAAGCCTAATGAAAAAAAGCTAATGATATAATGTTGGAATGAAGTTAATGTGAAATGTCTTGAGCCAAGTTATTAGGTGAAAACACAAATGTTTTGTATTGATGCCTCTAATGTGCACGCTGCCTTACTCAAGAGACCTTTTGGTTTACAATGCTTAGACCCACCTACCCTGTATTGAAGTCCATATTTTTATCAGAAGGTGGGTGCAACAAGGATTGAACTCTAGATCACTTGGTCATAGATTTTCTGATACCTTGTCTTGAGCCAATTATCCCAAAAGCTTAAGTGAAGACATGTGAATGATTATATTTGGACATCTCTAAGACTCTAACGACAAATTTTAAGGCCATGATCTACTTGATATGCGATTTAAATCATTTAACCTGATGAATATTTGTTGAGAACTTTATCCCATGGAAAACTATTTAATATTGTAGCACTCATTATCAACATTGAAAATTGTAAACATTATTCTCGTATAATTTAAATTGACTAATCTGATTTTTGTGCAGCAATGACATTAGGAATTAGTGCCAGCACTGTATTTGCTGAAGATGCAACAACTGAAGCATATCCTGATAATGACCCAGGGGGTGACTTAATTGGATTAAGAAAAATTGAGGATGGCTCTGTAGTATCAAACATACATACAGCAAAGTGGAGAGTCTTTACAGATAAAGCGAGAGAATTTTTTCTACAGGCATGCTGTTTCTTCATGTTTCTTATTTAGTTCTATTATACACCTCAACTAGTGGGAAAATTGTTGTTGTTGTTGACTATTTATTATTTGTCCATTTTCTGCCAGGGAAAACTAGATGAAGCTGAAAAACTCTTCCTTTCTGCTATAGAAGAAGCTAAAGAAGGTTTCGGCGAGAAAGATCCGCATGTTGCTTCTGCATGCAACAATCTGGTCATTTTACTTGCAGTTGATGATTGTTTCTTAATTTATTATATTTTCAATAAAGGAGTTTTATAGGAGAGAAAAAGGTAAGACTACAACTAGGGGAGACAAGGTTACCTCCTACTTAAAGAAACTAAAAGAAAAGAGATCTAGAGTGTTATTATTTATGTATGCAGTAAAGCTTTCCAAGCTCACTGCATATCCGACAGGATACTCTCCATGAAAGCAATAATCAGAGCATCTCATAATGGCTGAAAATACAATCTTCTACTTCTTGGAAACACTTCTCGAGTCTGTTCCTTTCTTTTCTTTTTCAAAACGTATTTTTAATCTTCTAGTTCTTTGGTGTGTGTTGGAGATCTCACATCGATTAGGATATAACCAAAATAATGTATATAAGTGAGGGACAAGCGATACCTAATGAGCTAGCTGGTCGAGTAAGACTCAAATTCAAATTCTAAAGTGGTTTCAAAGCCTATTCTAGCAAATTGTTGGACTCGTGTTAATGGGTCTAGGATAAGCTCTGATACCATTTTAGAATGTGAGTTTGGGCTTAACTCAACCCAAAAACAAGCTTATAGGGTGAGAATTGCCTCCCACTTATACACACACATACTTTATCTTGGCCTTATCTCTAGTCAATGTGGGACTTGGATTTTTCCCATTACACCCCTTCATGCCCAACACTATTGGGCTTGGTGGTTGGATGACATGGTAGGTGGCCCGTTTTAATGGATCTAGGATAGACTCTGATATCATATAGGAATTATTTACTGTGTAATGTTGTATTGTGTGTCACACATGCTATTCTGATTTATAATGAATCAATAGTACAATATAAGTAAACATAATAATGACTGTAATCCCTAATTATCAGCTGATATATTTCCCTATTTATTGTGATCAAATCATATCTTTAACCGGGGACAACCCTCACCTCATGAGTTAGCTTCTTGCAATGTTAGTCATCTTGTTTTCTTTTTTGTAAATCAGTTGAATTGGTTGATTATTCATGAACATGATGCTTTGTTCTTTAGGCTAGTTGAGAAAGTAAATAACTCTGATAATGCACAACTCATTTTGATTATTATTATTTCAGGCAGAATTGTACAGGGTCAAAAAGGCATTTGACAAAGCAGAACCATTGTATTTGGAAGCTATCAACATATTAGAGGAATCTTTTGGTCCTGATGATGTACGGTAGGGTGCAATTACTGTGCTACCATCATAAATAATGTTTCATCTACTTTCAATTGTATAAGTTTAGCATCATTACTAGGAACCAAAAATGTGTATACAATAAATGAATAGAAATGATATGATATAGAGCTTGCATAAATAAATATGAAAGTTTCATCTTACTCTCATTGCAACAAATAAATGAAAACACTGCATTAAGCTTTGTGGAATTAGGAAACTCATCAAGATTTCCTCTGTCTGCTCTAAAGATCAGACAACAACAGCAACAACAAAGCCTTGTCCTACTAGTTGGATACATGAATCACACGGCGAAAGATCAACTTGCTGACATTTTCACAAAATTCGGACCTAGCATAAAATATATATTTGATAAATTGAATGCATAGGATATAATATTTGGTATAATTAAGGAATATTAGGAAAATCCTTCCTCTTTCCATTATTTCTCTAGATATATTGATTCTAATTCCTAAATTTATGGGATTGATTCTCTAAACCCTGTTTATAAATATGGTATTGTTATCATGGAATAAACACAACATTCCTTATTTAGGGTAAAAATGTATTTAAACTATATATGTGTGTGTGTAGCCTTTAGTATGATGAATTTAATTGGGCCTGGTGGCTTCAATTTGAACCTTTTATCATGCAGGGTTGGGGTCGCTGTTCACAACCTTGGGCAGTTTTACCTTGGACAGCGGAAGTTGGAAGAAGCTCGTGTTAGCTATGAGGTAACTTGTTGAATTCAACAATCTTGGTTTTGGTGATGTGTTCCCCGCCCCCCCCCCCCCCCCCATTATTGCATAGAGGATAACTTTATTCAACAATTCTAATTAATCCCTGTCAGCTTTACCCTACACATATAACTGTCCTGTACTTTCAACTATGGCAATTAAACCCCACAAATTACGTTTCAGGGACACTTTGTAATCTGGTTCCTTGGGGCATTACTTTCTTTAGGAAAACACCATTGCCATTACCAACCATGCAATGTTTTTCTACACCAAATTGATAAGATCTAAGCCTCACTGTTTCTTGGGTCCACAACAAACTTCACAACTGAACACATGGTCTCTTCTCTTCTCTCCTACTTGTGGCTAAAGAGAATCTCTTAATGAAGACAAAAGTTAGATAAAAGCCCTTAATAAGTTGGATAAAAACCCTTAATAAGTATTAAGTTAATAAGTTCTACACGAAAAGGTCCTGAATAAGGGTTAAATGATCACCTAAAGAAATGAAAAAGCACTCTTTGAATTTTCTAAGCAGTTGGGAATCTTTTGAATGTGGATGTCTTTGACCATTACTCATTCTATTTTTTGCGTCATTATGTAATGAACCAAATTTCATCATTTCTGGATCCTGAATGTTGGTATTTTTGTTTGTTCATTTTTGGTTATTCCCCTTTTCCTCTCTCACATGTAATCTGTTTGTGACACTGACATGGTTTCATATTGTAGTTACTAGTTAGTCTTATTCCTTATGTTCTTTCAGTTCTAGTGACCACTTTTCTCCTTTTATTTTTTGTTTTTTTGACAGCGTGCTTTGAAGGTATGGATGACCTCTTATTGTTATCAGGGAGAGACAATTATTTTTTTCTGTATATCACTTTGTATTTCATTGTTATTTCTTGTCGTCATTTCTGTGGTTGATGATTGAGGCCGTATGTTGTCTTGATTTTTAGTATGTGATAATGACTATTTATTCAGATAAAAAGGCGTGTTCTGGGGTATGGCCATTCAGAATGTTCAGATACAATGTATCATCTAGGAGTGGTAATTATTTGTCCTTTTACACTACTATTTTTTATTCTTGTTTGTTCTGTTTGTTAAAGTTGTCTAATGTGTCAAAATTAAAAACGAAGGGTAGTGTTTGGTTTATTTTTTGTTGATATGCTTCTACACTAACAATTAAAAAAATCACACCTTCTTTGTTTACTATTTTCAATAATTTGCAAAGGAAATAGTGAAAACAACATAATTTGTTTTCACTATTTTCTTTATATCTTGGAAACTGGAAATGAAATGAAACATAGTGGCATTTTTTTCACCACCAAGTGATTGAAAAATTATGAGTTGAAGATAGAAACAGTTTTTGATAGATGGAGCATGATGCATGAGAGTCACTCACTACTATTTTCACATGACTTAGACATGCTATTGCTACCACAACTGTTTCCCCCAAAAAATGAGTGAAAATGTGGATGGGAGACAGCTTATTTGTTTTAGAGTGTAGGGGAGAAGAGAGATACAACTTCGTTTTAGATATTTGAAGTACCTCCTCTTTCATAAAGGCATAAAGCTATGGGGGTACTTTTGTGCGTTAAGCTTGACATACATGTAATTTTAGGTTTGCTTTTCTTTATTTTGACGTGACAGAGTATTTCTATTCCATCCTCTGATTTCTACTTTGTGTTCTTTGAATAAATTTCTTTTACAAAAAAAAGTGAATTAAGGTTATGCCTGAAGCACTGAAATAACAAAGTGTCTTTTACATATATTCGTTCAGTCTGTGCTATGAAGCTATGTTCCATAATAACTCTGTAGTCATTAAAAAATCTGAGATTTAAAAGGATAACTTGTAATTTCTCTGGGATAGAATAATTTTTCTCTTTGATGCTTACTAGGGGGTTTGGTCAGAATGTAATTGCTTCATCGGTGACTAATTTTTCTCTTTGATGCTTCTTGGAAGTTGGAATTTTTGCTCAACTGAGGATTTTATTCTACAATAATTGTGTTCAGGTCCTGTATCTTCAAGGAAAAGAAAGGGATGCTGAGGCCTTTATTAAGGACTCTATAAGGATGCTAGAGGTACGTGGACCTTCTATTTGTAACTTAAATTTCCCCCCACAGTGGGGTTGGTAGTAATTATTATTATTATTCGTTGTTGTTGTTGTTGTTGTTAAGCTAATTTGTTTATGAATGTAGGAAGGTGGGGAAGGGGAGTCTTTTATATGCATTAGAAGACTACGATACCTCTCACAGGTGGCCTTTTAATCCTTTTTCCTACCGGATCTTTGTTGATAGATAATCTATGATTAGATAAAAACCTTTACACTTAATGTTAATAGAAACTTATGCTATCTCATGGGAATTGAGAGTTTGGGTCAGTTATAATAGTTATTGGTAGAAAGTTGGAGCAATCATTTATTATCAGAGTATGTGTAGTAATAGATGTCATTAGCAGTTATGTATTATTATAATATGTTCATTAGGAACTATTGTGTTGACAGTTTATGGCAGAAAGTTAGGAGCAGTTGCATATTATTTAAATGTGTTATGGTGTAAATAGAATGATACATGTGTTTGTCTTGCTATTTGGACAGAGAACTAATCTCTGTAAGTGGACATCAAATACTGCAGCATTCTGTTCCATTAGTGTTCTATCAATATCTATAGGTATAGAAAGGGCACCTAAAACCTATGTCACACAACCCATATATACTTGAGTGGTCGTATAGTGTTACATATAAGTGCTCAGGCACAAACTAGACATTAGACAAATAAAAGTTATTCTCTCCTCCTGACAGCTTTTAACTTTGGGAAGAGTTGGTTCTTGGCATCGTATTTAATTTTTTTTACCAATTGGTAAGGAATTTGATATTCCTTTCATTCTTCATAATTTAATTATGAATTCCAGCTTAAGCTAAAAATGAGTTTGTGCGTTGTCCACCCTCAGTGGGTCTGTTCCAACATTTCTGTTTATTAATTTTTCATCCTAACTTTCTTAATATTATCAAGTTATTGCTATATTCTTTTAGATATATATGAATTCACAACAATTTGCTGAAGCTGAGTTGGTCCAGAGAAAGATCCTGCATGTTGTGGAATTGTCAAAGGTTCTTTTTGTTAACTTCTTTGTCTTTTGCTTTTAATTGACTTTCTTGTTATGGTGATGCATGCATATTTTATAAATTTATAAATACTGGGTAAGTGGATTTTATTTTTATTTTTTGAAAAAAGTGGTTAAGTGAAAGAAACTTCTGCTTAATGAAATTATTCTCACTTGTCAAATACAATTATTTAGTTAGTTGCATCTTATTTGCTGCTTTTTCTGCCACTTTTAGTGTTGTGCCATTGTCATGGTTTAGGGATATAGGGATGGCCTAGGCAAGTTGGTTTCTTTTCCTGTTTCTTATTGTCACTTCATTGATGCATTGAGCAGGCCCATAGATATGGTGGTTGAGCACTATTCTTTTCTGTTCTTAAGTTTAGTTTTGATAGAATGCTGTTTCTATTCTTGCTGAATAACAATTAAAGTCTTTAAGTTATTCTTATGTAGATAGACATTTTTGTTATTAGCATATTTAATTTGTTTGATCAAATAACAGTACAGTGATAATATATAAATGGGCTGTAATTTTTGAACAAGTTAGAAGTTGGATTTCTTACAAAACAATCATGATTTGATAATTCATAAAACCATTTTTATTACTTGACAATCTTGGAAAGTAGTATGACTGGCACTAATGACAGATTGATATTTTATGATGTTCCCTGGCAGGCATTTTTTAATCTTCCTTTTCCATTTGCTACTTTCTGTTTTCATTTAGAATTAGTTGTGTTAATCTTACTCAATGAAATTAGAAAATGTTGCAAGAACAGTTATGTCTCAAATCTGTTGTCATCGTCAAAAACATGATGCATTTGGTGTAATACAGGGATGGAATTCCTTGGACACTGTTATTGCAGCTGAATCTTTGGCTCTGACCCTGCAAGCATCTGGCAATACAAAAGATTCAAAAGAGTTTCTTGAAAGGTTATTACAATACTTGAAACCTGGGAAATTTTTATTTTATTTTCGCTTCAATTAATTTTTATTTCATTCAAATGAAATCCTCACTTTTTTTTTCCTTGCAGATGTCTTAATGTCCGGAAGGACTTACTTCCTGGTGACCATATTCAGGTATGTTCTTTGACAGGGATTTTGGTAGTTCCCACTTCCTATTCTATTTAGATTTCAAATTCCATAAAATTGATGGCAAAGCTGATGTTTTCTTTATCCATGGTCAGATAGGTGCAAACTTACTTCATCTAGCAAGAGTGGCAATGCTTGATTGCAGTCAACATAAAAAGTTGGATGTTTCTAGAGCTAAAGCTGAGCTTGATATGGCAAAGAATCATTTGCATAATTCCATAAGGTTCGTATTAGTTTGACATGCCTATCTCTTTCACAACTACTTCTGAATATCAGAACTCAATCAATTTGTCATATGTTTGTTTCTTTTTCCAGTCGAAATTGTTCTTTCTTTTTACAATGCAGTTTTTCTCAGAGTTATTTCTGTGCCCATGCCTTGTGGGCAGGTGGAATTTGATGTCATACATACAAATGCTCAATCTTATCATTTACAGCATTTAGATTGGGTTGATAAAGAAAGGATAAAACATGTTTATTTAGTTCTGAAATAGATTTATTTTATTATTCCTTTTTTAGCATGATTTATATTAACGAATGTGAAGGAGCATTCGACTGATAGACCATGCAGATAAATTAAAAGACCTCATTTGAAAGTGAGAAAACTGGAAGAACAATCAGCTACCACAGTGATGCATTATGCTTAATGAGTACTAAAAAAGAATTCAATGTGCAATCTCCTTGGACCTGCTTCGGTTAATTTTTGGCTGAAACTTGTTGAGCCTGTAACTTGATGATCCTTATTAAATTATATTTGCTGAAGAAAACTTTTGTGCTTTAGTTTCCTCCAATACTAAAGGATTGCACAAGTAATTTCTTGATTAAGAATTGGATTGTTCTTATATTTAATTTTTAATTATAAACATTAGTATAATTTGAACTATTATATTTTTAAGGATAATGTTTGGTTTAAGGTCTAGGCCTTTGCTTGGCTTGCCCAGCAATTACTAGCCATCTCCCGAAAGTTCATGAACATGTTATAAGTCTGTAGAATGAAGCACATTTATGACAGGCCATTTCTTGTTCCATCTCAGGATTTCATGTCAATGTTTAGAGAAGGTATTGAAACAAAAGGACAAGTTAAAGAAATTCAGTAAGCCTGGAGATTCTAGAAAGGAAGGCCAAGTAGCACTGGCCATATTGGTTAGTTCCCCACCCCCCTCCCGGGTTTATTACTCTCCTCTTATGCAAGTATATTAAAACAGAATTGTGATTTGTACTCTTCTGTGAATAAAAATTATTTCTTTATTAAAATAGAAATGTAATTTTTACAGTTGCAATCACTCAATACATTGTCATCAGTGGAGTTAGATAAGCAAGAATTGCAGGAGATTCAGGTCAGTTTACAAGCCTTAATGGCAGTGCAACTAGGTTCAAGTCTCAGAGAAATGAGAAAACTGCAAATATTAAATTTATACTTGGTTAAGTGTTACTTTTATTTTGTAAAGCAGGAAAAAGATATTAACCTTGAGGCTCGGGAGGCACTTCTTCAATGCATTTCTGCTTACAAGGAGGTAAACGTTTTTGTGTGATGATTTTTCTTGGGAGCTATGCATACTCTATTTTTTTCTAGCGAATTATTCCTCATAGGTAATTAATGTAGTGTTATGGAATACTATTTAGTAATAGAACGTTATTTCAAGTCAAAAGTTTATATTTTTTTCTTCGAAGGAAAGCATTTATATATACTTGCATCAAGATTGTACATTTTATTTTTAAGCCAGAACAGAAGTTACGGTGAGTGCCATAATTTATTTATGATCTCATATAGCAATGCCTGCAAGATGTTTTTTGTTTTAAAAAAAATGTTATAGAAAGCAAGTTTTATCATATGCAGTGGACCAATGTTCTGTTGATGGTTCCATTTCTGCTAAAAAAAGGTGTAAATAGTCTATACATTGATAATGTAAAAAAAAATTACACTGTCATCTAATAACAATTTATTATGTAGAGTAAGTTTGTTGACTTTTTACAATAGTTATCTTCAAAGTCATCCTTACCATGTTTTTGATTAGTTAACAATGTAAATTTTTTCAAATTGTGCATAGAAATTAAACTCAAATACTTGGATGTGTGCATAACATTAGCTTCTACAAATACAATGGTCCAAATATTGGGGATCATGAATGGTCCACAAATCAGGGTTGTCCATTTTATATTACAAAATATTTGTTTTAATTAGTCAATATAAAATGAACGACTCTGATCAATATACTATCCATGGTCCCTAATATTTTGAGAGCATTGATGTTTTTACCAAAACGTATACAAATTTGTTGCTTTATGAATTACTTGTAGCATGTAAACATCACCTAATATTTCTGGCACGTATCTCATTTCCTCACTTGCATTTCGGGCTATTCATTCCCCTAATTTAAAAGACTTGAATTATGCATGTTAGTGCTAATTAATAGTAGTAGTTATTACACTTGGATTGTAGAGATCATACAGATGACGTTGCATTAGCGAATCATTACATTTAGAATTTGAAAGTAAGGGAGTGAACATCTTCCGTGCACGTATTTCCCATGTGATTTTGGAAATTTATTACAACTTCACTCTTCCTTTGCAGTTTGTACATAAGAGGTCAATTGCTGATACCCCTGAAATAAAGAAAGAATATCTTTCATGTTTAAAGCGCGCTCAAAATTTGTTTGGTCATAAAGTTGATGAAGAGCTAAGCAATCAAAATGATTTCCGATAGCTGTATCAAACACCTTGACTGGATTTCCCCCCCTATGGAGGGGTGTTTACTTGAAGGGATATTTTTGTTGATAAAGAAAATAATTTAAAAGGGAAATTCTTGCTCAGAAGAAATAAATGAACCAAGCTTGATAACTAAAGTCAATTGCCACTGGCCATGGCATCAAAATTATTGTTAAACCATACTTCGTGTGGTTATTAATTACATTACCTTGATATTGGATTGTTGTATGCTCAGTATTATTCTTTGATGTCACTTCAATTGTTACTATTTTTTTTTGTAGTTAATTGTTACTAATTCCCCCTAATCTTGTTCAAGAAATAATGTTTTACCGTGCTGGGAAAAGTGTAGTGCTAAATTTCTCGTGATTGAGCCATTATAATTTCATTATTGTTGGGAGGAAAAAAGGGTTTACGAAAATCCAAATATAAAAATGCCTTTATTGTCAGCAAAGTAAGAATATGAGACTAAGTATCCATTTGGTTTTATAAGCATTATTAATTTCACCGATTGTAACACATTCTAGTGTAGTTAATCTGAACATATTTTGTCAAAATTTGGGTTAGTACAAGTGGTTAAAGAACTGAAATAAACTTTCACCTTTCCTAGGGGTGTGGGTTTGAATTTTCCTGATATCATTTTTCTCACTTGGTGGATAATCCTTATCAGAGAAATCCCCTGACACTTAGGGACTAATTGAGTAGTTGTAATTGGGTGAAACTGCTTGTGGTTCGAGTCTGTGTAATAATCTTCTATGTGGGTCTCTATAGCTCTAACATGTCATTGCTGTCTTGTCCAATAGTATTAGCAACTTGTGTAGTGGACTTCTGCTGGCAGCTCCAGCATCAACATGTTATTTTGTCCGGCTCATTGTATTGGGAGTGCCTTCCTGTTTTATCATTATTCTCTACCAAAAATGTGAACATACTTTCTAATCAAATCAAATAATTTAAAGTAAATTTATCAAATTTATTTTTGTAAAAAAAATTAAGCCAACGGATACAATAATAGTGAGAAAGATGCAGCTCACAAGCTCTCTCTAATCAGCAAAAGAGAGATTACGATGAAAGCATAAAGTAAAGAGAGTACTGATTGTGAACTTTTGATAAACCGCCACAGTCCACACTGTAGTGGGGCATATGAAAACAACACAGTTTTGAAGTGGTGTCTGACTCTGAAGCTGAAAGCCTCACAAAATGTTGGAGAATAATCCTCTTTTGGTGTAGACAAGCCAGAAAAATACATTGCCAAAGGCCAAACCAGTTTCTCACAAGAGCCAAACTACCACACATCTTTAAACTTCTAGTAGGTCCCATTAATACCCATATTTTCATTAAATGATGTTATTAAATTCTGACACCACCATTGTGATTTGTGAACCCCTCAAAAAGGTTACACATGCCATTTCTCACACGTGAAGTTCTCAACCACAACATATTGCATTGCATGGTGGAACATAAATTTTCCAAACACATTCACATTATCCAAAAAAAGAAGTGGTCTTATCTCATGTCACCCAAGTTCTCCTATCTGAACTCTCTAGTTGAGAGAAAGAAGCCTCAAGAAACCACAGATGAATTGGCCATTGTGAAAGCAGCTGCATGGGCATGGTACCAACATGGTTCAGGCTCTGAAGGAAAGGCTAAGAGTGAGTTTGATGTCACAAGAACTCAACGTATGGCCAGGCCTTCACGTTACAAGTTAGAAGCTATGAGAATGGCTAAGGAAGCACCCTCAAATTCAATTCACACCAATTATAAACCTCTTCTTGATACATATGAAGTTCAATGCATTTCAAGGCAATTGGACAGGCTTATTGTAGAGTCTGGCCACAACAAACTTGGCAACAGCATCAATGCAAATAATAATGATGGTAAGGATAATGCTAATAGAAGGATGAAGAATAAGAAGGGGATGAGTAAAGGGGGTAATTTGGTGGGTAGCACTGCTTTGTCAGCCAAATGTGTACCAGTGGTTAATCTGACCAAGTGTCTGCCAAGGGCCAATCGTGATCTATTTTCCATCACTAGGTTTTAGTATGGTGATTGGCATGTCTAATATCTCAAATGCATGTACTCGTCAGTGCTACTATAGAATATATTTTTTTTAACAAATACATGAGAATTTTGCGCTAAGCTTATGTATGTTGATAAAATGAGTTTTGTTGAAGATTTACGTGTATTTTTGTGAAACATTTGAGAATGAAAATGTTAATACAAGAAAAAAAAAAGTTTTAATTTGTAGGTTGATGGATAAGAATCAAAGGAGTCGGTGTAATTAAATGAGTTTTGGTGAATGGTAGCTTGTCAAAAGGCCTTTTTGAACCCAGTCATGTGATTTCTGGGACTGCTAACCTAACCTCCCATGTAGCCATGTAGGGCATATTATAACTGAAAGATATTTGATATTAATCTTTACCTCAGTGTACTGAAAGTACGTGAATTCAATGCAGTGTCAGATGTTTCCTTCCTCTCAAAGTACAAATTAGTACATTAACAATTGTTCAAGATGAAAAATAGTCCTAAGTTAATCGCTATTAGATTCATCGCTCTGCACAAATGTGATGGCTACTTGTTCAGTTCAAGTTTTGAATTCTATCATTAGTTGCCACTTGTTGTGCTAATGATCAGAGGAGATAGCTGAACATGAGTTCCAGCGGCGAAGAGCGGTAGTTCGAATAGTAGTTTTTGGCTGGAATAAGCTTTGAAACAGAGAGAATGAAAGTGATCCTTTCTTAGAAGTGTAATAGTGTTCGTTAAGTTAGTCTTTTGATTCCACTCGAGACCCTTTTATATATGTTAACTTCAGCTTCTTCTATTGAATTTGGGTCATGACATCTCCACTAACGATTGGGTCTGGCTTCCAGCTTAGCCACTTAGGCTCATTTAGCCTAAGCGTACTCCCACTCATATTGTTAACTTTATCTATCAGAAGGTTAAATTAATCCATGTTGGTTTTACAGTGATCAGTTCTCTTTTAGAATATCACTTAAATTAATCTTTTATCAATGAAATTACTAAGATTAGTGGTGAACATTCACACATTGAGCTTAAGTTCACACATATATCACAAAAAAGAGAGTTAAAAATGGCATTCACATCATTGTTGGCTCTTAGAATTGGCCATGTTCGAGTCTGATAGTTGTGCAAAAGCTAAAAGCCGCATCTTGATGGAGGATATTGAATTTTAACCATATTATTATGGTCGGTTGTATGTGACATATTGAGAAACAATTTGGTGGTTGCTTTGTAGAAATCAGATGTGGTCTGTGTGGTAGAGACTAGAAATTAAGTAATGGCTTGAAGGAAACTAATAGTTAGCTCTTATATATATATTTTTGTAGCATTTCTTGTTATGTCGTAAGCTTGTTAATTAGCCCTATTAGATGCAAATTCAATTTGGGGTGGGTGTCATGAACTGGTTTCCTTTGAAAACGTAGATAATTACTTTTTAGAACTTCTTAGTCGCTGAGGCTACAAAACACCAGGACGAAAATTTAAGCCTAGGAATAGAAATAAGAAAATAAAAGTAAGAGAGAATTTATATTACAATAAGTTCGCATAACTCAAGCTCATGCACAAGGCTTTTATAACTTGTTAGCTACTTTAAAGTCTAATATCACAAGTTGATATATAAATAAGTGAGTTAAGATTATTCTAAGCAATGTGAGACTTTACCTTTTATAATACACAAGACTACAACATGCTCTAGCTATGTTATTCTAGAATTTATCTATTGGCAAGGCAAGCAAGTCCAAAACCTTTCCATTATCAACAATACATGACTCACAAAAGTATATTTATTTTTCTTCCGTGTTTTGCTAAATAGATTTTTTTTTAATTTTATATAAAAAAATAATATAAACACAATTTTTTAATATTCTTGTTAACCTTTGTTTTCAATTATGAGTGAGTTATTTTGAAACTTGAGTAATTTTTTCACATGAAAAATATACGTGAGTTCCTTTTAATTGTATTATGAACAAATTTGAAGTAAAAGAACACTTCTTTGTCATGTTTGTAACTTTTTGATGATTTTTTTATTTGTCATGTACAATTCTTCTTTCCAGAATAGAATTTTCATTTGCACTTATACATTACAATTTGATAAGTTCATGTTCTCTTAAAAAAGACTTCAAAAAGAAAAGATATATAGGTAAATAATTTCTTGTAAGGAAATTAGGTAAATAACTTCTTGTAAGGAAATTAGGTAGACTTTATGAGATCTAAGTGTATGTTCGGATGAATATAGATAAAATTAATTTTACATAAAATTGATTTTAAAGTAATACTCTAATTTGTTTTTGAATGTTTTTATTATAAAAATAATTTAATAATAAATTTAGTATAATTTTTTTTTCAATCTCATAATCAATCTTAGACACAATCAATTTAATTAATATTCCAATATGATTATGGAAAACCTATCGTGAAATCAGACATACTAAGGTTAAATTTCATTACGCCATCGTACAAGAAAAAAGATAGATTCAACATCTATGATGAGTTGTTAATGGTTGTACTAAAGGATGATTTTTTAGCATGGCGTTGTTTCGAAGTCACGATAACTCTCTGATGGTTGTTACAAAGTCACGATAAGTCCCATGAATAGTTGATACGAATGGTCGTTAATAAACCAAACAAATTGTTGCAATTGCAAAGGCTAGAAGACGAAGTTAGGATCACTTGTTAACGTTAGACACTGAATTAAATATGATTAAGATTGGGGACAAGATCGAATGGTTCACTAACTAACTACCTGATATGATGCCCAATTTGATTTTTAAAGAAAGTGCTGAGCTGTGTGTGGTGGTGATAGATATGCAGAAGCATGCAACAACGTTTCAACTATCTGCTTGCTCAAGGAATTCTCATTTCTCACATATCACAGCCTATGGTATACTTTCCAATATTCACCATTATTAAGTTCTTATGGGTGCACTTTATCAAAACTGAAAATTAATTTGTTGTTAATGATGAAAAATCAGTCTCTAACTATAAACTAAAATGAAATATCAGTTTATGAATAAATAAATAAATCTTTTAAGGGGCATTCGTCTCAATTTGTCAGCAATTTTTTTCCTAAACAGATAAATAAAATTGATCATTACCGATTGAGGATTGAAAACAGGTTCTAATCACATTCCATTTGTAGCAAACAAAATCTCTAAATAAAAAAAAATTAAGAATGATTAATGACTTTATTCAGTCTCTAAATCAGTTTTGATAATGACTAAATATTTTGAATTTTTTTAATTCTTTCTAAATTGACTTCTCTATAGTGACTAAACATTTTAACCCTTGGAATTAGTCTTTAATTAATAAGTTTTCAGTAATTAACATCATTCTTTTTTGTTTGCTAGTAATAGCAATTATTAGGGAGCAAAACTAGCAGCTAGCAGCTGTCCAAAAAAAAAACTAGCAACTGGATAATTACCATTGTTCCTTTTATTTGATAGTAAATAGTACTGGTAAATGATAATTAACATTATTCTTTTTCATTTGATAGTAAATAGTGCTTATTAGGGAGCAAAAGTAGCTACTAGCAAGTACTAGAGTCTAGCATCTTATTAGAGAAACACTAATTTGTACTTTGTACTTAAACTGAACTCGATTAAGCATCAAATCAATGGATTTATTCTGTTTAAGATGAAAATGACTTTATTTAATTTTAATAATAAATAAATAAAACAGTACAAAGACAAAAAAAATCCAGAAAAAAGTGATATTGTGGGTCCAAACTAAAACTATTCACGGCCCTATTTCGAGGCAGATGGTGATTTGAGCTGGGACCATGTTTTGCCATTCTTTAGAAGCGAAAAATTCAAGACCCAGAAGAAGAAAAACGAATTCAGGTTTTTTTTTTTTTTTTTTTTGTAATTGCTTTACAACTTGAAATGGGAAGCACCTATCAAGGGAGGGAGTCAAATGTTAAAGCAAATAAGGGTATAATTATTAGTATTAAGTTATTTAATGAATTACTATCAATATATTTTTATTATATTAAAAGTAAATACTTAATATATCCTTAATTATTCATTTTAAACACAAGGATGGAGGGAAAAATGTAGAAAGAGGGGTAAATAAAACTTCAATGTTATATTGGTAAATTAACAAATTAAAAGAACAAAGTTTTCTATATGAAAAATTACAAGTTACATATATGGGGAGTTGTTCGGTTTCAGATTTTTTTTCTTTTTTCATTTTCTATTTTATTTTGTTTCTTGTTTTCCAAATTTTATGCAAAAGATAGTAAAAATATTTTAATATATTTTTATATTTTCATTTCTTGTTCTTATAATTTTGATACAAATGAAAAATAAAACAAATATTTTCAAATCAAATGATTCCTAGTGCATTAAAAAATGTTAGAAAAACACTATCTAATACACTCATTAAAAATACTTTTTATTGCATGCAGAAATTTATTAAAAAATAAAATTATACAAGTCTCATTTCTTATTTAATAAATTTAACTTAAATTATGTAATTTTTATTAATGAAAATTGAGTTAAAAAATTTGTTATTACACTCATTTAAAATATATTAAATGAATAAATATCTTTTTACTAAACATATCTTGTTTGAATCGAGTTAGACTATAATAAGTAATAAAACTCTCTTTGAATATTTAACAAAGTAATATATTCATAACCAAATTCAAAACAACTAATTAGTTAAACCAAAATAATTTTGTGTCATTTGATGTATGTATACATTTGTTGATAAGGCTAGAACTCATCACCAAATTAAAGGTTTCAAATACTATTTCTTTAAATAAGTATCTTTTTCCCAATTAAATCAATCGTGTTTGAATTGAGTTAAACTATTATGAGTGATAATTTTTTCTTATAAGTATTTAACGTAGTAGTATTTTTAAAACTCAAATTCAAAATAATTAATTAATTAAATCAAAATAATTATATGTCATTCAATTTATGTCTTTGGTAATAAAATCAGAACCCTAGATCAAAGGTCCCAAATTCTATTTCTTGAAAATTAGATAATATCTAATGCTTGTCCAATATTTCAAATTTTCAGTTGTTAAATCAACCTGTTAAAATTTGATCATAACCACCTTTACATGACTCTTAGCTGGCATTATGTTACATAATCCAATTTCTTTGATGTTGATCCATTAGAAAATAGGCTATACTGTGAATTCAAGTTAAAATATCTTCGGTGTTTGTGTATCCCATGACTTCTAATGTAATGCCGACTAAAGCAAAGTTTTTCATTATCTCTTTTCCTTGTCTGGCTCTATCCCTACAAAGTACCAACTAAAGGCTAAAACAATGAAGCAGCACATAATACAAAAACCAAAGACATCACGAAAAACTGAAAAATCTGAGTTCAAAGCTGGTTTGCTGTAATACATAAGCACCACAAAGGTGTCAAAAACAATATTGGTAGTTTTTTTTTTCTTTTTTGATAACAAGCAATATTGGTAGTACAACAGAGTGCATGAACTAATTAACATGAAACTATTACAATTTAATCAATAATTATAAAAACAAATTTTGAATGTATAATTAGGTTAAATAAGAAGAAAATTTTATTAATTATAATATTTTTTTAACTCGATCATAATTATCTTTTGTAAAAAATACTTATAATATAAACAAAAGTAATAATAGTGATGAGTTAGTACATGTTTAATTAGTAGTTAAAATTGTTACAAATCTCGTTTCAATATAAATTCAATGAATAAAAAAAATAAATACAAAAAATAAGGGGTGTTTGGTTTGGTTGTTTTCTGTTTTCATTTTCACTGAAAATAGAAAATGGTGATGAAAATGTGTTTGGTTGGATTTTTGAAAACATTTTCAATAAAAATAAAAACAGGAAACAATCAGAAAATGAAAATAATAAAATGAAAACATGAATTTTATTTTGGGTAAAAAATACAAAAAGACAAAAAGTCAATATATCATAAAATTTTCAGTATTTTTATTTTTTGAAAACAAAAAATAAGAAGTCAAATTAAACATATTTTTAAAATTCAAATGTTTTAAAAATAAAAATAGTTTAAAAAAAAATACAAACCAAAAACATCCTAAAAATCTTATTGAAAAATCAATGCATTTAGAAAGGAGAGGACAAGGGTTGGGACCATTCCCATATATGTGCAACCCCAAACACACCTACTCCCCTGCCCATAACGTAATTGACCCTTCCTTTCCCTTTTGGATTTCCACTTTATCAATTGACTTCACCCTTCGAAATTTAAATTTTGCACCTTCTTTTTCAAGGAATTCGGCAGTGTTTCTTGTACCCATCTGGAATATTATATGCTTACTTTGGTCATCTTTTGAGCTGAAAATGAGAGATTCTAAGGGCTGCCTCCCATTTCCAACTTAGCCATAGCTGTAAAATAAAATACTCCAATTGTTTGTGAAATTATTACTATAATTTTGGGTCAGATAATAACGTAACGTTGCCTTGGGATTGCACTTTTATTTTTTCTCGATTTTCATGGCCAGCTGGCTCCTATAAATAATGTTCCTATTACCACTATTGTGATTGTGACGTAACCTACTCTCCCCTGGAAGAAACCCTTTACCTTTGAGCTATTTTTTGTCTGCACCTCGTTAAATATTTTGTAATAATTACTACTGCCATTTTATTAACATTCACCAAAAATAAATCCCAATTACAGTATTTTATTTTTGCTTCTGATTTTTTATTTATTTAATTAATATTCTTCTTTTTTATTTAATAAAAATATTGAAAATTTTAAAAATAACATATAGTAGTTTCTTAATTTGAAAATAATTTTAAGCAAATCAAAACTTTAAAAGTGTGGATAATTATAAAATCTAAAACTAGGGACTATTGTATTTAACTACTCTCTAACCCATTTATGGCTATGGGCCATTCCGTGTTTTGTTTCTTTTGACCCACTATATAATTATAACCCTTACGACTAATGTGTCCCAGTGGCTTCCTTCTGGCATTTATTCACAAAGATGCCTCCTTGTGTTAATTTCCAATTTCATGAAAAAAAAAAGAGTTAATATTTGCTACAAAATCGTTTATAGCCTCTAGGTTATATGTTTTTTTGCCACCCTTGAAATAATTACTCCTAACTAATTAGGCGTTTTATTTTGTATAAATGTTGTAATAGCTCTTATAGTTTATTTTCAATTTTTCCGCAATATATTACGCTTTAGTGTATTGCGTATAAATGCAGATTTTATACAAAAACAATTGAAGTGGTGAAATGATCAAACTGATTATAAAAAGGAGCTTTAACTATAATTTATATTTAAATAAATGTCAATTAAGTATTAACCAAATGCAATTAATTTCAAATTAATAATAACTTAAGACTATAATGCATTTTCAACATAGTTGAACAATTTGTGTATCGGCAATCTATTTATATATACTTTCCAATATTTCCATTAATTTCTCTTTATATTATACACTCCTTTTCTCAAATTGTTTATCTTTTTAATTGTAATATACGGCTTTTTGACAATTTATTACTATAAAATATTTTTCTTTAATAAATTTATCCTTATTAAAAAAGTTGAAATAGAGTTGTAAGTTCACATACTTCGATCCATTTCATATTATTTATCTTTCAAGGTAATATGTACACTTTTAAAGAAAAAGATTAAGTGAGATTACAGATTATTATAACGAAGCATTTCATATTATTTTTACACAAATTATTATAACGAAATAGTTTTTTCTAACAAAAATACTCTATTGAAAAGGATAAGATGTAATTGTATAATATGTTGAAGATCATACACATTTGGATGGAGTAAAGGATTAAGTGAGATTACAGATTACCTAGCATATAATTTACGGATTTGATGTCAGGAGAGTTCCATATATATCTTTCGACAATAACATATGTCGTCGTTGCTCATGCTGTGAGTAGGTGATTTTAGAGCATATATATATGACCATGTAAGTACATAGGTCAATACATAGAGGTGGAGTATCACATTGAGCTACATTATGTCGAGTTATGGTTAGGCTTCATTGACCATTCAATATCAGGGACTAATTACTAAAGATAACTTAATGATAAAGCTAGGAAGGAAGAAAGATAAAATAATATTGTAGATTCCAATTTCCTACTAATAAACTAAAAGACAGAGATAGGCCTAAATACAACCTTGATCAAGGCTCAAAATTACTCATAATATAAACAAAGGAAGTAAATATGTATCAGAGATTTTAATAGATTAAAGCATAATGAAATCCTAATTAATACTTTACTTTTAAAAAATAACAAATAGTATAAAATAAATTAAGAAAATTGCTAAATAGTACGAAAGTTACGAACAGTCGTGTATTTTTTATTTTGTTGGAAAATATACTTTATTATCTCTCCCTTTGAATGGTTATACATGTTCTCATTGATCTATGTAAAATTTGTGTGATTTTGTGCAGGAGTTTTTCGTGTAATATAGCATTGCTCATAATTAAATTAAATTACCCAAAAGACATCAATTATAAGCCGGACCAATATCTCTTCACACTCACGATAACTATTTGAGTGACCCTTGGAGATTATTTTTCTTGAGAAATCATTTTAATCAAAGCATTAAATACTAGGGACACTAGGCGGTTGGAAAGTATCTTTCGTTTATTAGTTAGTAGTACCATGCAAATTTAGTCTATAATAGTTGCTACGTAGTACAGAAAAGTTATAGTTCCTGCAAAGAATTAAATTTACATTTTGAATCTAATGAAATATAAAAATCGTTTTCTTAGAAATAGTAATGATTAATATTTGCAATTTTTTTTTACACATGATGCTATCAGAAAAAGACAAAGCTACATGAATTCACGGGTTGTGGTGCCACTTCTAATTAGTTGCTATTAATTGTCAATTAATATTGTTACCAACTTACCATCCTTACGAGGCCTCCTTGTTTCTACTTTACTACACTCGCGAAGATTAACCAAAAATGCAGTTTATCTATGCTAATAAGCACCGCGTGAACGAAAATTTATTAAGAGTTCGACTAATTTTTGTATAAGTATAGAATTTAAAACTCAATATATACTAAAATAGTAATATTTTTTTTTAACGTTATCGTTAAAAAAAATTATGTTATCTTCAAGTTTTGTTGATTGTAACTATAGGCATGTGTTCTTGATATATAATAACGAGAAAAATAAAACAATGATTGCAATAGAAAATATATGGATTGGTTTATTGAACTAAAAAAAGAGTCAAAGCATTTTGCCTAGAGGATTATTTGTTTCACAGAAGCAAAATCTCATTGAACCTACACAAATAGAAATGATTTGATGACAAAAACCAAGTTAGGTGTGTAGGGTAATAATTAATAAATAAAAATAAATAAACAACCATTCATTCTATTTTTGTGGGACATGTGTGAGGAGATTTTTGTGCGTGTAGGTAACATTAATGTATTTTCCCTTATAATTCATAATTTAATTTTGTTTTTGCTGTGAATAATTACAGGCTGTGCATAAGTATTACTCTAAGGACAGTTAAAGCCTATTGGATGACCAATGGAAATAGAGAAATGGGAGTTAAAATACGAACGATAATTAGTGTGTTTGTTTGGGTAAACAAAAAACACAAAGGAAAGGCAAATTTCGTATAATTTTTTTTTCTTTAATTCCAATTTCAAACTTTTTTCTCTTTTTTCTCCTCTATAAAATTGAATGTTAGTAACAATTTAAGAGAATACATTCACCTTGTTTGTTTCAATATATAATAGAGAAAAATATTGATGTAATGACTGACTAACAGTGTAAAACATTTAATATAATTATTTAATTATAATTTATCATGTAATAAAATTATTAATTTTTAAAATAATTTAAATAATAATATAAAATTATGTATAATAACATAATTTTGTTAACGACTTTAACCATAGGAAAGATATTGTCGGGAATTAGAAGAAGCAGTTAGTGTTTTGGGCGGCGAACAAAGCAGCTGTTCTTGTCCCATCCCACCTCATTTCTTCGTAATTGTAAAGTCTTGTTTGTTCACTTTCCTCCTTCTACTACTAATGCTTTTTTCCTCATCTTATGAAACCAATATCCTTTTACCTTTTTGGGTAAATCTTAATTTATATTTTCGTATTGTTAAAATCACTTTTTGTGGCGGCATGTCCATTGCTATGTGATAAAACTTGGTTGATTAATACGAGCTGGGCAGGTGCTAGACAAATTTTTAGGGGTCAAAATTTAAAAATAAAATCGGTTTAAATATATTTCTAAAATTAATATATTAATAAAGCAAATAATTTGTGTTGATTTTTTCTTCATAAAAAATCGGATTAGAGATAAAATAATAAATAAAAAACACTGTCTCACCCACAAAAGGAGTAACTATACTAACTTTCTCTAACATTAGTATTAATTATATTTTCACTTTTCTTGATTGAAAAGTTACACTTTCATTTATATGTCAGCATGATAGTTATCATAAAATATGATAGTTGCCCGTAATATTTTTAACATTAATATATCTCAACATATAAGAACGATATACAAAGATAAAGAGATAAGTATAAGTTTTCATTTAAGAAGAATTAAGTATAATTAGGATCAAAATTCAAAGAAAATCAGTACCATTATTCTTAAATAAAATACGAGACTTTTTGTATGTATATTTGTATTCTCCTACAAATCTTCTAGATACTTTATAAAAAAAATATTAAATAAAATTTAATTATATTTACTATTTTAAAACTAAAAGTATTTAATACTTTTATTTAAAAGTAAAAAATAATAAAGATATATTAATGTTGCAGGGAAATTTAGAATTATTTTTACCTGCCATCTTTTTTTCTCTCTCTCACACACCCAGGCTTTAATGTCTCTTACCTTCAATAGTTCAATGTCTCACCATTTTACAATCTGCAACATATTGAGGGAAAAAAATCATACTAACCGGCCAAGAGCTAAATTATGTACTTCATCCATTTCAGTAGGATATAGTTGTTTTTTTGCTCCAGTTTAACCTCTTTCCCTACTTGTGAAGATACATTAAAAAAAAAGTGCAAAACAAAACGTATATATAACAACTTTGGCTTTACTCACAATTAGCAAGTGTTGGCAACGTGAAATTGAAGGCTAAAGATTGAGATGAGAGAGACATGCACGTGCCATTAGAGAGACAGAGAGAATCAATAAAATTAATTTGATTTTAAAAAAATGAGAAAGATATAGAACCCACAAGTTACAGTTGTTTTAATAAAGGAAAAAGTGGGCTTTTTTCAAAGTTTTTCTTGTCTAAAATAAAATATAAAAAAAAAATCAACTTACACAAACATAAAGAAGTTATTTTTTTAATACAAACATATAGAAGTTAATATATATATATATATATATATATATATATATATATATGGAGATAAATCTATTTTTTTTGTCTAATCATTCATTCAAAATGAGTAGCTATCGATTAAAATTTAACCAATTACAAACATCTATTAAAAGTTCAAGAGAACTCCCCTCCTCGTGAGCTAGACAATTTCAATACAAGTTGATACAAGTGATTGACTTTTTACTATCAGTGTAGGTTCGAATAGCTGCAACCCTATTTTTTCTGCTTCGTTGGCAATACTCGATCTTCAAGAAGATAACATCTAAATGTTAGTTAAATAGTTGCAATTAAGTCAAATTGTTTACAATTCGAACATGTATAAGTAATAGTAATTCTCTAAATTAATAGGTCTCTGGTTGAAACCCTAATATGCCCAAGTGCCCTATCCAGTGACACCAGTTCTAAACAAGAAATAAATAAAAATAAAAATAACGAGTCATATTCAATCCGCAAGACCGTCACTCTATAACTCGGTGATTGTATAGTAGCTGTCTTGACAAAATGGCCCTGCCAAGTTGATTTCATGAAATCCATTGCCATTTATGAGAGAGAAAAAAAAAAAACTGAATATATAGGACAAACAAAAGCAATTGTACGTAATGGATCATGGAATTGTATCAACTACTTGTATTAGAGAATGAGGGTTTGTGTCAGTTACTCAGTCTATGTATCATTGCTCCTTATATTAATTACTAGCAATACACAAACTCGCTTTCTTTCACCATAAAGGCCATAAACATTAATTAATTTGTTTTTAATGAGCATTATAATTATAACTAAGCTTGCATTACAATGTTAATTAGGTAACCCGTCTGCACAGTTGCACCTCATTCAAATCAAGCGTTTGAGGGTTGGGAAAAGTGAAATACTTTAGCATGACATTCAGAACACGCTTAGCATGCTAATCATGTTTTAGGTTAAAGAGCCACCCATTAATGATTGATAGTAATTCTGTAAACGCATGTAAGCAATGAGTATCAAATTAGTAGTAGTAGTTAACTATAAGAATAGCTAAAGCTAAAACTTAAAAAATATATTGCCCTAACTACATAAAAATGGGACTACATAATATTTGCACAACATAGAGAAATAAAAGTTTCAAGGAAGACATTCACGTTATCGTATACAGTATATTATATCTTAAAAAACAAAGCAATGGTTATTATATATATTAATATTAATATATATGTAAATAATACACATCCTCTAATTAATCCTCATATATACAATGGTCTCAGTGTACTAGATAACTTATGTGCCTTCACACATCTTCTAAAAGCAGTTCGCGTCATATCATGGCAACAGTTGTAGAACTTTCTTTTTCTTCCTCGCTCTTGGACCGTCTGATTTCAACCACATCATCATGATCATGTGCCTGATCACACACGTGACACGTTGATATTCCCTACATACAAAATCTCTAGTTACCTAGACACACGCAAGTTACATGCACCAACACATATCCAATCGTTAAACCCCCATTCTAGTTAGACAATCTGCTACAATCAGCCGTACCGAAACCCACTCTGCGATTGACCAGATCAAACTCTACCCACAGATTCTGCTGATGAAAATTCCCAATAATGTTACTGGCCGCACCCAATTTATCAGAGTTCGCAATCCCTACGCAGTGGACCCCACCCTCCACGGTAGCCAGAACCCTCTCCTTGGGAATCACTATTTGCACCCCATTCTCGAACTCAAACACCATGTCCCCTATCAATCGTCCGATCTCAACTGCATTCCCATCAAAACACATGTCCGAAACACCACCGTACACGTAACCCTTCTTCATCCTGGGGCCCACAGCCCTAACCACCTTAGCCCGCACCTTATCATAAGCCTCGTTAACAAGGTATGTGAACTCGGATCCGGAGTCAACCATAGTTTGACCCGACCCGCCAGCATCAGCACGAAAAACCGCCGGCGAGATGTTGAGTTTTCTTCCTCCGATTCTTATCCCCTGTAAGGCTACAGTGTAGGCCAAAGGGTCGAGATTCGGCATGCGTTGACTCTGACCAAAAGTCAACATTGCGATGTATTTAAATGTGTTAGAGTTCGGGTTGTTGCCAAGGTAGAACGACCCGGTTGGAGTGTAACCGGGTCGGGTCTCGCGGGTGGGGACACAGTATGAGAATTTAGTAATTTTGGACTGCGAAGCGAAAGAGAGGCGTCCACGGTTCATTCCCAAAATGCCCCTGGGGTCGGTGGACTCGGTGGCGCAGCCGAGGATCAGAGGAGGGGTAAAAAGGGAACGGGAGAAGGTGAATTTTTCTCTGACGAGATTGCCCTCGGCGTAGGTGCCGTCGGCGAAGAAGTAGGAGTAGTGGCAGAGGCGGTTCTGGTCGCAGGAGGTGGGGAGGGTAAAATCGGGAATTCGCGGCTTGCAGACAGGGTGAGTACACGGAAGGATAGAGAAGGTGGAGGAGAGAGAAGGGTCAAACGACGCCGTTGGGGGAGGCTTAGCGGGAGCTTTTTTGTGACACTGAATCCACGAGAGCTGGCTTCCGGTGTCCAAAACCATGGGCTGAACTTGCGGTGGGGTCCCAATGGGAAGGTCCACGATTAAAGCCATGGAGTATTTGAAAGACAACTTGTAGTTGTAGGGAGAGGAATAAGGTGGTGATTTAGGTCGTGAGTTGAGTAGCATCATCTTGGAGGCGGTGCTGGTGGAGAGAGAGAGTGGTGTGAGAGGGAAAGAGAGTGAGAATAATGAGGTGGTGTGGTTGAGTTGTAGAGAGAGGTGTATGGAGGAAAGAAGAAAGAAGAAGAAGAGATGCATGTTTGAAAACAGTGAAGATGGAGCCATAATGATGTTTGTGTGAATGTGAGAATCGCAGGTTGTGTTGTTATATATAGCGGGGAAAAGAAAAGAAAAGGGAGAGGCTGGGGGGAACAGAGAAACGCCAAAAGAAGACGCGTTTTCTTCGGTTGAGTGGGGTGGATCTTATTATTCTTTTCATTTTCCACACACACTCAGATCTACTACTATCTTATGATCCCACCCAATTAAATTTGGCTTCAGATATTTAAAATTGGAAGGTGTGTCTTGGTTAGATGATTTTATCTATTAGAATTGTTTGGAGATACTCTGGACTCATATATATATATATATATATATATATATATATATATATATATATATATATATATATATATATATATAATTGATTAATTTTATCGTATTTAATATTATTATTTTTAAAACATCTTTTATTTAGTTTTAATTGTATTTTTAATAATTTTTTTATTTATGATAATAAATTGAATAAAAAATATTTTAAAAATAATTTTATTTTTATTTGAGATTAATAAAATTAAATGATATAATTAATTTTTTAATTAATTTAGAATTAATCATTTTTATTTATCTATGATTCCAAAGGAAATATTCTAAACACATTTCTTGATATACATTGTTTCTTATTAATTAAAATGTATAAAAAATTATAAAAGAAAAAAAATCATTAAATAAAAGATATAATCCACTAAATTTTATAATTTTTAATCAATTTTGATGCATCAGAGTGTTAGAGAATGAAGCTAACATTTCTCTTTTATTTATTTATGGGAACGGTATCTGTCCTCTGATCTCTGTCTGCTTGCCCACGCCTCTTCTTTACTGCGCTTTCATACAGTTGTGGATATTTGTGGACACATAAACCAACTTATTATTTTATTCAAAAACAACTCTACTTAATTATACTACTAGATTATTACCAGTACTTCAATAGTATTATTCAGTTTTGATTTTTAATGGTTAAGTTACACTGGCATCATTTCTAATTTGTTGAAATTCTACACGATATTTTTTGCTTTTTTAATATCAATCATAACTCTTGGGATATTAATTAACCAATATTCTAAAAATATTAGTTAGTATTTTTCTATATATTATCATTATATGCACAGTTTAAAAGGATGAAATACTGTTCTGTGATGTTACTTTTCTTGTAAAAAAATCATGAAGCAAGTATTTATTATTTATTATTTAAATCTTGTTAATCCGTGTTCTTAAAATACTTATCAACGAATTAAATGAAAACGTATATTTCTTTAAAAAATTATAAGAAAATAAAAAAACATTCTTTTAATTCTTTAACCAATAAACTAATTATAAGAATAAGTGTTGGCATTTGTCGTATTATTTAAGCGTAAGATAGATTTAGTTTTAAGAAGAAGATTGGCAAGTAGGAGTGGGACGTTGATGTTGGTCAACTACACTACAGCTGGTGCCAAGCTAGTTAGAAAATAAGAAGAGGAAGAAGCCCTAACCCACCATTACACTGTAGTGTAGGACAGTAGGTTATATGTAGGTTGTCAACACGAGATTAAAAACAAAGACTCCAATATATTTATAATTTGATTGGATCCCGTTCAAGTGCAGCTTATATTAAAATAAATACACTTTCCGCAGTGATTATGTTAATATAGTTAGATTTGGCATATTATTAACTATAGTTTATTTTATAAAACAAATAGATATTTATTTTTTTGGTATTGAGACGAAAATAACTAGACAGGAACAACTCTAGGGAACGAAATCCCCGAAGCATTAGCAACCAGCGAGTTAAACAAAAAAATTGAACTATGCTTAAACATCATATGATCTTCTCCAAACTACAAGGGTTTGGTATTGATATCCTTATTTTTGTTTTTTCTTTTTATCTCTACTATCACGCTATATTGTTACTGCCACACTCTTCTTCAATACAACTTTGAATAACAATAATATTACTTAATTAATTGCATTTTTGTGTATGTTGGGCAAGTAGTTCTGAATGAATATGTGGAGTTCAATTCGGTAACAATTATAATTTTTTAATACAAAATTGATAAACTATATTGTATTAAAAACCTAAACATGACTCTAAAATTCGGGATTAGGATCTCTTGTTTATTAATTCAAAACAAACTTATGAAAAAAATCATATTCAAGAAATCAGATACCAAAATTAAATTTATGAACACGAGTTTTTTTTTTATCAAAAATCAAAACTAATGAAGTTTTCATTTCAATTTTCAATCCTTATTCATATTTTGTAAACAAACTATTTACATTAATCTGCTACATGACAAACATTTACAATATAAATGTCTGTATACGAACATGCATACAATTATATAAACAATATGAATGCTATGACGACTTTATCCAAAAAAATATGAATGCTATGACGATATTATAACTTTAAAATTAAGCAATTGTCGACTTTAAGAGAAAAATAAAATAGGGAAGCAATTGTTGTCTAAAATTATTGAGCCGCAAGTTTTTTTGTCCCAGTTTAAAATCCCATAACTTTTGCAAAAAAAATGCTTGCAGATTTTGTTACATTATAAAATTTGTTTACTTGCATTTTATACTAACAGCTCACAGACACTGTCTCCTAACCTGAATGCATGCGTTTGAAAATTTTCCGACAAAAACTTGCAAATTTATCTAATATTTTGTCACTTTGTACTCTTCTTGTTTTGAGAGATCAATGGCTAAAACGACCACCAAACGGATAGCTTCTTTAAGCCACATTAAGCGAACCGAGTTACGTAACTATCATGGAGTATATCATTGTTTTTAGCGAGGCTTCATAGTTTTGTTTTGTTTTTTTTTTTCTTTTTAAATGTTGTTAGCAACTAAGAATGTTTTCCTTGAAGTTAAAGTGAGATTATTAATTGGGGATGCCATGCTTAAATTTTGAGTAATGCTAAATTTTTCTATAATTCTCACACTCATTACTTAATTATCATATAAAAGAAGAAGGAGATTTAGAACAATTCATTTTATATAAGTTTGTGTTTTTATTTTTAATTTTTTATATTAAAAAGGAAAAAAAATAAGGGTTCCTTTATTTAATTAAACTATAGGTTAGACTAGTCTCCCTCTATTTATATTATTTAATTTGGTCCTTTTATTATAAAAATATTTAATTTAGTCTTGTAATAATTTTTAAAAAATGTTGAAAGTGGCTCTTTCGTCCAAATTGACACTATTATTGATGTTAAACAAATCCAATAAAATATAACATTAAATATTTTTTTAAATAATTAAAGGATCAAATTAAATGATAAAAATAGAGAGATCAAATTAAATAACATAAATAAAAAGAGAAACCAAATAAAAAATTTATATGGATCATAAAATGAGGATTTTATATGGATTATTGATTCAATGATTTTTAATGTTTTATTATTATTTTCCCTTTATTTATTTACCTACATAAAAATTCTATTTAATTTCCTTTTCAAATTATGAATATTATTAAGTGTCTGAATTAAATGATATAATATTATTTTAGTTTAATTAATAATTTTGAGTTTGAGTCTTCAACATGTAATTACGTTAAATATTTTAATAAAAATTGTCGCTAAAAATAACCTTATAAACTTGAGTAAGATTATTTTCTATTGAGAATATATGTAATTTCATTTATATATATATATATATATATATATTGCTAATGTTCATTCTTAGTTGGGATGTATTAGCAATTAACACCAAAATATTTAAGAAAAAAATATTAATAATTTTATTTAAAATAATTTATTTTAAGGATATTATAGTAATTTAATATTTAATTAAAAAATAATTTTTCTCTCTCCTCTTCCTCTTTTATGACAAATTTTGTTGGCAGATGATGATGGGTTGTTACTTGTAAAACATAAATGTGGAATGAAAAAAAATAAGAATAATATTAAGTTGTAATATGAGAGAGAAATTTTTTATTTTTTAATTAAATATTAAATTATTAAAATACCCTTATAATAAATGAAAAAAACAAAAAAAAACTTGAGGAGTATTTTTGTTTTAAATATTTTGATTTTTGTTGTTAATGCAGTTCAACTAGAGTGAACATTATCAATTTCTTATTTACATATATAGAGATAGATAAATAGATGGAATATCAACTTTTTATTTTTGAAAGAAAAAAGAATAAATATTTTTTTTTTATCTTTGTATATGGTTATAGTTAATTTTAGTTATTACCCTAAATTTTTGGTTTTATAAATTTAAAACTTTTTGAAATGGTTCCTATATATATTTTACGGCTTATACCACCTCTTAACGGTCACTCATATAACATATTTAAATTCATCTTACATTATCATTAAATGGTAAATAAAACATTTTAAAAACAAAAGTTACCAAGATGAAAACTAAAAAAGAATTAAAAATAAAATAAAATAAACTTTGACCACATTCGCAAAAATTTAAAAACATTTTTTATCTTAACCATCATGTGACTAATCCAAAATTAAATATATATATATATATATATATATATATTTAATATGAACAATAATTATTTTAACTGAAAATTAAAAAATATTTAATTTTAAAAAAATGATTACTTTTTGTATTCAGTACTTTAATGTGTTTCCTGTTTATAATGCATGATAATGTAACATCAAAAGCACAAAAAGTTTTAAAAAAAAGTTTGCATAGAATTAATAGTTTTACATTCAAATCTTTTAAAAATTTAAATCACTTTTCTTTGAACTCATTTTTACAAATCCAACTTCATTTAACCCAATACAGGCCATGTCATCATCCACAGTAGAGATTGCTCAAAGGGCCATGTATTTAAATAAAGAAACAAAATACAACATCTGCGCAATTAAAGAAGCAGATGGAAAACAATCTTACCGTTTGATTAAATTAAAATACTAAAAAACTACTTACTTAATTTTATGAAACGAACTGAATATGGTGGGTCGTATTCAAGGAGGACAAAAATGCACTGAACAATCACTGAATATGGTGGGGTCGTATTCAGGGAGGAAAGTGGACAACCACATAATATTAGGGGGGTCTTCAGAATTGAATTTGATATCAAAAAGTAAGAAAATAAATAAAAATTAAAGTACAAGAAATATTCTTAACAAATTTTATTAATTTAAATTACTTAAAAGTAAGCATAAAGACCGAAACAACGAAACTATAAATAATAATAATAAAAATTAAGGTTAAATATGAATTTAGTTTAGGTATATTTGCACTTTCTCAATTTTGGACTCTAAAGTTTTGTCCTTGGTTTTTAGTTTTAGTAAGTTTATTTTTTTTTAATTTAATCCCTAAAGTGAGAACTTATAGGAACAAAAAAATTAAAATTTTAAATGGACTAAAATTAAATAAACCTAAACTTACAAGAACAAAAATTAAAAAATGCAGATTCACATGAATTGAAAATAAATTTTTTTACATATATTAAAATTAAAAAAATATAAACTTACATGAACTACATTCGCATTTAACCTAACAATTAATAATATATTTTTCTGTTGTGTTGAGTTCTTGGTGTGAGAAAACCACAAGTACACGATAGTCGTCACATAATCATTATCAAATCCACATGGATCACGTCTTTGGACTTAACAATTATCACAATTAAATATAGAAACTAAATAATTTGGGGAAGGATTAAAATTTGATTATAGAATATTTTGAATTGTAAATATTAGAAATAAGATAAATATAAAATATAAAGATTTGATTTAGAGGAAACTTAGATTTAGAAAATCCTGGGATCAAGGTGTTAAGTGACAGTCCACTATCACAATTGGATGATCCATCCTTACCCATAATTTTGATGAGCTATTCTTAAGAGAACATGACCAACTATTTATGAGCACACTTGATATTATTTCTTATCCTACATCTCCTATTAATTCGAGTCCAATCACAAGTGGAAATTGTTATATTAATATCTAACATCCAACGTGTTGTTATAAACTAGCATTCACTCTTTGAGAAAACCAATGTTCATACACTGTGTTATTTTTATTCGTGTTCAATGGACTTAATCACTTATACAATCTTTTTAATATCAAGTATAATGACATCCAATGTTGTACTAAAATTAGTGTTAGCTACAAAGAAAAGTGCATGAACTCAACTTTCGCAAATTCATGCTTTCCCCTCTTATTTTGAATTGCTAGCATTTGAATTTAAGGAAGGACATAATAGAAGATTTTCCAGAAATATTCCTCAGAGGTCATTATCACTAAAGAGAGAAGCACATGTGGTTGTTTGTACTTTTTTTTTTGTTTCCATAAGAATGTGACACATAGCACTGCCTCCAGCTTTGGGACAACGGTCAAATCAAAGTAAGCGCTAATCCTGTAATGGAAATTTTCATAAAGCCTATAAAAAGTGACCAAGGCTCTACCATCAAATGCAAGAAAGAAGAGAATGAAAATATGAAGTGAAAAGCAAGAGCATTATGAAGTTAGATTTTATCAAGTCATTGGACGATACACAACAATGTTTAATTAGTTCATTCTTTGCTTAACAAAGTTGTTCATTTGTATTCGAGTTTAATTTTTCATCCACTCTATTGAGTGATTTGAATCTTTGAATTCAATCAAACTTTATTTGTTTGTGAATGCTATAAGTGACTTAGTATTAAATAATACTTGAGTGTCTTAGATTCAGAGAGAGTTTAAGGATGTGTCAGTAGTGACATAAAGAATATTAGTGTATCCAGGAGTGACACAATAAAATAATTGTTTGTAATCAAGCTTTGATCAGTGAAACCCTTCAGTGGTTTGTTAAGGAAAACTAGGCACAATTCTGTTTGAGTGAACCAATATAAACTAAGTATTTTTACTTATCTCTTAAGTTATTTGATTAATATTCTTTTTAACTTATATTGACACACTTTATCACACAAGTATTATCTTGAAAAACCTTTGTGAAAGTACTATTTTATCAATCATTGGACAATATTTTTGTTTTTTTTTTATTGAAGTTGGTGCTATTCATTGGATGACACTATCAATAATTTTGGTTTTTGCATATCCTTTGTGGAAAAAAAACTTCATACTAAAAGATTTTGTTTTTATCTAACACATTATTCAACCCCTCTTCTAGTGTGATATATGTTATGTCACGAGGTTTCATAACAAGACTCAAGTTCATTTAATCTATCAATTGAAGGTTCTTTTTAATTCGTTTCTAATGACAAATTAATCTAATGTGATCTTTGTTCTTTTTCAAGAAACGAAGATGTGCCTAATTGAATTAATCCCTACTGTCGTAGTGTTATGTTCTATTAAACCCTTTACGTTCCTTTGTAATTCGTTTTATCCGTCTAGGATTAGTTATGCGATAGTGAATTAAAACCTAAGTTCTCAACCTATAGTTTCAACGGGTTAAGTTCACCTCTTAGTTTATCCTTAAGCATCTAAGGTCACGCAAACGATGATTAAGCGTCTAACATGTATGAATAGCGATAAAAGAAGAATCAAGGTGAAATTAAAAATACTTCAAAATAATTAAATCAAAATAGAACAGTTGTCAAGGGGTACGCCTTAATCCCAGGACAAAGAGGATTACGAACACATAGTCATGAGCTATCCCAAATAAAACATAAAAGAGAAAGAGTACTGATTAGAGAAGAGAAAAGCTAAGAAAACTTCAAAACTCTCCTAAGCTGTCAACCTCAAAGTCAGAACTCTTCTATAAAGTTTTTTTAAGCTATTTAAAGATATGGGTTAAAATTTGTTCAAGCCCAAATACACTAAATACACACAAAATAAGAAAATAAAGTTGTCACTTAAATGGCACTTGCGTGACAAACATGTTAAGGTCCTGATAAAAAATTAATGAACTTGACATGCTCATGCCAAATGTGTCAGCCCAAAAATTGTTTTCTTTCCTTCCAAAAGGGTCATTGACAACCAAGTTTGATTGTGAAAGTCCAGCATGCACCATGAAAGCTTCATTTAACACCAAAAGTCAAGTCAACATGACTTATATACACATGAAAATACCCACAATGAAACAAGTTAGATAAAAGAATAAAATGCGATGAATTGAATATAAACAAGGACCCAAACATCTAATAATGCAAATAACTCTAACTAAAATGCTTCCTAAATAAAGACTAAATGCATTGCATTAGTTCCCAAATCACCCATGGCCATTTCTTCCTTGTTTTGTTTGGATAAAGGGAAAAGTAAAGCGGGAGAGAATAAAAAATGAATAACTAATGAACAAATTTTAAGATGTTTCCATTGAAAGAAATAATAAATAAGTAGAAGAGGAAAACAAGTTAAGTTTTCTCTACATTTACTTGGTTTGAATGAGGAGAAATAAAATGATTTTTCTTGCAAAAGACAAATTACCTTAATATACTACATAGATATTCTGAAATAAAAAAGTTAAAATCGTAATTTGTGTGAATGTCACCTCTTTTTTACTTATTCTTCCACTTTCTTCTCGTCAAAGGCATTTTTTATTTATTTTGAGGTGATATCACATTTTATTTTCTCTTTTTCTTTATTTCTCTTCTTAACAAAACAACATAAAAGTATTGTTTTCTCACTCACTTTTTTCTTCTCAATTTCATTGAAACAAAGGTTGATTTATCCCATAAACTAGATTCTACAGTGTTGACATTTAATAATAATAAAATGTCTAAAGGAATCTTTCCTAAGAATTGATTTACAAAAATATTAGAAAGAACATCAAACAAGTGATATTGGATATCAAATTCTAAGCACATCAAAATGTATAAAGAAGTAATTCACGGGTCACACAAAAACATTTTGACTAAGAATCAGAAATTGGAGCAGACTCGTTATATTGTCCGTAATCTTACTAACATTTCATTATGGAAAATGGTATAAACATGAAGAACAACAAATTCATCGATACTGTGCCGGCACTTACTACTAAAGCTTAACACCCTACAAAATTTATGGCTAATGAAAAACCTTCAGGATTCATCTATGTCATTTCTTGTTCAGTTCTCATAATCCTACTAAGAAACAGTGGAATTGGGTATATATACAACTGATGGTAAAAAAAAGTACATGACCCACTCAATAATTGATGAAGAAACAGTTATTTCAACGTGTCAGCCATATAGGTGAGAATTTTGGACCCCTCTTTCAAGTTTCACCTTGATAAAAGGATAGGGAAGAAAAGAAAAAAACAATATAATAGTCATAGTCTCATAAACCATATGTAGCATAATGAGATGAGAGTCATCTGGTCAAATTGGATTTTATATATGTAAGTATTCAATAAGTCACTGAAGATTAGTTACATGTCTTTGGAACACTTTGAAGAGATATCGATCCACTTAGGCATTTCCACTCATAATTATCCCTTGATCTATAAATACTAAGACCATGAAAGTTATATCTCGTGGGACATGACAAAAATTAATTATAATTGTATATTGCATAACACTCATTAGCTTTTAGCAATTAATTGTTGGTGACGATCATGCTTATCCGATAGCAATTAAAACGTGAAATATAAGTCGGAGCTTAGGTAAGTGGGACTAAGTACTCATTTTTGTGAGACAGGAAAAGAAAGAAGCTGAAACGATTAATGTACGGTCACCATCATTGACCAGGGTCAATCAAGATTCCAGCACTTGTCCTTAGTTTTTTAATGATTTTTTCATATGACATGATCTGAACCCTTTTAAATTGTTAGTCTTTGATTCATACACGCTAAGAAGTGTAGTTGTAAAGAAGGAAAGTGGGGGCAAAAATGAAGAAAATGGCACAAGATAAATGCAATTTAACTCTGGCATATGAATGTGTATTTAACTCAAATTTGAATCATATAGATACATAACTCTGTTAAGTATTTGGAGTGAAATTTTTTTTAATCATAATAATTTTATCTAGTTCGAACAAAATTATTTTCAATAAAAAATTTAGAAAAAAAAAACTCAAAACTTGAATAATTTGTGACATTTGTACTACCATAGTTATAAATATTTTGAAGTCCTGCTACTAGAAGCTAAAAATGGCATAGAGGGCCCTGAGTCCATCACTATGTGGTCCAGAGGAGGCACAGGACTCTGTTTGGGTTGCCATGTGCTTTGTTTCACAACCTCCTCAAAGCACAGTAGCACTTGACCAAACGGGTATGGACTTGTTCCCCCAACCCATCCTTCCTTTCATCTTCTCGTGTTATCTTAAAACAAAAGGAAAAAAAGAGTAGAATGAAGTGTTGGCACTAGGCACCCATAGAGATCTAAGTAGAAAAAAGCACCAAATGAAATCTACATAAGAACAAAAAACAAAAAGAAAAGTTGGTTAAACCTGTGTTTATCTAAAAAACAATCAATGTAATTATTATGTCTTTTAAAAACTTATCTGTGCAAGAAATTATTGTGGGTAATAATTGCATGTAATTGGAATTCAATGAGAGGAAGCCAGATAACAAATGAATTAATTTAAGGATTATAAATAATTTAATTATTTTACTGACCCATCCATCTTCTGTTATTTTTCACTCTCCCAAGTGAGCGGAGGTTAGCTAGGTTGGACATCGCTATAAAAGAAATTCTATATACACACTAGTGGTTTGACATTAATTAAGTTCTTTTTCTAATGTAGTTTCAATTTATCTAATAAAGATTTTTTTTATCTAATAGAGTTTAAATTGTCATTAAAACATATTATTAGTATTTAAGTATTAGTATATACATACATGATATTGTAACCCAAGTGTTTAATCAAGTGGAACAATAAAAAGGTCTTGCATTTGATTTGATAGATAGGTGGTGAGTTTGAGTCTTCATTTGTCTTTTTTATGTAAGATAAATAATGCATTGTTCTCTTTCTCTAAAAATTTCTATACCAAAAATAAAATAAAATGCATGAGGTTGTTAGTATAAAATGATAATATTTATACCAATAATTTTTTTCATCAAAAAGTTACATTAGTAAAGGTAATTGTAAGGCTTAAACTTTTTTGTTCGTCAGTAAAAAAAAAATTTGTAGTGGTTCCTCACTACGTGCTATATATTCTGATGTGATTATTAAAGTAAATTATGAATATTTTTTTTATATATTTTAGAAAATTGAAAAAGTGTGTTTAAATCATTACTTTTGGGACAAAACCTTTGTAATTAATAGTCATATACTTTTTTATATGCAAAGTAAACTAATTCAAAACACTGAGTACATGCATGAACAATGTTGTTCCAGTTAAATCGATAAGAAATCTTGAGTTTGAATTGTGAATATGTACTTATATTAAATACTCGAAGAAGAGAGTTATGTTTTTTTATAAAAAAACTAATTCAATTTTTATTAAATATTTAATTTAATTATTAATTAAACATTCATATTTATAAAATTCAAAACAATATGTATCCCGAAGGTAAAATAAAATAATTAGTTTTGCAAGGGGTAAAAAATATTAAATTCATGGGCTTCCACTGCTAAAATAGGATTAAGAGCATAGGAATAGAAAGGTTCTAATTAATGGTATAGTTTGAAGTAGGAAAAGAGAGGACAAATTTTAATATAGAAGCGAAAGAAGAAAGACACTTTATTTATTTTACAAGGAAGAAGAAAATGAAATAACTTACTATTATATATTTTGAATAAAAAAATAAATTTATTAAATTAAGAATAATTTATTTTTATAAATGTAAAAAGTTTTCTCTCTTTTTTTTTCTCTTCAAATCTCTTCAATTATTTTTAAGTGAAGTACGTAAAAAAATTGAGTTAAGGGAAATTTCAACTACCTTTGTTTCTTTCTCCACTGCTCCAATATTTAAAACAAAAAAGAATAATAACAATTTGGTATTAACATAATATTATTATTTCTTATTGTTCCATACTTAGCTTATAGAGGCCAACTAGTCAAAATAGATCACTAAGGTTTTTATTTGACATCCAACTTATCCCTCCTTCCAT
Organism: Glycine soja; assembly: GCF_004193775.1. Taxonomy (NCBI): domain Eukaryota; kingdom Viridiplantae; phylum Streptophyta; class Magnoliopsida; order Fabales; family Fabaceae; genus Glycine; species Glycine soja. Next base: position 3,589,156 of record NC_041019.1, read on the forward strand.
TGGGTCGTCCTTTTTCTTTTAAAACATTGATAATTTTCTTTTCTAGAGATTGGGAAAAGAAAAATAATGTATAACTTCATTAAAATTAGGGTTTCAATGGTGTTGTGGGAATCTTAGAGTTTTATTTCTTTTGGGTTAGAAAGAAAGAAAGAAACAACATCCAAAATATGGACAGGAACATTGTGGGTTTAAATATAATCTTCATGCTAGCATTGATGTTGGGCAATAATTTCATATTAAGCAGCAATAATGCATAGCAATGGAATCAAACTAACTTTTCTCTTGTCGTGGCAAAGAAATGGAACAAAGGCAGGTTTTGAGAATCTAGCATGTTGCGAGGAATTGCATGGTTAATTGTATGAGGTCAACAAATCTTATAACTTTAGACCATCTATATTTTTTAATGCATGGACACCTGCATGAACGACAAGAACATGTGAAGCCTATCGGGTACGCTTGAGAGAGCTAGATATCCTTATATATGTGGATTCGGTGGTCAATCAATTGAGTATTAGTTATTACTATAAATGAAGCTTCATGTCATGCATTGCACAAAATAAAACTTATCTTACTCGTGCCGTGCTGATTAAATTTCAGGTGATCAATAAGACAAAAACTATGAAATTTTAGTTTAATAAGTTAGCACAAGTTTGAATTAACTTATTTTTACTTTCTTGGGCAAATTTTTATGTAAATTTAGGTGATCTTGTAGGTACATCTCTCACAATGAATGTATTTAAAAAAGTTAACTAAATTAACCAATACCTATCAAATTTATTTGCTTTTTTTTAATTATAATCAAGATATTTCAAACAGAACTTTGATTAAAACATTTTTGAATTATAAAATTAATTATTTTAAGAATATTTTTATGTACCTTTATAAATATAAAGTTATGCTCTCTTTGAATTAGAAGTGAATATATTTTTTGTGTACAATACCAATAAGGAAGATAGAACCTAAGTCTTCATACATCATTAAATTAAATCCTCCACTATTAGATTGATCCCAGTGATTCCTAGAAGTGAAGTAGATAGGAAAGAAATAGGAGGAATAAAAATAAAAGAAAAAAATAACAGAAAATATGTGTTATTTGGATGATAAAAGTAAAACAAAAATCTAAGCTTATTTAGATGAGTGAAAAAGAGAGTAGAATAAATAAATAAATTATGTAAAAAATATTTTTATATTAATTATAAAATTATAAAATAAATTTGAATCCAAAAAATTAAACTTTTTTACTTCATTATTTTTCTTAACATAAATTACTTATCATTTTATTTAATTTTGCTCATTCTGTGCGTGTGTCTACTCACACCCCTACTGATTACAATGGATGTTCTTGGACTAGCTAGAAAAACGAAATGGCGCAATTTATTCTCTACCCCTTCATGACTTCTTCTAAGAATGAAAATATAGAAATCTAATTACCGGCTACCACAAAAGAGAAGTAGTAAAATTCTTTTGAGAATCCTTTCACTGTTAAAAACTGAAGGAAAAAGTAAAAACACCCCCCAAAACGAAGTTTAGATTGCAACTTGTGTTTTATAATTCTCTTCACTCTTATCCATCAGAAAGGAATCAAAGCTAGGCTCTTGCTAAATACACCTACATGTATGCTAAGTTAACCCCTCTTCTCTTGTCATTATATTTGTTATTACCAAATATACTCTTTTAATCTTGTTTCTACACCCCTACTTCACTCACACTCATCATCATCCTCATTCTCATCTTCTCCCTAAACCCTCCTTCTGTTTCTACACGTAGGTCACTTCTCCTCACCACTTGGATGAATTCTAGCATGGGGAAAAGTAACCTCTCAACCGTACTCCCTCCTCTTGCTCTCTCCATTACAAATGCCTCTTTGCCACTGATAGAACCATTGCTTTTCAATGGTCATCAATGGCTTTCAAGAAACAACAAACAATAGAGAACACAACATAAAACAAAAAACTTAATAAATATAAAGTTATGAAGATAATTAATTTATTTTCAGATCTAAAAAAATTGATACAAAAACTAACAAAAAAAATGCATGATACCAGATTCTAGAAAAAGTCCAAATCATAAAAATAAAAAATAAAAAAAGACAAATGCAAGCCTCTGTGAAATCCATCCCCAATGGCAAATGCCAAATCACAACAAACCAATCCTTCGCACCCACCAAAGTTGCCAAACGGGTATGCCTCACCTTAGATCATTCTCCTTCCCTCTCTTGCTCTTCGTCTTTGCAACCCCATAAATGGGCTTCTGTTGGGGGCATAGAAATAGGGTTAAAATAGTATAATTGATAATAACAAATTGAATGACAAGAAAGGAGGTTAACTTAGCAAGCTGATGGTGTATTTAGTAATATTCTAAAGCTGGAGTCAAGGCCCAATTACAAACGTGGGCTAACAGAGAATTAGACCCATATGCACCAGCATTAATTTCTATTCGTTTATTTTAGTATCACTAATAAGTTTTTAGCAAACAAATAAATTAAAATAAAGGTCCAGGAGCAGATTAGGTAACATTAGTCTTCAAGTTCTCATATGATAATTAGAATTTTGCAATTAATTAGATTACACAATACAGAAACAAAATCTATTTGTGCGGCAAATCATCTCGAAAAGATGTATAAGATTAATCAATAAGTTCATTTTTCAGTCTGTCACACATAAGGAGGGATGAAGTTGCTTTAAGATTAACTGTAAAAGAGTTCCTCAATAGATTTCAAGGAAGTAATGAAATAAGGATTATTTTGAGAATAACTAAAAAAAAACTCATCAGTTATTTAAAAAAAAAAAATATTTTGAGGATAAATTAAATTTTATGATTAAAAACTACTCCGATGGGTTAGATTTAGCGTAGATGTTTTGTTTTAACTAGGTTGCTGTATTAACTTCGCAAATTAGATGGGTAAAATATTTCGAAGTTATACATAGTATATAAGTGTGTGCCAATTTTTTGGGTATAAAAATAAAAATGCTTTGTTATCTTCATCTAATCTAAAGCTTAAGTTGCCAAAGGTAAGTGCAAGCCGGCCACCCTGCAAATAAGGTGAGCATATCTAGCTGCCCATCTCATCGTGAAAAATTGTTAAGAGTCTTTTATTTAGTTCTGTTTCTTGCATGTGTTTCTGCTGTAATTGTTAATGATTTTCCCTTTTGTTGAGCAACAACTTTGCAAATTTAGCTGCTTTCTTATCCTCTTGCACTTCTATCAATTGAATTCTCTATGGTTACTTATTTCCTAGCTTTAGTGATAGTTGAAAACTTGATAAGATTCTTGTAAATTTGATAGAGGTTGAGAGATGGCTGGCTGTGGCTTAAACAAATTCAAGATGTTTATGCAAAGTTCTTCCTTTAAAGTGTGGTTTTGAATATATGGTGTCACCATTGTGATTAATTTGTGATCATATGTTTTGCTCACAAATAGATAGATGGCATTGATGTTTATGTGCTTGTAAAATTCGGAAGGGAGAAGAGAAGAGCAAAGGGGGAGAATGCTGAGCCATTGTGGTTTATGAGGGAAAATTGTTGCTGCCTCAGTGCAACATAGTTGCCACACTCACAGCATGTGGCCATTTGGCAGGCTCCATGACTCAGTGCAGGGATGATTAAGTGCTTTATTTGTGTATTGAAGCTTTCAGCTTAGGATAGTTATGGAGCCAGGGAATGCATGTGATCTGTATAATCCAAGCTGTTCGGTCATTATAAGGATGATTACTTACTGATTATAAGTTGAACATTTATCTGATTGTAAGTTGAACTTTTCTGTGCATACTCCGTACCATTAGGTCCTAATCTTGAAACCTGATTAAGTCACACAAGTATACTCCAAAATCGTATTCCTTTCCATTCTGTTAAATTGGAGATTTGTTCATCTCAAAAAATAAAAATCCTTGTTTGGTTTATGTTAGCCTCACTGAATTCCTCACTTTGATTTATAAAATGCAAATCCTTTTATCTTTGATTTGATCCCTCACCCTCCCTTCTTTTTTCTCTTTCTTGGGGAACAAAATCTATAGTTTGTTAGCAACATGAGTATTTGTCCTGAACATATACACCCCTTTCCTGAGGTTCAACATCTACAAAAATTTATGTTTGAGCAGAATGCAATTGGTAATGAATTTGCATCTAAAGGCTTTCTTGGTATATGTTTATGCATGCTTTATGGATGATTCCAAATTGTTCCCTACTTCATTTTAACTGGGAATAAGTTGTTTTTAGTCCCTATGTTTTTGGTCAAACATGGTCAAGGTCCCTATACTTTCATATGGATGGTTTGGTTCTCAAACTTTAAAAAAATGTGGATTTAGTCCCTCCTCTCTAAGAATTCATCATGTTTTTTGAAGTTAGAAAGGACTTAATCTACATGTTTTAAAGTTTGAGATCAAATTCATCATATGAAAGTCCAAGGACCTTGACTACATTTGGTAGAAAATATAGGGACTAAAAACACATTTTTCCCATTTTAATTTATGACACCAATTTCAGTCTTTTTGACTGAGTCTGTGCATTTCAAACTTAGTTGACAGCAGCCTGTGATTCTAGAAGCCAACATTTCATTTATGACCATTGGTTGTTTACAACCCTGAAATGGATGCTGAAAAAGTGGTGCATACCGGAGGTTGTCATTGTAAGAGTGTAAGGTGGAAAGTGGTTGCTCCTTCAAGTGTTGTGGCATGGGACTGCAACTGCTCAACCTGCTACATGAGAGCCAATACTCACTTCATTGTACCTGCTGACAATTTTGAGCTTCTGGGAGATTCTGAGAAGTTTCTTACAACTTACACCTTTGCCACTCACACTGCAAAACACACATTCTGTAAAATCTGTGGCATAACCTCATTCTATCACCCACGCTCAAACCCAGATGGGGTTGCAGTTACATTTAGGTGTGTTGACCCGGGAACCTTGACACACGTTGAAATCAGGCATTTTGACGGGAAGAATTGGGACAGCGCATATAATCAGACAGGCATCTCTTCATTTTCAAAGGTGCAGAAGTAACTCTTGTAACATTAAGGGGCAAAAAATAGTGATCACGAGTAGTTCTTCATGAGGTTTTCATTCTCTAGATACATTTGGTGTTGCTACTGCAAATGCTCTGAAAACTGATAAATTTGACATAATACAATGAGAAAAAATGTTCACAGCCAAAGTGTTTACTTGATTGATGAACTCTTGTGGAATGTTTATGCTTCTAGTTCTAAGGTTTCAACTTGTACGTATGTCACACGTATGGTCTTTTGATAATCATGAAACTTAAAAACTAAAAAGAGACAACTTCTGAAATTGATGTTTGAGTTATACAAATGCAAATGGATTCATAAACAAAAGAATTATAGAACTGTATTCCTCAATTTACATGATAATATAGTTCCTCAATATAAGAAGCTTGCATTGGCCTAGGTTCTTCACCCGGGAAAAGGTGTGTCCAACCACCAAATTAAATTCAAAACAATTGAGCTTTGTATGACAAACTAAAATCATAAGAAATGGCAGAACTTGAGTCCTTTGCTTTGGCATATGCTATCAGGGGTGTTAGATACATGGAACCATGGAGGGAATTTGTTACTCTACTGTTTTCTTCTTGGAAAGCTGCATAATGAACTCTGCTGCTTCATGTGTGTCTGTATCTAAGTTCTAGCCACACAAGATACCTCTCTTGTATTTGTTCCCCAGCAACGCAATACCTGAGACCTGTATTTTTCTGCATAAAACCAAAGTGAGTTACAGTTGCAAATAAATAAAAAATCAACTCAAATTCAATGGGAATCAGTAACTAGTACTACGTACGCTCCCTCAGATAAGTGAGCAATAATCTTCATCACATTGCTACCAAATTATTTTTTTTAAGAATTTTGAGAGTACTAAAATTTTTCCATTCATATAGTTCAGTTCAATTACAAAAGCAACTTGTTTTACAGAAATGTTTTTTTTTTTTTATTTGGTTTGGTTTTTTTATAGTTTTCGGTTCAGTTTTTTTTACATACCTCTACTTTTAATTTAATTTTTATTTAATATGTAAAAATAGTTATTAAAGAGAATAAATATACCAAAAGTTACTCTAGGAGTAATTTCATTTCTCCTCATATACATTATTTTTAGTTTTTGAATGAATTATGAGTTTTTTTTTTATATAAATGTTTTATTTCACAATTTCAAATTCCTTCCTTACTAAAGCCCGTATAGTTTTTAGTAAATAATCATAAACAACTTATGAGGAAAAAAAACACATAAATTGTTTAAAAAAAATACCTAAATGTTATGTTTTGGTTAGGTCGCTACACTGACTTTAGATAAAATATCTCAGTTATACATAGACGAAAATGCAAAGTTGTCCTCATCTAATCTAAAGCTGCCAAAGTTGACTGCATGCCAGCCACCCTACAAGTAAGGTAAGCATATCTGGGTGCCCATCTGATTCCATTAGGTGAGAAGTTGTTAAGAATATTTGATCTTTTTCTTGCATAGGTTTGTGCACTTGTGCTATACTAGTAAATAGTTCTCCCATTTGTTTAGCAATAACTTTACAAACTTGGCTTCTTTGTTATTCTCTTGCACTGCTATCAATGTTTTCTTCTTTGCTTGAAGTTTAAAACCAGCAATACTTTTTCTATGGTTATTTATTTCCTAGTGTTAGTGGCTAGTGTTGACAATTTGATAAGGTTCTTGTAAAATTGATAGAGGTGAAGAGATGATATGAGGGGAGAGCCGGGTGATTATGGCTTAAACAATTTCATGATGCCACTCACGTTTATGGAAAGTTCTTTTAAAGTAATATCAATATATGGTGCCAACCTGTTAAAAGAAAAATGTGGTTCCAAAATTGTTTATCTGTATGTAAATTATAGGAGGGAGAAGAGCAAACGGGGAGAATGCTGAGTTATTGTAGTTTGAGTTAAAATTATTTGCTGCCTCAGTGCAATATTAGTTGTCTCGGTGGAAACACACTCACAGTGCATGTTTGCACCCATGATTATGCATTTTAATTGTGCCTTGAAGCTTTCTGAGTAGGATACTTATGAAGCAGGGAATGCATGTGATATTGTTGTGCATAGTCCAAGCTGTTCAGTCATATAAGGATGATTACTGATCATAAGTTGAATTTTTATGTGCATACTTTGTACGTTCATTAGGTCCTGATCTTGAAACCTGATTAAGGTTTACAAGTATATACTCCAAAACCTTATTCCTTCCCATTCTGTTAAATTGGAGATTTATTTGTCTCAATAATAAAAATCCATGTATAATTTATGTGAGCCACTGAGCCTCACTCAATTCATCACTTTGATTTGCAAAATGCAAAATCCTTTTATCTTTGAGTCCTCACTTTCTCCTCTCTTTTTTCCCTCTCTTTCTTAGTGAACAAAGTCTATAATTTGTTAGCAACATGAGTATTTGTCATGAACTCATGGTCACCCCTTTCCTGAGGTTCAGTGTCTATAAAAAATTATGTTTGAGCAGAATCCATTTGTTACTGAAGTTGTATCAAAAGGATTTTCTAGTATATATTTATGCCTATGACTCACTTTATATAACCTTTGTTACTTGTGACTACAGAAGCCAAGATTTTGCTTGTGATTATTGGTTATTTAGATGCCTGAAATGGATGCCGAGAAAGTGGTGCATACTGGAGGCTGCCATTGTAAGAGTGTAAGGTGGAAAGTGGTTGCTTCTGCCAGTGTTATTGCATGGGATTGCAACTGCTCAAACTGCTACATGAGAGCCAATACTCACTTCGTTGTACCTGCTGTCAATTTTGAGCTTTTGGGAGATTCTGGGAAGTTTCTTACAACTTACACTTTTGGCACTCACACTGCAAAGCACACATTCTGTAAAATCTGTGGCATAACCTCATTCTATCATCCACGCTCAAACCCAGATGGGATTGCTGTTACATTTAAGTGTGTTGACCCTGGAACGTTGACTCACGTTGAAATCAGGCATGCTGATGGGAAGAATTGGGAAAGGGCAGTTATTGAGACAGGCATCGCTTCATATTCAAAGGTGCAGAAGTAACTCCTCCATGACTGAACATCCATAGGCATTTGGCTTTGCTTCTTCTTTTGAAGCTTGGTTTCTTCGGCTTTATCTTTCTACTCTTCTTTGATCATCACTAGGCCTCCGAAATTATGAGCTCTTGTATCACTGATGGGACTTGAACCATTAGCTCGAACACCACTTATATGTTATATTTGTGTATGAGTTATAGTTGTAAAAGGAAGGAGATATATTATATGGAGGAGCTTCTCTCAATATTTCATTCATAGTCATTACAAGGAAAACTTGTAAATTCTAAAAAAACTAAAAATATCATACATATATTTTAATACTGTGTATCAAAAAGGTACAACCTAATTATTATAGATAATCTTGTGTCTTAAACATACAATCATGGATTCGATTCTTCAAAGAGATCAACTCTTTAAATAAATTTCAACATCTCGAAAGATTAGTCATTGATTTTTTATTAAGGGATATCTAGATAAAAAAAAAAGTAAAAAAGAAGTCATGCGTGAAGCTTTCATTCCGTAGATACATTTTGTGTTGCTAGTGCATATGCTCTGGAAAGGATAAATCTGACAATACAATAATAAAATGTTCAAGGTTTTGGAATGTTAATGCTTCTAGTTATAAGGTTCCGATCAGTATAAATATTTCTTGTACTATCAGCCAATTAGAAGTTAATATATAACTTTTAAAATTATTATAATAGTCAATTTTTAACAAATTTACTCTGTATGACAATTATAATTAAATGACAATATAAAATACTTTCATATTATCAGTACATTTTAATTAAATTCATTTGATGAGCCTCGTTTTTACCGTTCATAATCACCTTTGTTTTATAAATGTAAAGAATTCATGAAAAGAAATATACAACTGCTGAAGAATAAAACAGCGAGACCGTGAGAAACTAGAGCTGCACTTGAGAATCCAACTTTGACCTCAAAATGGCCTGTTCACAGCATGATAAATAAGATGAAAATCATAAATCAAGAATAAAGTGACATTTTGATATAGTTAGAACTCTGTCAACACTTCTACCAAATTCCCAAATTTTCAAATGTAATCTTGGACTAAAGGATTTGAAAGTTCCAACTCATTTTTCAATTTGCCACTTCTATCTTTCTGTCGCAGTTCCCCCCTTCGGTACCCTAGCACGTCAAATTTACCTTGGGCTTAAACTTTTCAACCTTGTATACAGCAACAGTAAATAATTTGCAACAAGAATTTGACTTGGCAATTTCCTGGCTATGGAAAATTGATGAGACGAGTAAACCTTCACAATCAGTCGGATAACTCAAATTTTACACGGCAACAGTTCTAAAAAGTGGTGCTTTCACACCGCATATTACAAATGGAAACAGATAAATCCTAGTTTTAATTTATTGGATACTTCAAACATCCAATAAGTTTTGGGCAAGCAAAGTCTTGCATGGCCAGGAAAGGAAAAACGTGAATCTTCATTATTGAAACCAAAAAATAAAAAATCCATGTTTCACTTCAACAGCATGGCACTGCATTGTGCCATTATCTTTGATGCCCTGGTAATGGCATCAGTCATATAGAAATTCTCAACTACAGTCCCGAATGGGGTGGTGTCCACCTTCTCAGAGAAGGTTGGTCTGAGTGAAGATGGCAATGTGGCCGGTTCTCTCTCATCCATGTTCACAAGGTTTGGGGCTACAGTACTGATTCGGGCACGAACGGCCCCAATTGTATCATAGGGCAAAGGCACTCCTGCCACCTCAGATAGAGCTCGAATTATCTTCCAATCATCTCTGGAGTCACCAACTGTTGGAACTGCAGGCAATGTTTGTTGCGTGCATCCGTCGGTATTTTCATAGGTTCCTTCCTTCTCACTGAATGCTGCTGCTGGCAAAATAAAATTTGCTCGATAAACACTCTTGTCACCATGGTGACCTTGATAAACAACAAAAGCATCATCTGGGATCTTGTCTAAGTTTACATCATCAGCACCCATCAAATATACAAATTTTGCAGACTCAAGGCTTTTCTCAGATTGTGGAACAAGTCCAAGGTCAAGGGCAGCAGCCTGGGCAGCATGGAGAAGTAAAACATTAAGGCCATTCCAGTCAGGTCTGACAACATTTGCTTTTTGCGCAATGGTTTCAACAGCGGCAAAAATTGCATCCTGGTCCTTCCTCTCAAAAACCCCAGCACCAACAATGATAACAGGGTTTTTGGCATTCGAGAGTGTCTTGAAAAATGGGTGGCGACCCTCAGCAATTTCGAGAAGTGTTTGAGGGCCAGTACCAAGATGTTTGTGGTCATAGTTGAAATCAGTAGCAGGCCCAATGTACCCAACTTTGGCTTGGTTTGCTCTGACAGTCTTGCGTATTCTGGCATTAACCATGGCAGCTTCCACCCGTGGCTGCAAATTTGAGAATGAACACATAAGATAATCAAAGACACCAGAAGCAACAAATAAGTATGCATACATAGAGAGGACCCCAGACCTATGTATAACTAGCATATGAGCTCAGTCAAAAACACAAAATACTTTAAGAAAGTTTAAATTGTTGAATAACAAAAGCTCCTCCATGCCATAAAGTATAAAAGCCCCAAAAACAACAGTTCTCAAAATCAAATCCAGTGCAAAAGATACAGGATATTGCTAAACAATTTATTGATAGGAAAATACCATTTTCTACAGCTGCATGTCATTGTAAGACTTCAGACTGACCTCTTATAGCTGTTGTCATCAGAGTATAAAGAGAGAACTGAAGGTATCCAAGGGTAGTGATAACAGAATAGAATAAAAACCTAGGATCCCTAATTTGTTAACAAGCCAAAAAAATATGAAAAATCAACAAAAAGTCATTAACCTTGTAGAATACTTAATTTTACATAAGTGAATTGCTAAATAATTATGGGATGAAGTACTTAAGAAAAATTATTTAGTCTAACACAGGAATCATTTGACCATCTGTAACATTAAAAAACAGACATTATTAAAATACATTAGAGAGATAATGAGATATACCTGGGTACCAACCAACAGGAAGGCATCCGCTTTTTCAAGACCAGCAATGCTAGTATTCATAATATATCCGGATCTGAAATCAGCATTAGTATTTACACCAATGCCTTCACCCCATACATCATTTGACCCCATCCTATTTATGAAATCTTTTAGTGCAATCATGGACTCAGCATCCGAAAGTTTGCCAGCTATGCCAACAATTTCTTCCGGTTTAACTTGGTGGGCAATCTCTGCTACCACAGCAAGTGCATCACGCCAGTTAACAGGCTTAAAGCGTCCATCAGAACCACGTATCATGGGATCATTTAACCTTTGCCTTTTCAAACCATCATAACAAAAGCGGGTTTTATCCGAAATCCATTCTTCATTTATCTCCTGCAATGGGCAAGCAGAACAAGCTTTAAAAATAGCAAACTATGGAAAGAAGCCAACCTCTTCTATCCCTAAGAAGTTTTTTTTTTTCTTTTTTGGAAAAAGAGAGAGATCTTCCTAATGGTAATAGCTCTAAGTTTTCCCAAAAGCACAAACATATAATTTTTTTTTTCCCAAATTAAGCATTAGAAAGGCAATCCAGAAAGTGATAAATGAAACCCCTTGGTCCCAAAAGATCAATCCTTACAGGGACTCCTCACTAGTTGCTCATTTAATTACAATGTGGATCCAATTAAAAAACAGATTTGGATTCTATCACGTGAGCTTTTCGCATGAAATATTAATATGGAGAAAGGCAAAAAATATTTGTAGCACAATTTGCGGGGTCCTATACAGTAGATGTGGGACTCTGTGCAGCCTTCTCTCCACATTGCCCTATCTTTGGCAAATTAAAATGAGAGGATCTCAATAACTGTAATGATACATTAACATTTTATAACAATATAGTCAAGGTGAGTTGAATATCATCACTCTTCATAAAGCAACTACCTAAGAAATTAAGATAAAAAAATATATATCATCAATTTTGAGTACTACATATATAGTTCCTTTAACCATGTGTAATGTGTTTCAGAGGTTGCTGGTAAATATAAAGTTTTGAAAACCATCTTGCTTATGCCATAAAAGTAACTGCCATACAACAACAAAAGCCGTATCCCACTAGGATGAAAAGTAGTAACTGTCATAATGCAATGAAAAAAAACTACAGTCAAATAAATAATAGATCAAGGCAAAAATTCATCAGAATATTGTTTTGGTAAAGCGTCAATTCCTATTAAGTTTTAGATCAACTTAGTGAACAACAATTCCATTTTCCAAATAAACTCATACCATGAAAACAAGGGAGAAGTACTTCTTAAGCACCAGCAACCACGGGACAACAGTTTTTCTTGCAGAAATTAAATAATTTTAAAAACCACAAAGCAAATTGAAGCCTCAGAAATCCTAAACAGTTCAACAAAACATTTCCATGAGAATCTAACCTCATTTAAACGAGGAACAATGCGCATCACTTCAGGTCCTCTGCTATCAATTCGAATATTGGATCCAACCGCATCAGTAACATCAATTGTCTCTGTGCCCTTCAACTCCCAATTTCGGGCTTTAAATGCAAAAGGTTTTGAAGTGAGAGCTCCCACGGGACAGATATCTATGACATTTCCAGAAAGCTCACTTGTCAAAAGTTTTTCAACATATGTTCCAATCTCCTCTCCACTTCCACGACCTAACATGCCAAGATCCTGAACCCCAGCAACCTCTGTTGCAAATCTAACACATCTGTTGGAAGAAAGAAACATTCCACCAGAGCCCTTTCAGGCACTCAGATTAAAGTAATTGATATTTTTCTAAGAAATAAGTCATAATATGATTTCCAATGTGTAGCATGTTTAATAAAATCTGCATTCACAATAATCAGGTTTACAGGGGGAAAAAAGAAAGTTTAGTCCAATATTGACCTTGTACATTGAATGCACCGAGTCATCACAGTCTTCACCAGAGGTCCAAGATTTTTATCAACCACAGATCTCTTCACTTCAGTGAACCGTCCACGATCAGAGCCAAATGCCATTGACTGATCCTGAAGATCACATTCTCCACCCTGATCACAAATTGGGCAATCTAATGGATGATTCATCAATAAAAACTCCATCACTCCTTCTCTAGCCTTCTTTGCCACAGGTGTGTCAGTCTTAATTTTCATCCCTAAAGATGAGCATCTCATTAGATTACATCTTTAACAAGAATCATAGCAATTACTGGTTAAAAACCTCATTAGAACAAAATCCAAGGATGCTTATCTGTTTTTGTGTGCATAAGTGTATATGAATACTGCATGAGTATACAACTAAGATCTTATAGAAAACGAAGATACCATCAGCAAAACCAACTGACAAATTGTAATTTAATCTCAAAATATCTCCAGAATTTAAAAAATAACAAATTATATTTCAAATGGAAAAGACAGAGTAGAAACCCAAAAATAATGAAACTATGCAAAGTATTTAACATAAAAACTGCCAAATTAGCAACAAACCAAACATAACAGATTACACTATCATCCAATCACAAATATTGTCATGTACGATAAGTTTGTTGACTTTTACAATAACTACCTTCAAAGTCATCATACCATGATTTCAGATCGATTGACAGACCCAAATAAAATTTAGACAAACAGTGCATAGAAATTAAACTCTACTACATAGCACATAAATGTCATCTGGGCAACTTAATGATGTACTAAAATCAAATATAACTCGATTGAATTTCACTAGCATCACCATTATCCACAAACTACAATGTGCAAATAACATAAACCAATCAAAACTCATAACTACTACAACGAATTAGAAATCTGAACATAACAGGAAGAAACCAGACAGTCATCAACTAAGATCGATAATGTCCATCTAAAATCCTATCTATGCTATGGAAACCAAACAAAGAACAATTCAATTCATCAAATTAAAACAAATGCAGAATCCTTCTAATCACCAACAATATCAAACTCTAACGAACTAAATGTCCATCTAAAATCCTATGCTGTGGAAACCAAACAAAGAACAATTCATCAAATTAACACAAATCAGAGTATGCAGAATCTCTCTAAACACCAACAACAACATCAAACTCTAACGAACTAAATCACCAACATATCAGATAATCACAAAAAACAGACACCAAAATCAGGAAATGGAAGAGGCTAACCAGGAAGAGCGGGCATGGCGCAAGAGGCGACGGGTTTGGGCGATTTCTCGACCTCGACGAGGCACATGCGGCAATTGCCGGCGATGGAGAGTCTGCTGTGATAGCAGAACCTCGGGATGTCGACGCCGGCGACCTCGCAGGCCTGAAGAACGGTCATTCCCTTGGGGATTTTCACGGGGTAGCCGTCCACGAAAACCTCGATGGAGTCCTCGGGGTTCGGGAAGTGGACGCGGGCGCCAGCGAGCGGAGTCCGCGGCGGGAGATCGGCCGGCGGCGGCTGCTCCGGCTGCGCGGCGGTGGCTTCGGGATTCCGAAGCTGGGGCTTGGAGACGATGGTTCGGAGGAGGAAGGTGCTAGGGTTTTGGGAACCGAAGAGGAGCCTTGATGTGGGTCTCACGGCCTTCGAAGCTAACAAAGCCAACCCCATTTTTCTTCTTCTCCGATTCGCTTTCTCTTTTCTTTCGATAGATTTTGACTTTGTTTAGAGAGGGATTTGGGGATGCAACACGCCAAGGTCGCAGATCGTTGAAGCTGCAAAGTGAGAGAGTGCAGATATGGGTGGGTGGGGTGACCCGACGAGCTATTTGGGTTTGACCCGACCCGAAATTTTTAATAAATGATTGAAAATGAATGACAACTGCTTTGAGGCCTTTCCATTTCAATGTTAAAAAATGAAGTTACTAGATTTCTTTGGGAGGAAGGCCCACTAACAACTGATTTTTTTCTTCTTAATACAACAAACTAAAAACCAATAAATACTGATTTGGGGTCATTATATAATAAATGCAAAAAGTATTTATTAATTTTATTGATAATTAATAATATTTTTTATATAAAAAATAAATATCTAATACATCAATACCAATAAAAATAATTTCATTTGTTAATTTTAATTATTAATATTATAAATTTTAATTTAATTCCAAAATTACTCATAACATTAAATGGTTGTAGTGATGATTAATTTTCAAAAGATAATTTTTTAACCAATGAATATAATTTGTTTGGTTAGTAGTTCAATAAATACATCAACTTTCATAGAAAATGAGTGCATATTATTAATAGGTCTCACAATTAATCAAGGAAAAAAATTAACAATTAATACACTTAAATAGTAGTCCTATATTAATTAAGATCCGAAAAATGTTTTATTTTGTTTATTATATAAAGGACCTAAGATAATATTTGTTATGAATATGACCATACTTTGAATAGGGTTTCCTCTCTTACTAATATCTTTTTTTTATATATAAGAATTTGAGATTTTGTTTAAAAAATTTAAACATATGACATATTGATAATATATGCACGGGTTTTACATCATTTAATTACATATGCAAGTTAGCTAACTTATTTTTAAAGTCATTCCTAAGATAGTTTATGATTGATTGGGTAAAGTTTTTTTTACGGAGAGGTGCCTACTTATTAGTATCTATATATTTCATGTCTACTGCAGTTCAATTAAGTAGCGTTTTATTTCTATAGTACTGCTAACAATCAACCATCTTACTGTAAAAATTGGATGGGTCCTATTTATGGTCATTGGAGCCTCCTAAGAAGATATATTAAATTTATCAAGTTGTTCCAAAGGATCAAAACGATCACTTATTAATGGAATTCCTTGTGTTGACTCTCTGTAACATATTTGTTTGGGTAGGGGCTTCCAAATACATCGCAAGCTAGGCTCAGACAAATAATCAACATGCAATGAATACGGAGAGCAGACTAATGTTGTGAATAATCTAGTATTGGATACTGGTAATAATATCAACAAAAGAACTTCTGTTGTGCTTTCAGACATGCTGAACTCCACATATTCTTATTCTTGTACAGCAGTCAAGAGGGGGGTCGATTTCATAAAAGATGAGACCAGTAAGTCAAAATTTACTGAAATGTAATCCTTGTTAGATCGTCCATTTTGTATCAACTGTGTCTTTTGAGTTTACTGAATTAGTTCAACTAATTGAGTTAGACATTCTTAGTACTAATATAACATTATTAAGAATTTTGTGTCATTGATTCAATTCGTTCAATCAATTAATTTAGCTGTTGAATGAGAATCAAACAAAAATATGACAAGTTGAGTGTGTGATTTGTCTGTACCATTAAAAATACTAATGTATTCAATTTTACTTTATGTACTATTGAGTTGAAAGTGTCAAATACCAAACAAAATTTCTACGTATCAAAATAATATTAACTTTTAAAATACATTCGCAAATGATATAACACTTATTGTTATTATTGTTTCATTTTGTAATGATTAAAATATCCATCATCATTCTAAATACTTGTTTGGATGTTTGGAATTAATACCGGGAGAGACAGTGATAGTTGATGAGGCCATTGGATTTGTTGGAGCAGGGTGAGGGGTTGAGAAGTGATCTACATCTAACAATTTTGATTTAACCACTGATTGAATATGTGAATTGGTAAATACAAATACTCCAAATCCATTTCCATGTCTAATGTTTGGTGGACAAACATGTCAATTTCGTTCTACAGATAATGTATTAGGCAAAAATAAATGATCGGGACATAACATTAATTAACAAAGAAGTACATTTAAATGCTAAAAATATGAAACTGTTATTTTCTACCTCAAGGTAGAGAGAGGCATGTTTTTTCTTTGTTTTTGGTACCAGTTTCAACAGTAAAGGGTTTCATTATAGCACAAAAATGTTTTCTTTTTCCTGGAGGTATGAAAAAAAAGTTAAGATGAAGCAAGAGACAATTGAAGACCACAATCAAACTTCCAATGTTCATGTAATTCATTGAAACGCTATTGATTTCACTTTCCAAAACACAAACTCCCTGATTCTAGTTCTTTGAACTAACCTTCTATATCCGTTATAGAAAAGGTTAAACCTACAGCAGCAAAAGAATTAACACGAAAAGTAGGCATCATCATCTATATTCCTCTGGCAATCGGTAACTTGGCATGACTATTTTATCTGCAAACATTTTGCTAGTTTTTGGCATAACATGCCAATGCAAAGTCAGATTATATTCTTTGCCACGCAAATTGCTTCCCTGGACATGAAAAAATAGAAATAAATAAGGCCTAAAGAAATCTGAAGCAAATCATAAATTAAAACATCCTTTGAGAGTTTGTATACCTGGTCAATGAAGCGGTGCTTATTTGATGTATGAATCCAAAACTTGGCATGCTCTTTAGAGGGAAGGATACCACCCCATAGAGATATCTGTAAAATGGCATTTCAAGAACCTAATCAACATTTGTGACACGACATATACGAAAAATGGCACAGATACAACATATTATGCAGCAAAAGCACAACTATCTGAGTGACATGCATAGTCTAAACAAACTCTGAAGCTACTATTACTATGGCTTCATTTTATTCTTTCCTTTATAAAAAGGAGCCGACAAGTGACAACCTTAATTACAGTTTAAATATTTTATTTCAAATGTAGAAGCAAACAAACTAATAAACTCACCTGATTGAAGGAATTCTTAGGAGTTTCATACTCAGCAGCTAGAGACACAAAAACCTGCAGCCATACAAAATGACACAAAACTAGTCCTGAAATTCTACATTCCAATATGTTCAGAATAATAATTGATCATTAATAAGGATCTCATGGTTAAGTAAAATTAAGCAGTTCCAACATTTCCATAGAAATAAAACTTTGTACACAAATAAAAATGAAAGGGCCAGAAGATAAATATTCGATGAAATGAAACAAGATATAACAATAGATAAGACACGCATTATGAAGGGAGACATAGAAAAGAAAAAGACGAAAGAAATGATAATGAAAAATGGGAATAAATAGTGATATTTGAATACGAGAGAAAGGGTTGATGAGACAATAATAGGATATGCAATTGTGAGAGCATGTGGTGAGAAATATGAGGAGCATGTGTTAGGAATCAATTTTATATGTCATCCTAGTGTTTAGTGTTGTGTTGTGGCCTTGAGGGAGTGGGATTGGGGAATGAAATAGATAATTTGGTGGGAAAAAGTGGGTGTGAAAATAGAGTTTAATACGTATGCAATTTTGCATTGAAAACAATTAATTCTTTTTATTTGCTCTATTTTTTGTTTTGATATATTTATTGTTCTTTACAGAGGTCTTAGACTAATAAGAATAAAGTAATATTAATTCAAATTGCTATAATTCAAAATAACTAATTAATTATTAGTGCTAAATTTGTTAATTAGAGTCATATTTTAACATTTTTAATTATTTTTTTCTTGTTTACTTTGAATATCTCACTATAATAGAATGCTATTAGGTTGATCTTATCCAACAGTTAAAAACACGTTTAAATATATATATATATATATATATATATATATATATATATATATATATATATATGTATATATGTATGTGTCCAAAAATAAATCTTAATTGGTATAATTATATCATTCAATTAAATAAAAAAAATAACGAAGTTCCAACCTCGTTTGTCAACGAGAGGATTGTTTCACTATACGTCCATTAAACAGTTAAACCCATATGATAACTCTCAATGACACCGAATAAATTTAAACAATGATAATAAGTAGTGAAAATAATTAACCAAATAAAAATCGTGTAGTCACTAACTACGCATTTATAGCACAAGCTAATTTTAACTAATTTCATTATATTTCCTTACACTTACCTACAAGTGACAAAAATGATCGTGTTATAGAGAAATTTCTGAAATAGAATTAATGAGCACAAGAATGCGGCCCCAAATACTGCACATCCTTGGAAATTCTTCAGAAACTGTTATTTTGCCTATCAAATGACCCTAATCCCCTATAGAATTTACTAGTTTCACAAAATTTACTAGTCAGATTCTGGAAGTAAAATGTCAATCCCTCTTCATTGCTTTGTTGAAAAAAGCTCTTGCGGTTGCTATTGCAAGGTATGCAAAGACGGTCAGAGTGATGCCCCCAAACAGAACAAGACGATCATAAGCAGCATTTTGTACTGTGTAGACCCGCATACCTATTGTATTCCAGTTGCTCTCTGTCCAGACAGGGTCCACAACCCCCATTTTGTCAGAGGAATTAGGGGGCAAAACATTCCACACTCCTGATTCAAATTTTAGCCGTGTTGAATATGCTGGAACATACCTGTAAAGGATTAAGCATTAACGTAAAATTACAGCACATCCATTTAGCCATTTATTCATGCCAAGGCAACAAGAAGCACATTACATGACCTGGCATATAAATACATTATGCAATCTACCCAATTGCGTACACCATATGAGCATACTTACAAGGCGCCAATTCGTGAGGTAAAGTCTAAATATGGTATAGATTGTAGAACACGATGAGACAAGTGATGACACCACCTCTTTGGAGGATGCAAAACGAGTATACATTAATCTGCATTAATACCTAGTTTGGTGAATATGACACCTCTCTTGTGGGTGTGTCAAAAGCTAAGTGAAGTACCTTTTAAAATTAAGCTGCACACCTAAGTGGCTTAGCCTCTCATTCTATCTCATCTAAGACTCACCAATGTGGAACAGAAAAACAAAACTATTAGTTTTAAAGGAGCTTTTGCTAGCTAAAACTACTAAATAACTTTATTTTTAACACTCTTATTTTAAGCTTTAACTTTAAAGTAGCTTTAAAGTCATAAAAAAGTTGAACCAAACATAGCCTTTGACAAGGAAAATACCTCGTTGTAGAGAGAACACAAACTCCCTTGCCATCTGTCTCTGCTTTGACACAAACTTCATCTCTACCATTGCAACCATGTTGACAATCTGAGATATTATTCTCCCTTGGGATAGAAGTTCTGTCGGCCAGAAAATTCCAGATGAACCTGGGAACGTCATTGATGTATCCTGCATATGGTGCAGATGAAGGTTCGTCCAAGATAACACCTACATAATGGCTTGGACATGTTGACATGGGTGAAATATATTTCTTCACCAATTCACAAGAAAGACCAGGATCACAGTCTAACAAGCAACCCAAAAGTTGTTCAACAAGTGAGACATTAACATTTATAGCAGCCAAA
This sequence comes from Glycine soja, assembly GCF_004193775.1. Classification (NCBI taxonomy): domain Eukaryota; kingdom Viridiplantae; phylum Streptophyta; class Magnoliopsida; order Fabales; family Fabaceae; genus Glycine; species Glycine soja. The sequence continues at coordinate 3,609,304 of NC_041019.1, forward strand.
GTTGAATTTTGTACATCTTCAGTTTCACTAGCGAGCATGTAAAGGGTTCGGGCAATGAGAGAAGCAGCAGCAACTACAGCTGACGAATTTACATTTGCTGCATTAATCGTACAAAAATAAGAATGCATGTGACAAAAGAGGCAGCAATTATGGATAAGTCGAGCAAGAAAAAGAAAATAATGCCAAGAACATTGAGTAGCTCACATAAATCATCAAGATGACTATGGTAGAACTTGTTGACAAAGACAGAGTCAAAATCTTCTAGGACAACACCAGAGATTGCAGGATTCTGATCAAAAGGAGGGAAAGAACAAAAGAAAAAGATTAATAACCAATGGAACTTTTTTGAATTATATGCCAATATACAAATGAAATTATTCAACACAGTACATTCACAAAAGCAGTCAATTTATGCCAATAAGAACGATGTGAGACTTATTCATAAAAAATGATTTGACATGGCATATTAATAATGGGGTCAACAACATCTTCTGCCTAACTTATTGAAGTAGTTGCAGAGTTCTCATAACCTTTTTTTATTAGAGCATGTTATTGTAATTTGTCCACAGTACTGGCCCACCGTTTAAATATGGGGTTGACACTTACTGATACTACTCAAAATGTGATGTTCACATGTCTAATATCATGTACATGACTATATTGAGTGCCCATGTATCCAAATAAGGGCCATCTGTGAGATTAATATCAAATTAATTTCAGAAAATGTGCAGGAATCTTACTATATGAATGCTACAGATAGAAAAAGGTCACTCAAAGGCACTTAATGATCTCTAATGTAAGAAAGAATAAATAAGAACCATGAGATCAAGAAGGCTCCTTAGAACTTCTGGAACACTATATTCACAAACTTAGCTCAATCAACCACGTCCTTACCTTATGAAGAATTTCACCAATGTACTTTACAAAGTCTGAACTTTTAAAACGTTCATTTTTTAAGAAACCACCACTAGACACTAGTTACAAAGGATTAATATTCTGGTAACTGTTTCTGTGCTTCCTAGTCAGCTATTTTCACAATATCATTATTTGGGGGGAGGGTGGGGGGAGAAAAAAAGAGTAATATGACTAATATCTATCCAGCACCTTTTCCAAAAAGGACATTAAAGAGGATGGAGGTATCCCAGGATTTGAGGCACTTGCAGATGCTATCTTTATGTTTTCAGATATCAGTGACTCCTGTGCACGTTTCAAGGCAGCCACTGTCTGATTTGTGGCAGAAGAATCCTGCATTGATGAAGTGTTAGTCAAAAGCAGATTTGGCATGTTTCTCTAATTCTGGTAGTGCATACACAGAAACTATGTATCATAATGCACAATAACCCATAAAATTAGCAAAATTTTCTGTAAGAGTCATGAATGTGGACATAGTTGACAGATCAATCAAGATCTCACCCCTTTTGTATGAGCAAAAAAGTTTTTAACACCTTGACTGAGACCCTTTCCAACAGAACCAATTTCAATGACCTGTGAAATACCAACCAGGAAAGAATAAGTTAGGTTATTAGCAGAAAAAAATAATCAAGTAGAGGCATTTATTAACAGTCTAGCTTATAAATTTAAATGTGGCACATTAGATCCCCCTCCAATACTACCCAGCAATCATATTTACTGGGAAGATAAGAAATACCGTTTCAATTAATGTCTGATTAAGGCCATGAACAGCATCTGAGTGCATGTCAAGTTCTACCAAAAATCTCCTACTTCCAAGGTAACCCCATGCCTCTCCAGTGAAAACTGCAAAAACAAGCTGCATTGTGTTCAAGAAACTATCAGCAATGAAGTTTAGACTAGTGGAAATATGTCAGTAAAGTACTTTGTTCTTGCTTATTTTAATAAGCAACCCTGGAAGTTTGAAAGCATAAAACACCAAACAATAGGAACTATAATGTACATGTGTACGATAAACCCTATACAATTACTCTTCTATCCCACCCCCTGGGATGGTAAGAATAACCATAAGTTTCGTGTCATTGGTGTAATTAGTGCACTCCCACCAACAAAATATAACTCACAAGCCTCAAGAAGATTACCAGTAATTAAGATATTGATCTATCTGGATAATTTACCCCACAAAAAGATCTTGAGGTAAAGAAAGAAACAAAGACATAAAAGGAAAGTTAGATAAACTCACAGCTAAATGACAACGAACAGATTTAATTTAAGTTACACTTCCATGGACCAAAAACTCAATGAAAAAAAAGAGTAAAAATCCATGGACCATCTTGAACACACCTGTTTACTAAGGTCACCAAGACCATCCAAATGAGAAAGTGCATCAACAGCTGCTAGTAATGCAATTAAACCCTGTAAAGTAGTCAATACATTAGGCTATAATTTAATTTAGGGATAAGCAAATATCATAAAGAAACACATAATTTGGCCAGAAATAGAGAGAATTTTAGTAGATGCACATGCACTTACAGAAATAGGGGAGTCTGCACCAAGGCTTTTGTCCCGAAAAAATGAAGCAGAATCCATAGATGCCACTGTCAATAAAATGGGCTTAGACCGTTGTAAGGATGAAATGTTGATCGGAGGAAGAGATGACCAGACACTGCCTTCCATATGAAACATACACAAATTAACATAAAATATAATGGTGAAATTATAATTTTGTTAAGATATTCTTCATAGTTCATATAAAACCAGGATAGCTCATTTCCACTGTGGGAACAACGTGATGTTTAATCTTTTTGCATTTTGATGATAGTATCAATCCATCTGATCTAATAGTGGATACCATATTCACTCCATGCTTTCTCCAGTACATACTACATAAACACAGCTTTCATACAGCAATATGAAGTATAAACTCATAGCTGATCTTATTTTATATATGGCAATACTATATATACAGACAAAAGGATTGCTTTTGAGACTCCAAGAGATTATCAATAAAAAATCTGAATATTTGGTCTTGACTATCTTGCATGATTAACATTGTATCTAGTTTAACAGCATTTATAGAATAGAGTCCAAGAAACTTCACCTGTATCCACCTAAAGGAAGGCAAGTTTCTTCTTTTAAACAAGACTCTGAATCATGTGTTCCAGATTTCACTGTCTAATTGAAGATTAAAAAAAAAAGCAAATAATGAAACATTTTTCTTCATAAGCTAGATAATAACAATTCTTTACAAGAGAATCTGAATAATACCTGCATCACCAGGTCAAACTCAGCCACATTAGAAGTATAAGATTTCTTTGTGTCCTCATTCTTTGTTACAAACTGTACAAACAGGAGAGAGAATTAATCTACTTTATTTTTACATACAGAATAATAAAATTCTTATCAGGGCACTACAAAATTAATGGCAATGGAATTACAATATCACCAAAATTATGTAGATTTGTGTAGGTTAGTTTCTCTCTCACCCCCTCTACACACACACACATAGACAAGCCAATACTTGGTGCAGTTGGCTGTATGGATCAATTAACTGACTGACTACAATCTCAAAGTACAATGAATCATCACCAGTATTTTGCAAGTACAAGAACATGAAAATACCAAACAATACCTCTTGAAGAGTCTTTGAGCCACTTTCTGTGAGTAAAAATACAGGAAAATTGTAGGATTTCCACATAATACCAGAACCCTGCACATGTTGAGCCAAAAATAAAAAAACACCAATATACTAATCATTCTAAAAATTGATTGTGTTGTCTCAAGACTGAAATAGCATTAGCCAATATCGCACAAATAATTGGTAATATTCCCACCATAGATCTTCAAAGTCATCTAACATCACTATATGCTTCTGATCATAGTCGTAGACATGCTTGACCTATTAATTTGTTTCTAAAATAATAGCTCTATGTCACTGGATTTTAACAATGCACATCCATCAAAATTATGAACCATAAAAAGCAGAATGTAATCTGAATTACACTCTGTAAAAAATGATCAAGTTAAAGTTGGAAAATGATTATTGGTAACAACAAGAAAGGATAAAAGAAAAGGACAAATGATTTATGCTGCCATGAGCTATTAATACACCAAGAAACTTGATGAAAAGGGACAGTTCACATCATACAATTGGATTCCATTCATAGCTGGTATTATGATAAAGAGCGAATTGAGCTTGTGGAAATTTTTGGTCTGGAGAAAATCCTACACACGACAAAAAAAGCATTATCACAGATAGCTCTATACACAATGATCACTCTAACTTTGTTTGGAAACAGACAATGAGCAAATCAATACTATTTACCCTTTAACTTCTTCTGAAAATCAGTGCTTGGTTCAACCAGTACACCACCAACTTTACTAGCAAAGCTAGAGTCATCCGATATTCTGAAATGGAAAAAGATATTCAGAAAACAAACACAATTTGACGAATCACAACCGAATATACACTATTAACAGCCAACATCACTTAAAAGCAACTAAGCACCTCTTAATTCCAAGGATTCCAAAACTTTAAGTCAAACATAAATGCAATAAAGTTTAGCACCTCTTAATTCTTAAAACAGAAACATTGAAATACGATACCTAGTAAAGAGAGTTGGGAACTCATCCAGTGACACCAATACAGCAGAAGGCTCAGCTATTCTGTCAACATTTTCGAACCTTACAATCGGAGCCACAACCTTATCTCGTCCAGGATCTAAGAATTCGAAAACAATAAAAGCAAAGAAAAAATCATAATCGTTCATATATTTAACTTGCAATTAATCCTTAAAAATCGCAAAATAATCGACGATAGAGAGAGAATGCGAGAGCGAGGAGACTCACTTGAACAACCGATGGTTCCAGAGAGATTCATCAGGCGCACGCAAGGATAACCGTCGATGGAAGCGTACATAGTGTTCTGAAGATCAGGCACTGATTCCATGGAGCTCGATTGCCCTGCGAAAAGGAAACGCGATCAGTGAGAGAAATGACAGCTGAAACAAGGTTTTGCGAAGAAATCGCGAATCGGAGATTGAAGTCAACGAGGTACCTGAGAAGCAGGAGGGAAGGTGGAAGGTGAAGGAGAGGAAGAAGAAGAAGAAGAGAGAGAAAACGGTTAGCGCCATGGATGAATAATATAAAACCCTAGTGATACTGAGAATGGTGTGCAGAGTGTGTGTGTGGTTTTATTTTCTTCTTCTTCTATTCCGTCTTCTCAGCTTTCTTCCTCTCTGATTCTGAATTTGGTAGGATTCTGTGATTTCATAGAGATCAAATGCATCGTACGGCTTTGATTCAGCTTCCAAATTACAAGTTAGGACTGCTTTGCTTGCTTGGGTGGAGTCCACTGCTTATCAAACTCCAATCGGAAATTCAAAATTTATTTGGTGATTGTTTTAAGGACAAAAAATAGGTGTTAGGTGTTTTTTCAATATTAAGTTTCATAATTTTTAATGTAAATCATTGTTACGTAAATTATCAGAATAAAATTCTAATTTTAATTAGAAAAAAATACAGACAAGACTTCAAAAACTTTTTTTAAAGGATTATATAAAAAAGTATTGTAAAGAAAAACTTTGTAATGTAAATTTTAGTTAAACCATTTTTTTCTATTAAACGTCAAAATCTAGTTAATTAAATTTGGTATAGGAATTTTTTAAGATAGGTCTCAACCTTTTAAAAAAACTTATCGTAATAAAACGTTTAAATAAGTTAATGCATCCACTTTTAAATGTGCCAACAAATTTAAGGAAAAAAAATTATACCCGAGAAAAGTTTTTTTATACTATTATTCAATTATACTTGTTATACATATTTTTTTGAAGGTGTTATGCATGTTAAGAATATTAATTTTTGTAATAATTAATTTAAAAATCATATTTAAGATGATTTTTAATTAATTTATAGCATAAAATTTTAATAAACCAATACTTTATCAATATTTTTTAAATGATTTAAAACTTTTTTTTAACTAAAATTTATAATAACTTAATTTGTTTAATAAATACACCTAAATCAAGTCAGAACTAATGCTATAATCCTCAACTTTAGGAACCCCGCTACAAAATTCCTAATTAATATCTATGCATTAGTTTAACTCATATATATTTTATTGTTCACTTTCTCCGGATCATGACGATGGATAGATTAATTTGGTTACCACATTAGATTTGCATTCAGCACTTGAATATCTAACAAACTTTTCAACCTTGTATTCAATTTAAAATATCTCTCACATTCTATTATTTTTGAAGTTCGTAGTTTAAATTTATGGGGAAAAGTTCTTTTTTTTTTTTATTGCAAAAGTTTTTTGTTTTTTAACCACAAGTGGCGATCAAGCTAAATTAGGGTCTGTTTGGCGTTTAGGCTAAATTAGGGTATGTTTGGGTAGGTTGCATGTTTTTAGTTTTTGGTTTTCAGAAACAATTTTCAAAATAAAATGTGTTTGAAAAAAATTAAATTTTTAAATTATTTTTTAAACACTTTTACACTCATCTTTAAACTATAAGAATAAGATTTTGTAAGTTTGATTTTTAGTTTAAGAACACACATTTGACAATAACAATTTTTGCTATCTCTACCATCAATACCAACTTTGTCATTGTCATTACCATTATCATCATCATAAATAATTATTACCGTCACGATCACTAAAATTGTTACCACCACCACTATTAACAGTGACACCACCAATATTATTATCACTATTACCATCAATGTCATAATCACCACGACCACTAGCACCATCACCATCGCCATCAATATCATCCTCGCCATTAACATTGTCATCACTTTCACCATCACTATCAATGTCATCGTCATTGTTGTCACCAACATTGTCACTTTTATAACCGCCACTACAACCACTACCAATGTTGTTGCAGTCACCATTGTCACTATCACCAGCATTGCTATCACCCTTACTAACAACAATACCACATTTGTCATTGTTACCACAACCGCCATCAACATTATCGCAACCACCATCATGACCACCACTTGTTGTCACCATCGCTACCACCAACATTGTTACCATCACCACATCGACAATATCATCACTATCGTTGTCGTTGTCACTATTACCACTGTCACTGTGACCACCACTTATATCTCTACCACTGTTATGCTGACATCACCACCATTATCATTTTCGTTACCACCACACGAAAACACTCGTAAACTAATTTTAATATGATATGAAACTTTTAAATTGAGTTTATTTGAAATTAATTATATTTTAAAAACTGATTTAAAATATTTTTGAAACTAAAACTAATTGTTATTTTTAAAAATTTTAAAATTCAAAATTAAAAATCACCCCAAAGAAAGACCTTACATGTTGGTTGACTAATTTTATGTCTTCGGTAGAGATGGAGCTGCATTCTACATCATTTTTTAGTAATGTTATATATAATTCTGTTATTCTTATACTCATCTCATAATTTATATAGATTTGCCCCCACTGTCCAAGGCATAAAAATAATACTGATTAATGTCACCTAATTAGTTAAAGGTCTTTTTAGTAATGGAAATATCAGAAGATATCGTGCTTTAATGATTTCATAGTTTTGATTCTATAAATTAGATGTGTAGTATCTGAAACATCAAAGAATATCGCAAAAAATATCATCTTAGGATTTTTTTTTTCAATTGTTAATTACATTACTACTGTATTAACTTTTTTTTTTGTTGATAGAACTACTGTATTAACTATTAAGTAAGATTTTTTTGTCAAATCAAGAAAATATACAATCAATCACACACAAATGTATAAAAAAATCACACACAGACACAGCTTTCACAAACGTTCCATTCCTTTGATAATAATTGATAGCAATTTTGTTTCCTTTAGATTTTCAAATGATAATTAATCCTGATTATCTTTATAGTAAGATATATATAACTTTATTCTTTAAACATGTGGTTATGTATTCTATTTCTGACTTGTGCCTATAAAAAATATCTATTGGAAGTCTCGGGGAATTAGTCTTTAGTTTTTGGCCGAGGGATACCGGGTTCACACAACAAAATATGGCTTCTCATAATTTTTTCTTTTCCTATTATATTTGATTTTATAAGTTGGAGGAATCTTGTATGTTATTGAGAATCTTGTATCTTTTATATAAGCATTTAACATAAAATGATGTGAGGCACTTACAATTCAAGACTGAAGCATAAAACTTTGAGACGATAAAATTTTATAAATGAGAATATGTTTTCTCAATGCACTCTGATTCTACTCATTGAATTTCATACTTATATTGCTTATTATTCCGTTCGAATATCTTAGTAACAAATATATTCTGTAGCCTCCATTGATGGAAGGACACTTAAACTTAACATCTCCCAGTCGTTAGACATATATTTGGTATTGAATGGTTCATGTTAATGCTGCCAAGAGTGACTTGATGTAAAATAATTTTGGTTACCACAAAGTGATCTATATAAAGAAGTGACTGCTTGAACAAGAAAACCACAACAAACAACGTTTCCAATTTCCATATTTTCTTTTACTGTTTTTTCATCAGCACCATGACTAGAAAGAAGGTAAAGTTGGCATTCATAGCCAACGACTCAGCTAGGAAGGCAACATTCAAGAAGAGGAAGAAGGGTCTAATGAAGAAGGTTAGTGAACTTAGCACCCTTTGTGGGATTGATGCATGTGCAATTGTTTACAGTCCCTATGATCCTCAACCCGAGGTTTGGCCATCCCCGATGGGGGTTCAAAGGGTGCTTGCTAAGTTCAGGAGAATGCCTGAATTGGAGCAAAGCAAGAAGATGGTGAACCAAGAGAGTTTTCTGAGGCAGAGAATCATGAAGGCCAAAGACCAGTTGAAGAAACAAAGGAAGGATAATAGGGAAAAGGAGATGACTCGGCTCATGTTTCAGTACCTTAGTGCAGGTAAGATTATGCACAATATAAGCATGGTTGATTTGAATGATTTGGCATGGTTGATTGACCAGAACTTGAAGGACATCAACAGAAGGATTGAGGTGTTGACTAAGAATGCTCAAAGTCAACCGCAAATTGCAGCACCAGCGGTGACTGATGTTGTTGCCAAGGTTGAAGACAAGGGACAAGGGAGTCAGCATGGCCATCAGGGGTTTGATATCAACATGGATCTCATGCAGAAGCAGAATTGGTTCATGAATTTGATGAATAATGGTGGTGGTGGTGGGAATGAGGCTATGCCTATTGTCGGAGATGTTAATCAACAAAATGGCTTTTGGCCTAATCCTTTTTTCCATTGAGAAATGTCACGTGCTTGGTTTGATGTTTAGCTATCATGGCACGAAAATAAGTGACCATGGATTCATTCATGGTCTAGGAGTCGCATGTTTATTTCTTTGTTTCACCACTATGTATATAGCTTGTTAAGAATGTTTACTTTTCAATAAGGGCCGTTGAGTAGAATCAATACCCTTTTGGTGTGGCTGTTTATTTGAAGATTTGGTATTCACTAAAATGATGAGATATTATTGATTTGAAGCTTTGAATACCCACTGGTTACCAGCCTATATTAAAAAGATAGTCGAAAAAAACTTTATCCTATAAATTAGTTTATAATTTCTTATCACCTTAAAAAAAATTATCAATTTTCATATATGGCTAGGCGCTTTGTTTAGCTGAATCTAAAATTGAAATACAGAAATTAGAAATAGATGACTTGACAATTGTATTTGATGTTTTTTAAAGAAAAACTATAGACAAATACTAGTAGTTTAAGATCTCATGAAACAAAAAAAAAAAAGATCTCATGACATTATCACTAGGATTGTGGTCACAATTATCATTGTTTCTACTGTTATACTGTTAACTATCACCACCACCACCTTCACTATAATAAAAATCATGTCCTAAGTCAAGGTTTTTGCCCTCTAAAAATGTTCCGAAGGACTAAATGACAAATTTGCTTCAATAGCTTCTTTTCACCATACTTCTTAACTGTAAATATCTAGGATTTCCAATTGTGACTAGCAAGGTGACAAATTCTGATTTTAATTTTATCATTGGTAAATTAAACTCAAGATTGGTAGGTTGGAAAGGAAAACTTCTCAATAAAGGGTGAAGAGTAACTCTGGCTTCATCTGTCCTATCATCTATTATGATGTGCTGTAAGGACAATATTTGGAGATTATTTTCTCATGCTGCCCAAATTCTTAGGCCAGGATTCAGTTTTCATGTCGGCAAGGGTATATTTCTTTTCGGTACGATAATTGGATCAAGGAGGGTGCTATTTGTAACATGGTCCAGTATGTAAATAGAGTGATGGGTATTTTTGTTGATAATACTGCTGTGCTGAGGATCTTTCAATTTGGACTTCTTCCACAACTGCTGCTTATTCTGCAAAGGATGGATATAAGTAGCTTCAGCAAACAATCATGAACCGTTTATGATAAAGTCAGGTATTAATAGCTGCAAACAAATTATGTTAAATTACAGTGTAATGTACACACTTAATGTAGCAGAGTGAAAAGTTCAACTAGCCTAAAAAATTGAAGAATAAAGTACTTTTTAATTTTACCCTAAATCCTATCAAAATGTATTCAATCATTTTTATCTCTTCTTTCTTCAAGCTTAAATTGGCTTTAGCAGTGTCATAGAATGGTGTGATTTATCTCATGACTACGTCTTTCTGCACATTTGACTTTTAATTTTTTTCAAGTGCTTGTTGGTTTATTGGACTTGCTTCAAAAATCAATCGGAAAACAATACTACTACATACCATATGGAAGACAATGACATGAAGATACTTGTCTGTATTTGCCACAACCATGATTATTATATCTAACTAATTACTTCGAATCAATTTTCCAAAGAATGAATTCAAAGAATCAATTGATGTGTGTATCTTTTTACAGCAAAGAATTCTGTATCAATAAATTGACCTACACAAAAAAAAAAAGAATAAATGAATCTAGTTGCCATTCATCACTAATTAAAATGGCTTCTTAAGATGCTCGAAATTCAATGATGAGTCAGTGCACTCCGCTTTGTTCCTGTAACCATTCAACAGTTTCAACAACCCGGTAGCATTCTCCTTGGTGCTCTCATCACAGCCAACCTGCAGCAGAACCAAGAGCTTCTGAAAAAGCCCAACTTGAAGTGCCTCAATCAGAATCCCTTCCTCCCTCTTGTCACAAATCTTCCTAAGAATAGACACAGCAAAACCTGAAGCCAATGGTGACACCCTCAAAAGCTTCCTAACAACAAGAGGCAAGGCTAGAGCATTGCTCTTCACAACCTCCTTCCCCTTTTCGCAATCACAAATGCAATCCAACACCCCAAGTGCCTTCTCACACACCCCTTTCTCTCCATCAACAATAGCCTCTAGCAAAAGTGAAACCAAACCCAACTCCACAAATCTTTGAGCAATTCCCTCTCTATTCGCAGCCAACGACACCAAGTTAAAAATTGTTGCCAAACAAGCCTTGGTGGAAGTGCTCCCAATAGGCTCCCTAACCATCTTAACCAAAGCTTCAACAACTTCTCCAACCTTGGCCAATTCTTGAACACACACTTCTTTAAGCAACAAAGCAGCACTTTGCCTTGATGCAAGGTCTTTCCCCTCTAGAAACCATACCAACGAATTCAAAGAAGCTCCTGAACTCAATTTAGAAACACCCTCTTCCCCAAGTGGGACCATCCATGTCATCACCTCCAAAACCTCCTCCAAAAGCACCACATGTTTTTCAATAGAGTTACTTGAGAAACAATCAAAGGCATATGCAAGAACAGCACCAGCACCAGCACCAACTATGCACCTCTTGTTCCTTTCACTCTCTCTACTCCAAACCTTAATCTTCCCGACCAACTCCTGACACCTCTTGTCATCTCCACGCTGGCAAGCCGACAAGATCCTGGTACACGTGTCGGAAACCTCGTATGCCGAGATAGGAATACGAGGTGTGGGGATTCTATCAATCCCATAAGAACTATTTTCGACACACCAATCCTGAATCATCCTGCGAATGGCGTGGTTGGGGATGATGTCGAAGGTTGTCAGCACCTGGTTGGTGACGGGGCAGGTTCTGTTCCCTCCCTCGATCCACTTCTCAATGCTCACACGGTCGTAGGTGATGCCGGTTGATAAAGTCACTGGGTCTGTCATCAGCTCCAGACTCACCGGGCAGTGAAAGTGGTTGGGAATCACAACCTCCACTTCCAATTGAGTTTGTGACTTCTCCTTCTTGGCACGGCGGAAAACGTTCCTTCTTGACCAAGACAAAACCATTTTTGATGATCTGATCTTACTACAAAGCAATGAACGATCTTTGTTTCTTTCTTTCTTTTTGTTGTGATGAAGGTGTGAGGTGAATGAGGAACAGAAGGTTGCGTGGTTGGTATATATATGTGAATGGGTCAAAGTAGCTCGGTGAGATGAGTGGTTGAATGAGGAATTTTTCAAATCAAATGAAATACTAATGTTTTTATATTTGGTTGAATGTTGACCGTTGAAAGGTTGAAGATGTGGAGGGTAAGGTTTGTGATTAAGGATGGAATAAAGATGCTACCAAACGATAGCGTCCTAAATTAATGGCTTAACAAAGTAGTAGTCATAGATATATTTTCTACTCTATTTACTTATATTTTATTTGATGAAATTTTCTACAAATTTTTTATTATTTAATATGATAAAAAAATTATTTTTATATTTAATATTAAATTTGAATAAATGATAATTTTTAAAAAATATATTTTTAATTAGAAATAATATAATTTGATGAAGTTAATTAATTCTTTTAATAAGTATGAAATATGTTTTTTTATACTATTATTATCAATCAATATGGTGTATATGATTGGTAAAAAAAGTTTATTTTTTAAATATATGATCATAAATTCAATCTTAATTCATGCATATGAAAAATATCTATTAAAAAAGATCAACCTTAAATAAATCTAACTGTCTAGAATAATTAATCCTTAACTTTTAGCTTAACATTACCTTGTTTTAAAATTTAAAAAACGAGTACTATTAGGATTCGAATTTGAAGGACTTGGATTTGCGTTTTAGAGCACTGCGCGTGTGCCAGTATTGTAGCGTGTACGCGTGCACCTGCGTAAGCCTCTTTGCATTTGCCTTGGTTACACAAGCCGCGTACGCACAGTGAGATTTACATTTTTGTTAAGATGATGCACTGAGATTTACTGTACAACTACAACCTGAAAGAGAAATAATATATATAACAATAATGATATTTATACAATATTATTTTACCTATTTTTTCTTTTCATGTTATTATATACTTTTTAGTTGAAAATCTTATTTTATATATATAGATATATATTATCTTTTACTTTTTATTTTTTCTTCTTTATTCATCTCTCTTTTTGACATTTCTTTCATCTTAAAAAATTAGATGTATGAATAACATTATTCTTTACGAATTCCACGAATTACATGATACTTTTTTTGTAATCTCACACTTAAAGGAATTCAATCAGGTGACTCAACTATTGGGGTTAAATCACATGACTTGTTTTTATTATTTATATTATCACTTATATCAATATTTTAGTTAAGTGCATATTCACATAGAAAATGTTAATTTTAAATGAAATTAATTTTGAAGTGATATTATTTATACTTAGATATTTTCTTATAAAAGAAAGTATAATTTTTTTAACCGTAAAAATTATTCAAAATTATTTCAACTAAAAAATAATTTCAGGTCCAAAATAAGTTTTAGATTCTTTTTTTATATGAAAAAAAACATGTGAAAATTTATCTAAAATCAATTTTGAGCTTGAAATTCGTTTCTCCTAAAAGTAACCAAACACACACTAAAATATTTGGAGTTGTATACAATATAATTATCTCCATTGTCATTGTCAATACTATTACTAATACATCATGATTGTGGTGATCATGATGATGATGAGGGATGATGACGACGATTATGATAGTGAATTAAGGATAATTTTAAAAAGAATGATATAATTAATTAAGATATTAATTATAAAATCAATTAATCGTTTGATTTGAGATATTAATTCATTAAAATCAATTACATGTCACCTTTTCATTATTTTAATCATATTTTCTGATTTAAAAAAGTTATAATTTTAAAATAATAATCATAGACTAATTTGAAAAAATAAAAAAAATTAATAAGAAGATAACATGCAATTTGATTGATTAAAAAACTAACCTTATGAAAACCCTAAAAATTATTAGAGTTAACATAGAAACTCTCTGTTTGTAATTGCTATTCTATTTAGTAGTTGTTTTATATAGATGAGTGCACAACATTTGTACTCAGCTGTTGTGATCATGTTCACGCACAACTTGTGCTTTGAACTGAATTTTAGTAATATCATTATTACCTGGCCTTTAAAAAAAAAACTCAAATATTTGGTTGGATGTGCACTTTATATATCTTGGCTTCGTTTGCACCTGCACGGCTGCACCTCACGGACACATCTGTTTAATTTTCACAAGTCACATAGTCCCGCTATGCGACCGCATTAGGTGAGGAAAAGGTTCAATCATCTAATCTAACACCTCCATAAAGAATTAAACAACACACATCTTCGTTGAATTTCAACCTCCCCAATCAAAATATTCTCAATATGCTAACATATATACTTAGTTTTTAGTCAAATTAATTGAAGTTCATTATTATATATAGATTATGGTTGCCTGACAAAAAAGGATAAAGCAAACAAAAATGCGTGTGTTTTTATCAGTCTCATTCAATAACTTTCCCATCAACTGTTATAATTCACACTTTATCATATAAAAAGGCAACCCCATCACAATCTCGTTCAAATGATCTACATTCATGTAATTCAACTTGGAACTCATTGGTTCAAAAGAATGTGATATCATGTAAAAGAATTAACCATGACATTTTATTTACATCTCTTAACATTAACTTAAGGATTAAAACATGAGCCTAAGATGAGAAATGAATATTCTGCTAACAATATTCTATTCTCAATTTGGCAGCATAAGGCTGAAAACAGACACTGAAGAAGTACAAGATTAACCGTGGAAGAGACTACAACATGAAAAATGATAAACAGCTTCAAATAGAAAAGCCAGCAAGAAGCATTCAGAATGAAAATACAATACAGAACCACCGACCATTACAAGTATTTACAACCAATCATGATCACCTACCATCTGCTGATGTGAAAGACTCCACAAATCCATTCGGACGCGTAGGTATGCTTGTATGAGTGTTATCCAAGCTAGGAGGTAGGAGTGATGAAGAAGAAGATTCCATTTGGCTTCTACCTTCATAAGCCTGCCACTTCTTCAATGCTTGTGGTAAAGACATGTCTAGGTCAATGCCATATACATCTTCAGAACTTTGATCAGATGGTTTCCAAAGTTCTACAAGAGAAGAAAGCACATTAACAGCATGACCCGCGTCAGGCCTTTGATATGGCTCCCTTGCACAACAGTGGCCAGCTAATTCAGCTACAGTGTGAATACGGGGAAGCGTTTCCTCATTGAGATCAATTGTGTGGTCAATGGCTTTCTGGAATGAGTCTTTATTTACATACATTCTACGGAACCATGTTACAAGGTGCATGCTATCCTCTGGTTGGGTATCATCAAGTGCTCTTCTTCCAGTTATCAGCTCCATCAATATTACCCCAAAGCTGAACACATCAACTTTAGTAGTCACACGACCAGTAACTGAAAGCAGATAACATGGCATTGTTAGACACCCATTTGCCTTGAACTTAATCAACAACAAAATTTTGATAGCAACAATTACAAGCAAAAATCAGTTTCACAGTTGATATAAGAAAAACGTGGTTACCTTCCTAATGAAATGAAAGTTACCAGTTACTTATAAAGCATTCTAGACACTATCTTGCTATTGAAATGCAAATCAAACTAGATTTTATGATATACTTTTCCCTGAGATACTTAGCCATTGACTTAAAACATATAGCCAACATCCAAACCACCAATATCTAGATCAAGGACAGACTATCTCTACTTGCTTCTTTTAAAATAATTCAAAGAATAGATGATATATATTATACATTGACAATGTAAAGATAATCTAATCACAAATTGTCAATTGTCATGTACTGTAAATTTGTTTACTTATATATTAACTAGCTTAAAATTCATATCAAGATTATTTCTAATTAGTTGACAGTGTAAGAACTTCCGCACTAACATTGCATTTCTATTAAACTCTAATTCAAAATTGATCTAGAACACAAAAAGTGCTTAGAGAAGGGGAATAAAAAACAAGATACCTGCATATTCTGGTGCCAAATATCCAAAAGTTCCAGCAATCCTTGTTTCTACGGAAGCTTTTCCTTCTGGAGCAAGACGCACAAGACCAAAATCTGAAACCTTTGCTCTCATATCATCTCCAAGGAGAATGTTTGAAGGCTTTAAGTCTCTATGAATAAAGCTTTGATGGGCCAAGCTATGAAGATACTCAACAGCCCTTGCCACATCTAAGGCAATGGTCAATCTTCTGTTCCATTCCAGTGGCTTCAGTCCTTCTTCCATCCAGTTAAAAAGGTGCTTACTTAATGTCCCCTGAGGCATGTACTCATACACAAGAAGCTTCTCATTCCCATCCAAGCAGTAACCAAGAAGGGAAACAAGATGCCGGTGGCGAACTTTCGTCAAAACAGCAATTTCAGACTTAAATTCTGTTGCACCTTTCCCACTTATTGCCCCAGATTCCATCCTTTTCACTGCAATCTTCGTGCCATCATGCAGTTCACCTTTGTAAACAGTTCCAAAACCTCCTTGTCCCAGTATATTCTTCTCACTGAAGTTGTCAGTGACATTCCTCAGAACTTGAATAGAAATAACCATGTTCCCTGCTTCACCCATTTGAATATCCCCTGCCTCACTGCCAGCCATGGTTTGCATTCCAATTCCACTAACATCACAAACACTGAGACTTGAACCTGCAACCGTTATCTTCACATTTTCATTATCCGATCCAGAATGCCGCGGGTGAATAACCAATGCATTTGGACTCTGCACCTTGCTCAACCGTTTCTGCTTCATCCTAAACAGACAACACACCAAGAAACTAATCACCAAAACCAACACCACACCACCTATCACAGCAAGCACAATCACCCCTACATGTGAAGATCTTTTCCCACCATTTTCTTCACTTCTGTTTGGAGCTCTTGAATTTAGTGGACCTAAAGGTGATGATCTAGGCCCCGGGTTGGGCTTATCCTTCCCTATGTCCTTATTCCCATTTGTGGTAAGAGCCACATTGCTCTTAAAACTCGGGATCTTCCCATAAAGCCGATTGTTTGCAACATTCAATTCAACAAGTCCAGGTAAGGAAGCTAGCTCTTCTGGAATTGACCCAGTGAGATTATTATCAGCAAGCACAAGCCTTTGCAGTGATTTAAGCAAACCAAACTCAGGAGCTATAGTACCCTCAAGACCCATCTTCTGAAAATTAACAACAGTAATGTCCCCACCACCACTACAAGTAACCCCAATCCAATCAGCACAAGGACTATTCCCCTTCCAATTCTCTGCAAACCTCCTAGGATACCCTAAAACCCTCACAACAGAAAGCAGAATCTCCACCCTTGGATCGCACTTCCCTCCACGTGACAAACAGAAACTGTTAGAATCATCACCCAAATCCAAGTCCACCTCAACCCCAGAACCAAACTCAGGCACTGCCCCCTGAAACAAGTTATTAGTCAAGTTCACAGCTTTAAGCGATTTCAACCCCACCAAAGACCCAGGAACAGGACCCGTGAAGGCGTTATCCCTCAAGTTCAAATCTTGCAAGCTTACCAAACCGGAAAAATCAGGAAGAGGCCCAGTAAAAGCGTTGGAATGCAACCAAACCTGCGTCAACGACGTCATGTTCTGCAAAACATCAACATTGCCGCCAAGGTTGTTGCTTTCAACACCCTTTTGCCCGTTCAACCAGAGAGTCTCAATCTGAGACCCGGAAAAGCTCAAAGGCAATGCACCCTGGAGGTTATTGAAGGCCAAGTGCAAGTGGGTCAACGTGGGAAGACTCGAGAAGAAATCCGGGAGTGTGCCGACAATGTTGGCGGAATTCGCAGAAAAATTTTGGAGGGAAGAGCAGTTAACAATGCTGTCGGGGATCTTCCAAGGTTTGAAGGGGTTGTCGTCGATCTCGACGCTCTGAAGCTCCGACATGCCGGCGAAGAAGTCGTCGGGGATGGAAGAGAATTGGTTGTTGCTGAGAATGAGGACTTGGAGGGAGCCCAACCCGTTTAGGCTCGGGAGGGGACCCGAAATGTTGTTGAATTGGAGCTCCAAGCGTTCCAATTGGGTCAGGGTTTGGATCACGGTGGCGTTGGGAAGTGTTCCCTGGAGACCCAAGTGCCCGATTTGGATACGAATGATCCGTTTGACCTCTTCGGAGCACGCGACGTGTTTCCACTTACACGGGTCCGGGTCGGACCACCCGAGAGATTCGGGCGGGTTGAGACTGTCTCTGAGAGAGAGCATCGCTGAAGCGTCATCTTGGGAGTGTGCGTAGAGGATTATGGAGAGGAAACAAGATAGGTAAGTAGCGATGTGGGACTTGTGGTTCTTCATGGTGAAGAAGATGGAGGGAGAAGGGTGGTGGTGGAAATGGGGTGGGGGAGGGTGTTTGGGAAGTGAAGTGGAGCAGTGAGACTGTGAGCAATGGGGGTGGCACATGGAGGTGGGGACCACGTGGTTTTATCATGGCTTGTGACATTGGAGGAAGAAAAGGTTGGACTTTACTAGTAGTGGCTGTGGTCCTGCCAAGTGGGGGCTACTAGCCAACTTGGCATGTTGGAGTTGTGTTTCGTCAATGTTTATACAAATATTTATAGATTATCTGTTAAATTTTTTTACTTTTGTTTGTGATGAAACACGTTGTGAATCTTATCTAACTGCATTTTTGTTGATACGGTTGAGTTCAGATAGAGCATTGTTGGTGTAGCTGAGTTGAGATCATGTGTTTGTGTCTTTTACGGAAAAAGGGAAATGGGAGAGAACGAAACAAATGATTGATTGGTGATTGTGGTTTGATATTTTGTGAGATGCGTAATCATTTTGTGCAGGGGATATTGATCTTAATCATTTGGGAGATATCAAAACTCTAGGCTAGTTTAGATTATACTCTATCATCAATAATAGCAAAAAATAATAATTCCAATCTAATATTTCTTTCAAATATCAACATGAAGATTCATTATGTGTCATCCACTCTAAATTGTGTTATTTTTGCGCTTTTTAGTGTTAAAAAAATTATACTAAAATCAAAGCACAATTACCTCCTTCGTGAGTTGTTTGTTTTTTACATACTAGTTCTTTCTTTTTCTTTTTTCACAGGTAGTTGTTCTAATCCTGGGTTATCTCTCAATTGAGATCATGATCGATTGCTTGAATCTTTGTTGACCCCAAAAATTAAGATCATCAATCCATACTTGCTCAGCCTACGATAAATTTAAGATTGACAAAAAATTTAAATATTTGGATTAGAGTCCAAACTCAACCTATGTGGACCTAAGATTGGCCTAATATAAGATCAACCTACACTGAATTTGGCTTATGATGGACTTAAGGTCACCCTAATACTATATTTGATTGAGAAGATGAGAATATAAAAGATAAAAAAATATAAAATATAAGAGAGATATTTAAATTAAATTAGGCTGTAGAAAGTGTAAAACTTATCATATTTTCATCTTTATTTCTCTCTTTTTTTTTCCTCTACCAAACATGAGAGCTCATAATGATCCACAACTACTTGACCTTGAACATGAAAGGCAAAGAGAGCAAAAAGGTATGAAGAGGTTTTTCTAAAATGTGATTTGGCAACTTAGTTGACATTATACTTGAGCTTAATCCAAAAGTTAAGTATTTAATCTAAAATTGATGATAGAAATATATTTTTTATAAAATTGATTTTAAATAGATGATAATAACTACAATATATAGTTATATATATACTACAATCATTTTTAACTATACATTTTTTTAATAGTGAAGTGTATTTCAATGGAAAGAGTTTAATATCCAAGTTAGACAAAAAAAAAAAGCTATTCACCCAATAGCAGTAGTACATGTCAATATAGAAAAAATATAATATCTTGGAAATAATAATAATAATCCAATAACAAAACGTTGACCGTGAATAGTGAATACTACGTCAAGATCAACACGTGGACAGCTAAACAAAAAAGAATTGATACAGCAAATTGATAATAGCCAACACGTGGACAGCTAAATAAGTTCACTTGGCATGTAGTGTAGTCAGTTAGAAGGAAGTTGAATTTATAATAAATAAATAGAACAATAATTGAATAATAAAATGAATTTAATTGTGGTGAAGTTGTTTATTGGAGGTTGGGCTCCATCTCTCACAAACACGAGCATGATCTCTTGTAGTTCTACGGAGACTTACTGGGCTGGTATTTTATTTCATTTTGACAAAGTTTCTTACTCATCTTTCCTTGCATTTTCTTACCATCTTGAATATAAATGATAGATGATATTAAATTGTAACAAAAAATTATGATCTTATGTAAATTACTTAATCTTCTCATTACTAGGTTCAATCCTATATTACTTTATTTTGAAGTATAAAATACAAATAGAACAGGTTAACGCCCATATAATAAGTGTAGTTGGGGATTGTGAGACAAGAATGCATAATTTAATTTTTAATCTTTTATTAATGAAAGTCATGTATGTGTTTAATTTACTTTTAGTCACAAAAAAAACGTGTAGTTTATTATGCTGAACATATTTCTACTGCCACTCGTTCATCAACCAAGCATCAATAAATAAATTGTGTGAAGAAAAGTTCTGTAGTACGAAGATGATGCTACTCGCGAAATACAATAGACGTTTGATTGAGGGATAATTGTTAGCATTGTTTCTTCTACCTCTTTCACCTCTTAAAATATGCAAAACCGTAAAAACTTAAATGAGTTTACAATCTTAATTATAGCTCCAAGTTTAAGTGATTAGCATCTTTGGGAAGCTATGATAGCAGTTTCACCGAAAAGAAAAGAAAAAGAACTACGATAGCAGTTGGTAGCTATTTTTGGCTTGGAAAAGAGCAAAAGGTTCAAAACATTACTTATAACGGGAAATTTTAAATAGAGTTTCAAGAGTTTTGATTAAAGAAAATAAATAATTTTCTGATTTTTCCAAAAATATTAATCGAGTTATGTACTTACAAAAAAAAAATCATTCTTCGAAATATATTCTTATACAGTATTATATAAATTTGAAGTTTTATTTTTGAAAATTATGAAATGACATATATACTTTTCTCATTTTATAACACATATCTTTGATTTTCTTTTTTTTACATCAAATGAATGATCTTTATAGTTTTCATTATTATGTTAATCAATGCTTAATTTTTGTTGATGTAAAAAATCTTAATCCAGAGTCCAAAGCCTAGTGGAATGTCCCTAACACTTCCAAAAGACCTTGTAATTTTCAAATAATGTAATTTTTGGAAAATATCTCAGTAACCACAATGTTTGCTATGGTATGGTGTGGCACGTCTGCCAAAGGAGGTTCACTCATGCTCTCCCTTGCATAAAGGCAGTAAAAAGCAATCATCCAAGGAATGATTAATCAACTTGACATAGGATGCTACAAAAATAACATATCACTGCACTATTTGCACAAATTCGTATTGACCATAAACACCACAAAACTTGCTAACAATCCCATTTTTTATAACTCAAGATTGCCTGAAAAATATATAACATACATATTTCAGAATTTCCTCAAACATTCATTTCATCAAATAATAAAAGAAGCACAAATGAAATAATCAAATCAGGTTCCCATACTTTGTCTAGCTGCTTTCATAGAAAAATTGTATATTTTCACTGCTTTACTTTCAATAGTAAGTAGAACCTCCAAGAGCCCCCCCTCTTTCAGAGTGGGATATATGGCTTCAACTCTTTCACTAGCCTATACAAAAGCAACATATACACTCAAATACAAACATATGAAAATGAAACCAGCTGAACATCTACCTTTACTGTAGTTGAAAATGGAAGGAAAGTATACCTTAATTATCAAAATTTCAACCTTCAAACCTTAGTTACTAGCAACAAGATACCACTAAATAGGTCACAATGACTTAAAAAAAATTATGCCCCGGAAAAAACAACAGTCGAGCTTGAAATTAAAAATAGAAACTGATTTCTTGATCTTGTCATTTACATTATAATGCCTTGAGCTTGACATTTTATAGCAAAACAGAGTGTATTTGGCTGCCTAAGATATAGGATGTCTGCATGAGATTTGAATGAAGTAGAATAATAAAGTCTTTCTAAGAGATGCAGTACCTACATCTAGAATTTACTATGACCAAGATGTAAAGATACAAAATGTTTCTCACAAATGACTTTTACATCACTCTTCTTATATTCTCATCTACATCTTAGTATATTTGGCAAATTTTGTTCAAGGAAGCATTACCATAAAACTTTTCAGGAGTTATAAGATTGGTCTAGTGGTGAAGGGAGAAGGAAAGGAAATTGGAGGTTTGAATTCTCTGCTAATAAAAACTAACAATACTAACAATTAAGATTTATTGATAAAAAAACCATCAAGCTTTTCATCTTTATCCTAAAACTAAGAAGAATTCTATGAGCAAAAAGTGTCATCCCAGCTTTTCTAATACATTTTTTTCAAATAATTATTGGGAATGATCTGTTTTTGAAATTTTATGTTAATAGAATAAGAATTTAAAACAACTTTTGTTTAATTAAATTTAGAAAAAATTGATAATCTTGAATAAACTTGATCTGGTGCATAAATTTTTTAGTAAAACCGAATGTTAATTAATGTGATATCTTCTGTTTTCCCATTTCCTTTAAATTCAAAATAACTTGATATATTTTTGTTATCTTTGCTTGCTAATATAATTAACAGTTTTTGGTTTCCTCTGTTTTGCTTTCTTCTTCTACGTTGCTGCACTGCACTGCGCCCTGAAGAAGAAGCGAGTTTGGTGTTGTCAATGAGCTGCATATGTGTGGGAGGAAGTTCAATCCATGTGGTAACTGTACTTGTGTTAAATTTTGCTTCATGAATTATTATTGATTGGGATTGAGGTACTGATTTCTGTGTGCCTTCTCTAAATTATGTAACAGAAGCCAAGAAAATTTATCAAAGAAAAATATTTGTATCTACAGAAGCCACATGGGGGCCTGGTAACTGGGCTACTTGGCTCTGAAAATTAGCATTGTAATTGTAATTGGTGTTTTGTTAAATATGTGATGATGAAGGTTCCAGAGCTCCTTGGCTCTGAATTTAGCATTGTAATTGTGTATTTCTGTTGTTGCGTATTTTATCAAGAAAGGTTCATGAGTCAAGACATTTTGTTGGATGCTTGGCAATCTAGCATCCACGATTCCCAAGATATTTCAGTGTTCTATCTTTCTTTTATCGGTAAATGTTAACTATTAGGTTGTTACTTTTTGTTAGTCGGGGAGATGGAACTCGTGACCTTTTTCTCCTTCTCTTTCTTCTTAACCATCTAACCAACCTTATGCTCCATGATAATATGTGAGCTACTTGTTTGAAATAGCAGCCATCAAAATACTTATTTGTTGGTTCCTCTTACTGGTGCTATGCATGTGTGAAAATAGGTCAACCCTCATAAGGACATTTAAGATGTGTTTGGATAAATAGCTTAGTTAAACATTTATTGGATAAATTTACCCTATGAGAACTTATGTCATAATTATGAACATAAAATGAGAACAAAATGAATTAAAAATAGCTTATTTTGATAAGTTTAGCCAAGAAACTATTTTAAACAAGTTAAAAAGAGTGTGTAGGAGTTATAAGCCATTGTCATAAGCACAGATAAGCTCCACAAACTCCTCTAGATGCTCCCTTAGTTAATACATGGAGGGTTAAAGAATTGGATTAGAATTACTCTGAATTATGCAATTTTATTAGATTGTCAATGTTACGGGTGCATAATAATTGATACACTTCAATTTTCAACATGTTGATATGGTAGTGTTAGTCTGCCGTAGTTAATTTCTGCTTCTGATCATATCTTGATTGGATGTGCAACGAAGTTTTAGCCCATGAACAGATTGCTTCACCAACTAGCAGAAAATCTGCTGCTTTGCTCCCGAAGAGCATATTGTTTTCTTGAAATATTGCAAAGTACTAAAATTCTGCAAGAATACTTTTCTATGTTTTTAAAAGGTTGAGTTATGCAACTGACATATGAACATAAAACATTGTCAAATCTTTATGAAATGAATCTACGGTACAATTGTGCTAATTGTATAGATCCCAAGGCATTGTTTGAACTTGGATTCATGCAGTTGATTCCACCTAGTGCTATAATGCTTGGTTGGTGTTGTTGTTGTATTCTTTGTTTCTATTTTTTCTTTTTATTTGTGATATGCTAAACCTTTTTGTTTGTTAAATTGCCTGACAAACTTTTAGCACACAGAAATATTTGAAGTTGGTGCTTGCAGTTGAATGTTTTTTGTAAACTTGTGACTTTTATTAGAAAAGCATTATGTTATGTACTTTGTAAGTATGATGCATTATTTTTAATTTTATTCAGACTTTATCGACTTCGTGGAAGCCATCTCGTGCAAAAGGATGTGCTATTGGGCTTCTTATGGGTGATAAGGTAATTATGTCTCACATTCTTTTTTATGATGTATAATTTAGCTTCAAGGTGATATATTACTTGAACAACATTGTATTAGGTATGCCTTTCCAACATGGAAGGTTATTGTCCTATTTATTGAACATTTAAAACTTCTTCCAATAATTTAGGATGAGTGACTTTCATTGAAAATACTTCTGAGGATGAGTTTCTTGTTTTTAGATGAGATATATCTTATTCAGGACTTGAAGAAAAGTAGGAGCAATTACTTGATGTGTTTCTTAATGAAAAAAGTTCATTGAAAAATAATTGAACATGCTCCTTTAAAGACATATCAAGTATGAGGAGGAACTTCTAGGATTCCTGCAGTAACAAGCAATATTGGTGTGGGGACTATGGACTGCAAAAAGTTCATTACTATATCCTCAAGGTGGCATGAAATTTTGGCCAGAGATTATGCGCTACTATTGTTTTGCAAGAATTTGAAATTTCAGTCTTCTAATGTGAATGTTTTAGTTGAACTTGATACTCCTGTGAAGAACTGCCTGAATATATTTGGCTTGGAAAGATCTGATCTTAATAAATCTACTGGAAAATCAATTCCTTACTTGAAGCTCAGAGAGCTTCCTGATGAGTCATTCAAAATACTCTGTCCAAATATTGTTGAAAAACAGGAAGAACTTTTCAAAGGTTTGGAACAACAGTTATCTGGTTTTGCTTCTAATGTTGGAAAATGTAAAATTGGTAAAAATGCTGTAGCAAACCAAGGTGTGAACAATGTGGTTGCTAAATCAGAGAGTTCTGATCAACAGGTAACAAGTCTGTGGGAGAATCACCATGTCAAATGAAACCCAACATGCTCTGCCAATTGCCCTCAATAAACTTTTTCAGACTCACAAAGTTTGCAGGTATAGTTATAGAGACATCTATCTTTTGGTGATTTTCTGTCTTCAAATGATCATTGAGATAATATTTGGAAGCATATTGGTAGTTAACTTCATACTGCTTTACAAGGCTTTCATATTTCAACACGCTTCATGTTTGTCAATGCTTAAGTGTCAGATCATGCCTTTGATGGTAATTTAATGTATTTGCTAAGAACTAGAAGAGATCATATTTGTCAATATTCTTATATAAAAACAAAAAAAAAATGTTTTATGTCTGATTCAAATGTCTTGCTAATTGGGATTTTTGTTTTAAATGGTTTGTTTTGAGTGATAGAGAAGATATTGAGGGATTTGATGTGGACATGGGCGGGTAATCTAAAGAGATAATCTTTTTGATTGGGATTTGTGTTGCAGAAATGAGGGGGCTAAAATTGCTGTGGATGTAGCTCACAGTCTTGATGGTCCACATAATGAGTTGAAGGCTAGCTGTCTTAAGTGAAGTTGCACGCGAAATCCATGGTTATTATGTGTTGAGATCATCACTGAATGATCCATTCAGGTTGTTTTTCTCTTCTCCACCCCACCCCCAAAATGAAAACAGAACATTGTTTTCACTCCATGGGGGAAGTCAAAGAATTTTAAAAGCAAGTAGCACATTCCTTTTGTTATATTATGCTCAGGACTGTATTGGTCTTTGCAGAGATATTGTAATTGATTTGCTTCGTGGAAGTGGACCCAAAGCCAAGCTGAAGAAGGCTGAGATACTTGAACATACTTGAACCTGCAAGGAAAAAACACAGTAGAGAGGTCACTAAAAATGAATATAACAAGGCAATTTGACCTTTTTCATGAGGTGACTATGGTATACTATTTAAGTTTTGTCTCAGTTTTATCAGTGTTTTCCGTTATTAATTAAGGCTCATGCACAGGTTTGCTCAGCCTTTTGATAAAAGTTCACAATGTTTCAATTCAACTAATTTCACTCTGCTTATTATGGCTCATGCACAGGTTTGCTCATTCCTTTTGTTATTAATCAAGGCTCATGCACAGGTTTGCTCAGCATTTTGATAAAACATTAGCAAAGCACCAAAGAATGATCATAAGCACAGCCAAGTCCCAGAACATATTGAGAGGAAGCGACGTACCTTTTCAGATGCAAGCACGTGGCTCTAGCCAAATGAACCATATGGCTGCAAAAATTGCACATTGTCTGTTTTTTTGCTTCCTTATTGCCAAAGTCTTTATGAAATGTAACTAGCAGAGAAACTCATCTAGAGTAAGATACCCTCACCTAAGTCTAACCAAAATTCCCCAAATTACGTGTTCCATAAGAAAGCACAGCTATTAAACGTCCAATATATTATGAACTGGCTAGAACAATACACGATGTACAAATTACAAAATAGGCTGGGGCCTACAAATTACAAAGTATTTTCTTCTCCTATAAATACTTATTGAGATATAGATAGGAGCAGCCATGATAATAGAGTTCTGACGCTAGAAGCAATAGATTATTATCAGTGATCAACTCATCATTAGAAGCAATGAAAAGCTCTCAATGTTACATATGCCCTGTTAGGATGAACTTTTGATGAGTGGATCACTGACAAATAATATATTGCATATTTGCAGTTGAAGATGTTGAGCTTTTTTGTTTCTGGATACTTAACTTATGGGCTCTTGATAGTTTTACAGTTTACATCAAGAATCTCTGTGCTGTTTACATCAATATGACTCTCCGTTGTTAGTAATACAGTTTATATCAAGTATCATTAGATTAATCGCCTATATTATAATGACATTCTTGCATGCTTAATCACTGCTCAATTAGTTCAGTATCATGGGCTGTTGATCAAGTTGAATGAATTTAATGTTTCAGCAACCAAAACGAAAGAGTTATAAACTATGTACTTGATCATTATATTACAGGCTTTTGATTCATTATTAAATTTGAAAAAGTTTTCATCATTGACATGTATAAAGCTAGTAAGTTTTATCCCATTGTTCCATATACTCATGCATCTATGTGTGTTCACTTGGACTGTCAATGGCTAGGGTTATTGTAACATTCAATTTTTCATAAAATAAATTAAAAATGATTTTATTTAAAAAAATAGACTTTTAGGAAAATAATGAAGTTTTCATTATTAAATGAATAAGGAAAAATAGTTTTATTAATTAAAATAATGGTTTTAAGGTAAATAAAAATAAATATATGTTCTTAGAAAACAAAAATGATGTTTTATTTATTCATTTGATAGGAAGTAAAATAATATTTCTACGTTCTCTTTCTCTCAAGTTCGTTTTCCCTTTTTACTCTCGCAAAATCCTCTCTTTTGTCCACATACACTTAAACATGTTCTAATAAAATTGCAATCCCGGACTCGTTAACCGTTGGATCATCATGAAATTTGAACATCAGGTTCGAAACTCATTTTCGCACATCCCCAACGTTGGGATTTACGAAATAATATCTGTGGAGGGAGAAATTTCCCTCGCACGCAGACAGTGAAATTGAGACTCAAATCCCTTCTCCTTCTCTCTAAAGCTTGGAAACCCTAGTAGAGCAATCAGAGGAAAAGCTTGAGAAATTTTAGAGAACCGCTAGAGACGCCACTATCAATGTTGGACTACACACATGAGTCCGCTTAGAGGTAATGAGTTTATCACAACTGAGATTAGAATAAACATGTGTAGGGATCCTTAGAGGATCAAATTAAGATTTATTTTGGAATGTTTATTGTATTATAATTCTTCCTTTACGATTATATTTATGAGATTGTTGTGTTTGACAGACCAATTTGATGCTCTGATGCGAATTGGTTGATAAAATTGAGTGCTCTTGGCATTTTTGTGTTTTTGACCTATGATTTTGATTCCTTTGATTTTGATATAATTATGTGAAATTGTGTTGAGAGGTTTTACTCCCCATGTGAAAAATATTTTTATATAATTTGTTTGTGTTTTGAAAAAAATTTACAAGATTAGCATGATAAATTGTTATATTGGGATCATGAAATTATGATTAAAATTGTGTGTGAGGGATAAAGTGAGCATGTGTTAATTTGTGGAATACAAGTGAACATGTGATGATGGATTGTGACATTGTGAGATGTTAAATTGTGAACATGAGATATAATCGTGAATAAGTGTGTGGTTAATACTTGGTGTGACAATACTTGTGTTGTGAGTTGTGAATTATACAATAACCCAACTAGTGTTTACTTTGAGAAAAATGTTTATGCACAAATACTTGTGTTGTGAGTTGTGAATTATACAATAACCCAACTAGTGTTTACTTTGAAAAAAATGTTTATGCACGAGATGTTAAAAGGAAAGTATAAGGTTCCAAGTTAGGAAGCTGAAGTGTTAAATTGTAGCGCAATGTATTAAATGTAGTGTAAGACCGTGGATATTGTATAATTCATGAGCAGTGTCTACGTGCAAAAGTTATTTTAGGGGTTGGAATTGGTGAAATTGGTGAGTGTTGTTATGTCTTAAGTCGAGTGTGTGATTCATGTGAAATGTGATTGGTGATTGAAAAATAAATTTTAAATGATCAAGTGGTGATGTAACATGGAATGTATTAAGTTGAGCTATGTTATAAATATTTCTATAATGTATTTTGCTTATGCCTTTTTTTATCTGTATTTTATTTAGAAATGTGATAACTCACTCCTTATTGTTTGTGTTTGGATCATGTGATGATCTCGAATCTTGTATTCATGGGAGCAAATGACTAGGTGGATGAATTTAAAGAACCTTGTACTAGAGGACGCTGGAACACAATGCTCTGATAAGATGTGACATTGAAGCATGAGTTTCTGTTTTAATTGCATAATGTTTCAAACAAGTTATTTTACCTTATTTTATTCTGCCGCTTAACTTGAGTTCTTTTATAAACTTAGACAGTCTTTTTCGAGCCGAAAATATTTTTAATAAATTTTATTTGATAACAGTAAAGTAAATGTGATCATTTTATCCACGTGAATTTATTTAAATAATTTAAATAAAATTGATTTAATTAAATTTCAAATTTTTACATATTTTTCTTAATTATATATATGTCAGAGCAGAAGATATCACAGCTAGATATTGTCGGTTTTGTTTATTTACTTATTGTCAACAATAGAGCATTGAATACCGGAACATGAAAGGATGCTAATAACTTAGCTATAAACAAGGGAAGGGAACCTTGCACGACCTAAAACAAGTAGCTTCAGGCTTTGATCAATTGCTTTATAAACAAGATAAAAAAAAGTAGAATGAATGTCACATGCGTAGCCATATGAATTGAAATCAGACAATGATTTTGACACGGAGGGAATGCAAATAAGTATTGCAAAATCATTCGTAAATATGATCGTGTTTCCTCATTTTGCATCAGTTATGATTATATTGCTCATTATTCTAATGGTTGTTTTGTTTGTTTGTCTTTTTTAAAAAAAAAAATCAGGTCATGAGTGAGTTATGTGTCTCATTTTGGTTCTGTTTGGGTCTTGAAAAGCGGTAATGGAAGTAAGCAATGATCCGAGAATTGAACTGCCCCCCTGCTTATGGACTTTGAATCGGATGAATGGAAGTCATACTACTACTTTCTCATGAGACTACGAGAGGTTGTTGGTAATAGTCATTATTCTCAAATATGCAAATCTTTTCCAACTTTTTAGCTTTTTAGATAAGGAGATAAAATAGAAGGAAAACAAATTAAAGAATTATATATGATTTTGGTCCTCCAAATATTGACCCATATTGATTTTAGTCTTCTAAAAATAATTTCATTCCATTTAGTCTAAAATTTTCAAAATTCTCATGTGCATTGCATGGAAAACTCAATAGTTGCAAGTTTTTAATTTTACATGTACTTATGTTTTCAACTTATTTACCGTTAATTTCCCTATTTCTAAGTAAGTTTAACACCTTTTGATATGACCTAATACACATATTTGGGTTTCAAATTAAAAGGTATCAAAAGAACTCTTGGGTAGGAAAGGAATAATTTTCAATTGGATCTATTTGTGAAAATTGCCATAGTGAATCTATCTCATCAAAGGGATATTGAAATCTCATCATCCAGCCCAAGGGGTACCCTTTCTGACCACTGATGAGGCTTAGACATGGAGTTGACAATAGTATTGGATGCCTAGGGATGTTTTAGGAGATGTTTGGTGGTGTACCTTTGTCAGTTAGGCGGTTGTATTCCGTATATATATGT
Source organism: Glycine soja (assembly GCF_004193775.1). Lineage (NCBI taxonomy): Eukaryota > Viridiplantae > Streptophyta > Magnoliopsida > Fabales > Fabaceae > Glycine > Glycine soja. The sequence continues at coordinate 3,639,925 of NC_041019.1, forward strand.
ATGCCACAGGTGCCTGCTCATTCCTTTTGTAGACCTTGATGCTATTTCATTACAACTTTGATAAATGCATGTAGATATGTGTGTTATCTTCTACAGACACGTCTATTTTAGATTCAGTTGTCTTTATAAATTGTTTATCAGGTATTTGCAGACGAAACCACTTGCAAAGTGTATCTTGTGAAAGTATATCTAGAGTATCTATATGCCATATGCTTCTTTTACAAATTACTTTATTATATAAGAGGTTATTCCCTTCTCTTTATTCAAATATAACTACATTGCGAAAATAAAATCTAAGTTATGAAAAATGTGAAAAATTTACCCGCTTCTACATCACATTAAAAACTACAATTAATGTTTATTTTCACTACCCTTGGACTAAAAAGAGAGTTAGGTCCTAATTCTGGTAGCGGTTACGGCATATAGTCGCCATGGTTCTTACCTTCTTCAAAAGTGTGGTTGATCCTCCTTTCAAGTTCTATCTGGCAAGAGTACATATTCGTCTTACCATAGTTGTGTTATTGTTTCTGTTGCTTCTAGCAGGAAATACCGTAGCAAGAGCTGCTTTATGAATCACTTTCTAGACTGAGATGCTTGTCTGCATCTTCCCAAGCCAATTTTACCCCCCTAAAATTTCCCAAAACTCTAGTCATTTTAAGCCTTTATCAACTTCAAAATTTGGAATTGAATTGGTTTAATTGATAAATGGTAAAATTACTAGTGCATGAGTACCAATAGATAAAAAAAAAAGAAGCAAACATCATAAAGAGGAAAAAAAGACAACTGTGAGATAGAATATTATGCAAGCTCTTGTGATTTGAGTAAAGGAAAAATCTGAAAGGGAAAAAAAGAGATGCCGCATGGCATAGGATCAACTTTAAGATGTCAACATGGAATGAATGTGGTGTATAGATACAAGTTGACTTTAGATTGGAAGAATTCTTGAACACACATGGCATCTTATCATGTCGTGATCCAAAATAAAGAGAATTAAATAATAGGTTTGATTCGAGATTCATTATATATATATATATATATATATTCTAAACAGTATAACTATATTTGCTATTCATCTAAGGTATATGTACCCAAAAATATTTAAAGTACAACCCACCATTTTAATGCTGATGTTTAATTTGGTCATAATGTCATATGCCAGCACCATATATCCAATCATCTATTGTTTTTATAAAATGCTCTTAGCATAAACCAATAGTTTATCTTTTGATCTCCCAAACCAACGATACCAATTGGTATCTAAAATTCAAATTAGTTCGGCAATCTATCCAATAGATTGGAATCATGAGCATGTATTTGATAGAAGGTCCAATATAGGAAAAGGCATGGCTATGAATGACTAAGCCTAGTCTCTGGTGGGCTCTTACTAATCAGCACTAACTAAATGTTTATACTAAACAACTGTAAAGGAAGGAAGCATGAGAATATATTAATAGTCACCAGACCAAGTGGAAGAAAGAAACTGCCTTAAAATACATCAATAGATTAGAGACGGTAATTATCAAATTAAAGAGGGAGTTAATATTTATATCTTTTTATATCTTCTGCACTAACCTATGAAGTACGGATTCTGACGCCGACATCGACTACGATACTGACATCGACACTGATATCGCGGCACGATTAAATTCTAAAACATAAGACAGGGGGACACGACATATATAATAATAATAATAATAATAATAATAAGCATAAGCATAAAAAATTATATTAAGTAGCACCATTATCATTTAAAAAAAAAATTCACAAGGTAAAAACTGTCTCTTTAAACAATAATCTAAAAACAAACTTACCAATATATTTAATAAAGAGTCTCACCTAAAAAAGTATCAAGATAAATCATCATAATTGAAAAGATAAATAAAAAACTGTAAATCCTAATTTATCTAAGTTCTTCCTCTTCCTTCTTGATCATTATAATTGAAAAATACAACTTCTAATTCTGATTCATTAAGAGATAAATTAGCAACTTCAAGAATTCCATTCTCATCAAGTGATCCAAACTCATCTCCTGCAATGTCTCACATTTTAGCTTCTTCTTGATGATATTGTGAGAAATTTCTTAAAAGAAGACGAAGATTACTATGAAGAAATACTAGATCTGCTGCTCGATGAGGTGTTTTCTTGTTTCTTTTGATTAAATGAATGAAAGAGTAAATACTCTAGTTTCTTTCACAACATGACGATGAACAAGGTTGTCCTAGTAAATTAAGAGCAATCTTTTGAAGTGTTGGTGTTGGTGCATGAGCATCATGAACTAGCCACCAAGACTTTGCCTTCATTAGACATTTATCCCTTAAAGAGTCAATATCATTAAAGCCTTCTCTTCCACCATAAAAGTTTGCAAACTCTACGTTAACTTATCTTCTTTCATTATCATCATCGAAATATCTTATGAAACATTTCAATCTTTCACAAGTTTTCCATCTTGGTGTGGAGGAATTTTATTTGAATCTTCACTTAGCTATTCACAACTATAATATCTATAATAAAAAAATGATTATAAATTAATATAACATATAAAAACTTATGGAAAAAATAGATTTTATAAATGAAAGAATATAATGCATCACATTGGATTTAAAGAATGAGCTAAACAATGAAGAGGTGAGCTACTCTTAGTTCAATGATCAATTAATATTTCATGTACTATCTTATAAAAGATAGATTCTTCACCTTCTCCCTTTCTTTCATGTCGATATATGACCTTCTTCATATTTTGAATCATTGAGTCTCACATTTCACACACCAAATGAAGACAAGTTGTATCCGTATCTATTTTTCTAAGAACATCATAGATAGGAGTAGTGAAAGAAAGTATATAATCAACATTGTTCCACCAAATGTCATCCAACAATGTCTCTTTCACATATTTTGTCTTATTAATATAATTTGCTTTATAAGAAGACCACTGCTCACTAATAACCATCTCTTGAAGTCCTTTTTTTTCAAATGTTTACCTCTTTAGCATCACTATGGTGGAAGCAAATCTTGTGGGAGCAAGAGCTAGCAACTTCAATGTGTTGGTAGTCCTGAATTTGCCTTCCTATAGTAAGGATTCCTTGTTAAATGAAATGATAGTCCTAAAAGAATAAGACATTCCGGCAATTTCATAATCAAGGGTCTCTCTAACTTGCATATTAAAAGAACCTTCAAGAATCTCTCTTTTTTGGATCAACATTGGTTGTCTCTTGGTTAGACACAGGAGGTAAAGAGACAAATTTTTTCTTTGACCTCTCTATTCTTAATGCAGCCTCATTGTCTATCTTTGTGAGTTCCACAAGCCTTGAAGGAGTTATCTTCTGACAACTTGTAACTCTTTTTCTTGTAATTTTTAACAAGTGTGTCCTTACTCTTGTGTAAGACTCATTAAAAACTATTTCACAGAAATTGCATCTAACTTTAAAATTTCTATCGCCTCCACTTAGACCTTTAATCTTTGAAACATAATTCCATAAATGTTTGATGTCATCACCTTGTTCTTTAACTTGATTAGAAGTAATCGTTTCTACAATTAATCAATATAATAAAATAAAAAATAAGAACACAATGATCAATTTAAAAATAAAAACCTATGAATGATTAGTTGTTATATTTAAAAACTATTATCAAAATAGGATATAGAATTAAAAATCAAAAAGTATTAAATGTATTAGTAGGTAAGAAAGTAAAGAAAAAAAATATTAAACTAAAAATTCTTACAAACCTATGAGAAATGGAAAAAAATTAGAAAAATTGAAAAATAAAAAAAAGGTTTCAAACTGCAAACCTTACAAAGTTAGAATGTAATAGGTCAAAACCAAAAGGTTTCAAATGTGCATTTAGCCTTTGTAATGAATTGTGGTGTGTGGTGGGAACCACCTTGCCAGTCCAGGGTGTGATGGGAACTGCACTAAGCGGCGGAAACATGGACATGTCTCTAACTGCCATGACCAAAAGGTGGAGTGTCACTTGCTCACGTGCCATTTGTGTGATCAAAATATTCAGTAAGTGAAAACAAAATAAGATACATAGGCATCAAATGTGTAATAATGTTGTTGCCTTTACCACGTGTATTATAAGCTTCGGCACCGTCTTATAATTCTGTTCGATTACCGAGAAAAAAGAGGTATGAAGAAAAAAATATGTTATTTGATTGTATTGTTTATTACTTTCTTGTGAGATCTAATTTCGATTGGACTAAGATAGGACACAGGTGGCTACAATGTTATGCCTAGTCTACATTGTCGGACTCTTAAAAAAAATGTTTTTCTTGATCACTCTGTGATTTGATTAAGAAAATCACTAATATGTTTTGAACATGTACTTTGGCCATAATGGACTCATTGGTTGGTATTCCTCCATATTAGAAGTCCTTTTAAGTGCAAAATCAATAGAGCATTTGCTTTGATTTGAGGAGCCTGTCTATCTTTTAACACCATTTTCTACTTCATCTGACTAAAAAAAAAAAAAAAGAAACCAATCCCCTTTTAAACACGTGATTAAGCTTCTTATAATTTTCCATTAAAAATATTGTTTTTTTTTAAAAAAAAAGTGGTAGAACATGGGTCACTCTCAATATTACTGTACTAAACGGATTAACAGAGTGGCAATGGCATGTTGATGAATCTTTAACTACTTCTACTTGTATTAACCTACATTGACTTTAACTTTAGTTGTTTGAACCCAAACATGGCTACTTGTTTTGTTATTTACTCTTAGTGCACTATTTTAATGCTCTTTCTTTAGCATTTTATGTTTATATTAATGTTGTTGTGCATTTTCAATTAATGATTCTTTAAAAGAAAGAAGAAACATGATGTGAGATCCAATTGGATATGTATATACTCGTCATAAAGTACTTTTTGTATTGGAAAATTATGTATGAGCATTTTATGTTAGTAGACACTTACAGAGACAAAAAGATAAAAGAAAAAGAATAGAAATTTAATAATTACAATAATATAATATGATAAAAAATATCAATAGAATATTTATACTCTTAAAGTGAGAAAAATAATTACTTTTCTAGTTTTTATACTTACTAGTTTTTTTGACCGCGTTATGTACGTCATAAATAATTTTTTTAATTATCTTTATTTTTGTTTTATTTTGTATGTACTTTGACAGAAAATAACATTATGTGGAGAACTACTGTTATTTGCTTAAAAATGATTTTAGACATTAATTTTGCATCAAGAAAACATTAGTGATTACGTTACTTTAATTTAATTCTTGTTATGTAATTAAAATTATATTAATTGTGCAAAATAAAATTATATTAATTATGTAATTACTTTATGGAGTAATAGATAGCTCTTCATACACCCTGCCTTGTCAGCCCATTAGCCAAGTGCTTCCTTTCATATTTTTTTTTATATTCACGGTATTGCTGTGGGTTTCGTTCCAATTTTACCTTTTTTTTTGGGCCAATGTAACTATGCAAGGTTGGTGCTTTAAAGATTACAGTGAAGCACAAAATCCTAACACCAAATACAGTTACACAGACACAAGAATCTTAAAAATTGACAACCTTAAAGTAATTGATCACTATAGTCAGTTAAAGCAAAACAATTTATTTATTGGAAGATACATTGGATCTGGTCCATCTATTAATTGGAATATATAGATATTAAAATAATACTTGCTTTAGTTATCTGCCTGAAAATTTTGTCTAAAATTAGTATATGTTTGTCAAAAAAAGTATATGTTTGCCAATTGTTTTTTTTTACCAATTGAAAAGATTATTTGATTTGATAAACAAAGTGTCTGATAAATAATTTTTTTTAATAATTTGTGGTATTTTTTTTATATGTTCTTCAAATACTGCTAACTTCTAACATTTAATTTCTTATATTTTATTTATTTTTAACCTTAAATATTTATTGAATTTTCTATATAAGGCAGAGTTTTATTGTTATTTTTTGTTTTTTTCTTCTTACATGACTTATTTTAACTATTACATTATTTATTATATTATTTTAACATTATACTTTAAAATATTTTAAACTAATCAACATAACGAAAATATGTCATTTACTTCAATATATGTTAATTTCTTTTATTTAAAACTTGGTTGAAAATATTTTAAGATATATTATAAGGTTAGAATGCATAAAAACAAAATGATTATGAGCAAACACAGATTCAATGACTTCAAGGAGAGACGATTTTCTATCATTTTAGACTATTACATTAATATCACCATTTAGACTTCCGAAAATGGTTTTAATTTTTTTTTGACGGTTTAAAATTACTATAGAATTTCAAACATTTGCAAATCCGCTAGACTTTTTTTTATTGTACAAATAATTTATGGCAGTTTAATAACCACAAATTTAAAAAACAAATAAATATGAAAAAAGAATTAATAATTAAACTAGAAAATATTTTCTAAAACAAGTGGGAAAATCTAAGCTATTAAATTGATTTAATAGACTGAGATGAGCAAAAGTCACGACCACTCCCTTCCTAAAAGTCTCAGTTCATTTCCATTCTGATTATAAGTTGCAGGTCTAAGATTTCTGGACAATAATAAAAAAAAGGACATGGGCATTTTTATATGTTTATATAGATAAGATTGTAAGGGCTATGAACGCAGGTATTGTTGGGGATTTTGTGAGACCCATTTGTTTCCTAACCATGTCACAAGCAGTAGTATCATACTAACTCGCGAGGCTGAAATTAAAGATCAAAGGAAGAAAAAGGGTGAGTCCCAAGTTGAAAAGAGCAAACAATGGACCTATGGCCATCATGATTCTATAATTTCGTGCGTGGAATAATGGACCATCCCATTATCTTCCTCAAAAATGTCAGTTTAATGAGGGAGTTGAGGGCCATGATATCCCTTCAGTCTCTTTCCATGGTGGGTTAATTTGCTATTTATTTTTTTAGGTATTTCATTGGAGTTTAGCTCGTTGAGGATCATTAAATATTATCAAATTCACATCAAATATTTTCTACCTTGGCTGTGTTTGATAAGATACCCTGGAAGTTTATGAACTATTTTGTTTAGTTTATGAGTTAGTTTGACCAATTTTGTTTGATAGATAAATTTATTTTAGTAGTTTGAAACTTATTTTCATAAACTATCTGATAAGCTAGTTTATAAGTTATTAATTTTTTTTATTTTCATTAATTTACTTGAGTCATTTTTTACCTTTTAAAACTAAATAATTAATTATATTTTTTATGTCGTTTTACATTTATCTGTTAATCTTATCAAACATTTTCAATTTAATCAGTTAATTTATAATTTTCAATTAATGCATAAGGTTCAATTAACTTACTATTAGTTTTATCAAACACAATAATATTAGTTGTTATTCAATAGTCCTTAAAAACATTATATTTTCCGTTAATTACTATAAATAAATTTTGTGATTTTACACTCAATTTTTACAATAAAATTTTATTCTCACTTATATATGAACATAAGAAAGTTTTATAGTATCACAAACCATTTACTCATAAATCACTAAAATCAGTATTCTAAGAATATTTTATTCTCAAAAAATATTTCATTCGATCTCTTCTATCATTCATGATAAACATACATTTGTATGTCATTTTTTTAAAAAAAAAATATTAAAATATTTCTTGTAGAAACTGTCACCCTAAGGTTATGAATCAAAATACAGCTGCATTAGACTCCAATAGATAATACCTAAATTCCAAATTCCTTTATTTTTATCATTTTTTTTATATTCTCTACTCAACGGTGCTATATATTCTGCAAGGTGACTAGTGATCACGATGTTGATAAGTGTGATATTTTTAACTAGAATTAGGTTAGCTAATGTTTCAATATAATTTTAGACGATTTAATATGAATCTGAACCCGCATTAACAACATTATCATTGCTAACATGGTCACATGACATTGATTGTACTTTTCAAAATGATTGTCATTCATGACCTTTCATTTAAATTGTTTAAAAATAAGATTTTAGATGTTTTGCGCTAATTATTCAACCTACATACAATTCATGTAAACAAAAAGTTGCTAAGATATTATGCAATATCTGAGAAAGAAACTAAAACTTGAAGTCTTTTTTATAGGAAGTTTTATTTCATTATTAAACCGTCAAATGGTTTCACTCACAGTATTTAGATCTTGATTGATCCAAAACTTAAATAAAAGACGTACATGTATACACAAGGAATAGAGAAATAGAAAAAAGTTTGTTTAATTTGGCGATTTTTTTTCTTAACTAAGTTTTTTTGCCTTAAAAAATTAGAGAATTCTCATTTTGGTCTTTTATTTTTATTTATTTTATTTTTCAAACAAGTTCTTTATAAATCTTTTTTACTAAATGGTTTCTACGTAATTTTCATTTTACATAATCATTCTCTTTAAATATTATATGTTTCCATTTTTAATTCCTTTAAATATCAAATTTGATCCTCTCAATGTTACAAGTTTTCCATTTCATGTCCCAAACAGAAGTATCACATGAGAAACTTAAGATATTTAGAAAAAAATGAAAAATAAATAAAAGGAACCACTAAGTAAATATATACTTACGATAAATTCATTTTCAAAAAAATCGCAAATACTATAGATACTAAAAGTTTAATTAATTTTGTGTTATGAATGTCATATTTCTGGCTTTGTTTTATTTAATTGAATATAGATGGAAGAATCGTGAACGAAAAGAAAACACGACATTAGGAAATCCTTTCATTGTTTGGAAATAAGGAAGAGATTGATGCAGTAAAAAACGATTATGTGGGTCCCATACAACAATTGTTCAATTTAATTTTAGAGAAACCTGAAGGATATCAAGTAACAGGAGTGTGTAATTGTAAAAGATGAAAGCATTTAATAATTATTGTGATCAAAATAAATAATTTATATTAAACTATTTACTTCAAAATTTAGTAAAGGCTCGTGATAATTAAAATCTTTTATATATTTGATTTTTATTTGGTGAATTTTTATATATTTAATAGTATATTTAAGATTTTAATGAATTTTTAAGTATTTTAATTTAAATAATCTATTTTGATATGACGGTAATGATTGAATGTTCTTATCCCTTACTATGAGACACTCCTACCACTTGATATGATATATATACATACATACACATATATATATATACATACATACACATATATATATATATATATATATATATATATATATATATATATATTATTTTCACTTTATACGTATTAAAAAATAATATCACTTTTTACTTTTTTTCATTTTCTTTCTTTTATAGATCAAACATAAAATACTTTACTTACAAATCATTTCCCTTTTAACTACTCACTCGTGAATAGGAAAAAGAAAAAAAAAAAACTGATTACTTAGTGCGTATTTGGTTGTGAATAAAAATGAGAAAAAATTTTAAAATTATATGTAAATTTCTTAACCTCTTTTTTTCTTTTACTTTAATTTATATATTTTTTTTTCTTAATTCTCTCCCTTTTTTTTCTCTTCTACCCAACCAAACCAACTATTAGTGAGTTATAAACACAACCTGGGTAAGGGAAGAACATGTGTTGTATTGTTTATGGTCCAATCCCAGTGTGTAGTTAAAAAATAGGAGAAACAAATAATGTTATAGCCTTGTAGGCCATATCATATAGTTTAATTTGGACGTGATTGATGGAATATATGAAACTATGAAAACAGACCCGACCCCATGCATTATGGAGTTATCTGAAGCACTTTTGAAGTGGGGATGAGAGAGAGAAAGAAAAAGAGATACAAGAGAATCTTTGGTGAGAATAATGACCACACTGTTACCTTGTTCTTACTTCTTTCCTATACTATGTTCAATCAACCTAGTTGATCCTTTCAACTTTCAACCTTTTTACATATGTCATGGAACCGAGCAGATGTTGTTTGCTTTCTCTAAAAAGCCCAAAATTCTACCAAAATTAAAAAAGGACATATACTATGCCTCGACACTTTCAAAAGTATAACACATTTTTCTTTGGACAACACGTGTTCCAATCAGATAAAACTATTAAACTATTATAAATAATAAATTTTTATATTTAACATAATTATATGTCTAAATTTAACTCAAGAGATCACTTCATTCATTTACTGATGAAAGTATAACACATGATCAAATTCCCTCTTTCTCTCTCTTTAAATTTTGTTTTTCCCAACACCTTTTCCTCTGATTTCTCTGTCCCCCCAACTCTCCACTCCCATCTTACCTTTGCTTTCCCATAATTAAACACCCACCATCTCTTTGTCTCTATTTACTCTTTCTTTATTTTTGTTCCTTTTCAGTTAAATTGTTTTTTAGTATCAGAACAATAAAACCTCTTAGCTCTCACTTTAGCCTCTATTAGTGGTGTTTAAGGAGCATGAAAAACACATAAGACTTGTTTTGTCTTCTCATAATCAACCACACCAAGAGAAACAACAAACAAGGGAAAAATACTACATCATACATGTCTCCAATTCCAAAGCAGTTTATAGGTGATCTCATAAGCAAGCCACTTTCACTTGATCTTGAAACTTGAGAGAGGTTATGTGATACTCTTTTACTGTCATCCCTGTAGTGAACTGCTGCTTGTCTTCTTGCTTTGATTTTTCTACTTTTCTCCTTGTCTTTAGTCTCTTTCTTGGTTTCTAGACAAGTTTGAATCACTGGAAAGACTACAACATGTTTCTCTGGATCCTACCTTCAAACGTTCCATCAACCCATCTGTGCTCTAGTTTTGCCTTGTTTAACCCACCACTAAAATTCTGAAGTGATTTTCCTCTCTAAACTATTTACAAGTAATTCTTCTTTCCCTCCTAGATTTGGCATTGAAGAAAAATAAAACAAGTATCTGCATGCAATTCTGGCTTGGGATATGCACAAGTTATTCTTCAATGTGTTATCTTTTGGATTCTTTCTCTTGTGTGCTAATAATAACATGTTAGTTACTCACTCTATCTTTTACATGTTACCTTGCACTTAGAAACTGGCAGCGTAACAGTTTTTAAACTGGGAGCTGGGTTCTTTCTTTGTCTTTTTCTCTTCTTTTTTTCAATGCTAAAGGATTGACTGAGGTACAATCTATGATGATGTTCAGTATTATCGATGATTTGGTCGTTGGAAATCTATAGTTATAAAATCTTCATTAGAGATTCTAGATTAATTTTAGAGCATAGGTGAGTAGGTTGTTACTAATTGAAGTAGTAGGAATTTGATTTCATGGATTCATCATAGTACTCAGACCAAGGTGAATGTAAATTCACTATTTATTGGTCAACTTATAGTTCATGGCATGTCTCCTAGCTACCTTATTCCAGATTTTCACATACCTACAAAAGAGTGGGCCAGATAACAAACATATATAGGTAAGATTCAATTAGGAACAGTTCCCTGCATGAAGAGTTCAGTGGGATTTTCCTATCTGAATTGGCAATAGGTATCTAGTTCAACATTAAATTTCAATCATGCATTCAGGATTCTTGTTTTATTGATTTTTCTTCTTCTTAGAAGAGCCTAAAATTGCAGAATAGGCTAGAGATAGTGGTATCTCAGCTACATAAGATAAGATCCAGAAACCTTGCTTAGGAAGAGTGTAATTAATTCATATTGCACTAGCCAATATTTTGTCTCTGGGTCATAGACTAAGAAAGATGGATTTTGTTTCAAAAAATAATTAAAGAAAATATCTGACCATTGCATTGCATTTGATTTCAGATCTACCATAGGTAAAATTCAATAACAATGGGGGAAAAACTGAAAGGCTACAAAAAGAAAAAACCAAACTGGTTTTGTAGATGTTTATCATGATGGGGTTGTAATGGTATCATTGATATGCGTCCCATTTGTTAGTAACAAGATAAGGTACCGATGGCTTTTATTGTACATTCTGCTTTCAACCAATACACAAAAAATTTCTAATCATGTACTAATGTTAGATTTTAGTGCCTGCTTCTTTTACCATTTGGGTAGGCCAACATATTGCAAAACAAGCAAAGCAAGTGCCTAGTACAAATGCTTTTTTAGCAGAAAGTCCACCTATCAAGGCACATGCCATCATTTCCTTGTCAATGAAAATGTGTCTCTGTGCCAGGCTGCCAGCACTAATCGTACATCTTCCACAAAGGAAAAGATAAAAAGCATAGGATGTTTGTTTTTATCCCCATACTGGATAACTAATACTCTTTCTCATAAATGGAACCTCTTCTTTGGGGGGATGAGAAGTTTTATGTTCTTTCAAGTTAGATTGGATACCTGTAAAATTATGAGTGTGGTCAAATTGAATCAAGAATTTAGAATTTCTTGCTATGATGCTTACTAAATGTTAACTGTTGGATTTTCATTGCAGGACCAAACATATAGAATTTCTTCAATGGATCTTATTCTGATGGTGGATTGTTGCACTTATTTGGCTAATTAGCTTGAAAACTTAGCACAGCTAAATCATGAAACAACACTTTGATCTTGAAGTGGTGGCCTCAGCAGAATATGAATCTGAAGTTAGCAGCAAGGTTGCTTCCAATATATCTATCCAAGAAACCTATGCAGGTCCTTGCAGTGACAACCTCACCAACTCTTCCAATGTGACAAATCCAATAGAGCTTCATCTCCATTCAGATGCTATCTCCCTTGACTTAACTCTCAAATTCAACAACAATGACTTCTCATTCTCAAGCACAAGTGAGAGCAGCAATGGTCCTCTCTCTCAAACTAATTTAGCAGCCAACCCGCGAGTCTTCTCTTGCAATTACTGCAAGCGCAAGTTTTTCAGCTCACAGGCTCTTGGCGGCCACCAAAATGCACACAAGAGAGAAAGAACAATAGCGAAGAGAGCTATGCGAATGGGGATATTCTCTGAGAGGTATGCAAGTCTAGCATCTCTCCCTTTTCATGGTTCTTTCAGGTCCTTAGGAATAAAGGCACACTCTTCACTGCACCACGGCTTTTCGCCAACAATGAGGCCTCCTGAGATGAAAAGCAGTGCAAGATTTGAGCAAGGATATGTTGGTCTTCCAATATTCTTGGAGGAGGATGAGGCAGAACTCTTGTGGCAAGGTAGCTACCATCAGGTTCCCTCTGAGGAAGGCCATACTCATCAGAATTTCACACTCAGTGGAAGTTCAAATTTGAGTTTTGTTGGTTCGAGTCTTCCACCAGTTGACTTAGAGAACTCAACACCTGAGTTGACATTGAAACTTTGAAGGGTTTATTTGACACTTATTCTGGCTTCTAGTTGTCTGTTTTATTTGTTACATTTTTGTACAGTAGGACATGCATGCAAGGCAATGGTGTCAGATTGGTCAATATTGTCATTAAACTGGCTGGATCTTATGTAATTTTCTTCTTAAGTTTTCTCTTACAAATCACTGTTTTGTTGTTTTGCTCTGTATGTGCTGTTATTGTATAATTACTCTGGGAGGACAAGTTTGGAGGTTCTGTGTTTAGTCATATAAATCAAGTTTTTGTCTACTTTAAATTACTGAGCTTCCACTGTGTTCTCTGTATCATTTGTTTCTACTATGGATTATGTTGAATAATGAACTGTTTAGCTCCTTTGATTATAGGAAAAAGAAAAACAATTGAGATTTCTAAGTTTACATTTTCTACGAAGTATGATATGTGCTCAAGTAATCACGGATATCTATCAGCTAGCAATAGCAACTTGGAGGTGGTTAATTAGGACTCATGTTGACAAATGAATTATACTCTTCTGACATTTTATCTTATATGGTCAGAAAAGACATGGTATATCACAGTTTTTACCAAACCATCAAATGAAAGATAAACGCAACATATTTGATTAGGAGTTGTAACACATAACACACAAGAACCAGAACAAACAAGCATAGATAGATGGTTCACATTAGATCTTCAGTCTCATTTGGAGAATAATAGAGTTGGATTGGATCATACTCCTAGAATCATGCCAAATATGGCCACGAATGTATAACCAACGCATCTGAAAACGTTCCTGAACATCATATAACTGTATAGAAATCAATTGGATCATACCTTATCCTATGCGAACCAATCATCTTATTTATAATTTTTTTTCACTCTTTCACTTTCTTAAAACATAGAATTTTCATTTTTTTTTTTGTTTATTATGAATCCATATATGTTTTGCATTTAGGCAAGCATTAATATATATATATATATATATATATATATATATATATATATATATATATATATATATATATATTTAAATCATTGTATATTGTTAAGAAAGCATTAGAAAATTAAAAGCTAAATATTTTAGGATGTTCTGGAGGTGTAGAAAAAAAAAAACAGTAATATATTGATTTTAAAATCCTCCATTATAACTGTATCCTTCGGTCATCAATGGACCAATCATGTCTAGCCCAATAGACCTTGGATTGATCATCACAGGGAGATCGCCCCTCTCGTAAACATTCTTTTCAATTATAAACGATGGAATCGTCCATTTCGATATATAAAAAATAATCGATTTGAAAATGATAGAACCACTGCTGGGCCTAGTATTAATGAAAGGCTCAATCCTGCTGTGTGGAGAGTGTACGTTCGTAGGAGTAAGAAGGTGGGGAACCATTCTGTTAGTGATGGGCAAAGGGAATCCGTGAATATCCCTGAATTATAGGAAGTGGTTAGCCGTGAATAATATATGGGGGGAGGAGTAGTGTTTGGGGGACGCACGTTTATTGTTATCATTGTACGAGGAGAATCTTTTCTCTGGAGGAGCATTTGCTCTGGATATTTGCTGTAGTTTTCCCAATATTTCCATTAATCAAAAAACCGTTTCATTCTCTTTACCATTTACACTGTTTAATTCATACAATTTATCTGTGAGTTCTATCATTGGTCCGATCTGCCGGATCGTTCGAAAGGAACCAGTGAAGGGTGATTTATGCCAAAGAAGATGACAAGACTGGACGAGTTGGAGGATCGGGTAACATCCATGGAGAAGACGTTTGAAGAGCGAGTATCGGCGTTGGAAGAAACTTTTCGTCAAACGTTTACAGAATTCCGTACCACCTTGACAGAAGAGTTTGCAAGTTTTCGCCGTGAGCCTGAAACAACTCCGGTGTCGTCGGCGGCGGAAGAGACGATGTCAGAATATCGGATGGCAGTGAAGAAGGTGGAATTACCATCGTTTGATGGTGAGGACCCAGTGGGATGGATCACGCGTGCTGAAACGTACTTTGAAGTTCAAGGTACATCAGAAGAAGTGAAGATTAGACTGGCGAAGCTAAGTATGGAAGGAGCTACAATTCATTGGTTCAACTTGTTAAGGGAGACAGAGGACGACCTGACGTGGTTGAAGCTGAAACAAGCCTTAATGGAGAGGTATGGTGGAAGGCAAAGTGATAACCCTTACGAAGAAATGAAAGATTTGCAGCAAACAGGGACGGTGGATGAGTACATCACTGCTTTTGAGTATGTGTCGTCACAGGTAGGGAGACTACCTGAGGAGCAGTACTTGGGTTACTTCATGGGAGGACTCAAGACGGATATTCGACTGAAGGTGCGGACACTGAATCCACGTTCAAGAACTCAGGCGATGAAGATTGCTCGTGATGTGGAGACGGAGATGCGTGGGTCGTTATTGCCTAGGGGTGGTGTTGGTGGGCCACGCAATTGGAAAGGAAGTGGGTCAGCAGGATCTGGGCTTAATTGGAAAATGGGTTCTGGGTCTCATCATAACCCGAGTTTGACCCAAACAGGAAACGGGTCAAATAATTATTCCAATGGGCCGGTTCAAAGCAAAACGGGTTCTTCTCCATCTAACCCAAGTGGGAATGCGAATTCAAGCAACAGTACCACGAAATCTGGAAGTGACGAAGGAAGAAGGTATGTAGGTGAGCGCAATCGTGGCCTCAAACATCTACCTTATGCAGAACTAATGGAGCGTAGATCGAAGGGGTTGTGTTTCCGGTGTGGAGAAAAGTATCACCCTCTTCATCAATGTGCTGAGAAGCAACTCAGATTGGTAATTTTGGGAGATGATGAAATGATTAATGAAGAAGGTGAGGTAATAGCCATTGAAGTTAAGGAAGATGAGGAAGAAGTGCTAGATTGCAACTCTATGGGATTGTGTGGAATCACTGAATCAAAAACAACATTGAGCAATAACCCTCCTACTACACTACGCCTCAAGGGAAGTTTGAATGGAATATCGATTGTGGTCCTAATTGATAGTGGCGCCAGTCATAATTTCGTTTCACCTCATGTGGCCACTGCATTGGGGTTAAATGTGGAACATGGAAGATCCATGGGAGTAAAATTGGGTGACGGTCACCGAGTAACAACAAAGGGGAGATGTAGGAATATGGAAGTACATTTGGGTAAGTTTACCACTCAAATTGATGCTTTTGTTCTGGAATTGGGTGATCTAGATATGATCTTGGGAGTGGCTTGGTTACAAAGGTTTGGAAAGGTGACTTTCGATTGGGAGAAAATGACCATTAGTTTTGTTTGGGAAGGAGAAAGGGTAGAGTTGCAGGGCCAATTTTTCACCACCCAGGATGTATCAACGAGCAACACAGTTCATACTTCAATGGATTCCTTGCACAGCTTGTTAGAAGCAGAGATGGTACCAGCAGTGAATAAAGACACACCAGAGTTGATTGGGGCACAGAAACAGGAACTTGATGAATTGTTGAGCAAATTCAAAGGAGTTTTCGAAGAGCACAAAGGGCTGCCGCCAGAACGGGAGATTAATCATACCATTGAACTACAAAAGGAGGCAGGACCAGTTAGTGTAAGGCCCTATCGTTACCCTCATCACCACAAGGGGGAGATTGAAAGGCAAGTTCGAGATATGTTGAGTCAAGGTATCATTCGAAACAGTTCCAGTGCTTTTTCAAGTCCTGTCATTTTAGTTAAGAAGAAAGATGATTCATGGAGGATGTGTATCGATTATAGGGAGCTGAATAAGGTCACAGTTCCGGACCGATACCCTATACCTGTGGTGGATGAACTATTGGATGAGTTACATGGGACTAAGTATTTTTCTAAACTGGATTTAAAATCCGGTTACCATCAGATTAGAGTGAAGAAAGAAGACGTGCAGAAAACAGCATTCCGAACGCATGAAGGTCATTACGAATTCTTGGTGATGCCGTTTGGATTGACAAACGCACCGGCCACTTTCCAATCCATTATGAATCAGATTTTCAAGCCACACCTCCGTAAGTTTGTCCTAGTTTTCTTTGACGACATCTTAGTATATAGTAAAAGTTGGCAAGAGCATTTAGCACATTTGTCTCAAGTGCTAGAAGTGTTGCAGCATCACTGTTTTGTAGTTAATCAAAAGAAGTGCAGTTTTGCGAGTAGAAAGGTGGAATATCTGGGCCATGTAATTTCTGAACAGGGGGTGGCAGTAGATCCAGCTAAGATTAATAGCATTTTAGAATGGCCAATCCCTCACAATGTTAAAGGAGTGAGAGGATTCTTGGGGTTGACCGGGTACTATCGGAAATTCATTGTTGGTTATGGCAAGATAGCTAAACCGTTAACCGAGTTAACTAAGAAAGATGGGTTTCATTGGGGACCAGAAGAACAGAAGGCCTTTGAGAATTTAAAGAGCGTTATGATTCAAGCCCCCGTCTTAACCCTTCCAGATTTTACACAACCTTTCGAGATTGAATGTGATGCATCTGGGAGAGGAATTGGTGCGGTATTAATGCAGAAAAAGAAACCCATCGCTTACTTCAGCAAGGCTTTATCTAAAAATAATCTGAGCAAGTCAGCATATGAGAAAGAGTTAATGGCATTGGTGCTGGCTGTTCAACATTGGCGCCCTTATTTGTTGGGAAGAAGATTTGTGGTGTATTCTGACCAGAAGAGCTTACGTCACTTGCTACAACAACGTATCACTACAGCTGATCAACAGAATAGGATAGCTAAGTTACTAGGCTATCACTTTGAAGTAGTTTACAAACCTGGTCCTGAAAATAAAGCCGCTGATGCACTATCAAGGATTCATGAAGAAGTAGAATTAAAAGGAATAACTTCATTCCCTATATGTTTGCAAGAGCAACAAATTCAACATGAAGTCAGGAATGATCCTTATTTGCAAAAAGTGGTGACTGATTTACAACAAAATCCTACATCTCAACCGGGGTTCCAATTGATAAAAGGAAGGCTGTTTTATCATAACAGGTTGGTGTTGTCTTCAAGTTCTGATTGCATACCTTTAATGTTGAAGGAATTTCATTCTTCCGCTACTGGTGGCCATTCGAGGTTTTTGCGCACGTATCGAAGAATAGCTGGAAACCTTTATTGGGTAGGAATGAGAAAATCAGTTCAGAAATTTGTGCAGAGTTGTGATGTGTGTCAACGCCAAAAATATTCTGCATCTTCTCCCATGGGTCTGTTGCAGCCATTACCAATTCCGGAGCGGATTTGGGATGACATCTCAATGGACTTCATAACTGGTCTACCAAAATCAAAGGGGTATGAGGCTATTTTTGTAGTAGTGGATAGATTATCTAAGTATGGACACTTTATTCCCTTAAAGCATCCATACACCGCAAGAAAGGTGGCTGAGATTTTCACCAAGGAGGTGGTGCGTCTTCATGGTATGCCTCAATCTATTGTCAGCGACCGTGACCCCTTATTTGTCAGCTTATTTTGGAAAGAGTTATTCCGTTTGCAAGGGACGGTGTTGAGTATGAGTTCTTCCTATCACCCGGAAACGGATGGGCAAACCGAGGTGGTAAATCGGTGTTTGGAAGCATATCTTCGTTGTTTTGCATCAGAACAACCGAAGGAGTGGTCACGATGGATTTCTTGGGCAGAATTGTGGTATAATACCACATTTCATGTGTCTACGGGTACAACACCGTTTGAAACAGTGTATGGAAGAAAACCACCTACTGTGGTGAGATTTCTTCAAGGAGAAACTAAGGTGGAGGCTGTAGCTACAGAGTTGATTGACCGTGACGAGGCTTTACGTCAATTAAAGTATCAATTGATTCGAGCACAGGAACAGATGAAGCGATATGCTGACAAGAACAGAAAGGAGTATTCGTTTGAGGTTGGGGAGTGGGTATTTCTGAAGCTTCAACCTCATCGACAACAGACGGTGACACGACGCATTAATCAAAAACTTGCTCCACGATACTTTGGCCCTTTTCCTATCCTTAAGAAAGTAGGAGCTGTGTCCTATAAGCTGAAGCTGCCTGAAGGAAGTAGAATTCATGTTGTGTTTCATATATCTCAACTTAAGAAGGCTATAGGGAATTATTCGGCTGAACCACAATTACCAGAAGGATTAGAGGTGGAGCCAGAGGCCTTAGAAGAGCCGGAAGAAGTTTTGGCTTCAAGGTCGGTCACGGAAGGTGGACAGCGCGTGCGACAATGGTTAGTGCGTTGGAAGGGACGAACGATAGAAGACACCACTTGGGAGGACGAATCAGTTCTGAAAAGTCAATTTTCCTTCTTTAGTCTTGAGGACAAGACTGTTGCTTCTGGGGGAGGCAATGATAGAACCACTGCTGGGCCTAGTATTAATGAAAGGCCCAATCCTGCTGAAAGGCCCAATCCTGCTGTGTGGAGAGTGTACGTTCGTAGGAGTAAGAAGGTGGGGAACCATTCTGTTAGTGATGGGCAAAGGGAATCCGTGAATATCCCTGAATTATAGGAAGTGGTTAGCCGTGAGTAATATATGGGGGGAGGAGTAGTGTTTGGGGGACGCACGTTTATTGTTATCATTGTACGAGGAGAATCTTTTCTCTGGAGGAGCATTTGCTCTGGATATTTGCTGTAGTTTTCCCAATATTTCCATTAATCAAAAAACCGTTTCATTCTCTTTACCATTTACATTGTTTAATTCATACAATTTATCTGTGAGTTCTATCAGAAAATGTCATAAAAAATGAAATTTCAGAATTTTTTTTTCATACATGTCAAAGTGATGGAAAAGAAAGAATATCTTTTATGTATCCACCAAATTTATCAACTTTTCATAAAATGATGGAAACCAAATTTTATCTCTTCACAAAAGATAAAATTTCCTATGATGAATTGTCTAATTATTGGAGCTATACTAATGAAGAAAAAAGAAACAAATTGAGCAATGAATTTGATCATATATGTATTAACTATATCCGAATATATCTTATTCAAATTATATATTATCTCCATGTTTTATGGAATAGAGACAAGATATAATCATAAAATTCTTTAAGTATATCTTATCTTCATGATTTATGGGTTAAAATATAATCTTATCTTACTGTAATTAGAGAGCTTTATATAAATCCTGTCTCATCTAAGAACAAGGGAATAATACACTTTTATGTTATAGAGTAGGAGATCTCTAGCGTTAGGAGAAATCATAGCACAGGACAACAACCATAAAAAAAACAACAAAATTGTACTAATTAGAAACCTAGTAAAAATAGGAAATCATGACAAAATAATAAGATTAGAATAGAAGAAAGAAAATAAGAAAACAGCACACAAAAAAGTACTGGATATACTTAAGATTTTTATATTTGCACATCAAAATTCTGACATTTTAATAAATAAAAAAAAACCTGCACTCTTTTAAAAATAATATGAAAAAGATGAGTAATTATTTATATGTAATATAATATATTATTATGACTACGGCCATTAGGTGGTTCAGCTTAGTGAGCAAGCTTGAAAGTTGAAACGGGTTGTAACGGTTACGCGCCTTTTCGGACAGAACGCACCGTTTTAACGGGCAAGAGTTGTGTCCCATTGTTTCCTTCGTCCTATGTAAGGTTGACCACATCAATTTCATGATCTTTCAAACGCAACACACAGTGAAACGCGCCCTTTCCACTCAATAGAGGTTTGTTTCTCTCCCTCTCTCTGTGTTTTTATCTTTTTATCATTTTCTGGTGCTTGCAAGTTATAACACATAGTTTTGTGATTGATACGTGCATTCACACAGAAGAAGTGAAAATTAGTCTCTGGGTTTGTTTCATTTGTGTGGGAACTCGAACAATTTACATGGAATTTTTGCTGCTTGACTTCAAATTTATTCATTCAATTCGTAACTTTAATTAACGTACAGCCCTTTCGCGTTCTTCTTGGTTTTCATGAGGACAGTTTCTCCTTGTCGTTTGTTTTTGTATTGCAGCGGCAAAACGGTGCAACAGTTTTTTTTTTAAGCGATAAATTTACTTGTTATTTAGCCATCAAATTCAAAATCCAGATTCTAAATTCATGTTAATGATTGCATAAAAAGATACGGCATGTTTTTTTTTTAATAATTTCTTTTTTGATTTGGTTTTGTTTGGAGATCCTTGATATTATTTTTATGTAATTCAATGGCAGTTACTTTATTTTAATTGAATAGAATTTTTTAACGGGTGTTTGATGTTGAATGCTTTCACATTATTTTTTTTTTAAAAAAAATCTTCCTTTCTATATTTTTTTATTGTTTAGAAATACTAAATTCGATACTATACTTTCACAAAGAATGATAATTCATTGATGCGAACCCTTTCATGATGTGAAGTTGTAAAATATTTTAATTGTGATTTACACTAGTGACTTGTTAAAGGGAAAAAAAAAGAAGGAAAGTTTACTCTCAACTACTTTCAGTTTGTTACTTTGTTTTGTCTCTATCTTATATTTCTTGGTTTCCAAGTTTCTCTTTTCTTATATATTTCTTTTTCTTGTTAAAAAATTTAGTTGAATTGATTGAATAGGATAGTGTGTAATTATTATAAACTTTCTTACCGTGTCTTCGATTTTTACCTATAAAATAAACATATCCCTTTCAAGCATTGACCCCAACAATAAATTATTGAACACACTATTGAAAATAGAGGATCTGCCGAGGTAGACTTTCCTTACAAGTTTCTATTCTCTCTCTCCCAATTTAATTGTGATTTGTGAAGTGCATATACTGCATACTACTACCCGGCATGGAGATTTGTGTTTTTGTTTTCCGCGTTAAAAAGAAGGAAAGAGAATAAAAGGGTATCAATGATGTTTATAGTTTTGCTTATGCTACAATTAGAAAGCCACGATAAGATTTAATTAGCCATCTTCACACCCTTCCCTGAAGTTAACCTTTTCAAGACTCAAAAGGGCACAATGGAACATGGGTTGATTGGTTTACTTGCCCCAGTTGATTACTACTTTAGGTTCGAGACATCCAACCAAAGGTCTTAGGGGTTTGGCATAGAAAAACCAAACCAGTAATGTAAATTAAGAGTTTCGTTTCGATAGTCTCCAAGTTTTGTTTCCCTTTGTCTTCAAAGAAACATAAGACTGGGTGTTGTCCACAAAAAAGAACAAATAATTATTTGCAATTAAAACAAAACAGAATGAAAATATTTAGGAGTAAATTATATTAAAAACCAATCGTCATAATTCCCAGTGTACCGTTACACCCTTTATAATATAAGCAGCCAACCAGAAATTATTCATATTCCTTCTTTTCCCAAACAAACATTTTGATTTTGTAGTCCTCTACTGAAAAACAACCTTTTGCTTTGTTGGTCAAATTTATATCTTAATTTCGACATGCGAAGCTTATATGGCATGTTTCAGCTTCTCAATTTACTTCGTATTCTGGGTTTCGTCTTTTATTTTTTTAGTGATTGTGTGGAACATGATCTCTATAACCGTTTAAGTTGTGAAATATAGTGCGTGTTTGGTTTGATGTTAGGAATTGATTTTGGATACAATTTCACTACATGTTTGATTTCACATTGAAGAAGAATTCAAAACTGATTTTGAGTCAACTTTGAGTTGCATTGGATCCAAAACTATGTACTGAATTTTACTCTTAACTTTATAATAAAACATCCAAACATAAATCACATCACTTCAAAATTAATACCATTCAAAATCAATTTTGCCAAAGTCTATCCAAACACTCCATAGTTTTTTGTAACAAAAAGTTGATTAACTTTATGGTGTGTTTGATGCAGGCTTGATCATCGCTGCAGAACTTGGACATAAATTCTGATAAAACTCTCCAATGGATCATCAGGGTCGTCTTCTTGTTTTTATTTTGCTCTCGTTCTTATTAAGAGGCGAGTCATGGGGTTGGTTTTCATCATCTAAGGAGACTCCCTCTAGTGACAAGACTCATACCACCAATGAAGGCAATTTTAGAGGTTCAAGTGCTGAGTTCTCTATTGAATCCTTCAATGACCATAAGGGAGTGAAGTTAATAGAAAATGCTAAGAAGAAAATGATTAGCTCAAACTCGTGTTGGCAAAATGCTTATCAACATCTTTTTGCTGGATGTTCTGAAATCTTGGCTGTTGATGAGAAGAGGTCTAGATTGGCTTGGCACCTTAGTGATTGCTTTCAGAGGGATTCTGGCAGGTCTCCTTTTCCCCATTGTGACCCCAAATCTTCCATTGCTGTATGCTCAAGATCCTTAGATGACCTTGCCCATAAGGTTTACCTTGAATTCTACCTCGAAACCAATACCATTTGTTATCAGTTGCAGTTAAGTGCAATTTCTTTTCTTATTTGTGTTTTTACTTTTTATTTTGATTTGTTTGTGTCTCAACTTGACTAAAGTTTTATATCCTTTTATAGGACACATGCATTCAAATATGAAACAGAGAGACTTGTGACTGAATTAAAAAGTTCGGCCCAGTATGTTGAGGACAAGTTAGATAGCATTGAAGAGAAATCAGAACATCTATTACAAGGCTCAAGACAAATTCATGATTCTCTTGATTCAATTGGTAGCCACACAAAACAAGTAGCTCAAACTGCTAAAAATTTGGAAGGTCACATTGATTCTGTATTAACGCATTCGAAGAGTGTTTACGAGCAAACTACAAAAATTGCACTATCACAAACACAGTTAAAAGAAGGGCAAGAGAATATGAAGAGAAACTTGGAGGATGGGGTAGGGATGCTCAAAGACTCTTACAATTATTTGGGTAGAGAAATTGAAAAGTTAAGAAATGAAGCCATTGAGATTGAGAATGAGGTAATTAAAGTTGGAGATGCTATGTCATCAAAAATGGACAACCTGCAAAGCAAAGCTGAAGATATTGGGAATATGGCTGAAATTTCCTTAGATAAGCAACAAATTCTTTTAGACGGGCAATCCGCAGCACTTGAGGGCCTAAACTCATTGACTGAGTCTCAAGCTAAAGCACTAGAAGAGAGCAGGTAGATAAGTTAACTCTCATAAATTTGAATTCAGAAATTATATTTGGAAAAATATTGACCTCCTTGGTGTATTACAGGAAGACCCTACAATATTTTGCTGAATATGGGCATAGACAACATGAAGAGCTTCTTCAGCGTCAGCAACAGATTCAAGGATTTCATGATCGTTTAATGGAAAACTCAAAGGAAATACTGTCTTCTCAGGTTTGCAATTTCTTGTAGACTATTGGTTATATATATATATATATATATATGAAATTTTAAACAGGACTTTCTATTTCTACTTTACAGGAATCTTTTGAATCAAAGCAGGCTTCCATGTTTGTTGTTTTAGACAGGATTTTTGCTTTGCAAAATACCTTGTTACTTGAATCTAGAATGATCAAAGCTTTCTTCGTTTATTCCGTATTAATCTTTGTCATCTTCATGTTGACCAGTACAAAGCAAACATACAATATCAGACCATTCCTATATATTGGTATGTATTCCAATTAGTGCTTTTAGTTTATAAACCTCTAATTAATTATTTGACTAAATATCATTGGCTGTTTACAGAGCTTTGTGCTACTCTCTTTGTGGAAGTACTCATTATCCGTTTAACCGGTGATAACATTGAGCACCAAACCTGGATAATAAACATGGCCCGATTATTTTTCCTGGTAGCAGCTTTAGTGCAACTTCTACATGCAATTTTCACATACAAGTAAGTGTACAAATATTAGAAGTTAGCTATTCAAATGTAAATTATATATCTTATAGAATTGCTTGTTAATCATGCAGGAACTATGAGACCTTGAACCATCAAATGCTGCTAACTCTAATAAACAAGGTTAACAGCATGCAAAAAGAAAAGGAGTTGTCATGGGACTTGTATACTGATTATGAGGATTGGTCTGAATGGATAGATGCCGATTTACCTGATGATGTGAATTGCCTTGATGATCCTGACTATATACTTCCACAAGAAGTTGCAGAGAATTCAATCACAGTTACAAAAAATTATAATCTACGCAACCGCAATCTTTTTCATTGAATTGTTACCACCCCAATACTAATTTAGTAATTAGAACTTTGATGTCATCAGTGCATATCCCTTTATTCCGTTAACTAGTTTCATGATTCTGGATTATGTACGTACTAGTGTATGTGTAACTTGTTATTTCACTACATATGAAGGTTGGTATGTAGTGGGAGATACTAATATACGTAAATATGAATATAAATGTAGTTTGGCAACTTACGATGACTTAAATCTATGTCCCAGAATTAGTTGTGATTAGGAGTAGTTGACTTCTCAATTTTTGCTAAAATTATGCACCTTCATTCTGATGGTAGATTTTGCATGTTTTATTTAAGGTGTTATCAAACTAGTGTCTCAACCGGTATTTTGTCTTTTTCAAGTTTAAAATGATATAAAATAGACTTTAATATTTTTTTTATATGTTTTTAGTCCTTTAAATTTGAGTTAATTTTTTTTAATTTTTTAAATTTAAAGTTATTTTTTTAACTTATAGAATTTGCAAAATATTATTTTTAGTCATTCTGCACAATGAGTCAAAATAGAAAATAAAAAATTTATAATTTGTGACAATTTTTTTACCGTGAGAATTTGATTTTATATTTCATATTCTAAAACACGATTTTTTTGGTGATTTAAAGTTCATAATCAATAAATAAAAAAATTAAAGCAAATAATGAATTTTTACTTTTCTTATTGACTTGATTGTAACACAGGAAATTATACTTTAAAATATAAAATAAAAAATCAATTTTTAGCGGTAGTTGATATAAATTGTGAATCTCTTATTAATTGTTTGATTAACATTATGCATAAGATCTAAAAGGAGCATTTTACAAATTTGAGGACTCTAAAAATAATTTTAAATTTAAAGGATTAAAAACAAAATTATTATAATTTGAACAACTAATAATATATTTATTATTTAAGGTTATAAAATGTAAATAAATTTAAAAAAATATAATAAAAAAAACGTTTGTATCATTTAACCATGTGTTAGGAAGTCCGGACAACTTTGTAACATTTAAAAATTTAGTCCTGAACCAATCTGTCTAAATAAAAGATAATACTAATATTGCATGTAATTACAATGCCTAAACCTAGTTGGAAGTCTCAATTACGTGCAATTCAAATAAACAACAATTGACACTTGGAAATGCATAAGACACCATTTTCAATTTGTATGGGTTACACTTGTTTTAGTCCTCAACCAATATATTTATATATATAATATTTATTTAAAATAAATAGTAGAGCAAATAAGACAGAAACATTGTGAGGAATTAACACAAAAATGTGATATCCTCCCCAAGTGAATCATGGATTCTTTACACCCCAAACACTTGAACAATCAATTTCTGCAAACACAAACTTATCCATTAGTCAAGTCAGCGCTTTTTTCATCATAATTCAGAAAAACCAAATACCCTATACCTGAGCGTACTCCACCCAAGGGACCCAAACAAATTTACATATACACACAATATCATAGGGAATAAATTCACTTATGGTAATTGTTAACAGACTAAACATATCAAAAATAGACTTGATAAATCAGTAATTCCTATTACATAATAGTAGTTTGAAAAAGTTAAGATAGGAAAATATAGATCCATACCTCCAAACTCCAGCCCCCCGACAGAAATGAAAAGCTCGAAAACAAAAATTTCAGCAAATTTAAAGAAATGGAACGACAATCTGTTCCTGCATCAAAGAACCCTCAAAGCTTCCACGGAGGAGGAGGAGCTTCTTGCGGGAGAAAGAATAATTCGTACCAAAAGATGCTTCTAATGAAAAAAGGCACTGGCTAAAGGGTAGTCAAAATCAAAAAGATGCATTCTGAAGCTCACTGGCCAATATTCCTTCAACTCACCAAAAAAAATTTCTTCCGATACTTCCTTCCTTCTCTAACCAAAAGATGTTGAATTGGAAATAATAAACGAGTGAAAAACCCTTGTAGATAACACAAACCCACTCTTTCACTACCTACAAATCAGTATGGACCTCAACATTCCACCAAACCAAATCCATTCATTGCAAACATAGGATTAGTGAAGAAAAAATTAGTAGGAAAACAAGTAGGGAGAAATCAATCAGAAAAAAACAAAAGAAACAAAATCACCACGGACCATGCTCTGATTTATCGTTGTCAGAGAGAGAGGACAGCGCAACCTTGCACGACGGCATGGGAGAGGCCGCGGGGAGGCTGCGGCTGACGGAGAGGGGCGGCATCGACGTAGGCAACATAAGGCCATTTACTAATTGGAAAAAAGAAATGAAAATAATTACCCAAAAATTGAACAAAAAAGAAAACTTAAAGGAAGAAAACCAATAATGGTGGCACTGACGATGAAGATTGCATGACGGTCTCCCTGGTTACAACATTATGTCAAGTCTGTGGTTTCCAATCTATATACAAAACACAGTCATAGATAAAAACCTAATAAATGGATTTGTATACTAAAACTGGTCCATCAAAATAGACTTGAAGTAAATTGGATAGGTGCATATATGCACTGCGGTCGCGTCTGAGACACATGCGCCCGCCAAGATCCTATTTTGAGGGATTTTATAACTTTTAAAAAAAAATTATTAACTTCATTATTTTGGTAGAATTTTTAATATATAAGAGTTTTGTGTATTATTTTTTTTATGATTAAATTTATAAATTTATGGAATTTTTTGTCTTATTTATGAAATACGTCTGTTGTTGTTTAGGGATCCCTTTTTAGTTTTTACTCCAAATTTCAAAAATATCAAAGATGACACTGCATATATGATATCAAATATACAATGAAATTGTGAAATCCTTTTTGTGAAGTCTCCAATTTTTTTACTTGATCCACTCAACAGAATACATGCTGTACCTCTAATTTAAAAGTACTTAAATAACTTTAATTATATATAAATTAGATTACTCTGGGTAGAGCTGATACTACTTGCTGTTAACTGATGGCGCACTCATGGAACCCGCATGGATGGTGCATTGCCTGAGATCACAAAACAAATAGAAAAAGGGCGCACTGATTTGTGAAACCCTTGTAGACTTTGGCCGGACTTTTACGGGCCAAACAAAAGAACCTGACCCTCATTTCTTTCTCAACAGTAAACAAAAAATGCAAAGAGAGTCCAACATGAAAAGAAAACGTGAAAGGATAAAATGGGATATCACTGTTATCTCAACAGTAAAAAATCCCTCAACCAGAAGCCTACAAGTGTTATGTTATAGATACACTCATCAAATTTGTGGAATTTAAGTTCAAAACCTACACCAATATCTATTAGTAAATTTCTATTTTTCGCAATAGTAACCCGCTGCATCCAGAAGTTATATAATGATTTCTCCCCTATAGTTTCCATACCTCTTTACCTCAGCATCCCCTAATCGGTTACAGTTTTCACTGAACCAAAGTTCAATGCTTATCAGTTACAGTTAAATTCTATTTTTCAAATGGTTTTTTTCTTAAGTTTACTAGCGACTAAATTGAAACAAAAACTATAATTAATGGAAATTGACTTATAAATAAGCATTGATCATTGATTCCGATGGCAAATTTCATCATCTATACTTACAGTAACATGAACAATTCTGATTAGGAATTGCAGTTTCAAAAGATGGCTTCCTTGTTACAATTCATGACTTATCTATTCCAATTTTCAAACACTCGGTTGGCTTAAGGGTGTTTCTGATGGTGGCATTGGATTAAGGATGTTTGGTGAAGGATCTGTTGGATTAATGACAACATGCTTTGTAACCATCTATCTACAAGCAAACAGGTTTGCAGCCAAGCTCTAGTGACTTGATCACTGCATCAACTACTAGTTGAGTCTTTCTACTGATTTCAGGCCATTTGGTAGAGGGTTTAGATCCACAATCTCTAATACCTGCAACAAGCCTAGAAAACTCTTGCACCATTAGAGCCTCTTGTGGGAGCTCATTGGCCACATGAACTTCCTCTGGTCTCACATTCCACCCAATGTGAAGATCAACAAACTTAGCACCAAGTGTGAGATCGAACGAAGCACTAGTCTCACCATATGGGATTATGAAGTCCCTGAGATGCAGAGAGCCATTGGAACCACATATGGCCAGGTCCATGGAAGTGTGGGAAAGAAAGGAGCAGTGAATGGTTGCAAATGTTTGGTTTGGTTGATCCCACAGCAAAGAGGCTGTGATGGACACGATGACTCCAGAATCGTTTCTTGTAGAATCAGGAAGAGCAGTGACAGAGGTTGGTAGTTGGTAGCCCTTTGCCCACAAGGAAGCACCAATGCAGTACCAGGCCAAGTCACCAAGTGCACCAAGACCATCCAACTCTGGCTTTACTCTAATGTCACTCTCTAGGAATTCAGGTGTTGCTGGCATTGTTGATGTGCTGTGGATCTTCAAAACAATACAAATTATAAATGTGTGTCAGTTTATTGATAATAGCGTTCATGGTTTTAAATTGTGATCCACAATGACTAGGTATTTTGACACTCCACATTTGCGACCACATCAGCCACATTTTTCACATTTGCCACAATGTAAAGGTTTTCTGATTCACCACAACCGTAATTTAAAACCATGATAGAGTTTAATCTTTAGGCAGCCAAAAAAAAAAGAAGTTGAATTTTCATATCCTGTGATTATAAAAAATTTAACATTATTAAACAAATGTATAGAATTGGATGTTCAGCAGCAAATATTTAATAAATTGGATGTTCTGTAGCAAAGATTTCTTACAAAACCTACAATACTAAGAACTAACTAAAAAAAAATTCAAATGATTGGAACTTGGAAGACTTACAAAACGAACTGGTCCAACGCTATTAGCAGAATGAGGAACAGAGAACAAGCGTTGTATGTGGGCAGTTCTAGGGTGATGCAGCCACATGCTACCATCCATGAACTGCACGCCGTTGGATTCAACCGCATCCAAGATTCGATCGAGTTCCGCCACGTCAAGAGCCACGGGCTTCTCCACCAGCACGTGCTTCTTTTTACTGGCGGCCATAACCGCCCACCGCACGTGCAGACTCGTGGGGAGGGGGAGGTACACGGCGTCCACGCATGGATCCTCCAACACCTGATCGTAGCTCCCGTAAACCCTCACGCTGGCCGGAAACCCGTTCTCGGCGGCGAACTTCTCCGCCTTCTCTCTGGAACGGCTCGCGATGGCGCAGAGAGTGGCGTTCGGAGCGAGAGCAATGGCTCGAGCCACTTTTCTGGCGATGTTGGCGCAGCCTAAGATGCCGAAACGCAGGGTTTTACTATTCTCACTCATGTTTCAATTCAATTAAGTTAGTTATCTAGATTTTGGAGCACCATGTCCATTGCTTTAAGTACTTTCTTTCACTTGCTTGTCTTGTGGATAGGATACTACTCTCTTGAGGATCTGCCACTAAATTCTTTTGGTGGATCTTTCCACTCATTTTATCATTCTAATTTCTAAATACTTTCTAATTCATTTTAAAGTGTACTATTTAATCATTTTATTATTTTTTTAATCTGTGGCCAAATGAAAAATATTTTCTAACAATATAACATAATTAATAAGGCTTTTGTTTAAATAAATCTCTTCGTAGATATTTATAGTAAAAAAACAATAAGAATGACAAAATTAATTAAGTTTTTATCATATACTAATGTTTTGGTCACAACAAACCTTTGTATCGCTTAGGGTGAATCTAACATCGATTAGGGGTGGTATGGTTGGGGTTAAATTAAGGAGAAATGTGCATGTGATGATGGTTTGGTTTTGAAGAGATTGCAAAAGTTTTTTAAAAATGTCAGGGTGCCGCACTTAAAATCTTTCACACAAAATTGAAGAGAAGTGCATGGAAATGCCTCTATCTCCGTGTAGAGGTTACTGTGCTCCCTGGAAGTAGTGTATCATCTCTCCAAAAAGAATGTCACATCCACGCCAATAATAATTTTTTTACTAATCTAATAATTTTAATTCAAATATTTTTATCTTATTTTTTATTTATTTTTCTTCAGTAAAATATCCTTTATTTTTATTCTATTTCTCTTCTCATCTATTCTCTTCTCATCTATTCTCTTCTTTTCCCTTCTCTTCCCTCATTACAACCAAAGGATGGCTTAAAGATTGAACATGATTACAACATTCATTCTACTTGTACCGGTTTTGGGAATAAGTTTATATATCCACGATTTAAGTCATTAGGTAATTAATTCTAATTTTAATAATAAAGTATTATTTTATTTTCATTGTCATATTTCATTATTTAACCAAATGGTTCATTAGATAATGTTCTTGATTAAAATTAAAGACTTGTTATTATAAAAGAGATTATGATAATAAGAAATAAGTTTGTTCTAATTTTAATCTAAACCGTTTTTTATCATAGGATTATTGTAAATAGGATATTAATAATCCAGATAGATTAATATATATGTGATAGTATTTATTGGATAAATATTAATATATCTCATTTATTAATTTGCATATATAGATGAGTCACATGTTGATGTAATCATTGAACTGACTCAATTGAAATTTTCTAATGGTTAAAATTTATCATAAATTGTCAATAAAAAATTTTCAAGAAGAGGTATAATAGCTTTCTTTGGCATGAGATTGTCATAGTAATTAACAGGTTATTTGTTGTATTTTAATTCCAGACACCTAATGTTTTAGAGCACTTGTTGAATGGATATTGAATATGATTAAATACCTGTAGAATTAATGATTAATCAAGAAGGAATCTATCAACTCTTGGTAATGATTTTGAGCTCTATGAATAAAATTATATCATTGCCAGAAAAATTAAATGAAAGAAGAAATGAATTTCTTAAGTCATTATGAGTTAATTCAAAAGAGTTTGACACTAATATCATACTTTAGAGTTAACTCAGAGCTGTAAAGATGAAAGAAATTATTACACTATTCTTCTAATAGTTCTTGAAAGTAAAATGCTACTTCATGTTATCCGGACGTTAAGGAGAATTGCTAGATACCTACCTTGATTAGTATATTAATTTGACTAATATATTACTGGCTTAGTATTGAACCTACGAGGTCACATACAAACGAGTGTTCTAATCTCTGTTAAAGAAATTATTTTAATATTTGGTGATTAATTAAATTAGATAATTTAATATGATTAAATGATTAATTGATTTCAAAAAGGTGGAATATTATTATATTTTTGCCAATACTGAAAATATAAATAATATAAAAGATTTGGTGAAAGAAGAGAAACAAACATATATGATTTTGTATTTAAAATTTGGATTGAAAAGACGGTTAGATACAAGTTTGACTTGGTCAATTATTATTTCAATTTTAATTGCTAAATAGTTAGCAATAAAAGGTAACAAGAAATAATATAGCTTAAAAAAAGATACTATCAATAATAATTTTGATTTGATCAGAAATTTAGTATCTTTAGCGTGCTATAAATAGAGTTTTAGGTTGCACGTTGAACTAATCCTAATATCACTTCTCTAGTCTTATTTTTTCATTTGTCAAAGTTGTTGACCAATAGAGGTCTTGATGGAGATACATGTAGAGTCTTCACACTATTGAATAATTTTTTTTTTGTTTCAAGAGCTCATCAACATGTATATTTTTTAATATATCATCTGTTTATAATATAATTTAAATACAAAATAGATCACTTTATTCTATAATGTGTGCTTTTGAACACCCTTTAATCCTACGGCACCAATGAGTGAATCTTAATATTACTTGGAGTGTAAAAAAAAACTAATTTGAACCGAATCTATTTAGAACTAAACTTGAATTGAATCATTTTAAAAAGACATTATTTCGGGAGTAAAAATGCTATAAAAAATTACTTAAGATACTATTTTATAACTTTTAAAAAATAAAAGACTAAATTGTAACCTAAAATAAAAATAAAGGATTATGTGAATAATTTAAATTTTAAACTTATAAAGATATTTTTGTAAAATTTATCTGACTTAAATTTTCTATTTAATGAAAAAAAAAAAGAAATCAAAGAAAATAGGCCACATATAACTGAAGTTTAAACTAAGAGAAAGTATCATAAGAAAAAGCATTGATATTTTTCAAATAAACCACCATTTTGTCCTTGATATAATATTGTCACATCAGTTCTTCTTGAAATTAAGAAAAATATTACATTAGTTTTTAAATTTTTATCTTAATCCTTAAACTTAAACCGAGGGAAATAATGTAGAATAGATGTAAAACATCTTGTTTGATTGATGGAAACAAAAAGAAATGATTCATGGTAGTTGAAAAACAGTGTGTTTTACTTATTTCATTATTTGATAACTTCTACTGAAAAAAAAAACAAATATATATAAGTCTCACTTCATCTCATCTTAAGATTCTTTTATTAGAAAAGAAATTAAAATGATGGATTTTTTATTAAAAAAATTATAAAATTATCCTTTTTTACATTGCAGAATATTTTTTGATATATGCCGGTGATACTTGTTTTAATACTGTTTTTCTAGCACTATAGATTAGTTGAAATTCATTAATTTAAAATAGAGTGTACATTGATAAATTTCTAATACAATATAATAGGTTAACAATTCGACACCCTTCCTCTTGGCAGACATTTATGCTTTGTTTAATTGGTGGAAAGAGAGGGAAATGTTGTAGAATAGATATAAAATACCATGTTAGATTGATGGAAATAGAAGAAAAAAATGATTCATGGTAGTTGGAAAACAGTGTTTTACTTATTTCATCTTTTGATACCTTCAGACAAAGAAAAAATATATATATCTCGTCTCATCTCATCTTATCTTAAGATCCTTGGATTCCAAAAAGAAATTAAAGTGAAAGATTTTTTTATGTAAAAATTATAAAAAAAAAAGTTACATTGCATGATATTCTTTGATAAATGTTAGCAACATCCTTTTTAACACTCTTTTTCTAATACCGTAAAATTAGTTGAAATTGATTAAAAATATCCATTTTAGTATTTCTTACTTCTTATTTTAATGATTTTTTTTTCTCATGATTTAAAAATACAACTCATCAAAATTTATAATTTTAACTAATTGTATAAAGATGGTTAACAAAAGAATATAAAGAATGTCACTAACATTCTTTTTTTAGTTAGTGTATTTATATAATTTTATATATTTTTTCTTTAATTTTTACACATTCAAACCAGAGAAGAGAAATTTTTTCTTTCTTCTCAACCAGCTAACCATAAAATTTGTACTTGTTTTTATTAACAAACATAATCTTATAGATATATTCGAAAAAAGGGACAATTTTTTCTCTGGAGATCTTTTATCCTCTTAGTAGGCCCTTTATCATGGGTTTCTATGTTAAATTTTTATTAATATCAAAGATCAATCATTGGAACAAATTATAAATAAAAGAGTGATGAGTTTCGATAATATTGACTGCAATGATAATCCTAATAATATTTTGATAATTGTTCTAATAGAAATTTTGATAATAATTTTGATAGTAATTTCAATGATAATAAGAATTAGGGATTGGAATGGTAAAATTTTTTAGAAAAAATGAAAATTGAAAAAAGTAAGATTTCGAGAAGAAATGAATATTAAAAAAAAGTAAAAGGATTTAGAGAAAAATAAATACTGAAATTGTAATGTTGGTTGAAAATATTGTTCTAACTCATCAATCCATGAAAAGTTGAGGGGATTTGAGAGGATATAAGAATGTTAAATGTTTCAACCTTTATTACAAATATACAAACTATTATTTATAAACAATAATTTTTAACTATTTATAACTTACCAAATAACTTTCGGTCGTCATCTTCATTATCGTGATTTCTGTCTTTGATTTTCATCCTTGGTGGATAATAAAATTTGTAAATGATTAATGATGGTATAAGATTAATTTTGTAAAATTACTATTCTCTTTTATCTATTTATTAATTTTTTTAATCTATGTAAAATAACTTACGACAAGTAATTATTTTGGAATTAAGGGTTTTAGTTCTCGACCATGCGAGCTTTGCTACATTCATGGAAGTTCACTAGTAGGCATGGGGATCAAGCTTAAGGAACTGAGAGATCTAGGTTATCTATGGAAAGATAGAAATAAAATAACTACCTTTTTAAGTATTTGCTTAATCTT
Source organism: Glycine soja (assembly GCF_004193775.1). NCBI lineage: Eukaryota > Viridiplantae > Streptophyta > Magnoliopsida > Fabales > Fabaceae > Glycine > Glycine soja. Next base: position 3,675,078 of record NC_041019.1, read on the forward strand.
ATTAGGTATAGGTGCTCCCACTGAGGCTAGGAAGTAAGCCCCACAACCCAAAGCTGCGAAGAACAAATAGAATATGCTACAAAAGCCAACTAACAGGGGTATTCCTACTTATGAGAACATAGTAATGGAGAAGGTAATAGTCAAAATAGGATGCCAAAACTTTGACGAATGCTTGTCTCCTTTCCTTCATTTATCAACTTTATCAAATAAAATAGATTCGTAAAAAAATAACTTTGTCAAAATAGATTTAGTACTAATATTTTATATTGTTTAAAGGATAAAATATAAAAATATGTACCCTTTCATTATTGAAAAAAATTAACAAAATTACTCCCTCCTTTCTATTGCTTCCACCGAAACTTTTTCTTCTTGCTTTATTATTTTCAACTTGTTTAAATGTCCAAAATTTTCTCTTCCTAACATAGCCCAAAATTACATAAACAAAATCAAAGCTAAAATAATCTTGAATCGTCAAAATTTAGAAAACAACTATATAAGCACATATCAATAAATATAATCACAATACAATCATCAAAATAATTATATCTACCAACAAAACACAAATATCAACATTTCAAGGAAATTAAACCACCAAAGAAATCAATTCATCTTAGTGAAAATTGAATAGAAACGTTTAAAAAAACATTGAAATTTTTTTTTCTTCTTATTTTCTTCTTCTGCTAGAAGTGCTTATGAAGAACCTTATTCAAGTAGGTTCATATTCTTACTTACCAGTTAGTTATAGATAAACTTTTCTTTAAGGTTAAACTTATGGTCAAGGAAATCAAAGTTATAAAAAGGTTTTCATACATAAATTGAAACCTAAGACTCAGAATTAACTACTCTGGAACTATGATACATGAAGACTGAAAGAGAGTATACAAATTGATCTGTTTAAACAGGTGCAGTCCATATAATTAAATAATTATGAGAAAAAAAAAAAGGATGACAAGATTCCATTCTGCAAGAGAATCAAAATAATTCTGAATTATAAAATTTTGATTATAGCATATAGATGTATCTTATCTGTGTAAACTCACCAGACATAAATACCTTCATTTCCTCCAACATCAGAATGGGAAACTTGTACTCTTCTGCATCCCTGCCTATCTATATACACTCGTACTTTGAGAAAAACCATTTTATGCTATTGACCATATTTCATCATATCTAACCAATCTATTACAGTCTATAGTATATATCATCTATGGAAAATTTACTTAGTGGTCACTATGAACATGTAGCCATACAACCTTTTGGTAGCAACCTCTCTTCTTGATCCACAGTGTCCTTAACTGCCTGATTAAACTCTATCCATTAAGAAGAGTTGGAATCCAATGGACCCCATGAAAATGTTAGATTTGGACTTGCAGGGCAAGCAGTAACCAAATCCAAAACTGAAACTGGTTTGAGGGTCTGAGGAAAATTGAATGCTAAATTATCAAGTTTGTGTTCATAAATTTTCTCATTTCGGTCCAATTTGTACCGTGAAGTACCCTGAAATTCCCCTTTAGCCTCCCATGGAACCCAAGGCACACCCCTCAGATTCAACCTGATCAATATCACATTCTCCGAAGGCTGGCATATCCTATACACATCCAGAGCAATCTCACGGAACAAAATTTTACCATGAAACCTCAATGCCCAGAAGATCAATTTGTACTTCTCAATACCAGTAAATGTGTTCAAAGGGTCTTTGAATGTTATACCATCCCCGAAATAATCAAATTCAACATTAAATAAAATCTACATTCCCCCCCCAATAATGTTATATCATAATTTAACAGTTTAAAATATGAATTAGATGGAGTGGATGGTTTGGGTCAAGTTTAGCAAAAGCGGAAATGATAAACTTTCTCTCTATTTTTTTAATATGTATTTCAGTTTAACGGAGGTGAAGATGCTCCATGTATATATTTCTGCTAAACCCCTTTTGAAAGCTCTCAATACTTTGCCAAAAAATAATTTAAAAGAACAATGATAAAAGGGACGAATAAATGCATTAATCTCAAGAGAAATTCACCCTTCCTTAAAAATCCGGGAAAACTTAATAGAAAAGGAGCCAGACATATTTAAGGCAAGCTGATAAAAGAATGCTAACACCAAAGTTATTTATAAGTATTGTTACTACTGCCTGCAAAATTACTATCTTATCAGTCTTTCAATAAACAAACCATCAGAGATTGCAAAATAACACAACATAAATGGGAGGGGGGAGCCTTTGACATGAACAAAAAACCAAAATTCCTTAAAATAATAATCAAGATAGAAGAAGCTTTTGTTCATTCCGTCATGTTATCCTCTTCATCTTCGTGCTCACTCAGATCAAGATCAGCCAGCAACTCCTCCAATGGAACAGAAGATTCATCACCATCAGAAGGCTTGTACTCTTTATTTCGGTACAAAGATATGTTGAACCTCATTTCAGGGTTTTCTTCCAGATCTTGAATGAATTGTTCATATTCTGAGACCATTTTATCTTGATCAACTCTTCCCTTATCATCAACCTCCATCTCAAGTGATTTAAGCTTCCATGAACGAGGCTTCCCACGCTTCTTTTGGTGCTTCTCTTCATAACTCTTCTTTATTAATATTGCTTCAGGAATGTGTCCTTTGTACTTGTCAAATTCCATGTCATTACTATTAGCCCCATACAGATCATAACCAAGAGCATAATCACCAGGATTTAAAAGATGGCCCAGATGAGTCTTGATGTTAAATATGGTGTCGTTCTTTCCAAAATCTGAAACACGAGCCACTTGAGCATCTGCTAAACGATATTTCGTGCCACCGATAGTAACCTCAGATGAAACAGTCTCCACATCCAGCACTATATATTCCACCAATTGTCTGCTAGTAAGTAACGACTTGAAGGATGCTCTCCAGTACTGATCAGCATCTATGAAACAGTGCCTCAAGGTAAATGGATCAAGCAAAGCAATGCTGCTAGTAACCTTAGTGCAAATCACAAGTGGACCAATATTTCCCAAACCAGCAGCAACTCTAGGAGGCAGACAGATTAAATCCTCACGGCAAATAGGGCTGATTTCAACAGAAAATGTATATTTGTAGTTGTAGTTATTACTCTTTGGATCATGAGAAACAAGCTGCTTATCGTGACGGCTCCTTACTGGAGCAACTTTCCCTATAAACTCCACAAATTTGACTCCATGACTTCGATTAGAGAAAAAGAAGTCAATACCTTGTTCCATCTGCTTGATTCTTATAGCAGTGGCAGCAGCACCATGCTTCAGAATCAGCTGCTCCAAATAAAAGAAAGTGCGCCTGTGAGAAACGTGTTGCCTTAGTTGCACAGAAGCAACCCACTGGTCAGGATTAGCCTGGACCCTAGAACAGGATTCACACATATGCTCTTGTTGAACATACTCTACAGGATAAGACTGTTCAAGTATTGCTCCATTCAGAACCTCCTTCTGAACCTTGACCTTGACTTTTACCCTCCTGGAATGGGGCTCAGTCCAAATAAACTCGGCATGCACCAACCTCACTTTATTCGAATTCAAATTCTTCTGCAATTTCTTCAAGCAAAATGTCAGCAACTCCTTTGATTCCAGCTGCAGCTTGACCCAACTTCTTGGTGGCTGCAAGTAACTCTCACACTCAGGGCAATGCACCAGCACAAGACGCTTCAGCAGTCCTTCTGTAATATCAACTTCCGATCGCAGACACTTGACACACATATTAGCAGCATTGGGTTGCATTGGAATTCCACATTTGCAGCACAAAACACTGCCAATTGTCTGGCTAACCATGAACATACCAGATTCCTGTGCCATGCCTGATGAACCAAACATATTGAACAAACGAAGATACTATTTCCCTGTTCCAATTTTTTAAAAGAAAAAGAGCATGAGCACACGAAAAAAGGATTAAAGGAAAGCTTTCAATTGGAGAATTAAAAATAAACAAAACAAAACAGACCAAAGCTCCCGCTGATTAATCAAAACTTGTGAAATATTTTAATTGTTAGAGAAAACAAAGGCACAAATTTCGAACATATTGCATGAAAAAATAATAGTAAATAAAATAAAAAAAATAAAGAGCATTCACCAAAACGAGTACGGAATTGACAAGTGAAAAATTCAGAAGCTTGGAAGAAAAATACAATACACCCACAAGCATAGAGTCGTTAGAAAAGATGGAATCTGGGTAGAAATTGGCATGGAGAAAATAAGAACATGGAAGCAAAAGAAAGCAGAAGAAAAGGGTTTCTAACAAGATTCATTGAATCATGAAAAACAATGAAATGAAAGACTTACTGTGCTGAGAAGATAGATCAAGGTGAAGGCAGCGGCGTAGAACAACAAACCTATTTATATTTATTAGTAGCGTGGGTTAGCTTATTAGGTCCTGCACGTCCTTATTAACCGTTAGATCACATATAGGACCTAATCAATGGTTTATATTATTTTTCGAATGTGCCGCACAATTTCGATTTGATTGTCGTTGATGTTTGCTGTTATCTTCATTTCTCGAAAGTTTTTTCTGAGAAAGAGAAAAAAACAAGGAACAAATCTTAACGGCTAACTTTTAAAAAAACTATATCTAACGGTGCTAAAGAACCTAATTAGGGATGGGTAAACAGACTCAAGTCTATAGACTGGCCAGTGAAGTCCGCGGTCCGCGCGGGTTATGTACCAATTTTTTTAAATGATCTATGATTATGTCATATTTTTATGTCCGTCCCGCTTAACCCGCGGACTTTGCAGGTTTGACCCGCGGGGTCCGCGGATTGCTCGCAGCCCAAATTAGATTTGATTTGTGTGACCCTGAACTAATCATATTAGGTTTGATTTTCTCTTTTTCACTTTAAATTTTTCTTTTAAAATAACATATAAATAAATATATTAGATAAAATAAAGATTTAAAGATAAAAGTAAAAGATTTAAATTAAAAGATGATAAACATAAAAAAGATAAGTGATAACATGCTAAAAATCTTCATTTTGCCATAAATAATAAAAATATCAATTCTTATCATTTAAGCTAAAAATAATTGTTAAATAAATATTTTTAAAGATATTTCAATATATTTTTATTATAAAAAATAACTCACATCCTATTTAGCCGTTATCATTATAGCAAACTAAAAATATTTTTTTTTCCTCATGATTTTTTCTCCACCATGTAGTCACGCACGCGCAAGTCATACGACTTTTTTCCTTAAAAGGAAAACAAAACGCAACTCACATGGAGAAGGCTCAAGCTACTTCAAGTATGGAATCATTTGTTGTTGGAGATGTTTAAATTTCATATTTTAGATTTATTGTTTGGATTTTTTTTTGTTAAGACATTATTTATTTTATTGATGTAATTGACTAATTATTGAGATTTTGTTTACATCTGTATTGAACTTAATTTGATTATATTGTATTTTTATTAAAATTAAAATTCTTTTAAAACTAGGCCCGTAGACCGGCCCGTTTGACCCGCGGGGTTCGCGGGGCGGGGACGGACCAATTTATTTGGTCCGTGTAAGAAGCGGGGCGGACTGGCCCGGTCCGCTGCCAATGCAGACTTATGCGGACGGGCCTTAGGCGGGACGGACCGGCCCGCTTACCCACCCCTAGACCTAATTCACTTACGCATGGTAGAACGCGTCTTATTAGTATTGGTATATGGGATGCCGAAACACCGAAACAAAACCAAGTTCAAAACAAATTCTATGACGGTGTGACCATGTAGTCTTCTAGAACCCATGGGCTTCAAACCCTATTTTCAAGGTGTTGCTATTGGTTTCACCAAAATTGCTCTTTAACTCCTATTAATCCATTGTAAGTACCATTTTGCAATAATTAACACCATTATTTTCCATTTTATCACTCTTTTCTTCTTCCTTTTATCCTTTCCACTTTTTCTTTGTTCATTCATTTCTTCATTTTCTCTTTTTCCCTCTCTTCATTCCTTGTCTAATGCAACTTTTCCTTGTGAAAGGTATTTTTTTTTCTGCGTTTGTAAATATAATGGAATTATGACTCCATTTTTTTTTTAGGTTTTGGTAACACCACACATCAGGATCATATTTACAAAATTTGTTAAAAAACGGAATTATGATTTCTTTGGACTGCAAATTATGCAACAAATAATTTTTTGAATGAAATAACCAAATTTTTGTATTGATTTTGTAAGTCAATGGATTGGAATACTTTTATGTCCAATGAGGTTATAATGTCACCTAGACGTGAAAATATGGATGATGGAAGCCAAAGTTTCTTTTATCAACCTCATCTTTTACATGGAGCCGAGCCTAACGACACAGGTTTGAGGAAAGATAATGCTAAAAACATGGGTGATGATGACATTGATATGCAACCGCAATCCAACAATCCCAACTTTTCTAGTTATTTCATGACTGATGAGGTATATTACATGACTTTTATATTTATGTGCTTTGTGCAGCCTTGTGTTTTGTTACTGAATAATTTTTTTATTCTTTTAGGTTTTTTCAAGAGCACAAATTTTTTGAATTGGGCTCGACGTGTGGGAAATGAGCATGGTTTGTAGTTATGATTCAAAACTTAGAAGTAAAAAATGTTATATTGAATTGCGAAAAGGGGAAAGAAGTACAAACACTACAAAGATAAGTTAGTGCACAAGTCCATTGGAACAAAAAAAATGTGGGTTTCCTTTTAAATTAAAAGAGAGGCTTGTGAGAACCATAGAGAGAAAACTTAATGTTGAATGTGATTTTCATAACCATAAAGTGATATCAACAATACTTGGTCATTCTTATACTGGTCGTTGAAGCAGTAAAGAAAAAACTGTGATTAACCAATTGATCAAAAACATGGTGAAGCTTAGTCAAATTTTATTGATAATCAAAGATCAGACAAATGTCAACATCATCAAAACCATATACAATGAACATCAGAAATATCTCGTGAACAAAAGGGGTCCAAAAACAAAAATACAACATCCCATGAAGCTGATATAACGCGATGAATATGTTTACTGGTTTAGATGAGTGGACAATGAAAATGTCATCAAAGATATATTGTGGGCACTTCTAGATTTCATAAAACTCCTAAATTCATTTCCAATAGTGTTGATTTGTGATACAATTTATAAGACAAGCTTATATCATCTTTCGTTGTTGGAAATTGTTGGTATCACTTCAACAAACATGACTTTCGTTGTTGCCTTTGTTTATTTAAGTTATGAGAAAATAAATAATTTTGAATAAGCTTTAAAAAAGGTGAAAGGATTGTTTGTGAAAGTTGATTTATTGCCTAAAGCTATTGTCAATGATAGGGATCTTATTTTCATGAATGCATTGGAGATTGTGTTTTCTTGTTACGTCCATTCCATATTACAAAGAATGTCAATGCAAAATCCATATGGATAAGGCTGAAAAGTGGTAAATTATAATGGATACTTAGGAACTATTATTGTAATCTCCCAATGGAGATTCGTATAATGAATGCTTGAAAAGCTTTGCGAACCGGTGTACATTTATAAAGTGCTACTTGTTGCTGCACATTTAGAGTTACTCATGGTCTACCATGTGCTTATGAGCTTGCTAAATTTATTAGTATATATGACTCCATTCTCATGAAGTCCATTCATGTACATTGGAAGATGTTATCCATTTATAGTTAAGAAGACATGGGTAACTCTTGGGGGACTTAACGCTAACCCATGAACCTTCAATTTCGAAGCGTGTTGATGAAATGAACATGATAGTTGGTAGTTCGAGAACTCTAGGTGTGACATGCAAGGTTGGCCATGACAACAAGAAGACAAAAATGGATCATTATATGGATGAATTTTCCTATGAGTTGCAACAATACATTTTGAATGTTGTTAATGTCACACCAGATGAAAATTGTGGTTACAAGGCAATTGCAGTCTTGCTAGGCTAAGGTGATGAGTCTTGGTCTCTCATTTGCCAAGATTTTATTCAGAAACTTCAAACATGACACATTCTTTATGTTGAATTAATAACCTCTTTGTATGTTGAACGTGGCCCAGTACTCACTGTGAAGTGGATGACCATTCCCAACATGAGGCATGTCGTTACTAGTCAATATAATGTTGTATTGGTCTACTTATCTAGGCTGCAAAATTGTGTCTTCTTTCCACTTAGAAGTCCCGCACCATTTGCGTCCCATCTCATTGCAATTGAATTTGTAAATAGAAATATATTATTCATTAAAGATATCATTTACTTTTGTAAACTAATATTCATTTATTTACTAAGTCTGTCTTTTGTATGATTTAACACCCAATTTTATCCGAATTATTTATATTATTGAGAAAAAAATGAAGGAAAGAAATGAAAAAAATTATGATAAAAAAGGAAGAAAAAAAATGAAAATAAAAAACGAGAGAAACTTTTACACCTTTCTAAGTTTAGTTGCTGGAAAGACCAATTAAATCAAAGAGCTATTGACCCATTAATCCATTGAAATTAATTAAAGTCAAATACCCTTGACCCAGCTTCCACAATCCAAACCCACTTTGAACCCAACTCACTCTTGTATTCGAGAATACCATAGCCTCTGCACAGCTACCACCCCACAACCCTTCTTTGTCCAATGTTCAACCTTGACAAACTCTAAATACGCAGCATCTCTTAGCCATCATCATTTGATCCTCCCGAAACACACTTCCGCACGCAATCTCTGCCACGCACACCAAGCTCGGGGGTTTCTTTTCAAGATGTATGTGACGACAGACTTGAAATAGAAGAAGCAGAGGCCGGAACAAGCAAAACAGGGCTCAAGAAAGAAAAAAAATGAAAGACTCATGATTGAAGAATAGTTGCAACACGCAAGACCCTTTTGGTGGTAAAGTCAACAATGACTCTCACTCTGATATAAGAGGAGAAAGACACAAAGAGGGGGAGGGGGTACTTTAGTGAGGAGGATGAAGGTTTAGGGGAGAATTTTGTATAAAGGAAAAAAAAATTGTGAGGAGGTAATAATTGTTCTAATTTTCTTGACTCAAAAAGGATCCAGCTTGTATTTGGGCATTGAATTATTAATAGAAGGAAACCTTCCAATTGGTAATTCATTTCTTTGTGCAATTTTTGTATAAATATGTTCTCTATTGGATATTCTTTTGATGTTCCCTGAGTTCTCCTTCTTGTTTTGAACTTGGAGTTGTTACTGACTTTGATAATATCACTTGTTTGATGCTATGCGATTTCTTAGTTCTTGCCAACTACTTGTTCGATAAAATGCATAGATTAATTGACTTAGCTGAATTTTGGCCCTTCATTGTTGTCCCTTGATTTCTGTCAGTTATTCAAAGTTTTCTCAACGTTTGGGGTTCAGCAATATCACGCTGGATGTATATGTATTCATGAGGGGCCTAAGATGAGTGGCTCTTTGGTTTTAGTCTTGGTGTTCTATTCACTGCTTTAGCTCTCAGTGTGATTTTAGGTCCTGGTGCTCTTACTTCAAACCAAAAGACATACATACGCAGAGATTGATGAAAATGCTTTTGGCCCATTGCTTTCCGTTTTCGGTGCTTGTAGTGTCCAATGACTGAGTTAAGGAAAATGACTTCAACATGTTCTATTCCATAAGATTGGTCGTTTCGTAGCAATTACATTGTGGAAGGCTAGAAGAAATGAGTGTTGAAACATGCACTGTTGCACCGCGCCCCTCCATTCACTTGTTTTCAATTTCCTTTTCTTTATTCTTTATTCTTCATGCTTCATTCTTTTTTTTCCTAGCTAAATTCTCAGTTAGTTTTGTCCTCTTTATTACTCATCCTTTTTACCCTCTGTATGAATGATTAAGTTTTTGCATGGGTCTAGTCTATGTTTGCTGCATTAGTTAGGTCCCCCCCTCTTATTCTCTTTTTGCTAAGTGTTGGTTCATTTTGTTTTAATGCTTTTTTTCTCAATCAATAGTAGTGTCCTGATTTGGTCACTTAGCATTTTGGTGCATCTGGACGTCGCTTTTAAGTTAAAAGGTTTTGAAATTTATTCAAAATGAAATTAAGGCATTGGAATTGAAATGATAATGTAGATAGGTAATATTGATGATGTGAAAAAAGTTAACAATTATAACTTAATTAAATAAAAATTAATATTTCATAATTAAGTATTTACAATTTATTTTAACAAAATTGCATTAAAGAATTGGATTTGGTGTACACCTCTGTCAATTTTATATTTTAGAATGTATCTGTAAGAGTTCAAAAATCCTAAATTTATTAAATATAAATAACAAGATGTTAATTCTCTTTTTTATCCAAAAGTAAATAAATAAAATATTTTTTTGCCATTGATTTTCATTTTAGGGTGAAATAAATATTTTAAAAATTAAAAATAGTTTGCTTAATTAGAGGTAATCGTTTTCATGATGGACGTTGTAGGGTGCTAAGATATTTCCTGCGGATAATTGACTCTCGAATTCAAAACTTGTTCCAAAGATCATTTTCTTTTCAAAAGGTTTTTTTTGTAAATTTTCTCTTAATAAACTATGGTGGCGACTCATCTATTCTTAAACCTATTTTTCGTCGTCCTAAACCATGGTTGTGACATATGATAATATAGCTTCTTTTAAAGGATAATTGTCCCTTGCCTCCTTTTGTGCCGCAATATAGAAGATATTGCACATCCAAAGCCTGTAGCAAAAGCCTTACATAAAATGCATGCAAGCTTTCAACTCAATATAATTTTATTAAGCTAGAGGGTCTTAATTTGTAGTAGACATTTTTATGGATTGAAATAATTTTAAACATTGAATGTGTATCCAATTAATTTTATGGATGCAAATCTTCATATGTAGTAAACATTTATATGAAATTTGATTTAATACACAAGTTATTTTCATCTCTATTAAAAAACAAAAAAAAAGTATAACGGAAGTATGATTCCATTGTATAGTGTGCATGCCTTATTGATCCCACTTGCATAAATGAATGGTGTTTCCGTTGTACACATTTCCACACAATGGAATTGTAATTTTGTTGCCCTGGGGTGTGAAAAAGTGTGCAATGGATTCCGTTGGGCATTGTAGGGAATAGGGTGTTTTTGAAAATTTTGAATGGTGGTAGGGGTCAGCAGAAAATTGTAGGGACCAATAGCAATCCCCAATTATTACTCATCAGCCCAATATTTTTTTTTAAAATGTCAGTTCAATTAGTTTTTTTTATACCAGTTTTGAATTAGTTTTAGAACAATTTAACTAATTCTCTCTAATTCTAAGAAGATTTATATTTTCAAATTAATAAACCTGTCAGTAAATTAATTCTTAATCAATTTGATTTTATTCTTTCATGTATTAAAACTTTGATTATCAATAAAATGATATAATTCCTTGATGCAATCTTCGCACCAAAAATATGTAGTCACGCTCACACATGGGATCCACCTTGATGCAACTTTTCTTCTTAAAAAGATAGAGAATCTAATCACGCTCTTTCTCCGCTGCCTGTAACTCAAAATGGCAGAGAATTCCAACGGCAATGGCGTCTACGTCAATGATGATGAAGAAGAAGAAGAAATGAAGTTGAAGCAGAAAAAGCAAAGAGCGAAAGAGACCTTGCCGGAGGTCCTTAACCGCATCGCCTCCGCCATTCTCTTCCCGGAACCCGCCGATGCCGGATTCCTACTTCGCCGGATCAAGGTCTCCGTCGCCGACAACGCTACTCTCCTCCCCGAAGCTTCCAGAAACTCCGCCCGCGACGTTCTCATCTGGACTCGCCGCGGCACTCCCTTCCGCGCGCTCTTCGTCATCTCCGTAAGAATAAAATTAATTATTCAATCCAGTTATATTTCTTCGATTTTGTTGATTGGATCGAGATTCCTCGCTGTTTATGAATCTTTTCGTTCTTCAAAAGCATTTATAGACTGTGCTTTTTAGCTTCTCCATGCGTTTCTCTTGGTTAAATATTTCAATCATATAGATGGACCTGTGTGTGAGTAACTGATTATCAACTTGAAGTGTTTTTTTTTTTTTAAATTAAAAAATGTTAAGAATTCAATTAGGATGTTTATTTTATACTGTGATCCAATCACAAAGGAATTGTTAGATTTTTTGTGTTTGGGTGAGTGTTTTGCAAAATTAATTCTAGTTAAAATTAATTTTAAAGTGAAGTGAATGTACATTTGCATGCTTTTTATTTTAAAAGCAAGTTAGTAGAAAAATGTTGATCTCACACAATCTGCCTGAAGTTACTCCAACTCAAAATTAATTCTGGACCAGAATCAATTTCTCAGTGTGTAACCTTTTGTAATGTGAGTTCAGATGATTCAATGTGAACCTAAACAAGCATAATAATTACTTTAAAAAATTATATTTAGCATGGTTTGTGATTAGTTTGTAAACATAAAAATTATAAAAAAAGTAATCGGTTGTTTGTTCTGTTCTGTTTTTGAAATTTTATGAAATAAATCATTTCCTTTCGTTAAACATTGAAAATACTAGTCAACAAAATGCAAATAAGGAAACATCTTTATAGATGTTAATTGATGAAAATAATGAAACTAGAAAGTTAATAAAGATGCATTGTCTTGGATTAAGGAGTACTAGTTTCAAAAAGTTATGGCATTGCATTGTAGATGCAAAAATAAGCTAATGAAAAAGGATGCTTAAAGAGGGGTTCTGATGGATTTGTTTACATGCAGATTATCATCATTAGAATTCAAAGCATGCAGAGTTGTTTCTTTTCGTGATATTGAACATGGGGAAAATCACAAGGAGACACATGGTTGTCACTTATCAGTTTTTGTGTCGTTTAATCATGTCCTTTTGTAATCAGAATTGTTATAATAATGATGAACCATGTTCTATATGTTTCTAAAATAAATAAATTAAAATTAAATAAGAAACTGTGTTATATTCATATGAAGGAAGATTTTATGATAAGATAAATTTATCTTTTGTTGTGAATGTTTATGATTTTGTTGTTTTTCCTTATTGCTGCAGGTTGGGACGGTCACTTTTGTTGCTTTGACAGGGCTGCTTGTGTTTATGCTTTTCTTTCTAGCTGCGACCGTAAATGCCATTGTCATATCGTTACTGATGTCTTTGGCAGCTGCAGGAGGATTCCTGGCTCTTTTCTTTGCTTTTGTTACAGCTATATACATTGGAGCATTGTCAATTGCCATATTTGCTATTTCAGTTACCACATTTTGGGCAATTGTGGCTATTCTGATGATCACAGGTAACAAGTTGTTTGGTCACCTCATCCTTTTCTCTTTCCTTTTCCACGCGTTGTGCTTTAGGTTTAATTTTGTTTGCTATTACATTGTTATCAAAACTTTTATCAGTTGTGTGAAATTCAATAGTTTGAGGACAGCTATAGACATATATCTCTTCCACAAGATGTGCCTTTAAATAAGATTTGAAATGATATAAACTGCATCCTTCTGTTGCAATTACGATACTTGTGTATACTAGCAGTTAGATTTTGCATGTTCCCATCCTAGTTTCTGCATGTATATTAGTATATACATTGATCAAATGGATGTTTACAACTTTGCATATGATTGCACTGGTATTGGGCTTATCTTTGAGAAAAGACCAACTGAACTCCTAATGAGCATGGGTGATGTAAAGGTAATGGCCTAATGGGTTATATGTCCACTATCAGAATTTTGCTTCATTTGGCAGCTTAAGCTTACCAGTCAAACAGTTGCCATAGACCAACATTGCCTGGTGTGGTGGATTCCTTCCTTAGAATTTCAATAAAATATAGACTAATTTATATGAAGATGAAAGCCACCAGAGAGGCTCTGTGGCATCAATTACTTAATTGCAGCTGATTTTACCCTCTTCATTCTAAAATATAAGATTACGTTCATGTTTCTTTGATGGATTTTCGTAATGTTTCTTTTTATTTATTTATTTTATTATTTTTCTGTGGGTTAACACGACACTACTGGACATGGAAATCAATATGAACCAGGCTGGATTGGATTCATTTACACTGTGTGGCTGGTAACTAGAAAAAGCTTTGGATTTGCTAAACACTCCTTGGACGTGACCAGCTCTGCAATTTCATCTTACACTACTGCACGGCATGCCCGCTACCTAATACACACGAATTCAAAGTAGGGGATGATCACAAATGGAAACTTGTGTACAAACCCTAAGCTACATGTCCATGTTTTGGAATGACGCGAGCTTCTGTTGGCTGGTATGAAGCCTTGTTCTTAGATCCTTCATAATTTGGTTTCAATCCCTATCCTTTGTTTCATATCTGAATAGAGAGATGTTTAGATAAATAAGCCAGATTATTGTGTGTTTGTGTTTTAAGTTTGATGTTAATACAAAACAGTGGCTTTTCTTCTGTAGCCGTCTAGTTACCTGGTGTAGTGCAACTTATAGCTGATATGAAATTACATTTGTGTGTAAATGATGTAATTTTGAAACAAGGTATGTTTGCTGCATTTGTGGGAACAACTAATGTACATGCGGTACTTGTACAACCACACGTCACATAATTTAATCACATCATATTCTGATATATTTATATTTTGTTATAAAGCTAGAAGGCAGAATTCCGATTTGACATTCCTATTTTTTTTTAATCATTCCACTAAAGATAGAATAGAGATTCTATTCCACCACTAAGCTATAGCCAAAGGGGAAAAAAAGTTAGATCCAAGCAGTGAAGGCATTACATCAAACAGTGTCCGTTTGTTATTTTACTGAAATCAATTTCTCACTCCGTAATACAGTTCCTTTTGCATGTTGCACCCCAACCTCCCTTACCCCGAACTTCGAACGCATGTCCACTCCGCCCACGAACTCATCATTGTGATCCTAACGATTGAGACATTTCTCTTGCACTCGAGATCGTGGTGGCGATCGGTGAGAATGGTTGTGACAACTCCATTGTGGCTGATCGGTGAGAATGGTTGTGACAACTCCATTGTGGCTGTGCTTTGCCTCCAATTTTGAGAACAGATCTCTGGTGAATGATATATTTCAGGATCTCCAAGGGGTTCCAATGGTTGGCGAAGAGGCTTGGTATTGCGGAAGTGGTGGATTTTATTTTTTCTACTTTTTGCGTGACTAGACCTATGTTAATGTGTTGTTTTTGTTTGTATTTATTGCTGGATTTGTGATTTACTATCTCCATCTGATGTTTCCCCTTAGGTTTTCATTCTAATTTGAGTTAATTCTGCACTTTAGTATTCTGATTGTTCTTCCTTATTCTTGAGCAAATATGAAAATTCTTTGATTTGATCCATTTTGAAGTGCTAGTTTTAGAAAATAACGAAAAGAACGGGAAAAACATTTATAGATCATGAGTTTGGAAACAATCCATCAAGCAAAAAAGTGATTCAAGCAATTTTTATGTCTATCATACATCAACAATCAACATGAATTATATGTTAATAATAGCTTATTGTATATATGTATAACAGCTCTGCAGAATAACTTGAATTGAAGCACAAATAAGTGTTGGACAGATAAAAAAAATTGGTGATAAAAATTCTTCTACTGTAACTTTTGTTTTCCAGCATGTTGTTTTTAATGGATTAGGAACAAAGAGGGGAGAAACGAAGAAGGGTAGGGCATATTGGGGGAAAAATATATTTAATAACCATGTGCTTGTTACGTGAGACTCTTTGTAAACAGAGTAAACGTCGTTTGGGATCGTAGGAGAGATCACTGTAACTAGATATCAAAATAAGGAGAGTTTTGTGTATGGTAAAAAACAAGAGGGGAGAGGAATGTAATAAGTGATAAGCACGTGATAGATAAGTGTAATTTGTTTTTTTTTTTTTTGTTAAATCTGTTTTGCTCATAGCCATAGGCAATGAAATAGATTTAATTTGTTGTGTGTTTTAATGCTAAAATCATTGTTAAAGACATGAAACTGAATCTAAAATGTAAAAAAAGTAAATTTTAAACAAGTTTATAAAAATGAGACCCGATGCATCCGATCTAAACCAAACTAATTTGGTTTGGGTTTGGCAAATAAAATACAAGAACCTAAACCAACCTCATCCATGTACCTCAGATCTATTCAATCATCCTTAAGGACCATGAGAATCATATTCTCAATTAACTAGGAAGGTTTATGTACCTCAAATTTAATTATAGATGTTTTTATTATTAATCGTAAATATTTTATTTTATTATAGTAAATATGAATAAATTAAAGAAATAACACTTTTAAAATTGAAAAGGAAAATATGGAAATAATTTATTAAAATCAAGACACATCTTCTTTATTGATGTGATGTATCATAATTTAAAATTTAAAAAACATAGTTATATTAAGATTGATTAAGGTTACAATAACTTTAAAATTTAATAAATTTTAAAAATATATAATTAATTTGAAATAGTATATCAAATTTTAAAATTTAAATTAAATTGGAATTAAATTTAAAATGAATAAAAAATTTAAATATTTAATATAAGACACATCTTCATTTTGATTTTCTTATGGTAGGGGGAATGAGAAATCCCAACATAAGCTTCAAGTTATTGTGAATTACTTGGTCAATTCAGATTTATTTAGTTTGACTGATTATTTGCTTTTGTCGTTATTGAATTGGATAGTCTGGATGATGTTAGATCACTTATTAGTTATTATTATAACCAGTTGAAATTGAAATATAAACTAGGCACTGAAAATTAAGTTAAGCAACATAATTTGTGATAATCTAGCTAGGGACAAGGTATGTTATTTTGTGAAATATCAATGGAATCTTGATCTTGATTACTAAGGATTTGGGATTTTTAGTCGAAGAAAATATGTAGATCTACGGGAAGAATTGAATTTCAATTAACATGGCAAATTTGATGTTCAAGTTTATTTTTTAGAACTAAGGTCAGAAATATATATATATATATATATCCAAGCCAAATTTTGGTAGGCATGAGCCCTTTCATTAAAAACATAAGAATAGAGTTCAGTATATTTACCTATTGTATATCTTTTTAAGATTTGACCTGACTTATATATAAAAACTTGGGCTGACTTTAGAGCTTGTTTAAAAGCTTAAAATAATTTGACGTGACTTAAGTCTGATGTAAACTAAATCATAAATTTGTGTCGGATGACTTCACATATTTTCACTCCTATCTAAAACTTTGATTGAGATAAATCTTGGTTGCTTGAGTAAGGATTGAAAAGACTCATAATCTAACGTGTTGTGCATTGTGAAATTCTCTATTGACTTATTTTGATCTATCTCTTTTATCTCTATTATTTTACGTGTTGCCTTAGTTTAGTTGTAGAAATCGTAATGAAATTCATCACTAGCATTAAAGTTGAGTTTCAATATAACGATGAATTTGTAGCATTGCTACTTTGTACACAAATCACTTAGGACCACTCTTCACTCTCACTTTACATTGTGTGATTCAATGCACTTTGTTGAGTTTTTGTATCAATCCATTGATATATCGATTTCCACTTGTATGATTTCTTTTAAAACTTCTTATTTTTTTAAGAAGGATAAAATATAATTTAGGTCTTTGATAAATTAGTAAATTTTATTTTTGGGTTCTTAATAATTTATTTTTTGCATTAAATCTTTAATAAAACAAAAAAATTACTTTTGATCCTTAATATTTTGTTTTAGTTCCTAATAACTTATATTTTGTTGTATATAGTCTTATTGAAAAATACTTGATAAAGACTAATAACAAATGAACAAAATTTATTAGGGATAAAATATAATATTCGTTAACTTATCGTGGATAAAAATCATATATCAAAGACAAAAAATAATTTTTTTATTTTATTAGAAACTTAATATAAATTATTTTTTTATTAGAGATCAAAAATAAAATTCACTAATTTGATAAAGATTTAAAATATATTTTAACCTTCTAAAAATAAATCCATGTTTATCACTATTAAGAAGTCCATTATTATTAAGCTTCCGCCTTATTTTACAAAGAATGTTATTGTGCTAGTAAAAAGGATAAATAGAAAGTTGAAAGGAAAAGAGGTAAAGCAAAACCACTTTTTTATCTTTTCAATGTCAATAAAATGTGGAACCAGTTTTTAAAATTTCCCATTTAAAATATTTAATCATAATATATATATATATATATATATATATATATATATATATATATATATATTAAGATTAATAATATTAAAAAGTTGAGTTAAAATATAAATAAAATAAATCATAATTAAAAGAGAAAAAGATGAAATGAGAGGCCAATTTTTATTACCTTTCCTTGGCTATTTTGCTCTCCTTGACTTTTGGATGGTTAGGCTACTTTTGATCCTCAAAGTTTTGTCAATATATAATTTGCACAACATCATTCAACTCTTTTGCGCAATTCTTCTTCATTCAGCTAAATACAATTCCATTTAATGTCCAGATTTTTTTTACTTGATTGATAACCTCCCCAATTTTGTTAATTATTATTATTGCCCCAAAGTGATTCTTATTTCACCATTTTAATTTGGATGTTACCAAAGTGATTCTTAATTTTTTCCTTCAGAATATACGTGCTCCATCTAGCTAGCTTCTCAAGTATGATATGATGCTATATTTCTTTGTAAAATTCTTGTCTTGAAATTAAACCACTCCTCTATAATTCTGAATGGCTAGCTCTTTAGGCCTCGATCAATTATATATATATATATATATATATAATATTTTGAATGACAAGGTTACAACACAATGATTTGACAGAAACTTCTCTTCATTCCTTTCTGAATTAAGTTTTGTTCATGGAAACAGATTTCCTTTAGTCAGGCATATACATGCAGTCATGAATTGACATCGTTGGATGAAAATTGGATAGTTTAAATTTCAAATACATATTTTAAGACTAATTATTTATCAAGATATATAAAATATAAACTGTCAAATCTTCATCTATATATCAGTTCTAATTAGTTCACTGCGTGAATGCATTAAATCTCTAAATTGCAGGGAATTTGAGTCCCTTAATTTGTTCATTCATTCATTCTTTTGATATCAAAAAACCTGTTTAATTATTCTATTCTCATTGCATTTGTACTGGTTAAATTTCTTTCAAGAAAGTGGTTGATCTACTAATTAAAGATTGCCATTAAACTCACAAAACTCTTTTATTTCTTTGCTTCTTTCTCGATCGACATGCTTCCTTTTCTTTCACTTTGATATCTAGCTAATTGCACGAAAGTCTCCAACTCCCCACCACAAATTGCCTTGCAATTTTTCCTTCCACTGCATAATATCCCTTGCCACGCGTTTGCTTCTTTTTTTCTTTGTTTTCACACGTTGTTGCATATATATACATTAATAACAAGATGACACATTCTTGATTCTTCACTACAGTCCCTATAACCTGAGAATGAGCTCGACCTACAAGCTAGTTGAATGTTGTCTTCCCTGTTATATATTGACTCTCTCCTTTCTTTGCTTGACGCAATAATTCATTTTCCTTCATTGATCTTAGCTTTCTTTACGTGTTTAGTTTTAAAATTATTACAGTAATCAGTAATCACTACATATTTTATGTACTTTTTTTTAAGACATATTTTATGTGTACTATTTTTCATTATTTCTTATGACAATTTAAATATTAACTTAATGATTCATGATTTAATAATGATTTGAATATGTTTAAAATATCTCATAAGTGACTAAATTATATTTTAGATTCCTAATAAATATTTCTGTTTTTTTTAATTGTTATTATTATTTAAGTGATGACATATTATTTTATAAATTAATTTTTTTAATATTATTAATGATTGTGATGATGCCATATTGTGGGTTAGAGACTTAAAATAAAAGTTTTAATATATTAGAAATTTAAAATAATAAAAGTTTAATAGAAAAATAAAAAAAATTGATGATTAATGAGACCTTAGATGTATTTAAGTCTTTAATAATTATTTGGCACGTGGTTTTATGGTCTCTTTGATTTGTACGTAAACCTCAAATTTTTAGGAACGCCACTTGTAAACTGTAATTTACTTGGATTGTTGGACCTAATAATAAAGTTTACATTGCTCTCATGATTTTCTTCCCATGTAAAATGCCACAACTTTTACGGAATAGTGTATAACTGTATATTTATATTGAATTTGGCTAAGTATTTGAGTAGGGTTTGATATATATATATATGCTGAGAAAAAAAAAATGAAATAGGACAAGAGGAAAAGAAGACGAGAATTGGACGATTTAATCAAAATAAGTTTTCTATTTTCTTTCCCCTTCCTTTTTATTTCTCTTCATTGTTCTTCTGCAGTAATTTGCAGCTGCTACATCAGTTTCTTTCCCTGTGCCTCCTCTCACCAATAAATAAAATATTAAATACAAGAAAAAGGCTAAACAAATTTGTTCATGAACTCGTAAAACTTCCAAAAAAGAATCAACTTTATAGAACTATATAGGGCTTTTAATTTTATTTTTCTGATTGAATATATATATATATATATATATATAGTACAACACCTCTCTATTTCAGGAAAGATTACGAAGTTTGTCACATGTTACCGTGGGTTGTAATTAAACTAATTAAGCAAACTAGCTAGAGACAATAAGGGAACCAATGAAAATTAGGCTTGTCCTTTGCCATTCCAATCTGGTCTCCCTAATGTGAACTCCAAACTTGGGTTCTTGCACTCTAAATTTGATCCTGACAAACTGTTCTTGAGTTGGGTTGAATCACACTCCTGCTAAGGGAAACATGCAATCATTCATACATGAGGGATGATACATTAATAACAACAAATATAAGTATATAACCCATGCTAATTAGTACCTGAATTTGATGCCCTCCTGATATTTGTTGTGACTGGAAGATTGGGGGTCTGAAACCATCTACGTCATTAGAGTTATTTTGTTGCCATGTTTCTCTACTGCTGATCAAATTGATCATTAAGATCACAAGGACACAAGCAAGTAAAAAGAAATTGAATTAGTGCCATTAATGCTCCTATATATATATATATATATACCAAACCGTCAGCTGCTAGAGTAAATAGTATATGTACTGATAATTTAAACGAGTTTCATACTGTTATTTAACTACAAATTAACATATATGTCTCACAAAAAAACAAACTATACATATCTTATAATGCATACTTATCATAATTATGAATGTCAATGCATTGCAAAACTACACTTTATGCGTGCTTTGTAATAAACTAGATGAATCTTCACCACAAGTTCAAACCACAAGCACTATGGAAAAGCTCATTAATTCACAAAAAATGCTCCTTGAGCATCTGAGCTTGGAGGGCAGGGAATACAGATGTTTTTGGCATATTAATTTAAGGACAAACATGGTTGGTAGGAGTGGAAATTTCTATTCTGGTCGAAGAAGCAATATACATCATATGTCCCAACTGAATTGCAACAAGACCATAGCATTCAAATCATGGTGGTGCAATAGAAAAACGAGAAAACACTTGGATTTAAGTAGCTCAAGGCTTTTAGGTTGAATCCACTATATATATATTGTGTTGGTGCATTATGTGTTTTTGTCTTGGACTATATTTATTCCAGAAGAGATAATCTTATTCAATTAGGGAACATTCACAGTAATTAGTAAGACTAATTCCAGTAGAATATTTTTTTTCATAGACTCACATCTTAAGACCAGTTCAAGAAGAATCAGATATCAACTATCCGTTGTTACTCTCCATTGATTGTCTTGTGAAACATATCATGTATCTTTTTGGCTCATTTTAACTCTTAATCCTAAGAGCCAGAAATACTTTAATGAATTACATATAAAAATATCAAAATCATAACTGACCAAGCAACATCATAGCAGATTAAGAGCCAACACACAAGAGAATAAAAAATTAAGATATTTGTTGTCTAATCATTGTCACGAAATATCTTCCATATATTTAAGTTTGTGCTCGAAATATTGTTACTTTTTATCAGACGTAGTTAAGATATCAAGACCCTGGAGGAGCAAACTAATTTAGCTTCTATAAGCTATTAGTTCTGGACATATAAAATTTCAAAGATAGGATCGCACATATAATTTCAATGAAGAAAGAATCGCAGCACGTACAGAAATTTGAAAGTGTCTTATATTTTGTGATCCACAAAAAGAAAAGAAAAATAGATTTAATTATTATAAGCTATGAAAATTTATTTTTTGCCCTTTTATGAAATTATTTTTGACCTGATATGCATGTATAGTCTTCTATTTTTATTAACCAGTGATTTAGTGATAAATGTATGTATAAATATGTGATATATCAATATAAACATAAAAATTTTAGTCGTTAAATTACTTTTCTTTGTGTGTGAATAGATATATTGCATTCAAAGAGAATTAATTAAAAAAACCTAAGCCTACATATTCCAATTATGATAAAAGCTGTCTATTCAATATTCACACACACTATATATATATATATGTGTGTATATGTATATAAAAGTAACAAAGGACTCATTGCGATGTGGTCAGGCAAGGCACATGCTAACTGCCAGTCATACGTACAATAGAACTCCATTATTCTAACTTACGATTATCAGCCTTTTGCTTCCATCAAAGCTGACATTTCTTTAATGAAATTTTTAAACCATTAGTTTAAGCTAGCTTACTAATTCAACCGTACGACAAACAGAAGTGGTGTTAGTCTAAAGTTTAGTAAATCCAGAAGCAGAGAGAGAGAGAGAGAGACCTCTCAATTTTTAGAAGGTCATGGTTATGATGAAGGTATAACTAGACGCATAACGTCAAAAGTAGTAAACAACTTGAAAGATTTTTATATGGAAGAACACCTTCTCCCCTCCCCAAAAAACAAAAGGTTACATGCTATCTTTACTTGCAAGAGAGGCAATTCATCCCCTCGTAGTATAAATCTATCTTTTACTCTTTTTTGGGGGAAAAAATAAATACTTAAGTATGCACATGCATGTATTTATATGTGTATGAATGTTTCCATTGTTATGTTAATCACTTAGTTGTATATTTTGATATAATTTGGGCAATGGGTAGTTGCATGAGAATCCATCCAGCATTTTCTGTCTCAATCTTCAAGATAAAAGCAAAGAAATGCCATTTCAAGTGAACTTAAGAAGAATACGCACATTTCCCCACACTATATATATGAGATATTTCAAAATACATTGTTAATAATTAGTAATGTAATCTTGAAGGAAGACCTACTCAATACGGAGGATTTAACCATTTGTGTTTTATGCATTCTATTCTATGCTAAGAATAGAAATCTATAGCATGAGGAGAATAACAATCATAATTTTTACAATATTCAATATAATTAAGATCAAATATGCATTGAGAGTCGTTATTAGTAGGTAGTAATAGGACACACACACATACACTTCTAAAGGGAGAAAAGAGAGGGGGCAAAAAGAAAAGCGAATGAGAAGCCTCGGGTTGCTTTCATTTTATCCTAATTAACGTTGGATTATGATGTCTTGTAGCTTTCTTTTGACATTGGCTACATATCTAAGGAGAAAAAAAATTAACTAATGTACAAAGATATATAAAGGAAGCAAAAGCGAGAAAGAAGAAAATCAAACACAAGTAGTAAAGCAAAAGCTGCCACAAGAACCCTTTTTATTCTTCATAAAAAAGAGTGTAATGGTTGGACGTGCGTTGATTTCTAGGAGATACCATGCAAAAGCAAAAGCAAATCAATCAACGCAGTGTCCCAAAACAAACATTAAAAATTTATGTCAATATAAAAGCACACAAAACATATGAAACAATTTTATATACATACTCTAAAAAGAGAAAGAGGAATTTATAATGGTATAATGTTACCTTGAAGAGTTACTCCATAGAGTGTTGTTGCCTGAAGAGTAGTCCATATCTTGTTGCAGTGGTCGATCAGAAAGGCTTCTTTGGTCTGAAAATTGACGCATTCCACCACTGCTTCCCATTGGAGACATGTCATCTTCTCCTGATCCATCTGAAAGGCCTACAACAATAACAATGACACAAAATTAATATTAAATATATGTATGTATATATGCATGCATGCACGCATCTTCATAAATTTTATATGATTTTTCTTGAAGTAATGTGCAAGTCTTGTTGATATCTTATATATATCTTAGTGAAAAAAAGCCTTAATTAGAAAGGTATACATGTGTAAGGTTAATAAAGGTTATATATATATATATATATATATAATACTTGGCCCGGTAAAAAAAAAAGACAGCAGCAGTAAAAAAATGTCCGAAAAGAACAAGGTATGGCATTTTCATTTATATATAGTTTTACATATGAACGAAATGAAATTAGCGTAAGAAAAAAAAAAGACAAGACTATATATGCTCAAAAAAGGAAAAAAACGGTTGAAGGTTGAGCAATATGAATTACCTGAAGAAGCAGCAGGCTTGTCAGTGGTCTTAACAGTTCGATACATCTGGGAAGTAGAAATCACATAAACAAGGCATTTTATTAATTTACAAAGGCATTTTCATTTCCACACTTTTAAAGAGAACTACAACAAGTACACACGTATAATATAATATAGTTATTCTTTTTTATGAAATAAATTATAAAGAAAAATAAATAAAATAGATGGTGATTCCCATTTAGATCCCCTTCAACATTGTCTCTCTCCCTCTCCCTCTTATGTTATAGCCTCTGGATTGTCTGTGGTTTCCTCATTAATCACGAGGTTTTGATGTTTGATAAGGTGGTAATGAGAGGTGTATTATTGGTAAATGAATATTACTTTTGTCTATTCTTTCTTTCTCTCTCTTTCTAGCTATAAGCAGAAGCTGTGTGTGTCTGATTTGTTTCAGACGATAAAGCCTCCTACTAAGCTCACATATACAGTCTTTAAATTCATCCACTCCCACATTCACTGCTTTCTTCATCGGCTAATGTGCCTCTTAGACACCAAAACAAACACAAGAGAAAGAGAGAGAAACTGAACATTGCATACCTGCAAATGGCTTTTGACATGAGCTAATGTGAGATCCTTCACATCCATGAGCTCAAGAACTGACTTTGGTGTAGCTCCTAAAATTCATCAGCTAAATAAGATTAGCCAAAAAGCCTAAAAGAGGAAAAGAAAGAAGAAGAAGAAGAAGAAAAAAACCTACCCAACAGTCTAATGCACATTCTTTCATTACAAGAAAAGAAGATATTATATGGCAAGTGAAACTAAAGTCAAAAGTTTTATAAATAAAAAATAAAAATTATATAGTATTTTTAAAAAGAAGGGACTGGAATTTGAAAGGAAAGAAGAAACAGTGGAAAAAAGTTAGGGGGAAAAAAAGATAAGTAATTTATCTTTAATTACTTTCATGGCCACCAAGAAGCTCCACAGCATGGACAAATCGAGCGTGGAGTGTGCTTGTCCACCGCATTCTCGGTGCTCTCATGCTCCTCTTTGCTGGCAACTTTGGCAAAAACCTTGATCTCATCAACCCTGCAGAGGTCTCATGAGAGGGTCCAAGTCCAACCCCATAGTGTGGTGATGATGAGTGATGGTGGTGCAATGGATGATGAGATTTGAAAGCCTCCCCGGAAATTCCATTAAACCTTGTGGCCGTGGCAGCCCTATACGCCGCGGTAGCAGCGGCGAAGTAGGGTGCAGCTGGAGAAGAAGAAGAAGACGAAGAAGAACACAGAGGAGAACAAGAAGAGGACAAAGAGGGATATGTTGGCATGTGATGATATAAACACATTTTGGCATGATGATCCTTGTTGTCTCTTGAATGTTCCGAGGGCAAGAAAGGGAATGAACGGTTGTGATACACCGGAATCCCCTTGATTGGCCTCAATCCTTCTGATGACACATCAAGCAAAGAAACCCCATAATTTATGTGACTCATGTGATTGGAGGAACTTGTAGTAGTGCTTGTCGTTGTTGTTGCTCTTGAAGCATTAGAATGGTGTTGAAGATGATGGAAATGAGCCTGTTGGGTTTGATAATAAGGGTTATTGTTGATGTTGTTGTTGTGGTGTGGTAGTGGTTCTTCAGGAACTCCTCCTCCTCCTCTTCCTCCTCCAACACTGAAATTCCTTCCCAAAGAAAGCTCAATGTGAGCTTGTGAAGGGAAATTTGTGCTTGTTGAATTGCGTGCCTCATAATTGATGCCACCACCACCACCAGATGTGTTGTTGTTGTTGCAAATCGAAGAAGAGGAAAAGGAAGTGCTTGGTGGACTTATGTGAAGGGAAAGATCAGGTGTAGAAGTTGAAGTAGGTTCAATGAAAATCCCTTCCAAGGGCATCTTTTTTAGAAGGGGTATATAGCTTGATGGTTACAGAGTATATATGAGATATAGAGAGAGAGAGAGAAAGAGGGTGCTTCTCTTTTCCTTTATAAAAACCAGATTTTGAGATTAAAGTGCAATATTCACAGCAAGGGAACTATGTAACAATCCTTTTGTTTTGTTCTTCTTCAGTGCCCTTCAAACACATAATGAAATCAATTTTTATTTTTTTTCTCTCCTCTATTTTTCCTTTGCTCTTTTTAGGCTTTCCCCGGGAAAGAATCTGGAAAGCTAAAACTCTTGCTATCTGAGAAGAAAACTTTGTGCTTTTGAAAGAACCAAAAAAAAAAAAGAATGATAATAATAATTATTATAAGAGAATTGAAGAAGATTGTACAAGAGAGAGAAAGCTAAGAAGAAAAAGGAAGAATGAATGATAGCAATCTTTAGTAAACAAAAACAGACATACTCAAGAGAAAGCGGAAGAGAGTGTGAAGAGAGAGAGAGAGAGGAGGCAGTGACGTTCACCTAACAGTGGAGAGATGAGAAGGGAAATTAATTTAATTTAATTTATTTTATAAATAAATGGAAGCAGAAAGAAAATGGAAAAGAATTCCAGAAAGGCATAGAAAAGAAAAACAGGTGGATTTGCGTTTTGTTTTCCTCGAGAGTATATCTTGGAAAATGACACTAGTGAGACGTATGATACACAAACATTATTATTTTTTAAGTGTTTTAATTATTTTTAAATATTTAAGACAAATGCTAAGGTACGGATAGAAGAATCTAAAGTAAAAATATTTTTATTAAAAAAATAATGTTATTTATGATTTTTTTATAATTTTATAATAAATATTTTCTTTTAATTTCTTAATATGTTATTAGCAGAAGATTTATTATTTTTTTACAAATGAGACATCAGAGGATAAGAAGACTACATATGCGGAATTTTCTTAATTAAATACATATTACAGGCGCAACAATCCAAGCTCAATTTGAGATAGACGTGATGAAGATGCATATTTGTGGTTGGTTTAGATGAAAGAAACCCCAAATTTCATAAACACGTGGTCTTGAGTTTAATAATATGCATTTCATGTGTGTGATTGTGAAAAAATAAATAAAATTAAAATTATAGGGAAGTCTGCGTTTTGACTTTACTGTTTCTCATTAATAGTGTTGAAAAATTTACTTTGAGTGGTTTATCCCATATTAATTAAGAAAGGGTTGAATAAAAAATATATAAGAGATGTCATCCATATACTTAATATCTTACGGTTTTTAATAGAGATATGGTATATGATTTTTTGGTAACCCTTGTTATTAGCTTGTTAATTCTTTCATATGCTTCCTCAAACTCTTCAATAATTAGTATCGGAGTCTAATTAGTTAGGTTAGTCAAGTAGTGTGTGAGGACTCCAACAAATTGAATAAGGAAATCCCTAAAAAAAATAGTGACAAAATGATTTATATGTAATCTTTAAAAAATTCATCACTAAAATTTTGTAACCCAAGAATTAGTGAGGGAAAGTAATTTTAATTTGTCACTATTTTTTTTATTCAGTAGCTAAGTAAATATTTTTAAAAATAAAAAAAGAGATAGATGAAGTAATAAAAGTTTATGCCTTGATCTTCATTATCGTAAAATAATATTTGATGAAACCGCACCAGTGATATCAAATGTACACAGCTAACAGTAAAAAGTACAAGCAATCTCAGTCCGAGCCCAAACCCACAGCTGGCTACTGTATATTTATGCTCATAACTGCACATAAATATAAAGTAACCAAAAGTATAAAAAACACAATATACATTTCTCATTTTGTATATTATGAAATAAAAATTTGATTGCATTTAGCAACGAATTAATAAATTGTATGATTATTTCATAAAAAAATTAACATTTTTATTAAATTAATTATAATTTTAAAATAAGTCCTTTTTTATGATATCAGCACCGTTTACGAGAAGCTATTAAAACAATCCAATTACGAAAAAAAATTAAAATTATTTTTTTATAAAAATATATCAACTCAAGTCATTAAAAAAATGTTGGGGTAAAAACTAAGTTTGATGAAAAAATCACTCCAAACTAAAAAAAATAAAATTTAACTGCTATATATATATATGTGTTAGATTTTAATTAAAAATATATTTCATTTTTTCTTAAATATAAGATATTGTTTTGAAAATTTTTTATCTTTATTTATAAGATTTTTTTTAATTGTTCTTTATAATTATTTTTTGGATTTTGTTAATCAATATCTTTATCACATTGATTAAGAAACTAAAAAATTATTTATTATGAAAATTATAGAAGAAAATAAAAAAAATTATAGACCATATAATTTTGTGCATTTCAATAAAATCTTTCTCGTTTTAGTTTCTTAGTTAGTGGTTCCCTTAATCATTTTGCCATGTTGAAACTTTGATGGCTCGTAACAGTGGGAAGCCCGGCTTGTACTAAGTTGATTAGGGCATGCTTTTACAAGGGTAATTAACCACCAAGTAATGTTTCATGTATCATCTTGTATTTGGTGTGGTTTTAAGCCTTTCCTTGGTACTATCTATGATAATTCTATTTGGCAAATAGGAGATGGTACTCACATTTGATTTTGGAGTGACAAATGGTTTTCGAGCCCTATTGTTGAACTTTTATACATCCCTAATCATCTTCACTCAAGCTTACGTGCTAGGGTGATGAGTGATTTTATGCATCAAGGAGTTTGACATTTTCCTGATTTTTTTCAACAACTCTATCCTCAACTTGTTGTTGAGATTCAAAATGTGGCTCTACCACTAGCTCACAGAGAGGATCATAATATCGTTTGGTGCCCTTCTGTCTCTGGTACATTATCCTTCAAATTGACCTATGATTTTATGGGTCCTAGACAGTCACCAGTAGTCTGGAGCAAGCTTTTATGGCACCCCGCAATACCCCCATCCAGATCATTCCTTTTTTGGAGATTCCTTCATGATAAAGTACCTACGGATGATAAATTAAAGAAGACAGGTATGTTGATAACCTCAAGGTGTGATCAGTGTGGCGCGTGTGAGGAAACAACAAATCATTTGTTTCTTTCATGTCCATTTGCTCAACAACTTTGGTTACGGGTCTTTGGGATTTTTCTTCGCCTAGAAATCTCCTTAATTACTTCTATTTCTCAATCCATGAGTAAGCAAGCTAAAGATATGATGTTCTC
Source organism: Glycine soja (assembly GCF_004193775.1). NCBI lineage: Eukaryota > Viridiplantae > Streptophyta > Magnoliopsida > Fabales > Fabaceae > Glycine > Glycine soja. The sequence goes on from NC_041019.1 coordinate 3,704,363, forward strand.
AGTTATTATCAATTTGATTTGGTACTTGTGGTGTAGTTGAAATCATGGGAGGTTCCAAACTAGTAGCTGGAATTTTTGACACATTAGAGATCTAGCTTGTTTCTTTTGTTGTTGCATTGGCAGGTAGTTATTTCTTGGGCTCTATGTATTCAACGATGGAGGAGTTTGTCATGTTCCAATCTTTTTAAGGTTGTTGGTCATGCAAGCAAAGCTCTTGTCATTAAGGGGGTTCATTGGTACCCTCCTATTGTGGGGGTGGACCAAATGCAATATTGATGGTATTGCGGGGGCAGCTTCTTAGGTTGTTTCTCAACTCACTTAGGGGTGACAACAACTTTTTGTGCGGAGCTTCAGGCAACTATGGAGGCAATCAGAATTGCTAAGAAACGAGGTTGGGACCACTTATGGCTGGAATGTGATTCAACTTTGGTGGTTCGGGCTTGTACATCTCAAGACTTGGATACCTGGTGGCATAAATCTCAATGGTTTAACTGTTGCTTAGCTACTCATTCCATGTCCTTTAATATATCTCATGTTTTTCGTGAAGGGAACCAATGTGCTGACAGGCTTGCAAACTTTGGTGTTACATCTCATGGTTCAACATGGTGCGATACTATTCCAGATTTTGTTAGAGAGCTCTTTAGTAGGGATATATCGAGGTCACCAAATTTTAGATTTGGTTGATTTTTTTCATGTACTTTTTTGTTCTTCAAACTTTTATTGTCCTCTTTTCCTTTTCTTAATAATATTTGGCTTGCGGCATATGATAGGTTGAGCTTGGGATGCCAAGTTGCAGCTTTGATGTTTGCATGCCCTAGGTTTATTTAAAAAAAAATACGAACACTAATTAATATTTGTCTTATTTTTCTAACCAAAATGCACTTAATTATTTTATTCCATAAATATTAAATGCTATGAATTGTCTCTTTCTCTCTTACAAAGATTGAAGAATCAAAGAGTTAGTTTTAAAAATTAAAATTTCATTACTATTATTCTCTCTCCATACATTGATTATTAATTGATACTAGTTTTGAAAATAATATTATAATTACAAGCAAATTCAATACTAATAATTAAATCAACCAATTTTCTTAATGATGAAGGAAGTATACTACTAAATTAATTAACTTTATTTAACGGAGTGTATTAAAAGTTAATTGCACATTAAACACATCTAAGGGAGAAGGGTGGGATGGCATTAGCTCTTCTTATTTCTCTCTCTCTCTCTGGTCAAAACCCACATATTTATTGTACAAATAAAAAAATTATGGTGATTTTCTATGAAACATATTAGAAACATAAAAACAGCCTCATGTGTGACACATTCTTCCCCTCTCCTCAATGTTTAAGTATATAAATATTTTTTATCTTTCTATACAATTTATATATAGAAAATATATGCCTATTTATTATTAATGAAATAATGTCTGATTTTCTTGCTTAAAAGGGAAAAGTCTGTTATAGTTAGGACAAAGCTTTTATATGTTGTTTACATTTTCAAATTCTCTGGTTGTAATCGATTTTTATAATGTTCCGTGTACAAGCTACTAAGTATTAATGATAAAAAAAATAAAAAAATCATTGACCCAAGTGTGAGTGAGAAAGGACTACACAAAGGGGTTTTTGTTTGCTTCTCCATTTATACATATCCACCTAAAAAAACTGAATTAATTAATGACACCCACATGGAAAATTATATTACATATTTTATATGTGTAATTAATTCCAAAGAAAGCGTTAACCCTTTCTAGAAACAGTCCTCATTAATTAATTAATTGAAAAAAAATTCTATTTTAAAGATCCTAAAATTATTAATGAAGGAATAATATTTAATATATTCTTTTTCAATTATTTCTAAATACTGTGAAAATGTTTGGAAATAGCCTTTCACGTTTGGGAGTGTTACAGTTTCAATACATATGTAGAAACAAGATGAGTGTTGGATTGACGTTAAACATAACTTTAGTTGAACTGAATTAATATCCAGAAACGCATAACTTTAGTTGAACTCAATTAATATCCAGAAACATATTAAAATTTTAAACATTTAATATAATAAATATTTTTAATTTTTAACTTTTCTACCGTGAAGATATTATTGTTATAGATAATTAATATTTATCAATTTTATCAATAATTAATTTTTATTAAAAATAATTTGACTGTTTTAATAAAATTTTATGTTCCCAGTATTTAAAGTAAGACTTTATTTAAGAAATTTAAATTCAATTTTATTAAATTACGTATCATGGTAGTTTTGTTTATTTTTGCATATTAAACCATGTCAAAGTTCACTTATATATTCCACACAAAGTGAAATAAACAGTTAAAAACATCAATAAATTATAGGTTAGAATGATTTTAGTTAGACTAAGTTTATTCAGGTAATATCTTACATTTAAATTTATAAATAGAAAAAATGTGATTTAAAAAAAATTCACTAAAAATAATTAATTTATTTTTTCAATACATACATAAATATTAGTCGTTGATAAAAAAAACAGTTTAAAATCATGCACTTTCTTCCATTTTTCTCTTGAAATGATTGAAAAAAAAAACCTCTAGCTAGCATTGACCAAGAAGACCGGGTGTCAGGTTTCCAAAACCCTAGGCTAAATCAACGATAATCATAATTTATTACACACATTATGGGATCCTTAATGTCTAACACCTTAGCTTTGGGGTGGGGTGTAACCTTTTTAATCAAGCACTTAATATGAAGGTTTTTTATTCAGTGTGCCACCATCTACAATGTACCCAAGAAGAAGGAGACACTAAAATTCGAAACACTGTTCTGAATCCTCATTAAATACCAAAAACGGGTACAGGGATTTGCACTTTTGCTTCTTAAACTCTTCCTTCCAACCCTTCTTCTGCCAAATTTTTTACGCATTCTCACTAGAAAATGGTCTTTAACCGACATGCACAGTGAAGTAGTTAAAAATTTCATTCAATGCAAGTTGTTCGTCGTATAATGGCAAATTAAATAATTAATGGTAACCAGTTTTTTTTTTTTTTTTTATAGAGCACGATCATGGAATTACCTAAGACCTGAATCAGACTTTTGTCCTCATTAGGCAGGGGAATGAACTTACTGGTATATGTATATACATGCACCTGGTCGATTAATTAAGAGCTAATTAATAAACATCATAATCATTTAGATATAATATAAACATCAATTTTAATAGGGAATTTCTAAGATAGCTTTCTCGGTCTTCTAAATTATATCTTGAATTGGAATCCTTATCATTTTGTCATCAACAAGTATAATATCATAATCATCATCCGTAAATATCTGACATGTTATCTATTATATAACAGTTAATTAAAAATGAAAGTCCTAATGTAAAAGGTTTTGTTGAATGGATGAAAAATTATTAGACGACGATATGTACCTTTTGTGCATTGTGTGGGTCAAACTCTTGGAACACTCCACATGGAAAAGAAATCTGGACCGTAATGTCGAAATTCTACATTCTATATTATAATAATTTTGTTCTCATTGAGCTCTGACATGTAGCTGGAAAAAAAAATTATTTCCGACCTTAAGAGTCAAATAGTAACTGTGTGCTTTAACATCCATGGATATTTTCTATCTGTTGACACACTCAAAATAGTCCCACTGGGAGGAGAAGGATCCGTATATGACTGTGAACTGGTATAATCATTAGATGTAAATAATGGTCAGAAATACGCATGTGTATACACAAGTTGGCAACTAGGTCTTTCTCGAGTCAATTAATTAATTATATGTAACTCAGGTGAGAGAGGCCACATATCCGAGGTAAAATTCAATTTAGTGAAAATTTTGTTTTGCTATGGTCATATTAGTTTCTTTTAAAAACATGCCTCCACCCACCAAAAAATTCTTTTAAATTTGTGTCCTTCGAGTTAGATTATCCATCAATCCCATCCAACATTCATAACCTATATTATCTTAACATCTTCACTTTTTAGACTTGATGTTGAAGGGTTGTGTAACCTTTGCTTTGGGGATCATTACCGATCCGATATATATATGACAGGGTTGGGTTCACCATGTAAAGCCATTGTAATATCTTATTAGGGGAAAATATTCACGCACGATTTTGATAACCGGCCCTCAACCCTGAATATCGAGTAAACATTTGGGAAATAAAAAGCCCAAAAAGCAAAGAAGAAAGACAAATTACGCTTTGAATGTTTTCTAGCTAGGTTATCTCAAACCTTATAGTAAACCTATACATCTGAACAAAAAATTATCAAGTAATGAATTTTATTATGATATCATTGGTATGATATATTGTTTGTTATTATTTACGTTAACAATATAGTTTAAAGATATGTGTAGTGTCATACACTATTTAAGTGTAATTTTATTTATTTCAAAAAAATTAAAATAAAATGATTTTGCATCCATTTTAGACTCAAGCTTCCCCTTCTAACGTTATTGAATTTAGTATACCCATCAAACGTAAGGATATTCTAGTTTAATTCGTAATCTCAAATTTAAATCCTAAATACAATAACTACTTTAAATATTTATAATCAAAATTTTGCTTTTTTTTTTATTGACGAACAAGGATTATACTAATAGGACACCAGAAATACCCAAGTAAAGATACAAGAGGTACAAAGGAAAAATACACCTCCAGACATTTGGTTAGTTGACATTTAAAAGCACTTTTAATAATAAATTTTGTTATTCATAATAGTTTTATCTAACTTAAGCATAATTATTCTCTATAGAGAATGTCTATGGTCTATAAAAATAGAAGCTTCAGTTTCATGAATAAATATATGATGTGTAAAAGAGCATATTTTGGTGAGAATACGATAAAATCATACGTTTAACTAGATATTCTTTACGTGTTATTATATCGTATAGATATTAGATCAATTTATTTATTCTATTGAAAGTTGATTTGAACAATTTTATGAATATCAAATTAAGTGTATTTTTATATAAATTCTAAAAAATATTTTGGATGAAGATTGAATGAAAAAAAATATATTGCATTAATCTTTAAATGATTTTAAATTTTAGTAAGTTTTCTAATATTTAAAATATTTATGTATTTTTAAAATGAAAATATTACAAGAAGTGCAAACAAAAAATAAATTAACAGTCCATTAAAAAACTATTAATTTATATAAAAAATTTACTGATGTTAAATTCATAAGTTAATACTAATATTACTTATAAATATTGATGAAAATTCTAATATATAAATTTTTCTATTGTTAAAAGTGTTCTTAAAATTAAAAAATTTCAAATCTTATTTGAGATTAATTATATTATGAAAACAGTGAATGAATTTGCCAATTTTATGAATTATGGTTAAAAATACTTAATTATAAAATTTTGATAAACATTATAAGTTAATGAAAAAATAAAATAAAAATTAACCAATTATCTTATATTAAACTTTTAATATATTTTTTTGTCTACCGCACTTGTAATAGACTAATTGCTTAAACAATGATACAAGCGGTGATCTTGACTGCATTTTTTTTTTAAACAAAGCAAAAGAAATTTTATTCAAAAGCCCATACTCAGGTTGATCTTGACTGCATTTGCCTTTGCGTCATGAGTTGTTCGCTGTTTCAAACAGTATTTTAAAAAAATACCCAGTAATATCCATAAGCAGAAAAAAAAACATGAAAATTTCAATATTTTTAATAAATAAAAGAAGATAGTGTTCACTAATAATACTCCTGTGTCTGTCGTCATTCATATTTAAATAAATTTATTTAAAATATTCCTTTTGTTTATTGAGAGCATTTGGCAATGGTGTCATTTTTTTTAATGTGATTTTTTTAGGGATGTGATTGTTGACCCCTTGTTGGTGTTGGAATGGATAGTGCACTATTAAATTTTCATGGTGGACATAGTTTTTAGCTAAGATTTATTGCAAGTTATTTTTGTTTTCTGACGGATGTACTGATATGAGAGGATGTATATTCCTTAAAGATAGACTTTTTAAGCTTACTTGTGATAATAATTATGTTATAAATGTATTAGAATATTTTATACATTCTATTTTGGGTTGCTTAAGTAAGTTTCTTTTGGAGTAAAACAGATGTTGATGACGTCACTTGAGTGAGTCCAAGTTGGGACTGACTAAAGCCAGCTTTAACGAAAAAGTGAATGTTTAAAAAGTTCAATTGTTATAAAAGGTTAGAGAATGATTTGTGATGGCTTCCATGTTTTAGGCTTCTCTTCGGTTCAATTGTTCATCAATTTATGTTTACTCCATAGAGCAGCTAAATTCACTTTTCCTTGGAATTTAATGTAATTATATTTACTTGCTACACTTTTTTTATTCAATAAAATTTTGTTATTTTTTTTTAGTCTCTTAATGCTTAGCTTGATCAGCTATTTACATGATTCTATAATTTCAAACATTGTTGAGAAATGCAATTGGACTGTGAACTAAAAAAGACAATCAATTTTCTTTGAACCAAGAGACATGGTAAAGAGGATTGGAAAAAATATGATTAGTGGAAAAATCATCCTAAAAGTGATCAGTTAAATTTTTGATAAAAAAATTAATCATTAAAAAAATCGATAAATACTTTGTATTAATGTCATAATGAATCAAAAACTATATTTAATTAAAGATATACAATGACTTATAAATAAGATATTTTAAAATTTAAGAGTATTTATTATGTTCAATATATATTTTACTATTTATTTAATATTTTATTAAAATAATAATAAGACTAAAACCAAAAATCGACTCAATTCAAATCACTTTAGATTGGATCAGATTTAAGAATTAAACTAAATTGATTGAGTGAAAACAAGGTGATTGAATGGAATAAATTATTTCTTCAAAATCGATTCAATCCAATCCATGAACATCTCAATTAAAAGTATTATCCATCCTTAATTTGTTTAAGCTAAATTACTTACATTTTATTTTATGTTGAATTTAGTCCCTTATTTATTAAAAGTTGTAAAATGATCCCTTATATAATTATTTTATAACATATTGATCTTCTTCAAAAAAATTAATTATTTTTAATTTTGGGACACAATTTTAAACTTGCATGAAAATTGTCTCATTATATTCACCTACATGAAACTGCTTGAAACAAAAAAGCACATAAACAAGATGAAAATTAATTACATGAAAAGTATGTTCATAAAGTAATTGAAAAACGAAAAAATAAATTAATCAAAATATTGCTTATGAAACTCACTTTATATTCAGTTTTCATCTTGTTTATTACTTTTTTATCCGAACATCAAATGAATTTAATAATTTTTATATATGTGAATCTAAAAAGATAAATTTCATGTCTTGAATAATAAAAAAATCCAAATTATTTACCAAAATTAAAAATATGAATTTTTCTAACAGTATCAATATGCTCTAAAATAATTGCTTAAAAGATCATCTTACAACTACTCAATAAAAAATGACGAAATTACAATTTATATTAATGTTAAGCTATCATGTGAGTAACTTAATCATTTATGTACTAGGATTTTTATGTTTTTTTTGAAGAGGATTTTTATGTTATACAAGCATGCATGGGATATGTTATTAGCATTTAGTACATCATAAGAAAAAAAGCAGAATGCTTAGGAAATTAAGCTGGACACGAGAGGGCAAGGGAAAAGATTTGGAATATTGACAACATAATTCTACATTTTCCCCCACATGCATGTCTTTTATTGGTTGTCAGGTTGACAAGAATGTATGGTGGAGAATATGGAATAGCTTGTACCATCAAACGTAGTATATTCGGTGCAGACCCTATACCATTCCAATGATGTTAGGTTAGTTGGTTCCTTCATAAATCACAGACCATTTGATCAACCTGGTCCCACCTAAAACAACATATGCCCCACGTAAAATTAATCTATGATGACACCAAGATGATTGCAAAATTAAAATTAAGTGCATCTAATCGAAAGGACTTTTTTTTTAGGAAAATAGGTAAATAAAAAAATCATTTATGTGAAAAGTGTAGTATATGAGTATTTTATTTTTTTTACATTAGTTATAGTTCTCGATCATGAAAAAATTATTTTTTTAACATTGATTATATCTATGTAAAAAAAAAACAAAATCGTTCATGTCTCATAAATAAATTTCCTACTACACCTTTTATGTAAAAAAAAAATTATTTTTACCTATTTTTATCACAAAATCAATCAAAAGAAATTATATCTAAACTGCCTCTCCGTAAAATTTATATAAAATTCTGAAAAGCACAAGTGCTTATAATCTATTGTTTCTTAGATTAAATTTTTTTACTAAAAAATAAATATTAATTAAATTTTTTTTATTCTAATAGCTATTATTTTCTTCCTTTTTACTTAACACTTTAAAGGGAAATTTAGTTTTTATTTATCATAAAAGTAAAAAAAAAAGTTAATACTTTTAATTATATTTCAATAATTAAATATATTTATCTAATTATCATATATTTTACCCAATTATTATAAAATAAAATTATAAATTATTGAAAAATAAAGAAGTTAAATAATAAATTATATATCCTTGTGTTATCAAATAAATTTTAATTTGGAAACATTATATATATATATATATATATATATATATATATATATATATATATATATATATATATAGTTGAGTCCCTTTATCAAGTTTGGAGAACGTTCTTGTCAAAAATGAGTTCTTTTACACTAGCTTTTTGTTTTATTTGTTGAGGATTATGGATGTTTTTATGGTTTTAATTTGGTACATGTTTAGGAATTCTTTAATACTATGCATGTGTGTGGCTAAGCCTACAGCTAAGACTATGGGAAATCATATGTTTTGATCTTTAATGTTTTTCCAGTTTTAATAGACATATATTTCTTTGTTTAATTTGATTTATTTTATAAGAAAAAAGTTATACACTAATAATATAAAAAAAATTATACAATCATCTAATCTAATTACATAATACATAGTCTTTAAACTATTTTACACTATTGCATAAACATTATTTGATTGTTTTGAATGATATGTTAAAAACTGGTCATCTCTTAATATAATTTTAGTTAATCGATTGATTTACAACCACATACTGTAGTTAATTAATGAGCCTATAAAATAAACCAAGTTTGGGTGATTTGGATGACTAATCATATATTCCAACTCAACGGTGCTTTATATTTTGTGAAAGCATGGTGTTGTTCTGTTTGTTTATCAAATCATTCACAGTGGAAAACATAAGGTAAAAGAAAGTGTCATTAGTCCTTTTCCATATTTTCATTATTTTGCAATTTTTTTCTACTTTTCTATTGAACTAAATTGACAGAAAATTTTCATTTTTTTTTCTCTCGTTTATGCCATCTTCTCATTTTTTCCTTCTTCTGATTCTCTTGTATTGCAAACAGAGTATTAAGTTCCATTACCCATTTTAGTTATTATGTCTTGGTTTAAATATGATTTTGATTATGCAAATGATAACTCATATTAGTTTTAATCCTTAAAAAATAATTTTATTGGATTTGGTCTCTAAAAGTTTCAAAATTAGCTTTTTAAGTACTTTATTTAATTCTTTTAACTTTTTCGGTTAAAAGTTTACCGTAATAGCTATTTCAACATTAGCATTTTTATTTTAAGCACTAGCTAGCAAATTTAGTGTGTCCAACAAGAAAAATAAAAATTCCCAAATAAGTACATACAATTAAATTCATATAGTATTATCTTTGTTCTTGATAACCTGATTATGAGAACAAATATCGGTAGACATATTACTGCAACAGTTTAAAAGTCTCAACCACATTGTCTATCGGGTAGAAATAACTTACACTTATAAGAAAATATCAATAAAGTTAAATACATGACTTAAAAAGAGAATTTTTTAAATTTTAGGATCAAAGTAATAAAATTATTTTTGGAATACTAAAACGTAGGTCAATATTTAGAGGATCAAAATTATATTTAACTTTTATTTCTTAGAATTAGATTCGGCGGGATAGTAGAAGGGAATTTCAACTTAATTTTTTCCATCAAAAAATAAAAAAAATCTTGTTAATTATATTTAAAATTATTGCATATAGATAACATGTATAATTTTATGCTTAATCAATCTTTACACATATAAAAATATAAAGAAAAAGATTAATATTTTTTTATCCGTAAACTTTTTTAATTTTAATTTTTAATCTCTAAGCAAGTTTTTCCTAATGTTTTTAGGACGTATATTTTCTTTTGTTATCAGTGTTAATCTCTACTATAAAGTAATATCATTAATTAATCACATAACAATCATATTAACAATCAAATAGTTTATCTATCATCAAAGATAGAATTGTTACTTATACCTTTTTTTGGTAAATTATGATTTTAATTAATCTCTTATCAACTAGTTTGATGACATATCTGATTTAGACATATGAGGAATTAAAGCACATAATTTATCAAAAAAATTATACTCAATTATTTCCTTAAACTTTTTAATAACGCAACAAGTCACGTGATCAGTAAATTATCTATTAACCTTATTACTTTTGATGTACTTGTTTGATGAGTTAGACTGAATGATGTATTTTATCACCTTCATAAAAAGATAAAAAAAATATCTATTTAATGAGTTGGCATTTTCCAACTACTCTTCCATACACATATTCTAGAGGCCAATCTTTTACCACATTAAGAGATAGACATGTTTATCTACTAATGATACCAAACTGTATTGATTTAATTAGTTTTGCCTTCTTATTATATTATCTTGTAGTAAATGTTTATGAGAAAAATTACCCAAACATAACTTATGTACATGTATTTACAAATTTCATGAAGAAATAATGATGTAAATGTGAAGGGGATTTAGATTTTGCAGTGCACAAACGTAACGTTGCCGTTGTCAGCGAAAGCATTTATGTGCATGTGTTCTTTCACCCAGGTTTCTCGCGGGGTTGACAAATTATAAAACGAATTGAAATGAGGAAAAGGGTTTGATTTTCAAGTAGCATATACTACCACATAAAATTTTAAGAATAAAAGAATGGAATATACACGGAATCGTAGTATATATGGTCATCCGACCCCGATGCTCTCCCATAAATGTGATTATTTGTACAAATTCAAATCAAACCCACCTAAAAAAATGAGAGAAAAAGATCACTAATGCCTTTTTGAAGCTCAATATGATCAACCAAACCACATGACCAAAACATCCATCCTTCTCTCTTTAATTGGCAAAATTTCACTGTGAAACGTCTCCTATCACCAAGTAAATGCTCTTTTCATGATACTTTGATAGAGGTTTTGGTGATCCCCATCTACCTTTTCCTACAGCCTGAGAATGGAATTACCTTTTACAAGTGATGGTCATTGCGTTCCTTGAAAGTTCTACGTACTTCAAAAAGGTCTTAGCCTCTTCTTTTGGATTCATTCTTGAGATCGTTTTTTGCCTTTTCCTTTGCTATGTAAATACGTCACCGGTTTCGTACCACTATAAGTAACGCTCCTTCAATTTCAAATGCTCTCAACCACCGTCACTTACTATGTTATGTTCAATGAGCATATTGTTATGACATTCTGACGATATATAAATCATTACACTTTACTATTTGTTAAATTGGATGTGAGTGTTAAGTATAATATTTTAAGTATGTTTATTAATCTTGTTTAATTAAAATTAAAAAATACGTCAACTATCAATTTTTATAATGCGGGTCATCTAAGTTAAATTATACTTTTAATTTGAAATCAAACTAATTAGTAATTATTTAAAATACTGTTCTTAAAATTTATCTTTTAATGAGATATCCTTAATAGAAAATGTGTAAAAAAAAAAGAATAAATTAGTCATTTCTTAAACAAGTCATCCTTTCCTTTCTCCTTTCTTTCCAAAACAATGGAAAGCATTTGATCATGGTTTCCACAGGTTTTTTCTTCCATTCCATCACATTTAAGAAGATCCAAACTGTGGAAAGAAAAAAAATGAACTTTTCTCTTCCTCTATAATCGTTTCACTAGTTTTCATTTGTTCCAAGCAAACACTAAGTGAGCAAAATTAGCAACAAAGAAATTTCAAGTGGATGCATATAATCTATCTTTATGCCTAATTAAACTCAAGATTTATATGGTTATTGAATTGAAATAGTCTATCAAAACCCCAATTTCCAAAATCATCTGTTAGTTCTATCCATCTTCATTTCTCTACAATTTCCTCCTGAAAACACTTCCACCGTTGTTTTAAAAATATAAAAGTTTTTTAATAGAATATAGAAGATAGAAGTCTTGAATCATCATTTTAAATAAACTAATTCAATATTCTAAAAATATATATTGTAATATAGAAATTTTTAAATATTTTATCTTTTCTAATTAATATTGAATATGATAAAATATTTTGAAAACATATTTATAATTAAATATATTAATTAAAATGATTTTGATATTCTTAAAAATAAAAATTGTAAATATGTTCATGAAACAAAAGAGCGTTATAAAAATGAGTAAATAATATAGTTAAATATATTGGCATCACTAAATTTTATTTAAATAAATTATTTTTATCTTATAATTCTTGAACCATAATAAGGAATTTTTTAAATATTTTATATTTTAAGATTAATATATTTTATATTTTATGTAATAAAAATTTGTAAATCATCTTTAAAATTAATTTTTATTAATTAAAATATTTTTTGACTGTCCCTGAAGTTAAAAATTTTAAATTTATATTTTTGTTATCATTGAAATGAAGTTGAGTTCATAAAAATGGAAAACAAAACAAAGCTATTATTGGGGGATAAGTATAAATGGTATTTTTAAAATGGTCTATGTATCTTAGTAGAATATGTTCCTTCGGCCGACAAAATGTTTTTTTCCATAAACTATATCCTCAAAACATCTTACTCAAAATTTTCAAAAATGAAAAATTCTACATGAAATATTAAATTGTACCGACACTGTATGAACAGTAAACTCAGAAGTAGCATATTTTCTAACCTATACAGCCTATGCTAGCCAAAACAGGTTATATAAGTTTTATTCTACGTCAAATATCATATATTATAATATCTTTAAATTTCATAATATTTTTTTATCCGCCACAGGAAATATTATTAATATTTATATAATTATGAAAATACAAAGCATATTTAGAATAATAGAAAGAGGAAATCTAAAATAAATCTATAGCTTACAACCTTGTTTCAAATACTGTGAAAGACATAAACACCAGTCCAAAAAAGAAGAATAGCCCCTTTTAGCTTTCACAATATAATTATGTCGCGACATATCACTAATTGCACCATAAGAAGGATATATGATTTAGTAAGTTTGAGATATAAGAACAATATACCCCACATCCAACCACCACCTATATCACTTCAAACGTAATCTCGAGATTTTAGTTTCTATACTTATATATATAAATCATTGACTCCAAAAGGTTCTTGCAAGTCTTCCATGCACATCTACATGTAAGAAAATAAAATTTGCACAAAAAAAAAAAGAAATGAAACGTCCTTATATTTGTCCTTTTTAAAACTACGTTGATAGTTGATTAGGCCTATGCGCACAAAAAGTTGTATAATTTCACAGTCACGACATTCACTATGTACTGCTGATGATAACATTAGAAAGAGTTGTCTATTCTAGGTTTTGGATGTTAGGCTGAAGATATTTCCTTCTCTTAAGGGGAATTATACTGTAAAGGGTCCCAAGACCCAATGGCGTTGTGTGAAAAGTCCCAATTGATGATGTATGTCACTGCAACACATATGGATATACATGGCTTAAAAGAAATATAAACCCATAATGATAGTGAACTATCATGCGCTACAACTGCATATGTAGCCCTTTTGATACGATCGATTCATAAGAGTAAGTAGAACAATTTAATGATTATTTTGTGAGGATTTTGGACCTCTAGATTTTGCTAACAAATTTGTCTTTCCATGTATCATACCCACTCATCAATAATTTATATGCTTACATTCTTATAAAGAGTATTTTTCTTTTCGTTTCTTCTGAGTATTATGATTGCAATTTCATATCGTAGACACTTTGTTATAATATAAATCAATTTCAATTTTCAAAACATGGCTCCTTCTCAAGATCTCTTGTGAGACCCACCATATATTCAATGCACAAGTGGGAAAAAGCTGGCGGTTTAAGTTGAGTTGCCATACGATTTGTTATCTCAACTTCCAACCATTTTATATATATATATATATATATATATATATATAAAACAAAAATATAAATTAGAATTATAAATATGAGTCATTTAACTATACATGAAATATAAATTTGGTCAGTAGTCAAATATGGTCTAATGATTGATATTAGGATTAAATATGCTTCGGTTTTTAAACCTTTTTCAAAATTCACTTTTAGTTTGAACAAATTTTTTAATATTTTTTATCTTTATACTTTTTTTTAAAAATAATTTTAGTCTCTACTATCAACTGACAACACTAATTGGAGATGACAACTAAGTCACTTTGAAATTTGGTGTGGTTATATATACTGGTCTTCATTTTTTTTTTTTCTGAAAATAGTTTTAATCTATACTGTCATAAACAAGTTGGCAACCATGGGTGTGGTTATTTTGTTATGAGATTTATGTTCAAACATTATTTTCGCATGCATTGTTAATTCCTTAATAAAGGTAATTTTCTTTTTTACAACATAATTATATGTTTTGTTAAATAATTTTCAATTCATTCTAATTTTTTGAAATTGTAAAGATTATTTGGCTACACTTTGAACACATTCTTTAAAGAGGAAATTAATTCACGTAGGAAATATTGGTCAAGTTTCACCCTTAACATCTCCTCATAATCGTATCATTTATTATATTGATTACTTAGGTTGTGATAGAGTACATATTATAAATGCAAAAAAAAAAAAAAAGTGATTTTCATGAATTGGTTCTATCAAAGTGTAGTTCTGTAACAATGTAAATATAAGTAAATGTGACAATGAATATATTGTAAATATATAGAAAGTGTTTTTATTTGTAGTTCTATTTGTTCTGTAATTTGGTGATTCTATCGTGAATTGTTAATGAAATCGGATGACAAATATCTATTATGTATCAAGGAAGCCGTGTGTTTCAATATTATTTTTTAAATAGTATTTCTACATTGGCTGACAACAATTGATCTTAAAAGTGTTTTTTTTTTTACTAGTGCGATGAGTAGTGCAGATTGGAGATCTATCATTTCATGAGTGTTTTGCACCCATAAGCAACTTTAATGAACTGATTTTCTTTTCTTTTCTAAATTCTATTTACAGGAGCTCCATTTTTCACTAAATTGTAAATGATAAAGGCTACCATAGCATTAGCTTAAATAGTGTACAGTGGATTCTTTGGTTTAGGTATACTTTCTTACATTTTACTTTTGGGATTTCAGCTAAAGGAGAAATTTCATATATGGCCCTATATCTTTTCCGTATCTTTCATTTTCCAAATCCCATTTTCAATTAACCTTCTTAAAATCAATCAAACATGTATAAAAATAAATAAATGAAATCAATTCAACGGGATTTTGTATTATTGATAAGGTTTCAGAGCAGCAACAACCGTAGATATAAAAAGCAAAAAGAGATGTGGTTTTAAAGAACTGAGACACCCAGAAAGCATAATTCACTGAAATGACAATAATAGACCCCCAGATAAGACCAAGCTTAGACAGGAATGGTCAGGATAAATAGCAGAAGCCACCGTTGACAAGCTTGGAATCTACATTTGTAATACCAAAATGAGTCTCTTTAAATTTAAGCTTTATTTTTTTCCCCTAAATTCAATTCTCATTCCATTTTTCTTTTTCAATTAGACATTGTACACTCGACCCTTTATAATTTTGTTGCCCTTTCAACTTATGGTGCTATATTGTACAACTTTAATCGCTATTTGTATCTATATGATTAATATATGTAGGGGCCTGGGTTAATGTGTTGCAGAGATGCAATATAATATATGTACCAAAAAATAGAGATGCAATTAATATAAAACTATTAATATGACTATATAAACTTAACAATTTGAAATAATTGATTTGTAACATAATATCAGAAATTTTATTGTAAAGTAATTTAAAGCTAGGTCGATCTTTAGTGCCTTTATTCTTCTATTAGAAAAGTTAACTTTTAAGTACGAAAATAGATAAATTTCTACATGTATCTTCACTTAGCTATTTAATATTGCTACCACTGCATTTCACCGACCTAACAACCCAATAACAGCTATTCAATAGCTTGAATATACGGCCCACTAAAAATGTCATGTGAGTTATATACTTGTGCTTCTGAATCTTCATGCATATACAGGTACTATTATTTTTTAATTATTATTATGTTTTTTCATTTATAGATGAGGAGTACGAATTTGAGTGGAAAGCAACTGTTGGTTCAATGTAACCATACATATTGATTGTATACATAAAAGGATTGACTTTCTCTATCAGAGACATTACATATACAAAATCACGGAGACACACATTCTGAAGAGGCATGCATGTACCAAAGAAAAATGAAAGAAACCGGAATTTTTAGCATTGGTCCCCTCATATGAAGCAGTGAGATGAAAGAAAGAAGTGCGTGACAAACACAATAGTCCAAATGGAAGAAAAAGGGGACTTCTTTTACCATGAATTATATGAAGCCACAAATGAAAAATAACTGCTATAGAAAAGTGCCGGTGGAAACATTATGGGAAAGGAAATAAAGGGTACCAAAGAGAACAAAAGCAAAGCAGAAAGAGAACATGAATATTGCTGGCTGACTGTGTGTAATAGAAAGAGAGATATGATCAACAAGATCCACCTGCCACGTTGTCCCTTACTGAAGGGATTTAGAAACTTTAAAGCAATAATTGGTGTGATGATGGCAATAAGGGTCAAAAGAAAGAAGAAAAACAGATTTGTATTTGTTGGGATATGATTTAGTTAGAAAGAGTGTGTGTGAGAGAGAAAGGGAATGTGTTGGGGGGGAATTATGTAAGAATAAAAGTAAGAGAGTTCAGTGTTTGCATGGAAGGACAAAATTCGCCTTATTTTATACTATTGTTTATTTAATAAAAAAGTGATTCTCCAAGAGGGGTAGAATTTATTGAGTTTAAGATTGATGAGAAGCTAGATTCCCGGAGGTCATGTGTCTGAGAGAAAGAGTAACAAATTAAGAATCTAAAGTGTCCTGGTATTAATTAATTAATCATTAACTTAAAATCCGGTGTACAGTGTATACCTTAAATAATAAACAATAGCCGAAAAATCAAATAGTTATTAATTGTTAATTAACATGACAATAGTCAATATCTTTAAAATCAGAACAGGGACTGAACAGATGGAGAGACCAATATAAATCTCACAATTCAATTGTAATTGAATCACAGTCAAATAGGTAATAGTTTAATATCCATTTTTAATATTATACAATATTTAAACAGTAATTAACATAAAATTACAAGAAAATCAAATTAAGTAAATTTTAATTAATACAACTTATCATGTTATATATATGTTTTAAGAAATAAGGATTCTTTTTCTAAAAGAAGAAATGAGGATTCATATTAAATGATTAAATAATGGGAATGTATATTACATTTCACATATGAAAAATTATTTATTTTAAGAAATTTTTTAAGAAAAATTTTAAAAATAAAAAAGGAAAGCAAAAAAATCTTTATTTTTTAAAAAATTAACAAGTTCAAACTAATTGGTTTCTGTACTAGTTTAAGTAAGTTCTTGGCCAACTTTTTTTAATTTTTTTTTGTTTAAAACCACATATATTTCTTATAAAAGCAATTGTACTCAAGTTAAATAAGATTAATATGGATATATGGCTAAGTTTTTATTTTTTTCTAAATACTTAATAGAACTACATACTCATACTCGAATTATTTGAGATCATTTATTAGGTTAAAAAATATTAAAATAATTGATTCACGTCCTTGGTAATATCAACTTTTTGGGTTGCAAGTGACCTGACGTATTCTTGATTTAATTATAGAAATAGGTTAGTCTAATTTTTAAAACTATAATAATAGCTTAATATTAAATATTTAATTATACATGTTAGATGTTTGTGCGAGAGAGATAGTATGAGAGAAATTAAGAATATATTGGGGAATGAAAGTCTCCGATGATTCTGCTGGACCCTACCCTTTTGATCCTTCCAATTTGAAACTAATAGATAGAGAAAGAGTGAGATATTCAACCCATGCCAATCCAGTGGTGCATGTTGTGCTTCTCCATGCACACACACTCACTCTCTGCAGTATAGTTGCAGCTAGTTCGATCAATTCAACTCAACTCAACATAAACATTCTTGTGGATCAAAAGTCCAAACACACACATGTATACGGTCTCAAACAGCTGTCCCAACAACTAATTCCCATCTCTACACTTCTTTTCCCTTTGGCCCCACCCGTCACTATTCTAATACAACTTTGGAAAAACTTGTTATAGAGAGAGAAAAAGCACTTTCGTAAATTCCCAAAACCAAAGTGTGCACTGTAGGAAGGTCCTTGTTCTTTTTCCTGCCTCCTCTAATGACATGAAAAATGATATCATTTTCAGCAATGCTCACACCACACCACCACCATCGCCAAAGTTAACCTAATTCCCGTCCCTTCCCTTTCCTTTCCCAAAAGTTATATATATTATAACTATTTATTTCATGTACCCTTCTTCTCTCGATCTTTTTATCTTTTGCATGGGAGAATAATTTCAATCTGTCATTTGTTCTGCATGTGATAAAGCATAATATATATTGCCTGACCAACAAGTCAAGTAATAAAGTCCCACCTTACTTTTTATTTTTGGGTAAACTAGCTAGGACTCCCCCCACTTCCTTTCAAAAGATATTCCACTACGCCATGGATGGGCACACTTTTAGGCAACATTACCAAAATTACTCTTCTCAAAGTTTAAATGGTAAAGTGAAGTCGCTGGATGGCTTTTAATATATATATATATATATATATATATATATATATATATATATATATATATATATATATATATATATATATATATATATATATATATATTGTGGGATGGAGTTCTTTGGATCGATATTATATATACGTGTACAAATTAATTACTTGCCAGCATGATCGTTAATACAGTATAATAGTTTTATCATGTTATTAATTAATATGAAATATTTATTAACTTTTTATAATTGATTTCAATTAAAAAAAATTGATATTTTTTAATGAAATCTCTTCTTCCAATTATGTATTTACTATCTTGAAACTGAAATCTTACTTAAGAGTCTGACCCTTAATTCCAGTCAAATCAACATAATATTATTGATAATGATTTTATCTATATGAAGATTCCTAGTCAAAGACAAAAAATAAAAAAACTAAGAATGAATAAAAGCACCAATGATGAAACGTCTGATTATCTAATCTTAAATGTTTCAATACCACTTCTTAGTGGTATTAATTGAATTAAAAAGAAACATTATCTCATCAAGGAGCTGCATAAAAGATTATTCTTAGAAATTTGTAAAGCAATAAGTAGGGTATTATATTTTAGTATAAATTAGTATAAAATAAATAATTCTTAATTTGTGAGAAAAAAGCTTTTTTTTTGTTACTAATGAGAAAAAAAACTTAAATAGCTGAAATTTTGGAAAGTAAAGGGGAGAGTATTATCCTTTGTCCCTTTTTATAGAAACTATTACCTCCTTCCAATGTTTAAATGTTTTACCCTTTTTATTTTTATTCCAAAATAATTGATATTTTATAATTTTGAAGTTTAATTTTTTTTTCAATAATTAACAGTAATTTGATAAAAATAATACAAATTGTTAATAAATATAATGTCACTAACTAAATTATCACTTTCTGAATCCCTATAAATTAGTTAAAAGGGTCATAAATAGGAGCGAATTAATGTAGTATTACAAAGAAGACTGCTAGCAAAACATTCTTAACATACTCTTTTTAACATATTTGTTGGTGTTGGTTAAACTTTGTTGAAAACTAAAAAATTATAAGTAATGGACATTAAATAAAAGCGAGACTTATTTTTTTTTTAATTTTTTATAAAAGTTTAACCAATTATAAAGAATCTGTTAAAAGATTATGTTATTAGCATTTCGTTCTTTATAAATCATTACTACTTGAAATTTTTTTGTTAAGATTATAACATATCAAGATATGTGACCTTTTTAATTGTTCATCATTAAATAATTTTTAATCACTTATGTATAATTTCATATATATAGTAAATTAATATTTTCTTTTCTCACACTTATATAAAAAATATATCATCTCACAAAATACATGTTTTACTTAAAATTAAATTTAAAGGTACATCTGAATAAATAAAAAACAAAAGAAGAAAGAGCAGGCATGCAAATTTACAACTCCTGAGGTTGAGAGTTGTGATTATTGAAAATATGTTAAATTAGAAAAATTGATTGACTAAGTCACGTGACAGATTTTAGATATGTGTAACAAAGCTGTGGTTTTTTCTATGTAATATTTTAATATGTTTAGATTGGCGGGTTTGTTTATGATTTCAACAAAGACAATGCCTCCTAATCTTGAGGAGAGCATCTCGGCATAATCCTACCTTGATTATAGAAGTAAACTATAGTTTTGACTTGCCTCAACCCCCACCCCATAAAAGAAAAGTAAAAGAACAATTTAATTTATAAGAGAATATATATATATATATACATACCTTAAAATTTATACCAATGTTTCTGTAATCTATGTCACATGTCATCGTGCTACTTGAAATCCATGATGATAGAAATATATAATGAACATAGCCTCCTGTGAATCTGGTCATTTTCAAAATGTACCAATGCTAACGAGGACAATATATATACTGGCGTGCATTAAAACGAAAGGACAAAAATGATGTTGACTTGAAATTGTCTAACGTACAATTTACACGAGTCGATGCTATCCTACAGTAATAACAGCTTTTAACAAATCAACTTCAAACATGAAATTATTGTAGCATCTCTCCTCTCCATGTTCTCTAATATTAAAATGTACCATTGTTTAGAATTTTGAAATAACCATAAGAAATGATATAAACTAATTAAGTGAAAGCTTAATCCAAAATTTAGTAGTGGCAAATGGCAATTCTTGTTTTCAAACCTATTTGTTTGCTATAAATGTGCAAAGCCAAATGCCTTTAAAAAATGAAAAAAATGTACAAAAGCCAAATCAATTTGATCAGAAAATGACATCTATGTATTAGAACACAATAGGGAGTTTATTTTTAATCAACAACCAAATTTATTAAAATAGAATATAAGGAATATTCTAATCTTACGAATACAATATCAGAATGTTGTACAGGTCCAGAGAGGCAGTTTTCAATTCACACCTCTAAGGGTCCCTTTTGAATATATTTTTATAGAGCTTGTTCACAACCTATTTATCCTATAAAAATACATAGATTATAATATCTTCTTAAACTGTTTTCAGCTTATAATATTTCCATATGTTCTCTAGGAGAGAAAACATATGAAAACAAATTTTAATTTGTAGACAAACGTTTAACTATTTTCTTCTTCAGTTACAAAATCAACTTATATATATAAGTACTTATATAATACATAACTACTTATTCAATATTAAATTTTTAATATATATGTATATGTATATGATTGTGGACTATACAAATCTAAATAATTGAGGCAGCGGTGCCATTCAAAACTCTGGTTCTATTTGCTAAGATAATTTTTTTAATGAATTGATTGGACTACGCATTAATTCTCTCCCATTCGTACTCATTGTGCAGCTAGCTAGCAACACTTCATATTTGGTTGATTGGATCAATGGGGAATTTAACTCGTATTTTGGACACATTTCAAAGAATACATTAGAAAATTGAAGTAGGGAAAGGGGGCAGGGATGTCTGTAAAACCTGTGACATTTTTATTGATTTCACGTGTCAATTTGGGTATATGGATTTGGCTATTCCCAATATTCTCTGGGTTTTACTTGCATTCGGTTGATAATTACGACAAAGCGCGAACATCAATGTCCAACTGTTATAGATTGAAAGATATATAAATAATATAGAACTGCTAGTAATATTTGTTAATGTTCCATGGAAGACAATAAGCAGGAACCATAATTATCATTGTCGCGCAAAACGTGATTTGCAATGTCTAACACCTTGATAGTGGTAAAATGTAACCTTCCTAACTTTAAACAATGAAGACTCTATAATTATTTGCCCACTATGTTTTGTTTAAGTTATTGTACTATAGTTAGCATTTACACATCACTATAAACAAATAACATTTTATGCTAACTACTATAGGAAAAAACTTTTTTCACATCCCAAACTAATATATTTTGAGAAAGATAAAAGAGAGAAACAAAGAAAAATATTGATATAATAGTTGATGTAATGTGATAGAAATAAAATAGATTAAAAATAATTAAAAATATTGATAGAGTATTTGATATTTAGGGGTGTCAAAAAATTACTATTCGTTACTATTTGTGAAGTATGTAATTAAGATTACAGCAACAAAAAAGAGCAACATTTTATGTAAGTATAAACACGAAGATAAACACAAAGAAAGAAATGGAAGATGTGAGGAAGACATGTCAACGTGGAGTTTTGTTATGTGATGTGAGGAATTGAAGAAAGGAACTAGGGTCCAAATTTTCATCCCTTATGACAAGCGAATAACTTGAAGGTGAAAGACCACCACCCAAAGAATGTACCGTACAGTGTCCACCACCTACATACCCAACCCAACCACCCACCTTCCCATCAATCACAAAATTTCTTTTCATCCACCACTTTTTTGCACTCGTACAATTGTACCTCTCCTCTATGCATACATCCCTCCTCATTCTCATATATGTGTCCAAATAATCACCCATCAAAATTCAAAAAATATATAAGATTTCAATATTTTATCAACCCAAATGATTTTTTTTTCTTTCGAAAGAGTAGATGTGGAGATGAAAAATGCGGTAATTAGTTAATATTGATGAGGGCTCAAGGCAAGAGATAGGAATTAATCGTAGTAATGAATTTGCTAATGTGATACATTAATACAATTGACACATGGAAGAAAGTTGTACAATTTGACGTTGACATATTAATGTGTGCATGAGACTGAGAGAAAGTGAAAGGAAGTAACGCTAAATAGTAGAGGAGATAATGGCGGGTGAAGGATAGACAGTGACGGTAAATGCGGAGGTGAAAAGGAATGAAAGCTTTCTGCCTTTAGTTTTACTGTTTTTAATTTGTTTTTTTTTTTTTTACACATATACCTTTAGTTTTAGTATATTTTATCATTAAAAATTAAAGATAATATCAAATAATTTTTAATAACTCACGCGTTATTTTCAATCCAAATAGAATTTCTTGATAGTTTTAATAATATACAAGTTAATTAATAAGTACAAGACACCAGATTATTCCGTGAATTTATTTTATAATATAAATATTTCATATTTAAAAATTAAATTTTTTCATTTGAATGCATATGTTATTCTTAGTTTAACGATTTTTTTAATCAAAATATAGTATTATTAGATTAAATTAATTAAAATACAGTGACATTATTTTTTTTAATTTTTACATATTCGTCAAGTCATGAATTATCATATAATTAAAAAAATCTTAACTGTTATAATATATTTTAAAAGTTACATTTAAGATATTTTTAATTGATTGACACAATTTGGAAATATATTTTAATTTCTTTTTACTATAATAATATATCAAAATTAATCTCCTAAAACAACCTAGCAATAAGTACCATATGCATGACTCAATTATTCACATTATCAAGAAGCAGCTGTCTATGAATTGGATTGGAATGTTAAACTGGAGGCACTCTCTGGGAAGGCAGCACCTAAGAGGAAAGGGGTTAGAATGGAACACTCTTGGATGCTTTTGGAATTATCCTCCTCGTGATATATTCAGGCAAACCTACTTGCTGATGCAATGGGACGTGGTGCTAAATTAGGTATAGTAATTGTTTTGCTTTATTAATTTCTAATGTACCAAAAAAGTAAATAAAAAAACATTCTTGACTTTGAAACTCATTATTTCACTTATTGAATCATTTGCAGGTTTAATTAAATTTTACGAATGAGATATTTGTATGTGGGTAAAACTATTGATTAATAGCAAAATTACTTCAGTATACCCTAATGTATTTTATTGCTAATTTTTAATTTTTTAAAAAAGTAAGACCATCAATTACTGAAATTTTTGTATAAATGTGTATATATTCACTTGATTGTTTGAAAATTATATTAATTAAAAATAATATATTTTTTGTTCTGTTATAAGCTCAATTAAGTATATAAAAGTCTGTATCTGTGATTACTTTAAAATTATAATTGATGAGTTCAAAGACTGAATTTCAAACAAATAACAAAAAGATTTTCTAACTGTAAGTGTTCAAGGATTGAGTTTAAGTTTGGTAAACAGCTTAAAACAAGACAAGAAAAAGGATTTTTTTTACAGCACAAGAAATATGATATATTTTAATATTTTTATTGAAATGTCAAATCATCAATAACATGTTAGAATGTACTGTTACATTTTGTTCTGCGTAAGCTTAATTATTTTAATGGTGGATCTCATTCTTTTAATAAGAAATAATGACATGAAAAATATCTTATTAATTTAGAGCAAGGAAAATGATTTTATTAAACATGTAGGGCAAGATTTTTGAAGTGGGATAATTGATATGGCTATTTGGCCCATTCCTCGAAAAGAGAATAATAAATGCAAATGTCCCGAAGCATACAGTACTTCTTTGGCAGAACAGAAATGTAAGTCCTGATGTGAGAGGTGAGGAAATGATTTTGTAATCGATTGCTTTATGATTGATGAACATTGAAAAAGTGTGCAATTGACAGTGAAATAGAGAGAGAGAACAGTGGGGGTGGACAAAGTTCTTTTTCTAATCCAAAGGCTCTTTATTTTAACTTTCACTTTTTCAAGTCTGACATATCAAGAAAAGTGATCAGAGAAGGGAGCAATTAATTATGAGGTTATGATGACTCTATGATCAACAATGCAGGCCATGCATGGTGTAGTTGGCTTGTTTAATGCAGTACCCTTTGTGCTATATATCTGCCACTAAAGGACACATTGCTGTGCTTTCTAGCTAATTGCATTTTTTAAAAAACTTTTTTCCTCTCAAATCAATTTCTCATTCTAAAATTTTCATATTAATTTTTTTTCATATTACATATTTATTAGTTATATTGATAATTAATCTTTGATAATACTAAAGAATAGATAAATTGACGTGAAATTATTCCAGCTTAACCAATAATTTTGTTTTCGAGTCTTGTCTATATAATTACGTTAAATGTGACTCAAACAAGATTATCTCCTATCCAAAGATACCTATGGTATGTGGTATAGAAAAAACAATTAATCTTGATTTGAAAAAAATTACTATAAGTAGCCAGTGATGAGAAGTTAAGATAGATACACAAATGATAAAATTCGAATTGATTATTAATTTCTTTCAGCATACTTAAACTAAAGAAAATTCCAATTCTGTTTAGAATTATAATATGTTTGAAAATTGTGTATTGCGATATGGCAGTAGAAGAGAGGGAGAGGATATGTATGTGAAATTAATGAATAATAGTAATTTGCATTGCGTGTAGTGTGTTGAAGTGCATGCGTGTGTGAGAGAGTGACTGAGCTTTCACATCATGGCTTGTTAAGGGCCCTGAGAAGTGAGGCTGACAATGTCCTTCACGAAAGTCGCTGACTCTATTGTCTGCCCCGCATTTAAAGCGCGCTCTGTTTCTGTAATGTCCAACTCTTTGTAACTTTGTGCCCTATATATTGCCCCCTCTTCCTTCAATATACTACCATTCTATCTTTTCATCTTTGATTCACACTTCCATTCCATACATAAAAGCCCTTTTCCTTCACTTCAATTCGAACTAATAAAATCCCTCTATCATATAATATAATCATTTCTTCACAAATTAATTATACTATATTCAACACTGGAATTTAATTAATTTGATGACTAAGTAATATTGATACCACCTACCCCCTCTACTAACTAGTGTACAGTATTTTTTTTTTAATTGAAAAATTTAAATGAGTTGGATTCAGAGAACTAACTAGAGTTAGGATAGATCTCAAAGCTCAAAAAATACTTATCAAAATACTTATAAATTATCTATCAATATTAACCTCACATAAATAATGAAAATCAAACTAATATTCTTTTAATATATAAGTTTATATTTTACCAATCCGATCAATTTGTGTTCACAAGTTAGACATGTTCAAACAAGCATTTAGCATGGATCCACTACTCACACAACATATTGGAGTATATTATTATTATTATTGTTATCATTTTGTGAGACAATTCCTCTGTATATAGGCCAAAGTTGGGAAGAGGTGGTGGTGACTGGTGAGTCTGGCAAAAAATCCTGGTCCGCTCTATGTCTTAAATTAGGTTGAAAATTGTGTCATTAACAGAAATGGGATTACCAAAGCATGTTTCCTTTGTCCGCAAAATAAAACGCAGTAATGCAATGTCACTGCCAGTCAACCACCAAAGGTGGGGGAACATTTCCTCTTATTTAATCGCCATGCATTTAGGGCTAATTTTTCAAGCAGGCCTATATAAAGTTAACTTTGGATAGAGTAGTAGTTTTATACGTACAGTCAAAAGCTCTGCTTTCGTTGTTTTCTTTTATGTTGGGTACCAGAATAGGAAAATTTTGTAAGTTCAGTTCGGTTATGTGTCATCTGGGATTTGTCCTAGAGGTGGGTGGGAAGGGTTACAATATGAAAACAAAACGTTACTTGTTTAGAACTTGTCATTAATTATAAAGGTTGATACCATAGTGTAGGTCTTCTCTTGGAACTTGGGTTTGATTGCTCTCCTAAGTCTTTGTCCTTTACTTTAATGCAATTGCAATTTCACTTTGAGCTCTCATCTCATATTCCTTGTGATCTTCCCAAATTACTTTACTAACTAATTATCTATCCAAATTGAAATACTTTCCATGATACAACTTCTTGTGGTCCTTTATTGTATACTAATTTAATTACAATTCAGAAAAGCTGAAGAACTTTAATTAAATAATAAGTTCAATAATGAGAACAGATATATATGTGTTTTTTCTTCTCAACTTGATCTAAAACCAAACTTTAAAGATCACAACGGGGGACCAAGAAAGTATAGAGAGATAATGGGGTGGTCCAATTCTTTGTTGGACCGTGATCCAACAATAATAACGGACTTAGAACATTTCTCTTAGCTAAGAAGTACTGCTTCGGCCATCAAAAGTAATAACTTTTATCTATCTATATTGCAGGTTCATCTTAAATAGAGTGAGATTTGTCCTTGGTAATAGTATATACCAATTAGGGGTATATATCGAAATACCTAGGTGCGCAGTGTCTTCACCATCAAAGTTGTTGGGAAAAATTTAAGATCAACAACGAACAATGTCTACCACGTTATGTAAAGTATAAGGGACTACAATGCATCAAATTGGATCAGGAGTAAGGCATAAAGATATTAAACTCAAGTCAGTTATATATTTGTTTTATAGGGTTCTAGGAACTAGGGTGTACCCCAACAAATGGTCCTCAACAAATGGTCCTCAAATGGTCCTCAAGTAGGTCAAGTTTTGGCTCATAAGGAATCACCCTGATCAGTCCTTCTCAGTTCTCACCTTCATAATTTAGTTTTTGTTTTTCTAGGAATCTGGCACTTTGTATTCATTTCTTTCCAACGTGTCTCAGTTTCATAATCATCACTCGGAATAATTCAACTACCAATAACAGTTCATCAACTAATTAGTAATTTATCTCCCCCTAACTAATTAGTAATTCATGAAAGATGATAATTAAAATAAGAACGAACAATGACGGGCAAAAATAATTAAAATAAAATATATTACGTACCTAAGTCTTCTATTATAACCCTTTTGACGTGCAGCAATATTATTACTAAGTATAGTAAATGAAACAGCTTGGAAATTTTGTAGTGGGTGGGAGCAAAAATCTGCCCTCTTTTCCTCATTAAAGAAATTAGTGATAAATAAAACTAAATAAAATTAGTCTTAAAGTGTAAAAATCTGCCCGCTTCATCAGGCACACTTGCAACAAGACTAACATTCTCACATTTCTAAAACAAAAAATAAAGGTAATTAGTGTAAAACTCATTTGAGTTTTGACATTTTATCCCTCTCAAATACCCATTGCATTCTAGCTATCAGTTACCTGACTGAAAAAAAGTTGAAAATTGAATAGAAGTTCTGGGCTATGAATATGATTTCTTGATGGCACCTATGGGCCAAACAAATAGTGAGTGCAATAATATGGGCTTGCATATTGGACTGAAGCCAGTTGTTTGATGTATGGACTATCACCTTTGTTGGGGTATTTCTTCCTGTAATCCATATATCTCAAACTCCACCTGCTTTATATTTCGAAAAGGATAGTCTAGAATGAAAACTACATTTTGAATTGAGAAAAAAGTATTTGAACACCCCAATGTCAAATGACATATTGAGAAAGATAGAGAGAGAAGAGAGAGAAATATAGATATGACACATGATATGATGTCATAGGGAGGGAAAATAAAGAGAAATTAGAGGTGTTGATGGAATGTTTGCATTTAGGAGTGTCTAAATATCATTACCCTTTGGAATTATCCTTTCTGAAATGTAAAGAGGGTGTCGCTTGAGATTTATGGGGTGTAGGAAGAAACAACCCCTTGTTGTGTTGTACGCTTTGTGAAAGAGTAAGAGGGTTGTTCAATGAGTAGGTAGAAACTGGACAGAAACATACTAAAGATTGCAATGGATTGAGAAAAGTGCACGTAGTTCGAAAAAACAACGTGACTTAAAATTGTGTGTAATGATGGGCCACACTTTGGGAGTCTCTTGTTCTTTTGGGCCCTTTGCTGCCCGTTTCATATTGAAACGTAGACCAGAAAAAAATATACATGTGACCTATTAAAAAAAAACTGTAATAGCTTCATATAATCTTTTAATTACATAAATATATAAATACTTTTTAAATTATGATATATTATATTTTAAAAAAGTGGTAGAATAAGCAAACACTCTAAGACACCCCAATACTATTGGGCAAAATGCCAATAAACATGTTGGGACTACAAATAGAGAATCACCCAAAAGAGTATTACATAAATCTAAACATCAATACATGTTATCCAACTGCAACTACTCTACCAGTCCTTGAGAAGCTAGGAAATCTTTTAGAAGAGAGTTGCTTACCAAAAAAGATTTTAAGTGACATCTGTGGACATTTACGAGGAAGATGAAAGTTAATATTAAATCTTATCAATCGTGTCAACCCACATTAACTAAATATATTATATTTCTATTTTCTCTTCTAAATAATTTTTTATTCTGAGTAAAAAAGATGACGAAAAATATATAAAGATGATAAAATAATTTTCCCCAATGTAAATATGTTTTTATTTCTTTGAATATCATAATATCATTTAGAAATAGAATGAACTTAAGTTTAAAAAATATTTTTATTTAAAATGAATAAAAATATAAGTGGATCTTGATCTTTTATTTTTTTTTTTCCAAGTTCTAAGTTCTAGTCAAACAAACAACTTGGCTATATTGTAATCTCCTCTTTCAAAATAAGTACACTGTTAATACATGAAATACAAAATATTAACACAATAATCATATAAGTTTTTTGTTTATATATAAACACTAAATTATAATTTTTAAAAACAAGAGACTTGGTAAAAAAATCATAATATTTAGGTTAAATTGTAATTTTGATTCTCATGTTTATAAATTAAAACATTTAGTTCTCTTATTTTTTTAGAATAAGCAATTTTGTTTCTTTCTATTAGTTGATCATCCAATGTTTGGTATGATGTATTAGTGCTAATGTGATGTTTATATGACAAATGATTAAATAAAAAAGAGACTTGATAAGAAATAAACTCATGACCCTCTATTCAATTTAAAGATAAAACAATAAATCATTAAAACACTTGTCTTGTTTAATCAATAATTAGTTAAGAGTTATTAATTTTTTTAATTACAAAAATTTATAAATTAAAAAATATATTTAATATTTAAATATATTTAATATCTAACTTTACATGTATTTATTTTTATTATAAAACTTTATTTTAATATAAATTAATAAATTATTATTTATGAAATTTGTTGTTAATTTATCATAATTTTTAAAAATATATAAAATGATATAAAATAAAATTAAAAAATATTTATATATTAAATATATTTTTTAATTTATACATTTTTTACAATTCAAAAAAAGTTAATAACTCTCGATTAATAATACATATAAAATAATGTTTATAAAATTAACTAAAAATATAAGTATGTTAATGTTTGATAATGATGAATTAAATGTCTTAATTTAAAAATAAAAAATTAAAATCACATATTTAAAATTATAAAGGTATAAAAATTATAATTTAGTCTAATATTTAACATATCTAAATCATAATTTTTTTAATCATTGACCAAAGCATATTTAATTCTACATTAGAAACAAATCATCTTAAAAATTTATTACCTTTTTTATATATATAAATGACCTTATAAAATTATAAAATAAGAAATACCCCTAAAAATAAAGAATATCAATATCAAATAAAAATTAATAGTATCTAATAAAAATGAAGGTTAGTTCAATTCAATATTCGATCTATGTTTTCCCAAGTGACAGAAAAGAAGGTTTATTCAATCTTTTGGAGGCCTGAGTGTCGTCCCCAATCCATAGCTTGGAATTCCAGAAAGGCTTCAGCTTCAGCTTGCTGCTCCCTTCTCAACTTCAACAATTTCGGTAACACTTATTCTCTCATTCACGCAGTTTCACATTTTTACATCATTTCTCCAAATTTTATGTTTTGGTTTATGGGATATGGAGATTGAGTTCACGTATGATTTGGGTCTGATTTTTATTTTGCGTTTGTGGGGTTATGGTTCTCAGGAGAACCATTTTTATGGTGCACTAATTTTGTTCGATGAAATGCCCACTCACGTGATATTTTTGAATGGCCGTACCCTTCGCATCCGAAAGCTTAAGCCCCTTTCTGATTCTTTATTTCGTTTTACATTCAACGTTAAGAATTGTTCTATTGCTGCTTGTGTTTGGTTGATCTAACATGCTGTGTTGAAAGCATCATTCTCAGTTAGTTGCTATTGGGAGTTTCATGCTTTTGCTTGGTTTTAGGGAGAGTAATTGAAAGAAAACTGATTCCAACTAAAAGAGGATTTTTTTTCCCTCCTCCTCCTTGGTTCCATGTTAATGTTATTTGGCTCATGCCTGGTCCATTTTGAATAGTTTTATACTTTTATTGTATATTATTATTATTATTATTATTGTTATTATTATTATTAGAACAATAATGGAAATTTAGTTCCAAGTAAAATAATTGGGGGGGCAGGATATGTTCAGTGACAGACTGATCACAAGAGTGAGTTTATTTTGATTTGATTTGAAGATTACTTGCTTCATAGGTGCTGTCTGCCAGATTGTAGTGTACTGTTATCGTGGCTTGATTTTGTTAATAGATTTAAATTACTAATACTAATATAAATTTGTGTTTGTATAATTGTATGTATTGACATTTTGATTCTTTTCCTAACTACTAATATTGAAAAAGATTCATTCGTGTATTTTGGTCCTTGATCGAACCATAAATATAATTTTATTATAAAACAATTGTTTTCATCCGTG
The DNA here is from genome assembly GCF_004193775.1 of Glycine soja. NCBI lineage: Eukaryota > Viridiplantae > Streptophyta > Magnoliopsida > Fabales > Fabaceae > Glycine > Glycine soja. Next base: position 3,736,023 of record NC_041019.1, read on the forward strand.
ATCAATTTTTCTGCACCCAAACATTTCTAAACACGCTTCACAGAAGTTGATACTTATTTTCTTTTCTTGCAGATAGCACTTAATGTCCTGTTATTGTAGGGACATCAGTATTGCTAATCATGATATGGTCAAGGCTAAGTAGGAGAACTCATCTCTTGCCATACCTTAGGGCTTTGCAAACAGACTCAATTGAATCCAGGTTACGTGATGTTGCACTAATTCCTATGTTTTTCTTAATTTTGTCTCAGATTATTGATTGATTCTTTTATGGGGAATGCTCTGAAGCATATTAGCGATAAAATGAAGGAAATCATACTGTACTACTTAAACAGACTTCTCAAACCACTTGTTCTCTCTAATTTAGTGATTTGTTCTAATTATAGAGATACATATGTGCAATGATACCTTTTTGCCTCTCTAAAGTCTGACTTCCAAAAAGAAAATGTGAAAGAAATTAGTTTCTACTTTATTTAGTTATTTGTAGATGATTTTTTTTTTTTTCTTATTCAGGTGCCTATCTATCATTCCTAAAGGATCAAGTTACAAGTTCATTAATCCTAATACCAGCTTCCAACACAATTTCTCTTGTAATATACGGCTATCAAAGTTTAAGCAAGAATTGAGTACAAAACCATTCCATCTGTGTTACCGCTCTTCAGCTTTGGCTTCACAGTATGTTGGAAAGTCATGTTCCATGCCTGGTTTCCGACACTTCTCTTCTCATGCATCCAAAGAACAGAAATCACGAAAGATGCTTTTATACTTGACGGGCTTAGTTTTTGCTATGGTTGGGTGCACATATGCTGCAGTTCCCCTTTACAGGAGATTTTGCCAAGCAACTGGCTATGGGGGAACTGTTACCCGGCGTGAGGTGTGTTTGAGTTGGTTTTCTATGGTTTTTTGTTTTTTCATCAACTGGGTTGACAATTTTACTTCTTTTTATCTGTTGATAACGAAATTTTGCACTTTTACAGACTGTTGAAGAAAAGATTGCTCGACATGATAGCAATAATACAGTCACCACAAGGTATTGTTTTTTCTTATTTGATGTTACCTTGTTACCATCAGTCATCATACGATTAATTTTTTCTTCAGGTTGATTGTTGTATGGTTATTAGAAATAGCCGTTGAATTCCCTAGAAATTTTGAAATAAAAAATTCATTATTTTCCTGTTCCGCACATGGTGGTTCAATTTCTTTGAGCTGCTTTGTTTCCTTCATTTATACTGTGCATTCGTATAACACAGTACTTAGGCAAAAAAAAAAAAAACCAAGCAAATGAAGGAAATCGTAAAAATATATTTGTTCAGCTTTATGCTTTACCTGAAGATTACTCCATAAAACTTGCCTATTCTGAACCATCAATAGTAGTACCTTTACCTTACTTTTGGTATGTTAAAGGAAAATTAAGTAATGATTCGATGAGATATGCTTATGACTTTATGAGGCATTATTCAATAAACCTCAATTAGGGTGTGCTGTTTTGCAAGCTAGCTTTTTTGCAGTTGTAACTTCTATTGGGTTGATGAGTTTTTTTTTTTTTCAGGGAAATCGTGGTGCAGTTCAATGCTGATATTGCTGATGGGATGCAATGGAAGTTTGTTCCCACACAGAGAGAGGTTTTTCCTTACTTAACATCTTGCACCTTACAGAAAGCATACTGCATTTCCATCACAAAGAGGATTTTATTAACTTACATGTCAAACTATTATTTAAGATAACATTTAATTTTATTTCTTGGAGCTATTAATTTTATTTATATTAGTCCATGACAATTGAAGAATGGAAACTCAAAGAACTACTAATAGTCAAGCTAAAAGGCTGGTATATCAGAGTTTAAATATTTGGGGTACAAATGATATTTTTAAATCAAAATATAGTTGTATGCTTACTTTACACTTTCACATTTGACTGTGTTTAAGCACTTGCTGACTTGCAAGTATTTCGCATGCCATTAAAAAAGTTGGACGTTAAGGAGAATGAAGAAGTAAAAACTGTAATATGGCATTATTCATTTATTCTACCAGGTTAGGGTCAAGCCTGGTGAAAGTGCCCTTGCATTTTATACTGCCGAAAACAAAAGTTCTACTCCAATAACAGGTGTTTCTACGTATAATGTCACTCCTATGAAGGTACTAACTACTGATTGATACTCTGTTCTATTGTATGACAAAGGTTGTTCGTGAACTCTACATACTTAAGATTTTTGGGAAGTTTATAATAAAAATATCCCTTTGATTAAAACCTTGACTTTTGGCCAAGAACTTAATATCAATTTTTAAGTCTGCCTGTTGTAAAGTCTTTTTTTATGATCTCTTCTCGGCCTTATTGAAGAATTATTTCTTCCCTATTCTCGCCTTCCTAACACTGCCAAAATAATCATTTTAGAATAATGTCCAAATTATAAATTTTCTTATACAGGCTGCAGTGTACTTCAATAAAATTCAATGCTTCTGCTTTGAGGAGCAGCGACTTCTTCCTGGAGAGCAGATTGACATGCCTGTAAGTGATTTTAAACTGAACTCTTATGTAGCCTCAATTAATGCCCAAGCATCTAATACTATGTTGCTTGTACTGTAGGTATTCTTTTATATTGACCCGGAATTTGAGACGGATCCTAAAATGAATGGTATCAATAACATTATATTATCATATACCTTCTTCAAGGTTTCTGAGGAATAAGACCAACTTGAATGTTCACATGAGATTCAAATAACAAGCTCCCTCCATTTCAAAGGACAAAGATGCATAGCACATTGATGAAGTTAAAGTTTTGGTTACCTATGGTGGCTGACATAAAAGACAAATTCATTTTCTTATTTGTTTCACACGTATAAAGAAGGCTGCCTCTTCTGTATGCTTGCCAAGTTCTTGAATATTTTCAGCTTCAGCAAAACTACTAGAAAACCCATGTGATCAACTTTTGAAGGTTCAAGGTACCATGCCATGACATTTGGAATTATGCTGATTTTCTGGTGCTCCTAAGTTAATGCAAGCAGGGATTTGGAGTACCTCTTCAAATTAGCCATTTAGATGAATGAATAATTTTGCTTTTAGAATTTATTGATAGTAAAACTTATCTAAGAACTGTAAAAGGTTGAGATATATTCACAAAATGGTAAGTGACAATGACGTCTACAATCAGGGGAAACTAGCATGGTATGAATATTGGTGATAGTTTAACGGGGCATTTATCTTTATACTTTTACAAAACCCAATTATTTTCAATATATAGTTAACAGTTTATAGAGTTTGCTTATTTTCGATGTTTAAAATAATTATTTGATATAGTTCTTTTGGGTTATAGTTAAATAAACCATGCCACCAAATTAGATACTATAACAAAGTAGATTTCCATGAACTAGTTGGTATTATTTTTGGTTTGCTTTATTGTGGTGGATTATGTTATAAATATTACTATCGTTCTGGGTTTTATTTTATTTTTTTAGTTGTGACTTTTGTCGAAACACAATAATATAAACATTGTGCTAATTTTATTATACTTTTTTTACTGGAAAATTTTATTATACTTTATAACGAAAGAAATGGTATTAGCTCTTTTTTTTATTACTAAAACTAAGGTTAGAAAAAAGGTGTAAAGTCCCATTTATCTATTAAAGTTTATCAAACAGTTGAAATTCTCAACATTTTATTTTATCCACCAAATAAGTGGAAAGAATAAAATATTAAGTTTTTGAATTTTGAGCTATCAAATTGATAAAATTAATCTATGAGAACAGAGTGATCAGTATATTTTTTTACAAAGATAAAATATGTATTTATTCTAATGTTTTTCATAATTTTAAAACTCAATATAATTCTTTGGTGATATAATTCAATCTACATATAGAAATAATTATAATAAAATTTAACAAAATTATAAGAACTTTCACATAGTCATAGAGCTCTTTTTTTAAAAAAAACAAAAACAGGATAGAATTACTTGTGAATTATTCAATCTAGTTGGATGTGTTCAACCATAGGCCATACGTTGAATTGTGTGTTCAACCATAGGCCATACGTTGAAATGTGTGTTCAACCAATCATTCAAGCTAGCTAGTCAAGTACTTTTTTTTTGTACAACTCAAGTACTTAGTTTCATGATTGATTTTATTTTCTAAAATTAGAACTTCATCTTGATAGCTTATTAAATATTGGTTAATTAGTATTTGAGGGCTCTAAAAAAAAAAGTTAGCATTGAGGGTCGACAGTTTAATATTAGTAGCTAAGTCATTGTACTTAAATTTTATCATTATTTATCATAATATTAAAAAGTAACAGATAACAATGATGTTTTTTTTTTGTATTTTTGTTTAGAGGTATATTTGGTAAAAGAAAAAAGATATATTATATTTATTACAAGTTTTTTTTAAGCTCTTACAAATCTCCATCTTAAGTTTTTTGGAATTTGCAAGTCCTTTCTTAGTAATGAGTTTGTGTGGAACTTGCAAATTCTTTTGCAAGTCCTTTCTTAGTAATGAGTTTGTGTGGAACTTGCAAATTCTTTCTTTGTATGTATCTCCTTTTTTGGGTTGGATTGGATTAGGTGAGATAAATTTTCCCTTATCAAGAAGTTCTTTTCATAAATTTAATATCCTAATCTTAAAAAAGAAAATAAATTCATAATATTTTTAATTTTAAATAATATTTTAAAGATTTGAAACAAATAATAAATTCTTAAAAAATAAACTAAATTATTTTTTCAAAACTAAAGATATTAAACATATTCTCAACAAATAAAATTGATGACGATATTAGACATAGACATATAAATATATTTTTAACAAATAATGGTGACGACGATAACAACAATAACATCAACGATAATAGTAATAGTGATGACAATAATGATAAAAATATTAAGTGTTATAAAATTTGTTGGATCCTCTAGATAAAGATATGATCATTTTAAAATATTGAGAATTGAAAACAACTTATCAAGTAATTATTTTATAATTCCATAGAATTATGATTGAGTTGAGATTCTAATTTTTTAAAAATCAAATCAAATATAAGAATTTAAATTAATGAAACAAATTATAATTTTAAGCTTTAATTTCATGCTAAAATCTAGACACGACATGTACTTATATTTAATTAGTATAAGTTACCATCCCTACAATAAGCTTCACTTCTTTTTTATACCTTTGTTTTGTCTGCTCTTAACACCTATTACAAGCCTTCCAAAATAAAAACCTTTATAGTTTGTCATGGCTCACGCCACCAAAGAATGACAACTGCGTCTGCGTATGAGAATAAAGAAGTGCTTTCACAATCTCCAATAATAAAAGAATAAAACAAGGTTTTTCAAACACATGCATTTTGAACGTATTATCAGTGTTTTATATGTTAGTGTTAATTTTCATTATTCATGTGAGAGACCAACAAACAAGCCGAACAAGTATTGTATTGGCCTTATTGTAGTATATATAAGAATAAGTGCTGACTCTCACTCACTAATCATCAACGAGAATATTTGCTGAGACTGAAAATGCATATGGTAGTTGAGACTTTCTGATCATGTTCAGTTGCAATGAAAATTAAAGAGAGAGAGAGAGAGAGATTCACTAATTTGTTAAAGTCTTGTTGGAGGCTCTATCTTATGATGGAAATATGGATACCCCACAAGCTTCAACTGCAAGCATATTATGTGGTGCCTTGTAGTAGGTTGATTTTCGATTCACAACCTAACGAATTGGATGACACCCTGCTTACCCTTCTTCACAAAACCAAAATCAATTTCTTTCTTTCTTTCTTTCTGACATTGTGTCTTTGGCTGGGGTTGACGGCTTCAAGAAGAAACATTTGAAAACTTGCTCTGAACAACCTTTTATTTACCCATTGGTTTTCTCAGCTTTCATCACTGTCTTTATCTTCCAGTGGAAATGAAAACGACTTGCTCCAACTGTGTCGAGCCCATCAGATAAACCTTCAACTTCAAATATAAAGAAACAAAATATGCAATATATATAATACATTAATACTTTAATAGTATAAAAGGTTTTTACATTACTATCTATCAACTATTATACTATAAGTTTATTAACTTTTATAATAATTATTTTTAAAATTATGTTAAAATCACATCTTAGTTGATCATGTAAAATATTTTAAATTAACGAATTTGAATTAAACTCATATATATATATATATATATATATATATATATATCATTAGATTATATTTAAATGATAAAAAATAAAAAAGTGCACTATATTTTGAAGTGATCTTGTGACCATCACCGAATTTATAATCTTGATCTTTTATATATTAGAATAATATATTCTCACAAGAGCATATATAAAAAGAGAAATCAAATTAAATTACATTCGTGTAATAACTTACATCAATTATTATATTATTTAATAACTTTCAATAACCTTCAATTGAATAATTAATACAAATTATTTGATACATTCATATATATTAAAATTTTTATTGTATATATAATTTAATTAACATCTTGTTAGTGTTCTTTTTTATATAAAATTTGACATCAACAATTAAGGTGATATATAATTATGATTCAACAATTAAATCTATAAAAAAAAATATTTCATGTAAAAGTATTAGTGGTGTAATAGTATAAATTATACTGGTGTAATTTAATTTTACCCCATAGATACATATATTGAACAAAAATCTATTTGCTTTAATATTGAATTTTATACACAGTTAATATAAATATTTTGATACTATACACCAATGGATAAAAAAAATCTTGAATATGACTTTTAAAAATCAATCATCTTACTATACATGATAATATTTGATTGGATAAAAATTGTGTATTCTAATTAAATTATTGTTTTGAATTTTGGTAGAAATAATTTTAAGAAGAAATGATTTGTGTTTGCATATGATATTTTTAAAAGTAAGTTGAGAAAAATTGATTTTGTTTGATACTTTGATTGATAAAGTAAAATTACTTTAAGAATTATTCTTTATCCAACAAAACGTTAAAAGTTTGATAAATGATTATTTTGGTTCTAGATTGTATAAATTGACGACAATTTAATTATTAAAAGAGTAAAAATTTTGATTTCATTTATAAATGTGTAAGAATACGACAATTTTGTATATTTGTGTGATCACTTTATCATTGTGCTATCTTGCTAAGGTTTCTCTACAAGCAATTCAAATTGCTTAGACAGACAAATTTAATGAAAGATATGACAATTTTATTTTTTTGTGGTGATGCACTGCTGAATATTCAAAAGCAGACGAAATAGAAATTAAAAACTTAGATTCAAGACAAAGCATTAAAAAACATATAACAGGAATTGAAAAGACCGGGAATGCAATTGTACAATATTGATCCTTGATGATGTCGTACCGAATGAAAGAATTATGGATTGGGAATGAAAGATTTTAATTATAAAAGATAAGAGAGAATAATGCACATGAATTGACATATTGTTCATTGAATCTGAATGACACGAGGATTAACTAATTGATTAAGAAGATATAGAGTGTAACTCAAGTTGTCTATGCGTTGATTAACCAGCGACAATATCTTAACTGCAGAATTTAACATTAATTTTCAACAGATAAATAATGAGCTATATATTGTCGTTTTGTCATTTTAAAGCATCTGATTAGTTTTGTCCTTCCAAAGCATTAATTGCTTCTTAGTGAACTTAATTAACTTTTCTATAATTAGAATTGCTCTTAGCATAACGCATCATTCATTAAACTTCGTGAAATGGTAACTACAATAATAATAGATGAAACCACAAGAAAACATTATCACCCTCCCCCCGTACGAGTGATAACAACTTGCAGATTACTATTCAATCATTTTACTAGTTAGTTCCTTAATTACAAAACAGATATCATGTTTAGACTAAAAATTAACAGCGTTATTACGAATTTTCAGTAACTGGCATGGATGTTGAGATGAAATAAAGTCTCTCATTAGGTGTGAGACCCCAATTAAGAAACAAACATCATTTATTAAAAAAAAAAATCATAAAGTAATAAGAGTTTAATTTCTATACACTTAATCTAAATCAAGAGAGTTAGTTCAATTGTAAATCCTATGGTAAAGTACTTGATTCATAAGGATAAAAAAAAATACACTAAATATAAAAATAAAAAAAATTATACCATCTACTAGTAAGAAATAAAGATAAGTATAACTTTTAAACCAATAAAAAAAAATAGGACTTTTAATGGAGTTATTACAAACTTATTAAACATGACAATTTGTGATTGAGTGAAAATAAAAACTCTTTATAGTCAGTGCATAGTAACAAAGGGATGGTATCAAGGATTAAGGATAATAAAACCACATGATAAATTACCATAATGAAACCATATATTGGCACCATATAATAAGGTAATTTGGGAGAAATAGTTGATGATAGTATGAAGGATTGGATGACAGAGGACTGATGTGAAGCTGAGGCAGTGCAGATTGAAGAATGTGGCTAGGGAGTGTCTTAGGATGGTTTGACGGCTTCAACAAGAAACATTTGAAAGCGGGTTATTAACAACCTTTTGGCTGGTCATCACTTTTTGCTCTTTCAAAATTACTCTACTCTTGCTGTGGTAATGAAAGTGACTCAAATCAAGTGTGCCAGAGTCAATCAGATGTACTTTCTTACTTGAAATGTATTTGAGATTAAATATAAGAAAGTTACTGGAATGCAAAAATCTAAACGTAAAAAATGCACTTTAAATGAGACACTGAACTACATACTAGATATTATTACGAATCATAGTAAGAGTTAAATTTTTTTGTCATGTTTGAAGGTAGTTTATATTCATCATTGCGTATTACGGTGATGTAGATTAATTCTAATGACTAACACAGAAGATATTGAAATGAGAGATCAAATATAAATAAGGATAGGAAAATCAGAGATTATCACTACTAAAAAAACCATTTACTACAACGCGTAAACTACCACGGTTGATAAAAACCGTTTTATAAAAAATCTAAGGGTAATTAGTGATCTTGAGTTTGATTTTTGTAGAACTTAATAGAACCTATAACATAATAAGTCTATAACAACCAATCGCTTATGAATCATCTAATATGAGATTGTTTTAGTTTAATTAGTAATCTTGAGTTTGATTTTTGTGTATATTCAAAGGAAAGGTTTTGTTATCTATTGCATTTTTCAACTCACAAAGGATTGCCTCCCTTCTACTTGTAGTCTCATACCAAAAAATAACAGATCAAACACTCTATGTTATTGCTAAAAGAAAAATAAAAAACATTTTTATTTTCCTCTCCCTTTATTTTGGTATTTTTCCACACGAAAATTCGATACCAATGGCATATTGGCATTCCCCTTGGTGCTCTACCAGAGCAGAAGTTGATTTTTTTTTCTTTCTTTTCTTATAATTGATTATGCTTTTGCCAACTTGACATAAACTAATTAAACAAGCAATTTTTCTCTATTGGAAAACACTATAAAAACTATGTCTTTTAGTATTCATTCAATATTACACAATTAAAGTGACACTAACAACTACAATGAGTGGACGTATTTCCAATTATGTAACAGAAACCTCAGTGTTCTCCACATGTTCAAATTCAACATGCTAGTAAACTCAAGATTAATCAATGTGAACCAGGGATTATCCCTCACTTAAGCCAAGTGGAAATTTGAAGGAACATAGCAAGGTTGACAAATATATGGTTGAGAGGGAGGTTTAATCAGAAAGTTTGGTACAAGAAAGCATGCAAATCCTAGATCATGCTGGTGATGTGGCAACAGAAATAAAATTTTCAGACATTTACCAACCTCCAAACTTCATCTTTTCCCACTCTTTATATAGTCCCTTCATCAGCTCAGTTACTGCTACACACACACTCCACTTAGTTAAACATGGAGAAAGCAGGCTCTAACAGTCCTAAATCTGCTTTGAAGGTTGGGAAGCTTAGTTGTTTTTTTTCTTTTTCTTTTGTTCTATTCCCTCTTAGTACTAGAATAACATGTCTTAACAGTTTCACTTCTTTTGGATTTTCCTTAATTTTCCATGGAAAAAGTTTGTGAAGAACACTTCTCAGTCTGCAGCTCAATGGAGCAGTACTAATTCTAGAGGAATGGTGAGATTATGCCTAGCTTTACCCTCACATATATATAAGCCTTAAAAATCCCCTCCTTGTATCATTGCCACATTAGTTGCCCCTTAAAAATGTAGCTTCCATGGCATGCATGGATGGTTTGGAGTTTAGAATTTTACATTCAATCATATTAGGACACCCAGAAGTTATTGAAGATAGTATTTCTGCACTTGTTTAGCTGTTTTGTTTCAGTTCATCTTAAGGTTGAAAGTTATGAAGCAACTGCATCACCTCTGAATGACAGTGAAAGAAAAGAGATCAGTGAGGAGTGTTATATAAGTAACACCTCTTGCATACTTAGATGGTGATACAAATACAACCTTTGTTTTGTTTTGTTTATGAGAAAGCAAAAGCACACCTATATACATGGATGCATCAAGTTGGATTTTCACCTTGTGCCTCTAATCCAAAATATATATATATATATATATATATGGATGTGTTCTTTTGTCTGTGACACCACACTTTGTGTTATTATCATTACTCTAACACACACACATACGGAATGATAATTTACATAAAATCTAGTTTAGAAATGCATGCATATGATAACTTTTGTTACAAGTATTGAATATCTCATTTAGCATAAAAAAGAATGAATATCCCATTTCACCTTTTCAATACTATCATTGAAGTTGTCTTAACTACCCCATCCGCCCAACAAGTTTATCGACGCAACTTTCTCCTTGCTATCAATTATTGATTTAAAAATTGACAAAATCTCTTGTATCTCTCTAAAATTAGAAAAAAAAAATATTAATCTTATAACCAATGAAAGCTTTTCCGACAAAAAGAAAAAACCAGAAACCATCATTGGCCTGTGAATAATGAACTATCCACCTAAAGATGATAATGGCCTATTTCCTGCTTTAAATGGATAATATTGTGGAGTCTGACACGAAAGGCATATATTTTGTACTATGTAACTAAATTTGTTTTCTCTTATTTCTCCAATTTCATAGTTTTCGTTTATTTTTTCCCCATTTGATACTTTCTATAAGTTTTAGTTTACTTCTAAAAATAAAAAGGAAATTTCCCTTTTTTGCGAAGTAGTTGTTATAAGCATATGCACAAATTTTACATGGCCAATAAGTTTAGACATATTGGACGACTGTTTTATTCACCTAGATTATTCATGCACCATGCAGTCCCTTTCCGAAACTTAGATCAATTGCTTTATCCCACAATGGGCCCATTATGATCACGCGAGTACTTGGTCTCACTAATATTATTATTATTGTTATGCTTTCTTACTCTTCTCTGTTCTCCATTATTCTATGTATGATTGGTTGTTTAAAAACCCTTCTAGCTTATTATACATGAATCATGAATTGCCACCTAAATAGATATAATTGGATGTTTCACAGACAAAAGATGTACTCAAAGACAAGTTCTATGACAAGACTAAAGTAAGTAACATGGTATAGTATATATACCAAATAGTATGTAAATTTCGACAGTATGTAAATTTCTTATTTCAAATTTGGTGAGCCATTTTTCTTTATGTCTAGGCTTCACGAAGGTCTCCACCCAAAGAAAGTAACATGGTATAGTATATACGAATTAGTATGTAAATTTCTACTGAATGTATATTTCTGTTTTCAAATTTGGTGAGCCATTTCTCTCTTCGTCTAGGCTTCAAGAAGGTCTCCACCCAAAGAAAGTAACATGGTATAATATATACGAGTTAGTATGTAAATTTCTACATTATGAAATTCTTTTCTTTCAAATTTGGTAAGCCATTTTTGTTTATGCATAGGCTTCACCAAGGTCTCCACCCAGAGAAAATACTAAGCCACAAGAATTTAAACTCCACACCCAAGAAAGAGCTGTCAAGCGTGCAATGTTCAATTATGCTGTAAGAAATTGTGAACAACCAGTGCTGATATTAGCAATTAGCTTTTTAAGATTAACGATGGTGGTTTTGCATGTATGCACAGGTGACGACAAAATTCTATATCATGGAGCTGCAAAAGAAACAAGAGGAAAAGCTGCAAAAGGTAGGCACATAATAATGATGATAAATTGGTCTATTTTTGAGCACGAGAGTAACATTTGAGTGAACTTCATCTTTATGAAATTAATTGAGTTAATCTGGAGCAGTTGATTGAAGAGGAAGAGGTTCGTTTGCTGAGGAAGGAAATGGTTCCAAGAGCTCAATTGATGCCTTATTTTGATAAGCCATTCTTCCCACAAAGGTAAAGGACAATGGATGAAAATGACAAGGATATATATATATATATATATATAAGAGCTATGTAAGATTGGAACAGAATTTAATTTCTACATACGTTAGTCTAAAGTTTTACGTTGTCAATCAATCAGAAATAATTATAAGTGGTGTAACTTTTACACCATCTATGCATGACTAAATAATAGATTAAGAGTTTATCTATGAGGAATTCAACTATACACTAACTTGGTTAATGACTAAAAGAATAAAAGTATTAATAATGGGAAATGTAAAGAACTACATATAAAATTTGACATGCAGATCAAGCAGGAGTATTCCAAGAGAGTCATGCCTCCACATGATGAGCAGCAAGTGTTGGAGCTGCTCGGTTGGCAATGAAATCTACAACTTGCACCACTATGGTCATCAAACTCTCAAGCCCATTAAGTAGAAAGCTTTGAGGGAAGGAGCATGTAAAATGTACACTATCCATGTATTCATTCATCCTTGTATTTCAAGCATGTTGTACACTATCCATAGGGAAACTTAGAGTTTTGTACTATACCATGGGACAACCTAGCTCCTTGATTAGGCGGGCGGGGAGATGTTTTGATGATGTTTTCTTTGTCACAAATAAAGATCAACCGTGTATTTTTGGTGTGTCTTTTGATCTTGGGTGTTTCCACACCAATGCCTTGTACCATTTTTTCCATACCAATGCCTTGTACCATTTGGAAATCAATAGAATAGAATTATCACTTTGCATGTGAAACTATTAGAATTTTTGAGATTTTTCCTTTATCTTTAAAATTAATGTGTTTTCTCATTTTGGGTTGCTTGTAAAGTTGGTTTAACAGTTGCTTATACTCAAGCAAACGAAACTGCAACTCATGTGCTTGCTTCATAACTTTTTAATGAGTGCTTTTTCTTTTGCCCCATACCTTCGTATAGCGAAGAGTGGGCAATGGGGTACGAAGTTTTTTTTTTTCTTTTGCCCAATGAAGGACTTCTTAGTTTGCTTAAATAGGCTCTCATTTTATATGTTGCATTACTGAAATATATCAAGTCAGTTTGCTATCTTTCGTATGAGGTTTCTAGTTTATAATTCGCAACTGATATGATTCTGTTCAGTATGATAGTTTATAGCTTCCATCTGATAGCATAGTCTGATCAGACCGTTGTACAGTTGATAGCTATTTTCGCTCAATCTGAAAGTAGTTTTGCTTCAGTCTGATAGCATTTTCGTTTCAGACTTACATCCTTCTTTCATATGCCATATTCCAAAATGGTATCTAGAGTTTAAATGATCTTTAAGGGACTATGAAGGAGTGAAAAACCAGAAAAAATCATTGAGATAGCCCACACAAACTTCCAAACACAAAAATGGCTTCAAGCAGTAGTTCTTTATCTCCACCTCCTATATTTGCAAGTGAAAACTTTCATCTGGGGGCCGCGAAAATAAGGACTTAGAGCTCAAAGTTTTTGGGATATAGTTGAAAATTGAAGTAACCCAACTCTATCACCAGAAAACCCAACAGTAGCTCAAATAAGAAGTCACAATGATGAAATGGCAAAGGAAAGCAAAGCACTTGTCATTATACAGGCAGAACTACATGATGACATTTTTATGAAGATCCGAACTCTTGAGACTGCAAAAGAGGCATGGGATCAGTTGAAGGAGGAGTTCCAAGGGAATGAAAGAGGAAAAAGAATGCAAGGGCTGAACTTGAGAAGGGAGCTTGAAGCAGTCAAGATGAAAGAAAGAGAATCTGCCAAAGAGTTCAGTGTCAGACTTTGAAGGTGGTTACATGAATCAGATTAGTTGGAGAGGAGCTAAGTGATAAATGTGTAGTGGAGAAAATCCTAGTGTGTCTTCCAGAGATGTTTGAGTAAAAAATCTCCTCTCTAGAAGAAAATAAAGATTTTTCTCAAATATCTATTGTAGAGCTTATGAATGCTCTGCAAGCCACTAAACATGAGATCTTTGAGAATGGAAGGTGCTCTTGTGACACACACCAAAGGCAAAGCCCAAGGGTGGAGTAGCTCTGGGGAAAATCTATTTGGTGGAAAGAAAAGAAAATGAGAAAGAAGGCAATAAGAAAGGAGGAGGTTGAAAGGACAAGTATCCACCATGCCCTCACTGTAAGAAGAAGAATCATACAAAAAATATTTGCTGGTTCAGGCCTGGAGTTAAATGTAGGGCCTGCAATCAGCTTGGTCATGTGGAGAAGGTATGCAAAAATAAAGCAAACCAGCAGGGGCAGTCAGCTCAAGTTGTTGAGCATCACCAACAGACGAAGGAGAAGTTGTTTGTTATTTAACAAGCAAAAGCAAAGAAGAATGACTAATTGATAGTGGATGCACAAATCATATGACCCACGATGCCATCTTTAAGGAGCTAGATCAAACTTACTTCTCCAAAGTCACCATAGGCAATGGAGATCATGTTGATGTCAAAGGCAAAAAGGAGTTGTTGTTGTTGAAACTCCTTCGGGTATCAAATATGTCACCGATGTTTTATTTGTGCCCGAGTTAAGCCAAAGCCTTTTGAGTGTATGTCAAATGCTAGAAAGGAATTATTCATTGGGTTTTGAAGATATAAAGTGTTATATAAGTCTGATTGGGAGTTTGGTTGTATTTGTGTGCCACCAGACCAGACTTAATGTTTGCTACAAGCTTATTGTCCAAATTCATGAAATCTCCAACTCAAGTTCATCTTGGTGCAGCAAAGCGAGTCTTGAGGTACATAAGTGGAATTACAAACTATGGTCTTTGGTTTCGGAAAGATGAAAGTGAAGAACTTCAAGGCTATGCAGACAGTGATTGGGTCGGATGTTCAGACGATGCAGAAAGTACCTCGGGCTATGTTTTCTCATTTGGAAGTGGCACTTTATCATGGGGTTTAAAGAAACAAGATGTGATTGCTGAAGCTGGGCATATTTCAGCAGGAGCAGTATCAAATCAAGCCATTTGGTTGAGAAATTTTTTATCTAACGTTAGACAGGTTCAAAGTGAAGCAACCATTTTGAGGGTCGACAACAAGTCAGCTATTGTTATAGCTAAAAATCCTGTTCAGCATGGAAGGACTAACCACATCAATGTTAAGTATCATGCCATTTGAGAAGCAGAGGAATCAAAGAAAGTTAAGTTAGAGCATTGCAGTTCAAAAGATCAACTTGCAGACATCATGACCAAAGCTCTACCAAAGGGCAAGTTTGAAAAGTTAAGATCAAGGCTTGGGAGTGTTGGAGAAAAATCTCAAGGAGGAGTGTTAGAATTTGAGATTTTTCCTTTATCCTTAATATTAATGTATTTGCTCATTTTGGGTTGCCTGTAAAGTTGGTTTAACAGTTGCTTGTACTCAAGCAAACTGAAACTGCAGCTCATGTTGTTTGCTTCATAACTTTGTAATGAGTTCCTTTTGTTTTTCCCAATGAGGGGCTTCTAAGTTTGCGTATATAAGCCCTCATTGTATCACTCTAAATATGTTGCATTACTAAAATATATCAAATCATTTCGTGTAAGATTTCTGGTTTATAATTCATAACTTTTATGTTTTTGTTCAATCTGATAGTTTATAGCTTTTGTCTGATAGCATAGTCTGATCAGACCGTTGTACAGTCTGATAGTTATTTTCACTTAATATGAAAGCTGTTTTGCTTCAGTCTGATAGCATTTTCGTTTCAGACTTACATCCTTCTTCTCATGTCATATTTTAACAGAAACACTCCTATGCATTGCCATTAACCCTTTAGTATTATTCTATTATTTTGACGCATCTAATTCTAGAGTCAGGTCCTTTATTTATAATTGAGATAGATTGACCCTTAAACTATCACATAAATATTTTGTTATCACAAACAATTTCTCTACTAATTGTTTTTTATACACATTGCCATATTTAAAGGAATTAAATGGAAAGTAGTGAGTGTCAAGCAAACTTTCAACTTAGTACGTAGCATATAATTAAATTAATTATCTAATTATTTCGAATTTCTCTTGTGCTTTAAAATCATATTATCCATCTACTCAATGGTATATGCATGTCAATTTTCAAGTGGCTAATTTGAAACTACAACAAACTCAGGTTTAACATAGCTTTAATTAATATATAAATTAAAAAAACTATGGTATCACGTCACTCGCTTGACAGGAAAAAAAAAAAACTCAGTCAACCAATTGAATTTGACAGTTGGACCAAAATTTTAAATTTTAAGAAATTGTTGATTAAATAAAATAGGGACATCAAAATTATATTTCAGTATAAAAAATTATTATTGAACCATCGTGATTGATTTTTTATCACTATAGTTGCAATAATTGGTTCTTGAGTTTATATAATCAATTTTCGGCAATGTGGTCCACTTCATTCTGTACATTTGCTCAATGTGTTTGCATTTTGTCCATATCACTCATCATACACATCTTTTTTTAGAAATTATTTATATAAAATATATAAATGTGTGCATGTCAGCTTATAGATATGTAATCTGCGAAGAGTGAAATTTGAGGCACATTACTTTAGCCTTCAAATTGCTCTTAAAAGGGCAACAACACGATCCTATGGTCAGTAAATTATAAAAAGAACTAGATACAAAGGGTTAGACTGGGACCGACATCCTCTACCATTAAGAAATTTGTCTCATATTATAAATAGATCATAAAAAAATTGTACACGACCGAGTAATTGGTTTATTGAACAAAATTAATCAAAATTCCAGAGAAGGAAATACTGGTCAAACCAAGTATCATTTTACAGTTCTTGAGGGTTTGATAAGTTCACATCTATGTTAACTGAATCCTTGAGTGAAATCACATAGTAGCAGACATCTTTGCGGCTGTGTTTAATTTATTTAAGTCCTTTGAATAGTCCAAGGTGAAAAACCAAAGGATTAGTGAGAGCATAATCACTGGCACCATCTTTAGGTTGGATAGTATCAATTAAATCCACATCTGCTTCACCAAAAAAAAATTAAATCGACATTTCCTTGGAGATGGAAAGATTGCTAATTTTAAATACTATCAGCCCAAATTCTTGTTTCACCTATGATTCTCTATTCTCTCCTTTCTTTCTTTTTTTCACTAATAACAAAGATGATTTTTTGTTCTTTTTTAATAAATAAAAAAATACTTGCCTAATTAGGTGTTTTCAACAACAAAACTACATTTAAAAATGAAAAGGCACGGACTAGATAGGTGTAGTCTCCTGCTGCAAGAATCAGGCTTTAAATAATAACAATTAATAGCAGTTTGAAAAGTCAAATATAAAAAAATGGGGCAATGACAAAATTTTCCAATATAGAGAAGGCAAAATTTTCATTCCAAATAAATATCGGAAATAATATGATTATCCTCCGCAGGAAAAGGGGGTCGAGACAATAACCTATTTGCTTTCCTATTTCTCAACTTTACACATGTTTGAACTTTTGAACAGATAAAGGCCACCTACAATTGCCTACCTATCTGATAGATGTCACCGTTGAAACTATATATAAAGTCCTTTTCAGTTCACTCCACAACAAGGCCTCATATTTTCACCAGCTGCTCAACTGTTTCTGGATTTTAGAATTGTGAGATGATCTACCACCTTTGTCTTTGTAGGAATTTCTGGCTGCAACAGTCTTTCGTCCCTTATGAGCTTTCGCTATGGCATGTCGTCGTTGCTTACTCAAGTTCTTAACGAGTTCAGCTTCATTTTGCAATGTATCTTCATTGCTTTCCCCCTGTGAATCAAAATTACTTCTACTGAGGCTTCATGCAAACGCCAAATAACAAGGTTTCTATATAGAAAAATAAAAAGCTCCGTTGTGCCCTTTAGATTTTGACAGAAAATAGATCTTAACGAAAAACTAAATCAAATTTATAATGGTCTACCACTACCCTTCTGAACTAAACCAAGGAACCATGCAAGGTACCCTCCACATCACAGTTTTACCAATTTCTTATAAATATATGCCTGTAACTTTTTAAAGAAGCAATACAAGGAAATAATGTTCTACACTAAACGAAGTTACAGTAATAAAATGAGCATATGACTGAAAAATCTAGATTCGGATTTACCATATAAGTCACATCAAGATTAGAGAAATGCACTAGAACTCTAGAAGAGCATAGGCATAACATACATACACGCTATCTCCCAAAAAAAAATCATCATGGCTCAGCCTTTACGACAATAAATTCTTTGAATTGAATATTATGCAGAGGGAAAAGAAAGCTGCACAAACATAGCATTGGGATAACCACCCACAATAAAAAGAATCAAACATTGCTTACATTGTCACTTGCATCTTCCTTTTCAGATCCACTGCTTTCACGTGCTTCACAAATCTCCTCTTTCCCTTGACTTTCGGATCCCTCATTCTGGTTAAAACATAATGACAAATCCTTCAATAAGATTGCAGAAAACAGAATTTCACAACTAATCTGAAAAAATTATGACAGAATATATATGCCCACCAGCCAACGGACGAACTAAAAAAACAAACTTCAGATGACCTGTTGGATATTAAAATTTACATATCACAGCTCACTTATCATATTACAGAAGATACCATATTTAGTCTTACAATCAGAACAATGAAAATATCAAGCTCAACCATCTCAAGCCCAGAAAGTAAGTTTGATATTCTTCCTATGTTCAGCACAGGTTTGCTAAACAAATACCCATAACCTTCCATCAGCATAAAGTATATGTTGTGCATCCATGTATTAGAGTCAAGGGTAACAACAGTTTGATTAGGGGTGGCAAATGAATCTAGTTATCCACTATCCATCCACAATAAATCCACCCATTACAAAAAAAAAAGGATGGATCCAAATCCATCCATTTAATTTTATGGATGGTTAATGATCCATCCACTTATTTTCAAAATCCAATGGATTCTCTAATCAATGATAGAATAAAAACATTTAAACAGATTACATGTTGCACATAAAAGGATTAAGGATGACTAACCTCCCGCCATTGTGCTTTCTATCTCAGCAGCATGCACAGAAATGTTAGACTTACTTTGAATTTTAAAATTAAAATATTAAGTGATCCTAATATTTCTTAACCACTACTCCTTCTGTTATTCTCACTAATGTATTTGGTCATGTTATTTTCTAATAACAGTTCTGTTAGTGGGATGTAACCGTTATCTACATATCCTGATTATTAGGGGTTAGTTTCAATGATGAATAGAACTGACTCTATAAAAGCCAGAGTCCCCAGTCTAAACATATCATCAGAAAATGCCCACTTCCATCGTGTGAGAGGTGTTAAAGGCCGGAAGCACAAGTAAGGTGGAAGCATTTTGTGCATGAGTTTATGTTGAGAGCTGCTGATATAAAAAGCGTAATGGCTGGAGGTTAGTGATCCTTAATCCATTTATGAGCAAAATGCAATCTGTTTAAACGTTTTTATTCTATCAAATGAATCCATTTATCCACTATCCATCCAATCCATCCACAATAAATTCATCCAATCCATCCATTACAAAAAAAATTAAACAAATGGATGGATCCAAATACATCCATTTAATTTTATGGATAGTTAAATGATCCATCCACTTATTTTCAAAATCAAATGGATTCTCTAATCAATACTTAATGGATCAAAATTGATCCAACTTAATAATAAAATAAATTGTGGGCAATTTTCAACTGTCGGCTAGGATTTCTTTCAGTCGTTATCGGCTGCAACTATTTTTTGGCAGATATCGGCCTGGGTTTTTTGGCCAATGATGTTTTTTCACCGACATCGGTCGAGGCTATTTTCGACAAACGTCGGCCGATGAAATTTTTTGGACAATGTCAGCTAGGGTTTTTTCAGCCGACTTTGGTCAGAGCTATTTTTTTGCTGATGTTGCCAACTTTTTTCAGCTGACGTCGGCTGATATTTTTTTCCTACGTTAGTCGATGGTATTTTTCGGACGATGTCAGCCAGCAAACATCATCGGCTGACGTTGGCCAAAAAATAATCTCAACTAACGTTGGCCAGAAAAATTCTTAGTTGACATCAACCAAAAAAAGTCATGGTTGATGTCGACCAAAAAACCCTAGTTGGCGCTGGCCAAAAAGTAGCCCGATCGATGTCAACAGGAAAACCCCTAACTGATGTCGACCAAAAAATTACACCAACTAACATTGACCAAAAAACCCTAGCAAACCTCGACCAAAAACATATTCTTTGCCAACATCGGCCAAAAAATAGTCCAAGCCAACGTCAATAGTTGATGTCGGCCAAAAAACATCGCCGGCTGAAAAATAGTCTTGGTTGATGTCGGCAAAAAATTAGCCTCAATCGTAGTCAGTCGAAAACAAAATCAGTCGACTTTTGTTGGAGCTATTATTATTTTAGAAAGTATTGTGATGTTTTTAAAATATATTATTTCTAAACTAAAACTAACTAAGTTTTAAAATATTTTTTTTTTGTGTGGATGGATTGGATGGATATCCATCCATGAAAAAAGTGTTAATGGATGGATCGGAGAGATTTTTTTATCAAATGGATCAGATCCATTAAATAATATTTAATGGATCATTTTGATTTGATCCATTAGGATACGAATTAGGATTGATCCGATCCATCCATTTGTCACCCCTAAGTTTGATTTCAGAAGGTCCTTATCCTTTACTTCATAATTATATAACCTATTCTACCAGTTCTCCATAGATGGGATGCAAGGTAAAAAACCTGGCTGTCATGGTTTTTTCTCAAGTTGTCCCATCACCTAAGTGATTTATATGTTGATGTGTAATGTTTACAAATCATGGTTCAATTAATTTGAACTCTTGTCTTTCATTTGCAGAAAAAACAGATCTCCTTATCAATCTCTGTCTTTATCTTCTTCACTGCTATATATCACATACTTTTTTTTTTGCCAGACCTTGGTTTGTAGATATGTTACTTTTATTTTCACAACACATTGGACACACGCATAATGCGTATTTTATTCGTCTGATTCTCAGATAATATTATTATATTATAGATATTGGCACCATCCACTCTAACCAATGCTGATGAAACCAGCTTCCCTATTTCCACCAGGCTTTCACGGATATATACCTAAGCATCAATAATGTAATAATAAAATCTTCCTTTCTGTTCCTATTACCATTGAACTCAATCCAATTCAATCATTCAATCTTAGGTTCAATCCTCAGTGCTTCAGTACATAAAAAATAAAGACATTACCTGTTCTGACAAATGTGAAGAATCATCATCTACAGTGTCTGCTTCATTCAGGTCTTCCACCAAGTCAACCCCTTCACTATCTGAATTTGTATCACTTTCTGCCCCACCTTCAATGAACTGCACATAGATTTGAAGACCTTTGAGTCTGAACCAAATATAAGATGCGCTTGACAGTCTATAATTATAACTAAAAACAGACAATTCTAATCCCCATGTGTGATGATGATATTATGCTTCACCAAATGGAGATTCCATGGTTGGTGTTGGCAGCTAAGCCAAAAGCCGTGGAAAATATAAAAAGAAAAGCTATGTTGCCTTTTGAAACACGATCTCCATTTTTTTTCCCCATCCCACATAGAACAAGAAAAACACTATACCCTCTGAATATCTTCTTCATTCTTTCTAGTAAAGCCACTGGCAGCAAGCTCCCTATCTAGAAAACCAGCACTTCTTTCTATTGAAGAAAAACTTGGCTTTCCAGCTTCATCTCTCCCTTCATCAGAACCATCAATATCATCTATGCTTTCTTGAAAAGAAAGATTGAACCTGAAACAGAGAAGAGGGACTAAATATGAAGATAACTAATTTACAGCCACATACTAAATCTAAAATCATTCGACAAGTTCAGCAATCAAAGATATATCAGCCATTCAATGATTCAATCAAAAACAGGAGATGAAACATGCATAAGAGTACTATCTATGTACCAAAAACAAATGAAAAAAAATTACTAAACTCTTCAGGTAAACTAAACTACTAAAGACATAAAACATATAAAAGAAATATAAGGCATAGATAAAGTAAAATATCATAAAAAAAAAGTCAAACTTATTAGTATTACTAAAAGAAATACCAAGACAAGAATTTATTATTTGATTAAGTAAGCAGCATGAAAAAGGCAAGGAAACTCTAAGTTCTAATGAACAAACTTCACTTTGTTTGAAAAACAAGTGTTGCAAATATTTCTTCACCAAGGTGAGTGACTTAAAATGTGCTTCTTTTTCTTTCTTTGCTAACTTGGGAGAATGAGAAAATAGCATTAGCATGGCAGGGGGGATAGAATCCCCGACCCAACATCAGGCCTTCTATCTTCTTTTCTATTTCTAGGGTGACTCTTAAGATGGGTTCAGTCTGGCTGATTGACAACTTTTAATCAAAATTGATTATTCAGATAAACAAATCTGAAATCACTACCGATATATCATCACACAATATTTCAAATTTTCAAGTTTTTCAGATGACTTTAATGCTAGCTACATTCATTGTAATATTAAAGCTGTACGCAAAATAGAGGAAAAAGGAATCAGATAAATACATCTCCCGAGTCAGAACAGAATAGTTCATAGTAACAACTAAAAACTGCAAATTCGGTTTAAATATGTTTTCGGTCCCATAAGTTTGCACTTTTCCACTTTTGGTCCCTGTAAGTTTATTTTTCTAATTTTAGTCAATGCAACCTTTTCCAATTTTGGTCCCTGTAAGATATTTATTATTTTGCTCATTTTTAGTCTCTGTAAGTTTGTGTTTTTCCAATTTTGATCTATCTAAGATTCTAATTTTTTCATTTATAGTCTCCATAAGTTTGCACTTCCAAGGACCAAAATTGGAAAAATGCAAACTTACAAGGACTAAAAATGAGCAAAATATCTTACATAGATCAAAATTGAAAATGCACAAACTTACAAGGATTAAATTAGAAAAATGAACTTACAAGGACCAAAAATGAAAAAGCGTTAACTTACTGGGACCAAAAACATATTTAAGCCTATTAATTATATAACATTGAGATAGATGCAAGTTAGACTCAAAAGATTCAAGAGCATGACCTTAGAGGAATGGCATTATTTAAGCCAAAATGAAGGGCATGACCTTAGAGGAAGCTCTTTGTTTGGTGAAAGAATGAGATAATGGAAGGCATACTTTAAATGAAATAACCCTGAGAATCATGAGTCCAAGTCCGCTGAAAATGTCTTTGATATCTTTTACTAAATGCACTTTCTAACAAGCTATGCCAACTTGTGATAACAGACACACCTAGTTACTTAGTAATATCATTTCTTTGACATCTTTTATTAAATGCACTTTCTAACAAGTTAAGCCCACAGGTTGGGCAAGCGACATGAGAATATCATTTCTATTTTTTCCTAACATCATTTTGAGTTACCAAGACAACAATAAATTAAAAATAAGGGTCTTGCTAAGCAATGCCCTTGGGACATTAGTTAAGGAACAAAAAGAAGAAGTATTAATTGTATAAAACATAAGAGAGGGTAAAATAAAGTTATGGGGAGCGCAATTTTGCATATTCCAATAAAAAATCTTTCTCCTTTTAGTTTCTTAACCAATACCCTAATGGCACTAGTTAGCATTTACCTAAAAATAATATGCAAAAGCAACTCTAGAGTTGACAAATACATGATGCAGAAAATAAAAAACCTACCTTTTCCTGAAAAACTTAAAGATGCATTCAACATCACGGTCAAAGTACCTGAAAACAAGGATAAATAATATGCTGTTAGGCCAGAAATAAAACATATGTGGCTTTTCCATTAATACCTTATATTTAAGGCGTACAACTTATGCATTTCTGTTACTAATTATAAATTTTCATTTTTATATTTATACTATGAATATTGATTTTAAACATAAAAAATATGAAACTTATATGCCCACATACTACTTTCAATTTATAATATAAAACCTTGTACATGTAAATTTAAGGTATTAATCCACAAAAAATATTTTCATTTAAAAAAAAAAGTTATATAAGCATATGCTAACTCAAATTGTTGTGCCAAAATTAACAGTTAGTTAATTATATTCTAACTCATAATTAGTTAACAGCTGAGTCATTGTTGACTCAGTGTAACAGTTAGTTAGTTGTACAGACAATTAGTTAGTTAGCAGCTAAGTCATTGCTGACTCAGCATAACAGTTAGTTAGTTAAACTAACTGTTATGTGGTTAGAATTCTCTATAAATATGCTGTTGTGCATTCAGTTGTAACTAACCAATTTCATAATACAATAACAGTTTCTTAGCTTTCAGTTTTATCTCTTTCTCTTTCACTGATATGAATTTCTTCAAGAAACATTCCTTTTTGGGGGAGGGGGGTAAACTACAGGAGAAAGATTCATCACTTATGTGCTATATGTTAGCCTAATAAATTCTCAATGAAGTGTGATTACAATGCAAATGACATGCAAATTTTGTAAACTTTATTAGCAAAAAACAAAACACAACAAAGTGAAGTGCCAAAGTGACAGGCTTGGCTAGGAATCGTGATAACAAGTCAAAAGAAAATTATGAGAAAGACTATCATACAAGGAGGAGAATCTTACATCTGTGCATTACGGTGTGACACAGATACCATTTGTGGAAAATCAATCATTGTAATTTTTTCATCATCATTAATCTACAAGGAATAGAATTCAGAGTGTAAACTAGAAGCAAAAGCCAACACAATAACTGATTTCATGAAATAAAAATTAGAATTCCTTTAATCATTTATGCTGGCATGTTAAAGCATACCATGATGTTAAATTCATTGAAATCACAATGAATGAGACCATGCTCTGCCAACCGAACGACCTGACCAAGAATTGCCTCAAAAACTGTCTCTGGATTCAGTAACTGCTTAACCTGAACACTACATTTGAAAATCAGGCAATTGTTAGCAAAACCAGAAAAAAAAAGTGAAAGAAATACTACAAACAAGAAAGCCAGCTTAATAACAACGGATAAAAGGAGAAAACTTTAAAATTTAAATGTTAGCAAAATTAAAGAAGGAAACTTACAGAGGATAACCTTGGACGAGTGACATGACTACACAATGTCTATTGCTTTCTATTGCATTTGGAACAGGGAAGCCATGTGTTTCCAAAGCCTACTCAAGCAAATCATGAGTCACCAGCAAATCAAACAAAAAATATAATAATTCAAGTATACAGCTACATAGACTAAAAAGGAGAGGAAGGTGAAACAAAACCTTCATGAAAGCAAATTCTTTAAGTGCAGCGAGGCGAGACAAATAGAGCCAATTATAACTACTGCGATGTCTCAAGTAGTCACGCTTAGATTTGACGGCTCGGAAAGAGACTCTTCCAAGCCTATGCAACTTCATAGCCAGAACTGTTCCGTCTTCACGGGCAACCTCAAATATATCTAGCAGAGCACAAACACCAACATAAATAGCAGAAAAACGTGTGAAATGTGATTGAACAAAGGGCACCCAATCAGAAGAACATCAACTAAAATACCAGATTCCTTTCCAACACCAATCTGGCGTCCAACAGCTACAAACACTCCTTTGTTCACCATAGTCTTAATGGCAAGAAAATCATAACCAAGGTAGGTAAGGCGGAACCCATCATCTAAAATCAAATTAAGCTCTCACATATTAGAGGGTCATTCAAATGAACTTCTATATATTTATATTAGATTTTCCTTTTTACTAAATATAATAATAAACAGATTAGAAGGTACTAACATTTAGAAGAGTCGTGATGCAACAACTTGTGTTTGAGCAAGTTTTTCAAAACCTTGTACGTGCCTCCATGCCTACAAACAGTAACATAAAAATTAGTAACAACGATAAAAATAAAAAGTGAATATGGAAGTGGGTTGAAAGTTACTTGAGACGCGCAATTCGGTCGATGAGTTCGGTGGGTACGATTTCATGCTGCAACAGAGGGAGGAATCTCATTAATTTCAGCTCAAGAATTCAGAAAATAATAATAATTATAATAAAATTGGAATTTAAAAGGAGGGGAAAAGAAAAACGCACATTCCGCATCCCCAATTCAACGGCTGTGAGAACCCTAAAATCATCTTTGGAGAGATATCTCAAGACATCTACGTCGAGCTTCATTCTTAATTAGATTGGTGAGAAAGTGTGGGGAATGAATAAATCTAATGCAGAGGACTTACAATATATTCGTGAGGGTTAGATGAATCTAATGGTGAATAAAACCAGTTCACCATAAACCACCCACATAGCTGGACCACACAAACATCTTTCTACAATTCATAGTAGTCATTTATAAGAATGTAAATCTATACATATTTTTTTTTGGCGTCATAATATTTTTTTTAATACATTGATGACAATAAATTTAAAACTCCTAATACGAATTATCAAGTTCTCTAAAGTATCATATTATCGTCTAGTTTAAACGCTCCTTAAAATAATAAAATTATATATATAATCTTCAAGTATTAAATATTTGTCAAATGAATCTAATTTAGTTAATTAAATGAGTATTATAAATTTTTTAATATCATATTTTAATCTATAAAAAAGGTATTAAATATTTATAAATTTAATTTTTATGTTGATATATACCAACGTTTAGTAGCTAATAATTTGAAAAATCATTTAGTATAATTTTTAATACTTAAGAGGTTATTTATATGATTTATATATTTTAGGAACTAATTAAGATAGAGAATAATATTTTAGGATGATCTATTTACAAATTATCCCATCTCCTCAGCTACGCAAATCCCAGCCTAATTGGTAGGTGGATACTAAAACGATTCGTCTCTTCCCAAACACTAGAAATCGTGATTCGAAGCTAACGGCTAGGGTGAAACATTTTCAATATTCTTATATTATATTTGTTTCATTTTAAAAAAAATCAAAAAAAATATTTAAAAGATATTGAATTTGTTATTTATGTTTAATATTAAAATCATAATTAAAAATAATTTAAATTAAGATTAGATTGCTAAAATTATTTTATAAAATTGTTAATCCGACTCTTTTATATGATCCTTAAAACTAAAATGAGATTATTAAAATTAAAATTAGATTGGTGAAAAAATAAATTTTTAATATTATTATATTATATTTGTCTCATTTTAAAAAAAATCAAAATAAATATTTAAAAGATATTGAATTTGTTATTTATGTTCAATATTGAAATCATAATTAAAAATAATTTAAATTTTTTAGTTACAATAAATATTTAAACGGAAATTTTTAATAATTAAAATTTATTATAAAAATATTGAAACATAATTTTTAACTGTATAATAAATTTATTAGTTATAAAAATTATGAGACCAAAATTTAAAATATGATATGATTTTTTGTTTAAGATAATGATTGAAATAAAATTTAAAAATATATTTCTATTTTTTTAATAATTTAAAATTTAAGATTAGATTACTAAAATTAAGATACATTTTTTTAATATATATATATATATATATATATATATATATATATATATATATATATTAGTTATTACTAATATTAGATTAGATTGCTAAAATTAATATTAGATTGGTGAAACAATTAATTTTTAATATTGTAAATTTTAAATATGATAAGATTTTTAGTTTAAGATAATGATTTAAAATAAAATTTGAAAATATATTTGATTTAATAGTTATAAAAAATATTGAAACCAAAATTTAAAATATGATACAATGGTTAGTTTAAGATAATGATTGAAATCAAATTTAAAAATATATTTGATATAGTAGTTATAAAAAATATTGAAACCAAAATTTAAAATTTAAAATATGATAAGATTGCTAGTTTAAGATAATGATTGAAATAAAATTTAAAAATATATTAAATGTGTTAATTATAAAAAATATGGAAACCAAACTTTAAGATATAATAAGATTGTTAGTTTAAGGTAATGATTGAAAATAAATTTTAAAATATATTTGATTTTATAGTTATAAAAAATATTGATAACATAATGTGTCATTTTTGTAGTCATTTTTATTTATAATTTGTATATGTAAACAAGTTAATTATTATATAAAAAATAATCATCACAAAGTTTATTATGTAAATTTACATATACATTAAATATAAATTAGAAATTTTAATGTTATATATAACGACACTATTTATTTATAATATAATGTATTTATTAGCTCAGTTGATTTGAGTATTATATTAATAATGCAGATGAAGGTTGTTCGATCCCTTGGAAAATCAACCAAAAATCACTGTATACTTCTAACAAATTCACGTACACAATCGGAGACCAAATATGCTTTCAAAATGTCCTTAACGGAAGCAACTTACACTAAGTTATAGAAAATTTGCGAATAAAAAATGGTGCTGCAAAAATGAAAAAATGCAACTACTATTTATAACTGAAAATACCATAAGGGTATTTTCGGTGTTTTGGAAAGTTGTTGGGTGCCCCAAGCAACTCCCTTTCAGTAATTACCATATACACTTCCTAATTTTCTCAAGTTCAAACTTCATGGGAGGGTGGATTGGAGGTTAAAATCTTTAACGCACCCTAATTTTTACTTGGTGCACCCTTAAAATTTGTAAGGTTTCCATTTTACCCTTTTCATCCCACTCACTCTTTTCTCGTCTCTATCTTCCTCTTCACCTTAGGCAACACTTGTGTGGTCGTGGTCGAGAGACTAGGACAGTGGCGACTCTAATCATGTCACGATGATAATTTTTCAAGGACAGTGGCATTGCTAAAACATGAAGTGATGTATATTATAGATTGAGCAATTCGTGATAAATTTCTATTACGAATTGCTTAATGTGTAATGCATTTTTTGTATTACAGATTAATCAACCACCGTTGAACTAGAAGATTTGAGTGAAAAATTATTATCTTGAAAGTTGAAAGTTATGTATTCTATTGTATCACTTAACTATGTTTCTCTTAGTATATTTTAATAGTGTATTTTATTTTCTGTGTGTGTATATATGTGTATGTATGTATGTATAGGGGATGTTTCAAATGAGAAAGAATGAGAAGAACTAATAAAATCCATCAAATTAAGATTAGAAGAAAAAAATAGACATTTGAGATTAAAAATACTTTAAAAATTGAATTAGTTAATGTATCAATCAAAATTCTAAATGATTTACCTAACAAAAAATAAATCTATAAAAGATCTCAATTATCACATATTAAAATATTCCAATTAACTCATTTGTTGCCACCATTGCCATGACGGTTGTTGTTTCTGACACGATGACACTCATAGTGTCAATGATAACAACAACAATTATAATGACAATGACACATGGTAGTCATGATGGTGACACTGACGACGATTATTGTAATGACAATCATGATGTTGATGGTGATAAGTTGACGAACAAGACTCACATGATAATTAAAATATTTTAATGGGTAATAATTAAGATCTTTTTATAGATTTTGATTTGATTTTTTTCAAATGAATTTTTTAGAGATTTTATTTTTACATAGACTTTAATTCAGAATTTTTAACTATTTTTTCAAATTATATTGGTATAATTTGATAACTATTACATTATTCTATATTTTTAAACGAAATAATATTTTCTTAAAATTCACTATTAAGTTGAAAGTTTCTTTCACATAGATCATAGAATTTTCAAAATATACTAAAATATAAATTAATTGATTACTTTCTTATTCAATTTTGATAAAATTTAACACAAATAATCCTAATAATATGTAAATATAACTCAACGGTTGGATTAATAAAAATCATATTATATATCAAATTATAAAAATAATATAATAATTATGAAAATTACATGTGCGTGCGTATGTGCACGTGCGCGCCCAACAAGAAAAGCAAATTTTTGGTTTGCATGAGCCCTGCAAGAAAAGTTAATTTTTGGTTTGCACTAGCATTTTTATTTTCTTATTGTAGAGGGTAACATTCCTCTCGGGGAGGATGTTCCTCGAATGTACGTTTTGTTCATATCGATCCTAAGCGACCTCGGAAACAAATCTCGTCGTGTCATAGGGTTCTTGAGGTCTGGAGGCGGTTGATTTTCTCTTTCTAGAGACCATCTGCATCAAAAGAATCACAGGGAAGAAAATTAGACAGATTTTATTCAAGACTGAAAGCAGAAAAATAAAACAGAAATAGAGATTGAGCGCTTAGCGAGACTGACTCGCTTAAAGCGCCTTAAGAAAATAACATGATACACTTAGCGCGAAGGACACGCTTAGCACGACTACTGAAAAATAAAGACTCTAGCTAAGCGAGATACCCTCGCTTAGCTAAAACAACACAATGGCTAAGCGAGCATGACTCATGCAGACAGAGAAGAAATTGCGCTTAACGAGCCATATAAACAAAATTTCAGAACTTCTAATTTGCCTTGGGCCTAACGAGACAGACTCGTTTAGCCCAGGCTTATTTGACTTCAAAGGCATGGTGGCTTAACGAGCGTGGCTCGCTTAGTTGCAAACAAAATACCAAAAACCTCTAAGACTCGGACCTAACTAAACTAACTCGTTTAGCGCCGCATGCCGGCTTAGTGAGTTCATTCGAACTCAGAAATTAAAACTTGCAATTTAAATACTTACTAAGCTTGAGTGCAGTGGCTTAGCGAGTTCATACATATGAACATAAATTCAAACATAAATGATGAACACACTTAGTGGAACAGGGTCGGCTTAGCAAGTTCATCAAAAAACCTAGAAATTCATCCAAAATTGATGAACTCGCTTAGCGAGTACATCGAAGTTTCAAAAAAAAATTCAGGAATACTACAAACAAGAAAGCCAACTTAATAACAACGGATAAGGAAACTTACAGAGGGTAACCTTAGACGAGTGACATGACTACACAATGTCTATTGCTTTCTATTGCATTTGGAACAGGGAAGCAATGTGTTTCCAAAGCCTGCTCAAGCAAATCATGAGTCACCAGCAAATCAAACAAAAAATATAATAATTCAAGTATACAGCTACATAGACTAAAAAGGAGAGGAAGGTGAAACAAAACCTTCATGAAAGCAAATTCTTTAAGTGCAGTGAGGCGAGACAAATAGAGCCAATTATAACTACTGTGATGTCTCAAGTAGTCACGCTTAGATTTGACACCAACATAATTAGCAGAAAACATGTGAAATGTGATTGAACAAAAAACACCCAATCAGAAGAACATCAACTAAAATACCAGATTCCTTTCCAACGCCAATTTGGCAACCAACAGCTACAAACACTCCTTTGTTCACCATAGTCTTAATGGCAAGAAAATCATAACCAAGGTAGGTAAGGCGGAACCCATAATCTAAAATCAAATTAAGCACTCACATATTAGAGGGTCATTCAAATGAACTTCTATATATTTATATTAGATTTTCCTTTTTACGAAATATAATAATAAACAGATTAGAAGGTACTAACATTTATAAGAGTCGTGATGCAACAACTTGTGTTTGAGCAAGTTTTTCAAAAAATTAGATAAGATGTTGTAGTTCTTTATATATAGAGACTAGAGAGAGAGAGAAAAAAGACTATATATTCACCGTGTAAAATAATTTATAATTTGATTAACAGTGTAAAATAATTATTGAACTCTTTTTAATAAACATGTTCTTCTTAGCCAAATTAGCATGGGACAAGAGGCAATTGAATGAAGATGATTACCACGTGTCTCAAATTTTTTATATAGGAAATAGTAAGTGAGGTTACCTTTTTATAAAGAGTTACAACTCGTATTTTTTTATGAAATGCTTGTAATAGTGTCACTCATTATAAATTTATTTAACTATAAGTTAAAATATTAAAATACATTTATAAATGAATTTTAAATCTTTTATCATAAAAATTAAAGGGATATAACTGAGTTATTTAAACAGAGTGTATTAGTGATTATAAATCTTTCAATATATCTGTTTATGATTTCTAAGACAAAAGAAATAAAAATCATTCATGACAAAGTGAATACTCCAAAATATGTTGCCATATCATTCAAGTAATATTTATAAATCAATGAAAAAACAACAATTTAGAAAATAATTTATTTTAGCGTTTCTTTGATTATGTGGCAATATTTTTCATCAAAATAAAATTTGATAATGCAGCACCTTTTTTGTTGATTTTATCTGCATAAAAATGGCATATTACAGGGTCACATTGACGCAAAATAGACAATTGCGGCATCAATTTCAAGTTTCAACAGTGAAGCAGTAACATAATGCCCTTGTATTGTATTTTCCAGAAGTGAGCTTTTATTTATTTTTATTTATTCAACGTTTCAAATATTGTACTCATGAACTTATTTTTGTGTTGGACAAATAAAAAGGAATCACATTTCTTCCATCTCATTACACTTTTGCAAGTTGCAGTCTAATGAAAGTGCCATTAAAAGCCTCTTCAAAAGAAGGTAGAATTCAGATTTATTTAATTATTAGCTAAATAAAAGTCCATGAACGTGTTGCTCCTTTTTTGGTCAAACTGAAATCTATGAATTGATAGACATAATGAAAATGAATCCTGGACATTTCACGGAACAAATGAATGAAAGAACTTTTTGTTGGCACCAAGACCAAAAAAAGTTCCATGTTCATCAGCTTCATGGGCTCTATATGATGCGTACAGAGCTTATGAGTTATGGCTAGTCACATTGTTCAAGCCCACTTCTAAAGCTGCTTGTAAACAATATAAAATATAAAATAATGTTACTTTGGATTAGATTGATTTTGGAAAAAAAATTGGATTTAATTACTTTGATTTTCTTAGTTTTCAGGTTTGATATGAAATTTAAATCTATTTTTTTTCATCCATTTGGTGGTTCAGACTTCAGAGTTTTGGTGGACCCAAGTTTGAGCATGCTCTGAAGCATGTAGTTCAATTGTTTTTCATTGACATTTTTTTTTGTTTGCTTTCTTGGTGATTATGATTCATCCCTCGTGCTTTAGAGTCACACAGGAACCTGATACAACTTTTAAAGTACAGTATTAGTCTAATTGTATTTAACAAACTAGACATACCTTTTTCATTTCATGCTATTATTTAAATCAAAGAATCCATTGGATTTGTCTCATAAACTTAAATTTAATCTAATCGAATTTAAAGTGGTCTGAATTAAATCGGTTTTTTATTTTAATTTTACTTTTACTTTTATTTTTTGAGAAGGTATTGACATCTAATAAAATAGTGAAAGATAATTAAAAAACATCATCTGTAAGACATTATATAGCTAATAATAATATAAATATTCATATATAGACTATTAAAAATAAATTTACAGAATTTAATAATTATATATATAGAGAGAGAAAATAAAATAAAATCAACAATAAGTTGATAGAAAATGAGATAAATAAAAACATAAAATGGATGAAAAAACAAGTTGTAAAAAAAATTAAAATTGTAATGAAAAATTATGATACGCTACTAGTAGAATATTGCATCTCATGATATGGATAAAGCAAATTAATAAAAGAAGCCAAAGGACTGTGTTAGAGTCCTTTATGTTTTCTCTCTAGTTAGCATGGGGATTAAAGCCAATTAATTAAAGACACCATGTAGGACTGAATTAGAGTCCTTTATGTTTTCTTTCTAGTTGGAATGTAAATTGGAGTGATATTTTAATATTGTTTTGAGTTAAAGAACCGTAAAGTATGCGAGTTAAAGCCAAAACTCCAAAAATTCAGCCCCACTTTTGCAAAACTTTTTGGGCAGTTATGGTGGAATGAACATACATGAGAAATATAATAATGCCAAACATTGAAAATTAGTGACTTCTGTTATGAAAAAAAGAGAGAAAAAAATAATGTCTTTGACTTTTTCTACAAAAGATTAACAAACGGATTATTTGTCTCATTACTATTAATTATTATAATGGTTGAAAAAAAAGTTTCTTGTACATCAATTCTCAACGCAGTATTCATTCATTTTTCCATTTTCAAACCATCTCATTCAAAGCAACATCTCTTTAAGCAAACTGCTTGTGTTTTGAGCACTAAACTGTTTCAATTGTGAATTTATAATGTTGAAGCTATGATCTGCACATAAAAAATGAAATACCAACCAGTCATGCCTAATTAAAACATGGTTTAAACGAGTTGATAAAAGACGAAAATTCAATCCAATTGCAATTCTGTAAACTAAAACAAAGTTAAATTGAATATTGTTGGAGAAATAATTCTTTAACTGTATTATTATATTCGGAGTCGACAGTGGAATTAGCAAATTGTATTCTTAAGAAAAAATGCATTCAGAAATGTATCTTTAAGATAATAATAATCAATGTCATAGTTTTTTTAAAAGCAGGTTTTGCTAAACAATATCTATTGAGTATTGATTAAGAAATTAAAAGATAAAAATATTTATTGTATAAATTATAGAAGAGTAAAAGATCATAGGAAGCTTAATTTTTTGTCTTCCAATAAAAACATGTTTTTAGAGCTATGATTAACATTTGTCAAAACAAAATTAATGCAAAAATAAGAATTTTGATATGTTGGTAAGTCGACTTTTGCCTCAAACATAATTTTGAAATGAATTTCTAAACATGCTCTAAAAAATAACAAAAAAATAATATATTCTAAAAATTATAGGAGAGTCTAAGATTATAAGAAACACAATTTTTTGCCTTCCAATAAAAACATGCTCTTAGAGCACTAATTAACATTTATCAAAGCAAAATTAATACAAAAATAAGAATTTTGATACGTTGGTATGCTGACTTTTACCTCAAACATAATTTTAGTACGAATTTCTAAACATGCTCTAAAAATAACAACAAAAAAAAAATCACTGATGTGAGTGTAAGTGTTCATAGTTTTATATATACTGGTTATAACCGATATTGATCTGAAACTTAGAAAAAAATATTAATGTTATTCCAAATGATATTTGGAGTTAAGGAAACAGGACACTAATATCTAATGATGGTGGTGACCCATTCAATTAAGGTACAACAACTTAGTCATTCAAAAGGAGCAACTTGGACAGGGTGAAGCACATGGTGCCACAATGTTGAAATCTAATAGTTTCCGGGACATGGCCAATGGGTAACATGAACATTATGGGAGTTTTTTTCCCACCCATAGGTTGTTGGTTGTAAATCCTAGCCATATATTTTTTTTTCATTATTATTAATAGATGGAATATTTTATAAATTGGATAAATGGTTGAGTTGGTGAAATCATGAAACACTTAATTATGATTTACTAGATGCACGTTTTGATTAATATACATGTTATTTTATTGAAAAAAACAAAATTCACTTCAATAATTTTTATATTTCAAGGATTAGTCTTATAATTTTTTTACTATAATAATATGTTTTCAGCAACAAAAAAAATGAAACGGTCATTCCTTGCCGTTGTGTCTTTTTCTTAGATTTGAGACACCGAATCACATATTTAACGTTGATATACACTTGCTTAATTGTTCATCGATGCAAAACTAAAATCCAACCATTCATAATTAACTGTGTCTTTGGATAGGTGATGTGTAGCTTGGATACAAATTACTTGAGATAAATAATAAATGTTTGTGTTATATTTTAAGTAAATTCCACATTGAACTAAACATGTTATAAATTTTTAACGTTATATAATATATTAATCAAATGACTATTTTTTTTAAGGATTTTGATTGGTTATGCCTATTTTTAGTAAAGTCTGTTTTCTTAATTCTTTTCTTTTTTTTAAAAGACCCGAGTTTAGTTTTACTTGTATAAGTGAATCTATGTAATTTTTATTTAATTTTTAATTGATTTTTGACTATTTTTTTTTGTTTTTACCAAAAATAACTCCAACCAAAAGTCCACCATTTACATGATTAATAATTAAACATCTGATAATATAATTAAGAAACTTAACTATTGCTTATTCACCAGCTATACTAGATCACAATTTTCCGCTCCATTCATTTTGAGTTATGTGAACTACTACTAATACCTTAATTGATTCTCTATCCAATTGATTGAACCCGGGGGATTCAATCTGATTTTTAAAACTATAATTAAATGGTCAGCTAAATTTGGTTGAACACACAATACTCCATTTTTTTTTTCTTTGGTGAGATTGAAGTCAAGATCCTCATTATAGTGCCCGTGAAGAAGAGTACTAATGTTTCTAGAGAGTATAGTTGTTTATTTCTTTAAAACACAACATGACGGGGATGTGCCTCACGTTAACGTTGACTTTTGATGACAATGCCAAAATATCTGAAATTTGGATTTTTTTGCTATGCTTTTGTTTCACTATTTTCTTTTCGCTTCCTTTGTTTGTTTGAAGGTATATCCTCTAAAAATACTTTAAAATTATTAATATAAACAATTTAATTGGAGTTTGTAGTCTGTATAATAATGTAGGATTGTTTGTTGATTCATACATATATGTTAATAATTTGGAAGAAGAAGGAAGGGAGAGGAAAGATATCAAAGTATTACATTTTTATCGTAAAACTACGTACTATCCTATTATCATATAAGTACTTTTCAATAATAATAATAATAATAACTACTTTTAAATTCATATTTTTATTAACAAATTCTCATTTTTTATTTGAGAATGATTATGTCATTCTTTATATATATGTTTTCTTTTTCTTTAAACATGAATCACATAAAAACATATGCAATTTTGTTATATTTACTATTGCAAAAAAGATGATTCTACATCTATTAAATGATTCTTTTAGACGGTTTTGAACCGTCTTTGTAACGAAAAACATTGAAAATTAAATTTTTTTATGACAGTTCTTAAATAATCGTCTTAAAAAAACTGCACATTCTAAGATGGTTTTCAGGAAAATAACCGTCTTAGAATGAAAATCGTCTTAAAATATAATTTTTTTAAAAAAAAATTTACGATCCTAAGACGGTTTTTTTTTTAAAACCGTCTTAAACTATCTACAATTTAAAACAGTTTTGAACCGTCTTAAATGATCCGTTTACAGACGATTTTGAACCGTCTTTGTAACGAATGACGTTGAAAATTAAAATTTTCTACGACGGTTCTTAAATAACTATCTTAGAAATACTGCATATTCTAAGACGATTCTCAAAAAAATAACTGTCTTAGAATATAATTTTTTTAAAAAAATTTACGATTCTAAGATGGTTTTTCTGAAAAACCGTCTTAGAATATTTACAATTTAAAACGGTTTTTTCAGAAAGAACCGTCTTAAAATATATTTTTTATAAAAAAAAATTTAAAAACCCCAACAGCATATTCAATTCCATTTGGCCCCAAATTTTAGTTTCAATGCAGGTTGCTACTCACTTTTAATTTATTTACCCTTTTATTACATAGAACATTCTTTCCT
The DNA here is from genome assembly GCF_004193775.1 of Glycine soja. Lineage (NCBI taxonomy): Eukaryota > Viridiplantae > Streptophyta > Magnoliopsida > Fabales > Fabaceae > Glycine > Glycine soja. The sequence goes on from NC_041019.1 coordinate 3,773,476, forward strand.
ACCCTACCCGTTGCTATCATAGTACCATTCACTATCAAATTTATTTACTTCATATATCATATATCCCTAAACTATCCAATCCTAAAAAGCACCAAGTATATCTCATTTATTTGGGGAAGGGAGCAATTGAAGATTCCACCAAGTATTTGCAAAGTGCCAAATTAACAATAATAATCTTATCCTACTAGATGAGGTCAACTATGCATAGATCAACAATGTCATTAAACCCAATTAAAGACCAAATCTTCTAAGATTTTAATTAATAAACATGTGCAAATAAATAAAACGATCAATCCAATGTATGCATAGCGGGTTTATCATTGAGTGCTTGTTTTTATCAAATGAGAAGAAGATATAACACCTCGGCAAGTATGAAACAAAGTAAATTAAATATGTTTTCTTGCTTTATACTAAAATATATATAATGAATTTTAAGAAGATAAAACCCCTTTACACTTGAAAAGGTCAAGCTTGACACAAATAGAATGTGTATAAAAAGCTTATGCTCAAACAAAAAAATAAATTTCTACCCAAATAGACATCGTCACAATATAACAGGAGTAGTTTAAACTAATAACCCACCAAAAGACAGTTTAATTTAAGTGGGATTAAACTAGATTTCTAGTTATTTAGATTAACTACAGTTCAATACAAAGATGTTGCTTAATACTTACATCTTTAGGAGGAAACACTTCAATTCTGGACTCCATTCTTGAATTTATTGCTTCAAGCTTCATTGACAAAAATTGTGACAAAAAGGTAAAATTATATATATATATATATATATATATATATATATATATATATATATATATATATATATATATATAACAACATATAACAACACAATTCACACTTCTGCTTGCCACTGAAGCAATTGGATATAATTAATTATCTAATCAAGGACCAATGTTTTCCCAATAACCTGAATAAAAAAAAGTGCCTCGATTTATGATTTCCTTGAAAACACAGTATAACATCACCTATGAGGAACAATTTTCAAACTTATTATGAATAGGGTCATCTTAATAGAGACTTACATACATCCACAGATGGCTTTGTTCTTTTCATTTAACAAGTAACATTTTTTTTCAGCCTTCCATGTTTCAAAATGGAATCCAAAATTCTATGGAAAAAGAAAAGAACAAAATCAATCAATGTTTGTGCAAACTGCCAAGCATACATATTGAAACATTCAAGCAGTGCAAAGGGGTAATCAAGTCCAAATTTGAGTACTAAAGCAAGGTACTAACCGATAATCCAACAGCAACACTAAGAAGTGCTATTTTATTAGTTCTTGCATGTAGGTTGATAAAGACATTAAATGTGCAACTTCTATCTTCACTTGTCCCAAAAACAGAGCCTATAAAAGGAAATAGGAATCATATCATGTTAAGTTGAACTTTGATTGTAAACATAGTAACTACCAAATTTAACTACTAACCTAAAAATTGACCATTAACAAACACATGGACAACATGGCCTGCAGAATGCACAATAATGCTGGGTTTGTTCCTTCCTCTAAGAAAGGATTTTGATGAACTTATGTCAACACTGTGGCATGCAAACCAGAAAATAGTTAGATTTCAACTGCTGAGAACTAAGAAGAGAATAAGAACTTATGTCTTAATTAAATTTAAATGGGAACAAAACTAATATATAAAACAAAAAAGATTAAAAAATGTGTTTAATCGCCCCTATGAGCATTTCAATCTTTTTTGCATAACATTGACAAATATGCTTGACGAGTGGCTAGATTCAATCTTATGCATCATCATTCACACAATATGAATTTAATTAAGAACGAAGAAAGTGTATTTCTGCATTTGCATTGCATTGATCCCGCAAGTTTCTCAAAATTTAAGCATGTATAACTTTCCCATATAAATATTAGCTTGATCTCTCTGCATATAATATTCTCGCTTAGTCATAAATCACACATACACACTATACTACTTAGACTGTACAAATCAAAATCTGATGTCTTTGTCTCAGTGTGTGTGTGTGTACACACACACACACACACACACACACACATATGAAACTTGGACTTGAAGAACTTCCAAACCTATAACGCCATACAGAACAATACAAAATTACAATAAAGTATAGTAACATATGCATACTTAGTGCCTTTGGATCTTTGAATTTTGCTCCCTTTAGAAATACCATAACAGTCAAATGCAATTAGAATTTAGTACAAGCTAAAGCAAAAATGAACAAAAGCATTTGGATACACTGAAAAGGAATTAGAAACCAATGTAGTATTTGATCCATCAACTCCAAACACTCCTCCACCATTCTTACAAACAACATCATCGCCTCAAAACCTTGCTCGTTTTGACATAACCCAGCCAGAATCGTGTTATAAGACACAAAATTCTTCTCTGGCATTTCATCGAACACCTTCAAGGCCAAATTGACCAACCCAAACTCCATATACGCCATGACCATCTCAGTCCAAGTTATAACATCCTTGACTTTCATCCCCTCAAGCAACCACTCCACATCATCAACATTTCCAACCCTAACTTAATAGCGTGTGCGTGAACCAGTTGACCTTCCATCAACAACGTAGACGCGATGGGAAGTATGGATAAAGTGAAGTCATTGACTCTAAACGCGTCTGTGGCCTGCATGTTACGAAACAAGTGAAACGCGGTGTCGTATAAGGAGTCCTGAAGCGCAGTAGAGATATAGGTGTTCCTCAAAGCAATGTCCCTGTGTGGTATTTGGTTGAAAGAGGCATACTTGGCATAGAGAGAGACGAGGGCATTGGCAACGAAGGGGGAGTCGAAGTGCACCATTTTGAGTACGGCGGCGTGAACTTGGAGGCCAAAATGGAAGTGGTGGAGGAGTGAAGAGTAGGTGTATGTGTACTCGTTGGGGGGGGGGGAGGTGGGAGCCAGTGGTCATGCGGAGGAAGAGATGGAGCGCGTGGTGCTTGGAGAGGAAGGAGATGAGGGTGGCGAGAGATAGGGTTGAAAGGCAGGGGCACAAAAAGGATAGCTAGGGCCGAAGGGCATGAGTCAAAAACTTATGTTTTCACTTAACGACGGTGCTAGTTAAAAAGCGTATTAAATTAGTTGGCACATGGTATTCCAAGACGGTTGTGATAAAAACTACGTCGAACTCTTCATTCAAATACACGTTTTTTCAGTTGTGTGGTTTCTATGACGATCTTTAATGTAACCGTTATTATAGACCTCATTCAGGAGCGCTTATATTTACGATAATGCCACTGTACTTTTTTCTAAGATGATTTTCTCACGACCGTCGTAGAAAGGGTGTCGTAAAAAAACTTATTTTTAGCAGTGATTCTTATATTATTTTATCTTGTTAATGCATTAAAATATGTTAAAAGACTATCTCTCTCTCTCTTTATATATATATATATATATATATATATATATATATGTGGTGTAAATTGAGAAACGCAAGAAAGGAATGCAAATGAAGGTATTTTTGAAAAATAAGGGTGTGTTTGGTTTGTATTTTCATTTTCTGAAAACTATTTCAAAAGATTAAAATTCTGAAATCATGTTTGGTTTGACTTTTTATTTTATGCTTTCAAGAAATAAAAAACACTGAAAATGCGTTTTCAAAAGGAAATGTATTTTTAGATTTGCTTAAAATTATTGCTACCGCATTTTCATTTTATCCAAAATGAGATTCCTGATTTCAATTGAAAACGAGATTTTATTGTTTCCAGATTTTGGTTCGTTTCAAAAAATATTTTTACTGAAAATGAAAATAGAAATCCAACCAAACACATTTTCATTATCATTTTTTATTTTGAGTGAAAATAAAAATAGAAAACAATCAAACCAAACAATCTGGATTCAAAAAAGAGACTAACCATCACAATAGATGACGACAATTTCATCTTTTAATTGAGAAACGATTCTCTCCCTTCATTTTTCATCCAATCTTTGGACAAACCCAATTCTAACATGAGATCCACGTTAACTTTTCATTTGTCTCTTTGAATATGTTAAGTTACAAAAGATAAAACATGTGATTTTTTAAAACTTTTCCTTCCTCATTTATTCCAACTTTCAATTTCTATTGAAACAAAAAGATTTAAATACTTTTTAGTTCTGGTAATTTAGTTCTTTTTTGTTTTAAGTTTTTTTTAATTTTTTTTTTAGTCTTTATAAATTATATTTATTTTATTTTTTATTCTTATAATATTTTAAATAATATTTTTTTCATTATCCAAAACATTATCTACGACTGAAAACAAAACAAAGATAATTTATAAAAATAAAAAATATAAAAAACACTAAATCACAAGAGCTAAAAAAATATTAAAAAAAACAATGAAAGTGTGTTTGTAGGGAAACACTTGTCACTATCATTTATTTCATAGGCGATCACTGTGTAAAAAAATTGGTAAACAGTGTTCTACTTTTTTCAATTAATTAATTTGAATTTTTAATACCATTGTTACTTAAAATATTTTTCCTAATTATGATCACATTATAATTATTTAATAGTTAATTATTACAATAGAAATATTTTTTAAAAATAAGTGAAATAAAAAACTCCATTTACTATATGTGAATATGCTTTATAATAAAATTATATAAATATTTTAAATTATATAAATTTGGTGTTTTGATCTTTTATTTCATTTTTCTCTTTTAAATAATACCTTAATTTACTGGTGAGTGCTATGTCGTGATGAATATATATTTAGAATCAAAACTTAGACACAACTTAAAAAATAATAATAAAGTTTATATCTAAATCGTAATTTAGAGCTTTCCAAACTCAAAATTAAACATGCATGTTAGCAAGAATTTTCAAACACTAGACCTCTTGAATCAGTTGAGTGCATTTGCACATACGTTGCCTTCAGCTTTTATTTAATATAAATAGTACTACTGTATTGTGTCATTATACTCCTTATGCCATACAATATATTTTCTTTTTCTTTTTTAATTTACTTTTACTTTTTTGCTGAATTATATTGATACAAATGATACAACAAATTTACAAAGACAATTTTTTGCATAGTAATTATTACCTTTTAGTTTTCAAAATGTTACTTATATAATATTGATTCTTATTTTTTCATAAGAGAATTTCCTTCTTTTTCTTTTTCTTTTTTAATTTTTTTGATTGCAACAACGATGCATATACAACACGCTTTATGAATGTGATCACTCTATGCCTACGACTCACAGATTACTCATGCTAAACTTTATTCATAAAAATATAATTAACATTGTATTAGGACATCTTCAAACATAATATTTTATGAGCTGTTCAACTTAAGGATGCATAGCTTAATAAATTTCACATTGGAGCAAATGAATTGGTGCTCCTTAAATAAGCATCAAGCTAACAATAAACTTAAGCCTCACAACCAAATCACTTTGAAGTTCACAATACAACTTGGAAACAAAATTACAAAAAAAGAAAGAAAGAAAAGTCACACTAAAAATCAAATGCATTGATTTGCGTTGGAGAAAATATCAAGTCACACCATCAAACGTACTCAATTTACACCGAAGATGGTCACAATAGAAAGACTATCATGGAGTGTGAGAGTAAGGCAAAAAGTGACATTACAAGGCGGAGAGAGAGCAAAAATGTTGAGAAAAAGGGACATTACAATTAAGTGAAAAAAAAAATGACTTTGGAGCAAAAGAGAGTGTGTAAGACGAGTATGGAAGGAGAAAAGAATAATGAAAGTTGGAATGCTCTGGAAGAGTAAGCGTTGAAAAATGATGATTGTTCTATACAACTGGGGCCCATTTAAATAATGCACCTTTGAAGAAAAAAAATTGGATTGCTTTTGTGTATACGTGATCTATAGAACCATTGAAGTTCTAATAAGTAACTCAAGAAAGGTTCTACCAACTTAAGATTTTTTTTTTAAAATTGATATTTTAAAAATATTTTTTCCCACAAATCATAAATGTTTTTCACTAACAACAATTTTATTCAAATTAAACAAACACTAAATATTTATTCACTCAAAACATTCAAATTATATTATTTATATGAATACGCGATTTATAAGGCCTACCAAAATTCAAACAAACAATTGAAGTAATATTCTACCACTACAACATCATTCATGTTGAATTTTACTTTTAAATTGACATTTTTAATTCACAAACCATAAATTTTTTTCATCACAACATATTTGTTTAGATTAGGTAGGACTATTTGGAGTATCAAATTTTTTTTCCTTCAAAACATTCAAGTGGGATTCCTTTACTATTAGGTATGACTATTATGAACATCAAAACTTACTTTCAAGTTTTCGTTTCAAGTTGATAACAAATATGTTCAAACTAGATAGGACTTATGAGCATCAAAATTTTTTCTCTCAACACATTCAAACTAGATTGTTTATATCTATACATGATTTAGAAGATCCACCAAAATTCAAATATGTAACTCAAGTAAGGCTCCTCTAATTCCACCATTATAACAACATTCATATTGAATTTATGAATATTACTTTTAAGTTGACATTTTAATTTTTTTTCACATATCATAAATATTTTTCATTGACAACAATTTTGTTCAAACTAAATAGGACTATTATGAACACCAAAATTGTTTTCCCTTAAAACATTCAAATTGGATTTGTTTATATATATATATATATATATATATATATATATATATATATATATATATATATGGGGTTTACATGACCCATTGAAATTTGAATAAACAACACAAGTAACGTTTCACCATTACAATACCATTCATATTAAATTTATGGTTTTTGCTTTGACATTTTAAAAATTTATTTTTTTCATGGATCATAATTGTTTTTCACCACCAACAATTTTATTCAAACTAACTAGGACAACTATGAAAAATTTTCTCTCTCAGAACATTTAAACCAAATTGCTTATATATATATATGTGGTTTATAATTTCACCAAAATTTAAATAAATAACTCAAATAAGATTACTTGTTACAATAATATTCATACTAAATTTATAAATTTTACTTTCAGGTTGACATTTTAAAAACTTAATTTTTCATTGATGATAAATGTTTTTGACCAAGAATAATTTTGTTCAAACTAAATAAAACTGTTAAGAAAACATTTAATGTAATTACTAACTACATATTCAATACTCAAGTACAACTCTACATCAATAGTACTACTAAGTAAGGACTAGTATTAATCAAGTTAAAACTTCTTTTTATTACCAAAGAAGACTGACCCAGAATCCAACCATTTCCTCAGTCATCATTTCCATGTATGATATATATCAGTCACCAAACCATGCAGTAGAAGTCTTTTAAAACCACACGTAAATTAGCCAAAGACATTTGTCCTTTCTTCGAATTGTTTAAAGAAATGTAACCCACTATATATTCTACACAATTTTTCCAGTTTACTTTTTTAATTATGACGGTGAAACACATAACCGTTACGAGAGTGTGAAAGTGCAGACCCACCACCCCCAACACACACTGTCTGCTCCAGTCTCCCTCCCCCCTTTGAATTTTCTGCCATTATTATTCCTTTGTTTCCTTCTTCCGTTTTACACTTCCCCCCATACTTGGCTTCTGCATTCATAAAACCAATCAATTAAACACAACATAACAAAAACTTACTTTAAAAAGGCACTCAACAACAATATTACTCTTACTCCCACCTCGTGAAGGTAAAATAAAATCCAACATCAGCAGCAACAACAAAATGAAAAACAAACTACCTTAACCATTCCAACATTACTTTCACTGTTTCCTCGGTATCACCGAATCAGAACATGAACATCCATCTCCATTTCCCAATGTCACCACTTCAAACATCCTTCTTCGTCTTCTTCCTATGTTTTCTCAATGCCTCTTCTTCTATTTTCGCCACCACCCAATTTGACTTTGGGACTTTAACTATGAGCACTTTGAAGCTTCTCGGCGATGCCCATTTGAACAACAACACCGTCAGCCTCACCGGCGACCCCGCCGTCCCCAACTCCGCCGCCGGAAGAGCCCTTTACTCCGCCCCTGTCAGATTCCGGCAACCGGGAACCCCTTCTCCGGCGAGCTTCTCCACCTTCTTCTCCTTCTCCGTCACCAACCTCAACCCCTCCTCCGTCGGCGGCGGCCTCGCCTTCGTTATCTCGCCGGACTCCTCCGCCGTCGGCGACCCCGGCGGCTTCCTCGGCCTCCAAACCGCCGGCGGCGGAAACTTCCTCGCCGTGGAATTCGACACCCTGATGGACGTGGAGTTCAGCGACATCAATGGAAACCACGTCGGATTAGACCTAAATAGCGTCGTTTCGACGCAAGTTAGCGACTTGGGAGGCATCGGAGTGGATCTCAAAAGCGGTGACTCGGTGAACGCGTGGATCGAGTACGACGGAAACGCCAAAGGGTTGCGCGTTTGGGTCTCGTACTCGAACGTTCGGCCAAAAGATCCGATTTTGAAGGTGGATCTCGATGTGGGTATGTACGTTAACGATTTCATGTATGTGGGGTTTTCTGGGTCTACCCAAGGTAGCACCGAGGTTCACAGTGTTGAGTGGTGGAGTTTTAACTCCTCCTTTGATTCCGCGGCGGCTCCTGCCGCCTCGTCAGCACCCTCCGCCACGTCAGAGCAAAAGGAGAGTAGGTCGTCTAGGAAGAGTACTGTGGGGGCAGTTGCTGGGGTTGTCACTGCTGGTGCTTTTGTTCTTGCTCTCTTTGCTGGTGCATTGATTTGGGTGTATTCTAAGAAGGTTAAGTATGTGAAGAAGCTCGATCATTCTATTGAGTCGGAGATTATTAGAATGCCTAAGGAGTTTAGCTACAAGGAGCTTAAATTGGCCACTAAGGGGTTCAGTGCTAATAGGGTCATTGGTCATGGTGCTTTTGGGACTGTGTACAAGGGTGTGTTGCCTGAGAGTGGTGACATTGTTGCGGTGAAGAGGTGTAACCATAGTGGCCAGGGGAAGAATGAGTTTCTGTCTGAGTTGTCTATAATTGGAAGTCTTAGGCATAGGAATTTGGTTCACCTTCAAGGTTGGTGCCATGAGAAAGGTGAGATTTTGTTGGTGTATGACTTGATGCCAAATGGGAGTCTGGATAAGGCTTTGCATGAGTCTAGAATGCCGTTGTCTTGGCCTCACAGGCTCAAAATTTTGTTAGGTGTGTCGTCTGTTTTGGCCTACTTGCATCATGAGTGCGAAAACCAGGTAATTCATAGGGACATTAAGACTAGTAACATTATGTTAGATGAAGGGTTCATTGCTAGGTTAGGCGATTTTGGTTTAGCGAGGCAAACGGAGCATGACAAGTCTCCTGATGCCACTGTGGCTGCCGGGACAATGGGGTACCTTGCACCTGAGTACGTGCTTACTGGTAGAGCCACGGAGAAAACTGATGTGTTTAGCTATGGTGCTGTGGTTCTTGAGGTGGCCAGTGGGAGGAGGCCTATTGAGAAAGATGCTCCTGCTGCTGGGAATGGTAAAGTTGGAATTAGCAGCAATTTGGTGGAATGGGTTTGGAGTTTGCATCAAGAAGGTAAGTTGCTAACAGCGGCTGATCCGAGACTTGAAGGTGAGTTTGAGGAAGGGGAGATGAGGAAGGTACTCTTGGTTGGATTAGCTTGCTCACACCCTGATTCAATGGCAAGACCTACTATGAGGGGTGTGGTTCAGATGCTGCTGGGTGAGGCTGAAGTGCCTATTGTCCCTAGAGCCAAGCCATCTACTAGTTACAGTACTTCTCAACTCTTAATGAACTTGCAAGATAGTGAATCTGAGTGTAATAATGGTATGATCACCATCTCTACCTCTTCATCAGAGAGCAGCTTCAATGGCAGAGATAGTCTGATGGAAGTCTAGAGCTGAGATCTTGTCATTTTTTTAATTATTTACTCAAATTGTAGATAGAGTGGTATGTATTCTTTTGATCATGTATTTAAACGCCAATAACATTACGATTAAAGGCCTTGAGAAAGGAAAGAATTTTGGGGAATATGCAATTTTGCCTCTGGCATTTAAGTTTATGGTAGAGTGCTTCTGTTGTACATTTTTATACAGATTAAATTAAAATGATCTTGGTGCGGAGAAATGCAAGATGCTGGTGTTGAGTTTGAGTGTTACATGCAATCTAGGGAAGGTCGTGGATTTGCATATATTGTTGTTTCACTTCTAATTCGTGTGTAGTGGTTTAGAGCTAGTTGGAGTTAACTAACTGATGCTAAATACCATTTTCTTTGGACAATTAGATTTCACCTACCATGGTATAATGATGAAAACAGCAATTTCTCTAAAGCTTTCTCCCTTTCTTTTAGAAATCCAGGCTTCGTACTGTATCTTACACTCATAACAAATGGCAATTTTATTCCCTTTTCCGTTTTGGTGTAACATAGCTTTTTAGTATAATGTTGTGGCACCAAGTCTTTTTTGTATCATTTTGTTAATTTGCTGAATTCATTTTTAAAATTTTATGGAAAGACAGATATTTGTTTGATAACATTTTTTACCCTGGGTGCTTGACTGATAGCTTATGCATATAGCTGAATATATATTATTACATCTGAACTCCAGATGCCATACACAACAATTTAGAGTAAGCAACCATCATTTAACAACAATTTAGAGTAAGGAACCATCATTTAGTTTTTAATATCAACAACGTAATTTATTCCTAGTGTCTTCCATGTGATATTTTCTTGCATCAGCTTTGTTTCTAGCCTCACACTCGAAGGTGTTCTTGTTTAGGTTGCTATCTATGCTTCTCTTTGTGATTACAACTCATCAGGGCTGCAAGTCTGTCACATTGACCTTTCTTGCAATTTTTTTGATGGTGACATTGAAGCTGTATTGTTGATATTTGTAAATGGGTGTGAGAATCATTTACTACTTCAGTCCTTTTTAAAACTTTTATATTTGTTTGGTATGATGGACAGCTGGACTTGAAGGCTCAAGTTGGGTAGTGATCATTGTGTTAGTGAAGACCTAGATTAGATCTATCTCCCTTGTAAGGATTCTATGGAAAATTTCGAAAACCAATGAGTGACGCCACTTTTCTAATACTTCAAGTGGAAGTTTAGCCTGGATTTTATTTCAACAGAATACTTAATTTTGGTTGAAATTGTTAGTGCTTCTTTCCTTTGGCATGGCTTGTATTTTTTTTTTTACATAATTACTCATGTAGTTTTGGTTCAGGTAGTAGATAGGGAAATCATCCTCAAGATGAGACTCCAACATTATTCTAGCTCCGATTTGCTAGTAAAATTTATTTAGATTGCATTTCAACCAACCATTGTTATGTTCGGCATGACTTATATGTGAGATCGCACACTTCTATTTTATATTCAAATAATAAAGAAATGTACCCCTGGTATGCAGGTTATAGTTACTCTTCTTAGGCATGTTGAGATCATATTCAAGATATACGAAAAGCTACCTTATCCAAGAGATAAAATTTAGGAGTGTGTTTGGTAAATCATTTTATAGTATGTTTGGGGGGTGGCCGCACAGTAAAAAAATAATTAATTATGAACCCACGGTAGAGCCAAAGCAACATATAGTTGCTTCAAAATTTTCTCGATTATGCCACGATTTTGAGCCCCATAATCGATTCTCAATGGTATCCAACCATACACTTAGCAGCTTTCTAGTTCTAAAACGGTTCTTAAATAATAATAACCGGTTGCTTAATTTTATTACACCGTTAGAGAAGTATTGTGTCTGGTGCTTCATAGGTAGCTGGTGCTTATAGAAGCATCGCTTCCTAATTCTTGTAGTGTGCCATAAATGTCAGAAAAAAGTAATTTTTGTTATTAAATAAAATGAAAAGTCACCTTTTTTTTTTCTTTCAAAAAAAGTATCAGCTTAAAGAAAAGACAATGCATGCCACTTATCGGTGGAACCATTTAGTTAATTTTGTAGAGAGATTAAGTTCTTATGAATAGCTTAAATTGAAAAAGGTAAGAATGAGTAATGTGTGCAAATGAGACTTACTAAAAGAACCCAAATGAAGATCCTGCATTGGACATGATCTTATAAGATACTTTGACAAGTTTATAAGCTAGTCAGACCAATATAAGTTTTGATTTTTTCAGTCTGATTTTCTCACAGCTTTGTACGACCCGCAGCCTCTTGAATCACCTAAACCCATTGCTCCTTCTGAATTTGTTGTTTTTCCATTCCTAAAATTGATCCTCAAATACAAATTGCTGAAATTAGAGATCCAAAACGGGCCAACACTTTTTGAATACTCAACCTTTTGGGTAGGTTGGGGTTTTGACCAATTTAACAGGCAGGGTGGTTGACTTTAGTAACTATGGCAAATGGGTCTGATTAGAATTAAGCATAATTTAAACTTGGACCAAAATTGAACATATCATAGGGGAGATAAATATAATTCATGATTCAGAGAAAATAGTCAAAATACAGTGAATCATACTTGTACAAACGAAAACACAATTTAATATTTGCCTCTCATCAATAAACAACTGAAACAGATAAATAGCTTGACTCAATCAAAAGTACTTACTGCCCAAATTATATATATAATAAAGAAGTACAATAAGGCAGAGGCATAGGCACAACACCCCCTTGAAGCTAACACTAACAAACACCATTCATCTTGTCATTGTTCTTCTTCCTCTCCAACACAAACTTCTTCCAAATGGCAGTGATTTCCCTCTGAGTCTCCATAGGATTCTTCTTAGCAACCACTACCTTGCCATTTTCTTCTGCACTGAGTGTCACAGTGGTGCTGCTGATGACCCTTGCAGGAAGTGAATCAAGCTCATGCAGCACCTTCTCCACATCGGACACGAGACGCTCCGCGAGGGTCCTTGAGAAGTCCTCCCTGATGACAACACGAAGCACTGTGACATGTTGAGCATCTGGGGGCATGGTGTATGCTGGCACTATCCACCCAAAGCGCCTTAAAAAGTCTGAGATTTGGAATTCGTCAAAGTGGGTGTGGTCTTTCAGTGTGAAAGCCACCAAAGGCACACCATTGTCTTTGGACACAATTGAAAATCGCCCTGTTTTCTCGAGTCCCTCTTTCAGCACCAGCATGTTGTCCCTGCAGTTTTCCATCACGTTTCTATATCCCTGCAATCACATTTTATGTAAAGAAATCACATCATCAAGCTATGTCAATCTTCCTTCAAATGATACTCTCTCTTGACTCATATCTATATATATATATATATAAAAGTAAAAAAATGATTTTATATATCACTTAAATGTATATAAATAATTTTATCTTATTTAACTAATTTTATCTTATTTAATGTTATTATTTTTAAAATATTTTTCATTTAATTCTAATCCTATTTTCAATGACTTTTTTATTCATGATATAAAGTTATAATGAAAGACATTTTAAAAATAACTTATTTTTTTTACTTAAAGATTAGTAAAAGTAAATTATGTTAATTACTTTTTTTAATTAATATGAAATTATTTTTACTTATATATATGATGAGAAATGCAACAGAGTCTCTAATAATACACTCCTTGCACATTTTTTTTTATCGTTGTAGGAGTTTATTTTTCATACACTTTTATTGTAAAAAGTTTTACATTATCCATAAATCAGAAATTATCCTCAAAAATAATTTTTGAAAGTTGCTTTTATAAAAGTTATCAAATGTGACTGATTTATGATTAAATGATACAGTAATTTTATGTACTTTCTAATAATACACTGTTTCTTGCATATTCTTTACCAGTGATAGAGATATAATAAGAGTTTATTTTGTATGTCTTGTTAGTGTATAAAGTCTTATATTTTCTATTAATTAAAAATCATCTTTAAAATAACTTTAAAGATATTGTAATTATTAATAAACTTATTATATATATAAACTTGTGACTAAATAAAAATGTAATTTTACACTATAAGCGCATTTCAATCAAAATACTAGGATTCACAAAATTATAAGCAAGATTCCTTAAATAAGAAGTATGACTCATGTCATTTTGGGTCTCTCAATGAATCTCTTCTAATAATAAACAACGTGTTAAAAAAATATTAGAAAGTACTATATTCAATATTTAAAGTAGTTAGAGTAACACGGCTGCAATTATAATTGGGTCTCTTGGTTGATCTTATTACCTCAAAACCAAGGCGAATTAGTTGGTAGTATTGAGCAATGACTTGGCTAGAACCTGCATGCATTTGATATTTTGTGAAACAATGAGTACATACTCGTGCATAAACCAATGAAGGTGTTTGATAGAAAGTGTAAGTAAATAGGGGTTGTTTTTAGTAGTAGACAAAAACTGAGGAATTAAAATATGTGTTACCTTTGGAGAAGTTAAGGGTGAAGGTGGGTTGATCAGCCCCAAGATAGTTGATGTGAAAGATGAGTTCCTCAGGCAAGTCCTGCTTGCTTCTCCAGATAACCCAACCGATTCCAGCATAGACCAAACCATACTTGTGCCCACTAACATTGATGCTCTTCACTAGTTGTAACCGGAAGTCCCACTCAAGCTCTGGGTAAATAAATGGGGCTATGAACCCACCGCTGGCTGCATCAACATGAATAGGAGTGTCCCACCTACCAAACAATTCATAAGCTCTGGAATTTCAAAATAATTCTAAATCTTCATTTAATATCCACATACTAATCTTCTTAGGATAAATTTATTGTTCTTAATTAAACTAATCTCTTTTTTAATCATTAGTGATGAATTAGGTAATTAAATTTTAGAAATAAGACTAATGCTAATCAGGGTCCCAACCATATTGGTTAAAAAACTTAAAATAGAAATATTTTAATTGAAAAGCGGAAAATTACACAGCCAAGTGGCGGAGGAAGGGGGAGATAGAGGGGCCATGGTTTCCCCTAAATTTTTCAAAAATGTATTTAATATATTATAAAAAAAATATTATGGCCTTTCTATAATTTTACATTTTTTTTAACAAATGATATGTGAAAATCATCATATTAATTGACACTTAGGGAGAAAAATGAAGAAAAGAGAGAAATTATAGACATTAATGAAATATTTGTAACATTAAAGTGTTCATATATAATTATTTAAAATTATTCTATACACCTAATTTATCTTTTTTCTCCTGTACTACTTCTAGTAATATATATATATATATAGAGAGAGAGAGCGAGAAAACTAAATAACTAATAAATAAAGAACATTAAAAATAGTTAAGTTAGTTAATTTTAATTAAAAATGTTATAAATTTAAGTTTTATTCTAAAAATACCTATATAATTCAATAGTTTAAGTAGTAGTTATATTTAATAAAATTACTAAATAATTTTTTCTGCCTAACTTAAATTTCTAATAATTTAATAAACTTGTCATCATATTTGTTTGTTTCTTATATAAACGTATAATTAATATATTCAAAAATGAGTCTTTATTTTTTATAATAACAAGAAAAAAATGTATTTATTTGTTTCTTATATTTATATAAATCATCAAATTAGCTAGATAGTAATGTTTTTGTGCTCAATATTTTCTATATATGTAAAATTATTAAAAAAAAAAATTTGTTCCTCTCAAACCAAATTCTTGACTATACTTGTTCATGATCTTTTTTATACTCATCTATGATTTAGATGATAAATAATTTTTTCCACTAGTTTCTTAACCAATGTTGTAAGAGCATTGGTTAATAATGCCATGAAAACGGGGTATAATACTACTATAGAATATTTAAATGAAGATATTCAATCAAAGCATGGATGGTGTATAAAAGTAAGGAACATTTAGTAGAGGGAGAGGAAAGAAAGAAAGAAAGAGGCACACCCAGTTATTTTGTTCTTTTCAATTAGGAGATCATTTAAGCGTTTGACATCTTCAAACTCTCCATTTAGTGTGGAACCAAGGATAGCAGCAACACAAATAGTGTTCTCATCCACCAATTCCACGGCCTTTTCAGGGTCCATTACATAATAATCATCACGGAGCTTCACCTCCTTTAACTCCACCTCAAAGTACCTTGCAAATTTCTCCCAGCAAACCTTCACAAACACGCAATCAATTAAAACTCTGATTAATTTCATACTACTCAATATACAATGCTCTTGAAAAATTAAAAAAAAGTGTTTTGAAGTGTATATACCTGAACGTTGGCTCCAGTGACAATGTTGGGTTTGTCATAAGGCTTTCCCTCTTGTTTCCTTCTGTTTTGCCACTTTCTTTTGAATGCCAATCCAGCCAACATAATGGCCTCTGATGAGCCAACCGTGCCAACACCAACTGCTGCCTCAGTCTCTTCTAGTGGTGCATTGAAAAGATGAGCTATCATGTTAACACATCGATTCTGCATGCATACAATACAAGTAATTAAGAAATTAATAGTACGTCAATACCTTTCCAAGAAAATATGACTGAATAATGAACATTGTTATGATATATCAAATATCAGCAGAAAAGTCTTTCTCAATATATCAATATGAGGATATGCATGTAAATATTATTAAATAATCTTACAACCCGAGTCATTTTATTTCATTATTTGGGGTCTTAGTCAACCCGAGTTTGAATTTAAAAAAAATGATCCTACAAATTTTTTGTGTCGCATGGGGACAAGAATAAACCTTTCCCAACCCATCCCTTGCTTACCCATTTGTATCTCCTCAAAAGTTTTTTGGAATAAGATATTCCCTCTCGTCATATGTACATAAAACTCTTTTATTTACTTCACCAAAAAATAAGAAACTCAATTAATTTAATCAATAATATTAAATCCATCGATAATTTACATAAATTTTTAAATTACTTTAAAAATTGTTGATGCATAATTTCTAGAACTCTTTTTACTTAAAATGTATTTTAATTAAATAATGACTTTTAAATTGTATAGGAAGAGGCAAAGTAAATAAAAGAGATAATTGTATCTATAATAATCTTCTCCCATTGTTATGAGAGAGTCTAAGAAATTAATTTACGGTATTTATTGTTTATTAATCAGGACAAAGTTATCGAGTAATTAAGGACATTTGTTAAAAAAGAAAAAATCATAAAATATAAAATTTATAGGAAGCATTATAAAAAGGACTAAGACAAATTTATCAAAAAAATCTTTGAAAAGAGTATTTGTCTGCATCACAGACTCACAGTTTTCAAAATTCGATTGGATCGGCTGGTTTAATTGGTTGAAGCACTAGTCCAAATAATCCAAGAAATTGGTTGAGAAAAAAAAAGTTAGCCAAAGTCAATATAAAAGAAGACAGTTTTGATTATTTTTAATCCTAAAAATAATTTTAAATAAATGATCATATTAGTTAATTATATATATTATAAGTATTTATCTTATAATATTATTACAGGATTAATTTAAATTTTACTTAATTTTATTTTCTAAAATTTTATACAAATTTTCAATTTGATATATTACAAAGTACTATATATATAATTATTGTCAAATTGATCTGATTTTAACTACAATTTAATTAATAAATTGTGAATTAATACCTTTATTTGATGGTCTCATTAAAAATATAGGTTTGAATGGAAAGACAAAAATAATGTTCAGGAGCTTTTGAAGAGGAAGACTTCCATGAGTTTTCTGAAGACTTCTATTAGTCTCTTTTGGTGCTGACATAGAAAAATGACCCATTATACTTATTTGGGTCCACTGCGGTTCTCTTTAAAGAAAACCATTGAATTTACTGAATGTTTTGTTTTGTGGTTCCACAGTACTATGTGCCTTTGTGGTTCTTCTTTATTTACATGGTTTCTGGTCCTCCAAGGTACTTTTTCTAGCCATCGATTATGGTTGTCCTCTTTCCTCATTAGTTTTTTAGTTTTTGATAGATCTTTCCTTATTAGTTATTGAGTAATACGTGCATTATTAATTTGTTTTCTGGACATCGATTATGGTTGTCCTCTTCCCTTATTACAAAGCACTTATATATGCACCTTATTACATTTTTCACTTTATTACATGCTTCTTTCTATTTCCCTTATGCTTTAAAATTAATGTATAATAATTAAAATACAAAAAATTCTCTTATTTTAGCCAATATATATTCAAAGTTACGCACTGCCTTTTCATTATGACAACTCAGATGGACATATTATTGTTAGCAAATGATATGTTACTGGGAAACAAAAAAGCTAGGCATGCTATTAGGTATTCATGTAACTTGCTTTTATTACGGGGTTAATCAAGTTTTTAATTCCTATTTTTTTATATTTTTATTTTTTAAACAAAAATTTAACCGGTTAAGATCTTTTAATTTTTTTTCATTAAAGATTTTAGTCTTTAAATTTTTGTTTAACAGGTTAAGATTTCCAAACTTTTAAAAATTTTAATTTTAGTCTCTAAACAAAAATTTGAACTCATTATTTTTATTTATTTAATAAGATTTTTTAGGAACTAAAAATCAAATTTCTCAAAAGTTTAAAGTCTAAAATCATTACTGAAAAAAGTTTAGAAGTCTTTATCTGTCAAACTTTGTTTAGGAACTAAAATTTAAATTTCAAAAATATTAAAAGACTTTATCAATCACACTTTTATTTAACAACTAAAAATTGAATTTTAAAAAAAATTAAGAAATAAAAACTTAATTAATCCTTCATTTTAAATAAACAAGCATGCAAGTAGTAATATTTTATTCTTGTAATAGATCCAAAAGTTATTGACCCCCTTTTGCATTCGTTATAGGTTGATTAAGTGTTAGTTTTTTTTATTCATAAAAATCAAAAGTAAATAAATAAAAATTTATAATAATTCACGCATTTTATTCAATTAATTAAATAAAATCTATTTTAATGTTTCTCCCTTTATTCTTAATTATAATATTTAGTTACTTATTTCATCATAATTAAAAATATGATTAATTTAATCAACATAAGTAAATATATTTTAAATTTATATATTTTAAATTATCTTTATTATTAATATTTCTCTCTCTTTTTCTTCTTGTTATTAACCAGTACAATAATGTATCTAAATAGATACACTTTTTATTTTAAAATAGTAGTCATTTAATTAAAGTTTTCTGTAGAACTAAAGAGTTATATTAAGTATTCTTTTTTTAAATAAATTCTTTTTTATAGACCAGAGGTATGAGGTATCCTTTATAGCCAATTATATTTGAGGTAGAATTTGAAATTTATAATTAAACTGGAACAATTATGCATCAATTGATTTATATGTTTAGCAGTAAAATTTTTTTATTAAGTGTTATTATTATCTTCATTTTCTATTTTACTTAATGAAAACATTAAAAGATAAAAAAAAAAGTAGGCATTAATAAACTTTATACTTCAAAATTCAATTGAAAAATAGTTAAGATAAAATTTACTTGAAAACGAAAGAATAAGTATTCACAAAATTCCAACATAAAACACATAATTTGATCGATGTGGATATGTCAGTAACAGACCCGCATTGAGGCACATGCTATAAAATCTAACGATCCGAAGCCGCGCGAAAGCAGAAATAAATAAATTTGGAAAATATTATCATTGTAAATCTATCATTGAAATTATGACTTTGTTAATAATTATTTGAAAATTATATTTAAATATCAGCATTGTTTTAATTATGACTTAATTTTAAATAATATAATTTGTACATGGTCAAATGTAACTTTTAAAATATTTATTATTAAATAGTAATAATACAAAAATCTTTTTAGTGTAAGTACTATAATCTAAATAAATTCGCAAATCAATTGTTTTAAGCTGAAGGAATTGTCTAGATTTTTTTATGTGAATATTCTTACTGGAAAGTTTAGAATTAATCTGAGGATGTTAAGATTTATTTAAGAAGTTAATATCTTTTCTCTTTTAAGAATTTTACGTACGAAGCATTGGATCTCATGTGCTTCTCATCCCCTTTCCCAGGATAATCATCGTTATTACATTTTCAGTAACCAGACGTGAAGGCACAATCATTACTCTGAGTAATAATTATGTCCACTTCAAAATGGAGTTGGATGGAATTACGGAAAACAAAGTAAGAAAAGATTAAGAGAAAATTAAGTGATGGATATAATATTCTAATGAAAAGATTAAAAGGAGAAAATAATGCAAATAATATGAAAGTGTAAATAGATAGTAGATGATTATAGTTTTTTATATTTTGTTGACAAGTTTTATCAAACATATTTTTAATAGTATATTCTTTTATTATCAGTTAAGATTTATTTAAAAAAGAAGAAGACATTAATCAGGATAGGCGACAAATACAAAAGGAAACGAATAACCATAGAAGGCCGTACCAAACCAGATGGATAGGTTCCAATTGAATATTGTTACAACTTACGACAAATCATTAAAAAGAAGTATCAGGGTTCTAAGGAAATTAAGGCCCACGAGTTTTGTATATATTAGTGTACAATAATGAATTTCTCCTTGTCAACAAAAAGAATGATACATCTCTTAGACAGAATACTGGAATTTACAAATACATTACACTGTAAATTTATTATTGCATACTTCAAATATATAGAAGAGAAAAAATTATGATAATTTCTTTGAAAGTCATATTAATTAACCGTGAATTATGATTGGATAAAATTATTTTTATCATATTAAGAAATTTAGCTGACTTGCTTGATTTGAATTAATAAAAAACAAAACTAACCGCGTGTAAACAAAAATTGATATACTTACTCAGATTTGGAAATCAGTTTTTTTTTTTTTACTAATAGTAAATGTACACATTTATTAAAGGAAGACAATGACATATTATTATGCAACTTGAAGTTTGAAAGTAGGCATGACAGGGATGATAACAGGCATGACTCTTTATTTTCTCGCCCCACTCCTAAAACCCAATCAGGATGTGGATCTCTGTCCTCCACGCGGTCGGGTTTATTCTGCCAGTCTCATTTTCGATATATTTATAAAATTTTATAAAAAAATATAATTTTTTATAAAATAAAAAATATAATTTTTAAATTATATATGATAACATAAAATCTAAGTTTAATGTTTTAGTGTGTGATATATATGTAATGATATTTTTGTAAATTAATTATTAACGAGATAGATTTGAGAACGGATTCGAATTGAGTATTAATAATCTTATTCTCGATCTTAAATCCAACTTTAACTATCACAGAAAATCTGAATCCAATCTTGATCAATTTAAATTTTCTCCCTCAAAATCGGGATGAGCCAGGACAGGTCCCACGGGTTCAGACCCATTGCCATCGTTAATAATGCGTGATTGTTGCATATGATGGAGGAGGGAAACCCTAATTAACTAAGAGCTACGGCATTCGGAAAATCAGTCAAGAGAGGGCCAGAAAAAGACTGGTACTAACATTTGTAAATGCTTAGACGAAATGGTTTGATACTTTGAATAAGTCCACAGAAGAATGGTAGATGTAAATTTTGGTTTTGAAGTTAAGCAAAATTAATCTTAATATAATTAACTTTATTTTGTTAAATAAATTAAATTTTATATTTAAATTATTATAATTTATTATTTTATATTAAAATGTGTGTTTCAATATATAAAATAAACTGATTATGATGTATGTTACATCAAGATCTATTTTCCTGAAGTCAGGAACTCTTTTAAATTAGAGTTATTGATGAAAAAAATAATAGTCAATATCATGTGTACATGCATAACAAATTATAAATGTATTAAAATATTATTTGTTAATTTCTTCATCAACTTTTAAAATTGCTTATTTATTTTCTGTTTTAGAATAATCAAATCTGCACCACAAACACTTTATTAAAATGTGTGTTTTAATATATAAAATAAACTGATTATGATGTATGTTAGATGAAAATCTATTTTCCTAAAGCCAGCAACTCTTTTTAGAGAATTATTGATGAAAAAGATTAATAATTAATACCACGTGTACATGCCTAACAAATATTATAAATGTATTAAAATATTATTTGTTAATTTTTTTTCTTCAACTTTTAAAATTGCTTGTTTATTTTTGCTATTTTAGAATAACCAACTAAATCTGCACAGCAAACACCTTTTCATTTTTTTTATTAGAATAAAGTTAAAAAGAAATAATTTTCAAAAGTTGAGAAGAAAAGTTAGATGAAAACAAATTACTTGGATTGATATTTTCTTACAAACGTCATACGAAACTTAACCACCCCACTAAATCAGACCCGACAATTTCTTAATTTGGATAGGAATTTATATTTTAATCTTCCTTTTATTTCTTACTACTGTAAGGCAACATTCCAAGAAGGAAAAATAAAATAAAAAAAAGAGAAAGAGAAGATGAAGAAGGAAGATAGTATCGATATATTGATATTGGTAGGGTTAGTTACCTGTAGCTCAGTGGTGACAGGGTACTCGTCCATGTCAACATAGTTCTTATTAATGGCAGCCATGATGAGTTTATCACACTCTGGCTCCATCCAAGTCGTCACAAATGATGCCAAATTCAACCTTGGGTTCCCATCCAACATCAACTCGTCGTTTATGATCTGGTATGCTGCCTCCTTCGGTATCGACTCCTCCGCCATCTTGAACCTATCAATATCCAATCAAATACTTACTCATCCATAAGATAAATATAACCCTTCACACAGGAGATATATGGTGGGAGAAAGAAAAACAAAAACAAAAGTTAAGTGTTTGATCCCTTTCAACAAAAATTAATATTTTAACAGATTAATATTTATAGATAAAAAATAATTAATCCATTAACTTGAGATTGATTCTGATGTCAAGAAAAAATCTGGATCTAACTCAATCTTAAAAGCTAACTCATAGAGTTAGAGTTGTCCTCACCTTATATGCTTTGCCACTATTTCTAGTCGATGTGAGATTTGAGTTTTTTTTTCTAATTTCAAGTTTATTTATCTAATTATTTATCACCTACTTTACATTGACGCGTTAATGTAAATCTCTTAATTTTCCAACAATGCCTTAATTGATTAATAAACTGACAAGAACAAGACAACATCAATAGATAAAAATATATAGTATGAAGATTAATTATATAAATCCCATGCATACCTGGGAAGCGAAGTTCTGACATAGCGAGAAGCGAAGGTTGAGTGGACAGAGACGTCGGATTCGGAGGCGGTTTTGGAGAGAACCATGGTGGAGAGATGATAGAAGAAACTTAGAAAGAGTGAGCTTAGGAATGGTGGATGGAATGCAACATAGAGAGGATTTTTGTGGCTAGATATTTAAATAGGATAAGTAGGTGTAGTGTGAAAAATGTGATTAAATCCAATCACGAGACGACAAATCAAATGTAGGGTATAAGGTCATTCGTGTGAATTATGGATATTGTTCCAAAGGTTTATTCAGATGTAGTTTATTTTATCTTATCTAAAAGGTAATTATACTGTGATTTCTCTTTAAAATATTTTGTTTTCCAGTGTTATAAAACTTAATATTTTACTAGTGCTGTTTTTCTTTGCTGTGTTTTACTCAACTCAAGTATTTTAAATTAATTTGATATGTTTTCCTAATAAAACTATTATTTTTTCCTCATTGTTTAATTCAAAATCATTGTTTAATAGTAGTTTTTTATTTATTTTGAATATCATAACTATCTTAACTATTTAGAAAAAAAAATGTAAATTTAAAATATTTCATTATATGGATAATTTACGATTTTAATATGCATCAAGTGTGTGCTAGTTTCTTCTTCTTCTTGAATAAAAAAAATATAATATTGTATTTAATAACATTGAATATTATTGTAAAATACATACACGTTAAAATTGATTTTTAATATTTATTTTTCATAATTTTTTTGTGTGTAAAATTTTGAAGTTAAAAAAATAAAGATTATAATATTTTTTTCTATTTACCCAAATATGATGATAGCTTTTCTTAAAAAGAAAATGTTATACAAAATATTAAAATAGCTTTCATAAAAAAAATCATAATTAAGAAAGGATTAATAGTTTCTTAACACATTTTAAGTGATTTGGAGTATGTTTAGATTGCCATAACGACATTCTCAACCTATATTTTCAAAAGAAACACCTTTGATGCATATGTAATAAAGTAACATTGGACTTTCCACCACGGCAAGTCCATTTGAAAATACAAACATATGCTTAGTTTGGAATGAACATGATATTTACTACCATCAAGAAAAATATTTATAATTTATTATGTATAATTTACTATCAAATTTATTTGATTTTACGAATTTAGTTTTATATATTAATAAAAAAATTACAGTCAACTAATTAAAAACTGCCTTATATATAATCTATAAAATATTTAATTATTATAAAATTGATAATTTTACTTTTTTTTCGATAGAATTGATAATTTTACTACATACTAGTATCAAATAACTTTATACTAATTGTGTATTTAAATTAAATTCTAATTTTATTTTGAAGTACATTTTGTCACGTACTCTCTTTCTCTCATATCAAGTTAACATATTATGAGACACCCATGATGGGTTTTTTTCTTCTTTCCTCCACGCGGATTTCTCGTCAAATCATGTGAGTCTTCTTTTAGTCTTTTAGGGGCAGTTTGGTTTTCCTCAAGAAAAATAAATAGAAGAAAATTAAAAAGAAATGTTTAAATTAAAATAAAAAGAAAAAGATATGAGATCTATATAAAATTTTGAATTTTTTTTTCTCTTTTTCTTCCCATTTGAACACAACCTTATCACGTTGAGATAACTATTTTAATTTGATGTTTATATAACTAATATGACTAATAACATTTCAGATGAAATATTTTCGATGGATATTTCCATCGAGAATCTTTGACAAACAATAAAAATCTGTCAGTTAAAATTTTCTATGATTATTTTTTTGACGGATTTGTGAGAATTTCGATAAATTATGATTATTAGAAATATTTTTTTAGTGATTGTTTGAATTACTTTAAAATAATTATTTTAACAATTAATAAATTTATTATATATAATAAATTATGACAAAATATCTGTATAAAACTTTTTATATGGTGATTGTATAACCTTTTTTTTTCATTATTTATTATATTTTTTAAGTATAAATTACACATTTTTATTTCCATTACACGAATTCATTCATACGACTCAATTAATAACTTATTTGACTCGTAATTCTTTAACCTAATAATTCTAGCGAATCAATCTATAAATTATACATATTCGTACAATTGAAATAATAACTAAATAATTTGACCTGTAATCTGTTAACCTATTTACCTTTCATCTTTGATTTCGGTAGTTTAAATCTATATTTGGAACTCTAAGTCATTTACTAAATGGATCGATCTAGAAGACTACATCAGAAGAGGATTTATAATAAATAATAATATTTAAGAAAATTTTATTTTATATATAATTAAATTATTACATAAGAAGTTGTAATCTATATCCTAGATGCTCCCAACATTTGAGGGGAATTTTGTGGCCATCATTAAGATAGTGTAAAGATAGTTTTTCCACTTGCAAAAGCAGTGATGATGAAACTTTAGATATCAAAATGAGATATAGAATCGAAGGAGAGTCGCTTTCAGAGCTTCTAATGCATCAAGTCACATCTGCCAACTGTTTACTAATGTCATGCATTACTCAATAGTTTTTATTATATAGTGGGTGCGAAGATTTTTAACTTTGGTGTCCAATTATTCGTTTCTCATCATCTTCAAAACTTAAGCCTTTGATAGTGCAAGGTTACCAGCATTAAATGACTTCATATAACATGCCAAACTATGTTATCTTTCGACTCAGTCTTCCTTATTTAAGACGGTACCAAAAGGCTAAGATTCTTTTGGTTCTTGGAGAATTTTCAAATTTGACGCGTTCGTTAGAACTTATAAGTGCATTTAATTTCATATCTTCCTATGCAAGACTATTCCTCAGGATAATGCTTCCATATCTGTTCTCAGTTTAGTAACAAAAATCCTATTGTTTTCCAACTTTCACACAATTTTATCTATTGCCATTATAGCTAGCATTTGGATATGGCCTACATCTTTTTCCATTATATCTTTTTGACATGATTTCTTTTAACATGTTCTTTATTATTGAAGAATATGATCCACTAAAGTAGATGACAAGAGACATGCCTAACCTACAAAAGAGAGAATGTTGAATTGGTAGCAATTTTATTTCAGAAAGATCAGTATTTCAGAAAATCATCTCCAAACATTCTTTAAGAAATTAATAAAATATTTAACAATTTTATTTGGGGAGGATACAAATTATTCATATCATTCTCGTTCCCCATCCCCTGTGTGTTTTGGAAATGTTAGGACTATTCTTGAATTGAATTTGTTTAAAAGAGCCACTAAATACTATCCATCCCAAGAATTTATGTGATCCAATACACTTGTTTCAGACATACTGTTTGGCCCCAACAAAATTACTATTAGTTCCTACCAGACCCTTGTAATGAAGAAAATATTCCATCATTTTTTTCTCTTTTTTTTTCTTCATTCATTCTTTTCCTCTTTCCCTCTCTTTACTCCTTGTCTCATGTATCTCTCCCTTGTGCAAAGTATTTTATTTTCCTTGTTTGTAAACAATAGAATCATAATTCTATTGTACATTTCTTTAAGGAAAAGTTTGTATAAACATGGGTTGATCGGATCATGTATCTTGGAAACACAATAATAAATAGGTACATAAATTTGTTGACACTAGTTATTTTTAACATTTCATTTTGTTAATCGTAGTATTTTTAATATTTCTTTTTGTTACATAATAGGGTTGAGGCACACATGTGAGAATGAAGAACTTGCTTCTTGATAACATGAGAGATTTGTATAGTAATTTGGGATGAAATAAATAACATGTTTGTCTTACAACATACGATGATTAAGACTTCATTGTAGAAAAACATAAATGTGGTTGAACACAGTTTAATACCGAGGTATATATGAAGTTACACCGCTTTGTATCAAGAGAAACATAATACATCATTTTCCATGAGTTGCAACAAGTTGACACCGTAAGTATTGATAGTTTTACTTGTGGCTATACACTCAGAGCTACTCACGGTCTACTATGTGCTTGTGAACTTATTGAATTTATCAGTATATATGGCTTCATTCCCTTGAAGTCCATTCTTATGTACATCGAAAGATGTTATCCATTTGTAGTTCAAACGACACAAGTGACTCTTAAGGTGAAATCACCTTAAAGACCAAAGTTTGTGAACTTGCAGTTCCGAATACCACTTTGATGTGTCCCCATTCAACGAAGATAAACACAAAGGATGCATCACAGTTTGTGAAATCTACCAAACATGAACCTTCAACATGGGAGCACGTCGATGAAATGAACACAATGGTTGGTAGTTTGGGAACTCCAAGTGTGGTTCACAAGGCTGGTTGTGACAACAAGAAGAAAAAATGGATCATTATATGGATGAATTTCGTGATGAATTGCAATAATACATTATGAAGATTAATGATATTACATCAGATGGAAACTGTGGCTACAAGACAATTGAAGCTTTGTTAGGCCTGGTGAGGAGTTCTAGTTTCTTGTTTGCCAATATTTGATTTGGAAACTTCAAACATGACACTCTTTTAATGTTTAATTATTTGGCTAAGAAGAAACACTGTTGGAATTAATAACCTCTTTGTATGTTAAACATGGCCCAATACTCATTTCAAAAGGGATGACTATTCCCGACATGAGTTATGTCATTGCTAGTCGGTATGATGTTATATTGGTCCACTTATCTAGGCTACAGAGTTGGACCTTCTTTCCACTTAGGAGTCTCGCACCAATGGCATCTTGTCTCATTGCAATTTTTTTGTTAATGGAAATTACTTTGTGTAGGTATATATTATCCACTAAATAGGGGTGGGTAAGCGGGCCGGCCCCCGCATAAGCTCGCATTGACAGCAGACCGAGTCAGTCCGCCCCGTATTCTTATACGGACCTAATAAATTGGTCTGCCCCTGCCCCGTGAACCCCGCGGGTCAAACGGGCCGGTCCGCGGGCCTAGTTTTAAAAGAATTTCAATTTCAATAAAAATACAACGCAATCAAATTAAGTTCAACACAAATGTAAATAAAATATCAACAATTAGTCAATTACATAAATAAAATAAATAATATTTTAACAAAAGAAAATCCAAACAATAAATCTAAAATATGAAACTTAAATATCTCCAACAACAAATAATTCCATATTTAAAGTAGCTTGAGCCTTCTCTATCTCTACATCTTCATATTCTTTTCTTAAAACTCAAAATGATAATAAATATTAGAATCAACTCAAGTGATTAAAAGACAACAATTATTACACATTATTTACCTTGCTCATCAAATCCTATTAACCAATTTTTAGTACATATCAAGCCTTGCACATTATTACCAAGAAGCCTAGTTCGATATTTGTTAAGCTCTCGTGAGCCAATACTAAATGCCGATTTGGAAGCTATAGTTGTAATTTAGATGCTCAAAATATCACAAGTCAACAATGAAAAATTTGGATTAAGCGAGATTCTTAAGGTGTTGTAGTTGGTGGGATTCTCAATCCATGGATTAAGTGGGCTTACGGGCAACCCGCGGGTCAAACCCGCACAGTCCGCGGGTTAAGTGTGGCGGGCCCAAAAATATTGCATAACCATGGACTATTTAAAAAAATCGATCCGTTACCGTGCAGACTGCGGGCTAGTCCATGGACCTGAGTCTGTTTACCCACCCCTACCACTAAAAATACCATTTACTTTTGTAATCTAATATTGATTTATTTATAACTTTGTTTTTTGTATGATCATGTAGCTTTTTTAAAAGGATAATTGTTCCTTGTCTCCTGTTGTACCACAATGGAGAAGATACTGCACACCCGAAGCCCGTTCATGGCAAAAGGTTGACATGAAACTCGTGCGAGCTTTCAACTCAATACAATTTTATTCAGCTAGACGATTTCAATATATGGTAGACATTTCTATGTATTGAAATAATTTTAAACGTTGAATGTGTATTCAATTAATTTTATGGATGTATATCTCAACAAGTAGTAGGCATTTCTATGAAATTTGATTTAATACACAAGTTATTTCTATTTATCAAACTATTAAAAAAACAAATAAAAATACAATGGAAGTATGATACCATTGCATAATATACAACAAAATCATATTTTCGTTGTACATTGCACAACGAAATCGCGATTCCTTTGCACAATGTTTTTCGCACCCCCATTAGTACAACACAAGTGTATTTCTGTTGGGCATTGTGGGGTGCATATTTTTAAATTTTGGAATGCTGGTAGGGGCCAATTGGCAATCTTGTTGGAGTTTATAACAACCCCCTACTACCCACTATACTAACTAGCTTGGAACCATGCATATATACTTTGGGATTGGAAACTAAACAAAGTTTGTCTTGTGCTATTGCTTCCTACACCTCCTTAATAGTTTCATGCACTTTTTCCAAAATATTTTTTTATACCTTTTTTGAATTGGTCATTCTGAAAGGCAAAAAGGAGTACAAGAAACAACTAGAAAGTGCAGGAAGCAATAGCCTTTTCCCTTATAGACATGTGCTTAATAGACTAGCTTTTGGTATCCAAATTCTAATGCATTCAAATGGGCTAACCAACATATTAGGACCATTAACTCCACCACTTTGTTCAACATATTTAAAGACGGTTACTTCTTGCATCTCCATATTTTGCTTCATGTATCCCATCACATTTTGGATTGGACTTTCCTGAATGTAACAAGGTGTAGGAAGTAAAATATGCAGGTGTAGGAAGTTTTAGTCATGTGAAAATAATCTCGAACAAAAATTAAATTTCTAGGCTTTGTGGTTGGTTTAAGTGGTATTGAACTCTGATATCTTAAGTAAAGTCTAGAGTTTGAATCTTGTGAATAAAAAAATGTGATTGAAAGGAGAGATACCACTAAAGTTGATTAACCTAATTCTTCAACATAGATTAATCATTAATAAAACTAGGGAGTAATCCACGTCAATACAACAATGTCACCTAAAAAATATTACACTTTTTGGCAATGTTTTATTTTACCAACTTGGTGGTTAAAAATTTAATAATATTTTATTTTATCAAAAGGTTTTTAATTTTCATATTCTTCAACAATTGAACACAATCCAACCACAATTTCAACACCACAATGAAATCTAGAGTGTAAAATGAGAGAATAACTCTAGTAAAAAAAATAATTCCAAGCACACAAATTTAATCCAACAACTCAACATCAAGTTACCAACATTTAATGTCGAATTTATCTTATAATTATAGAAAAACCAAAATATATCATATATTTTATTACGGAAGAGAAGCTTAAATTATGAAATAAAAAATATAATTTTAATCTCCATGATGAGTGTAGTTTACTAAAAAAAATTAGGAATGCTATTTATTTATATTTTCTTAAACAAAAGTATAATGCTGAAATAGAAAAAAAAATTGTGATTTAAACCCTCCATAATTAGGTTTGAGATTTACTTATAAATATTTCTCATCCGTATAATAAAATATAAAAAAATAAATTATATAGTGACAATATAAAATAATTTTATACTAATTAATATTTAATTACAATATCATCACATTATAAATTTATTAATTTTTACATTAATTATCTTATAAGTCATCCCTATAATAATTTTTAAGTTAGTTGAAAGTGTAATTATTTTAGTCTTTCAACTCATGAAAATATTGGTCAAGAGAGTAGTGTAAAGTGAGAGGGTAAAACAAGATTGCCTAAAGTAAACAGGGGGACGAAGAAGTCATCACGTGGCAACCCCCATGCTGCTGGTTGCAGCATGCGGTTGGTGGACAGTTAAGTATAGAAGGCATTTCTAGCAATAGTTAGTTATTACTTATGCTTTCCGCTATATATATTCAGCAGTGGGGGAACCCAATTAAGATGCCAAAATCACTCTATTTGAGCACCAACTTCAAATTCAATTATCATAACAAAATATAATTAATTTAGGCACAGAAACATGGTGGTGAAGGTCTATGGTCCTGCAAGTGCAGCCTGCCCTCAAAGGGTGTTGGTTTGCCTCTTAGAGAAAGGGGTAGAGTTTGAACTTGTGCATGTTGATCTTGATCAAGGAGAGCATAAGAAACCTGAATTTCTTCTCAGACAGGTGGACTCAACATATACCTTAATTTGGTTAATTAAGTTCTAAGCGGCACACACACAAAGTTTCAATTTAATGAATTATTTCTTACCTTTTGTCATTAATTTCTGTGTTTATACTTTGTAGGATTGAAGTTCATTTTGTATTCTGAGATTTTCTTGCACAAGAATTTTTCATGTAACGAATTGAGCTATTTGTCCTTGATAATTAAGGGGATTTACATTTTTTGCAGCCCTTTGGTCAAGTTCCAGCTGTAGAGGATGGTGATTGCAGGCTCTTTGGTAAGAAATTAAAGCACCAAAAAATGAAAATGTTTTTGGCTTTAGCAATTTCTGTTACTCCCTTTTTAATGTTGTTCCAAATTTGATGTTTTTCTCTTCTATTATTATTAGTAAATTCTTACGTTTATCATATAAAGAAATAACTCATTTTAACCTGGCCTTTTGTATTATATATTCATCCTAATTTAATGATTATAATAGATTTTTCTTATTCCATTTATTTTTTCACCTGGCCTTTTGTTCCCTTTCAATTTGATCTAAATAGAAAAGCAACAGAATTTATTTCGATATATTTTACTTCACAGTTCACTCTATGTCTCATTGTATTTCATTGCTTTTTTCATTAAATATTCAATAGTCTTAAAAAAATTTGAGTTCAAAATCTAATTAAATCCCATAAAAAATTAGATGAATCGTATTTTGAAACACGACTTTATAGTGTGAAGTCTTGTATTGACTATTGGTTTCAATTAATGTCATGGGAGTCGTTAATTCCATACCTCAATTTTTATCTTATTATTTATTATGCAGAATCCAGGGCTATTATAAGGTATTTTGCATCAAAATATGCTGACCGTGGCCCTGACCTATTGGGTAAAACCTTAGAGGAGAGGGCACTGGTGGAGCAGTGGCTTGAAGTAGAGGCAAGCAACTTCAACAATTTGTGCTTCAATATCATGTTTCAGCTGGTGATCCTACCAAAGATGGGTAAGCCTGGGGACTTGGCCTTGGCTCACAAATGTGAGCAAGATATAGAAAAGGTGCTTGATGTGTATGAAACTAGGCTCTCTCAAAGCACATATCTTGCTGGAGATAATTTCACTTTGGCTGATCTTAGCCACCTTCCAGGGCTTGAACATCTCATTGAGGAAGCTAAATTGGGACACTTGGTCACTGAGAGGAAGAATGTGAATGCTTGGTGGGAGAAAATTTCAAGTAGACCAGCTTGGAAGAAGTTAAAGGATTTGATTCACTAATTAAGAGAGTGACCAAATAATAATTAAAGAATGGAGGTGTTTCATGTTCTTATTATAAAAAACCAAAACCTCTATTTTAGTTTAGGCTGCAACAAATTCATGGCGTGGAGAAAAATAATTTATCTTTTTTTTTTATGTATGAGGAAAAAAATTTCTTATGTAACTTTTTTGAATAAAAGTTACTCCTTCCTTCCGTTTCTTTATGTGTCATTTAAGTAAAAACATAAAAGGCCAATAAATTTTATATGTTTAGAACTTCAATAATTTACAACTTTATTATGAAGAAGTCAGTACGTATTTTGTCGCAAGTTTCACTTCTTAAAGGAAAATCAGTCTACTGTAACTTTTGTTTAATTATTGAAAGAGTTAAATGTATAACACTAGGTGTTTGGAACTTTTGTATTTGGAATTTCGGATTTAAGAGAAGCATGACCTTTTCTTTGTTAATTTAAGAAAACCTTTATATATACCATTGTATCTCAAATGCAAGAGATACTGCATCAAATTGTCTCAAGAGAAAGCTTTCATTTGTACCTTGTTATTTTAAGAAAACCTTTATTTGGTTCAATTGTGATGGTGCCATGATAACTTGTTCTGTTTGGGTCACAATGTCTATTTTTGTATTATGACATTTTTATTTCTAGTAGGATTACCTTGGTTTTGACCTTCTTTATTTTTATTTATGTAAACTTACAATTTTAATGTACCTGCAATTCTTGTCACAGGTCTGATAGAATGACTGCCCTATTATCCTCATATATGAATTTGTAATTAGCAAGGAAGCGATTCCCATCTACTTACCATTCCAATGTTTACTGAAAAGCAAAAAAATTCAAAACCACTTAAACCAATGAAAATTGGAACTGTAGGTCGCAACCAGGCCCTCTAATCATTAATTTCATCAAAGAGAGCAGACATGTTGACCTAAAATTTTAATTTCCGTGCACACAACCATGCTGCCTTCATTATATGATCCAGAGCATCGGCTTATTGTGCACGGATTCATATCCCATACTCCCTTAAAATATAAGCAATCAAAATCTAAATAAACAAATCTCAATTAACCATAGCTTATTATGGACTTTCAAATGAACACAAATACTGTCATGACAAGTACGTGTAACAAAAGAGCCAAACTTGCAATCTACATGTGATGCAGCACAAGCATTAAACTCTTGTTCATCGTCGATCTCACTGGGGAAATAATCATCAATTCCATCTTGCAATGAAACACATTACATCTTCCTACTTTCATTCGTTTATTTTTTAAAGTATAACTAAAAAATGAAAAACTTTATTTGGAATTTGCGATCACAACTAAATATGATTAAAACGCCCAACTTGAATCATCCTAAGAATTTGTATTCATAAATCTAATACCTAGAACTGAATTTCACACTAATCCTCGAACTGTTTTAAATAATTGGGCATAAAACATAGATGATAGGACATTCAAGAATCTATATGAAGCCCCCTAAAGTGCATACAAGCAAGGTGGACAGGTGGATCAGATTTATTTGGCTTGGTTTCTCAAAAGAGAAAAAGTCGCACAGTATGTTCAGCTTCGATCATCTGGGGAAATAATCATCACATCCATTTTGCAATACAATCCATTAATAGACAAACTAATACTAAAACCACACACCAAATTCCAACAAATAATTATCAAATAAAAGTACACATTTTCCTATTAATCCGACTAAAATAAAAGTTCTAAAAACATTCTAAAAAATCAAATTGGGTTGGCAGGGATATTTGGAATTTGCAATCATTATCATATGATTAAAACGACAAACTTGAATCACCCTAAGTTTATAATCACAAATCTATCACCTAGAACAGAAATAAAGATGCACAATAAGTGACAATAAAACAGAGATGATAACCCGTTACGAAATCTCTATGAACCCTCCTATACTGCATAGAAAAAATATGCATAGACGGATCAGATTTATTTGGCTTGGTTTCTCAAAAGAGAAAAATCGCACAGTATGTTCAGCGTCGATCATCTGGGGAAATAATCATCACATCCATCTTGCAGTGCAACCAATTACTAGACACCAATACCCAAAATAAACACAAAATTCCAATAAGCAATTATCAAATCAAACTTCACGTGTTCCTATTAATCCAACTATTAATTAAAACCTCTATATTCTAACAAGTGAGTTGGTAGGGAGATCAGAATCCTGGCTTGGAATTTCAATCCTCCAAAAGAAGATTGAATTACGTGAATAGCAAAGTTAGAATCAACTTCGATCATATGGGGAAAGTGTCATCACATCTTTTCCAACTCTACCACTATCCACATCGAAATTCAAATTTAAAAACACACAAACAAAACAGGCATCATTAACCTATTTCTTATCACCATACCTAAAAAAATAGAAGAAAAAAATAGAAACAAAGAAGTAAAATTGAGGGCTTTTTTAAACTAGCAGAGAATTTTCCTACTCTGCAATGGAAACTGAAATAAAAACAGTACAAAAGAGATTGCAGAAAGGGATTGCTATAGCGTCAGCTCATACACAGTACCCATTAGATTCAGAGCACAGGTAATCAGTAAATTGACGCGAGAATCGCCACAAATGAGGCATACCCAAAACGCAAAAACGAACCCTACAACAAAAACACTCTAAGATTGATACTTGGAGAGAAGAGTGGCGAATGAATAGAGAAACGATGAAGGGGGTTTATAAAGGGATGAATGAAAGAAGGTGCGCCGTAGAAACCCTAATTTAGGGTTTCATAGATTTTGAAAGAGGTTAGCAGAGGTGACCCAGTGGGCCTATTTCAGTCCATTACTGACCAGCCCACATATCACATTAGTCGGAATAAAAAATTAATTTTTTTATGAGTGGGAACCGAATAAAAAAATGATATTAAAATATATATTTTTTTTTTCAAAAAAAAGTTTCAGAAAATAATCTGCTCTTGTTTTTTTAAAAATATTTTATATTTTGTTTTGAAAAAATATTTCAAAAGAGTAATTTTAACATTAATACTTTCTTTTGGTTTTTAAAATTAAAAACTAAAATATCTCTATATTGTTTTTGTTTTCCAGTTTCAATTTTTTGTTATCTATATTCTTTATATATATATATATATATATATATATATATATATAATTTTATCTTTCCAATTCCCACTTTTACATTCCAAATTCAATTTTTTAAAACTATTTTATAAATACTTTTTAAAAATTAAAATAATATAGAAAAAAAACAATATTTTATAGTTCGTATTCATGAACCATAGATAATTATAAAGGAGCAAATATCTTCTTAATAATAATTGTGACTTGCTTTTTTAAACAACAACTTAAGTATTTTTATCCACACGTTTTTCCAAACTCAACTAAAATATTCTTTGAACACAAATTTTTTTGAGATTTTTTAAGAAAAAAGATTAAAGAGGTAATGCTTACATACTCACTTTGTCTTAACAAGACGAATATATAAATTTAGTACAAGTATTTTATTTTTACTTATAAACACTTGACAATAATTTACAATACAATCAAGATATTAGAGATTTCATGTTCACGTTGACTTGAATGTTACAGGGTTGTCAATAACTTGATTATAAACATCCTGAGTTATTTATATGACTGAGAAAGTTTTCGTTTATGATCATTAAGGATTCTTCATTCTTTAGAAAATAAACTTTTGAAACATTAAATGTTGTATTTAATGACTTTTGGGGAGGTTTTTATCATGGGATCTTACATATATTCTTGTATTTTCTAGGAGGAGGGAAGGAAAAAGAGATTGCGGATTTAAGTCATCTACTAACAAAAAATAACAATTCTATCCATTCACATTGTCCATTGCAAAGGTTCTTCCTCAACTCTTGCACCTCTATAGTGGGGCCAATTTAGGGGTGGGAATAGGCCAGGCCAGGCCAGGCTTTGAAAGGCCTGAGCCTAGCCTACGATGGATCTTTGAGGCCTGAGCCTGGCCTATAGCCTATCATAGACTTTTTATTTTGGCTCGGCCTGGCCTGATAGTCTTTTTAAAAGCCTTCTTCACAGTAAATATTTAATATTTTTATGGAAGTCAATAAAAATAATAAGGAACATAAAAGGACACATAACTCATACCTGATTTGTAATTACATTTTTACTTAATTATAGGAATAAAAGTTATCAAGGTAATCAAAGTCTGATAGTTTTAAAAAAATTAATTGTATCTAAAATATATATATATATTCTTAGCTATTCTTAGCCGGTCCCAAGCCCGGATAAAAGGAGAGGGTTGTGTTAGGCTTTCGACAGCCAACGTTAAACTTTGTCGAATCTCTATGACATGGATCAATTACGTAATAATGTGAATGCTAGGTCGTTGCCCGGAAGCAACGCGCTGTATGGCTCGAGTACAGTGTCAAAAGAGCAAGGGCCGCTGCATCGCCGCCCGGATGTAGTGAAAAGTAAGCAAGGGTTCCCACATTTTCGTGAACGGGTGTGGGTAAAGAAGCTAGTTCATGACAGGAGGATTCGCTTTGGTACATGGAATATAGGCACACTTACTGGAAAATCTATGGAAATAGTGGATGTTATGGTGAGGAGGAAGATCAATTTTATGTGCCTACAAGAAACTAAGTGGACAGGTGAAAAAGCGAAAGAATTAGACAACTCGGGATTTAAGCTGTGGTATACGGGAAAAATCAGATCAAGAAATGGGGTAGGGATTATTGTGGACAAGGAGTGGAAGAAAGATGTCGTGGATGTAAGAAGAATAGGAGATCGTATCATAGTCTTAAAATTGGTAGTGGGACAGGACACCTTTAATGTTATTAGTGGGTACGCACCTTAGGTTGGGTTAGCAGAACACTTTAAGGTAAAATTTTGGGAGGATCTAGAAGGGGTACTTCAGGATATACCCCAAGGAGAGAAAGTTTTCCTAGGAGGGGATCTCAATGGACATGTAGGTAGCGTGACTAGAGGTTTTGAGGGGGTGCATGGGGGTTTTGGCCTAGGGGAGATGAATGGGGAGGGTAAATCCATCTTGGAGTTTTCGGAGGCTTTGGATCTTTCTATAGCCAATACATGGTTTAAGAAAAGAGAGGAACATCTTATCACTTACAAAAGTGGAGGGACATGTTCTCAGATAGATTTCTTCCTTATCAGGAAGTCTGATAGGAAGTATTGCTTGAACTGTAAAGTTATCCCGGGAGAGAGCTTGACTACCCAACATAGAGTTTTGGTTATGGATGTAAGAATTAGAGATAGGGCAAAGAGAAGAAGTCCTCTGGTAGCACCAAGGATCAAATGGTGGCACTTGAAGGGTGAGAAACAAGGAATATTCCAACAAAAGATATGGGAGGGTTGGTGTGGACAATCACAAGGAAGTGCAAATGATATGTGGAACAAGATGTCCCAAGAGATTATTAAAGTGGCTAAAGAGACGTTGGGTGAATCTAGAGGTTTTGGACCTAGGGGTAAAGAATCGTGGTGGTGGAATGAAAATGTTCAGAGCAAAGTTAGAGTAAAAAAGGAGTGTTTCAAGGAGTGGTCTAGGTGTAGAAATTCTGAAACTTGGGATAAGTATAAGATAGCTAGAAATGAAACCAAAAAGGCGGTGAGTGAGGCAAGAGCCCAAGCTTTTGACGGACTATACCAAGCTCTAGGAACCAGGGACAGAGAGAGATCTATATATAGGCTTGCTAAGGGTAGAGAGAGGAAGACTAGAGATTTGGATCAAGTAAAGTGTGTTAAGGATGAAGAAGGCAAAGTCTTAGTGCATGAAAAAGATATCAAGGAAAGGTGGAAGGCGTATTTCCACAACTTATTTAATGATGGATATGGATATGACTCTAGCAGTCTAGACACAAGAGAAGAGGACCGGAACTATAAGTACTATCGTCGGATTCAGAAACAGGAAGTAAAGGAAGCGTTGAAAAGAATGAGTAATGGTAAGGCGGTGGGGCCAGACAACATACCTATTGAAGTGTGGAAAACTCTTGGAGATAGAGGTCTTGAGTGGCTCACCGAACTCTTTAACGAAATTATGAGGTCAAAACGCATGCCGGAGGAATGGAGGAGAAGCACGTTAGTGCCAATCTATAAGAACAAGGGGGATATACAAAATTGTGCAAATTATAGGGGAATCAAGCTCATGAGTCATACCATGAAATTATGGGAAAGAGTGATCGAACGGAGATTAAGAAAGGAGACTCAAGTTACTGAGAATCAATTTGGTTTCATGCCGGGAAGGTCGACCATGGAAGCGTTTTATTTATTACGGCGGGTGATGGAGCAATATCGCATGGCCCAACAAGACTTGCACTTGATTTTTATTGACTTGGAGAAAGCGTATGATAGAGTGCCTAGAGAGATTTTGTGGAAAGCTCTAGAGAAGAAAGGGGTTAGGGTTGCATATATTCGAGCTATCCAAGATATGTATGATAGGGTATCGACTAGTGTTAGGACACAGGGTGGAGAGTCAGACGATTTTCCCATCACAATTGGTTTACATCAAGGGTCAACCCTTAGCCCCTACCTTTTTACCTTAATTCTGGATGTCCTCACGGAACAAATCCAAGAGATAGCGCCGAGATGCATGCTTTTTGCAGATGACATAGTCCTCCTTGGAGAGTCGAGGGAGGAGTTGAATGAGAGGTTGGAAACTTGGAGACGAGCTCTAGAAACACATGGCTTTCGCCTAAGCAGAAGCAAATCAGAGTATATGGAATGTAAGTTCAACAAAAGAAGGAGGGTTTCTAACTCAGAGGTGAAAATAGGAGACCATATTATCCCTCAAGTCACACGGTTTAAATATCTTGGGTCTGTAATACAGGATGATGGGGAAATTGAAGGGGATGTGAATCATCGCATTCAAGCAGGATGGATGAAATGGAGAAAAGCATCGGGGGTGTTATGTGATGCAAAGGTACCGATCAAGCTAAAGGGAAAGTTTTATCGGACTGCGGTAAGACCGGCGATTTTGTACGGAACAGAATGTTGGGCGGTCAAGAGCCAACATGAGAATAAAGTAGGTGTAGCGGAGATGAGGATGTTGCGATGGATGTGTGGTAAGACTCGACAGGATAAAATTAGAAACGAAGCTATTAGAGAGAGGGTTGGAGTAGCGCCTATTGTAGAGAAGATGGTGAAAAATAGACTTAGGTGGTTTGGGCATGTCGAGAGAAGACCGGTAGACTCTGTAGTGAGGAGAGTAGACCAGATGGAGAGAAGACAAACAATTCGAGGCAGAGGAAGACCCAAAAAGACTATAAGAGAGGTTATCAAAAAGGATCTCGAAATTAATGGTTTGGATAGAAGTATGGTACTTGATAGAACATTATGGCGGAAGTTGATCCATGTAGCCGACCCCACCTAGTGGGATAAGGCGTTGTTGTTGTTGTTGTTGTTGTTGTTGTATATATAGACCGGCCTATCAGGCTTATAAGGCTTTTTAATAAGCCTAAGCCTAGTCTATTTAATTTAATAGGCTTTTAAAAAAGCCTGAGCCTAGCCTTTTAATTAAATAGGCCAGTTCAGGCCAGGCTTTATGTAGGCCAGGCCGTAGGCCCCTGAAAGCCGGTCTGGCCTATTCCCACCCCTAAGCCAATTACACCCCAAAAAGTTATGTCACGACTCATAAATCATAATAATAATGTACCCGCAAATAGCTAAGCATATAAATTGAGAATGAGACACATCTCCATATATAGAGCAAACAACCACATACCACCTTCCTTCATGAGTTTCCAAACCTTAATTCCTTCATTTTCATTATCTCTTGAAATGGCTTCTTCACCGCTCTTGAGAGGCAAAGAATTCGTAACCAGTGGCATGCCTGATGATGCAATGAGGCGAAGTAGGTACCATGTGAAGAGGTGCTTTGCTAAGTACATTGAGAAGGGGAGAAGGACCATAAAACTTCATAACTTGATGGAAGAAATGGAGCATGTCATAGATGACAACAATGAGAGGAATCAATTGTTGGAGGGGAACCTTGGCTTCTTATTGAGTTGTACACAGGTTTTTACTTTGCTTTTTTTAATTCACCTTGTGAATGCTATTATGTGACATTATTATTAGCCTCTGGATTTTAATGTTGGACACTTGATACTTTCAGGAAGTTGCTGTTGATCCGCCTTATGTTACCTTTGCAGTAAGGCCAAATCCTGGAGTTTGGGAATTTGTAAGAGTGAGCTCAGAGGATCTTTCAGTTGAACCTATATCCTCTACAGATTACCTCAAATTCAAGAAAAGTGTATATGACGAAGAATGATATGTCATGTTTCTTCACGTTTATAAGTTTCAACCGTTTTTGCCTTTTACCTTCTAAACAACTTCTCTCACCATCCCCCTTCTGCCCTCATTTGCATTTATCTTCTTAGCAATGCTTACTCACCCCAATTCAGATAATGTCTTATCTTTAATCAAAACAATAGTTAATTTATAGAGATTCACTTGTTATTGTTATACAAGACAATCTAGTAACAATTTTTCTTCTTTTTGTGTAGTGGCATAATAGCAATTTATGAACTTAAAAAGTTTCTGTCATTTCTCATCAATGATTATCTATTTCCACTTTTCCCTTATATGAATATTAAAGCTACACAACCGAAATTCCCTCTACCCTGACAACCAACAGAAATGTAGCTTTCCTTCTTTAAAAAGACGTGAAAACTAAGCAGAA
This sequence comes from Glycine soja, assembly GCF_004193775.1. NCBI lineage: Eukaryota > Viridiplantae > Streptophyta > Magnoliopsida > Fabales > Fabaceae > Glycine > Glycine soja. Next base: position 3,814,294 of record NC_041019.1, read on the forward strand.
AACTTCTATAGCATTCCAAAATTGGTCCAGCTCAATATTTACGGACAACAAATAATAAAATGTAACAAAATTCTTAAGCAAAAATTTACAAGGATTGAGGGGGGAAATAGAAAATTTAGTCTCATAGGTTATTAGCTTAGAAATCATAATTTATTTATACTGTTACTAACTTAAAGCTTCAGTAAAAAAAAAAAAAAAAATTTAAAGCTAGTACGCGATAATTCATGTATCACAGCAAGTAATAAATTGATGTTATTATCATATCATATTAATATACTTTGTTTTCTTTCAAGTGTAGGACTAGAGAAGCACTGGCCCAATTTAACAAAATATATCAACTCAAGTGTTCAATAGTTGTACCTTGCCACATGAAAGTAGTCTACAACAGCTAGATATATTTTATATTTCGGCAACATTGTTTTGATCATGAACTTGGGTCTGTGCTGCAGGGCAAATGATGAAAACTCATTTGAAGCAGATTTTGGAGCATTTGATTTCCCTATTCGAAACTTAACCCTGCCTTCTTCAATTGGAAATGGACTCCATTTCGTTTCAAAGTTGTTAACTTCAAGGTTTAGCGGGAAACTGACCAAAACACAACCTATAGTGGACTACTTAGTATCACTAAATCATCAAGGAGAAGTAAGCGGAATAACAACATCAAACTTGATAAAACATTACCAGCAACTTTCTTTTTTCCTTTAAACATACTTTTGAACATTAATAATCCCTTTTGTCATCTATAATGGTAGAGCCTGATGATCAGTGACACCCTCAGCTCTGCTGCAAAGCTTCAGCTGGCACTGATGGTGACTGATGGACATCTCTCAGCACTTCCAAAGGATGCCCCTTATCAGGATTTTGAGCCTAAGTAAACCCCTTCACATTTCTTAAAAAGTGTACTATATTTGTACTCACTAATTTAATATATCAATACCATTTTCACTCATAGGCTCAAGGAGTGGGGTTTTTGAGAGTGGATGGGGAGATACTGCAGGAAGAGTGAAGGAGACAATGGGAACTCTGTCAGAAATACTCCAAGCTCCAGATGCAGTGAACCTGGAGAAGTTTTTTAGCAGAGTTCCTACAATTTTCAATGTTGTGATATTCTCTATTCATGGTTATTTTGGACAGGCAGATGTTCTTGGCTTGCCAGACACTGGTGGACAGGTAACATTTCTAAATACTAGTTATTAATTGAAAATCTTGGGAATGCTCTTCATCTTTTGCAATTTGGAACAGGTAGTTTACATATTGGATCAAGTTAGAGCTCTTGAAGCCGAGTTGTTGCTCAGAATTAAGCAACAAGGCCTAAATGTAAAGCCCCAGATTCTTGTGGTAAGCTATCATACAAAAAAGTGATCCCTTTCTGTTTATGTACAACTTGCTTTTTAATAGAATTATGCAAGTATATTATTGGCCATGACAGGTGACAAGGCTCATCCCAGATGCTGAAGGAACCGAGTGCAATCAGGAGTTGGAACCAATCATTGATACCAAACATTCCAACATTCTACGTGTTCCTTTTTACACATAAAGGAATCTTGCGTCAATGGGTTTCTCGCTTTGACATTTATCCATATCTTGAGAGGTTTACTAAGGTATATATATGTGCTATAAGAACCTTTACTTGGTAGCTTTTATCTGTATTGAATTTTCCATCTGATCAGTTTACGGTTCATGTTAATAGGATGCGACAGCCAAGATTCTCAACCTCATGGAAGGAAAACCAGATCTTATTATTGGAAATTACACTGATGGGAATTTGGTAGCATCTCTTATGGCTAACAAACTTAGGATAACTCAGGTTACTACCCTATTATTGAAATTTTCCTATTCAGTAACTTTTGTGGCTGTAAGGATATCCTTTTTTGCTGCATAAATTAATTCCCCAGGTTGCTTGGAAACCAGGGAACTATCGCACATGCTTTAGAGAAGACTAAGTATGAAGATTCAGATGTCAAGTGGAAAGAGTTAGATCCCAAGTATCACTTCTCATGTCAATTCATGGCTGATAAAATTGCAATGAATGAATCAGATTTCATCATAACCAGCACCTATCAGGAAATTGCTGGAAGGTTAGATGTCATATTAAAAGAAAATATAAAAAATGACATCCTTTCTTTCTATTACTTGGAAATTGGAATTTTGTCTGGCAGACTCAAGAAATTTACTTACATAGTTTATAAAGCAGTACCGATATCAAAATTGACAGAAAAAAGAAAATTAATAAATAAAGAAGAAAAATCAATTGAAGTTTGTAACATACTAAGTTCTGAAAGTTCTTGTTTGCAGCAAAGATAGACCAGGACAATATGAAAGTCATGCTGCATTTACACTCCCAGGGCTGTGTAGGGTTGTTTCAGGGATAAATGTATTTGATCCCAAGTTCAACATAGCTGCACCTGGAGCTGACCAGTCTGTCTATTTCCCTTACACAGACAAAGACAGAAGACTCACTCAATTCTATCCTTCCATTGAAGACCTATTGTATAGTAAAGTTGATACCAATGAGCATATGTAAGAGACTTAGTTGCTGTTTTTTTTGTGGTTAATGTTTAGAAAAGAATGACTATATTCTTCCAAAATTGTTAGTTTTCTCTGCTGAATATCTCCTTGAAACAGTGGATATCTAGAAAACAGGAGAAAACCCATCACCTTCTCAATGGCAAGGTTTGATGTTGTGAAGAACTTAACCGGGTTAGTTGAGTGGTATGGGAAGAACCAAAGACTAAGAAAGATGGTGAACCTTGTCATAGTTGGAGGCTTCTTTGACCCTTTGAAATCCAAAGACAGAGAGGAAATGGCAGAGATAAGAAAGATGCATGATTTGGTAGAGAAGTACCAACTCAAGGGTCAATTCAGATGGATTGCTGCACAAACTGATCGGTATTGCAATGGAGAGCTCTACCGCTTCATTGCTGACGCAACGGGAGCTTTTGTGCAGCCTGCTTTGTATGAAGCATTTGGTCTCACTGTCATTGAAGCTATGAGCTGTGGTTTTCCTACTTTTGCTACCAACCAAGGAGGTCCAGCAGAAATCATTGTTGACGGGATCTCTGGCTTCCACATTGATCCCCACAATGGAGAAGAATCTAGCAACAAAATTGCTGATTTCTTTGAAAAATGCTTACAAGATTCAACACATTGGAACAAAATTTCTGCAGCCGGATTGCAGCGGATAAATGAATGGTAAACATGCAACATCAATTTCATAGATTAGAACCATTATTGTTTGACATTTAGATTACTATTACACAAACTAAAAATCTATAATGCATTGCTAGCAACTTTCAGTCAAATTCCCTTTTCATGACTTTGTTTTGTAACTATACATGGAAGATCTATGCAAACAAGATGTTGAATATGGGGAGCATTTATACCTTCTGGAGGTGGGTTAACAATGAACAAAAAGAGGCAAAGCAAAGATACATCAAGATGTTCTACAACCTTATGTACAAGAATTTGGTAAGTCAACATATTTTGTTGTTAGATGCATATACAGAACAATCATTGTCATGCAATAAGAATGACTACCACTTTTGATGTGTCAATGTCACAGGTGAAGACAATACCTGTTCCAAATCATGAACCTCAATAACCACAACCAGTAGTGTCCAAGAAGCAAAGTGTCAGAAAACAAGGCACAAGGTATGCCGCACCATCAATAAAGATACTGAAATGTTGAACTTTGTTATGAATGGGAAGCTACGTGCGCAGCCTATAAGGAAAGCATGCAACCTGCTGCATGAAGCATTCACAGCGAGGAAGTTAGTTAGGAAGTGCCAATGCTGTTAGGATTCTGTTAGAAGTTTCTGTTAGAGGGTTCTATATTCTGTTAAGAACCTTGCCTTATAAATAGCTTGTAATAAGGTGTTCAAAGGAATGAGAATATACGCTACTTTCATCTTCTTCTCTGCAATTTCTGGGAGGCACTTGGTCCTCGAAATCCAAGTATAATATTGGTGTTTTTGTTGAGAGTCCATGGCTGCCTTCCATGGCTGTCATACCCATCTCCACACACCTTCGTTGTCGCACACCCTTCATTCCTTTGTACATCCAGCTCAATCCCTTGGGATTGATTTTGAGAGTACCTACAAATGTTTGCTGAACTTGTTCGATCCTGAGAGAACCCTTCCTTCATTTCAGAAACCACCATACAAGCTTCCATGGCTGCTGTCCATGGCTGCCACTCGCCGTACGGAGCTTCCACCTTCCACTACCACCACCCTTTCCCTAGTCATTCTTTCCACACAGCCAACCACCAGCAACCATGTCCACAACACCCATTCCCTTCCATGTCCAACACAAGCAAGCACGAAGGATCTTTGACTCACCTTGAGGCTGTCCTCACTCGTCTTGACGAGAGCATGCACTCCATGAATCTAAAGATAGATGAACTCCTGAACCGTTCTCCCCCTGCCACTCCGATCTCAAATGCAAACCCAATACCAGTTCCGCACCCCCACCACGCTGCTCCTGCAAACAATCACAGGATCAACTTAGAAGGACCATGGACCGACGGCACAACACCACACCTTCAAGAAGAGAAGCTTTCAGAATGCTGTCCGCGGACTCCGTCTCCGCCACCACCTCCACCGCCGGCTCCGTCACCACCTCCGCCACCACCTCCGCCGCCACCTCCACTGGTCGCACTCATACAGCCGCCCCCCACAACCTTGCCCGGTCCGCTTCCCATTGTGATTGTTTCCTTCATGGCCAACAGCAACCCTCACATGTTATCATCATTCTCGGAGTCCGCAAGGAGCACTTCAGCTGTGGAAAGGAGCTCGACCACTCCTTCCCCCTCACTTTTTACACTGCAAAATGGTTTGACTTCCGCAACACTAACCTCCATCTGCTCATTTCTTCACCCATTTTAATTTGGGATCCTGGTTCGAATGTTGAAGCCATGGTGGTAGCCCCAACACCTCGAGGACAAGGTGTTTTTAATGAGCCGGGGAATGTTATGAATGGGAAGCTACGTGCGCAGCCCATAAGGAAAGCATGCAACCTGCTGCATGAAGCATTCACAGCGAGGAAGTTAGTTAGGAAGTGCCAATGCTGTTAGGATTCTGTTAAAAGTTTCTGTTAGAGGGTTCTATATTCTATATTCTGTTAAGAACCTTGCCTTATAAATAGCTTGTAATAAGGTGTTCAAAGGAATGAGAATATACGCTACTTTCATCTTCTTCTTCTCTGCAATTTCTGGGAGGCACTTGGTCCTCGAAATCCAAGTATAACAAACTTCCTCTAACATCTGTTTTTCTTCTCCTTTTTTTTTTCTTTTTTCATTTCTTGCTGCAGCAAACGTTCCCAGTCTGGATTGCAAAGGTAAGATTTAACTAATTGTCTTGGATTAGCTCATGATTTTCACATGTGTATGAACTTAAGAAATTCTTGCTTCATTTCAGCTTATTTGGAGCTTAATGGCCTTAAGTCCCGATCACAAAGCAGTAAGCAAGTCAATTGCTAGGGTATATCATGGGACACGACTCAACAGTGATCCTTCTTAGATCTTTTACTCCATGTGTATATCCTTTGTTCTTAAAAAAAAATGTTTTGCTACAAAATGACAACTATTTCTATGTGATCAATATGATTTATGAGGAAATCAGAGAGCTGTAGCTCCAGCAATAATCTTGTATGTTACCTTTTCTTTTTTACTTAAGAAAGATACTAATATATTTGGTAAGGTGTTTGAGGAAATTGTAAGTTCTTTTAACTAGCTTATAGGCTTGTTTAATACGAAGTTAGCAATTTATTTTTCATAAGTTACTTTAAGAGTTCCTAAAATTTGGTGATAGCTATCACCTCACCAATCCCTCCTTTACTTGTTATTACATAATCCACATAAGTAAATAGAACGTCATCTAATACAAAAATGAAATAATAGAATGCCGCCTCTTCCTTTGTATGTTATTGGAACAGTGTTGAAATTTATGCTTGCAGAGTGAATGAATTGTTGGCATGTATCTAGTGGGGTGTACACTATATATATATATATATATATATAACAAGGGGAAACAATAGATGACCCGTGAAACCATTTTTTATTTATTTTTGTCATCCTTTTCTAAATAAAAGATACTACTTACAAAATTAAAATCCTAATTAAAAGAAACTATCTACTTAAGTCTAGTCTACACCAATAGTAACTCTTCGATAGCTGCAAGGACATCAAGATTTGCATTCATGATGACTCTAAGTTCGCCCAAAGTCATTGGAATTTATAGTTTGCCAACCATGTAAGTCTTGCGTGGTTCTTGTTTATGAAGCTCGACACGACTAATGTCTATGATATAAATATGAAGATACCCCAAACATATAATGTCTAGAATATAAATATGAAGATACCCCAAACATATAAAGAGATAGAATCTAATAAAATAAAATATGAATAATATATGATATATTTATTTTTTAAAATTAATATTCTATGTTTTTTTAAGTGTATGAATTGTATAAAATTATCCACTTAAGTGTTCAAGACAACAAAAAATCATTTTAAAATTGAAAACTTAATAAGAAGTGTTTGACAATTGGTATGAATCAAAAAAAGGGAGAACTTAATCTTGAAGAAGGTATTTGGCGGCTCAACTCTAATAACCGATTATCAGATTGTATGAGCTTCTGGTAATTTTTGCTAAGATCTCCCAAAGCAAACCCAAGGTAATGTCTCCTGTTCAACATGAATAGTTAATTATAACGATAATCATTACAATAAATAAATAAACAAATAAATGTAAATACATACCGGTATTTCAAAGCATGACCTCCAGTGAAGTCTTTTGATGGCTCCCATTGAGGATGACTTCGTGGATTTGGATCAATGTGGCGAAAGAATGGTGGTGCCTTAGCCAGCTGATGAAAAAAAAAATAGTCCGATGAAGTCAGACAAAGTTTTTTTTTTTGGATAAATATTAATTATTAATTTATTAATTTTTATTAAGTCAAAAATAAAAAAAATATACCTCAATTTGAAGAATTTCAGACTTGTTTTCTTCTACAATGGCTTGCATGCCCATAATGTTTTGCCATGGTACTTCAATCTTGTACTTAATCCGACCATCTATATCAAATATTTCCCACGCAAGTTTTTTTGTAGCATAGTAAAATCCAACCATCAAAGTACCTTTATGTGTAGCCAAAAACTGTACATGCATGTACATTTATGCATGAAATTTAATTTTATTAAATATAATTATACAAGGAATTGAGTATTATTTTTAATAGGTTAAATTACTCATTTGTTTTATATAGTTTCATGGTTTTTATTTTTTTAGTCCCTATAATTTAAAAGTGATCTTTTTAGTCATTATAGTTTAGATTTTAATTCTTTTTTAATCCATGTAATTTAAAAGTTAGTTTATAATTTTTTTTAGTTCCTATAATTTAAAAATTATAAAGACTAAAAAAGTAAGAATCATGAAACTATAGGAATTAAAAAGTTTACTTTGAAAACTATAGAAACTAAAAGATAATTAAAATGTAAATTATAGAGACTAAAAAAATTACTTTCAAATTATAGAAATTAAAAAAAAGTAAGAATGATAAAAATATAAGTACCAAATGAGTAATTTAACCTTTTTAATAAAACCCAAATTTATTTCTGCATTCAGTATCATAACTTGCCTTATATTCTCCAATCTTAAGACTAGTAGCAGGAAAAAAGTCAGCCGGTAAATTATTGGCCATTAATGGTGCACTGTTTCTTGTTCTTTCATAACTAGCATTCATAGTATCTCGTATTGATTTGATTGTTGTCTCGTGTAGTCTCAATCCCAGTGGTGGCGGTTTGTTGATATTCTCCTTCAACCTGGAGATGAACAACCGTCTCTGCACAACATGTTATTCAAAGTAAATAAGTTTAATCATATCACATATTTTGAATATATATATATAAATTTTATTCTAATTAAAATTCATATCAATAAACATCAAATACATAAAATGCAATGTTTCAAATATAGATAATTGTTTTGTAAAGACATAGATAACAACGATAATTGATGAATAGCTTTTTTTCTTACTAACTACAACGATAGTATGTGAAATGTGTCTCTAAAAAAATAAATATTGAGAATGTATAATTAAAAAAAGTTGAGGGGAATGAGAATCTAATTTTCTGAATTGTTCGTATATTGGCTCTAGAGAAAGTTGCGTGGAATGAAAAAATTGGAACAAAAGAGCTATATATACTGTTAGTGATGCGTTCTGTGCATAATCTGCAGTAGCAGCAGTGCCATTATTCAAGCTTTGAAACTGCCGGTATGAATGGCTTCGTCGTGGATTGGTTTCGTTATTGGCTAATTCGTCAGAACGTGGCCTCTTCTTGTCCATGTTAGACCTGTGATTTAGGTCAAAAAACATTAGTTTACATAATTAACTAACAAGAGAAAGGGATAGAATCGAAAACATAAAGTTTTAAGTTTTTGGTAAAAACAAGTTGTGAAAGAATCGAAGGAAGTGATGAAGAGCGTGCGGTGTTGCCTGCTCAGAATTCCGCCGGCGATGGTTCGATCTTCTGCTGTAACTTTAACTTCACGTCAACCTTGCTCAATTCAATAGTTTTAAGAAAATGCAGTTCAGATAATAATACTAATTAAATAATAATTCATTCAAATTGGCAATCATAATAGAATAAGATAAAATCTCTAAGTATAATCTCAGGATAAGATAGAATATGATATGATAATTTTTAATCAATTGTTAATTAAATGTATTGATACGATAGAATTAGGGAGAGAGAATTGCTAGTAATACTTCCAAACACTTTTGAATATTTTTTTTTATTGCTTGAAATTTATTCAAAAGAAATAAAAAATTATTAGGTCTCATTTTTTATTTAATAAGTTTTATTTATGATTTTATAGTTTTTAATAAATAATATAATATGTTGTGTTAAAAAAAACAAATAATATAACATGTGAAAAGAAATGTATCCAAGAGTATGTTGTTAGTATTTTAGATTATGTGTATGATTTTTGTTTATAAATTTTTTAAACTATTTGATACTTCATTAAATAAATTTAATTTAGTGTATAATATGCTTTTAAAAATACACATAGATGTCAATTATAAGATTAAATAACTACAAATGTATGATTTATCTAAAATTTGGTATACTGATCATTGAGATGATATAAAAATATTGAATGCTTGAATTAATAAAATGTCATATATAACTGAAGTTATTGGAGAGACTAACTTTAAATTTTTTAGAAACAAACACTTTTCTTATACCAAACATCTTCACGTAGACATTAACCACTTGTAAAATAAAATTAACAATATTCATGTGTTTTTATGGATAAATGTTATTTTTATTAGTTATTGTTAAGAATGTGATTGGGGTTGAACTTACATATTCGTAACCATTACGTCAACCTAGCTTGTTTCTTCATGATATATATATATATATATATATAAATTTTATAAAAGACAATTATGATTGAAATTCTTTCAATTTACTAATTTTATTAAGTAAAAATAGAGAAAACTAATAAAATAAGAGATTATGTAGTTACCCATAATAGTATTGTTCTTACTTCTGCATTGGTTGCTTTGCTTTACTGTTCTCACTAACAACAATAATGGTATATAATTCTATATTAAATGAGAGTGTTTAATTTATGATGTGATGAAGTTAATCATTTTAAATCTTCAATAAATTATATAATTAAAGTTAATATCTTTAAAATCATCAAAATATTATTTTAAAATAATTAACAACTATGTCTATTTGATAAAAATTATACTATTTCAATAAATTTAAAATAAATTTTAATTGTGATAATAAATACATTTAAAAATTACTACATATTAACATTATATTAATAATAAATAAAATAAAAAGATAAATTTTAATAATTTTATAATATTATATATTCACATTTATTATTCTTAGATTATTTTTTAATTCTTTAAAAAAATATTATTTTTGAATTTATACTTTTCATATAAAAAAATAGACTAAATAAAAAATAAATGTTTAATCATATTTTTCTCTCCCTTATTTCATATTAATTGTATAAAATTACTCAAATCATTATTATGATTTTTTTTTCTAAATCGTTATTATGATTATGTGCTACAAAACTATATTCAGGTAAAATTTCGAATGTAGGTTTACGTTCCATGAATAAAAGTTCTTTCTTTTTATTTGGAGAAATAAAATATAAACATACCCTCGTGTTTTTTCAATAAAAAAATAAGGCATGATCGAAGCAAACTTCAAGTAAGGATGAAATTCAGAGACACAATTACTTGGAGAACTTTATAAATAATTGAGACGACGAACTAATTATCCTATTCCAAAAAATAAATAAGGGATAGACATATAGACATGAATCAGAGAAATTATTGTAAGATGTGAAATTATATATATATATATATATATATATATATATATATATATATATATATATATATATATATATATTATTGACAGATGTTAATTTTTTAATTTTTTTAAAAATATCAGTAAAAGATATTATATTATATGATTTCCAACAACCTGTATGCAATATTTAACCATATATATTTTTATTTATGAAAAAGTTAATAATGTATTACTTGGAGATTTGTCAGAATATGATGCCATATCATACAATAATTTCTCCATTTGCTAATTGATATTATTTATTAAGGAATGGAATCCTTTCTGTAACCCAAGGAGATGAAATGTTTGTTCAAATACATATAGTTAAATTGTCACCAGAAAGAGGTAGCTGTGTTAAATTCTCATGTGTATCAAACTATAGATACTCGTTGCTGACTGCAAGTGACAAATAATAATAACAAAAATAAAATACAAAGTATAGATCCTAAATTCAAAAATTGGGATTAGAAAAAAAAAAACAAAATAGTGTTGACCGTTGATTTTTTATAACACAATACCTATTTTTGAACTAGAAAGATAATCATCCACATGCTACTATGGTAGGCTCCATTGCTGTGGATGTGTCCCTGTCACACATTTCAAGACCAATATTTATAGGTACTTCTGCCTGCAAGATGAATTAACATGAGATGTTGAAAATACAACAAAACATCTTGCAATTTCTTTAACTTTAAGATGCAGTGAGAACATACCTTTGCAATGTTCCTAAAATAGGTAGTTGTGTAATTTCCAGTGGGAAATAAAACTTCAATAAGATCTGCTAGTGCCAATTGAGGTTGGGACACTGCTCCATTATACCAGTCTTCACATGCAGAATATTCACACAATATATGATACATAAATATTAATGAAAAGTAAGTTATCAATATCAAGTAGCACAAGCTTCATGCAAAAATAGAAAATGAACTCGATGATCAATTGGATTTTCTAAACTACCATGATAAGACTAAAGAGGGATTTCTTTTTCTTAGTTATTAAATTAAGGAATAAATATTGAGTGGGTACTTTACTAGAAAAATCATGTAGCAAACATCTTTCAAATTCCATGGAAGTTAAATTAAATGGCTAGTGAATTTGTCATATGAGTCATTAAAATTCAACACACTTGTGTATATGTAAGAGACACAGGCATTTGATAAATGCATTTTGGATTTACATACTTACCAAGAGCTACAGAATTATAAACCCTTTTGTCATATCTCCATAGACTTGTGTTTGAAATAAAAGAAAAACAAGAACGATCTTCAACGTTTAGATTTTGGATAAATGTTGAAAAGGTGTAGTTGACTGGATCAGATGTTAGTGTTTCATCAATGACTACTTCCACGGTCTGCATGAGAAATAATATTTAATCAACAAAAATTAATAAATAAAGAAATTTAAGGCAATGAAGAAAACCCTCTGATTCAATTCTTGGAATTAGTTTCAATTCCAACAAATTAGAATGTAGGTCTATGTTAAAAGCATCATGCATCATGTTAATGGACTATTCCATTAGTATAGAAAATAGATTTACACTATATGTATATTATGCTGTTAACTAATATGGAGACAATCCTAATCCTAATGCTTTACATTATTTTCCTGTTAGCATATGACATTTTTTTTATTGATGTAGCTTAGAAAACTCTGCTTCAATAAGTATTCAAGAAGTTCTACTAAGTACAAGCTTTACATAATGTGGATTTTCAATAATATTAGTTACTCAATGTTCTGATACTGCATTTAATTTTCTCATTTAATGTAGTATAATTCAACTTACACATAGGATGGCATGAAATTCCTCCAAGTCATCAGGATCAGAGACATTGTAAGTGTTCTTGTTGGCACCCAAAATCTCTCCGCCTGCATCTTGCACGTACTGTTTGCAAAGTTTGACAACATAAATTTAGAAAGTGATAACCAGAAAAAACAAAAAGTATAAGTGCCAGATTAACTAAGATGCAATAAGAAAGTGATTGGAAAAGATGAAGTATGAGCAGTATAATAGTGCAAATTTACAACTCAAGCATGCATTTAATCAATGGGCACTGGTTGCTAATAATAATGAAGAAAATAGTTATAGTTTAGAAACATCACTCATGCCACGTTTAATTTCCCTAACAGCTATGGTTTCATACCTTCAATTGATACTTTTCCTGTGTAAAAGACCAAAGACCCTGAAATGATGACATTTCAGATGTTAAAAAAGCATTTTTATCGATAAACAAAAGGCTAACAGTTGTGCATCAGTAGTTGGCTCCAGATGATTTGAACAGAAAAAAAGCAACAATTTTGAAAGGGCTAATAGAGGTTAGAGGGTCTATTGATATTGTTTAGATGCTAAAACAACATCAGAACAATACATCAAACAGACAATATAATGTGCAGATTTAAACAAAGCTCCAGGAAATGTACATGAAACATTGTATTTAAAAAGTGGGAAAGAATTATGTAATGGGATGTGTGCTTTTGAAGATACATACATTTTTATACCTCATCCAAGCTACCGTTGGCTTGAATGTTGTCCTACTTGTAGCAATTTTAGCCAAGCACAAATAGTTTGCCTTAACCTATAAGATAGCAAATCACTTTTGTTAGACTAACATATATCACAAAATCTAATCAGTTATTAGCACAGAAAATTATGAAAAGATGGTTGAGTAATCTCCAAATGCAACTTTTAGCTCATGCACACAAACTTATGGCACAAGCGCAAATAGTTTTTTGTCTTAACCTATAAGATAGTAAATCACTTGGTCTAACTAACATGTATCACAAAATCTAATCAGTTATTAGCAGAGAAAATTATGAAAAGATAGGTGAGTAATCTCCAAATGCAACTTTTAGCTTATGCACACAAACTTATGAAGTTTAAAGTAAACTTATAGTAGAAGTAGAGGCATGCTGCCACACAAACTTATGAATTACTGTTAAAACATTTAGAAGAAAGGAAACACATGGTTTGGTGGTTGTTGAACATTATTGATTGCCATTTGTTGATGCGTTCCACATTTAAATTTATGCGCTCAGTATGTAATGTGTGAATGAATTCTAATGATTTAACTAATGAAAGTTTTCAGCTCAGTTTTATCCCAGAGAAACTGGTCCCACATTTTCATGTTCAGAAATCTATGGTGAGATGTTCAAAAGACGAAAGAAGTTGGAAATTTACATGTTTGATATATGGACCAAACTGTTTGCACAAGCACCTATAATGCCACAAAAGTGGAATAAGTTATGGTGGGTGTGTTTGATAATGTAGTTAAATTCAACTATGTTTATCTTGTGCTTTTTTGCTAAAATACTAATTATGTGGCCATTTTTCAACTATATGATTCTCAATCTAATTCTTCTGCCCTTGCACAAATAAATGCATTTTCTATGCTTTTGTCTTCATATGGATTTATTTAAATTGATAGTAATAGGCTAGTAGCTCACAAGCTACATTTTAACAAATAGAAATACAACAAATCAGTAGTTTCACCCAAAACTACAACCGGCAAAGTAATATAGACTGAAACAAATAAGGACTAGGAAACAAACTGAATTTAATCCTAAAAGTTAGTTGACTTTTGTTCATTAATTCTTAGTATCTAATCTCAACAGCTTAGGTATAGCAAGACCCCAAGTAGAGATTTCTAAGGAAAAGATCTAGTATAGGTCTTGGACTGAACAAGAAGAAGAACCTACAAGGTTACGAAATAATAATGATAGTAGAAGTTGCTGAAAATATATTCAATCATATAATAATATAGTTATGCCTTGGACTGAGTGGTGTGCTTACTGCTGTATAGACTTGATTGGCTCTAGCTTCAACATTTGCAAAAGCTCCCATGAATTTTATCCATTCTGCTCTCTATCAAAGTAAATGCAGTAATCCAAGCACATAAATGAGTGTATAGATTAATATGCAACTTAAATAATTTATGAATCTTTCAAGTAGGTTCTTAATCAGTAATCAGATAAAATTAGCTGGCAAAACTGGATTAAATACACCATTCTTCTGGAAATCCTTCATGGTACTATTTATCATATGATATAGTGCAAGAAAAATAAGGATGAATGACAACAAATGCTCCCAAAGTGCTACTTGGTAACAGATAATATAGAGTTAGTTATGTAGTTGTAACTTGTAACTGAATCGTCCATGTATTAGCTGGCAGTAGTTCTGTTAGGTTCCTATCCAACTAGTCAGTGTATTTGCAGCTCCTTTCCAGTAGCTTCTCTTGTTATAAACATATGACAAGCTCTTTATACCTGCATTTTATTAATTTTTCAATATCAATGACATACTGTTGCACTTTTACTCTCCTTTATGGTGGAAAAATTTATCTAATGAATGCCAAAGAATTAAGATTATAGAGTTAAGACTAAGCTTTGCAAACTGTGACATTGCTCAATCAAAGCTTGGATGGGAAAGGTTGACTGGTTCTTGAAGTAACTATACTATAAACATATGAAGCATAAGCAAATGTTGGTTTTAGAAACATTCAGGTAATCTATGTCCATAACACTACCTTGACCATGTTGGGAAATCAACGTTCCGATACCACTGTTGGGTAATTAACGCTCCCGTCCATACCCATAAAGGAGCATGAGAACACACACAAAGATTACACCGTAGAAAAAATAATAACAAACATAAGAATTTAACGTGATTCGACACTTCTTATCTACATTCACGGAATCGACTCAAAAAGTAGTTTACTATCACAAAAATGATTACAATATTATAATCCACCCCAAATAGTGGATCACTCTACAAACCCGAGTACCCTACTTAATGGTTACAAGAAATTATAACACTCTTACACAAAGACGTTTTTTTCTCAACAAAGTGACTTTGTTTCACAATCTCTCTTCTCACACTCTCTCTTCATGTGTTGTATTTCTCTACTTAATCTCTTCTCTATTTATAGTGAAGATTGTCACCAACTATAATAAATAAGTTCTCTTGAAAGTTGAAACAAAAACAACTTCCAATGCATCCATTCAATTAAGGTTCATTTAATAAAATACAATCTTCCACTTTGCATTTAAGTCACTTAAACTTTAGTGATAAAAATTTAATTCCCAATATACATACACCTTATCTTTTGGCTTGGAACTCATAACATATGTTCTGATCCTTTCGGCTTTTGGAAATTTATACGGGGAGTTAATTTTAAGTCGCTTACCTGCAAAGGGATATCCTCTATAAATGGAACAAAAGTTGCAAAATTGCAAGCTGGCTGCTGATCAGTGTCACTAAGAAAGTATGAAGAGAACTCTGCAAGCTTTTGGTAATCACTATTATTGAACAATTCTATCTGTCCTCCTTCGTACAGTTTCAACACACATGGAGAAGCCACATAGTCTGAGGTTATGCCTTTCAAGCTCTCCACTAAACCTAAAAGCTGCTCAAAACAAGAATATGAAGAAATAAGAAGGCAAAGAGGGAATGCAAACCCTTCTATCTTGATCTTGGCAAAACACAACAAAACCTTTTAATATGTAAACTTGCAGTAGTAAGGGATTCTCACCTCTAAGAAGGAGACTTGAGTTCCAATCCCCAGATGAAAAGAAAAAGTTTGTCAGAGAACACAGGTGAAAGATACAATAACAGTATAAATTTGCTGGTCAAGAAAAAGAATGACTAAATTGAATTGCCAAATCATTTGGTTTAGCATTGGCACGTTGAGCTGATTTCTAAATTGCTTTGGTGATTAAATGTATGACTTACGGTATTATATGCTATAGATTCTTGATTCCAGAGAACAAGAGAATATGCACGGCATACCCGGAAAATAAGTTGTATCGACAGAATAGTTTGACAATGGTATGACAAATGACTTGATTCTTGATGTGCAATATTTAGTCCTTGATGCAATCCTTGAATTATTCTGGGAGAATTGATGGAAGATAATTGAGTAGGCTAGAAACACAGCTTAGCAGGAAAAATTCGGCAAACATGAAACTAATTAGAAAAATAGCAATTTGTATGTTTGATTCCTTCTAGCATACATTCCCAACAGAAGAAACGACAGAGTCAATTTAAGTAAACAGAACGTGATGTCTTCCTTTAAAGGTTACTAACTTACTATTACTATGAACTGTTATACTAATATAAGATCTATTTTAAAATTCCCCCATCTTTGATTAGAAATGACTTTGGCACTTAGCTAATACAGGTAGCTACTGTCCCTAATCAAAGTTTTTAAGAAATATAGTATGAGCAGATAGATAGGTTGATCATACAAATGTATTAAGCATAACGATCAGTTTGTTGTCTTTTGTCTTAAAAATTGATCAATTTGTTATCTTCACATAAGACATCATTATCTCTTTTTTCAATTGGAGAAAATGCTAAAGATAGTCATATTATTTTGATATCAGGTATAAAGCCATAACTCATGAATAATAATTTCTAAAATTATATTGAATCAACTTATAAAAATGTCATACACCCCCCCCCCCCCCCCCCCCCCCCCTTAATTTTCTAACACTTAAGTAGGCTAAAAAATAAAAATAAAGTCCCTATCATTTTTCCATTTCATTATTTGCTTACATAAACAAAAAACCAAAGAAAACCTTAGGACCTATGGCTATTAGTACCCTGCCTTACTTAAGAATTCAAAGATAGTAAAAAAAAGAAAAAAAAAAGTATATCTCCATACTCACCTGGAGAAGAAGGTAGCTCTGGCCATCAGCAGAATTCTTAATGACTTTGAAGGTCTGGCCATAGTAAATATGGAAGTTTCCAGCATCTTCCACCTTTGAAAAGTTACCTACTTTCACTGCTGGGGTGGCTCCATGGACACATCCACAGTTAAATAACCAAACCAATGCTAAGAAGGAGAAGGCTTGTAGCCAAGAACAAGAAGGAGCTGAATCCATGAGCTGAAAGAGGGACCTCTTGTTGCTATATATATATATATAACAAGAGGAAACAGTAAGTGACCCGTGAACCCATCTTTGGGTTATTTTTGTCATCTTCTTCATCACACCTTGTTGTTGGTTCCTACTTAGTTACATCTTTTTCTTTTGTCACTTTCTTTGATACCCTGATGAATGTGAGTGATATAGAGGTAATAAATCATCCATGTGCTGTGCACTCACCTTTGTTCAGCCACTACCCATCTCATTTCCACGTTCAAAATCATTCATTCACACCTTGCAGCTTGCACAGGAACAATTTTTATTTTTTTATATCACACCACCGTTAATTCTAGCTATTTTAATTTTTTTCAACCAATCACTCATATGAAATTAGTTACCTTTTGGAAGTTTTTAACCTAAAAGAACATGGGCATATAAAAAAGTTGTCATATGGCTCGCTCATGGAAAAAATTATTATAAAGTTGTTATTTTGCGACATCCTTATTACATGCATTGATAAAATATAGTTTGGAAATGGCTGTAAAATTATAATTTCTTCAATGTCTATTGCCTAGTGAACAAAAATTCTCTTTTACCAACAAAGATTTTAGAATTGAAAGGGCACTATAAAGGGATTCAAGGTTTCCAACAAATATTAGAAAATGATATCCTTAATCAGGTCATTATGATTATTTGTAATTACTTGATTATCATATTAGTTTGTCAAAACTGTTATTTTACGTCTTTATATGAAGTGGAAATTTGTTTTATACAAATAAACGTATAACTGATTTATGGCATCATATGGTACATGAATTCAAATTTACCTAATGAAAAAAAACTTTTTTTTGTCGTTGCAATCATTTAGTTGATTTAGTCAAAATTTAATTTTCTCAACGAATAATTCTTTCACAGTATGTATAAAAGGCTTCATGATTAACCAGGGATTAATTATAAACGATTAATTTGTTAAAATTAAAATTGAATATTTCGGATAATACTTAAATTTAATTTCCGGTAAAAATAATTTTTACTTATTTTTAAATAAATTCTAAATTAGTCAGAATATTTTTTTAATCATGATAAACTGAAAGATTAAAAAAAAAACTTATGATTGGACGTATGTAGATGATCAATCGTCTCGTAATAGCTAGCTTCGCGGATCATGTAGAAATTGACAATTAACTTCGTATTTGGTGATAAAATCCAACAGAAAAAGATATATGGGCATTGGGTGTTGGGGCTTACAGAATACTACTATTATTCAATTAACGAAGGCTGAATTAAACTAACAATAAAGGATTTGGTTTCTTAAAATGAGTGCACTTTTAGGGGTAAAATAATAATAATAATAATTAAAAATTAACAGTTGAAATTATATTAATTTTAAATTTTATTATAATTTTTAATTATTTTTTAATCAATAATTATTTCATCCATCTTAGTGATGGTCCTTCCTCTGTGTCTATTACCCTATCCTTGACGAAACCAACTATGAGTCCTGGTCTCATACTGTATGGTCTTCATCTCCAAAAACAAAATGGCATTCCTCCTTGGCACAATCCTGATCCCTTCAGTCAAAGAACTTCTTTACTCAGCTTGGGAGAGATGCAACACTCTCATCATGTCCTGGCTTTTGAATTCACTTTCCCCCTCCATTGCTCAAAGCGTCATCTTCCTTGAATATGATACCGACATTTGGAACGACCTTCGTGAATGTTTTTCACAGGGAGATCTTCTCCGCATTGCAGAGCTCCAGGAAGAAATATATGGTCTTTCTCAAGGTAACCGTCTTCTCTCTGACTTTTACACTGCCTTGAAAACCCTCTGGGAGGAACTGGATAATTATCGTCCTTTTGTTACCTGTTCTTGTGAGGCCAAGAAATGCCATCAGCAGGATTTTGTCATTAGATTCTTGAAAGGATTGGATGAATGTTTTTTTGTTGTACGTTCCCAAATCTTGTTTATGGATCCCCTTCCGACGGTCAATCGAGTTTTCTCCATGGTGGTTCAACATGAATGTCAGCTTAGTGTCGTTCCTCCTTCCTCTGTTGAACCCAATAGCTTTGTCAATGCTTCCAATGGTTTTGGTAAAGGTCGCAGTGTGTCTAGTTCGTTGTCCACCAACAAAAATGCTTCCAATAAAAAGTGTTCTTACTGCCACCGCACCGGACACACTATTAACGTCTGTTGGGGGAAGCACGACTATCCATCGGGTCATCCTCACTACCTTGGCCGCCCACGGTTCAACAACCGTGACTCCTCTTCTTCTGCCAATAGCACTGCTTCAGTCGACCCAGTGGAGAGACCGACTGCCTCTTCATGCCCTATTACTTTGACCCAAGCCCAATATCAATCTCTAATGGCCTTGATTCAACAACCCAACTCTGCTTCTAATGCTACAGGGAACAACCTTGTCCAGCCTAATAGCGCCAATCTCATTCAAGTTCCTTTTAATAAAAAAAATGGTTCTGACTTTAGTGGTATATCATTTATTTTTTGCAACAATACACACTTCACACACAATACTTCTTCCACCACCCGTAAACATAGTGTGCCCTGGATCATAGATTCAGGAGCCACAGATCACATTGCATCTTCTTTAAAGTGTTTTTCAAGTTATTCTAAAATAAATCCTATTCAAATTAATTTTCCAAATAAATCCATTGTCACTGCTTATATTTCTAGAACAATTATATTTTCTCCAAATTTCATTCTTCACGATGTCCTCTTTGTTCTTGAATTTCATTTCAATCTCTTGTCTACATCTAAGTTGCTTAAGACTCGTAAATTTACTCTTATCTTTGATGATTTCTTTTGCACTATACAGGACAAGCATTCGCTGCAGATGATTGGTTTGGCTAATCTAGAGCAAGGTCTTTACCAATTAAATATCAACAAAGAAGCCAAGATCTCCCAACCAAAAAAATCTCCATCAACAATAATATTGTCCACACCATCTCCTATTCTAACCTATGACATTTTAGACTAGGGCACCTTTCGGGAAATCGTTTAAATATGTTACATGAACAACTTCCTTTTATTCCAAGTCATGTTAATGAGAATTGTGACATTTGTCATTTTGCTAAACAAAGATAATTGTCTTACAATCTTAGTACTAGTAGAGCTTTAAAGATTTTTTATTTAGTCCATATGGACATTTGGGGTCCTTTTTCCAAAGCTTCAATTCATGGAGAAAAATATTTTTTGACCATTTTAGATGATTTTAGTATATATACTTGGGTAGTGTTATTAAAGTCAAAATCTGAAGTTAAAATGCATGTCCAAAATTTTATTGCTTTAATAGAAAATCAATTTGATTCCAAAATAAAGTGCATTCGTTCAGATAATGGACCTGGATTTTTTCTTAAAGATTTGTTTGCCACCAAGGGTATCATTCATCACACTAGTTGTGTTTGCACCCCTCAACAAAATGGGTGTGTAGAAAGAAAACATCAACACATTCTTAACATTGCACATGCCCTTATGTTTCAATCTCAATTACCTAAATATTTGTGGTCTTATGCCATAAAACATTCAGTCTTCCTTATCAACAGAATACCTTCTCCAGTCACTAATAAACAAACACCTTATGAGCTTTTGCATAATCGTAAACCAGATTTTTCAATGCTTAAAGTTTTTGGGTCTTTATGTTATTCTTCAACCAACGAACCACATAAAAAATTTGATCCTAGATCTGGACATGGTGTTTTTCTTGGATTTCAAACTAGAACAAAAGGGCACGTCATTTTAGATTTCCAATCAAGAGAAATTTTTGTCTCGAGAAATGTTATATTTTATGAAACAATATTTCCTTTTGTTCAAAATAATCAGGTTCCCAAGGAGGCCCAACGTGATCCTCTACCTATGCCAACTAATGCCCAAAACCTTCATGAAGAAAACCCAATACAAATGCCCAATCTGGATTTAACTCCTACTTACACCACCCAACAACCCAACTTTATCCCATCTCCAAACCGACATTTACCATCATTTTTTTCACCTTCGCTGCAATCACAACTTCCTTCAACATCTCCACAATTAAGTTCTCATCAATTTAGGACACCTGGTTCCCCTTCTTTCACCATTGACACTCATTTGCACCATAGCCCCACTCCTACATCTACTCCCTTTGTCCCAAGACGCTCTTCTCGACCTATCAAACCCAATGTTTGCCTTGCAGACTATATCTGTAGCATCGAGACGCAACCAAATCAATCATCATCAACATGCTTGTATCCCCTCCAATCTGTTTTGTCTTATTCCAACATCTCTGAGTCTGAGCGTCACTATATAATGAATCTATCTTCTGGGATTGAACCTCAAAGTTATCAGGAAGCAATTTTGAGTCCCTATTGGGTTGAAGCCATGAAAGATGAAATTGAGGCTTTAAAACTCAACAACACCTGGGAAATTTTTGATACTCTAGCTGGTGTTAAACCCATAGGATGAAAATGGGTCTACAAAATTAAGAGAAAATTAGATGGAAGCGTGGAACGGTACAAAGCACGATTGGTTGCAAAGGGTTTCTCTCAAGTGGAAGGAATTGATTTCTTTGAAACATTCTCTCCCGTGGTAAAAATGACCACTATTCGTGTCATCCTCACTCTTGCTTCTGCAAATAAATGGCAGCTTCAACAACTCGATGTGAGTAATGCTTTACTCCACGGTGACTTGTCTGAAGAGGTTTATATGACAATTCCTCAAGGATTGCAAGGACATGGCTCTTCTCAATGTTGTAAACTCAAAAAATCTCTATATGGTCTCAAGCAAGCTAGCCGCAAATGGTATGAAAAGCTTTCTGATCTTCTTATTTCATCCGGTTACCAACAATCACATGCAGATCATAGTTTATTTATCAAACACAATGGATATAAATTTACAACTTTGTTGATCTATGTGGATGACATTGTTTTAAGTGGGAATTTTGCTGCTGAAATGGCCCAAATCAAAAATATTCTTCATTCAAATTTTCGAGTTAAGGATTTAGGAGCATTGAAATACTTTATGGGTTTAGAAATAAATCACTCTGCTGATGGCATATATGTATCACAATGTAAATACTATCTTGAGTTGCTTGTTGATTTTGGAATGATGGGTTGCAAACCTTGTTCAACACCTATGGACAGTTCATTGCGGCTGCATCAAGATGATTCTAGTGATCTTCTTGATGATCCTTTATCCTATAGGCATCTTGTTGGTCATCTAATTTATCTCTCCACAACCCGTCCTGACATTGTTTTTGCAACCCAACAACTCAGCCAATTCATGGCTCATCCCACAAAGTCTCATCTTGGTGCTGCAAGGAGAGTCTTGAGATACCTGAAGGGTTCTCCAAGCAAAGGTCTTCAATTCAAGAGGGACATTCTTATACATTTAATTGGCTTTAGCGATTCAGATTGGGCGACTTGTGTTGACACCCGCAAATCAATCACAGGTTATTGTTTCTTCGTTGGGAACTCTCTAGTGTCATGGAAAACAAAAAAGCAAAATACAGCGTCTTGTTCGTCTTCGGAAGCGAAGTATCATGCTCTTTCTACAAGTACATGTGAACTACAGTGGCTCACATATCTTCTCAATGATTTTAGAATATGTTGTTCCAAACCTACAACATTATATTGCGACGACCAAAGTGCACTTTACATTGCATCAAGTCCAGTGTTTCATGAGAGAACAAAACACTTGGAAATTGACTGCCATCTTATTCGAGAAAAGGCTCAAGCAGGTCTAATGCGGTTGCTGCCAGTTCCATCCTCTCATCAGCTTGCTGACATGTTCACTAAGGCATTACCACCTCATCTCTTCAAGTCAAATGTATCCAAGCTGGAGTTAATTGATCTTTATACACCTCCAGCTTGAGGGAGGCTAACAGAACAATGGCCCAAAACCCGTATAGTCCAATAGCTCTCATTCTTGTAAATATCTCTTTATGTACACATTTTTCTATTATGATCCTAGAGTAGATTCTAGAATAGTATGAGCTGTAATTTGTTAGGCAAAAATGATATTTTTTGGCCTTATTCCTTTAGGATAATATGTGTATATAAAATTGTATCTTTTTGTTGAAATCAATATACATAATTCATTACCTCAGTCCCCTGAATATCTTCTCTCTTGTCCTTATTTGTTTTAATTATAAAAGTAAACAATGCGTTTGCAATGATAATAATATAAAGAATTTTTGTACGGTTAACTAATCAGAAATGAAATGTATAATAAGTTTATTTATT
The DNA here is from genome assembly GCF_004193775.1 of Glycine soja. Lineage (NCBI taxonomy): Eukaryota > Viridiplantae > Streptophyta > Magnoliopsida > Fabales > Fabaceae > Glycine > Glycine soja. The sequence goes on from NC_041019.1 coordinate 3,837,769, forward strand.
TATAGTTAAACTTTTTTATAATATAAATAAACTTTTTGTACTTTTGATGCATACGTTTTATTAGTTTGATGTTCTCGAATAATTGTAGCTTATTATTTTTTCTTTTCAAAAATTATTATCATTGTTTTGAAAATCGGTCATCACCCGATTCGACTAGAAATCAATCATGTGTCTAATATAATCTAATATTTCTTGAAAATTGATGTATCATAAAAATTAGTTAAAGAACTGGTTAGAAACTAATAAATTTGGTGGTTAACCTATTTTAATTTAAAACTATTTTTAAGAAAAAACTTTCAAAACAACTTAGTTTTGATTTTTAAAAAAAGAAAAAAATATTATAACTTATAATACTTTTGAATGAAATTTTTTATTATTATTATGAATATATGTATTTTTTTTGTTTAATATTATTAAAATATCAAAAAAATATTTTATTAAAATCAATTTCATCCCGTTAAATTATTGATTCTTGAATAAGTATTTTTTATCGGTTGATGACTAGACCGATGCTATGAACATTGATTGTAATAGACAGAATCAAGTGATAGAAGGGACGAGACCATGCTTATGTAATATTTTTGGAGTTTTCTTTTTGGTCTACTATTTATTATAATAGGAAAAAATCAATAATAATTAAAATGATTATTATACACCTAATAAAAATTTATTCACACCTAATTAAAAAGAGAAAAAAATATAAATATACAATGAGAGCTAGTTTGATGCGATAAAAGAAAAGAGAAATAATAATGAGTGATAATAAGGTATTTGGAAAAGTAGTTTTTAAAAATTGCCGTTCTTTCAAATAATACTGCAACTCACTAGGGTCAGTTTTTTTTTTGTGAAAAACTAGGGTTAGTTTAGTGATGAAGAGATTAATTAATTTTTATGAGATTTTGGATTAAAACTTTATTGTTTTTATATGCTAGCAATGTTTTTTATTTTGTACCATCTTGTCTTGATGCTCTTATTTGGAACAAAATGAAATAAGCAAGTTTTTGTCAAGAAAAAATTAAACTTTATTGTTGTTAATGTAAAAAAAATATCAATAATACTATTGTTGGTAGATTATATTCATCATAATAATACTAATAAGTAATTTAGTCTTTATATTATATAAAACAAATGTTTCTTTTATATAATTAAAATTTATAATAAATAAATATATTTGTTCTAATATTTTAGTTTATGAGATACACATGTTAAAATGTTTATTTTATATAACCAAAATTTATAATAAATAAATATTTTGAATACATAAATTATATTACAATTAAAATTTGTAACAAATAAATATTATAAAATATAGATTATATTTAGATTTATGATAAACAATTTATATTATGATATTTGTCTGTCTAGAGAAATTTTTATATCTTTCGCTCTCAAGTGAATTTTTTTCTATTCTTTGTATATGAGATTTGTTCTTGAGAAGGTTTCTCAAGATTTGTGTTATGTTGTAGGTTTCTACATTGTATAAGGATATTGTTGTAGGTTTTAAGAATTAATAGTGACATATATGGTCTCCATATTGCTTGTGAGTTTGTTTGTAATATTGTGTTGATTAATGTAAATCCAAACTTAGGTTGTTTGGATAAATTGGATGTAGATCAAAAGTTATAATTAAATAAATATAAAAATTATTGTACAATTTTTTTTTCTCCTTCATCTTTTTACTTTCTTGTATTGGTTCTTTATATTTTTTAGTTCATTTGATTTCATACTTCAATTTATCTTGAGTAAAATTGAACCTAGGAATTAAGTATATAGCTAGGTAAATCATAGAGCATCACATACCAACCAAATCAATTCAAGTGATATTCTGATTTTGGATATATCAAAGAAGTTTTCTGAAAATAGTTTTTCGATTAAAGAGTTATTCAGAAGAAAAAATAGTCTCCAATTCACTCCCCCTCACCCCCCATCATTATATTAAACTTTGAAAAGAATAAATAAGGGAGGTGAGTGTTTACCTTTTTTTAAAAAAAAATAGGCGAGTGTTTACTTAAAAACTAGGGGACGTGTATGTGACATTGAATGAAACTTCAAGGAATTAGGTAAGTATCATTTCTCCTTGATTCCTTTTAATATTTGATTGATAATTCATGGATTAAATAAAAAATGAAAGTGAACAATTCTATTAATCCCAATTGAATACAATTAATTCTTAATCAAGTAACATGTGTAACCAAGTAAAATACAAGTATGTGGATACATCAATCCCCTGGGAGAAGCATGAGAATTTAATGTGATCCTTCTAATTAAGTTAGAAACTAAAAACAAAATAAAATTAGGGTATATGATGTCTAAGAGTCAACTATAACATGGTTAGCCCACATGGTACAAAGAGCCAATGATATGGTGAGGAAAATGCCTATCTTCTTCAAGACCACACTAAATCCTTTCCCGCATTTAATACCAACAGACCAAAAATTTTCTTGTTCATTCCATATGATGTTCTCAGCTGGTTGTCTCATAATTTTCTTCATGGAGTTAGCACCATCAAAGCATTTGGGGTCCGATTTCAAATCTTCCACTTGTTCCTTCAAAAACACACAATGCATCAACAAAAGTGCAAAGAGGAACACAAGGGCACTTGCTATTGTGTTTGATGACTTTGTCAGCTTCCCCATCACATAGGCCTTGAACTTTCTAAAGAAAGGGGGCCCTTGGTTAACCATTACTGCATTCTCTATAGATTGATCTTCAGCCATTAATGGATTGAGTTGAACTTTGACGGTTTGTGAAGGAGCTATTTGATGAAAGAATGTGTCAGCTACTTGGCGAGTGGAGACAAACATTCCATGACTGACTTTTGTTTCCTCAACAACCTCAAAGTTTGTAGAATTTGAATAATTAATGTTACCCTCATCTATGAAGTTCTCATTGTGGTCGTCACCATTGATGAACCCCATTGAGAAATCGTCAATGTCAGTGTCATTGAGTTCTTTGTTGTTATTGTGTTGCTCAGATCCTACTGCAAATAAAGGACGATAATGTTAATTTTGTTACTCAATACTATATATTGATAATTTTGTTCATGACCAATGTCATTAGAGAAAGCAATTATGTATAGTAAATACCTTGCACCTCGTTTTCTTCCCTGTTAGTTTGGAAGTTTGAGATATGCTCAATCGGCACAATCTTTTGCTCCTCCATAAAGCCCTGTGTCAAATAAGGCAAAGAGAAATTGATGTACAGCAAACATTCTTTTATACAAACATATGTAGAATGAAGAGATAAAAAGAGAATTGAAAAATAAATGATAATATATTATTGATATTATGGAGAAAGATATTATTATAAGAAGTATAATTCTTATGCAAATAATCATATAAACTCCAGCATTTAATTTAAATATTAGCAACTAGTCAACTATTGTATCTTTTGGGGTCTAGTCCATGCCAGCAACATCAGTGTTCCAAATTTAAATGATATTTATATGCAATTTTGTCTAATAGTATATTAATTTAAAACCCATTTTTAATTTGTGTGCATACCTTAAGCCAATAATGAATTAATGTCTAAGATTGATATATACGATCATAAATATGCCAGAATTATGCATGCTTCTAACTAACTAAAAATTAACATTAATTACACAACATACCTTTTCCATATTTTTGCTGGACATTCCAACCCATCTTAAGTTCTCCACCATCCTCTCTGTCTTGAATCCATCATCAAGATCCCCGATCTCTATTGATCTTGCGTTAGGGTCTTCCCATGCTTTGTCAACAAATCCCATGGTGTTCATATCATTCACACGATTGTAATTGTTGCCAACCATAAAAGTAAAATCACTTTCATGAGGTGCAGCATAGTTATTTTCATTGGCACCCAATGCCTGTGAATGTGATGAGTAGTTGGACTGATTTATTAACTCATGGGAAGCATGAGCAACTGAAAGAATTTCCTGCAAGATATCTGTTTCATTATTTCTGCTTCCTCCACACATATTGGAACCCGAGGCTTGTGCCATCTTCAGCTCGGAAATGCCAACTTGAGGGAAGTCCTGCACCTCCAAAGGAGGCATGGTAAACCTATGTTGCATCCTTGCACACTCTAGTGCTATATCCACCTGCAAATCAAACCATGTGCACACAAGGCCGCATAATTAACGAATTTAATAGACATGCATTCTCAATGTAAAACACCATCAATTGAATTAGAAAATATTCTTAATATGACTTTTATGTTACTGTAATTTATGATTTGATAACAAGGTATAAATTTTTTTTACAATGTCGGTACATATATTATTTATGCATAATTAAAGGGAAAATATAATTTTTTATTCATAAGGTTGTGCTTGTAAATGGACAAGGTAAATTAAGTTTAATGATCCTCTTGTAACTTATCCAACTGCTTTCAATTTTGAATTAAAGTAAAAAATATATTAAATTTTTTTTTCTTAATTTAATTATGATTTTTTTTAACTTATTAACCATAATTTTGACTGTGGTTATAGTATTTTTCATTTTTTAATCCAAATTGTAGGGGAGCTTAGTGATACAAACGAAAATAAATTATAATGGAATATAATTAGTTGGAAAAGAGTGAAACAATAAGGGAACGATATATAAAGTGTAATATGCCCTAAGATTTTATTTAATTATGTCTACAATTATAGGTATGTAGTAGGTACCTTTGATGGAGGGTAACTCATAGATCCATAATTGGGAAATGAAGAAGCAGATGTTGGAAGATTGGGTAAGTCTTCTGCTAAGAAGTGTGACCATGTCCCAATGTTATTATCCCTTGTCCCACCATTGATATTGATATTGAGAGCAGACCCAATATTTATGTTTGGGGATGGGCATGTATCCCACGGCATCAAATAATTTGAGCTCTCTAAAACTTCACCTCTTCCTTCTGAGTATAGCTCAATGTCAATGCTTGATGATTGATCACTTGTAATCTGATTTACATGGCTAGGAACATTAACATAGTGCTGATCTCCAACCTTTGGGGGAATCACTGCAGTCTTCTTGCACACACGGCAAAGAGCATATGCATCCTGAAATCACACATGTCAAAATAAAAACAATTAAAACTTAACCTCTAGAATTTAAAAATTAAATAATTAATCTCGACTTCTGAAATGACAATTTGTGTAGAATTATTTCGTAAAAATTAGTGTTTATACAATTCAGTTTCAAAATCTATCAACTTCGTGACAATAATTGTCTCTCAAATCTGGTTAACTTCAGTTTAAAAGAACTAATTTACCATAAAGTTGACAAATCGGAAGATAATTGTATATATAGACAAATTTACAAAAGAAAAAAAAAATAAATCCAAGCTATTACTTTTGATAAAATTGTACTATTTAGTCATATGTTCTGTAATTAAAGAAATATACATGCATGTAATATATCCGAGTGTAAGAAAAGGAATAATGGAAGAGAAAGGAAACGAGAAAGAAGATGAACCTACCTGCAAGCCTGAATTAGTTTCGCACTGAGTCTCATCAAGACGATACTCATGCATAACCCAACCTGTGCGACATCCATGTGGTGCCCTACCTCTATAGTAAACTAGGGTTTTCTTCATCCCTATTGCACGGCTCTCAGAGTTCACCTTACGGTCCTTCCCTGTGGCCTTCCAATACCCAGATTTGGTTGCACGATTGGTCCTTGATCCATTTGGGTACTTCCTATCTCTAGGGCTGAAGAAATACCACTCCAAATCTTTACCCGGTAACAATGACTTCCCTATATATATATAATATATGTAATGTAAGTAACAATAACATTAACATTAACATTAATACATGTTCATTAATTTCAAACTTGCATTGGTTACCATGAAAAAAAGTACTAAATGAGTTTATAAAAAGTAATGAAAATTAGCAACTCTAGATATATATACATTGTAATTCTCTTTTTTCTTTTGTTGACTGTTTTTGGCTTGGGAATCCCACTATTCCCTCATTACTATGTCTTGACGTTCACAACAGTATAGGATTATAGGAAGTAGTACCAACCCTATATTTGAAGGGTCTATATCCCCGTACAACGTACGTAAACATCATATCCCTAGATATTTTATGCGGAAGCAGAAAAATATACTTGACCAATAAAGCACGTATGTGTTTCGAATTCATGCATGATTGGGTGAAGACCGCAACCAAATAGTACTAGTATACTGTCTAAAGAAGCGTGCCCCCCACTTTTTTAAGATTCTTTTGCATAGCCATTAACCAATAATGATTCGTCAATAAAAAACAAATTATAGGTGTTTTAAACATGGGTATGCTAAAGTTAATTAGTATATTCAAAAATTCAATTCAACAAACTAATCTTAAAATTTCTATACATCTTTTTTGTTCGATTGAAGAATGAGCAATCAATCCAATTAGATATGTAATTAATATCCATGCATGACATGATGAAAAATTATTGTGTCATGTGTGTGTGGAAGTGTTAAGTGTTGATTAATTAATTACCTGGCAAGTCCCATGGTTCACACTTATAAAGATCAACTTCATGGATGATCTCTAACTCAATCTTACGACCATTTATCTTTCTTTTGAGGTAATAAGAAACGAGTTCCTCGTCGGTGGGGTGGAACCTAAACCCAGGAGGCAATGAAACAGGAGCCATATTCATATATATAAATCTTAATCAAGCTGAAATAAACTATGGAGCTATATATATATAGTTGCCTCGTGACCGTAATAAAAACTGGGGCACAAGGCCTCAATTTCAAGCCCAGATCACCAATTCTACAAATCAAAACCCTGCCATATAAAACAAAAACAAAAACAAAAAACCTTATTAGCTAGCAAACCCAAACAAACATAAATTTCTTTATTTAGTGCATGTATATAGAAAAACATATATAGTTATAAGGAAGATGGATATATGAGACCTTAATTGGGGAGGAAGAAGATCCAAAGAGAGAGGAAGAAGATGAGAGAAAGTTTTGGGAGGGAGAGAGAGTGGAATGTTGGGGTTGCTTGGGGTTTTGATAAAGGGGACAAAAAGAGAAGGAGAGAGAAGATTGGAAAAACGAAAAAGCAAAATTCGGAGCTGTCTCTCTCTTTCTTTTTTCTCTTTGAAGTACTTTTCGTTTGTTTTTTGATCAAATGGATGATTCCTCTTATCTTTGGCTTGAAGCTTGAATTAAGGATTATTACATTTCTCTTAACATTATTATAAACGTCCCTTGTGTTCTCCAATGATCCTATGCTTCCTGCTTGTTCTTTCTTAGATTCTGACATGACAATACATATGAATGGATGTAATTCAAACCTTTATTCCTTGAATTAAGAATCTGTACATTCACGTGAGGAAACTGTACCCAACGAACTTTGGCGGCTATTCCCAACTGAACTAACGACCCTTTCACACTTTCCTTTTGTTTCCAGATTCATTCTTTTGAACTTCATAAGTGCCCTTCCTTTTCTTTCCCCTTCTCTTCAACTTTTCTTTTACTTAGATTTTATGTTATAAATATATATAACGCTTGAAGAATGAAAACTTTGATTTTAAGGTTTGGAATTCGAGTCTCAATTCGTTGAGTCAGAGAATAATGATGATGTTATGACTGACTACATGAATATGTTGATTAGGGTTAATTTCCATATCAAATGTTCACAACGTGTGTGTTTGGGCTAATTATAATATGCAAAAATTCAATGATCTTCTACCATATGCAAAAACATGTTGAGTTCTGAATATTTGGGGATAAAAAAGATAGGAGTATTTTGACTAGTATATTTAATCTTGCAAAACATGCTGAGTTAATGAGTTCTGAATATTTGCAAAAAATGATTAATACCACATTATAGCTCCCTTCGATTCTTCAATATTTGAAAACATTTTTCACACTTAACAGTTAACACTATCAACTAATTGTTAGTCTAATTACATTTGAACAAGGAATTTTACATGTGAGAAAAACATAAAAAGAATATTATTGTTTACTTGTAAATTAAATAAAAATAACTCCAAAATCGTACTAAACCTTAAACTCAAATCATATAAATTAAATGGACTTGATAATGCAAGTCTATTTGTTTTTAGAAAGAATACATTAGTAAATTATAACTATAACTAATCTTAAAATATATTTTGATATAACTTATTAACCTCGTATTCCTTTATAAAGAATAGATACATATTAACAAATTCTTATGAGGTTTACTAAATTACAATCACTTTTTAAAAAAAAGAATGTGTTAGCAAACTAGAACTACATTTCTTCTTAAATTATATTTGGGTGTAAATTGTTAACTCCTAAAAAAATAAGTGAGTTTACGTTAACAAATTTTTAAATTAAATTCAATTTTTGAAACCAAACTAATCCCAACTGAACTAATTCTTTTATCGTAAATATACTTTAATTGGTATTTTCAATTTAAGGGGTTTTATAGTTTTTTTCATGATAAATTTATATATTGTTTTATCAAAACTTATGATTTCTTATATTTTTAATAAATATTTGAAAGTATATATAAACTAATAAACTGTTTAATTCAAAACAAACTAAATTTTGATTCAAATTTATTAAAAAAACTCAAAATTAAATCAAACCAATTAATTTTGATTGATTGATTTATATATTTTTCAAAATCAAAGCAAACTAATTCAATTCATGTAGACGGTACACCTCTAGAAGAGACCGGGCCACAAATAATAGCTTTTGCGATCAGCTGGGTGTTGTCTCTTTTTGAACAGAATCAAGTTATTTATCTTTGTCTGTTCTTTCCATTAAAAAACTAATTATTTTGATTGATTTTCATTTTTCAAAATCAAAGCAAAAACTAATTCACGACACCTCTAGAAGAGACAAGGCTGCAAATATTAGCTTTTATGATACATATATACTGGCGATCTGGGTGTTTCCTCCCTTGAACTGCAGAATCAAATTATTAATTATTTGTCTTTTCCATTAAAAAACTAATTATTTTGATTTTCTTTTCAAAATCAAAGCAAAAGCTAATTCATGTACACCTCTAGAAAAGACCAGGCCACAAATATTAGCTTTTATGATACATACCGGCAATCTGGGTGTTGTTTTTTCTCGTGAACAGAATCAAATTATTTGTCTTTTCTATTCTTTCCATTAAAAAAACTAACATTTTGGTAAATAAAAAAGTATCCCTTAAAAATATTTTTTTATTAAAATAATATTATTTTTCTTTAAGAAAAAGAAAGAAAAGAAAATGAGTAACTCAGGTGTGAACAACCCCGCCCCCTAAAACAAAATAATTCATTAGTTACTAATAATTACTAGTAATTATATTATGACCTCATTAATTAATACTTTTAAGTAAAAACATCAACCCTGTTTTGGATGAATCCTGTCGTATATACCGGAGTTTTTATCTAAATTAATTATGCATAGACCTCCCATTTAGTTAATCTTATAATTAATTCAATCACTTAATAGTCATGATTGAAGTAGTGAGAAGTAACTAATTAATTGTTAAATATAATAAAAAAAAATAATTAGACATTTAATTAAACGAGATACCCAAGATATAGGGACAGTTTATTTGAAATTATAATAATCAATTTTAAAATAAATGTCTTTCAAAAAAACTTTTTAATAGACCGAGATAGAATTTGTTTTTTAAATTTAAATAAAAATAAAAATAAAACTAGAAAATACTTATTTTATTAAAATAAATATTTTTTAAAAAAATTAAACGAACCATAAAGAAGTGACATGCATGAGATATTAAGTTAAATATTATCGATGTTAGGATGAAGGGATGGATGATGATAGCCAACAGGTTATTCAAAAGCGGGACCCATGTGGGACCAGCCTTTGCCACGTGAAGCAAAAAAAGCATCCACGTGGCATGGTGGGATCACTTGTAAGTTATCTCATGCTAATTGCCAAAGTTCCCTAACAAATGTCTATCTCATGCTTTCCCTTTCATCAATCCATCTTTTGGTGCTTTTCTCCTTTATGAGTTTCAAATATAACACTATCCAATTTTCTGATTTGGGAAAAAGGGGTGATGAAGATTTATGCTAATTAGGCTAGCTGAAACATGCATAGAAATAGAAGTAGCTTCTTTGCTACCAAGTCACATTCACACCCTCCCTTTATTCTTTAGATTTGTCCTATTCACCATGAACAAATTCTTATTAAGGAATCTCTTCACGATATGTACAAAAAGCCTCTCTTGTGGCCCTAACCAGAGATCGAAGCCCAATTAAACACTTGGAGGCTACATTTAAGATCGCACTCCAAACTTGGACAGATAACCCAAATGTTGCTCGACCCTTATGAAGAACTCGCTTTTGGAACATTTTTTAATAACCCTACTGTTGATCTTTTTTTTAATATATATATATATTTGAAATTCAGTTTAGGGATTTTTTTGTGTCAACTTAAAAAAAAAAAAGTTGGAAACATTTTTTTTAATTTTCAAAATTTCAATTTCTCACCAGGTTATAATTTACTTAGAATTAAAATGATCTTTAGTTATATGTTCAAGTTACAAGAACTTTAAGAAAATGTCAATTTGAATTTGAAGTTGAAGCCAGATAAGCAAGGTAAAAGAAGAAAATGATTAAGTGTCAAAGAGGTGAAGACCAAGTCAAGTGACAGATTATGAATCATTATAAAAGTTAGTTGGATCAAGAATATGTTAAGATCTTATATAGTCAATCTTAAACATGTGTTTGTGATAGTGATTAGTAAAGATAAAAAAAAATATGATAAATAAAACACTTTTTCATGTCATTTTTTATTGTTAAACACCCCCCAACAAAATACCCTATAGCACCTACACACTTATACATTGAAAATAACTACTACTTTTCAACCAAGTTTAAATACAAATATTTACATTTTTATTCTTCCTTCTTTATCTCTGACTTGTCTTTCGGTTTTTACATTTCCAGCATTTTATTAATTTCTTGTACTTCTACTTCTTCATTTTTCTTTTCGAATTTCATTTTAACTGTTTTACGTTTGATGTTATTTAGCTTTTACTTGTAATATATTTTCTTTGCATTTTAGAATTCCATTTAGTATTTTCAAAGTTACATTCTTACCTTTTTTTATTATAAAAAATCAAATTATTTACATTTTCTACCCATTTACTTTACATTGTTCCTTCACATTTAAAGACGCGTGTCTTAAGAATTATGCATTTATTCAAGTTTCAAGTAATTAACATTTTCGAAATTACTTCTTTTTTTATTATTTGTTTTCACATTTTCAATTTAAGTTTTTTCTTTTTAACTCATGCATTTACATTTGCACTTATTGCTGGTATTTTAACTTCTACTCAGTTGATTCAGTAGCGTACATAAATTGTTGTATACTATCTTATACTTGAATTTAAATCTTTCCAACAAATAAAAAAAAATCTACTCAAAGATTGCATTTCTATTCAAGATACACTTGGTAAGTTTGCTATCTCTTCGACAACAATAGTAATTCAATTTAGATATGCTTATTCAATTTTAATTTCTCCTAAAGAATTATATTTTTTTTAATTAGGATAAAGGTTTAATTGCCTAAAAAATTGGATTTAAATAAATTAACAATTCCATTAGACAATTAATACCTTATTAGAAATTCTTTATGAAATTGAATGAAACTTAATCTCTAATGTTTTTATCATTAGAACTAAACTCGTTTTCTTTGCACTCTTGTTTTTCATTTCTTAAAAGAAAATCTAAAAATAAATATTTGTTTTTCTTTAAAACATTAATTACTATTTTTTCTAAAATTTAAAATTCAAATCTTTTTTGTGGTTCCTATTTTTTTTATTTATTTTGAAGTGTGAGTCACTCTTCGATTTCTAAGAACAATGCTTAGACTTATCTCATTTTAATTATTAAATTGTAACTAAGCAGTATACTTTTACCGAGATCCCATCAATTATTGTTTTTCAATGATGGTGGAGTTGAAGTACATTTCTGTAACTTGTTTTTATGCATAGTTTTGTGCTATTTGTAGGATAACTTTTTTGCCCATTCCATATTTGGAAAATTGAAATACAGTATTAGAAGTGGAACTTGGACAACTTTATAATGCTAAAATAAAATAGAAAAAAATATAATTAAGAGACCCATTGTTATTTGTGACTGTACACCGGAATGAACGCCCCCGAGATACTCATGAAGAAAAAAAGACACGCTATTATTTGTGACTGTACACTTGATCTTTCCTTTCAGGCCTAAAGCTAGCCAACATCATGTCCTCTCCTTCCCACTAAGAACTATAGGTGAAAACTGCTAAAGATGAATGGCATGAAAAAAAATTAGCCTTTCACCTGACTTTGGCTAGTGTTATTATTTATATATCCTTCAATCCCATACTTGTGATACACCGTGCCTTGATTCTCTTCCCACCATTTTTCAGCTTCCTTTTCTGAGAATCGCTTTCGACTGCAAATCACACATGCTATGGTCATTCAAACAAGACATTATGATAAAAAGGAGTAACCATAACAAAACACCTAAACAATCTTAAAGCTACTCCCGATAGTGGGGTCATTGGTCTGTTTAGATCTAAGTCAGAAGTGTTTTTGAAAGTTTCTTTATTGAAAATATAGAGCTTTTTTCAATAGAGAAACTCTACTTCTAACCTTGTATCTAAACAAATTTTATGAGATGTTATCAAGTGTTTAAAAGAAAGTATGTGCAAAAACATATCATTACTTAGTTAATTTGTTGTGGGTAAGGACTAGATAAGAATAGACATTACCTAAATCTCACTCGCTTAAGGCCTTTTTTCCCACATTGCAAAGTTGTAAATGTGATGTAAACACCGGGCTCATATTGTTCTACCCATTCAGCCTTCAAGCCATCAATATTGTCCTGTTGAGATTCTGCTCTATTAGAATTATCAATTTTGGGGAACAAACTTCTCCCAAATTTGGATTTTAATGTGTCAGAGAATACTATAGGGGAATTGGATAGACTATCCACATTAACATCACGTGGACTCTTCATTTCTGTATGTATGGGTGCCACATTGGGCACAAATTCATTCGGCCCAGCTTTTCCTTCTTGTCCAACGTTATCTTTTCCTGATATTGTATGAAGCTGCAATGGTGATAGATACAATGATCACCAATTATTGTGTACAAGGAACGCAAAGTCAAATTATAAAGATTACATACCATTTCATATCATGCACGAATTTCATATCCTAACTTTAGTGCCATTATGTTATATAGCGTCAACGATAGGGCAATGGTAGTAGCATTATTAATATGGTCAAATGTGACCAATATTCCTATATTTTTATATTGATGAATTTGATTTTCAAACTTTAAAAATAATATGAATTCAGTTTTTCTCCTCTAAGAATTTATCATGTTTTTTAAAGACAGGAGTGATTAGATTCACATTTTTTAAAAAATTTGAGAATTAAATTTATCAATATGAAAATACATTGATTTTAATACGTTTAATAAAAAATATAAGGATTAAAATCACATTTTTCCTTTAACTTAAATAAGGACAATTTGACCTACAAAATAGGCAATTCATAGAGAAATTTTTTAGAGACCTTTTAACCAAATTGTGCTAGAAGTTCTAATAATGATTTCATTATCACATACGCACGTTTCATGAAAGTCGTTTCTACTATGAAACCCTGTTTCACCAAGACCAAGTTCTAAAGCTTGAATCTCGTATATGATACAGTTGATTGATATAGTAATATAATAACTTCAATTGTCTTTTATTTATGGCATCTCGCTCCCGTAAGCATAACGTACAAATTCAATTGAATAAGGTTTAAAATTCTAGCATTCCAACTTAAACTTAATTCAAATAATTATAATGATGATAATAAAGAACTTACCCTTAGTGCTAAAGCTTTTATGACCTCTTTTGCTGCCTTGCACTTAGCAGCTTCCTCTCTTGCTACAAACCAACTCTCCTCAATTTTTTGTTGACACTCTTGTATTTTATGGTTTTTGAGCTCACACTGCTCTTCAAGTCTCTTAGCCTATCCAATAATATGAAATAGTAGCATAAGAAAGTGAACGTACAATCAATACATTACAAAAGTGAATGCAACTCGCAAATGAGTGGAAAAAGTTTAATTTACAATTTAAGGATATAGGGAACTCGGAATGAGAGGAATGTTGCACCCTAAAAGCTAAAATGTGACAACAGTTATACCAAAGGAAATTAAAAAAATTAATACAAATGCTTAAAATGGAAGAAATTCAAAGTGTAGTAGTTCCTTTTAAGAATATTCTTCAACAACATAAGGATTGGAAGAAAAATAAACATGTAGAGTGTGCCAGAAAGGCATTAAAAACATGATTCAATAGGTTGGAGGTGAAGCAAAAGGCAAACTTTTTGTTGAATTATGTATATATACAAATAGACTGATAAATTGGCAACAACAAAAAAAAGATAATTGTGATCTAAATAAGGACAATGATTTTATGGTGAATTACAAAAAAATTCAATAAAAGAAAAAAAAACTTATCAGGGAACATAATATAATATTATAGTTTTTGCGCATGCAAGGACAACATTGCAACAAAAACATGATTAAACTAAAGCAATTTAAAGTTGCTATTATGTGAAGTCAATACCTCGGCTCTCAGCCTATGAACTTCTTCAAGGAGCACCTTGTCAGACTTTGTTGCATCTGTCTCTACATTGGAGAAGTTATATGTTGTAGATTCCACATTAAAGGGAGAAACTGTGGCTAATTTATTTTTGGATGAAGAAACATGAGCAACTGGATTTTCTGTAGAATTTATTTTAAATATGGCAGGGCAAGGAACTTGCCCCCACTGTGGCATTCCACCTAGCATAGGAGAACTATCTTCTACATCCTGCTGACTTTCTTGATTGCTTTTCCAATCCTTACGTCCACTTGGCATGCTTTTCCTGTAGCATGATTGACCAAGTGATAACAAAGGACCTTGTGTCACAGTTGTCTCTCCCCTATCTTCAGTCACATCAGCAATTTTGTGTTGATGCTTCAACAATTGCTGAGAGTTGTGATTTCTGGACTTTGATGCCATTACAGGATGTGTACCCCCTTGCCGTTTATCGAAACACTGATCACAAACTCGAAAAGCCTTGCTCTTACTAGGGGCTAGAGGTGCATTTGTAATCTTTTTACTACTACAAGCACGACAGAACAAAAGACCACAGCTATAGCAGTTGTGCTTCTTCCTTGTGAACCCAAATGGCAACCTACAACCAGTACAAGTTGACTGGTCACTAATAGAAATAGGTTTGTGTAAACTGATTGCAGCTGTGAAGCTTGGACCACAAGTGATAGTATTTACCTGTCTGTCTCTTAGAGCCTCAACAAAACAAGGTGTGTATCTGTCTTCAGTATCACCTAGCCCCAGTTGGCCATTTTCACCTCTGCCCCATGTGTAGACACTCCCCCCAGAAGTCAAAACAGCAACATGGTATGAACCGGTTGATATCACCTTAACAAACTCTTGTTTGAGTTGTCCTTCAACCATGACTGCTTTATCCCTGGCATGTGGATTTCCTAGTTGTCCATATTTGGCACTTCCCATTGCAAAAACCTTGCCCATGTTAGTGAGTGCTACAGTCAACATTCTTCCACATGACACTTGAACAAAATCATAGTCAACAAGTTGTGTAACACGTGTTGGTACAAGCTTGCTTCCATTATCAACATGACCAAGCCTCCCTTCATCTCCATCACCCCATGTAAACAACTTACCACTAGCACTATTGTACCTGAAACGGTCAAACATGACTTCAACAATAGCAGCCGTATGCCATGATCCACAAGCAGCAGACCTCACCCGTAGACCACTAAGAGATTCAACTTCTTTTGGACTTGAATAGCTCCGAAGATCGCCATGGCCAAGAACCCCAAATGTACCATCTCCATAAGTAAATAACCTCCCACAACTAGAGACAATTGCAGTATGCCATTCCCCACAGGCAACACTTGAGATACTAATACCATCTAAGGATCCACCAAGTTTTTGTGGTATCCACTGACTTCTAGTTCTCCCTTCAATCAATAAATCTGCACAACAAACATCATTCCCCCAAGTATATACTTCGCCAGAATCTGTCAAAGCACAGGTATGATACTCACCACAAGCAACATTTTTTACATGAAGACCATTAAGAGAATCAACTATTTTGGGGGAGCTAATGTCCATATCAATTTTTTGCCCCAGTCTTCCCCACTTACCGTGACCCCAGCAAAACACTTCCCCTTGTTTTGTAGCTAAGGCAGCATGTTTTCCTCCTAAAGCTATGTTATGAACATCTAACATTGCAGTGGATTCTAGTAACTTTGGCACTAAAGAATAAATTCTAGGCTGAACAAACCTTTCATTCACAATCCCTACAAGACATCCAATCCCTCCACCCCATATCATTACATCTTTCAACACATTATTTTTTCCTACATGTGGGGAAGTGGAATGCATCAGATACCTATAGGACAAATTCTTCTTGTGCTCCTTATCAATGCGGGTTGACTCAATGTTGCTATGATTATCAGGATCAATGTATGGAGAACTTGGCACTGAATTATCTGTTACGCCATGAGTGTTGGAAAGGAAAGATGACGATGAATAAAAGTTATCAGAGGTACATGACAAGCCATCAGAAAAGCACCTTTCAGAAAGTGACAAAGTGGGACTTGCACATACGCTATGTACCTTCAAAATAATAACAACAAAGTAAGTTTTAATTTTTTATTTTTTTTGGAGAGAAAGTGATATCTAAGTTATTCACATTAACAAGGCAAAGAGAAATAAACACATGCAAATTGCTTGTAGTATGATATAATTATTGAACCTTCATCATTCCGTGCTTAGCTTAAGTAATAAGCTTTTTTATAGTCTAAAGTCGTTTATGCCAAAAATTAGAAAATTAAAATCATTTGAAGATTAGTGATGATGATGTTTTCTCTATCATCGAACGAATGATCAATTTGGTCTAAAATGAAGAACCTAGACAAGAATGAAGGAGACAATGTCGATTATGCCAATCGTACAAATGAGAATGTATGTTTTTAGAAATTTGAACACATCTATAGTGGCATGCATCCCCTTCATTGTTGCTTCTCTTTTTCTTGATGTACATGGACATAGAACCTAATGAAAATTATGCTAATCAATTCTAACTAATGCCAAAATTTTCTTCGATAAAATACAGCACGTCTTTTTTGAACCTAAATATTCAGAAATGAGATATCTTATATTTTATCCTTCCCAACCTTCAGAACAGTAAAGATTGGGCAATAACATAAGCTAACTAAATATAATTTTAAAGCAGAGGTGAAAGAAACATTTTCATTGCTTTAATAAACTTAAAACCTTATAATTCATAGCACATGAAAATAACTACAAAAGAAAATGACATATAGTTTTATTATGAAAAATTGAAAATTAGATTTTACTTTCTGATAAACCCCTCATGTTAGATTATTCTACACGTGAGATAACTACAAAAGATATCTCATTAATTATATACAGAAAACCTAACAAAGAAGATGTATGAAACCTGAGTAAACTGAGAGGTATCGTCCAGAAGGCCAAGATTTTTCTTTCTTCTTAAGATTCCAGCTGGACTACTAGCACAACTCTGCACCCCTTTGCAACTTCTTAAACTACTAAAAGCTCTAGGATGCTGACACCTAGAAATCACAGCTTTCAATCCAACAAACCAAGAAGCAGCTTGGGCTTTGTCCTTGCATATCTATAGTTCAAAAGAAATAAATGTCTAGTCAAGCTATAAATATGGGAAAACAAATGCAGTTATATGTAATGTGTTAATCACAATTCACAATATTACCAGATCAAGAGAACGTTCACCATTAGCATAGATTAGTGAAAATGAATGACACTCCTTTTCGGACTCATTTTGCTTCTGGGACCTTATCTGTAAATGGTGAGCTATTTATTAGACCATACATGATTTTTGCTATTTCCATTTCTCTTTCAAACTGTCAAATTCACTTGGACAATGCATCAAGTGTGAACACATGAAAGTTTGTTACGTACATGTTCCTGCCCTTGAACGATTTTGGTAACTACACTCAATCGCAAGTGCTTTTCCTGCTGTCCTGAGTACCAAATCAAATTTCTCTCATCCTAGAATCGGAGGAGAGGAAGATATATTTTGGTAACTTGATCATAATGCAATGAAGAAAATAAGGCCAATTAATGAAATTTCAAAACCCAGTGATGTTTATCATTTCAACTTCATGCAACAAAAAAACAACTGATCTAATTTTTCTTAATTGGTATTCAACAGAAGTCAAATTTAATTTTCCTATAGAAAAGTTCATCAAGAAAACAAAAAACATTAGTACTCCATCGAAGACTAACTTGCTTCTTTTTTTTAGAATAATATAGATATAAAATAATATTTGAAATTTAAAGCCAGTATTTTTGAGAAAGAAAAAAAAATAATAGTTTGAAACATCCACGGGTATGGTGCTTCTAAATTCAATACTCATAAGAAATTTGGAGGACAAAATGTACTAAGAAACGTGGTCCATAAGCAAGTTTCATACTCAAGAAATGGTCATAAGAACCACCTAAAATAATTTGTCGTCTCGCTTATGGCCTACCTGAGAAAGTCTGAAAGGACAGAGCTTCGGCTTTCCTCTACGACGACACTTAAGTAAATATGCACCCTTCTTGATAGATACAATTGCCTGAACAAAAAGACAAACCAAATTTTCAGTGTTGGAAAAAAGGAAAACTGGTTGTCTAGAAGATAAGGTAAACAAACCGTAGAAAAAGATTGGACAAATATAGAAACTAAATCAAAACATCAATTACATTAGCTATTTCAAGACAAACACCATAACACCCACATCAGTGTGTGCATATCACCATTATAGGTATGTGTGCATACTCAAAAGAAAACAAGTAGAGAGAAACAACAATTAAGATCATAAACACATTAATTTGTGTTCAAAGATTCTTATGGTCTAAAAATATTACTCTAAAACGAAAGATGATGAATTCCAGCCTAAATAGTCTTCAACATAAAATTACAAGAATGTAATCATGTAATAATAAAATTGGCAAGTTGTGACCACTAATCCCTCGTCTTGTATGTTTTTTAGAACAAATAGTTTGAAGGGACAACCAATTCAACACTGAATTTTTACCAACGAGAATGAAACAATTAAAAATCAACAATAGTAGATGAATGTGTACTAGGTGATGTGTGTTGAAAAAATAAAAAGTTGAAGTATAACTAAGATTTATATATTAGAAATTCGACTCGTGGCATTGTCATAAACAAATGAATTATTCACAAAGAAAGGGGGAGTGGTTCTAAATTTTGAACTAAAACTAGAATTTAGAAGGGGGAAAAAACATAACAATTTATTCACATTTTTAAGGAAACTACACTTTCAACCATAAGGTCAAACAACTAAAAAATCACTATTAAAAAGGAGAATATGCATGTTTTATTAGCAATGAAACCTAGGAATCATTTCAAAACCACAACAATTTGAAAGACTGGAAATAAGAGAAAAAAGTGAGAACATGTGAACAACACTAGAGAGATCATGACTTTGAAATAGTGACAAAAGAAGGAGGTGAAGAATTGACATAAAAACTGGAAATAGAAAAAAGAAATAAAAAAACATGACCTGTTCAATAGCTCTGTCAAATGGGACTGCTGCCAAGGACTCTTCTTCCATTGTCATGTTGTAATTTCATGGAAGAGAAAATGGCAGACAAGGGACACAGAAAAGAGTCCTTCCTTGGTTTTCACAATAAGTGGAACCTTATCATTAACAGCAAAATGATTGATGAGAGGTAAGAATGCAGAAGAAGATGCTCTCTCTCTCTTTCTCTTTCTTTTTCTCTCTGAAGTGTCTGAATGAACAGAAGAACATAACATAAGAAACAACTCAGACAAAAGTATTATTATGATCAGTCAATGCCGTAATGTACTCTACTCATTGGTAACTAATTATTATTTGGACAAAAACGTTAAACAACCACTTATATTTTGATAGTATTACACAATTTCCTTTTAATGACTAATCATTCACTTCATAGAAAAAAAAAAAGAAAGATAAAAAGAATAAATTCAACGTGTTGGTGCGGTCAAAAGATTTTAAGATTAACTAAGTCCGAGATTTTAGGTTTGGTATATTCATGCATATAAAATAAAATCTTAAAAATTACTAGTAATGCATTAGTGAAGATTGTGTTACAAATGTATTAAAAACAATAGGAGGATTCCCTTTCAAAAAAAAAAAGTAATAGTAGGATTCATTAATAATATTTTTAATAAAAATTATAATTTTAAAATACTAATTAACATTTCTTATAAAAATTAAAAAATCATTAAGATGTTCTTACCTTTAGTATTAAACCATATTTCAATATATTAGTTTCTCATTTATTTAATAATAATAATCACTGCATATGTTAAGTTAAGGTTTGTATTTGGACAATTCGAGCTAATTGATGTAAATCATGCTAACTAATTGCGCAATATTAAAAAAAATACAACTACCACTTGTCGTCAATACACAAATTCAATGTTTTAGGTTACCACTCAAAAATTTGCTGCATCAACTAAATGAAAAAAGAAACACAATTATACAAACACATGTAATTGAGTAATTGAATTCCGACACTCGCGCAAGATGACAAGAATTATCTATTCACGGTGTAAATCAAATTGATCCTTTTTTTTATTTAATGGTGCATTCCCTCCAAAATTGAATAATGAAATCCAGATATATAGTAATTTATGTCCTACAAAACTAATTGAAAACTTAACTATTAATTTAAAACTGGAAGCTGACTATCTAAACAAACTATTCACGATGTAAAATTAATTAGTAAGCGTTAATCTCTCACACTTCCTTTTAGCAAATATATTCAATTGTAAGCTTGTCTCGAGTGACAAAGAATAATATAATTTTTAATTGTTACATATAAAATAATAAAATATTTAACAAGCAACACATTCATCTCCGTAACCAAGTAAAGGAAAAGATATGCTTGTGCGTGCACACCAACCTACCCTTCTCCTATTCTCCATGCATGTATCCCCCCAAGACTCTAGCCACACTTTTAATATATTTGGAAGTGCATGTGCATATTATGACCTGTATACAGATATAACACTACGTAACGAAGGAAATGGATATCTTCATAGATTGTAGGCGGCTATGAGAAGAGAATATTTCGTTCCTAAGCAATGAATTAATGAATTGTGTATAGTTCAAAATAAAATATATGCCTATTTTCCTATGTTGTTATAATATATGGTTAACCTACATGTTCGCGCATGGTCGTTTTCAACCCTCTTTTTCATAGAAGACGACGAAATTACTTGACTTTAGTTTTAGTGTTCTTGGAATTGATAAAGAATTCACTTCTTTTCAGTTATAAGGTTTATTTTAATGCATTTATTTCTATAAATTCGATGTATTATATGTCATATATCTCGACATAGTGCTAACTATAGGATACTCCTATTTTAATAACGCTAGACAATGTGCAAGTAAGTGCATTAGTTTAGTGTATGTTTATGTCGGGCTGGCAATTGGTTCCATTGTATTAACTTGTAGGTGTATAAATTATTTAATAAATTTTAATTATATGTTTGGATTATTATTTTCTAATTGGATAAAAATTAATCAAAACATAAAACAAGTTCAAGGAAAATTAGAAGAAAAAATAATCAGGAACCTGCAGATTAATTAAACTTTTTTTTACAAGTCTTTCATGTTTTTATTGTGTAACTTTCATCACACGTAAATTAAATATATACAGAAATTTAGAATGTATAAACAAAACAAAATTAGAATCAAAAGATAAATCCATATAATGCTTCGAATTTTTCATATTATTTTCTTTATTGTTTTTCTAGTTAAGAAACCAAAAATTTGTTGCACAAACTAGGCCATTTTCAAACGAAAAGGACCTTATGCAAAAAGCAGGATCCGTACAAACCAAAAAAAGCAAAGGCGGGGCTGACCCAGTTCGCCCTTGTAACTTCAGGAAAAATAAAAATAAAAACAATAACAAATAACTCGCATGTAAACAGGTGTAATGCACTTTTTTTTTTAGTAAAAAAAGAATGCTAGAGAAAAAAATAATTTTAATTTTTTTAACATAAAAAAATACATTAAAAAATAAATAAAAATGCAAATTGTCCGGTGTCCTCATATTATATATATAGATGATTTAAATATATTATTGGTTTTTGTAAATAAGTATTTTTTATTTATAATTTCTATAAGTTTATTTTTCTAATTTTAATTTCTATAAATGACATTTTTTCAATTTTGATTTTAGTAAGATATTTTTTAAGTAAAAAAGGAATGGTAGAGAAAAAAAATAATAGAATAAAATATATAATTTTTTAAAATTAAAAAATAAATAAAAATGCAAATTATCCGGTGTCGTCGTTATATATATATATATATATAGATGACTTAATCATGTTATCGTTATCTCTATAAATTTATTTTTTTTTTAATTTTAATTTTTGTAAATAATTTTTTTAATTTTGATTTTAATAAATTTTTTATTCATTTTTGTTCTTTTGTAAAATTGTATTTATTTTAATTTTAGTTTTTAAATATTTTCATTTTTTTATTTATAATCTCATAAATTTATGTTTAAAGGAATGAAAATAAAAAAAAACACAAATTTATAGAACTAAAAATAAATAAAATATCTTAAAAAATTAAAATTAAAATGGCAAAAATTTATGAAAACTAAAATTAAAAAAATAAGTTTATTAAAAAAATACTAATTTACATATACTAAAAACATGTTCAAGTGAACATTGATTTACACGAGCCGTTAAGTTTTGTAAGATCAATTAATTATAATTAAAGGAGTAATTTGATATTAAATTGTAATTTTCTATGACGCTACATCTTCTTAATTACTATACCCGGGCCCGCCGCTGGGAGCAGCTGCGGACGGAGGAGCGGCCGCGGAGAGAGCGAAACCGTGTAATTACGATGCTCTCTGTAATTCGTTCATTCGAGAGGTCTTAGGTTTACCTACTTCCGCCGTAGAAGACGACGGCGACGGCCGTGAAACGCACCGCCGCCGGCGGAGATGAAGGAAGAGCAGTTGTTGCTGTGATGTGACCCGAGGGAGTGAAATTACTATAATGCCCTCTCTACGAATTTTGTTTCTGACAAACTGGCTTGAGAGAGGAGAGAGTGTCTCACACCACAGCCAGTGTCGAGAGAGAGAAAAAAAAGGACGAAATAGAAGAAAGGAAAGGAAGAGTGTGTGCAAGTGAAAAACGCTGCCGTATCGAATCATTCAAACTAATCACTCATCCACGTTTTATGAAAATTTTCAGATCAAAATGTATCATAGCTAGTTTGTTTGTTAGTTTCACGTTTTAGATGTGATTTTCAATTAATTAATAATGGGAAATGTGTGTGGTGAGTGAGAGTTGGAGGCAGAATCAGAGGAAGAAAATTCAGATATAGCAAACAAGAATCAAAATTTTGAGGGAGAGAAAGAGAGAAGGTACCGAGAATTTGGGTTTGTTTCCAATGGCGAATGATGAAGGGATGGTAAGTGGCTTCCTTGGTAGACAATGTGAACGAGGACACTCTGTCTCTCTGAGTCTTCCCTTTTTTCTTTGATGCCTTAACTTTCTGTTTGTTGGTTTTCACTCAGACTCTTTATCATTGTTCATGTCCAAATATATAGTGGACTCCTTTCAGGATATAGACAAATTGCTCAAGACTATTTCTCTTTCACTACACATAAATATTTCACTTTTCTTGCTATTGGTTAATTACTCATCACTCCATCATTTTTTATGTTAATATATCTAACTCTTTATTTTACCCACGTGTAAGATAGGACATATTTACCCACTCTCTTTCCAATTTTATCTTATTTTATTTTCATTTATAATACTCAAATCTGAATATTATTTGAGAGGTTCAAAATTAAATAGCATGTTGCATGTTTGGCTTCGTCATGATTTGCACTCGCTGTGATGTTCTGAAATAATAAGTTATCAAAGCATTATTTCTTTCTACATTAATTACTTTTGTGTGTTGTTTTTTATTACCGAATGTATTTTGGTATTTTAGTCAAAGTTATTTGTTAAGCACTTATGTAAAATTGTTCCACTTTATTTAGTAGTCTCTGAGTTAGAGTTAAATATTTGAAAAAAATAAATAGATTTGTCGCTCATAATATCCTCAAACATGATTGTCTTGCATAATAAATATATGTGATTTAGATATAAAAAAAATTGTTGAATAAAAATAATTTTTTTTACTACAAAATACTCACATCATTTCGTTAAAAATCACAACATGAATTGTGGACTAACAAAAAATAAAAAACGTCCATGCCAACGAGTGAGTCATTGGATTAGCTCACTCTTGCATGAATATAAATAAAATATTTAGTACACTAAAGTTTTATTTTTGTTAAAATATCTTATTTTTCATTTCTTAACAAATATTCTTCGATATTTATCAATCTACGTCACTTTTATTTTATTATGAATTTGTGACGTCGATTTTTTTCTAATCAATGAACAAAATGAAGGCATTCCAACGTGGAGAACTTCTTAAATTCGCTGCTATTCTAAAGGGACAAAAAGTAAAATATATGTATATTTGGATTAAAATTGAGAGAACTCAAAAATGCTATTACTTCTAAAGCAACAAATTTCCCTAAAAACAGTAGATAATTCACCAATGTGCAAACTGAGCAACTTCACTTCACTTTTTCATGGCATTTCTCATTCAAAGGATTCCTTATCTCTCAATGATTGAACACCCAATGCCTTTTGACTGTTGACAATTGTAATAATTCTAACTCCTTGAGGATTCTTCGTTATGATGAATGTTTTGGACTAATGTCTATAAACTCCGTGTTTAGTTTTCAAAATTGTAGCTTCAAACATGTCAATTTATCATTATTGTGTTTCTAAAACACTCCCAAAAATGTGAAAATAAGAGCTTGCATATATAGTCTATCTTCATTAACCAAAAGATATTAGTATCTAAACAGTAAATTATCTAAAAGCAACTTTAATTTATGTCTTTTTAAAAGGATGGCTCTTTTAAGAAGAATCTTGCTGACGCTTAAAGTCTAAGATAGAGACAAAATGGTCTTTCTATTTTTCTTTTCAACGCAGATAACAACATTATGCATTGATATTATTCCATTCCATGGTTCTTATTTCTTAAATACTGTTCATCATCGCATCTTGCCAACTAATACGATCAAAAAATTAATAAAAATTCTACAATCATCACCACATGAAATTCAATACATTATTTGTAGCCAATATCTATCACAAAACGTGTATAGAAGCACATTCCAAGTCATTAAAGAAATATGTTTATTCAATGAGATGTTAAAAAAAAAGCTAAAAAATGTTATCACGTTGAAGATGTCACATTAACTAATTAATGATATAACCAAATTAAAATATAAATAAAGATAATCTTCACCTTATATATTAAACTTTCAAGATTAAGTTAGATTTAAAATCAAATTTTAAGACATGTTATATATAGAAACACACTCCAAGCCATTAAAGAAATAAATTAATTCAATGAGATGCTAAAAGGAAAGTTAGAAAAAGGTTATCAAGTTGAAGATGCCACGTCAACTAATTAATGATATAACCAAATTAAAGTATAAGTAATCATAATTTTTACCTTATAAATCAGATTTTTAAGATTAAATTAGATTTAAATTCAAATTTTAAGGCATGTTTATAAGTTTAAAATATTTATCAATTTTATTAATAAATTTATAAAAAAAATCTTATTGATCAATTTTAGTAAAACTTTTACTTTTAATCATATTTTTTTCATTCCCAAGATACTAACATGAAATCTTGATTTATGATCTACTCAAATTTTACTCTTACCAACTTAATGTCAATGAAAATATAGTAAAAATAATGAAATAAGATTAAATTTTATTCTGATTCTTATAGGCGAATCAAACCTTGAAACTTGAAAGCATTATTAATTAGTTCTACAAATAAAGAAATGCAATTAAAGCACTAATAAATAAAACGGAGAAATGCCATTAGTCATTTACCATGTTCTTTTGTAGCTTCTTTTGAAACTCTGTTTACCTTTTTTTATCTTTTGTTTATTCGAAATGATTTGTCTTCACATGGCATGACGAAGCCACGAGACAACCGCTGGATGCCAGTTTCTTCGTTTTTGGTTAAAAAGAAAATGAAAGAAGACAGTAAATTACATAATCCCAAAGCATTACTGTGTGAATCTCTTGGCTCCAAATGCAACTAAAAGATTATTAATAAATTAATTAATTAATCAATGAAGAAATAATCTTAAAAGGTAGCTTCCCCTTTTGAGGAGGAGTGGTCCATGCAGGACATAAAGACAAGTTTGTCCAACTGCAACCAACACAACAGCAAGATGTAATAGAATTATACAACATAGTGTTTGACGCATAATGCTTATATATCTTATTTTTTATATCACTACAATTTCGTTATGCATAAAATTATTATAGAATTTGTTACGGGCTAACCAATTAAATTAAAATCAAAATTAATTATTCACAATTTCTTACATGAGATTATATATATATATATATATATATATATATATATATAAAAGAAAACTCATGTGAATTTAACTAAGATGTATGAATTATATAAGCAATATTCAGTACAATGATTATTTAATTTATTTCAAGGTAAAAGTAAAGCACGTGTGCAAAGGGATAGCTTCAACTTTCAATACCCTAAGTAATGATTAGTCATACTCAAAGAACATGAAAAATCTAACAAGACAAAAAATTTTAAATAATTATTCGCTCGAAAATTATCTCTATGTCATGTTTTATTCACATGAATAAATCTCTTACAAGAATTACCTGAAAATCTAACCTGTTTAACTTGTGAGTTGAATAGGTCGAGGCAAAAATAATATTAATTTAAATAGTTAGTGTTTTTCCAACCCAAATCATATAAATTCATTTCATAAATAAAAAAATTGTGTCATTTCAAGAATCAAAAATAAATATTGTACGAAGTTTACAATAAATTTACTTACTATACTCGATTAAATTTTTTTATAACAACTTACACATCTATCCATATACTTACATCGCATGAGTGGTTTTTTTAGTTGGGACATTATTTTAACATTAAATTAAATCGACATTAATACATAAATAAAAAATAAAGAGTTGAAATTAAATACAAAATTAACTATGCACTTTAGATTCATGTTATTAACTATGCACTAAATTCATGTTATTAGCAATTTTGAAAATAAATAAACAATCGAACGAATGAACCAACAAATAAATAAGTTTAATCCACTTAGATTCTGAATTAAATATAATGAGCTCTAAATATGTACAATATTAAATGGATCAATAACTTTTTTTAAAAATTCAATCATTTTATTAAGTTTAATTATCGCTCAACTTTTATGTTAAATTCACTCTAAAAATAACGTTAGTACATCTCAATTAAATTTTTTACTTTTGAAGCCAACTCGGTAATTAATTTTAGCATGATAAACATGCCGAGCCGACAAATATGACCATCGTTGTTCGTATAGCTTTATGTAGTATACCATCAGGTACGAAGATTTCAAAGTGGGGCCACATATTCGCGTCAAAAGTGAAAAAAGTGGGGTCATATATTAATAAAAGTCATAAAATAATTCAAATTTTGTATGAGTGAATTATTTCAATATTGTTTGAGTAAATAATTTAACTATTTATTGAATAAATTTGCATGCACAATGATCAGGACATTGTAACGGAGAGAGACTCGATGAAATAGATGAAGATGCAAACCACCTATTATGAAGAAGTTTCACTTAACCTTAGGACCTTTCCTGTGCAGCTTAGGTTGAAGGTAAAGAAGGCCTCTTCTATAAAAATAATTATTTATAGTATTTATTAAAATAAGTTAAAAAAATTATATATAAAAAGTTATCAATCACATTAAATTTTCAAGCATCCCTCACTCAATATCAATAACTGTATGTAAAAATGAGATGCATTCATATATGCACCGGTTTTCACTATTTTTAATTCTCTTAATTTTTTTTTGTTTTGCAAAAACTTTTTTTTTTTTTAGTAAGAAGTGCATACATACCCAGTCAAAAAAACAGAGAGAGAAGTGTATCCGTACTAACAATAAGATACTTGGTAATATAGGAATATAAATAAAGCTTAAGACTTTTGGTTTTTAGTTTTTAGGTGTTTGTTTATAAGAAGCTTTTTAAAATCATAAGAAGCTGAAGATAATTTTAAAAATAGATTCAAATTACAAGTTGTTTTAAATAGCTTCTAAAAAATCAACTGCTTTTTTTTATAAAAAAATCATAATTATTGTAAAAATGCATAAATTTATGTTTTTTTCTCCTAAGGTTCAAATATATTTTCGATCTTTAATAGATATCTAATTTTTGTATTTGCTCCTTAAATTTTTTTTGTGTTGAATTCCTAATAAAATAATCATTTTTTTTATCCTTTACATTTTTTTAGTCATTGGAAAATTAACAAATTTTCTATTTTCTCTTTGATAAAATATTTTAATTTATTATTAGTCAGGACTACAAAAATCAATAATTTATCAAAGAACAAACACAAAATTAGCTAATTTATCAAGGACTAAAATAAAATTATTATTTTATTAGAAATTTAACACAGAACAAAAATATATTAAAGAGTAAATATAAAAATCAAATATTTATCAAAAATAAAAATATATTTAAGTCTTATTGTAAATATCAAAATGTTAAGATTTGATCTCTATAAAATGTTGAGTAGATTTTCCTCCTCTTAAAATTTAAATTTATTATTTTTTGGTTTGAGTGTGGGTTAGGTATGCATCAGTGCATCATTGGTCCCATAAGCATACCCTCTTATTGCGATTTCTGGGGGGTTATGAAACCCCCACAAAATGCAAAAGCCGTCACAAATTTTCTGAACCCCTTTCTCTAACCTCTTCATCTTCTTTGAAATTTTTGAACCCCAATGGCTATAACAAACACACACACAGAGAGAGAAACAATGTATGGATCTACTAAGAGAGAAGGCAATCTGACCATATCAAGCCTCGGAGAAGGCAACAAAGTGGTGGCGGTTGTTGGCTGCATCGACGATCAAGTTCAGTGATCGTTGGAGGGGTGGGTATCTTGTTCTTGGTGTTTGAGGAGTGTGCCAAGGTGAGCGTCGACATAGTGGGAGAACACGTGGAGGGCGTGCAACTCATCGTGACCTTCAAGATTGTTGGAGTACAAGTGCGAGGTGAAATCTCACATTCAGTAGAAGGGGAAAAGTTGAACACCATATAAGTGAGGAGAAGACCCATAAACCTAAGTCTTAAGGTTTTGGGTTAAAGTGTGGTGTCAAGTTCTCTTATGTGGTTGCTTATGGCTCATTCATGTAAATCTCCTCGGTGTTTACTCCCCTCGAATTCCCCAACAAAGATCACACAACCACCACCACCACCACACTGTGACGATACACTGTTAGTCATTATTTACGACTAACTTTTGTATTAAATAGTTACATGAAATTAGCATATTTCCTCTAATTTATGATTCTTTTTGTAGGAATTGTACATATTTTCATGTTTAGTTTGATTTTATATAGTAGATACTCTCATTTTGTGAATTAATATTGAAACCACTTCAGTTTTAGGCTAAAAGAAGAGAAGGTTTAAGCAGTTGATGTCTCGCTAAGAGAGGCATATGCGCTTAGCGAGTGACATCCGCTAAGCGAGGCATGCAGCTCGCTTAGCGTGTTGGAAAATCCTAGAAGAGGATCAGTCAGAGATGTGTTCGCCCAATGCGCCGCAAGCTCGCCTAGAGAGTCATTTGTCTCTTCTCACGCTCAGCGCGCCCAGCTCGCTAAGCCAAAATTCACTAACTCTCGCTTAGCGAGCCAATCTTGCTAAGCGAGCCTTCAGAAACTGAAATGTCCAAGTAACTTTTAAAACACTGAAGTTGGCGGAAACTAAAAGGGGGTCGAAAAACACAACCAAGGGAGAAGCTAGAGCGACAAAAACGTAACCACCAAAAGAGTTTAGGTTAGAGGAGTGAGATTAGGATTCTAGAGGTTGAAGGAGACATCCTCAACCCTTCTTAGCCATTTTTCTTCACTCAAAAATTTGTTCTTCTTTGGATTGAAAGCTCATTACTTGTAATGGAAGGCTAAACCTCTTAGTTGGGAAGTTTTGTTGAACCTTTGATGTAAAATTCTTTTACTATCTATTTAATGTTGTTTTTATGTGTTCATTGCTTCTATCCATGCTTATTTTTACATGCTTGTAGCTTGATCACACATTTGTATGAATAGTTAGGATTTTTAGCATTGGAAAGTGCTTTAAAGCCTTAAAACTTGATAGAGCAAGCTAAAAAACTGTATGTTTAGGAATAGAGTGCAGCGATCTAGTCCATATTATGTTGTAGACTTAATGCAATTCTTTTAGGCTGAGTTTGTTGAGGGATCAAGGACGAAGTTTAAAGAGAGTTAGGCCCATTCACTCGAAGGATCTTGATTTAGGTAATTTCTCAGCATAAGAACACTAAGATAATATTAAATAGAGAAAAACACATAATGACATCAAGAAAAATTCAGTAGAACGACCCAACGTTTTTTACTTGACTGTTTTACTTCTCAAATCTTTAGATATTTAGTTTATAGTGAAATAGATTTTTCGAACAAAAATCCAACTTGATATTTACATGCTTTCGGTGTACACAAAATGTTTGCTCACTAAATATACATTTTCTGAGTTAAACAAATTTCCTGTGGACTCAACACTCGGTCTTACCATTTTATATATTACTTGTGCGACTCCGTACACTTGTCGAATAACATCACATGAGTGGAACATGCACCACTGAACGACTACATCTAGTCTCGACAAGCAGATCTATATCTTGACGGCATGAGATCATTGTTACGTGAGGTCTGCGTGTGTGCGAGTTGTAGCCCGCTAACGATGAAACCCTTGATGCACCTCTTCTTGAGTTGTCGCATCATGTACACATGCCACAATGCAAGAAGGTGCATCCTATTCACACATGAAATAATTAAGATTTTATTCAATTTTAAGTGTACCATATATATATATATAATACAACAAAATAATAAATTTTAAATTATTTATTATATTAAATTAAAATATTTTATAATTTGAATTTAAATTATAATAATTTACAACTAATTAGTGTATCGTATCAATAATCTTAACACATCCCGTACTTGTGCATCTCCTCCACCGTTCACCTGCAGAGAGGCATCTCCTTCATTTCGAATCAAGAATTGAAGACACTAGTAATTAATTCATGTTGTGGGTGTATTGGAAGAATACGTGTTCCGTGTATTGGGAGAATATGAAAAGGGGAACTTTGGTTTGGAATGGTCTGCTTCAAATTGTTTGAAATTCAGACGACATTCTTTTGTTCTTCTGAGTTCTTTTTTCATCACTCACAAAGGTTTTCTTTTATGTCTGTTTGTTGTAGGGGATGAGCAGCTGAAGAACACATAGTTTGGATTTCGATTTTATTTGCTTTGCTTGATCTTAGGTGCTGGGATTGATTGATAGCATGAAAAATAATGACTTTTCGTTTCTGATATGCATCTGCACTTCTATGTAGTTGGAATGGGCTTTCAAATTTCAAAATTTGTGGCAGCTTTTTTGCATTTTATTGCTATCTTTAACCTTTAAAAAAATTGTATTTTAAAATTTAAATTAAAAATATAGATTCGAATATATCTAGAATAAAAAGTAACAGATTTCAATTTTTTAGAAATAAAAAAATTATTCAAAATTTTTATATTTGTAAAAATGAAAAACATATTTTAACAAAAAAAAAAACAGTAACAACTAGGTTATTTTTTATACTAAAATCACATTTTTTTTAATCTTAAACAAAATAGTCCTTATACTAGCATATTTAATTATACTCAGTTCAAATTTAATCATTTTTTACTTTAATAAATGGCTTTGTTTTATATTATTAAATATGTGTCACAACATATATATTAGAAAAATTGTATGATATGCCTTTTTTTTTACTTTGTTAATAAATGCCTTTGTTTTGAGTATACTTGTCAATTCTTAGGCTCTTAACCTCGATATGCAAATACTAACTGGAGTGTGAAATTCTTTGTAAGTACACTCTAAATATTTGACTCATGCATATTTCACATATACCAACAAAGGTTACCATCCAAAAAAATTTGCAATTAAAGAAAAATAATAATGAATCACATACATAACTATTTTAACATATACTTATAAGATGATATAGTATAAGAGGAGAGAGGGTAAATTTTTTCATACCTAGAAATTATGAATAAATAAAATTTATTTGGTTGAACATTGTGAATATTTAGAGAAGTTTTCTAAGAATAAAAGAGTTACATATATTTTTATCGATTATTTTAATTATTTATCACACTATATAATTTTAATAAATAATAACATGATGTTTTTACTATAGTAAGAAAAATTAAACTCGAAAAAATAATATTCTTATCTCTTCTCATGAAAAAGTTTTCGTGAGAAACTAATTAAAAAACATTTCCAAAAAGTATCATTTTGCATGATTGTTATCTTTTTTAAAATACATATCAAATATGGAAAACTCAATTTTTCAACCAATAATTCTCTGGAAAAATTTCTCTCCTATCAAACGCTCCCTAAGAGAAAAAAAAAGATTATATGCATTATTGTCAATCATAAAATATTATATATAATAAGTTTATTAACTTTTACAATAATTATCTTTTAAATATTATATTAACATTGATTTATTATTAAGATTAAAAAAATATCATTAGTGTACCATCATTAAATTCTTACACATAAGTGAGATAATATCATACATAAAATCTATAAGCATTACTTCAATTTGTTCATAAATAAAAATTACTTTGATCAAGGGAGTCTAACTGATTGATCACATAGTTAATAAGTTATTATAAATTCTCATCGATAAAAAAATGGATTTGGTCTTGCCTTGAAAATACTTTAAACTTAGACCAAATCACACTGAAACTTATTTTTTTTCTGACACAACCACAATGAGCTTAATAAATAAAATCTCGCTTATTTTTATCACGAATTTAGGTTATGTTTAATATATAAATAAACTTCATTTGAAAAAAAAAATTAGTTAGGAGTAAGATCAATGTATGTCATTTTGTATATTGAACCATCATCATTTTCGTATTTTTTAAAACTTTTAAGTTAAAATTAGGTTTTGGACAGGTGCTTGAACCCTCCAAGAAATTATACATTTATAATCTTTAATTATATTATTTTTTAGCTAGACTGGAGTATTTATTTAATTATATCTCTAAATGATGATAGTGCATGCATCTACGCTTCATGTTTGTTCTCTTTGTGCTCTTATCACAACCATGAGACTGAGTTCTACAATTAATTCACTATTCCACAAGTATAATTTCAGGGCATTATACACAAGCATTGTTTCCTTCTTCCACGAAAGTGCTCTAAAGTAAAACGTACGTGGACCATTTGCACAGTCGAGTAGGTGATTGGTTAAGTGCCAGTTTGGTTTAAGGTCAAATAGAAATGGCCATCGATAGTATTGAAGAGAATCAATTTTCACAGTGCGTTTAGGTATTGCTTTGTGGCAGAGAAAATTTACTTTCAAGTGGGTGGAATTAAGGTTGAGATAAATGAACGTTTTTTTCCCCCGTCTAAAACACAATTTATGAATGTATGATTCATCAATTATATTTTGTTGACAAAATCAACCTTTATATCGTCCTCAAAAGTTATTAGTAGAAGTAATTTGATATTTGATTCCTTTAATCAAGATTTGAAATTCAATTTCGGATAATATTTTTTATTAATAAAAACTTTGTACATGTCAATCTATATGAAATTTTTAGATATGTTAATTCTGTTGACTTTGGTATTGTTTGAATAAAATTTTCTAAGTATTTATAGGAGAATAATTAAATAAGATATAAAAAATATTTTTTTATAAACTAAAATTAATTTGTATAAAATAATATCAACTTTTGAAGAAATTAATATAAAATAGTTCATACAAATTAATTTCTACAAAAATTAATTTTACAGAGATTTTTATTTTATTTTTTCTTCTTATTTTTTTTTCTTATATGTCTTTATAGAGAAAGTTTGTACAGGACCTTTTAAAAAATACTTTAAAAGTCACCTCTAATATAATTTGTGATTATTTCGTTTACATTTTAAAAGTAATTTCACTTTTTTATTAAAATAAAATTATTTTTTCTCAACTTGCTTTTTTAAAATATCATATTTAAACCTTTTTGGCCCTTGGTAGCTTCGTTGGTTCCAAAAGAAAAAGGTGGAGTGAACAGGATACTTTTTTCATTCGGTACACCCTATATGACCATCTATGACCTATGAAGGTCACACACATTAGCAACCACACTAGACAAAGTCGCATAGCGTCTTCTTTCTTTTAATAATAATGAAAAATAATAATAATAATAATAATAATAAAGTTTTATTTCTACATTGTTTTTATAATTCTTCTCCAACTGTTTTTGCTGGAGAAACCATAAGAATATTGTCAACTCAATGCAAGGATGACTTATGAATTGGACAATACTCTTTTTAACGATTAGACATGTCCTCCTTCTCAACCTAGGGCATAGGCGGTTAAACCCTGTTTTAACCATTACCAACCCTCCAATGGCTAGGTCTTCTAATCTTCATCAATTGTGTCTATTCTACATGACATTTTAAAAGACTACAGTACGAACAAAACTCATCACTCATGTCTAATAATTTTGTTGGTTTTTGAATTATTAACCTCTAACTAAATTAAAGTTCATCTCAATCATTTACATAATATTAATTGACATTAGAGATTGGTATTGATTACCAAGATAAAATGTCAGTTTTTATTTGAGAATAACATCAAAATACTTATGACACTGTTCCTAACTTTTGCACCTACAGTACAACCTACGTATGCCAAATATTAAGGGCAAATTAAGAACCGAGAGTTGAAGCATGGTATTCATGACTCTTACAATATGTGTGGTTGGGTACAATTATAAACGAAAGAAAAGGGATAAAAAAAAGAAGAAGTGGTAAGCTTCTATTCTCTTATTTAAGAAAAAATTGTGAGTCCATACAAAAAAATTCAGTCTTTTCAAATTTGGAAAGAAAGACAATTAAAAAAAATTATAAGGAATAATCATGTCATTTTATACACGTTTATTTATTTCCTTCTCCTTCCTTCATAGATAAAAAAGTGAAAAGAATTTTTTTTAACTTGCTTTTATTTCATTTTCATTTCTACCAAACAACTTAAAAATCAACTTATATTTTTTTTCCTTATCACTTTTTTTAAACTTTCTACTTTTTACTTTTTTCTCTAAATCAAACATACGATTAGTATCCATTTGTATTAAAACATGTGACAAAATAACAAATTTGTTGAACAAGAAATCAACGAAGTCATTGGTTTTTTTTTTTTTTTTTACCAAAATGAGTTAAAAATAAAATCTAATTACGGGAATGGATGGGTCAAAAAAGTATTTTCCAAATTGAATAATTTTTACCATGTAGGAATATAAGAGTTGTCACCCTAAGTGACTCCTTGTGCTTTTTGTTTAAATTGTAATGAGAGGTGCTACCCTAATACATTCCATTCTGTCAAATGTTGAATATTTGTTTAATGACTAAATCTTATATCACATTTTCACTTAATTTAGCATAATACATGTTTAATGACTAAATCACATGTAATACTTTCACTTAGTATTTTGAAACTTTCATTAAGTTTTAGGGACAAAAATAGAATAATATTGAGCAATTACATTGATACTCCTATAATTTTTGTGAAATTTATATGATATCTTCTTTGCTATATTTTTTTACAAAGGCACACAATTTTATGTGTTTCTTGAATAATAGAGATGGTCAATGTCAGAATAAATGAAATACTAATGAGTAAAAAAAAAGTTTATAATTTTAAATTCTCCTGTAACTTTTTTTAAAAGTTTTTTACTCACTAAAATAATAGGAGATTTTTTAAGGAGATGTCGTAGAAGGAGTATAATCATTAAACGGGTATTTTGTGTTGGTTTGACCGACCTTAAATTCAGTAAAAATGTGACATAAGATTTAGTTATTAAATAGGTATTAAGTAGCGGTTTGGTCGATGTTATATATTTGACAAGATGGAACATACTAGGATGACACTTCCTCTTACAGGATAAACAAAAAAACATAAGGTGTCACTCAAGATAACGCCTCCTCTATTTTTATGTGACAAAATCATTCATTTTAGTAAATATTTTTTTAACCAAAAATGATTAGTTTTATTGTTAACACTTTTGGTCAAAAAGCCTAAAGTCACCTAAGAAACATGTTACAAGTTTTAACTTGAGGTAGTAGCTGTGAAATAGCTGGCAATGTAAGTTGTCACAATAGGAATAAATGTGATAAGGTAATTCTGAAAACTATAATGTCACGGTCACAAACAATTACGATCAAAACCTTACATGTTATAAGATAGTGCAAGTGGATCCAACTTGAATCCCATGCAATATAGATTTTTTTTTATAGGAGAATGCAATTAGGGAGAGGGGAAATTATGTCAAACAAATGCAGAAAAGGAGAAGGGTCACTCTGTCTGAGGGGGACATCATGGAATGGTCTTAAAATTTTGTTAACGTGACCAAAAATGGACATGTAAGTGATAGGCAAGCACGTGCCTTTGTTGTCTTTTTGTCATGTGTCCTCTTAGGGTGGACTGTTTTATGTGTCTTTGTTGGTAAACATAACAAGCAATTCAAGACATCGCAGTGATTACTTGGATCACGAACTCCACCATAAATCCAACTTAGGGATCTTTCATGAATTGACATACCCATTTGCCCTTCATAAATTAAAAATCCTCAATTAGGATTTTGTCGGTCACAAACAACCCCTCTTTGTGTGTGTGAATGTAAAGGAGTCCCTGCATTGTTACACATATATCTTCTTTTTCTATTTGTTGTTGGTTTTTCTTTCCTTGTGCTAAGTAAAATGTTTTAATCAATTTAGACTATATGCTTTGACATGATTAGTAGATAATCTTATCCTTTAAGTATGTAGTCATGGGATTAATTCTTGACTTGTGTATATGAAAAATCATTCGTTGTAAAATGTCAATTCCTTAAATGGATTTTAATGCCTTGAGAGATTAATCATTGACTTTCAGCCAATAAATATCATGTTCAAACACAAAATAAAATCCAATCTAGACCATATGTTTTGGACCAGCTGTCATAAGGACATAAAGTAAATAAATAAATAAAAATGTATAGAACAAAATAAGGGGCTAGGGAGATTTCAGTTTCAGTAGCCCCTACATTCAAGACTTTATCCTAATTATTGATATACACTATAAAACAAGATGAAAGGTTCAACATCCATTAGTTGCTCGCTAATTCAGATGGAGAAGAAAACGACTACAATGTTCAAAATCAATTAGGTAGATGAATAGGACCTTTCATTGGAGATAAGTTTGGCAGGGGGGAAATTATTCAAAATGTGAAAGCGAATGGCAACTACCTTGAAATAATTGGAACAGTGCAACTATGCAATTGAATTTGGATATAATTATGCTAATCATTAATGGTACAAACTACAAAGGAGAGTGGTTTGACTCGTTAATCAAAAGTGTTTCCTCTGAGACCAGCCTACCCACTAAAATTGAATGGATATATGCACTTGATAATATATTATGCATGCATTTGTTTTGGACACTTTATAAGTACCAAGTCTAAAACTGCTCATGGATTAGTCTTAATTATAACATCTAGTGGATTAACGTCTGTGTTTATCCTTGTCCTTACATTGATCCATTATTTAAGATTCAATTAATGCTTAACAAATCAAACGTATCCCCAACTTTGACAAGAACCTCACTTCATCTAACCAATTAGTTAATCTTTCTTAACCTTATGACTATGTCTATTATATTACCCTATATGACATGTTACTTCTGTCCGTGGTTGTTGATGATATTATGTGCTAAAGTAGTATTGACTGGTCACAACAAAAGTTGAAATCTTTTATTGTTGTCACTTGTCAGTGATGAAATGCCAAGAAAAATCTGCCAACACTGCCTAACACAAACAGAAGAAGCGTCAAGGGCAATCACACGAATGCTTATTGTTCACTCTCCATTGTGGTTGTTTCTTTTTTTCAACCTTTCACACCAACTGTTGCGCGTAGCCTATGAAATTGGTTTCAACAAAAGTACTTTGAAAGGGATGGAGGGAGGCATTAGAGCTAAGCAAATTAATTAGTTCACCAAATTTTCCCTAGATTTCAAGTTAATATGGATCATGTGAATGACCACATTGTAAAGAACATTTGTTGAGAGAATGACATGTTGAAATAAGGTACATATCTAATCTAAGGGCATGTGGATATGTTTTTGAATTTCAATGGCCTCAAAGGGCAATTTCATACCCTGAACACATGTAATGATAATGTAGACTACCACATGATTTTGGAAGATGTTACAAGACATTATAGCTTGTCACAACTATAAGATAGTCAGGGACATGCTACAAAGCTGCTTATAAGCCTCCACCATATGGCCTTTGTACTTTACTGCAAGCAGGGTTGTGTGATCGATCCCCTTGTCAGTTCTCAAGCAAGTCCTTGGTGGGTTCCATTTCATTGGACTTGTCTGCTGCAGCCAGACATGATATGATTTCACCCTATGGACCATTTTCTATGCTTTTCTTAGCTTTTCCCTGCACCTAGCTTCTTTCCTTCTTTCCAAAAGCAAAAAGACTAAAAATCCATTCAAATTCTTCATCAATTGCTATTTCCTTAACCGTTTAGTTTATTTGTTTCCACGTTTAAAGGTTGATTAGTTGGCACCATATGCAAGTCCATCAGATCACCTGAATAAAATAAAATAAAAATATATATTATCAATTAGTTAATTAAGGAACTGTAAATCTAAACAAATTCAAGTTCAACATCATTTTTTTTAACCTATCCTCCATTCGAAGCAATCTTGCTTGAGCCAAGCCAAATTACTATAGGGGGCAGAGTTAGACAAGCATGCCCGAGCCACCTGCTGCTCGAACTCAAGAACACTAATTATGTTAAGTTGATTCACACAAGATGATTTTCAACTCTAAAGTATATTATAAGAGTTTTAATTTTTACTTAAAAAAATTATATTATCAAGCATTAAGGAATCATCATTGATATGACTTTTAAGATAATTAATCAATATAAAAATTAACAAATTTATCATGAAATATAACAGTTAACAGTTTGTAGTTGAATAATAATATAAAAATCTTTTACTTGCTCAATGTATACACTATTTACGCATATTATAATGTTGTTGGTTGCTAAAAATTTCAGAGGTTGATGAAAAGAAAAATCCGTGGTACTGAAAATAAGTTTTAATTTTTTCATTAATGCGCGTGCCAAACGTTTTTACTGTTCATATTATAGTGGTAGGAACTTAGATGATGTGTTCTTAAAAGTTTGCACTCACACAGTGGCACAGTGCTAATATATAACAATAGTGATAGTATTATTATTAATTACCAGCTCTCAAAATTTCGATATGGTTGGGTAGAAAGAAATTTAATCATTTTTGCATTCTGATATTGCCTAGAGCACGTGCATTTGAAAGTAGTATACCTACACAAAACATTGTTGTTGAATTTTAAGTTTACGTTATTTACACATTACCAAATATATGTTACCTTTTTAATTTTGGATGAATGATGTAA
This sequence comes from Glycine soja, assembly GCF_004193775.1. Classification (NCBI taxonomy): domain Eukaryota; kingdom Viridiplantae; phylum Streptophyta; class Magnoliopsida; order Fabales; family Fabaceae; genus Glycine; species Glycine soja. Next base: position 3,877,499 of record NC_041019.1, read on the forward strand.
TTGGACCACCCTAATTTTAACTGAACTGAATCTGTTCCGCCGCGCCCACTTATCTTTTTTCAGTGTGGTCCAAAATACAGATTAGCTCACAAAGCTATGTGTTCACTTTGGGTAGATGAAAATTTTAAAATGTATATTTATTTCTACCTATGTTAGTATATACCTAATATTTCTATCTAAATTAATTTGACTTCTATTTGTAGAATGAAAATAAGTATCAGCAGAATTGCATGTCTAAATATACTTTTCTATTAAAATTATGATTGGGAATGCATTAAAAGGAGGAATAGCCAGGATGCTTACAGGAAGGAAATGAAGACAAGGAGTGAGAAATTAATACCTTTCTCCTAATCAAGATAATGTACATGATAATATGGGATCAAATCAATCAATCCAATTATTTGTTTGGGAACTAAACTGGTTTATCTCTTAAACAGTTATTTGCTTAACTTTATTGTCATGATCAATTAAATACTTCAATTTTAAAACCTACTACTTTGAGTGATTCAGACTTTGTTTATTGTGGATAGAAAGTTCAAGATAGTTGAAATTGGGAATCGACAAATCCAAGTCAAGTGGTATCACAAAAAAATATCCAACTCAAGTGGACTGAGCCCACTCAAGTGGACTGAGCCCACTCAAGATACATGCCTTTGTTTTAGAATACTTCAATTTAAGATATTACTTGATGAAATTTAAATTCCTTACCATTCTATCCAAAAGGCATTATATTTTATTTTAAAATTTATATATAATATATAAAAATTAGAATACAAGTTGCAGTGTTACTATCTTAACTCTCAAGTCAGTTTAAACTTCAACTTCGTGTTCTTAACTCAGCTTTTTGCTTAAGTTGTGTTCATATGAACTAACCTTTTAGTTTTCATTTGTTTAAATCTTTTAATGTGTGCACTTTAAGAGATTAGCATAAATAAGCTACTAAATAACATTTATGTAAAATATCAATTTAGATAAGTATCATACATTTCGTATTCTTTTATCAAAATTTATTCCAAAACAACAATAACGAAATCTGCCAACATATTAGATAAGAGAAAAATACAAAAATAAAAATAAAATAGAACGTTGGTACCATCATGTGTCTATATCTAATTTAACTATCAAATTTGTGAGGATATGTATGCTTAGCAATGTTAACATAAAACTATCATTTCGTTAAGATTGTCTAGGTTAGCATTGAGTCAAATAATATATCTGACTCTTACTACATCAAAAGTTTCTATTCAAACTTTTAAAAAATCACCTATTGTTGAACTTATTACAGTGTTGGTTTCTGCGTTGATTTCTTGTGATACCCCAAGTGTTTGGCGAAGTTTTCTCATTCTGTTTCCTTCTCTCTTTTTCGTCTTGTAGTTACCTTTTTCTTGGTGGTTGACTAATTTGGTCTTGAAGATATTGGTTGTAATTAACCTGATTGAAATCCAACTGCTTTGTGTTTAAGCCCGCCATGAAGCGTTTAGTGTGTAAGCCCAGTTCTAAGCCCGCTATGAACCGTTTAGGGTTTAAGCTCAGACCAAAGCCCACCACCGTTGGTGATAGTAACTTGGTATTCTTTTGCTATTGGAGAGTTGATATTGGCCCTCCAAATTTGCTATTGGTCACATGAAAAAGATCAAAATACCCTTTCTCCTTCTTATTGGCACCCACCATTCCCCACCACCCTTTCTTCATTTCTTTCTTCCTTCCTTCATTCCTTTCCTTTTTCCCTTTCTTCATTTCTCCTTTCCTCCTCGCTTCCCTCCTTGCCTCACAAAGCCCTCCCTATTTACAGTATTTTTTGTGTATCTGTCAACATAATGAAATCATAATCCCATTGTATTGTACTATGGGAGCATGAAAAAAAAAATACAATAAAAGTATGATTCTATTGTGCAATGTACAACGAAATCATAATTTTATTATACATTTTTTCGTACCCCCACTTGCACAATGGAATCATGCAATATTTTCACAACCACAGTGTATAGCAAAAACACACTTCCTCTGCATTAGTGTCGGTGCGGAAAAATGTGCAATGAAAGTGTGACTGTTGTGCATTATACAACAAAATGATACTTCTATTGTATGATGTTTTTCACACCCCTACTAGTGCAATGAAAGTCTGTTTCCGCTATATAAAGTGGGAAAGGGTACTATTGGAATTTTTGAATATTGGTAAGGGCCAAAAGTAATGTTGTCGGGCCAATAGCAACTCCTTTGTTACTGTTGGGTTATTAGGCTTTGGGCTGGTAGATGCATAAAGACCTAACTTGATCTTATCAACAAAAAAAAAAAGATTCAATCTTCGTAGCTGTACATCAAAAAAATATATTAAAAAAATGAATTGGTGAAAATATTAGGATGGCAAGTGGTAACACTTGATACTATTATACTTGTAATAATACTTAAGAAGCTTTCTATTAAGGCCTGGAATCACACTGAAAAACAAAATTACGGACTGGGGGACTATAGCTAATTTTCCCTTTTTTTTTTCATTCATTTGATGTAATTTTGTTGATTAACATGCGTATTTTATTTTTGTCCAAACAAACGCTAAGAATCAAAATTTTGGAGTAACTGCATAGCAATTTTTAACAGCTGTGGTGAAGCAGTAACTACCTTTTTTCTTCTTTTTTTTTGCAACCAAAGTGGTATATGAGATTACTTATTTGACACTAAATTAATATCTCATCGGATTGGATCATTTTGGAATAAAGGGATACCTCCAATCCATACTGAAGTTGGAGATTGAACCCCAACCTTAATTAAGGAATCAAGTGTTGTGCCAACAATTTTTGGTAGCAGTAACATACCTTTATGTCAATGAAGTCAGTCCAAAATAGTCGTAAGTAGTGGATTGTAATTTGTAAGGCCAGACCTCTTCAATGTAGTTAACAAATAACACAATGATGGCTCATGATGCAAGAAAACAGGAACTTTTTTACGAATAGAATTTGGATTTGATAAGGAGAAGCTCACTCTTGCCACCAAGTTAACAAATTTGCCTCCTCCTTGTTCTCATAATGTACCCCTTTTTCTTCTTCCAAGGCTAGTTTTACTCTCCCACAATATGGGCTTGCCCAAAAATGCAAAATGAACAATATCCTTTCTATTATGATTTTAGATGATGTGATGCTAGTTTCAATTTTATAGAAAATTTAGTTTAGTTTTATTAGATGAAACATTGAAAATTGACGAGCAAAGGAGGTGTTCTTGGTTTACCCATCCCAAAGTTTCTACAATCTTCGTGTCAATTTCCATGGGGCTTCATTGAAGTTTGATGTAGAATATAGGGAGAGCAAATTATACACAAGTCAGCCAAAGGAATAATAGTTGAGCATATTTTGTTTTGTGGAGGGCTTCTTTAATTAATAATATTATGTGGACAAGTGCACAGTATATATCATCAATGACATTTATACTTGTCCCTTTTTTTTTTTGTCTTCTTCTATCTTTTTAGTGTCTATTGGTATATGTTTCAGCAATCAGCATTCGGAGACCCACTTACCCTGTTGGATTTATAGGCTGGAGTCAGTGTACTGATGATGGCATGCATTACAGGCTATTGTTTCCTGCACTTCCTATGTTGCTTTGTGCACTTCCTTTTTTCCTTTCGGAATATGCATTCCAGAATGTAAAATTACATCTTGGAATACACTTTCTTTTTGGCTTATGGAATAACCGTTCTAGAAGGTTAAAAATCATTCCGGAAAGAGTGCCGGAAGCAATAGACTGCATTATAATGGAGTTGTTTATGAAGCTGCGATCCATATTTTGTTAAATGCGTTGCTTATTGAATCTCATCAAAGCTTTGAGAAGTTTGTACCACTGATTCCTTCTAGTTTTGATCAGTTTATATGAAGTAGTAAGATGTTTCTACGAATTTAATAATTAGACCTCGGATTCTTCAATCATTTTTTTTTTGGCTATGACATGTAACATACGAAATTGTTTTTGCTTCTCTTCTTTTGTTCCACTGTAAGCAAATAACTCATGTTTATGTATTCTATAGTCACTTGAATTGGTCCATAATTCACATATCCGATTTTCATGTTGAAGAAGCGCAAGATTCCGTGCAAAAAATTCTTAGATGCTTTCAAGCACAATATAATTGTCATTCGTTTCTTACTTTTTTAATATAAGCATCCCTTAGGCTAGTTAGAAGCCTAGAATGAAGTGGCTTGTAGCTATGCGATTTTCACAAGTATGAAAATATTTTCAGAAGCTATGATGAGTTGGTGATATAAGCCGCATTCTCAAAATTGATCAAAATGTAGGAAAATATTCCGTGATTCCATAAAATTTATCAAATATTTTAGCATCTTGAAAGAATTACTCAAATGATTGCTTATAACTTCTTTGATTTCATGACCCTACTAGCCTGTGCTTGACAATCCCAATTATCACAAAACTTTTATGGGAGGAGAAAGGAAGGAGAATGGTCCCTCCAAACAAGTTATAATTGTATTTGTCAAGACTCAAATTGCTTGCCTTCAAAAGATTGTCCAAAGCTCCAATCCTTGGGAGCAACATTGTAAGATGTAAGAGTTATCCCATCACTACTTGTAACCTCAAAGGAAAGAGGTTGGTTCTGTAGCAATGCATTAATATGCCAATTCTGACCCCAATTCCTACCCATTGGAAGCCAACCAGTTCTTGAACCCTTAACCTTCACAGCAGCAATGTCTCCAATTCCAGCCACATTACTAATCAGTACCGAAATGAATATTCCAGAACCAGTAATTGTAAACCGGATTCCCCCTTCCCTTGCACACTTTATCCTACTCCAAACACAAATGCAACAATAAAAGCAAAGAGTTTAATACACATATAGTATCATACTGTACCAAAAAAATATTGGTGTAGAAGTTTTTACTCTCAATCAATGGAATCATCATTGTTAAAATAGTTACTATTATAAATGTTAATAAACTCCTTATATGTGACCGTTTATAATTACATGACACTCTTCTAGTATACATTATTAATTCAAAGAATAAATAGTTAACGCACTAGTATAAAGCGTTTTTATACTTTGAATCAATTAGGAATTGTTATATATGATCATTTTTATTTACTTTTTTACTAATTACTCTAAAAATCATCTTAAGCAGAATTTTTAATTAGTTGAAAGTGTAAAAAAATTTATACTCTTATTCAAAGATAAATGGCCGAATTGAGCCAGCAAAAAAAAAAAAAAAAGATAAATGGCCGAGTTTCCAAGTGTAATATGTTAGAACTACAAGTATTATGATACAAAAAATTTATACTCTTATTAAATTTGAATTTGGCTCCCCTTAGTTGGAAGGAAGATTATGATATAAAAATAAATTGTACCACTCGTACACATATTATTTATTTAGAATGAAACCCATGTAAGCTATTCTCGTGAACATGCTAGGTATCCACTTTTAAGTGAAAAAGGCGTAGAAATAGACTATCAATCACTTATTTAATAACTTAATTAATTTAATAATAAAATAAATGTTAATTAATATCCTTAAAATATTTATAAAATAATTAAAAATAAAATATTTTTATTGTGAAAATTATAAGAAAACGTAAAAAATATTTTTATTGGTTACCAAGACCCTACCGTAAACTTACAATAAACAAATATTAAAGAAGTAACTGTGTTTATAGTCTCTTTTTAGAAAACCATATAAAGGCCGGCTCTTTATTGACAAAAGTTCATCATAAAAGTCCATTTACTTTTTTCTTTTTTGTTAGAGACCCATAAACCTCTGTAGGAGGCAATGTATTTTTTTTTTTTCAGAATAATCTCGGCAAGAAACACTCAGAAAAATTAACTATTACTCAAAACAAATGGAATTACATAAGTACTCTCTTGGTTAAACTTGAACTCTAGAACATTAATTAAATTAAAAAATTATCAACTAATTCACATATTCAGGGGTAATACTCGTTTATTTTAAGAAAATATTTTTTTTAATTACAAAATAGTAGCCCATAATTTCTTTGCATTTTCAGTATAGCTTTACTTTTGTGACTAATAAAATAGTAGCTTTTTTTCCAGCATAACTATTAAAAAAGTAGGTATAAATTTTTAATTAATTAGCATAAAAAGTTAATAAATTTACTGAAAATATCAGGTTGTAATTAGATGAGCGTAACAATTCCTTTCATCGTGAGTGAATAAAACTTTTTTTTTATCTTTTACATTGAGTTTCTTGAAACTCTAAAAAAAAGTATTTTATATATAAGTATACTTTTATATGAGATTTATTTCTTAAAATAAGTTAAAAATTATTTTTTTAAAACAAAAATAATTTAAATAAACACACCAAAAAATAAAAAATAAATAAAAATATTTATTTTATTAAAATAAATATTTATTTTAGCATATAAATTTATAAAATTGATCATTAATTAGTAAAATAAGTAGAAAAAGAGCATTGTAATAAGTAGAAAAGGGAGAAAATGATAGAGTGGGTGAAGGAAGGAGTACCTGCGATACTCCACGGGCATGTTGCCAGTGCCAGTTTTCCAGATTGCGATTTTCTCGAACGCTTCAATGGGGAGAACCAAGTGCTGCTTCGGAGGGTTGCAGTGTCCGGCGACGCTCTCCGCGTCGGAACCGTAGTTCGGGGCGCAGAAATTGGTGGCGGTGACGGCGACCGTCGTGCCGGAGATGCACCACCGCCGGTCGAAGTCGGAATCCTCCTCGCGGCACCGGACCTCGAAGCAGGCGCCGCAGATCTGGCCGCGCCCGAAGAGAGCTTCGCTGAGAGCGGCGGTGGCCATGCCATAACCGCCGTTAAGGAGGTCGCCGTAACCACACGCGCCGCCGACCGCGTCGGTGGCGGCGTAGTGAGTTGCGTGGGCGGGTAACCATTCTTCGGCGCGTGGTTCAGGGTCGGTGTGGGGGGTAGATTCGGAAAATGGCGCGGTAGGGGGTGATGGAGAAGAGTATAAGCAAGTGGCTGGTGAAGAAGTAAGACTGAGGAGTGTGAATAGAAGAATGGTTAGTGTTTGTTGTGACATTGTTTGGCCTTTGTTGTTGTTTCTACAAGCAATGAAGGAAGGAGAAAGGCAAACTAGATATGGTAGTTATGGCAGATGCAAATCATATCTCTTTTTCTTAAACTTTGAGTTGTTTTTTCTCTGGTTGTGTTTTTTTTACAGCATTAACCGTAGATGTTGTTATAAATGTTGCACGTGCCACTGACTATAAATATCACTAAAGATCTCATGATGTATAAACTATACAGTGACATAAAATTTGCTTTAATAACTTTGAGAGTTTGATCCATTTTATTGATTGTCAACTAAGGATTATCTTAGTTTTTTTTTTTAATAATATATATCTTTTATTGAAAATAATTATTTAAACTGAATAGGATTATTATAAACAATAGACTTTATCTTCTTAATAGTTAAGACATGTATTTATTTAAAAATTGAACTGCAACAACTAGTTAAACTAAAAAAAATTGCACATCAATTGATAAATGTATTTGGTGACAAATCCTATCTTAGTTTACACCAACGAGTCTCTCGAACTATTATAATTTTCTAAAGAAGTTTTTTTAAAAAAAATGAATATATTTTTTATTACTAGATTTAGAAAATGCTTTTCTCGAAAAGAGTAATAATGTTACCATTCACGTGTGTGTGCGCTTCGCGAGGGAACTTTCTGTACTGAATTTTTGGCAAGTGGGGGTCCTAATCCTAACATGATGATCCTTCACAACGTGGATTGCCCCTCCCACTGGGATTTTGTTGCTGCTAACTGAACATGAACTTGTTCTTGGTTCTTTTCTTAATTCTCATACATATAGAGGGTGAAAAGTCAATAGACTTTCTTGGTGTCCCTCCCATAAAAGTAGGAAGTATTAGCAAAAGAAATGTAGAAATAAAGCGTATAAGTATAACAATCTCATTAATCTGGCCCAATCTCAAAAATCACTTTTCTATTTGAAAAAATTAAAAGATCTTGGGAGGTCAACCATGATTTTTTTTTTTAATGTAACCTACAACCTTATAATAATTGACCTAAAAGGTCAAGGCCCATGATACCCTTATGGGCTACACTTTGGGTTTGCATATCTATAAAACCCTTGCAGCTGTTGTGGTTGTTGTTTCCTGTACCCTTATTATTGTTTTCTGTATTTTCCATTGAATTTCGGAAAATTCATTTTGAAATGGACTTTTCAGAAGGAAAAATGCATGAAGCTAATTACATTTCAAAATGAGAAGTGCAGGAAGCAATAGTGAAAGAAGTCCAAAAACTTTTAGCCGGCTTTGGTTCATGTTTCTTTATAGTGCCAGCATTCATTTCTGAATTCCCTTACTTCCCTGAGAAAAATTATAAACCTTACTTACGCGTTTATCTATTTTCACCTACATGTAGCTTCTTAAGAAAGGTCTCATTCAAATTCATTGGACTAACAATTCTTTGACCGAAATATGGTTTTACAATATATGGAAGGATTGAAGATTGATACCAGCATTCTCTTATCAACACATTCTAAACTAATATAGATCTCGCTAAATAAAGTAAGTACCCCCAATAATGTATCTCACTAATTGAAAGATTAGTTTCTAGCTAAAGAATAATACCCAAAAAAAAAATAGCATTTCTGTTCTACATATATTTTATTATTCCCTAAAGCCTACGATTCAATTTATCCCCAAAATATATGTTAGGCCAATGGATCTTCCCGCCTCCGAAATCCACAAAACATGCCTCGTTAGAAAAAATTCCCATCATGGTAGTAAATGCAGAATCTATGAACAAGAACGTTAATAAGCACTGCACAAGTACGTGACTTACACTTTGCATACTCTTAAGGAGCATAAAAAGTTAAAAAAAAAAAAAACAAACAAAAACACTAGATATAATTCACAGTTGAAACTTGAAAGTCAAAAAAATACAAAAGGCAAGTTCACGGATTTGAACAGCTGGAGAATGTGCAGTGTAATGCAACAGAAATGTCAAAATTTTCAGCTCCCTATTTTATGCCAACTCACATCCAGCAGCTAAAACAACCATTACAGCTCATCATCTCAAAGGGAACCCTTTTGAAGAAATATCCAGTGGGGTAAGCTACAAGGAAAGATGGATGCATTGCTCTTCTCTATTATCAGCTGTCACAACAGATATGCATCTTTTATATGGCACAAACCCTTTACCACATGCTTCAGGTCCCACTCTCACCTTTAGCTTGGATACTGCTGATGTTTCACTTGCTGTAGAGTGGCCAAGAAGTTCCAATTTGCCATCATCCCCCATGGAGGAGGAAAGGCATCGCACACGAATGTTTAGAGGTATCGGTTTGCATGCCTCGATTGTTGGAGATGGTTTGCAGGTGTCTGTTACAAATAGAGTCATTCCGAAAAGTTTGAAAGTCCGACCGGAAGATTCTTCTGCTGTGTCATCTTTGATGGAAACACATTCATTTGGAGGAAGCTTGAATTTCTAGACATTGAGATCAATCAAACAATAGTATAAGATCATATATCATATTTGTCAAGATACTCTAGTGATGATATTGTAATCAATAAAATGGAATGGATTGGGAAGTACCATAAGAGGTTTCTCATCATGAGCTGAATCAGTGTCCATCCCAGCTTCCTCAGATGTTGTTTTGGGCTCAGCACGTGTAAAACTGCTTGTATGGATGCCACTAATGGATGACATGGGCGACAAACTTCCATATGGTGTGTCTGAATCAGAGGAGCCAAGGCTGTCTGAACCAACTCCTGATAATACTGATTTTGGAGATTGGTTTTCTTGATCAAAGTCTGATGACTTCAGAGAATTAGACTTCATAAGTTGTTCTGGGATCAAAATTTCTTTATTAGGGGTCTCAACTAGTTTACGAGGGTAAGGATGCACTGGCTTTCGTTTCGGCCTTGGAGGAGGAATTTCAATTGACTCCACTGTGTTTGTATTGTTCCCAGTAGGATCGCGAAGAAGCTGTCATGAAGTTAAGACAAGGTAATTAGAATGAATTCAAGCACAATCAGATGAGCCCTTCAATCCCAAAGAAGGTGGCACTTTGGATACCCTAGGGTCATCAAAATTTTAACTTAGTCTGATGTATGGTTTTTAGTAAGTAGAAAAAATGGCAGAGAATGATTATTAGAATAGAGCAGTAAACCTTAGAAAAAAACTTCTGAGCATGACTTCGAATCTGAACAGCAGTCTTTGTGCCAACATGTTCTGTAGTGAAAATAAAGTATCTCAAAACTTAGGCCAAACACAATCATACTCCTTCGTTACTCATACATGAAGACACACGCGCACACATATTTTCTTTGCTCGAAATTTTAATAGCATTATTGCCTAAGATATGCAGGTTCTTGATTAATAATACCTTCAATACGTCGCCAAGCCCGTCCGTACAGCTTTAAAGCTTCAAGGAACTTCTTATGTTCTTCATCTGTCCATCGCTCTCTCTGTTTGGTGATAGTATAAGGCTTTCTTACCTATTGAAGAAGAGAAAAAGATCGATTAAAACAAAGAAGACACTAACAAGTGAAAAAGAGAACAATTATAATATGCAAGTGCCAATAATACTAAAGAATTCAGGGAGTACCTTCAGAGCATAGTCGTTGCCACAAGAAAACTGGTCACTAAGTTGAATATGTGTGACAGAATGCACTCCAGAACTCAAAGATACTCCACCTCCTATTGGAGGACCACCCTGTGATCTGTTAAATCCATTTTGATCCTACATTCAATTCAAAGAGCAAAGAAATATAATAAATTATAATCATCAAGGGAACATCAAAATTTTCATATATAATGGCCAACCAGACCACAAATTATTTATCCACTAAGGAATCAGACACCTTTCAGGCGAATCTTTCACTCCACATGAAGACAAGTAGCAAAAACACCCAAGAAAATATTTGAAGGAAGAAGAAAAAGAAAACACCAGTGAAACAACTCCTTTGGTAAAGACAAGAACAAGTGTTATTCATAATCCTTAAGCAGGCCCCTTTCTGCTAATAACTGTTTCCCAAAGGGAAGCATTCAAACTTTTTTTTAGGAGTGTAAATTCAACCCTTTTTCTGAAATGTGAAATCTAAAAATATTTGGAATTTGAAATAGGCAAAACCAAAAACCATAAAGGTTTCTCTCTTTTCCACCTTTCTTTAACAAATAGTACTAGGCATGTCCCACCCAAAACGAATACAATCAACATTGAAATTGAACCAAAATCTCAGCTACCCTTTATAGATGACAGTATAGCATAAAAAAAATATCAATCGTCAAAGAATTCACATCAAAGGAAAACATAGCAGAAACTTATATATTACATACTTGAATCGCCATAGCTGCAGAAACAACCTCTTGTCAAGAATCAAGATCTTCTCCTCCCTCTTCACAGAAGTTCCAAACTTCCTCAACTTTGCTTCCCTCCTTACAATCAGATCACAACACCTAAGTACTAAAACTCCTCTTTCTGGATACGAATTCCGAAATCAAGAAAAGTACAACACAAACAAGAAAATCACAAGTTCCACCCTCCTCCCATCTCTCCCTTAGAAAGCTGGAAACAGAATCAAACAACAAATTGTGTACAAAAATGGACCCACCTCGATCCAAAAGTCAAATTTATCATGCAAACTCTGCCTTGATTCTTTACTTCACCAACCATTAATTCACATCTCAGAATCACAAAGCACAAAAAACCCTCTCCATCATCTACAAGATCCCGTGATCACGCACTACCAAAGGTTGATAAGTGATAACCCCCTCCTCGATCAATAACTTGATGGACAAAAATCCAACCACTAGAAGCCTTTCCCAAAAGAAAAAAAAAATTCCAATCTTCTTTTCAAAATATAAAGAGGCTCAAAGCTCATAAGTCATACATACCACTGCTACTTAGCAGCAGCAAAAAAATAGAAGGAATGGAAAATCAACAAAATTATACAAAACCCAGAAAGGAAAAACGGTTAATTTCTGAGGGAAAAAGTGTTATTGTAAAGATGAGAGGTTACAAGAGAAGTATATAGATAGATGAAGAAGTTGGAAGAAGTGAAAGCTCAGACTCCGAAAGTGCTTCTTGTGATTGTTGTGAGGAAAAAAAAGAAGGAAGGAGCAACGACAGGGTGACACGTCAGACGTTGAAGTTCTATTTTCTCGTAGGAAAAATTGAAAAAGTGTTATCGTTCTTTTTTTTTTCTTCTCTTTCTCTTATTCAATCCGACATCGAGAAATCGAAGGAATCTTGTGGCTCACGTCGAGAGTTGTCGTGTACACGTGGCGCGCGGTTGTCGACCCTTGAAAAAGTGGAAGTGTAAGAACTAACTAAGAAACTTTGTGGATAATTTCGAACACGTCAGTCACACTCGCGGGTGAGAGTGAAGCAAAAGGCTACTCGCGAGTTGGGGAATGACACGCGTCCACTTGCACTATGCACAATTAATGCGTGGCCCATGTTTTTTTCCCCAAACTCAAACGGATAAATGCCATTGTTTATTAGTTTCTGTTCTAATATTCTCCCTGTCTTTCCTTTCTATGGATCTAAAAATATCTATTTTATCTGTTTCTTGTTTATTTTTTCATTTGAAAAAATAATACAGTATGTAAATTAAGAAAATAATTAATACTAAATTTTATTTTTAAGTTCTAATGTAGCTTTTGTTATTTTTTATTTATAAAAAGTGTATAAAATATAATAATTGATGTTGTTTTCAATTTATAAATAGAAAGACGAAGAGAGGTCAAATTTTCATTTGCGTAGATAAATAAATAAAAAACAACAAAAATGTTTTTATGAATTCTTTTAAAAAAATATTTATAATTAGAAGAACTAAATAGTTTTATTTTTAAGGTAAGAACTAAATTTTTAGGTGTTGAATTTTTGTTTTAATTTTTTTAAGATACACGTTAAATAAAAATTGTTTTTAGCTTTGTTTTTTAGTATCTTGGCAAATTGTAAATGATCATGTTTGTTATATTTTTTGTTTTTTAAAAAATAGCTAAAATGATCATTTACACTATGTACTTTTTATTACTTTGACTATTGAAATAGTTTCTAGGCATGTACTCATAAAATTTATTCCGATTTCTTCAAAATTATATTTCAGTGTGGCTTTTGCTGCCAAAATTGACTCTCCTGGATGGTGTATCTCAATAAGTTCTAGTTACTTTTTCAAACAAAATGGTCTAGCTACTCATAACTAAAAATGAGTGGCTGGACCTAAAACAAACAAGAAAAAGAAATAGTCGTTTCCCTTTTCAATTCAGCATTATAATTGTAAAGTTCGGAATTTTAGAAAACTGACCAGTTCAACCAGTTTATGACACTAAAAAACACTCAAAAGAACCCTGGTATCTAGTTATAATGCTTTATTTTACAACATGTTAAAGTACTGAAAAGGGTAGAGTGGTCTTGTAGGAATTTAATTGTATTAATTGACTAGGTACTTAAATAAGTTGTTGCCTTCCAAAAATATTGTTTTTTAAAAAATGAGGCACTGAATTTTCCCTTTTAAAGCAAAAGGGTTCACAAAAATCTTATCCTCACCCACAAAATAAGTATAAAAAAATCGCCGCAATTAACATACTAATAAGTATTTTTAAGACAATAATTAAAAATAATACTAAACTAAAAACATTTAATACTTATAAACACTAAACAAATATCATATTATACATTAACGGCAAAACATTACATTTGTATCGGTTAGTATATTTTTATTTAAAAATTATTAATATAAATATTTTTAACAACATGATATACTATATTAACAGATAAACTTATTAATTAATATATATGATATGCATTACATATCATATTATATAACATTACTAATCCATATGATTGATATAATAGTATATGATTTTATTTTATTTACACGCAGGAAAACTATTTATTCAATAAATTTGTATTTAATTTTTTATCATGTATAAATTTTTCTTGAATTAATAACATCACGAGTAAAATTAGCATTTGATAGAAGAATTGAGTTAATTACTCTTATTTTCTAACCAAGAAAAAAAAATTAGTATATAACATTAGTGGTGTGAGAAAGGAAGATTGATGAAGGCATTAGGAAGGGTACAAATGAAATCATAGAGAAGGAATGAATGAATGATTGAAAATAAAATGGCGGTATATTACTATTGAAATAAATAGAAGGATATTTATGAGGTTAAAATATCTAGCGGCTCTGAAAAAACAAGAGTGAGTGTGTGAATGGGACTTTTCACTTTGCGCTTTTCGCCACGTCATGCCCACTTATGGAACGCCGCCACGTGTACAAACAAAAGCACAACACAAAGAGATATAATTAGAGATTGTTCCTTCTGCACCACCCCTTATTCTTGGACCTGGTTTCTCTTTGTTTCTTTTTAAGTTTTTTAAGTTGTTCCCATGTTATTTTTGTAAAACGATGTTGTTTTGAAAGTTAGGTTAATATTTTTACAATTAAATATTAATATAACTCTTAAAACAATATCATTTTAGAAGAACAGTACCGGAACAGCAAAAAAAAAGCCAATTTATTTCTTCTTCCTCTTTCTCTCTTTTTTAATTCCAAAAATCTCTAATCACATATTTTTGTTTCCATTTTTTTTTTATTTGAGAACGTGGAATGTTGCAATCGATATGAATTACGAGGCCCAACATTCTGTTGGAACCTTATTGTTTGGTGTTTTTGTTAATAATTAATAAATACTCCACATAACATGTCTATAATGTTTTTATATGTACACACAACTCTTTTTTTTAGAGAATGTATACACAACTTCTATTTTATTTTCTATATCTATATAAAAACTATCCGGTCGTCATCACTTATCAACTGCCGGATAGTTCTATCTTTTTTATTTTTAATTAACATATTCTTTTTTTCTCGGTCACCTTTTTTTTTCTCACTTTTCTCTCCTTTTTTAATTAACATAAGTTAAAATTAAAATAATAATGTTGACGCTTGACACAAAACAAAAACAATGTAGGGAAAAATTCATATTATGCATATATTCACTCCCTGTGGGGGCCCCATTGATGCGTGAGTGTAAGGATTGAGACAAAGACCGAGTCTGACTAATAACGATATCTTATCAACTGCATTATTGCAACAAGATTTTGAGATATTGGGTGATGCTAGCTAGACAAATTTGTCCCGTATATATTAGTAGCCTATTTACTAATAATTCTGATCATTTATCTATTATCTACTTCAATAGTGAATGAATATTTATTAATGGCGTCTTATTCAGCTTCATATATGTTGATTTAACTGCTAAAATAAACTTATAGTAAACACTTTAGAGTAAAATATTAATAAGTGTTTTGAGTTTATTATTCCACTCAATGAGTTTAGTCAAAACCAAGGATTAAAATGTGAAGGGTAGGAGACAATCTCTTTGACATATAACCTATAACTCAATAAGGTTAGCATTGTTGTCTATCATTCAAGTTTCAAACTTTATAAACAACTTTAAACCGCAACACTTACATAGGAACAGAAATTTATGAACTGCCTCTACTTCACACAATTAATCATAAAAAAAATTGAGCACTAATAGGTTATTCGTTATTAGTTGAAATAATTCTACATGTAAAAAAATCAGAGGCTTGAACGGTTCATCTAAAATAAGTCAGCAATTTACCAAGCATTTTGTGTCTGCGGATCCCTAGTATTCTCAACTTATAATCTTGCACAATGTGTGTGGTTTTGACAAGATAGTGTTGTCAATTCGAGCTATGCTGCAAAAATATTCCAAGTAATCATTGACGTAGAAGATAATGAATTGTTCCATCAAAACTTTCCTCATTTTGAATTAGATCAGCAGAAGATCTTCAAAGATGGCTGAATGCCAAGAGGACGATTTACTTGTTAATTAACAGCAGCTATCAATCAACTGAAACTTCAATCTGATTCTGCCCGATTGCATCTCGCACATCAGAATAGATCACTGTCAGCTGGAACCGTCTTCAGTAATTTGGCAAGGTCATAAGACTTGAAATCTTTCCCATAACATAAGCTTAGATCCAGGGCTGTTTTTCCGTCCTGAAACATAACCAACCAACAAATGAAATTCTAACGTAAGGGAAAAGAATAAACCCTTGCTGACTTCTATGAAAGGAAGCAGCCAGCTTCATCAATTTCTGTCTAAAACAATACAAACTTGAAACCAAAGGAGTAGACACTTCACAACAGTAGTTTCAATGGACTCTAGCTGTATAGCACAAAAGGATTAAAAATATAACGAAGAAAGAATAGGTCATCAAACAATGTTAAGAATAAAAGGAATGATAATAACACCTGTTCACCTGATGCATTTAAATCATTTATAACTGCCAAGTCTGACGTGGCAACAAAATTACCTTATTTTTCCTATTCTTATCAGCACCATTGACTAACAATATTTTTGCTATATCTCTATTTCTGCTTTGAATGGCAACGTGCAAGGGGGTCCAACCTTCCTGACAGATTTTTAAAGTTGTAAATAAACCATAGACTATATGTAAAATTGAAGAGCGTCTAAACAAATAAAAACAAGCTTGTGTTAAAGAAATGCTCACATTATCTTCAACATTGACATCAACCTTGTACTTGATCAATAATTTCACAGTCATCTTGGCACCAACTTGAACTGCATAATGAAGTGGAGTGGCTCCATCCTACCATAGGAATAGATATACAAACACACAAAGCACACTTCAGAATATAGTCAACAGTTTATGACAATTGTGTACAGAATGTTTCCTCACCTTATCCATAACATGAGGACTTGCACCTCTTCGTAAAAGATGGCTAATCACTGCTTCTTTTTTACCTATAATTGCCTTATGAAGTGCAGTAAGACCTTCCTGTTTGATCAAAAATGCTATTTTAGTCCAGGCAAAAATACTATGCATAAATTGACATACTTGTATGCCAGATATAAACAAACCCACCTTATCAGGTAAATCAATATCAACACCATTTTCAAGAAGCTTATCCACACAACTCATCTGCATTGATAGCACAAGAGTGTGCAGTGGGCTCCATTTTGCCTGAAAATACAAATAGAAGAGCTTACGCATAAATAAGAAGGTGGGCACTAGGAGAAATAGATGCAGAGTCACAGACTTACGGTTGATATTTTTTCCAAGTTAGGAGTAACATTCTGTTTCAATATTGCTCTTTCTCCAGGTTCCAAAAGCTGTTCAATCTCTGCAATAATGAAAATATCTTCTTATAGTAGCAGATTGTTGTCCAGGATCAAAAAACTTCTTCAATCTACTTGTGAAACTTCTTTCAGCACATTTCTATTTGTTGGACATATATTCCACAATAAGGAATTTGTTCAACCTTAAAACCATATTGAAAGTAACAACTGCAAGCACTAAAGATGGAGAAAATGTAAAGCAATGTTTAAAAAACTGAATTGATCAGTAAACTGGTAAGGTTAGCAGTTACTAGTTTAAATGGCATCTGGCAGTTGAACTGGATCACATAGAAAACATCATAAAATAATTAATATGTGCACCAAAGTGATCATCAAAAAACTAATGTTGTTTTCTCTTTACCATGTTCTTACTATTATCAAAACAAGAATAGTGTGTAACAATGTAACAAAAAAGAAATACAAAAGTAGGCTTTGAAGGGGAAGAAGACAAGGGTTAAGCCCAGGCATGCCTAAACTGTGGACAGTTTAATTTAAGCAAGGACCTAATGAAGCTTTGAGGTTTAGTTAGCAAATGGACCATAATTCTGGCATTATAGTTGTCCCAAACCTCAGCACTAATTTTAAAATTTTGAGTTTAGACTAAGCCTGTTCTAATAAACTGGTCATGGGCCAGTCCAATCTCAAGTCTGATGTTTTGGGTCAATCTAGTTCAGATGCTTGGACAGTTGACACTCCAACTGATTGGCCTGTCCAGGACTGGACCGGTCTAGTCACCAAAACCATATTATGGTTACAAAGGAGATAAAGCAAAAGGAACAAAAAAATGAACCTTTCTTAATAAGTTCTTCATAGTTGTCCCCTGAAGTTATATTAACATCAGTAACAACTGAAGTCTTCATCCCTTCCTCTCCTGAACCACTTTCAAATCCAAAATTCTCATCTTCAACTTCCTCATATTCTTCATCATCACCCTCACTGTCACTTCCAGTATCGGGTTCTTCCCAAGTTCCTACTAGTTCGGTTTGAAAATAAGATACATCTTTGTATGATTTAATTGCACCAATACTTCTAACTTTACAATTATCCCAAGCAAAAGCGAGACTGAGTTGTCTTTTGTTTGTATTTCTGTACATTTTGTAAAAAACGACACCCAATTTGGAGTCGATGGCAGATTCAGAATTGGTTGTAGACCATGGAATAAATTGATTAGCCAGAACAGATGATGTAGCCCAAGAACCCATTTCTGTTTCCCTGAAATGGAGACAAAAGAAGCAGCAATAAAAACAAAGAAAATAAGTTAAATATAGTTGTCACTGAAAACATCATCATATAGTTTGGGCACACAAACTACCACAACCTGGAAGGACACCATGATGAAAAATTGCAAAAGAAAAGCATTTGCAAAAAGAAATAGCAGAAATTATCACCAAAATTTATTTAATTTTTGCAAATAAGAACTAGTCTTATGCAACCAGAGATGATTTGGGAATCCAGCTACATATAAGAAAGGTTAAAGACCTAAAGTCTCACCAATATATGTTAACGCATCTGTCCCCACACAACAATGTGCAAACACAGGATTATGGGCTTCTAGTTTCATGTCCAAACCTAGCCCCAATGTGTCGAACATTAACTTTTTCCTTCTAAACTTTAAATCCATACAAATTTCAGTTAATCTTAGATGTGAATTTTTGAAATTCAACCTAATAAAGAAATATATCTCAGCATTTATCACCCATGCCAGTGGAATGAAATTAGACATGTTTTATCATTCAAAAATCAGTCAAACAAGGTTGAGAAACAAAGATTTCAAAACATTCGTCATTCTATTCTATGAAAATTATTGAATTCAAAGCCAAAAAAAAATAAAAAAATAGAATGCAATATACGTCACAGAACAGCCATAACAGAACTAGACCAACATCATTGGTGAGAAGAGTAGCTTGGGTAGTTTATTGAGAATGTGGAGCATCTAAGTGTAACTGAAATCAACAGGTTGGCCAGCAAAACCTCGATGTTTTCTCCCTCCCTCCTATCTGTTGCTTTTGAGTTCTACTAATTTCTGCTCTTTTTCAACGCTGAAGTAACACACTTGGTGTGTGTTGTGTTGCCAAACTATACTCATGTAATATAAGCATAGGATTATCAGTTTATAACCAAACTTATGATCGTTTATAGTTCAAGCGAACTAATTTTTTAAGTAGAAATACAAAACTCAAACAAGTAATGATCGATTAATGCTAAACCCTCTCTTTCAACTGGCAAGTGATGACTGAGTAGAAAAAAAGCAGAGCCAAACCCAAAGTTTGCAAAATTCTCTTCATATAGACACATCATCATTCTTGTGTTCTATTTCTCCGCACAAACCAATTGGGTTGGATCCTGAACTCGTTTCCCCGACTCAATATTTACCAAAAACAAAAAACTCATGCTCCAACTCAATCAAAATCATACAAACTAATCACTCAATCAAAATCAAGCACCAAACTCATGCAGCCAATTCAGTAATTTAAAAATTAACAACATAAGAACAAGTTTCATTCGAACCTTGTGTATTGTAGCAGAAACACCAACTTTCAAAATCCGACGGAAATCGCACTCGCGGTTAGGGTTTGAAGAACTTGATTTGAGCGAGAGTTGACACTAGCGAGCTTCGTGTTCAACTGCGGAGTGTGTCTGATTTTCTTTTCTTTCGAATCTTAAGAGAGACATGGATTTTAGAAACGGATAACGGCTTTTGATATTTACACTCCCGCTAATTACTAAGTAACTATACTCTCTTTGTTTTTTTGTTTTTTTATTCATCAAAATACCCTTCTATGTAAATACCAGAACATAGTGGTGGAGTCCAATTGCAAAACAATTGAGGCCGGGATTTTCATGTAGTTTGAGTCATAATATGGATTTGCACTTTATAGGGTATTTAACGACGTAAGTTCTGTGCATAACGAAGCGGTTTTTATAGGGTATTTATTAATTACCATAATAATTGATTGTGCACTTTATTGGAAATAAGATTGAATGTCATTACAAAGTAATGTAAATCTTATTTTTACACTTTTATCTTTATTATCTTTTAAATCCTATTTTTTATAGCTCACATTTTTAAACTTTATTTTTGCATTTCATCTTAGTCATTCTTCTAAACATATTTTTGAACTTCATCATGACTTCTTCATTATTCTTTAAAGGCTTAAGATGCTTTCAGTCCATATAAGTTTATATATTTTTTAAAATTTTGGTGAAAAAGAAATATTTATTTTTAGTCTTATAAGTTTACATTTTTTTAATTTTGATTCTTATAAGATATTTTGATCATTTTTAGTTTATATAAATTTATATTTTTTCAATTTTGATTTACAAACTTTTAGGGACTATAAATACAAAAATTAGAATCTTAAAGGAACTAAAATTGAAAAAACACACATTTACAGGAATAAAAATAAATTAAAAAAAATTTACAAGTTCTTCCCTCCTTTTCTCTTTGTAAAAAATAGTACTAGAATTTTAACATAATATTATTCCCTACATTGAAAATGCAAATGAGAAAGGAATAACTCAAGAAGATTAAATCAAAGATTGATGAAGACCAAAGTCAGGGACTTTAGTAAATTATGTAATATGCATTCCAACCAAGTTTAGCTCAAATGATTCATGTCGGTGATTAAAACTAAAAATGGTTATCTAAAAAGATTACTAAAGAAATTAATTTTGAAAGAAATTGGTTATCTGAAAAGATTACTAAACAAATTATCTAAAAAGATTCATCTAGGCTATGTTTTTTTAAAGAAAAGGCTTAGAAACTTAAAAATCTCGTGTTTATGGTAAAATGAGCATAGGGCTTGAACCTCCTATTGTAAGACTTAGGTACCAATGTATCACGAAGAAAATTAAGTTGTTTGAGATAGAATCAAGTTTGCACATTAAAAGTTCACAAAAACTGAAGTTTTTCCCTTGAAGACTCGATTATTTGCCAAAGATTCAAATCTCCAGGAAAAAGACTTAACTCTTGCTATTAAAAATGAGACTTAAGATTTTTTTTTAATCTAAATCTGATTTAATTAGTATCTTACCAAAATAGATAATTAGGGATTATAAAAATGAAATGTTTTTATCTCTTTGATCCCTAAATAAGATTTTTTTTAAAATATATATATATTTAATAAAGTTTTTAATCTTTTACCTTATTAGATTAGATTGTTAGGGATTTGGAAATCAAATATATATTTTTATCTTTCTCATCCCTATAAAAGGATAAAGGTTTTTAATAAACAAACAGACTAAGAGAAAAATTAAAAGAAATGATTAAAGTTGGATCATTAGAGAAATCTTGGTGGAGAAAGAGAGTGCTCTCCAATTTCTGTTGTCATAACTACTGAGAGCAAAACACTGCTTTGAGTTTTCCTTTTGTATTCAAGTGTGTGGTTTTTCCTTAGAGGTTTAATTTGAGAAATATAGGTATGGGAGTTCTGGATATGGTTGTCAATGTAGATTTTCTTTAGCATAAAATTTTTGGCTACTTTATCCTCAAATTCATTAGGGTATTAGGGTGTGTGATCCCCAAAGGCTAGCCAAGTATGTTAAGAAATGAGTTGTCCCAAGGTTGGACTGCTAATGTGGGTTGACATAACGGAAAATCTCAAGCTCGACTTGGAGACTACACATATGTCACGAATTATGTCTGAATCAATATAAAATTTTGGTGCACTCTCCTTTATCTTATACTTATTAAATTACCTTTTATGTTTACACTTTAAATTGCTTATTGTGTTTTAGGATTTATAATTTCTCTTTTCATTTCTTTCTGAAAAATTATCCACACAAGATTAAAATTGGGGTGCGAACTTGGACTTTTGTTTGCTTTGGTCATAACTCAATATAGGCTTAACATGCAAAAAGCCTATAAAATTGAGCTTTCAACGAATTTGGATTTCATTTTAAAGACCAAAATTAAATGAGTTTCTCGCTTGACCTGCCATATCTTGCGATCAACATGAGCCAACCCACACCAAGTTGCGTAATCCAATTAACTCAGTCGTAGTGATCCTAATGTCTTTGTTGTCTCCATTGATGACCACTTTTTTAGCTCTAGTTCCTCCAAGCTCAAGAACAATGCTCTTACACTCTTTATTCTTAGCTCAATACGAGTCTCTCTACCAATCTAATACCATTTTAAATGCAAATAAGATGTTCTTTTTTGTTTCTTGGATAAAAAGTCTCACATCTTTTAAATAAACATTTTTAAAAAGTATAAGATTGATATTAATTTTTTAAAACTGAAAAAAAATTAAAACAAGAAACTTAAAACTGGTTTTAGTTTTTAAAATAATTTAATACTAAAAGTCATCCTGATAGATGAATCATATACTTGTTAGTTGTTACAACAAATGATATGACATATATATATATATATATATATATATATATATATATATATATATATATATATATATATATATATATATATATGAGAGTATGAAGCTCAACCCCAAACAAGCTTTGCCCCACCAACGTCATAAATAAAGATAGCCAGAACTAACCTAGCTCGAGTGCTCTCCATGTGTCTTAACTCTTAACTTGCTTGAAATTGCAAACCATCATGTATTGGATTTGGAGTATTACCCATCAAGATGCCTAATACGAGATGAATTATGAATAGCATGTGAACACGTGAGACTTGAGGGTGTTACGTTGCATTTCTATACCTTAACCTACAAAATAATGATAAGGGTGAGATAATGTTTAAACCATGAAAATGATATCCCACTCACAATATCTATCTATTGCTAATAACTTTTGCTCAAACATTCGCAATTTTGCATCGTTTGATTCTAAAAAGCAATAAGCCACCAATTTTGGTACCCATCTAATTACAATTTTTAAATGAGATAGATGGAGCGTGAACCTTGATGGGATTAAACTAAAGATTGAGATTGACATGACCCAAATGGAATACAAAGAAAGAAAATTCAATTCTAGATAACAATGTTCGATTTATCTTCTTTATTCTAAAGCCACGAGCCATTAGGCTTGACCTTTGTCTCAACCTAACAAATAAAAAGCAACCAAAGAAAACCACAATAAACGAATTTTACTTTATTAGATTACATAAAAATGAAACCATCAGCAGCAGCCGCATGAGTGCATGGCATCCTCATGATCAACATCATTATTATTATATTTAGATGTACGTTTAACTGTGATTGTCACTCTACACATTAACTTATCTTTATAAAGATTTTTTTTCCAATTATTTCTACACAAACAATCGGCTTGTCATTTTATGGGATTTTGCAACAAAAACTTTTTAAGTGTAAAAAAATATCACTATTGATGAAATCACATGATGCTATTTTTGCTTATAAAGTAGTTAAATATTAATTACAAGTACAAGAATAATTATTATAATCATAGTGCGAATAATTAAATCTTGATTATTGTGATTACGATTTTATAAAGTTCAAACTTAATCACGACAATGACTTCTAGCTAGGTACATGGCATGCACTTTATTGTTATAAATGGGAAAAAAATTAGCGGCACTTTATTATTTTGCTATTTGAAAACGAAATAAACCCAAATTTATTCCCTTTTCCCTGACATCTTAGCTCGAAAGAAAAGTACCCTCAGCTATTTCATAGAAAAACTATAAAAAGTAATATGCAACTTAATAAGAACTCATCATACATACTACTAATAAGGACCGCAATTATTATATATTAACGAAAATAAAGACAGTAGTATCGTGTCTGTATGCTCATGTTTTTATTTTGTTATTATATTCTTATGTGTTAAAATTGATATATTATTATGTATTGACGTATATGTTAATTTTATTATTTATTTTAATTCATTTTGTTTTTTTTATTAATTGTTTTCTTTGATTTTTCTAGAAAGAATAATGTTAGAGGCTTAATTTAACTCTAAAAGTTAGTTTAAGGGTAAAAATTGTTCCTCACTTCTATATTCTAATTTGGGATTACTTTTAGTTGATGTGAGACTTGAATTATTTACAATAGATTTTTTCGTTGATCACTTATGTAGCTCTAAAAACAATAAGTAAAAAAAATCAATTTAAAATTAGTTTTATTTTAAAAGGGACTTAAGGGAGGTAAATAATTATTTCTAAAGTAACATATAAGTTTTTTTTATATAAAAAACAAAAAGGAATTTTAGAATAATTAAGAGACAATGATGTCTATGTAAAAGAAGAGACTAAAACAATTTTAAAATGGGTATCTCTTTTATCTATTTGGTATAGACTAGGCAAGATTCATCCATGTTTATATTTTTTAAAATAAAAATAAAATAAAAAAGGAAGAGAGAGAATGGAGGTTAAATAAAAATAAGATAAATATTTAAATTTATTCCTAAGGATGTATATCGTGACATATCAGTATTTTCTAGAAGATGAAAAATTATATTTTTTATCTTTGAATGAGTAAAAATGTCAATATATTAATTTTACAAAGTTAGTTTAGTGCGTGAAATCTAACATATATGTTAACGTGACAAGTGAGGATTGATCTGTCATCATGAAAAAATATTATCAATTGGATAGATGATTTGGTAAAATAACATGATCAATTTATCATTAAAATGTCTCTTGAATTACACCGCTAACCACGTGAAAAGATATTTCCCGCCACTCTTCTCTCTCTTTCTTTCCTTATTTTTCTTTTTCCTTCTCATACAAATCTATAAATTTCATTTACAAATCAGATCTACAAATTCTACCGTCCCACCGTTTTGTTTTTCGTTTTTATATTTTTACGAACATGTATTCAAAAAAAGAATTATGAGTGAATTGAAAGTTTGAAGCTTTTAAGCCTTAAAGTTTCCTCCTTACATTTACTTTCTCGATGGTTATAATGTTGTTGCTCATATGATGAATTTAAAACTCGTTGCTCTTCCAGCAAGAATCATTGTTGCACCACCACCCGTCCCTAATGGTTCTACTCCTTCTGCTATTAAAACCCGCATGTGTAACAAATTCAATACTGTTGAAGGATGCAAATTTGGCGACAAGTGTCATTTTGCATTTTTTCCCATGGTGAATGTCGAGTTTACTTCCACTTAAGTGTTTAGCCAATTCCCACAATGGATTTTCCGCCCCCTAGAAAGGAGAGAGTAAGAAGGAAAAAAGAAAAAATAAGAAGAGAAAGAGAGCAAAGGGTGGCCAAAAATATTTTTTATATGGCCAATGGTGGTCCAATAGAAGGAGAAAAAGAAGGAAGAAAGAGCATGGAGGAAGAAAGGAGGGAACAAATTTCAAAAGTGACATATTAGTTTATCTTAAATTATAAATTAATTCTGCTGAGTCGGCTACCTAATTGATAATGTTTTCTTATGATATTTCAATCCTTATTTATCAAGTCAGTAGAAACTTTAAATTTCAGAACAAATTAATGATAAGACTGATATGTTAATATTTTTATACATTAAGTAACAAAAAAATAAATTTTCATATTTTAGAAACTGATATATCAACCCTGAGTACATTTTTATGGACGAATTTTAATATTTACTTATAAAAGTAACGGGTGTTGACATGAGAGAGTAATAATGGGTTTGGATGACACCATAAATTAATCTTATTTCTCAAAATTATGGTGATGCCATAAAAAAAAATAGGACCCACTATTTGTTGTTTTGCTTTTATTGTAAAAATAATAATTAATTATTTCCTATTATGAATCTAATCTAAATACATTATAAGACTGAATGTAACCAACTATTTTCCATGCATACTTAATTGAGGGATAAAAATGTCTAAATAATTGTAAACATCAATTGATAATGTCATATTTATTATTAGTTAATAGTTATAGATTTTAGATAAACAGTAAATAGTAACTGAAACTCGAAATCTTCTAAATTCTAAAAGCATGATATCCAAACTTAGGAAAAAAACCTACACCAAAATAAAATGTAAAGGCCAACTTCAAAAATCAAAACCAATGGGCTCGGCACATTTTTTCTTACATTTGCGTGAAGCAGGCGCCACTGTTTTCTTCCAGTGCCGACGAACCTATGACTAGCAACCTTACTAGGTGGGTGTTGGGGCATGATTGGTTAACCAAATTTTAGGAAATATGTTTTTCATTCAAAAAAGTGTCTTTCTATGAAATTTTGATTGTTTGCTCACTAAGAGTTCCTTCAATAGAATGGAATTAGATGCAAGTGAATTAAGATAAAAAAATTAAATTAAAATAAAATATAAAAGTATGATTATACTTTATTTATTGTTTTTTTTTTGTTTTTTTTACTGCAAACAAACTGACCTTAATTACATTGTTGGATATATCTTTAATATAAGTTGGTTTAGCTCTCTCAAAAGCTATAAGTTTATGTATCTTCTTCTCTTTTTGAACATGAAAATACCCACATATGTGAGTTACAAGCATACCATAAGCTATTTTAACATCAAAATAAGCTAATTCATGTACAATTACTTATAATTTTTGTACCATCCTTAAATCTAAAATTTTGTTTAAATAGTTCATTATGAGCTAAATGAAATGGTATATAAGTATAACAATTAATTCAATCATATTGCGACGACAACAATCTTGTAGACAACGTGTGCAATAGATTTGACACGACGAGGGGGATTGGTGGAGGGGATTCGCGATCACAGGCAAGAGAGAGTGCGACGACAATAGTCTTATAGGCGACATTGTATACGACAACAACAAAAAAGAAGAGCCCTCCTTTTAGGAATTCCATTTTCTTGTGTCTCATTTTTTCTCAACATCTTTTGGATATAGGGTTGAATTTGGGGGTTTGGTTTTCAATTGGTGAGTGGATGGTGTGTAATTGGGATGTTCAAATAAACATATTTTATTATAATTTTTAGCTGTTAATATTTTTATTTCATTAACAAGATTATTTTGAACTAATTTTAAAAAATAAAGGATAAAAAATAATTTAAAAAAAAATAAATGATCAAAGTGAATAAAAAAATAAAATAAAAGACTAAATTGATCATTTGACTGAAATTAAATGAAAGTTTTCATTTTACTAACTAAATATTTAATGCTTATTTTTATATTTTAATCTCTATTTAAATATTTATTATTTTTAATCTTTATTTAAATATTGCTGAAACATTAAAAATACATTACTTTTATTAAATTTACAGGCTAAAAAAATTAATAAAAACTAAAATAAAAAATATATATTTGAATTTGTTAAAAATATATTTAAATTAAAGTTTAATGAAAATCAATTAAATGACAACATGATACAAATTTTTCATTTTGTTTCTCTTTTATTTCTTTACTTTATCGCATTTCATTAACAGTAAGATCTTTCATATCTCTCCTTTATGCCATCTCTCACTTTCATTTTTGATGCTTTCTTTCACTTTTATTAGGTGTATATTTAATGAACGTATAATTATCACTTTATCATTATTTATGTTATTATTAAATTCTTTGATGAGAAATGAGAGACAGTACTTAAGAGAATAAATTACAATTGTTGCTATAAAAGTTGAAACAACACAGGTGGTAGTTGTTCCTTCGTCAGGTGCGTGAACTTAACCGTTTTAACCGTTAACGTTCATCACTCTTGTCTTGTGATTGTGATTTTCCTTTATCTCCAGTCACGTGTGTTCACTATTAATTCCACCGTGTTACGATTTTCCGATTATTGTTTATTTTCTGATTAGCTTGATCCTTTTGAACAGCATGTTGAGTGGAGTAAGATCCAGACGCCTACGGATCAAGTAGTGGTGCCTTATGACACTTTGGCACCAATTCCTGATGGTAATTAATCTTCGTCTTCTCTTTGTTTGTTTGGTTGATTTGGTCGATTTAAGAACAAACCATCAATTTTGTCCTCAAACTGTTGATCTCAAATGATCCTTAAAGTAATGAAGTTGTTTAAGTAATCTCTAAAGAATTGAATATCCATCACTTTAGTTTAGTCCCTCTGTTAACGTATTTTAGTGAAGTTTACGGACCAACTTGAAGGATTCTTTAGTAGTTTGGTGACTACTTAATATGATTTCAAACACTTTCATAGTTTGTTTTGTTGGGAATTTTCAATAAACCATATACAATACCAAATGAGCACCAAAACACATTAAGTCAGATTATCAGGAGGTTTTAAGGAATACCTGGATTCATAGAACTTGATTAACACGCAACGGAATCTGACAGTGGTCACGAACAATTGGTTTAATGACCTTCCTCAACCAAATCACATTTTTCCTTATGGGACCTTCGTTTTCTCTTCAGATGGGGAGTGGAGAAACTGTTTGTTGATTTGGTATATCGGGATCATAACCATGCCTTATATTTTAAACCTATTTAGGGTTCCCATTATCCCCTAATGGGCCAAACTGGTTTTCGCTCATTAAGCTCATATCAATTATCTGTTGAGAGTCTAATGGGCTCACTCAAATAGATCACTTTATATTGAACCCATTTAAATGTAAATAGTTAATATAAATGTTATAATATAATATGTAGCCCATATTAATTAATTAGGAATTATAAAATTCCTAACATGTTTTACTTTAGGGACTATTTACCCGAGAGAGTATTAGTTTAGGGATGAAGTTGATGGTTTACTCTCGATTTAATGATATAGCAGATCGATGTGTTTACTACATGAACTGAAATTGGTTGATGCAGGTTCTTCAGAGGTGAAGAACCTCTTGGACAAGCTTGTGGTGTTGAAGCTCAATGGAGGCTTGGGGACAACTATGGGTTGTACTGGCCCAAAGTATGCTGAATCTGACTTTTTATTTTATTTTATTTTTTACATGTTATTTTTACTTAAGACTTGGATGATTGAGATTTTCGTCTGTGTATGTTTCTTGCTTGATGCTAATTGGAAAGGTCAACTTGCTAAATTTTAACTGTGAAGAATCAGGCACTATATTTGATCAATTTCATGAAAAACTTTTCCATGCCCTGAGAATGTTTCTTCAGCTAGACTTATTTAGGAATTTTCAACTAGGTTCCTAAGTATGATCATTTAGAATTTTAAGAAATTGGCAGTAAGTGACATTTAGCTTTGATTGTTTGATGCAGCTCCTGGAAATTGCCCAAGTCCTAGATGACCATGTAAGCTTCTAGATCTGACTTGTATTCTTTCATCAGTTTCATGGATCTCTTCCCCCTTTCCCAAGTGTATTTGATTGTACGCATTTGTTTTAGTATATTATGAAGTATCATGATTAACTATGTGCGCATTTGACTGAGAAGGCAATGACTTGCTTGGCATGAATAGTTATATTTGTGCTCTGAACAAGGACCTTTCAGTTGAATTGATGCTATGGGTTGCTGAATACTTGTTTGACTGGAAAGCTCATGGCTATGGATAAACCTTTTTTTATAATAAAAAAGGAAAGGTTAAAACACTACCATTCTTTTGTCATTATCAACAAAAATTACACGAGATTTCTTTTATAGAAAATCTTTAAAGGTTGAAAATGATATATACCACAACCACATAAGGAATTTTGAAGCATTACGTAATTAATAAAACCGTATGTATCATCAGCTGTTACTCTAGCTAATGGTGATTGCTTCATTGTTGAGTAAATCCTAATAAATTGAAAGAGAAGGAGTTTTTTTTTTTTTTTATTTCAATGAAAGTGCAAGACAGTTTTTTCTCTCATGGCCATTGATTCTGTTGATGATATAAACTATAATCATGAACAGCTAATATCCTTCTATAAAAATTTATCCACCTTTGACATTGATGGTATAACATTTATAAGTTTGCTAGATGTTGATTGCTACATCAGGAATTACAGAGAGAAGTGAGTAGCATGATGTCAGAACGTGCTTTTGCTATTTTCTATTGTTTTATCTATTATTACAACTATCATAAGAAGTAATAACCAGAGTAAGGTTTATACAATAGTGCAGTATTGTAAATAAAAAGAAGCTATCCCCTCCTTTCTTTTACATATGAATTCACCTTCTCCAAATTGATGCTCACTTCGTAGCAGTAAGCAAGACTTTTTTTTTTTTTATCATATTATGCTAATATTTGTTCATAATTTATGGTGAAGTCGGGAGCATACTTCTATCTATTGATGCTGATGATCATAGCAGTTCTGTTGGAATTTACAAATTATAATTCAATGTTTGTCTTTATCCAGGTCAGTGAATTTAAGTCTATAGAGAAATTCAAAATTTTCAACACAAATAATTTGTAAGTTATGCGAGTTGGTTCCCTGACTGTTTTAAATTGTGTACTCATTTGGGCTATTGAGTATTGACAATGTATAATCTACAGGTGGGTAAACTTAAAAGCAGTTAAAAGGCTTGTTGAAGCTGATGCTCTGAAGATGGAAATTATTCCCAATCCAAAGGTGCAAATAGGACATTTTGTATTGATAATTTGATAGGCAATAGCCCATCTTTTCCTTTTTGTTTTTCTTGGAGATGGGTATTATATTGTGGGTTAGTTGCTATACTCTGACATTCAGTTGGAATATTGTTGGACAAAATTTGTGAATTTTAGGAAGTTGATGGAGTAAAAGTTCTTCAACTGGAAAATGCAGCTGGTGCAACAATAAGGGTACCGAATGTTTATTAAGATAGTACTTAAATGCTGTTAATGCTGAAACTTCTGTTCTAGAGCTCTTAACATTTATCAATTAACAGTTCTTTGACAAAGCTATTGGAATTAATGTGCCTCGATCCCGCTTCCTTCCCGTGAAGGCAACTTCAGACTTGCTTCTTGTCCAGGTTATAAGCTTTTCTGATTCAAGCTGTGAGAACTTGATTGGAAGTTTATATTTGTCTTTTGTTACCACAGTCAGTTGTTTGTTTTGCAATGGGACCTTTACACTTTACAAGATGGATTGGTTATTAGGAACCAAGCTAGGGCAAATCCTGAAAATCCTTCCATTGAATTGGGGCCAGAATTTAAGAAGGTTAAGAGCAATATTTCTATTAACTTTGTGTTAGGTGGTGAATATGAGTTTGACATTCCCAGTCTCATTCACAGGTTAGCTACTTCTTGAGCCGGTTCAAGTCAATCCCCAGTATTGTTGAGCTTGATAGTCTAAAAGTGGCAGGGGATGTATGGTTTGGAGTTGGTGCAATCCTTAAGTCAGAGTTGCGTGATAGTACTTTAGGAGCTCAGAAATCTCTGCAAAGAGTTCTTTTTTTCAAGATTTGAACCCATAACCTGGACACTGGGCTTAATGTTGCGTGAAGCTCACTCTCACCCACATACAGTCGAAATGTTCTTTTGAAAAATGTTTTGTTAATTATAAAATTTTTCTAATGTTGCTAGTAAAGTTAATCACCAAGGATGCCATGAAATTATTTATTGATTTCCAAACTAACCATGTTCATTTTTAGTACTAGGCTCCCTGTTAATAATTTATTTTGTCTTCCATGTTTTTTATGAGTCAAGGTATAATTTATCAAAATCTTATTATTTGGCTTTTTGACATTTATCAACTGTTATGTCTGGTGCCTTAACAGGGTAAAGTAAGTATTCTTGCAAAACCTGGTGTGAAGCAGGAAATACCTGACGGAGCTGTGATCACAAACAAGGTATTTTTACTTTACAGATTGATCTTATTTGCCAGCATTATCTACTAGAGCTTGTCATTAGGCCTAAAACTTGAATTGTCACGTGCAGGAAATTAATGGCCCTGAGGACCTCTGAGGAAGCTTATGAGTTTTGAAATCCATGTGACTGCAATCTTGAGTCTTGACAGTCTTCAACTAAAATTTGTGTATTGCTTCTAGTTTGGTAGGGGTAAAAATAAGAATTTGTTTCTCCTTATAACAATTTGTTTATTGGTTAATTCCTACACTAAAAACTTATTAAATTGTACTAATTTGGTCTATGCCACTGTTAATTCCTTTATGCATTTTTAGTTTAATTTCTATATATGTTATTAAATCAGACTACATTAAGAGTGTATTAGGAAATTAACATATGATGACAATAATCGAATTGGTAACATATGTTCTTATATAGACCAATTTAATTATTTTGTTATGTATATCCTACTTATATTTGGGGTTGTTGGGCTACAAATAGAGTTAGTGGCTTAGTGCAGTTTCGAAACAAGAAGAATCCTCAAAACAGAAGACGAAGTCTATCTATTTACTGTTTACTATTTATTGATTAGGCCATGTGTGATGTGTCCCATTTTTATTGATTTTAACTATTTCCCGCGCAATTATCAAAGCTTTCCCGCGCTCTCTGCTGCTCCTTAGTGTTACACACTACTTTCTTGAAAAGTTAAGCGAAAATAATAAAAAGTGCATTAGAAGAAAGAAATTAAACTTCTAACCTCTCACCATGTGGAGAAACCAAAATCTAAAATATGAAAGCCTATCCTAAATTTAATCATAACCCACTAAGTCCAATATTATTAGTCATAATAAGATATATTGAAAAAATTTAAGTTTCAGGTTCACTAAAAATAAATAGAATATATAAATAAAAGAATATTCTCATCTGATAAATTTAGTTTTAAAATTGAATTTGATTCAAAGTCACCTTTATAATAGAGTGTATAAGTGAGTGGATGAGACTGATTCTACAAATTAACTTTTAGAATTTAATTAGACTTAAAAGTAAAAAATAAATAATTATTATTAGATAAGCCAAGGTAAGGGTGCTCAAAAATAAAAACATTAGGTTAAGATTTTTATTTGAAGTATCTTAAGGGGAGCATTTGGTACGGGATTTTTTTTTATGCTAAAAAATCATTATCTCTAAAAATCAAATTTTAAAAATTATGATTTTTATCGAAAATAAAATATGTTTGATTGATCATAAATTTTATTTAAAATATTTATATAAATTGCTTAAAAATCAAATAATAATATAATATTTTTATTAATTATTTATCATGTTAAAAAAGTCAAATTCTAACCTTCCCATGGATCAAATTAAATAATTAAATATTAGATAATTTAAATAAAAGGAGAAACCAGAATAATAATTTAAAATAATAATAGAAGGACCGCCAAAGTTGTGAAATAAAAATAAAGCGTCTTGAGTGGTGTTTCTGTGTGTCTTTTTCTCTTCCTTTTTCAAAAACCAAAATTCTACACAGCACACAGTCCTCTACTACATATCCAAACGACAGCGTTTTCTCTTCATTCCTCGGAAGGTTCCAGAATCACAGTGAGATAAAGAGACGTGACGAAAGCAACAAGTGACCGTCACTCATTCACTGTACATGTTCCGGTAATTGGACTTGCGCTTTTCCTTTTCCCGCATTTTCAGACCAAAACCCTAATCCTCCATTTTCGCGTTTTCAGCCTCAAAACCCTATCTCTAACTTCGTAACGCTTTTCCCCGTTCAACAGGTTCTTTTTCCTACTTCTTCTCCTTCCTCTGTTTCTCAATTTAAGCTTAGTTTTTTTTTTTTTTTCCTTTCGCATTTATAGCTTTATTGTTCTGTGAATATTTAGACTTTATTATAACAATGTTGAGTTAGGGTTGCAATGAATAACGTTATACACACACACACACACACTCGGATTGACAAATGACAATTATGTTATATTTTGTACCTTTGTTTGGAGGTTGGTATTGTGTGTCTTTTAGGGTACTGCAAGGTTTTAAATAGCGGCCGCGGTTGCGGTTTTGTCGCGTTTCATGATTTTGCGGGAAATTGCGGACAAATGTCGATGTGGCCATAATTGTGGTTGCATTGCGGTCGCGGGCACTCCAAAAACCTTGATGCTGCGACCTAAATCGTGGTTGCTGACCGTTTTCTAAAACCTTGGGGTAGTGAAAAGGCATTCTGACTCGTGAAGTGTAAGCTGTAGCAATTATAGGTGGAAAGGTTTTGTTGGGTTTGCAAACAGTTAAAAGTTATCAGATGATGAGCAGTTAAACTTCTGCTAGTGATTTTGTTCTTATTTAGAAAAATTGATTAGAAAATGTACTGTGCGGTGTGCACTTTGAAGTAGTGCCATAGTTTGTTTGGCTTGATTTTCTGTAAGATGTATGTTTTCATCCCTTAGTGGTTTTAGTATTAAGTTCTGTATTGGTAATCTTAAAGCTATGTTTCTTGCCAGATTATCCAGTAGCCTGGGATCAGCTTGGTTGTATTTTATTAATTTAACTTGAGAAAGTATTTCTTTTTCCTAGAGAGGTTTTATGGATGTTATGCAGTGTGGGATAAGCAAGGAGAAAGCAAGCATTGGTAGTTTAGAGGGTTTGATCATTGGTTAAATAGTCTGATTGTTCTATATTTGGTGATTGGAATGCTGTGAAATAGTTAGGATGGCAGAAATATTTTTGGGTAGCAGTGATTAAAGAAAATGTCTCCAGAACTAATTGAATACCATTTGTAAAGTGCAAGAATTCTGAAAAAGAGGCATGGAGCTGGGTATAGAAGAAATTCCAGCTCAAGATCTCAAGTAAATTTTGTGTCTAATTTCTGGATGTTGTGATAGCCCAGCCATCTTTTACTCAAAACTGAAGTTGTCTGAATACTAGGTACTATTACTTGAATCATTCACTGTATATGCATTATACAGATTTCACTTGTTTGCTTGCCTCTTTGCGCCCCCCGGTGTTTGGAGACAAAAAAGATATCAATCCACTTCTCATATTTTGAGTGTCCTAATATTTATGTGATGGAAACTTCCCTGGTTTAGTTTTGAGGCTGAATCAAGTGTTGAGTGAGGAATATGATATGACTAAATGAGTCTATCAATTATATATGTTTAGATACTTATATATTACTTGATTGGTGAGCCAATTTTTTTGAAAATGTAATAAATTTTAATCCTTGCTGTACTGGAATACCATGTTGAGACTAAACGTGATGAAGTAGGGCACTTTGTTCCTTTACTTGCCCACAGTTTCAGTGTCCCATAGAGAATATAAATAAATGGAGGTTTGCGTTTTTAAGTTTCTTATTTGTATTTTTGTTTCCCTTTTATTCCAGAGAGATAGTGGAGCATGGCAGACCATCGGAATGGAAGTGCCCAAGCAGCCAATGGAAAGGCTAGTGCGGCAGGAACTGCCTATTCCATTGATCTCAATGCATTTCAAACCAGACTAAGGTCATTTTATAAACATTGGGATGCTCACAAAACAGATCTTTGGGGCTCTTCTGATGCAATTGCTGTTGCATGTCCTCCACCTTCAGAAGATCTAAGATACTTAAAATCTACTGCTCTGAACTTATGGTTGCTTGGATTTGAGTTCCCTGAGACAATTATGGTTTTCTCAAAGAAGCAGATCCATATATTGTGCAGCCAGAAGAAGGCTTCTATTCTCGAATCTGTCAAAAAAACTGCCAGAGAGGCTGTTGATGCAGATCTTGTTTTGCATGTCAAACCTAGAAATGATGATGGAACTGCTCTAATGGATGCTATATTCCGTGCTCTGTCAAAGTCTGATGGTCGGGATACTCCCACTGTTGGATACATATCAAGAGAGGCTCCTGAAGGGAAATTGCTTGAAATGTGGACTGAAAAATTAAAAAATACAAAATTTCAGTTGAATGATGTGGCCAATGGGTTGTCTTCTTTGTTTGCTGCAAAGAATAATGAGGAGCTTACATCAATTAAGAGAGCAGCATACCTGACAACAAGTGTGATGAAAAACTTTGTCGTTCCAAAGCTTGAGAATGTAATCGATGAAGAGAAGAAAGTTTCTCATTCTACGTTGATGGAAGACACTGAGAAAGCTATCCTGGAACCTTCTAAAGTCAACTGTAAACTGAAGGCAGATAATGTAGATATTTGTTACCCACCAATTTTTCAGAGTGGTGGAGAGTTTGATCTCAAGCCTAGTGCTGTCAGCAACGATGAGTTACTTCATTATGACTCTGCCAGTGTGATCTTATGTGCTATTGGGGCGCGGTATAAGAGTTACTGCTCAAACATAGCTAGGACTTTCTTGATTGATGCAGACCCTCTCCAAAGTAGGGCCTATGGGGTTCTTCTGAAAGCCCATGAAGCCGTTATTGGATCATTGAAGCCTGGAAACAGGTTGAGTGCCACATACCAAGCTGCTGTTTCTGTTGTTGAAAATGAGGCTCCTGACTTGATTTCGTACTTGACAAAGTCTGCTGGAACAGGCATTGGTATTGAATTTCGAGAGTCAGGTTTGAATATTAATGCTAAAAATGAGCAGATAGTAAAAGAAGGCATGGTCTTTAATGTGTCCCTTGGATTTCAGAACGTTCAAAGAGAAAGCACCAAGTCTAAGAGCAAGCAGTTCTCCTTGTTGCTTGCTGACACAGTTATCATAAACAAAGATAAAACTGAAGTTGTGACCTCTATGAGCTCAAAGGCTCTAAAAGACATTGCATATTCTTTCAATGAGGATGAGGAAGAGGAAAATCCCAGTGCTAAAGCTGATGCCAATGGTGCTGAGCCCTTGATGTCTAAGACAACGCTAAGGTCAGACAATCATGAGATGTCAAAGGAGGAACTTCGAAGGCAGCACCAGGCAGAACTTGCTCGTCAGAAAAATGAAGAAACTGCAAGACGACTTGCTGGTGGTGGAAATGAGACAGGAGACAACCGTTCCTCTTCGAGGACATCTGCAGAACTGGTGGCCTACAAGAACATAAATGACCTTCCCCCTCCCAGAGAAATGATGATTCAGATTGATCAGAAGAGTGAAGCAGTTCTCTTGCCTATAAATGGAAGCATGGTACCTTTTCATGTGGCTTTCATTCGAACTGTTTCCAGCCAGCAGGACACCAACCGGAATTGCTATATCAGAATTATTTTTAATGTTCCTGGGACCCCTTTCAGCCCTCATGATTCAAACTCAATGAAGTTCCAAGGATCTATATATTTGAAGGAGGCTTCATTCCGCTCCAAGGATTCGAGGCACATAAGTGAGGTTGTGCAGTCCATTAAAACACTCAGGCGCCAAGTTGTAGCAAGGGAGTCTGAGAGAGCTGAGAGGGCAACCTTGGTTACTCAAGAGAAACTGCAACTTGCTAATAATAGATTTAAGCCAATACGGTTGTCTGACCTTTGGATCCGTCCTGCTTTTGGTGGGCGTGGAAGGAAGATACCTGGTACACTTGAGGCTCATGTTAATGGATTTCGTTATTCTACTACTAGGCAAGATGAGCGGGTAGACATAATGTTTGGCAACATTAAGCATTCATTTTTTCAGCCAGCAGAGAATGAAATGATTACACTACTGCACTTCCATCTGCACAACCATATTATGGTAGGGAATAAAAAGACCAAGGATGTTCAATTTTATGTTGAGGTTATGGACATGGTCCAGAATGTTGGAGGTGGAAAGAGATCTGCCTATGACCCTGATGAGCTTGAAGAAGAACAACGGGAGCGAGATAGGAAGAACAAAATTAATGTAGAATTCCAAACCTTTGTGAATCGGGTGAATGATCTCTGGGGGCAACCTCAATTCAATGGCCTTGACCTGGAGTTTGACCAACCTCTTAGAGAGCTTGGCTTCCCTGGGGTGCCTCATAAATCTTCAGTATTTATTGTACCTACTTCTGCCTGCCTTGTTGAACTGATAGAGACCCCTTTCCTTGTTGTCACGCTTAGTGAGATTGAGATTGTTAATCTTGAGAGAGTTGGACTTGGGCAGAAAAACTTTGATATGACAGTAGTTTTTAAGGACTTCAAGAGGGATGTCCTCAGGATTGATTCTATCCCTTCTACATCACTGGATGGCATCAAGGAGTGGCTTGACACAACAGACATCAAATATTATGAGAGCAGGCTGAATCTGAACTGGCGTCAGATCCTGAAGACAATCACGGATGACCCTCAGAGCTTTATTGAAGGTGGTGGTTGGGAGTTTCTGAATTTGGAAGCTACTGATTCAGAATCTGAGAACTCAGAGGAGTCAGATAAAGGTTACGAACCATCTGATGTGGAACCTGAATCTGATTCGGAGGATGAAGCTTCTGATAGTGAATCACTTGTTGAGTCAGAGGATGATGGCGAGGAAGATTCCGAGGAAGATTCAGAGGAAGAGAAGGGAAAGACATGGGAAGAACTGGAGAGGGAAGCAAGCAATGCAGATCGGGAGAAAGGGAATGAGTCTGACAGTGAAGAAGATAGGAAAAGAAGAAAGGCAAAAAGCTTTGGTAAGTCAAGAGGAGCCGGTCTAAGTAGTAGCATGACAAAGCGGCCCAAGTTAAGATAGATTTTTGCTCTTTTTCTTAACTGGTTTATGGTTTAGTTCAGTTACTCTATGTATGTTGTTGCCTGCGGTAGCAGCTTTTGCGTTTGTAGGAGTAGTCTCATGATTGTAAGGTAGGGTTTTTCTTTTTATATTATAGTTCAGCCACTTGATAGCAATTCTTGCATCCAATGTATGGCCTTAAAAAATTTACGTGCTTTACTCATTTAATGACTTCTTAATTTTGTTTCTTATTATTAGATCTAACATTTTTTGTGTGCTTTTTTGTTTATATTTTTTTTTCCTGCTGGCTGTTTTCTTTGTTAGAAAGCGGGTGAAACATGCAGGTTAAATTATCACAAAACCAATTGGAATTTAGCATATTGAATTATGTTTTCTTTGGAATTTTATTTGAAACCTGATAATATTTCATTAATTATTGGTCCTTTCTTGAGGTGGATCAAAGCTTCTTCTCTCCTCATTTGTTCACTATTCAAAAGCTGTTAAATGTTGGTGCTTTTTCTACTTTTTATTATGTTTTCTGTTTATTTTTTAAAATAATTTTAAATTGTTTTGCTTTTTTAATTCTCCCGCTCTTTTCATTAGTGATTTGTGAGTGAATTCATTTCATCCCCATGGTGGTTTGAGCCATGTTGGCTAAATTTTGGCTCACTACTACTAAAGTGAGCCAACCACTGATCTGAAAGTTTTGACTACAGGTGCGTGAAGAGCCACAGCTTTAGCTTGAACTGGTAACTAGTAAGTCCCCACATTTTGGGATTCTTATCCAAATAGTATTGTGACATGGATATGACATGAGACAAACCTAGTTGTTTTGTATGCGTCTTAAAATTTCACCCTCGTAGTAGTAGGTCATTAAGTCTTATGGAACTTGCCTCTGTCTTGGATAGCATTGAGCTATCTATCAAATATTTTCCTTTTCCTTTTACGACATGGGAGAATTCATAGGGATGAGTAAATTACTGTTACAGGCATTGTTTTATTCATCCGATTGGGATGGTTTTGGGTTGATTGGATTTGAGATGTTATTAGGTGACTAAAGGAGTAATGAAGGAAATAAATAATCTTTAGAAAAGTCAACTTTTTAAAAAGAAAGTCAAAAAATAATATGTAAGATATGACTAAAGTGAAGGAAAAATCTTACTTAAAATAATACCTCTAATAATAATATTTTTTCTGGAGTATTATATATAAAAATATATTTAAATATGATTTAAATATATTTTTGGTGTTTATAATTTAGTGATTTTTTTATTTTTAGTTCTTGTAAAATTATCTTTTTATTTTTAATTATTATAAGTTATATTTGTTTTGTTTTTAATTCTTAATACACTTTAAATAATATTTTAAATAATAAAAAAATGTTATCCAAAGAGTCACAAAAACAAAAAATAAAAAAAATAATTTTTTAAGAGTTAAAAATCAAAAAATACTAAATTTCAACATTTAAATCTTTAAATATTTATTGACATACATTTATTAAAATTTAAACTAAATAATTAATAAAAGATTAAAAATTTAAAATAATATAAAGAATGAACTGAAGAGAATAACAATTTTACAAAACAATTTTATCATCATTAATTCATTTTAAGTTTTTATTGCTTATATAATTAATACTATAAAAAAATATAAATAAAAAATTATAATTAATGTTAGTATTAAAATAATATTATTTTAAAACAAATTTTTATCCTACTTGACTATTATTATGGGATCGAGTATTATAGACATTTATTATTGTTAAATATTTTCTTATTTTTGTTTATACCATGTGCCTCAACTTTCTATGATGATGATATAATCATTCTTACCAGATGAACCCTAATTTCCATCCTTTCGATCTTCCCTTCTTCTCCTTCTCCTTCATCTTTTTTGGTCGATGCTCCATCTCAACCACACCGCACAGAGAGTATATATTTATGTGTGTGTGTGTGCATTGAAACTCTGATCTTCGACCCCACCCAATTTTACTGCCCCAAATTCAGTCTCATAAATCCCCAAATTAAGGAGGAAAAAGAAAGCACGAAAAGCTCTCGCTCACCCCCAGACAGACGCAAAGTGACCGAAAAGGTTTTGATCTTTCCATTTTTGGGATTTAATATTGGTTTTCATTTTTCCACTGTGATTTTAGAATCATGAAGCTCTAATTTCGTGGTAGAAAGTAAAAGCCATTTTTTTTTTCTGTTTTACTATTTAAAAAAATTGATAGTTAGGAATTATTGGGTTAATGAGTGGAATTCGTGATTTGTTCATCATACAGTTATGTAAAAGACTCGGCAATTCATTGGGGCGCTATTTTCTTAATCTCTCTTCGAATTGCATGTGTGGCTGTGGCAGAGGTGACTTGCTGTTCTCAAGCCTTCAAGGAAAAGTTGTGTGGTTTGTATTTTCTTCTAAATCTCGCATTCTATGTTTTTGTATTAATGCTCAAGTGGCTGGACCTTCATTTGAGTATTTTAAATTTGTGGCATATTTCCTTATTTCCAAATCTCTCTGTTTACTGATTTGCATGGTATCCATGTCCGGAATTTCATATATAAAGCATGAAAGCAAACACTCCCGTAGGTATTGATTTAAGGGCTATTATACCGAGTTCGAGACTATGAAATTGCACAACTAGTGAAGTAATGCTATTTCCTTTCTTTTGTGTTCTCATTTGTTAAAGTACATGCTGACCTGCTATTGTAAATGTTATATCTAAAATTATTTGATGCTTACTACTTTCATTATTTACTAATTTTCTGGATTTAAGGGTTATACTTAATTACTTATTATTAATTTAAACTGTCTTAGATGTGGGTTTGTGTACATTCGGATTGTTTTTGTGCTCTTTTTTCTCTTATATGAAAAGGTCAGTAGATTGCCCACTCCTAGATCTTTTTCTTAGTAGCTTGTTTTGGATCTTTAGTTTGTGCTGCTTATTTATTGTTTGTATGCTTGTTCTTATTCCTACACTCCAGTTCCCTCTTTTCCCCAAATGTTGGGCAGTTCTTCAAGCAACAAATTTTCTTTCATAAATGTCAGGCAATCATTAGTTTTGCACTTTTGCTGATTGTGACCATTGAACATTCCTCGAGCCTCATTATGTGGCTATATACCATATTTACTCGATTATTTTTCTTTCAAGTTGTTTATCTGAGGCTGTACTGAAAGGTTGTAAAAGCAACGAAGTTATCTTTCCCATGGTTGTACATTCATTTTTTTCAAACATGATATAATTGGAGTTCATTTTGCTCAATGATTCTGATTTAGATAGATTTCTTATAGCTTCTTTTGTTGCTACCATATTTTGATATTTTCATATATTCTTTGGGTATCACATTCCATTGTTACAGATGGTGCTTAGATCTACACTATCCTGAATATTGCTATTTCGAAAAGTATGTTAGTTGGGGAAATGATAATACTTTTGTCATGATTTACGTCTATTCTTGGTAATATTTTCCAGTAGTTTCATTTATGCTGCACCATCATCTATAGTGATTGCATGTTGCTTATTTCTTTGCTTTGTTGATCTTAACTCAGTACAAGCAGATGGTACTTATAATTGTTATATTACATTCTTCAAAGTTCAATGTATAATTAGAGTTCATTATTTCAAACTTATGGGTTTATTTATTCATATTCTTGGATTTTATAATTTTGTTGTTTGTGTCTTGAGATATGGCCAAGGACAAAAATGGAAGGGATGGAGATAACTAGGACTCCTTGTTCCGTTAAGCACCCACTGTTCCCATGGCTAAAAAAGAACTGAAAAGTATTTTGCATCAGTATTTTTTTGCTAAACTTCTTACTAATGTTACTGTGCTTCTCTTGATTTTTTTTTCCAGAGTGGTAGGAAAACTATGGCAGACCATCGAAATGGAAGTACACAACCTCCTAATGGAAAGACCAGTGCAGCAGGATCCGCATATTCTATTGATCTGAATGCATTTCAATCCCGATTGAAAGCTTTTTATGAGCACTGGGATGATCACAAAACAGATCTGTGGGGCTCTTCTGATGCAATAGCAATAGCATGTCCTCCACCTTCAGAAGATCTGCGATACCTGAAATCTACTGCTCTGAACTTATGGCTGCTTGGATTTGAGTTCCCTGAGACAATTATGGTTTTCATGAAGAAGCAGATCCATATCTTGTGCAGCCAAAAGAAGGCTTCTATTCTTGAATCTGTCAAAAAATCTGCCAGAGAGGCAGTTGGTGCAGATCTTGTTTTGCATGTCAAACCTAAAAACGATGATGGATCTGCTCTAATGGATGCTATATTCCGCGCCATCCGTGCTCTGCCAAAGTCTGATGACCATGATTCTTCCACTGTTGGATACATATCAAGAGAGGCTCCTGAAGGGAAACTGCTTGAAACATGGACTGAAAAATTAAAAAATACAAAATTTCAACTAATTGATGTTGCCAATGGGTTCTCTTATTTGTTTGCGGCGAAGAGTAATGAGGAGCTTACATCAATTAAGAGAGCAGCATACCTCACCACCAGTGTGATGAAAAACTTTGTGGTTACTAAACTTGAGAATGTAATAGATGAGGAGAAGAAAATCTCTCATTCAACGTTGATGGAGGAGACTGAGAAAGTTATTCTGGAACCTTCAAAAGTCAATTGTAAGCTAAAGGCAGATAACGTTGATATTTGTTACCCCCCAATTTTTCAGAGTGGTGGAGAGTTTGATCTGAAGCCCAGTGCTGTCAGCAATGATGAGTTATTGCATTATGATTCTGCCAGCGTGATTATATGTGCAGTTGGAGCTCGATATAAGAGTTATTGCTCAAACATAGCTAGGACCTTCTTGATTGATGCAGACCCTCTTCAAAGTAGGGCTTATGAGGTTCTTCTGAAAGCCCATGAAGCTGTCATAGGTTCTATGAAGCCTGGAAACAAGTTAAGTGTTGCATACCAAGCTGCAGTTTCTGTTGTGGAAAGGGATGCACCTGACTTGATTTCATATTTGACAAAATCTGCTGGGACAGGCATCGGCATTGAGTTTCGTGAATCAGGATTGAATCTTAATGCAAAAAATGAACAGATAATTAGAGAAGGCATGGTCTTTAATGTGTCACTTGGTTTTCAGAATTTACAGTGTGAGAACAGTAAGTCTAAGAACAAGCAATTCTCTTTGTTGCTTGCTGACACAGTCATCATCACCAAAGATAAGACAGAAATTGTGACTTCTACAAGCTCAAA
Organism: Glycine soja; assembly: GCF_004193775.1. Classification (NCBI taxonomy): domain Eukaryota; kingdom Viridiplantae; phylum Streptophyta; class Magnoliopsida; order Fabales; family Fabaceae; genus Glycine; species Glycine soja. Next base: position 3,920,920 of record NC_041019.1, read on the forward strand.
AGCTCTGAAGGATGTAGCATACTCTTTCAATGAGGATGAGGAAGAGGAAAGGCCAAGCACAAAATCAGATGCCAAGAAAGCGGAGCCCTTTATGTCTAAGACAACTCTTAGGTCAGACAATCATGAAGTTTCAAAGGAGGAGCTTCGCAGGCAGCATCAGGCAGAACTTGCTCGCCAGAAAAATGAAGAAACTGCAAGGCGTCTTGCTGGTGGTGGAAGTGAAACAGGAGAAGCCCGTTCCTCTGCAAGGACTTCAGCAGAACTCATGGCCTACAAAAACATAAATGACCTTCCCCCTCCCAGAGAGATGATGATTCAGATTGATCAGAAGAATGAAGCAGTTCTCTTGCCTATAAATGGAAGCATGGTACCTTTTCATGTGGCTTTCATTCGAACTGTTTCCAGCCAGCAGGACACCAACCGCAATTGCTATGTCAGAATTATTTTTAATGTTCCTGGGACTCCTTTCAGTCCTCATGATGCAAACTCAATGAAGTTCCCTGGATCTATATATTTGAAGGAGGCGTCATTCCGCTCCAAGGATTCGAGGCACATAAGTGAGGTTGTGCAGTCCATTAAAACACTCAGGCGTCAAGTTGTAGCAAGGGAGTCTGAGAGAGCTGAGAGGGCAACCTTGGTTACTCAGGAGAAACTGCAACTTGCTAATAATAGGTTTAAGCCGATAAGGTTATCTGACCTTTGGATCCGTCCTGCTTTTGGTGGGCGTGGGAGGAAGATACCTGGTACACTTGAGGCTCATGTTAATGGATTTCGTTATTCTACCACTAGGCAAGATGAGCGTGTAGACATAATGTTTGGCAACATTAAGCATGCATTTTTCCAGCCAGCAGAGAATGAAATGATCACTCTCCTACACTTCCATCTGCACAACCATATTATGGTAGGAAATAAAAAGACCAAGGATGTTCAATTTTATGTTGAGGTTATGGACATGGTCCAGAATGTTGGGGGTGGTAAGAGGTCAGCCTATGATCCTGACGAGCTTGAAGAAGAACAACGAGAGCGACAGAGGAAGAACAAAATTAATGTAGAATTCCAAACCTTTGTGAATCGGGTGAATGATCTCTGGGGGCAACCTCAATTCAATGGCTTTGACCTGGAGTTTGACCAACCTCTTAGAGAGCTTGGCTTCCCTGGGGTGCCTCATAAATCTTCAGTATTTATTGTACCTACTTCTGCCTGCCTTGTTGAACTGATAGAGACCCCTTTCCTTGTTGTCACGCTTAGTGAGATTGAGATTGTTAATCTTGAGAGAGTTGGACTTGGGCAGAAAAACTTTGATATGACAGTAGTTTTTAAGGACTTCAAGAGGGATGTCCTCAGGATTGATTCTATCCCTTCTACATCACTGGATGGCATCAAGGAGTGGCTTGACACAACAGACATCAAATATTATGAGAGCAGGCTGAATCTGAACTGGCGTCAGATCCTGAAGACAATCACGGATGACCCTCAGAGCTTTATTGAAGGTGGTGGTTGGGAGTTTCTGAATTTGGAAGCTACTGATTCAGAATCTGAGAACTCAGAGGAGTCAGATAAAGGTTACGAACCATCTGATGTGGAACCTGAATCTGATTCGGAGGATGAAGCTTCTGATAGTGAATCACTTGTTGAGTCTGAGGATGATGATGACGATGAGGATTCCGAGGAGGATTCAGAAGAAGAGAAGGGAAAAACATGGGAGGAACTGGAGAGGGAAGCAAGCAATGCAGATAGGGAGAAGGGAAACGAGTCTGACAGCGAAGAAGATAGGAAAAGAAGAAAGGCAAAAGGCTTTGGTAAGTCACGAGGAGCTAGTCTAAGCAGTAGTATGCCAAAGCGGTCTAAGTTAAGATAGATTTTTGGTTTTTGTTATTAGCCGATTTATGCTTTAGTTCAGCTGTTCTGTGCTGTTGCTGCGCTTAGCAGCTTTTGTGTTTGGACTTTGGAGCTGTCCTATCATTGTAACTATAAGTGTTTTGCTCCCATAGTTCAGCCACTCGATAGCAATCCTTGAATCCAATGTATGTCTTTAAAATGTTTACGTGCTTTTTTCATTTAGTGACTGCTTTTATTTTTGTTTCGTATTATTAGGTCTAATTTTTCAGTAGTCAACAGGCTAGAGAATCACCATGAATGAAACCAGTGATCCATGCCCACCATACCTATGTCTCCAAAGTCCAAACCATTTCTGGATTTTTACCCCAGTCTTATAAGGTTTTATATTATGTCATGTTTTGTTTTAATGAGCTGGAGCAAGACAAACTATATGCATATCAATTTTAATTAAAAAAAAAAGAGAAAAATAATTTTATGGTTAAAAAATTTAAAGATGTTATATTACAAGTTTTTTTTTAAAGGCATCTAGGATGTGAATAATACGTTATGATGGTGAAATTAATGAAAAGGAAAGGTATTGAAGCTTGTCTAAGACTAAAAACTATTTATCAAATTCAAATGGTATGATTATGCAATTAGATATATTTTGTGATAGTGAATGTTGGATTCTAAAGGCATAACATGAGCAGAAAGTAGAAGTAGGAAAAACTGACAAGAAATAGTAATAGACAAGGAGACATATTGAGGAGAAGATGACAAAAAATTGGTAAGGTAATCTAAAAATGTGCAAAGAAAAGCATTACATGCGCATTTGAAGAGAGTAATTTACATGGTTTTAGCATTGTGAAATTAGTAGAGACCGGGAGACATTTGAGATAATTATTAGAGTTGGTTTTTCATGAGCAATCGGTATAATTTTTTTTACAATATCAACCTATTATAAATGATCTAAATATGACTTTTAAAATAGTTATTATAAAATTAATAATTTTTTCTCACTTGATCATCTATAATTAAATAACAGTGTACTTTTCTTTTTTACTATGCATGTATAGTTAGATTAAATTTATTATTAAAAGTGACCTCATTAGTAAATAATATTTATGAAAGTTTGAATTTTACCTAAATTCAACGGTGTTGCATACCTGCATTATCTATATAACCCAAAAGAAGCATATTGTTGTTGTTATATTTAGACTTCATAAGGTAAATTTGACAGGCTAGTGTTATCTATAGTGGCAGCAGCAGTAACAGTGAAAGAAAGGAGTCACCTCCAATTAATGTAAGTAAAGGAGTGTTGAGGAACAGGAATAGCCATGTGACAAAGTTGCCATAAGAAGAATTGATTGTTGGCAAAGCCATCCTTCAGGCTTTTGAAGGATTTCACTAGAGTTCCTATGGCAGGCTTGGAAGAGACTACCCTCCTTCAAGTATTTAGAAGTGGTTGGATGGATGCAGTCCTTCAGAAAAACTGTATAAAGTCATTTAATAAAGGTAATATAAATAATAATAAAAAAATATTAGTAAACTAATAAGAAAAATAAAAAGTATTACTATAATAATATAATAGTCTAAAATCTGAATAGTAAAAATTAATGTCATAAAAAGGAAAATAAAAAATAAAAATTGCACGTAATAATAAATTGATAATATAATAATGAAACATAATAAAATAACATTATAGAAAGAAAAAAAATAAAAAATTATTTAAAATATTAAAATATGATTTAAAAATAAAAATATAAAGAATAGATTGAAAGAAATAGAAAGTTAAGAAATTCTCTAAAAACACTTTTGTTGAAAAAAAAACTTAAAAAATTATTCTCTTTGGGAAATAATAACTTCTAAAAATATTTTCGTTATAAATAATTATTCCAATTTATTATATATATAGGAAAGGAGTATTCTATTCTCCAGCAAGGCCCAATTTGTTGTACAAATTGAAACTAGGGATGACAAAAAACTCATATCTATGTGTGCAGATACTCATGTAAAATTCGTTATAGATTGAAAATTGATACTTGAATAGATACTCGTTTATTAAATAATCTCGGGTATTCACACTTTAGAATTATTTAATATCATTAATTATATATAAAACAAAATTGCTTTAATTTTTTTTTTAGATAAAAGATTTAGTTGAGCGAGGTCTCTGTGGCCCATTAAGGTTAAAATATGCATCAAAATTCAAATAGTGTTTATAAGATATTTACCGATCACTTATTAAAAAAGTTCTCACATTAATAACAAGTCATGTCTTTGTGACATATGTACCCGATCCGGACTAACTAAACTAATATTTATTGGAATTTTTTTAATATAAATATACTTTCAAAATATTTTTTTAATAAAAAGATGTTACAAAATTATTTATTTAGTATAAATATGTTTTAAAAATACTGATTTTAAATTTTAATTTTTGTTTAAAATTCTATAATTTAATAAATACCACTAATTACCTACAAATACATAAAAAATGATATATATTCATTCAATTCAATATCTTTATAATTACGAATAGATATAAAAAGATTATTATTTGTATTTGATTGGTCTCATTATTAATCCTAGTTAGAACTCAAAGATAAAGATAAATAGGATTATATATTTAATTTGATATCATATAAAAATAAATAAATATAAAATTATTATATTTACCTTACTTATCTCATTATCAATCCTAATTAATATTTAAAGATAAAAACAAATAGATTATATATCTATTCAATTCGATATATGTGTAGGAACTAATAAATATAAGAAATAATTATATATACTCCCATGTGTGTTTGTTTGTCAACTCTAGATAGAACTAAAGAATATAGACAAATGCAGCTTTAAAAACCTAGCCAACTTTTTGTACTACCAATGCTGACTTGACTGTTACGAAATTTGGAACCCCCCTTCAACTCCTAGGTATGTGATCGCTTCTCCCTTCATGCTTCATAGAAAGGATTTAATTCCATATATCTATACTTGTTATAAAAAAAAAAAAAAAAAAAAAAAACAAGGGTTCATTTGTTAAATTCAAGAACACCGAAAAGTTCTCATTTTGTTCTTGATTAGACAATCATTTTTCATTGTTTTGTTTCCAACGCTGCTCCTTTCGTCCCCACTTATGCTTTTTCACCAAAAGGAATATATTTAGGGGGGAAAAGAGTAAGGAATGGTGTTAATTCTAATACAGTGAATTTTTTTGAGGGTGGACCGATTAGAATGGGGTTGACCACAAAGGCAACAACAGAAAAAACAGAGATTACTTAACGGGCAAGGAGGACAAAAGTTCAAACAGTGATCAACTAATATTCATAGATTCTTTAGCCTTTTTCTTTCTTTTTTGCTTTTGTGGTTCTGATTGATTCAATTCTTTATCCGTGTTTTGTTATCTCTGCTTAATGAAATTCAAGAAGTGATCTTCAGTCATATATTTCAGTAATTCTAGTGAAATTAAATTTACTGGTCTTCACATTCTTGGCAGCAAGTCAAGGTATTTTCCTTCTTTTAGTTCTGTTTGGTTACTTTTTCATCTGAGTTTTCATTTTCTGCTATTGTTATTATTTTTGTATACTAATTTCTTTTTCCCATTTACCATGTATCTTCTTTGTTTCTGTTTAGGATTTTTTTTTTAGTTCGGATGTTTTCTAATGACATTATCAAACTACAATCATTCCTTTTTGTTCAGTTTTTCTTGTCTTTGTTTTTCTGATTTCATGAATATATGTCAAGATAGTTTGAGTTGAATAAGAAAGTGATTATCTTTGCTTTTTTTTTTTTTTACTTTTTGTTTTCTACTCATCTGTTTCCTTGTAATGAATATAAATTGTGAAACCCTTCACATAGAAAACTTTGTTTAATTTGGCATTTCTTGGCTGGAGCTAAATCCTAGAGACTTTTATTACTCGTTTCTGTGTAAATTTTGGGAAAGCTGCTTCCAAGAAAGGCCACAAGAAGTTTCTTTCGAACTTCTTAAATACTATACAAAGTCATTACGTCAACCCAATTTGAACCAATCATGATGATTGATCAATGATCCCTCCTTCCTAGAAACCTTCCCTTTGAAACATTTTTCCATTAGCCTAAAATCAAATGCCCCATTAATCAGATTCATTTTTTTTGTTCTCAGGATCTTGAGAAAAGTGGTGGCACTGAAAATTGAGTATGGAAACTGAAAATTGCCATACTGTTGGCACAACCTCACTAGATATTAGTGTTGGTATTGTTTGCCACTATCAGTTTGAAAATGGGTCATCTCAGTTGGCTTTCATGGATGTTGAAAGTGAAAGAGGAGCTTCCCTTGACCATTCCCTCAGCTTCTCTACAGAAAACTTTGTGCAGACCCTTGCTTTTTGCAACGGCTTGATTCTCTTGTCTGGTTTTAGTGGTGACCAATCCTGTTACCATGTGTTCAACCCCCTCACCAAGCACAATGTCATGATCCCTCAAACTAGTACCCAAGGGGGTGTTGTTAGAGTTGGATTGGCCTATGATGGAGACCAATTTGAGGTTGTTCTTGTTGAAGCAGGGTCTTCAAATTCCAATGGACTAAAACTGCATGTTTTCTCTTCTGACACTGGCCAATGGAGGTGCCACTACCCCACCAATATAACTTCTGCCCCATCTTTGCAAGAACTTGAGTTCCAAGAACTTGGCACACCTCCTCTTTATGCGAACAGCGCGATTCATTGGGAAATATGTGGATATTTGTTGGTCTATCAAGTTCAAGGCAGCCATTGTGCACTATATGAGCTACCCAACTACTTTGATGATTGGTCTTGGCAATCAACTTTAAGTTATCGCCGTAGCTTGTGCGAATCAGGAGGAGAGGTCTACTACTGCTACACTGATTTCGACGGCTTTCACATTTGGAAACTCCTCAATGAGGAAGAGCATCCCGGATTCTTCAATTATTGTGATTACAAAAGGTTTCCATGGAAACTAGTCCATAGTGTCATGCATCAAGTGCTTATGCCTAAGCACCAAAACTTTTTTGGCAGCTCCTTTGTTTGGGAGCCTTACAAGGTTGCACCCATTGCCTATAATGAACAAGCCCAGATCATATATTTGCAGCTTCCAGGAATTGTTGTTGCTTACAACTTTGATACAGGAACTATGGGATCAGTCTGCACCTACTCTTATCCAGGCATAAACTTCAATTGCTGCTCATTCTTTTCTTCAACTGCTTCTGGGCCTCACCATGCACAAAGAGACAGCACAAATGGACAATCGGAGCTGAATCTACCCATAGCAGAGATGGAAAAGTTAACCCTCTAAATCAAGTTTTGATATTCAGGTGTCATTAAACTCCATTTCTGCTATAGTTAATTTTCACATTTTGCTTGGTGAACAACTATGTGGCTGTATCTATATGCGTATAGAAGAACTTATGAATTCGCTGAGACATTGTTATATTTTATCATTTGTATATGTGACCATCAGGCACTCTCTTAGACAGTGGGATCCATCTTTTTTTGTGTTCTGTAATTTGATTCAATTGTACTAATGTTAAAATATTGATCCCACTGTCTAAGAGAAGGGCAACCCTAATAATGTTAAAATATTGACCCCTAATAATGTAACAGAAATATGGTTCCATTGTACTAAGGTACAATGGAAACATGGTTCCATGAGAAGGGCATTTTTGGAATAATGAAAATTTCATCCACGTGAGTAGTGTGAATAGGAGGAAATCTGTAGTGTCAATAATAGCTTCCTTCACTTCTTGTGCTTCACCCCATTTTAACGGGCTGTTAATTCATCAACCCATCTTGGCCCAATATAGGTCGGTGGATCAATGAAGTAACTAATATACTATGGACAAGAAAAAGACTAAGCTAATTTCGAAAAAAACTACAATAGAATTTAAAAAGATTAAACTTTAAAGTTTATTAAACCTCATTAAATACAGTAATTTAAACTGTACAGCATAAATAAATATGTAATAGATTATCTTTTAGTTTGCAATTGTTTTAACCAAAATGTTTATATGGTAGCCTACAGCCTGTTATTTTTTCAATTATTTGTAGGAATTAAATTCAAGTGTAAAAAAATTAACAACAATTTAATATTTTACTTGTTTACATTTTACTTAAATTAAAAACTACTATCACGAGATATATGCTTGTTTTCTACCAAATAATTCCTAATATACCCTTAGTTGGCAAAATAACATTCTTTATATAAAATGCATTTTTTTAGGTGAATTAAAAGTTACATATTTCATTTTTTTTAGATAACATATTTCATTTTAGTGTACGTTATACTCATTGTTTTTATTGGTCCATACGTTATCAAAGAAATGGCTACAATTAAATTAGGTACATCTTATGTATATTTTAAAACGTTCTAAAAAATATACTATTTTTCTTTAAATAGTTTAAATTATGATAACACGTACACCTCTTTTGTTTACACAGTTATTTATAATTGCTATCAATTATCATCACTCTTGTACAAAAAATAAATAAATATCTGGGTGTTGCTAGGAGCACCCAACATTATTGCTGGTGCACCCAGCACCCTACGTGAAAAGGTAAAAATACCCTTATGTATTTTAAAAATATTTTTGTGCACCTAGCTCATTCAGCTTGATCTGTGCATAGGTTTTTGTTGATCCGCAGAAGTTATATTTAATCCATAGTTGACATAGATGATCCGTATGCTTGTGTACGGATTAAGTTGATCCGTAACAAGATTGCGGATCAACTTGATCCGCAAGTGACTTGTGGATCAACTTGATCCACGACTGTCTTACGGATCAAGTTGATCCGCAAGTCACTTGCGAATCACTTTTATCTGCGATTGTCGTGCGGATCAACTTGATCCGTAAATCACTTGTGGATCAACTTAATCCGCAAGAAGATTGTGTGTTTGTTTTTTATTTTAGATGAGGATTTTATTTTGTTTTTAAATACGAATAACATAAAATTTGTACGAATTCAAACGTAAAATCATTCCAAACATAAAATAACATTACATTAACTTCAAACATTACATTAACTTAAAGAGAGTGGAAAGAAATAAAATTAGCATCAAATACGACAATTAAGCCATGCTAATTTTGTGACAAGGACATAGACATATTATCTTCCATTTCGATTACATGCTTACTAAAAACAGCTAAAATTTCTATTGGCCCGAATTTTTTCTAGTAGTTAGAATGCACTAACACCTTCAACATGTCATCGTTGGTTTTCAATTCAATAATTTTGAATTTGATAATTTTATCTAAATACTCATAATGACTTGGTTGTCAAAAAAATAATCATTTTACCGTTTGTGTTTCATGAATCCTATGAGGCGCAACTTGCTTAATCAAATCCTCCAGTTTATCCATGGTACATCCGGAAGGAATGCCAAACTTTTTGGGATTTTTTTCCTATGAATGAGTAACCAACAAACTCATTTTGGCGTGACATGTTCCACCTCCCATTGTAATACAGCAGGGCATCATGAGTAGGGATCATAATGGCTTCAAGTATGTTTAATATATCATCTGGTGTTCTACCAATGGTGCATAATAACTTAATTGGACCAACACTTGAAAATTGATGATTACACATTAACATTGTGTTAACATCATCATCATTTTTCAGTTGCATACATTGAAAGCGAAGGATATTGTGTATTATGATTTTTAACGTTTGAAAATCACAAGCGATAGGTACTCGAAAAGGTACTGGAGTGGAAGTTTGAAAATAAACACCACTGTCGTTGGGAACAATGGAACCATTTGGAAAAATAAAACCTAATATGAAATTCACAATTGTCTGACTACTTGTTTCTCCCAAGAATGTCATACTTTGTTCAAAGAGTTGAGTTAGGAATGAATGTTTGATTTTTGACAGTGTTTGGCTATGTGATATATATAAATGAGTTTCAATATCATTGATTCAATTTTTTAAAATAAATACATATGCGTGCACATGGTTTTTGTCTGTGTTGTCAACCACACCAATGACGTGACATGCTAACACGCTTTATGTTAACACGCTTGCATTTTCTAATGTGTAGTCAAGTCTTATAGTGTTTTGTCACGCTTTATGTTAACACGCTTGCATTTCCCAATGTATTGTCAACTCAGACAATGATTTATCATACATGCGTACTTTATTTTAGTTGCACCAATTTATTTTTTTTGAAAAAGCAACAATTAACTAATAATTTTTATGTTAACATAACAAATAAATAAAGGTACATTTTCAATCATCATTTAAGTCAACATAGTCTCTTTTGTACATCGTGAAACTTCTATAATGCTACATTCTACTAATATATGAAGTTGGTCACTGCTTCACCTGAGGATGACAATTACTAGACCATAACAATGCTATCGGCGGTAAAGGACAACGATCTTTTAAATAAATCTGTCGTACATGCAAAAAAAATAATATTAACTCAATCGTACACAACTGATTGCATAAATATAAACAAAAACTTTATATCTACAATGTACCTGAACAAAATGATTATTATAGACATGACTGATACAAATTATGTGATGCACCGAAGAATCTCCCGATGATTGACTTCTAAGAGGAAAGAACGTCATGCTTTGTTGGTGAGACAAGGATACAAGGATTACATTATACCTTGATGCAATCACATATCCCATGTCGGTTATATCCATCCACTTATCCATAGTGATTTGAATGAAACAAATATAGACGTCAAAGTTTATTTTAAAGTTAAGTCTTAAAAATCAAAAACATAAATTAAATATGTTGGTTAACCCATCAACATGTAGTGGCATCCTTAAATCCTCAAATCTGTCCGTGCCACCAAAGAGCTTGATATAATCTTCTGAGAATTTGCCAAGTTCTATAAGCAGATGGGTGCGGACCAACGACCAAGAGTCTTCATCCATACCTAATAAATCGGCAACCGATCGATATCCACAATTTCCATCAGCTTCAACATCAACAATATTATCAATAAAGTCATGGATAAATGGCTGAAATTGATCCAACATAGGCATCATCCTTCTTGGATTGGGTTGGTCAGAAGATGATGCACTACGCCTCACTGACGAATTGCTACTTTGTTGAGAATGAAAAGCATCTACATACTCCCAGTAAGATGGATCACGCTTTGTTGACCTTGGGTTTCTGTTCATCAGTTTCTTCAGTGCAGCTTTTGTGAGCGGATCGTTTGATACAGGCCATGGAGGTTTGGATGACGCCACTTCCGGTGAAGGAAGATAAGTCAGGATAGACGCCATAAGGATTACCTTGATAATTCTGAGATTGGTTCAACAAGAAACTCAGAGAGAAACTCTCACCAAATTTTATCAAATGCCAAAAGTTTTTTTTATTGAAAACAAAAACCAATACTTATAGTGTATCTGAACAAAAAGATAAAAATAGACATGGGCCTTTCAAACAGTTTGGGCCAAAATTATAACTAAAAACTTATTTAACTTGGGCCTTCAAGTTAGTTTGGGCCTTCAGCAACAATTAATAGTCTTGATAGTGTCTCTGCCTCTGGACCTTTATCCTTCTCCACTTGGGCCTTCATCTTTCTCCACTCGAGGGTTTCGTCCTTCTCCACTTGGGCCTTTAGCCTGTATTTGGCCAGTTTCATGATTCTCATCATTCCCTCCTTCTTGGAAAACATTTGCCCTCAAATGTCCAGGATCATCACCGGGTTCAAGTACCAATTCCTTCCTTTTCTTGTGGGCTTGCTTGTCATAACTTTCATTCTTCTTTGCAATTTGCACCTTCACTTGGTCATACAATCTTTTCACATACTCAACTTTGGCATGTGCATCCTTATGCTGAGTCTCTTGGGGCTTGCTATTGTAAGTTGGCCTGTTAGGCAATGAAGCTCCAGGAAAGAGATCAACTTGATGTTCTATGCCTCTTGAAGGTGACAGTTCATGAGGAATCTCCTTAGGAAAGACATTTTTAAATTCCTACAATAAGGGTTGAACACTAGGAGAAATAGAAATAGTAAACTCATTAGAATTATCAGTAGAAATTTTACTGTCTTTGCAATACTGTAGATTGAGTGGTTCATGAGCAAGTAACACTTTCCTCACTTCACTCGCCTCTACAAAATAATTAAATTTTCTCTCATGTGTATCACTCTTTTCCTCGGGTGTATCACTCTTATTTTTCATATGCTTCTGTGGTGCCTCACTATTTTCTTTCTCTCGTTCTCTCTTTTCTCTCATTCTGATTTGGTCATCACACACTTCTCTAGGGGATAGAGGTTTAAGAGTAAACAAGGAAGATTTGGCTATTCGTCTGTAGAGCTCTTCTTTGTTACGGTTCAACAAACGTTGCATTTGTGTAGTCATCGCGTCCAGAAATAAACGTTGAGATTCGCCCAATTGATGATATACACCATCATTGTCACCAGCTCCTGCCATGATTAAGGAGTAAAGAATTTTGCAGTAATTTTAAAAAAAAGATTCAGGACCTCACCACACTCTACTCACGTGTTTCTCTCTTTGATGGTAGTTCACTCGTGTTTAATGCTCTCAATATAGGCTTTTGTGTGATTTTTTCACTCTTACCTTTTACCACTCACTCCCTCTTAAGTTCCTGGATGAATCAAATTAGACACACAAGGTATATAACAGGAAAGACAGTTTAATTATCACAGACTGTGTAGCAGATTTAATTTGGATAACAAATCAGATTTGATTTTGGTTAACAGATTAGACTTGATTTGAATTTAGATTTGATTTGGATAACAGATTAGACTTGATTTAGATAATAGATTAGACTTGATTTGATTTGGATAACAAATCTGATTTGGATAACAAATTTTGATTTCATTTGATTTGGATAACATATCAAATTTGGATAACAAATTAGATTTAATTTGGATAACAGATATGATAACAAATAAGATAATAGATAGGATAACAGATATGACAAGTAAACTTCAAATGCTCATAACTTTTGCTACGGTTGTCCGTTTGAGGCCCACTATATATCAAAGCGCTCAGAATTCAGAGGAGAATCTAGAAAAGGGGATTTAATCCACGATTTTCTTTCAAAAAAAACACCTCTAAATGCCTCAATTTCGTGTTCAAAGATCAAACACCCACTTTTTTATTTTCAATTTTTTTTGCAATTTTTTTTGACACAAAGTGTGAAAGACACAAGAAACAAGAACAAGAACACAAATAACAGAACACAAGACGCAAACAAAAACGAAATAAGATGTAAACAAGAACGCAAATAACAGAACAAGGATAAAAACACGAACCAAGACAAATTACAAAGAAAAAAATATGATAGAATAGGATATGATAGAACCTGTATCAAGAGCCGAAGCTCTGATACCAGATGATGTGAACCTGAGTAGGAACGGATCGTTTGATACAGGCTACGGAGGTTTGGATGATGCCACTTCCGGTGAAGGAAGATAAGTCAGGGTAGACGCCACAGGGATTACCTTGATAAGTCTGAGATTGGTTCAACAAGGAACTCAGAGAGAAACTCTCACCAAATTTTATCAAATGCCAAAATTTTTTTTATTGAAAATAAAAACCAATACTTATAGTGTATCTGAACAAAAAGATAAAAATAGACATGGGTCTTCCAAACAGTTTGGGCCAAAATTACAATAAATAAAAATTATAACTAAAAATTTATTTAACTTGGGCCTTCAAGTTAGTTTGGGCCTTCAGCAACAATTAATAGTCTTGATAGTGTCTCTGCCTCTAGGCCTTCATCCTTCTCCACTTGGGCATTCATCCTTCTCCACTCGGGGGCTTTGTTCTTCTCCACTTGGGCCTTCGTCCTTCTCCACTTGGGCCTTTAGCCTGTATTTAACCAGTTTCATGATTCTCATCAGGAGGACACATCGAATTTTAATTAGGGTATGCAATCTCCCAAAGCTTAGTCTTCAGAGTAAACTTACCACAAAAATCAAGTTCTTAAAATCTTTTGGATATAGTTTCCATTACTTCCTTGATGCTCACCTCGAGCTCAGATAACCGTTGGTCTGAAAAACTGAGTCTCCCCTAGAACATATGGATTGAATCCAGTGGGATGCAACCAACAACATATTTGGATAGCTCACAAGCACAAGGAAGACCGTGCGTGATTCTCATCACACAACCATAAGTGGAAGGATTCTTGCCAGCATAGTGAACACGCTCAAATTCAACAGCAATCTAATTTAAAGCATACCTTGAAATCATTCCAAGAAGCCTCTTGTATAAGGTTTTTTTGAAGACATGTCCAACAACATGTGTACTTGTTTCAAATGATGCTCTAATTTCCATATGATGTAGCGTCATCATGTTGTTCATGGCATCCCAGACACTGCATAAGTCTCCAAGGCTACTCTGTAACACTCTTTTTAAAGCCCAATGAGCAGATTCAACCCTACATTTCAAATACACAAATAACAATAAACATGTACAACAATAAAAATCCATCAATTCATCAATGTTAATAGAAATAAGTGAACAATTTCATACCAGTTTGTTGTTGTATTCCCTAAGTGCATCACCTTAATCGTCCACGCGGTAACAATTTTTTCCTTGTGTGGAATTATCCATGTATCCTTGACTTAATCAACAAACATTGGTCAAGGTGAACAAATCATTTCAAACCTCTTTAGGCACTCATCAAACTGCTGCTTCGAAGGACAATCAACAAGAGTTCCCCAGGCATTCATGACATATTCTCAAGCATTTCTTTGACCAATTAACGATTTACATTTGACCTTCACATTCATGTTTATGTGAAAGCTGCACAACAAATTTGTACACTCAGGAAATACAATTTTCACTGTATTCATTAATGCTAGGTCTCTGACAGTGACTAACTCTAGGGAGGACATCACGTCTTAAAAATATACCTCGGAAGCGTTCTAAAGCCCAAACAACATTATTAAGACGTTCACCCTCTAAATATGCAAAACCAGTAGAGAGTGTCATCCCAGTTGGTGTCACCCCAACAAAATCGAGCAGTGGGAGTTTGTACCTGTTTGTTTTGTAGGTACTGTCTATCAAAAATACCAAATTGCATGCGTTGACTAACTTCACTGCATCAGGGTGACACCAAAAGATATCACAAACCACGTCTTGATCTTTTAATCTATGCCAATGAATATACTAATCCCATTCAAGAAGCTTCATTAGATATTGCATTTTAGTATCACTTCCTCTTATGGAAGAACGGTATGCACTTCTTGCATTGTATATTTGTTTGATGGTCGTACCACTATTGGCATTGTGCTCCTTTAGAGTCAACAGAATGTTTCTTGGTTTGACCATTGACTTCGTCATATCAGCAATAAATGTTTTTTCATCTTTAGTCAATCGCCCGACATATGGATGTCCAACTAATGACTTGGCCAATTCATGATTATGAATCCCACAAATCAACTTCATCATCTAGCCTTGTCCTCCAACCACTGGCTTGCCACGAAGCTTGAAGGGACACCCACATTTCCTAGTCACAGTGTCTCTTATAACAAATTCTTTCTTCCTACACCTATACTTGCCACTCCTTTTACAGTCAATTAACACAAACGAAGTTCTTCCTCTACTACCTGTGTTTGTGTCAGACCTTTCAATCACCGCCACAAATCTATTTTCATAAGCAACGGATCGAGCCCACCGCAAAACATCATCTCGACTGTCAAACACCTACAAACCAATCCAGATAATTTCAGTTTCCTACAATATATTCATTTTATTAAATCACTCACAATCATGAACATTATTATCTAAGAAATATTGAATGCATCTGAACAATCAACATGTGGTTCATTCACACCACATTCTTCTTCATTTTCATAATCCATATCCACTTCTTTAGGCATTATACCTTCATACATTCACTGATCTTCGTCCATCTTAACAATAAATCAAAATTTTTAACACAAACATAGAACACATAACCAAACTACACATAACATACAAAACTATACACAATAACTCATCATTAGTAAAAAGCCAAAACCCTATTTCATTCTACACGTACAAACAATTCAAATAAAAAATGACAATACAAACAAAGTAATAATTTAAAAACAAAATTAAACTTTAAAATTTTAAAAAATAGAGTCTGTCACAAATCAGGTTGATCCGCAAAAGACTTACGGATCAACTTGATCCGTGACAGGCCACTTGATCCGAGGCAATGAAATCTACATGTGGATCAAGTTGATCCGTAAACTTCTTACGGATCAACTTGATCCGCGCGACCTGCCGTACACCAAAACGCACCCAACACTACGTACCTCGCCACAAACGACCACCATCGCAACACCGAATATCGGTACCTTCACCTTCATCTTCACAGAACCTAATCGTTCACCGAACCAAATCGATCGCAAGGAAACAAACAGAATACGGGGAAGCACTATGCACCGAAGAGAGAAAATGAGAGAATGCGTAAATGGAAGCATTGTGCCATTTTTAAAAATTGGGCGCTAGGTGCAGTAAATGGAAGCACTGTTCGTGAAAAGAGAGAAAGAAGGAACAGAAAGGACCACAGGGGCAATTTCAGTAATTTTAAAAGTTGCTAGATGCACAAATAATAATGCTGGGTGCACCTAGCAACTCCCTAAATATCCAAGTAGACCATTACTGAACCCGGGACCAATAAGTACTAATGAGAGTGCATTAACTAAGATGAGTGTGAGTGGTTTGCAAAGTCATGAGAGTATAATAGGAATCACATGTCAAAGGCATCATGATCAAGACATTCATATGGGACATTGTCCACTGACGATTTCTAAACCAATTTATCTCCAACTAACAACACTGACAAGTTTATAATAACTACAACATTGGGCATTAATTAATGCTAATGCCCATTGTTTCTAAACCAATTTATCTCCAACTAACAACGCTGACAAGTTTATAATAACTACAACATTGGGCATTAATTAAATGATCAAGTTACAGTTCATGATAATTGGAATTCAGAGTTCGTACTTCTGATTTGGACATTGAATATGAAACTTCAATAGAAAACAACAATATGGTCCTTGAACGTTGTTGAAGTCATGGTTCTTCAGGATAGTGACATTGTGTTATCCGCAAGCTCTGTAGCTGTAGGGAATGCCTCAGCACCAGTAATAATGAGACAGCAGTCACAGTCACATCACATGTAGGTCATATATATGGCTTTTTGACGTTTGAATAATTTCTCCATAACCCAAGTTAAAATTTACTTATATATGAATTAAAAATTGATTGATATATGTACTATTATGTGTTTTAAATATATAAATGTGGCAAAAGGAGTAATGTAAACCCACAAAATATCATTTAATGACCTAAATAAAAATCAGAATATGGTTAAAAAGCATATTCACAACAATTATACTGCTAAGCAACGTTAGATTATTTCGGTATTTCGGTTTAATCAATGATCGTAAATATGCAATTGTATTTACGTTTGGTATCTGGGAAAAAGAAAAAGAAAAAAGTTCCCAACGATTAGGGAATTGGAAGTTAACCTTGAAAGCGCCAATTTAATGCATATTCAATATTTCAAAAGGGTCATAATCAAATCTTGACCTCAAAAGGCCACGCCCACACCCCAAAAAAAGAAAAATTTTGCCTACAAAAGAAAGGTAGTACTTAACCAAAATAAGTTTACTTGACTACATTCCAAACTCAAGTTTGTTAAGAAATATTTTTAAATCCTTTATCCACCATTTCGTCGCTTAGTGCGTGCAGAGCATGTTCCCTAGAGGGCCCAAGGATGAACAGCTTTGGCTCTTCGACGTGCAATTGTGAAAATATCCCTCTATTTAACAAATAAACGTTATGTATTTTAAAAGGGATTTTTATGTTTCAACTAATGCATACTGTTAACGTGTGAAAGGAAAAACAAAAACAAAAACAAGAATATTATTTTCTTGTGTTATGGAGAGAGCTAGATTCTTTCTTCCAAATTGTGTAAATTAAAACAGCAAAACACTAAATAATGTTTTTTAGTTTTACGTAACCATACTTAATGGGAGAAGGAGAGAACCAGAGGTCTTGTGTTTGAATTCCTTCTACTAATAAATATTAATAATTAACATTTGATAAATAAAAAAATGTAATCATACTTAAAACATGTTTAACAATGAAACGAATAATCAACATCTTGTTTGTTGGTATGAGTGAGTTGAATTTGAATATTTTAAATAAGATTTTGGACTTGTGTCTTGTTGATTGCTAGAATAAAAAAATGTGATTAGGAGAGAAATCTTAATTAAAAATGATCAATCAAGTTTTACAATAAAAATTAATAATTGACAAAATTAATAATATTTTATACCAATAATATGATGACAAAAAAATAAAACTAATATATTTTCTTTTGTGTTATTTAGATAATTTTAAATTTAAATAAAACTTATATATAAAAATATCTTTTATTTTATTTTACTTTTGTATAGATCACAAACATCCTTCATGGAAGGCATTAGATAAAACTATTATGAATAACTAAACTTTATATCAATTTTGTGCTAATTGATTCATACCTATTAACATATGTTATATCTTTTATTAATAATAATGAATGTTTTATTTTGAGTTTAATAATTATGCATTATTATTGTAAAAGTTTTTACATTGTATATCAATATTTATATTTAGTATAACTTTCAAAGGGAATTATTATAAAAGTAAAACTTTTATTATATATGATAAATTATGATTAAGTGATAGTGTAAAAATTATTTATATTATATATTTTTAATTTTTTATTTTATTGAATAAAATAAATCAAAGAGATAAAAATTTAAATTTGACAAATAAATTCTGAAATTAAGTTATTTAAACATAAACACACCATCTTTATTGATACGGTGTGCCAAAATTAAAAATTTCTAAGATAAAATTCAAATTCAAAATGATTTGAATTTAAAAATATATAAATTCAATAATTTTATTTAAAATTAAAAGTATGCAATAATTTTTAATCAATAAAATATTTAAATAAAAAAATTAAATATTTAACAGAAAAAATTTATGTAATTTAATTAACAATAAAGTAAAAAAATGTTTTAATCTAAAATACAAATTCAAATGTGAAACATCAAGGTAAAAATATTGCGTTGCATTTCATCATGATTTTGCTTAACTTCCATCACTACTTTACATGCATTTTTCAACTATTCATGCTTAGTTTGTGTGATTTTTCTTCAGTTTTCCTTTTTAGAACTTTGTTACACTTTTTCTTTTGTTTTGGATGGAACGAGATGTTTTGTAGGTATTTCAGCTCTCGGGTGCATGACTTAAGGATAGAGAGCATTTGGAGTGATTAAGATACCTTTGAAAGTACTTAAATCCAAATGAATCCATCTTAGAATATCTTTAATAGGATTTTTGAACTGAATTTTTAAATTCAACAATTTCTTGTTATCATATTTATCATTATATATACTTTGGATATCTTTGGTATGGAGGTTGGATTTTTCTCAAGAACTTAAAAAAATTACCCTTATTTAAAAAGATATTTTTTAATATCTATTTTCTAACTGATTGATAAAATATATTTAAGTGAAATTTATTATAAAATTTGCAAAAATGATTTAAAAATCTAAAATAAGATCTAATATTAAAGTAAGAAAAAAATTCTTACATTTATGTGACACACAATAAGACTCTTAAAAAATAATGTCAAACTTCAAAATCAATTCTACTACTAAAAGATGAAAAAGATGCTATTAGGTTTAAAGAAAATCAAGATCTTGATGAAAAGTTGAAAAAAGATAAGGTAGAAAAGACGGTGGCCAAAAAGTTATATATATATATATATATATATATATATATATATATATATAATTAAAATATTAAATACTGTAAATATATGTTAGTGAATATAATAAATTAAATAAATGATATGTTTTAATTTAAATTTTACACAATTGTTTCATCACCTGTCTATTTTAAAGGCTTTTTTTTTCTCTCTTTTAAATCTTAAAAGATATTTTAAAGAAATACTTGTAACATATTTTTCAGTTCACCTTTTTAAAAATATTTTTTATCACTAGCTTAAATTTACTGATAATAATAAAATTTTGCCACTTTTACCTTTCATTTATTAAGTTTTATTCATAATTTGTAGATTTTAAATTATAAAAAAAATCTGAGCATTTTTCTTTCTTGAAAACGCACTAGGGACGGTATAAAAAAGTAATGAGATACAAAGAATACGTGAAGAAAGAGTGGTACCCGGCCTGGCATGTGGATTGCTTCTTAGCCATGTCTTTTATATCTTTTTCTGCTTCTTTTAGTAAAAAACACAAAATGTTAACACTGTGAAAATAATGATTTCAGCTTTTTGAGGCCCGAATTATTGAATTCACATCTTGTCGATTGATTTGCTTGATCGAAAATTTGTCGACCCATCAACCTTTTGATGTTATTTGTTGGCGTATAGCTATTGAGAGTGCCTTCACAGTTCAAAGGACATTTCCATGCACTTGCTTGTTGGGTGCTTAACTTATTAAGAATGGTGATTATATTTATTTGCAACCGTTGGAGCATATATATGTTTGTTAAGTATTAAGTGCTTATTTAAACACGGGTACTTGACATGTGTGTACGTAGGGTTCAATAAATAACTTATAATAATAAAAAAAAAGTAAAAATAAAATATATTTATGCTTGGCATAGAAAAAATAAGCAATATACAATGATGAATTCATTTAAGATATGTAAAAAGTTTAAAAGAGAGATATTGGGTGCATGCTTGCTTTAGACTCCTATTTATCTCTAGCTATTTAATGTGATTTTCCACATGGATACGTGAATCCATATATACTCTAAGTTGGAGAGAAATATTACTTAAACTATAAGAAGTAAAAATAAGTTATGTATAATAGTAATTAAGATCTAAAAAGTTATACATCTTTATTTTGTCTTTTCTTATTAAGTACTAGTGTGTAGTAAGACTTTTTATATAAAAAAAACATGAAATTTATTAAACACTCTTTAAAAAGATGCTTATATAAGCCTTTCTAAACAGTAGGTTAATTATAAAAAAATTGTAGGTCTCTGCACCAGAGACAGATTAAGAAATCTTTTAAAGGAAATTAAGGATCGAAGATTTTTTTCTTTTTTCTTTTTTTTTGAAATTGTTTCAATATCTAACTTGCAAATATTTTCTAATTTTTAAACTAATTTTACACATAAAAATGAAATTAAATTTACAAAATAGCCTTCTCTAATTACACATTATTCAATTCTGTTAATATTAATTTTATGCTAATTTAATGATTTAAAATAAAAAGTTTTTATTGACAAAATTATTATACTTTCATACCCTACATTTAAGCTTTTATACAATACACTTTTACATTTGTATTAATTAGTGACTTAATTACTTTGCATGTGCCTAATTATTTACCAAAATTTTAATTAAGTCTCTAAACCTTTTTTGTTTTAATTGGGTCCCTAATCTTGTATTTGTTTTTTTAATTAGGTCCTTATGAGATCTAATAAAAAAACAAATAATAAATTTAAGGACTCAATTGAAACAGAGAAAAAAAATCAGCAATCTATTTAAAAATGTTAAATAGTTCAGGACCTAATTAAAAGTAATTATGAATTTCTACAAACCAATATTCCTATCCCTGCAGGTTTTAAACTGGTTGAAGAACTTAACAAAGTAGGGTGACAACATTGGCATGCAAAAGTTGGTAACTTATTTTAATTACGTCTCTAAATTGATTGTCATTTTTAAGGAAATCTATAATCTATTTGTTTCTTAATTAGGTTTTTGAATTTATATTTATTTTTTAATTAGGTGTTTGTTGGACCTAGTAAAGACCTAATTAAAAGAAAAATACAATTTCAGAAACTCAATTTAAACAAAAAAAAAAAGTTTCAGCGACTTGATTAAAAATTTGATAAAAATTTAACAACCAACTTATTAAATGGTATACGTTTACAATATTTATATAATAGTTTAACTTTTATTAGATAAAAGTTGTACTGATAAGTCTGATATAGACTATCCTAATATCTAGTAGTTTTTTCGTTGATAATTTGTTTTTTTTTTTGTTTGGCATGGGGGTAGAAAATTAGGTTACTTCATGCCGTCTTTCCTAACACTATCCGTGAAAAATGTGGAGTTTGAACTATTGAAGAGAAATACAGTATAACATCATAAGGCTAATTTACAACATTAAACAAGTTAATCACGGAACACACTTTCTTAATAGGTATTTCTTCAATAACAATCACTAATATCATTTAGGTGATCAAACTTGACTGGAAGAAGTATATATACATGCAAGATCATTTTTTTTTTTTAGATTACATGTCTTGTTTTTTGGATATAATTTTGCTTAAGTTAGATTAGACTATTATGAATGCAAAATTTTGTTTTTAAATATTTAATTAATGTAACTATATGGTTAAGATTTAAATTCGAAACAACTGGTTAAATTTTATTAATACTGTATTAATCTATTCATGCATTTAGTAGATCTAGATCATTTCTCAACTCCATTCCAATGAAACAAATGCATTGGTTATATTATTATATCATTAAATATTAATCTATTGATTTTTTTTCCAAAGTGCTGCTTACTTTATCTTTATTGAGAAATCATATCATTTTTTTAAATTACATCATTGATTAAATTTAAACAATTATGTGTCACTTTGATCCACTTATTAAACTCTTACATTTAATATTCTTATCTTATCTTTTTCCTGTTTTGAAATATGTTACGATGATAGAGACATTGATTTAAAATTGAAAAACATATATAAATTATAAAGGTATGCTACCGTTAACTTGTAAATTGACACAAATAATATCTTAATAAATAGTGGAAGCAGAACTAAATTATTTATTTTATTCAAAGGGCCAGAATATCAAAATGTAATAATAATAAATAATAATCGGTCAGCGGTATTTTCAGCCTAAAAAAGAGTACAAGTTTTCTTTCTTTCTTTTTTTTTTTTACAGAGAGTACAATTTTTTTTAATGACATCTTATCATGATTCATGACTCAAACGTATCATATTTTGTTGCCCTTCTTCTTCTTCTTCTTCTTTTTTAACTTGTTTGTTGCTTGTTATTTATTTATTTATTGACATCCATGACATTTAACAGTAATTTAATATATAATTTTTACTCAAATATACGAAGGTTTAATATATTATTTTCACCATGATATCTATGATGAAATGATTAAAAGTTGTGTTTATCATGAGAAATTATATATATATATATATATATATATATATATATATATATATATATATATATATATATATATATATATATATATATATATGTAGTTGAAACTGTGATCGATTGCCAAGTTTTGAGATGAAATTAATAAGGAATAAGACTTATTGATTTTGCGTTCTTAAGGATTGCTGAATTTGATGCTGGAGTTAATATCCCTGTGGGTCTAAAGAATTAGGACATTTGAGTTTATTTAAAGAACTATATGCCAAGGAATTAAATTGAGTATATTTTAGTTAATTTGAGCTTTAATGCTTTTTTTTTAAAACAAGGCTAAAAGAGCTTATTTTATTAACAAAAACAAATACTACAACCATACTGGTACAAACCGAAATGAAACTAAACCATAAATGCATGCCTCATCACATCCTAATCCTGAATCGATCAAAATTTCATCTATTAGTATAACATAGTCTTTCGAATTATAAATTCCTATCATTCATACTAAAAGCAGAAAAATCATAAAATAATTAGAAAATATGTGTGTCTCTCTCTCTCGCGCTCTCTCTCTTTTACATTTTAGCACTCTTACACGCATATTTATATATAAAAAAAACAATTATAAGTCATGTTTTCCCAGTATTCAATCGAAAGGGAACTTATTTAATTAATTTCAGGTGTTAAATCATATATCCTCTTTGTTTAATAATAATATTTTTGTCAAAATAATAATAATAATATACTATACAAGCTTAACTATGTTTTGTTCCTTGAAATTTAAGATGAATTCTATTTTGCTTCTTCAAATATAAGTTTTTCTCCTATACAGTAGATTTGAGGAGTCTAAAATGTATTTTTTTTTTAATTTGAGGGATCAAAATCAAATTCACTCTAAAATTCAGAAACTAAAAACATAATTAAATATATAATTCAGAAATTAACGACTCATACAAATGATGCATTGGTACACCAAATTGGTGCATCCTAGATTGAGTCCTAAATTTAAACCTTTTTTCCATAGGATTATTCAATTCCCACTTGAATATTTCATGGTATCACTCTCATCACATGAGATTCAAACTTATGCTACAATAATTAAGTTCAATATACGTTTTCTTTTCTTTCTTTCTTTTAAAAAAAAACATTAGAACGTTTTTTTATAGTACAAAAGAACCTGCTGCCACCAAACGAATAAAAATGAGATTAGGTGAAATGAAGTGAAAGGGTAGTGGAGAAGGGAAGGGAAAAAAATAACATGATAGGAAAAAGAAAGAAAAGAAACAATATAAAGGAATAGGTGAAGAGAAAGCAAACAAAAGAAAGGACCCAACATTAATTTCCATGGAAAAATTTGCCCACCTTCTAGATTTTGGAAATTACAAACAATTTTCCTCAACTTAGGATTAACCACCATTACTTGATATTTGATAATACACGTACCCAATTCTTTTTAAAATGCTATAGACAGACATATAGCTTTCTTCCTATGTTTTTTTCCATATGGCCCAGCTTAGATGATGTCCATTAGGCAGAACAAGACGGAGCGAATTTCCATGTATTAAGGGGTTTTGCCTAGAATCCGGAATAGTCATAGTCGAAATTCAATGAGAAAAGAGCAAAAGTTAAAGAATTGTTCAATTTTCAAGAGCCCACTCGCTGTTCTGCATGTGCAATTTCTTGATCACATGAATTTCCTGGAAGTGTTTATGTATATATAAACTTTTGGAATCCAATTTATTTTAGTTGAAATGTGGAGAGGAATAATATTCAACAAGACTAGACCAAAGAGACCGAAATTTTTTAGGTTGGAACGACGACAACAAAATGGAAAGTTTGAAGCTTGATTTAGTTGAAAAATATATAGAGATTAAAAATAATTTTAGACTCTCATCTAATCATAAATCATCATTTAAATTACTTAAAAATAATTATTTTAAAAGTCAATAGACTTATCATATATCATAAGAAGTTGTGAACTTATAATTAAATAACTATATAAAAAATACACTCAATGTATAATCCTTTTACTCATTTATATATTATGCTTTTATTTCGTTGTTAATTGAGTTTAATAAGTATAATCCGTCAATATTCTATGTCATCAATGAATTAAAAATTAATTTTTGTATAACTTTTAAAATAATTGTTATGAAAGTGAATAAATTTATCACAAATAATATTTGTGATTGAATAATAAAAAAAATATTATACTCAAGTTTTCTCTTATTAATTAACAATCAAGTTGGTGTATCCCTCCCTTCTAGTGCCCAAAAAGATGTGAGAAAAATAAATAAAGATACGATGAAATCCAGAAGGAAATCAAAAGAGAAATAGAAAAGGAAGTATGGTAGGATAACTTTATTTAAGTGTGTATTGCTTTAGTAATGTAACTATCGGTAGACTAAGACTATGTTTAATTTAGTTTTATGTTTAAAAGTTCCTTAAAAGTTAAAACT
Source organism: Glycine soja (assembly GCF_004193775.1). Lineage (NCBI taxonomy): Eukaryota > Viridiplantae > Streptophyta > Magnoliopsida > Fabales > Fabaceae > Glycine > Glycine soja. The sequence goes on from NC_041019.1 coordinate 3,946,343, forward strand.
CAAAATAAAAATTTAAATAAGGTAGAAGTTGTTTTATGTCTTTATATATTTTAACTTAAAAATGAAATGATCCAAGAGAAAATAAAGGAGAAAAAAGATATGGAAGAGTCAACAAAACATAAAAACACATAAGCAATGTTTAAAAGGGAAGAAGTTTTTTTATGTTCGAAAACTATTATTGAAAATAAATATATATATTTTTAATTTATCATAAATATTTTTTGAAGTATTTAGATAAGTTTTTTATGAATAAAAGAGTTATGTGATATTTTTTACGAATTACTTTAATTATTTATCATATTAAATAATCTGTTGTATTGATTATATTAAATAATCTAATAAGAATAAATGATAATTTTATTATAATAAAAAAAATTAATTTGATAAAATAAGCTTTCCACCCCTCATTGAAAAGCTTTTGTGGGTAATCTAACTAAAATCCATTCCCAAAAAACCTTTTTTTTAATCTAAGAATATTATTTTTTAAATAAATATCAAACATGAGAAACGGAGATTAACAAAAATAAAATTAAAGATGTATCTCCTATCAAACGTACGTACTTGATAAGGAGTGGGAGAGAGACTCAGAGAGAGAAAGTCAATAATGCATCTAGAGAGAAACAGAGATAGCATGATAAGAAATAGAAAATTATTTATTTATTTATAAAAATTATTTTAAATTTTCAGAGTTTTTTTTTTCAAAAATGTGTTTAGTCCAATTAACAACTTCTCATTTTAAGAAGAAAAAAAAGCTTGGAAAAATGTATCGTATACAAGAAATATATTTAACCTATGATGCATGAACTCATTTAATAATATGAACCATTAGTTAAGAAAATTAATGTTAGTAATTAATGTACTTCATTTGTTAATTTTAATTCATCTGTAATGCGTTTTTTAATAAAAAAATATTGTTAATTTTAGAAGATACCGATTAAAAAGATCCTTAAACTTATTCTGTCATTCTGTGTAACAATATTTTGTAAATATTGAATTTAACTAATCTAATTATTAAATTTAAGACTTTAATCAAGTAGCTGTGAAAAATACTTTAATTAAGCAGAACGACCACTCTACAAAAAGTTATATAATTTTAAAATTAATTGATATTTGATTAACTAGTTTAATTTTAATTAGTTTAATTTTTAAATTAACCTAGAAAACAATAACATAAATTGTATGAAAAAAATACACTTATAAAAAGATAACAACAGAGAACAGAGGTGGTGGTAGCTATCTAGAGACATGTAGCAACGACAACGTTAATAGCACAACACCGTTTCGATAACAATAATAAAAATGGGTGGTGATTGGTGAAACCATAGAAATGGGGTATTTTTTTTTTTAAAAATTATTAAATGGAATAAAATTTAAATTAATACTTAAAAAAGAATAAGTAGTAGATTATCTAACGATTTCTGAATTGAAAGTTTTAATCTGTATTAAGACTTTTTTTTTTTCATTAGAGTGGTAAAAAAAATTTAGGATTCTAATTATTAATTTTTTTCAATACAACTTTAAAGTCATAATTGATTATTTTTTTAAAGTTGTAAATTATTTACGCTTCAAAGCCTAAATAGTTTTTTTATTTTAATTATTTTGTTTTTTAATTTTGTTGAATATTTTTTATAACATTTTTTTATATTGTATTATTTAATATATTTTCTATATTTAATAATTTCTATATTTTTTTACTAATGTTAAGGATTATTATTTATTTTATAAATTATAAATATAATATTTTTTGTTACTAATATTAATAAATAATATTAAATTATAATTTATCAAATAATATCAATTTTTTTCATTAATTTTTACAATTATCATTAAGTAAATTAATAATATGGTATAGTAGTATTAATTAATTTTATTTTATGAATTATTTTAATATTAACAATAGAAAATAATTTAATAATAAAATTAGTTATTAAAATAAAAATAACATAATAAAAAATATTAAATAAAATTAAAAAAACAATTAAAATAAAAAATTATTTACAACTTTAAAGTTGTAAATAGTTTACGACTTAAAAAAAATACTCACCTACAACTTTAAAATCGTATCAGAAAAATATTAAAGTTATAAAGTTTTTATAACGAGAAAGAAAAAAAAAATCGTAACATAATTTATGACTTTTAATTTAAAAGTTGTATATTAATATTATCTTATGACTTATTTTTTTAGGTATTAATTTAAATTTTTATAATTGTTAATTTTGAAAAAAATTTATCCCTTTTCATTGTTTCCCAGATGATAATTACAACTTAGGGGATTATCCTATCCTATCCTACCCTATCTCTTTGACACCACCGCAACCATAAAAAAAAATATCAGCCTTGACCTTTTAGTTAGGTTTATTAAAAGAAATGGACAGTTTTTCTTATATATTTAAAATTAGTAATAATAGTTAACTTTTATACAAGAAGGAAAATGATAAATTTTGATCATATAATTATATATGAACGGTGAAAATTTAAACTCACATAACTACTTATAGGAATTGGATAACTTTTAAAAACACTCACATGACTTTTATATTTTAATTTTTATCACTCATAATAAAATTTAATAGTTAATTTTTTCTCATTTTCACATAAAAAATCCGCCATATACAATATGTTCGTAAAGAGAAATAGAAAAATATAATAAACATGTGTGTAAATAAAAATTAAAAAATTGTAACAAATGCGTGTTTATAAAGAAAACTTAAATGCTTGTGTATAAAGAGAAATAAAAAAGTAATAAATATGTGTATAAAGATGAATGAAAAAAAATGTATGAATGCGTGTAAAGAGAAATAAAATAACTTAAATATGTTTTTGGTTATTGATATATATTTGTTTTTGACATTTGATCTCTAATAAATTTTTTCTTCCAATTAAATTCATAATATTTTAAAAGTTTTATTTAAGGTCCTTATCATTAGTTAACTGACCACGCAGACATATAACATGTGATGTCATGTGCAATATTTGTCTGAATAAAATTACATGTATGATTTTTTCAATAAAAAAAATATTGTATAAGGGCTACAACTCCTTTCTTCCGTCACCCTTCTTCTTCACCATCACCAACAATCATGTCTCAACTCCTCATCTTCTCCTGCTTCTTTTTGAGGTAACCATCCCCACTTTTTTCTAATGCAAAACATCCCCCCCCCCTCTCTCTCCTCCCCCTCCCTCTTCTAGATTCACCCTCCTTTTTCCCTCTTTCGCATAAATAAATGTAAACACCATGAGCATTGTTCACGACGGCATAGTGGCACAAGCTTGAGCACCAAGCCCTCCTCTATTTTGTGAAAGTTTGAGTTTTGGAGTTATTGGTATTTTTTTTCGATGTGGTATTATGGGAAGAACTCATGGAAGAGGTCGCCAATCCAAATAGTGCCTTTGGAACTTGTGAAGAATCCATCACCCAGTCCACTAAGAGGAAGGTCACTACATTGAAAACTATAAAGACTAACGAATAACAAGGCGAGACAAGTAATTCACAGGACAAGAACCTCAAAAAACCAGACAAAATACTACATTGTCCTGGCTGTAATAGCATGGACACCAAGTTCTGCTACTACAATAATTACAATGCCAACCAACCCCGCCACTTTTGCAAGAATTGTCAGAGATGTTGGACTGTTGGGGGACCATGAGGAACGTTTTTGTAGGTGCTGGTTGCAAGAAGTACAAGAGCCCAGATTCTCACTGGTGTAAGGGAGGGCCGGTGAGGGTAGGGGAACTCGTGGAAGAGAGTAGGGTAGTAGCGGAGCAAGCGAAGGACAGAGACGATCAGGCCGAGGAAGAAGGAAGAAGGAGGTGGAGAGAAAGAGCTAAGTTTTTTGAGGGAAGAGAGAAAACATTCAAATGACGTCGTTTTGAATTTATTTATTTTTATTTAAAATTCCTACATGTATTTTCACTCAACAACTAGTACACGTTGCAATACATGTCACATGCTAACGTGTCTATTTAACGGTCTCGTAAACAGTTAATGAATTCCAAATAACAAGAGAGACCTTAGACAAAACTTTTAAAATATTAAAGATCCGATTCAAAAGAAAAAATTATTAGAGACCAAATATAAAAAATAAATATATATTAGAGAACAAAAACATATATAAGCCCCTTTCACAAAGATTTATCGGTCTCCTATCAACTTGGCAAGCAAATCCGGGTGCTTCACTTGCATCATTCAAGTTTTATAGCTGATTTAATGTATGCATATTGTATTGGCTAGGATTTTTGTATCTTATTTTATGTTGTATAGCTTAAGATTCATATCCTTTTTATTGTTTCAGCTGTAATTTTTACTGTCAGACATGCACTCTCGGGTAGTGCACTGCTAGGACATCTTTTGGTGGTAAAATTGTTGTTTTAGCACTTGTGCTTTATATTCTTAAAAAATTAAAATAGTATCGGGTTTTTTTTATCATATGAAATTAAAACTAAAAAAGAAATTAAAAAATGGATTAAATAGGTTGGTCCAAGTAGCAGATTGACATTAAATTATGTTAATTTGTAATTAAATAACCCGTCTTAAGATATTATTGTTTTGCCGTAATAGGCAGAAACAAATGGTTTGGCTTAGCAAAATCAGAATTTTTTAACATTATAGGATCTTAAACAAATATTGAAATTAAAAACAAAATTTGAGTCAAACAATCATTATGTATTGATTAAATTTTATTTCATACTTAAAAATTAAAAATTGTAAAGAGTTTTTTGTTCATATGAAATTAAAGCTAAAAAATGAATTAATAGGCTGGTCCATGTTACACGATCAGATTGGTGTAATGTTATGTTTATAATTAAATTGATCAACCCAGCTTAAGATATATATTATTGTCTTGTTTGTCATAATTAATAGGCTGATACAAATGGTTTGCCTTAATTAATTTGGTCCAAATTAACAACCATAAGTTTGGTGTTTGCATGCATAAGGGCATTTATTCACTAATTTATTGGCATTTATTCATTAATTTATGAAGTGATCTATCATGGAATATCATCCCAACCAGCTGGCATGGACCGTATTCAACACACCCCCCAAAAAATTTGCAGGCCAAGGAGCAGTGCTATAATTTCTGCATGGAAGATGACACACACACACTCACCTGGTTTAATTTTGTAATTTAGAGATTTTTTAACACAACATTAAAAAAAAGTCAAACTTTGTAAAAAAAAAAATACATCTAAACCTCAAACAATTATTATTTTAAAAAATAATGTGAAAAATGACTTACTCTAAAAGTTCATCTAAACCAGCCAATAGTATAATTATTCTCATAACTTTCTTTGCCTAATTCAAATAACTTGCCGTGAGGTGAATTACAGTTATTTAGCAAGGTGATTATAAATTAAATTCACTATTAGATTTTATTGTGTGATATATTTAAACCATAAATTAAATTAGTTTTTATTTTTTAAAATAAAAAAGTAGAATAATTGAATGGTTTAATTACAGTCTGGCGTTTGCAGGACCAATTATCAGAAATAATTGTATCCATTGAATTGAATCTGTAACCAGTCGAATTGGAAATTCTTACCTGATCGAGTATCTAATACTAGCAAATTAGTTAGCAGTGAGTTCATTATTATTATCCAAAGTAAAAGCATATGAAAATGAGTCCACAATTTGAAAGTGAGACAAATTAATTAGCAGTTCGTTAGTAATCTCCAAAACAAAAGCATATGAAAGTGACTCCACAATTTGAAAGTAGGAATATTATTGATTTAATGGCCTGTTGCAATTTATATAATTAGTTGCAATAAAAAGTAGATGCCTTAAACAACAACCCACTACCACCTCTATTATTTATTTATTATTATCATTTTAGGCTAATGAGTCACGCAGGTATTCAGTGACAGTGACCATGTGACAGAGTGGAAAAAATATATATAAAGGGCGGGCGGGGAGCAATACAGTACTCTTGGTGTCTCTTAACAAAATTAAGTGTAAATAGTCGATAATTTTTTATACACTGGGTAAGGAATAATTCATGTTTTACAAATATGTGAGTTTAATTTTAGCCGTTGATTTAAAAAATTTATTGGTAAATAATCTATAAAAATATTTTTAATCAGAATTTTTAAGTGAGTTTCTTAAGTTATTTTCTGTGATTCTCCGTTGTTACATCATTTGTAAGAAATTTATGCATAATTTTACTTTAATGGTAAGAAACTTTAAAAAACTCATGCTTTTATATTTTTTGAATTATTAAATAATCAGATAAATATTTTTATACCTGTAAGAAATAGTTTCTTGCAGAAAATACAAATTTTATTTTTTAGAAACACTCATTATCACATAAATTTGTTCTAATAAAAAAATTTACAAGAAATAGTTTCTTCACTTAAAAAACCTCTCATTAAAGATGTTCTAAGTACTTTTATAGATGTTGGTTGAAACTTTTCATAATAAAGAAAAGTGACATACTAATAAGTGTTCTTAAGATATTAGAGTAATTAAAAAGAGAAAATATTTATTATGAAGATCATAAAAAAACCTAAAAAAAATTATTATGAAAATTATAGGAAAACATAAAAAGAATTGTATTGTGCATCCCAATAATAATATATATATTTTTTAATTTTTTAATCAATATCTTGAAAACATTGGTTAACATTTGTATAAAAAGAAAAAATTAAGTGAGTGTTTTATTAATTTTTACAAATTATAAAGCAACAAGCACTAGGGCATGGAATTAATTGAAAAACAAGGGTCAACAAGCAACAAACAATGACTAATTCAGGAGTATCAAAGCAACTTCCTCACATACTATAAATTAAACTTCCACACCCAAGCTTCACTGCATCTTCTTATACTTACTATGTGGGCCCCACACCCTTCTCAAATAAGTGGCCTTCAACAAACGTTCCTATCCCATCTCAACCAATTAATTAAGCATATGTATCTTTCCCTTTATAAATGAACTTATGAACCGCATCAACCTTCACTCTCATTCTCAAACTCAACAACCCTGGTCTCAATTTTCTCCCCCTCTCTCTCTTTCTCTCTTGTGGTAACATACACACACACACACACATATCTAGCTATTTTGGTCCCATTTTCACTATAACTCTACTAAATTAACATGGACAACCTTCAAAAATGCCAAGCAAACTACACAGCACTCACACCTTTAACGTTTTTGATGAGGGCTGCTGCATGCTATGCAAACAGAACCTCAGTGATCCATGAAGGAACCCGTTTCACTTGGGCACAGACTTATGAGCGTTGTCGCCGCCTCGCCTTCTCCCTCCGTGCCCTTAACATTGCTAGGAATGATGTTGTAAGTGTAACATGCAATTTCTTCTACAACTACATAATGGTCTTAATTATACAACAAATTTCAGAATCTGTGTAATATATAACAAAATATAAAGTATAACAACTTCATGTTATTTAAACATTATATAATTAACCCCGTGTCACAGTCTTCGGTCATCTCTTTCTCACTCTCACTTTCTATCTTTTTTCATGTAATTCACATATATGATGTTTTCCCAAGATCAAATGAGGCTACAAAAGCTATCTTGTTTTTACTGTACCAGATACATATTCAGAAGTCAGAACACAAACATCAAAGTAAAAAAGTTGAGTAAATTCCAATAACTAATGACGCATGCATATTTTATATTAAAATTTATTAAAAATATAAAAAAAAATCCATTAGACAAGAAATGATGAGATCTAAAATTTTTTATAATTTTTAATAAATTTCAGTTAATAATACTAAAGGATTAATTAATTAATTGTCTGGTATATATATATATATATATATATACACACTAATAATTGGTATAACTTTTTTGGTTTATGCAACAGGTATCAGTGCTGGCCCCTAACATCCCAGCAATGTATGAGATGCATTTCGCAGTGCCTATGGCAGGTGCTGTGCTGAACACCATCAACACCCGTCTTGATGCCAAGAACATTGCCACCATTCTGCGCCACTCCGAAGCCAAAGTCTTCTTTGTGGACTACGAGTACGTGTCCAAGGCCAAAGAAGCCCTCAGATTGCTCATGGACAACAACAACAACAACAACCTCAAAAAGGGTGTTCCAAAACCAACAAATCAACCACACTCAACGACATTTTCTCTTCCACTAGTCATTGTCATAGATGACATAAACACCCCCACTAGAATCCGTCTTGGTGAGCTAGAATACGAGCAAATGGTTCATCATGGTAACCCAAATTACTTCCCTGAAGGAATCCAAGACGAGTGGACCCCAATTGCGCTGAATTACACATCAGGAACAACCTCGGAGCCAAAGGGTGTTGTTTATAGCCACAGAGGAGCATATCTTAGCACCCTAAGCCTAATCTTGGGGTGGGAAATGGGTAGTGAACCTGTTTATCTCTGGACACTACCTATGTTCCATTGCAATGGGTGGACCTTCACGTGGGGCGTGGCTGCACGTGGTGGAACAAACGTGTGCCTTCGCACCACAGCTGCACGTGACATATACAGGAACATAGTAGTCCACAATGTGACACACATGTGCTGTGCCCCCATTGTGTTCAACATAATCTTGGAGGCAAAACAAAGTGAAAGGATTGACATAAAGGTAATAAATGGGAAGAGAAAATCACCGGTTGAGATTCTCACTGGGGGAGCACCACCACCAGCATCATTGCTAGAGCAAATTGAGTCACTTGGGTTTCATGTCACACATGCATATGGGCTAACTGAGGCAACAGGCCCAGCACTTGTGTGTGAGTGGAAGAAGGAGTGGAACATGTTGCCAAAGAAGGAGCAGGCCCAACTTAAGGCCCGTCAAGGGGTGAGTGTGTTGACTATGGCTGATGTTGATGTGAAGAACCTTGAGACAATGGAGAGTGTGGCTAGGGATGGGAGGACAATGGGGGAGATTGTGCTGAAGGGAAGTGGGATCATGATGGGGTATTTCAAAGATCATAAGGCATCTTCAAAGGCTTTTGGGAAGAATGGCGATTGGTTCAAAACTGGGGATGTTGGTGTGATACACCCTGATGGGTATTTGGAGATTAAGGATAGGTCTAAAGATGTGATCATTTCAGGAGGGGAGAATATTAGTAGTGTGGAAGTTGAGTCACTTTTGTATAAGCACCCTAGGGTGTTGGAGGCTGCTGTGGTGGCAATGCCACACCCTAGGTGGGGTGAAACTCCTTGTGCTTTTGTGTCCTTGAGGAAGAACAACAACAACTCATCATCATCAAAAATTGATGATGTCACTGAGGCTGAGATAATTGCCTATTGCAGGAAGAATTTGCCACACTTTATGGTGCCTAAGGTGGTGAAGTTCATGGAGGAGCTGCCAAAGACTTCAACTGGGAAGATTCAGAAGTTTGAGTTGAGGGTCATGGCTAAGGTTTTCGTGCAGACCAAGAATAATACTACTACTGTCAACAAGAAGTCTTGCCAAGTGAGTCAAAATAGTATTGTTGGGGGGTACAATAATGAGCAAGTTTTGGCTGCGTCTCGTCTTTGAATTAATTAAGTGTTCAGATCTATTTATCAATGATCTTTGAGTCTTTGTTTATTTGGATAAATGTGTGTACATATACTAGTTCTAAGTATCAACTACGAGTATTCCGAGGCATTAATTTAGTTTCAAGTTTGAACTACTTAAGCTTGTTTTGGGGCAGAGTGCCAGACGTATATAAATACTGCATTAATGGTCTAGTAGCTTTTTTTTCATCTTCCTGTTTCCAATTTTGTTTATTTATGATTATAAATTATAATTCTCTTTAGACTCGTAGTGAAAATAATTAATTTTATATTAATTAATAAAATTAATTAATATTTTTTAATTATAAATAGAAAAACAAATCTATTTTTAAAATATTTTTTATTAAAATTTTAAATAAAATTAAAATTAAAATAATAACATTAAATAAAATAAAATAATTTAAATTTACTTATATTTAAATTTAACGAATATTATTTTCTTTATTAGAGTATCGAGGCATTACTTTGGATGGTCACGTGTTCCATTTTAACTTGTGTTGTGTCGGCACCTTTCCCTTAATAATCGTGTATTGCTTCAAATCAAAAGAGGTTTGCTTCCTCCAGCTGCTGCTCTAAAATTCTTCTAAAATTCAATTTGGATGTTTATACGTTTGAGGAAACAAAACTCTTTTAAGAGGAGTTTCCTTTAATTTCTGTCCGAATTTGAGAGTGTTATACTTGTTAAATATACAACATGTTATGAAAAAATACCTCTACAAAGCCAAAGATGGCTATGGAAAACCAGGAGAATTGAGAATAGAAAAATGAACAAAGGTCGAAGAGAGAGAGAGAGAGTTTATGGGAAGTAGCTGTAGAATTTTCAAACAATGTTGTGCATCTGAATTACTGGGAAGATTTGTCATCAATAGATTATGAGCACACTAACACATTTTAATTTAAAATCTTAAAACATTAAATTTTTAAATCTTTTCACCTATATTTTATTCAGTTTTTTTATTCTTAACAACACAACACCAACAAAAAAAAACGTTATTATGTATGTTAATTTACCTTAATTAGAAGTGGATAAAACCTACAAAATATTTTATTATGAATTAAGAATTAATATATTATTTGTTTTATTTTTGGCACATTTTATCATAATATTTTTTCAATTTTCATCTCATTTTATAGATTTGTTGAATGTGTAATAAAATGCTGACATGTTTCTAAAAAATATCTCAGTTTTGTAATAAATTTTGTAAAATGATATGGTTTTATCACTAGCATGATGATAAGATGTGTGAAAATTAAAAATATAATAATAAAAAACATGAAAAAACTTAAGAGGTAAAATGAGAAAAAAAATTAAGAACCAAATGTGTGGAAAAAAATGGGTATTAAATTTGCAAAATGTTTTTTTAAACATCTAATTATTATTGATAAGAAAAAAAAAGGAATACAATAAAAGAGAATATATAAGGTAACAAGAGTATCTATGCCAGTGAAACAACAACAAACCTGTCACCGACAAAAGAAATGAAAACTATATCCTCTTTCCTACATGCAAGTATAACCCAACTCCACACCCCAACTAAAGTAAACACGACAGATAAGAATAAATACAAAGCCACACAAAGACAAACATGCACTGACAAAATGCCAAAAGATCCCCAACGAAGCTTAATATATGAATAACCAACAGCAGTATTTGCTTTTCTCATCAGTCATAGTTGAATAATAAAATGTATAATTAAGTCTACTTAATTTTTATTCATTTTTAATGCATTATTGTTTTTATATATGACAAAAGAATACCCCAGTAGGAATAGGCAGAGTTTAGAGGGTATATCATAACTTGAATTAAAAATAATTAATTAAGATAAAATAATTTGTCATCTTGTACGAATGAAAATTTTGCTAGGAGAAATAAAACTTACTTCAACAATCTCTATTCTTTGAGGATTAATTCCATCACTTTTGATTATGGGATTACCTTGCTTATAGTAAGAAAGAAAGAAAGAAAGAAAGAAAAAATACTATTTACTGATAATATGAATCATTCATTCCATTACTAATTGCATTTATTTCTGTTCCTTCTAGAACTCCAGGATCCAGAAGGTCCTACTCTGGTCCTTTTATTATGTCCACAATTCCATGCCAAATTATAACTCGAATCAATCCATGGCTATTGCACGCAGATTTGGTAAGAATGTCATCTTGACTCTTAGATATAGCAAACAACATATAGTGGGATCTGGGTTTCAATTATGTAATGTAGCAGTACTTGTGCACAACTCTTGAAGATGATTCAAGTTTACAATTTTGTTGTGCACACCTTCAATGGAGGACCCGGCTGCACGAAGCTCCTCTTCTTGTCAATGTCATTTCCCTAAGAATGGGAAGAAATACTTAAATCTTAATTTCTAAACTCTAAACCTATTTTTGAATGAATTTGGAGTGAAAAGAAAAAATAGAGAGAAAAAGTGATAAATATGCTAAGGTAATGAAAAGAATAAAGAAAAAATAATAAGAGAAATAAGACAAAAATGAGATTAAAAAAGTGTAAATATACACCAATTATTGATCCTATTGTTGGAGCTTTGAGTGTCCTTTTTTTTAGAGAGAAAATTAACAGTGTCCTTTACTCAACACTAATGCTACCGTACATTAATGATTTTATAATATAGTTTTTTTAGGGTTTATTACATTATTTTATTTTATAAAATAATTTTATTCTTAAAAATATTTAATTATTATAACTATTTTAACATATTTTAAATTAAAAGATTTGACTTTTTTAAAGATATTTTTTCTTTTAGATAAATACGGACATGGCTCTTGATTAATCTCTTTACCTTTACCCTACCATGTCAGATGAATATTGATCGTATTAAGCATTATGATTGTGAAGTTGACAATAGATATTATGAGTGCGTATTAATTGGTATCATGAATTATGACACGAGTTATATTACTTTTATAGTAATATTTTCATGAAATGTTTTTTTTTATATAATTTTTTTTTCGGTACGTACTGTAAAGAAAAATTATTATAACGATTTAATTCAACATATTAATGCCAAGAAACACCAAGTCAGATGGATATTGATCGTATTAAGCATTATGTTTATGACGTTGATAATAGAGATGTGTAAGTATTATTTTGTACCATGAATTATATTACTTTTATGGTATTTTTATAAAATTTATTTTTCTGTCGGTATTTCTTCTTCATCGTACTATTATATTTTTTTTCATTTTATCTCATGATTTAATTTTAATATTTTGTTAGTGTTAATATTTTTATATTATCAACCAATTAGGAAAAATAAATTCTCATGAATGGTTTCTTTATTATTGTAAAAAGTTTTATTTGATTAGAAACTATTTTTGTGATGATTTATAAGATAGTTATTATAAAATTTAATAAATTTATTATATAATAATTTGTGATTGAATAATAATATAAAATATATTTGCATTGCATTTCAACTAAATCAATTAGAAAAGGCCACATAAATATCTTTTTTAAATTATTTATTTCAAAATTTTATAACTTTTAATTGCCTAAAAATCCATATTTTGATAATAATATAAACTGTTAATATATTTAATTAAATTATTTCTTATTATATGCTTATAACTCATAATTTATTATACACATTTTCTTTTGTCACGTTTATCGGTTTTGTAATCCATTCGAGTTTTTTTTTTATATTTTTGCTAATTATCAATGAGATGGTGAATATAGATCTTTATAGATGACCAAGATTTGTTTTACTCCATGATTAAGATACTTATATAGATGGAATATTGAACATAACGCTGTTCCCTTTTCATTTAGAAATTGCAAGTTTAACTCCTAATTCGCGAGGTGATGCGTACATATTTGATTCAACAACCCATGTAAATTTTACGTAAAGATCTTCCGTAACTATTAATGCATTTAAAAATTAACGGGAATTCAATAACCCATATAAATTTTACGTAAAAATGCGCATTCTAAGATATAAAAGATTTTCCGTAACTATTAAGCATTCAACTGAAAAAATGCGCATTCTAAGATACAAAAGTTAAAGCTACACCCTTGTTGCTTTCATGTTCGACGCCTACTCAAACACACATAGGTTTGTTATGATTGAAACGTTTAATCTGATCTAATAGAATTAATCTATAACTATATGTCCAATGATACTATATGGTGGTATGAATGTTAGAATTTAAATGACCAACAGGAGAGAAAGAGTAAGACTAACATAAATGAAAATGTTAAGATGAATTTATGATGATACAAAAAAAGATATAATAAGAAAAAAGATTGATGTAACTCTCATTAAGAAAAAAGATGATAAAAAATTGATTAAGGTAATTTGAGCATATACAAATAATGTCCCAAAAAACATTAGTTAGAATGATAGATTGCATAATTTTTAAATTGAGAAAAAAGAAAAATGAAAGAACAAAAAAACGTTGAAAGAAATTATTAAGGAACATCTAAAACTTAATAAATGTGATTCATATAATCAATCTTATCTAGTGGAATAAGACTTTATTGTTATTAAACAATGTTACACATAACATGATATTATATTTCTATTAATACCATTTATCTAAACATATTTATTACAAATATATCTTAATTGTAATTATACACCTTTTTAATCAAGAGTGTTCATAGGTACAAATTACTCGTGTTACTGAATTCAAATTAACTCAAACCAATCAAAATAATTTGGTTTGAATTAAATCCGAACTGAACTAATCAAATTCATTAAATTTTAAGTTAGATCACGGATTTTAATGTCTGAACTTGCTGATCTAATCCATTAACCCGTTAATTTGTATTAAATTATTATTATTAATAATATATGTAATATATAATATATAAATAATTGGTTCAGATCTGTTACAGCAAAGATGGTTATAGAACATTTATTTTACTTTTTAATTTATTTCAAACTATTTTAATTTTAGTTGTATTATCTATTAGACTATTTGAGAACATTAAAATTTTTAAATTATGATATATAAGTTTCAATTTATGGGTTTTTAGACTTTGTAGGTGTCGTACTTGTTTATTAAATTTTACGTAAAGAAAACCGTTGCCTTAGAAAAAAAGATTTTCCGTAACTACTAATGCATTTAAGTGAGTGTACTTATTTAACTTTATGCATTGTTAATGAAAAAAAAAAACATTAAAAGAAATTTTCTCTCTTAAAAGAGTTAACTCAGAATGATTGATATCCAATATAAATTCTGGATATTAAAGGCTAAATTACCTAACAAGCATCCTAACCCAAAGTTAAATGGGTCATTACGTAATTATCAAAGGAATAACTTTGAATTTAATATGATTGGGATTTGTTATTAATGTACACAATTATTAAATTTAGGTTATGAACTAAGGTCTCCATAGGAAACAAGAGGTGTGACTGACAACTAAGATTGCGGAAGAATGCAAAGAATCACTAATCTTGTTTAGAAGCATACGAATGAAGCTGAACATTAATGCTTTTTCACCTCGTATACCCAAACAATGAAACAAATCATGGGACACAAACTACACGTCCAAAGGATATATATTTTGCACCAGATCAAGTTGTGTTTTGTAAATTGCAGTTGGAGCTCCACATAACAGTGATATCAAAGTGTGTAGTACATACAAACCACAGAAAACATGATTAATTAAAAAGGGTTGGGGAGTGCAAATACAGTTCAAATACTTATGAACAACATGATGCAGCCCTAGTTCCTTCGGCGGGTCTATCAACAAGTACCATCCCAGCTGGGTTCTGAGCTGGCTGAGCCCTTGGTAACCTCTTGGCTGTTCACAAAAGCAAATGTGAGTCATACAAAAGTAAATACGGTTCAGCAGTTTATATATAGCACAAGAAACACTGTCTAAAAGTAATGCAGGGTACTACTACAATCACATAAGCAGTGCAATTAGAACTATTTGCTTGCTTTAACAGAAATTCAGAAAATAAAAAGAGCAGAACCTTTTTTGGATAATTTGGATAAACTTCTCCATGAACACTTATTTAAGAGAAGAAAATAAGAATGAAAAATAAAATAAGTTTTCTCATGAGCTAAAATTAGCTTTTGCATAAGCTAATTTGTAAAAACTCTCCTATTAGCTTCTCCCAAATCTGGTTTTAACTTGTGCATAAGCTAATTTTAGTTTATGAAAGAAGCTTATTTCATTTTATTTCCTTTTTTTCTTATTTTCTTTTCCTATAAGTACTTATAGAGAACTTTATCCAAGCAAGATCTAACTTGGTAAAGAAATATGTAATGTGCCACAAATTGAAGTGGACAGTGGATACCACCTGGAACGGAAGAAAAATAGTCCAAGAATGTTGCCATAGTGCAATAATGACAAAGTGAAGAGAAAGGATACAGGACAAAAAATGTAGTAAAGTTATAGATCCAACACATGTTTCAATGAGCTTGATATGTTATCAGTGGGTCAGATAACCAGTCACCAGTTACAGATTTTATGAATTTTAAACTTCAATGAGCAGTGAATATAATTGCAACTTGGCCAGTGAAGTGGGGGTAGAGAGAGTTTCTCGATTCCCTTTAAAGTTTAAAGGCTTCCTTCCTCTTTGGACTGATGTCCCTCTTAACTTTATTCTAAAGAATCAATTAGAAGATGAAGAAAATAAAATACTCATTAAGCAGCCTAAGACATAAAATAGGAAGGGGCTCAAACCTATTTCATAGAATATATCATTAACGTTGGATGCAGTTTTGGCAGAGGTCTCCATGAAAAACAAACCATTTTCTTCAGCATATACACGTGCTTCCTGCAATATCAATGAATTAAAATTTAAAACTAATAAACTGGTAGGAGCAAGACATGTCATTATGGAACATTGGCTGTATGAAAAATGAAACTACACAAACATATGCAAGCTACTAATCAAAACAGAAGAAACCAAACATGTTGCAAAGGTAAATTAAACATTATAGTATTTTTTGTATCAAAATTGAAATTTTATGATGGTGGAAAATTAGCAAGATGGTACAACTACCCTGCAAAATAAAACTAAAACCACTATAGATAAACCATTAACAAGCACAATCGGTTAATGCAATTTGAACTTTTTGCAAAGAGCCGTTAGCATTAAAAATACTTTTGGCAAATTACAGCAAGTTTAAAACATAGAATTTTGTCCCCCACCTTGCTTTAGAAAGATTCACTTTCCTCTAGAGTCTAGAACACTTTGAAGATTCAAAAACACTAGAACTGTTAATCATTTAGCAAAATCTGACAATGGATCTGCATAGTGATAAATTTCTTTGCTAAATCCATGGGTAAACATACATTTTCTAATGTTTAGGACCAGAATCCTTGACACCTTCCATCATTCTTTTTTCTATAATTTGTGCATTCAATAACATGATATTGTTAGAGATTATAATTATAATTCTGGATAACTAACATGGAATAAAAAGGAATATTGGAAAACAATAATACTTACTTCAGCTGTCACTTTCCTCTTATCTTCCAAATCAGCTTTGTTACCAGCAAGAGCCATGACCATATTAGGATTCCCTGTAACAAAAAACGAAAAAGAAGTTGAGAGCATAAATCAAGAATCTAGTTATGTTATGCAACTACAACTACCACAAAGTATTACTTGAGGGAAACCAAAAGTAGCCAATGTTTAAATTAATAATTCAGAGAAACACTCAAACCAAGCATTATTTTTCAACAAAAGCTTGCCTATATTATCCATTTGTTGATCTAGAATGTGTACATCATTGATAGACAAGTCCTGGTAATATTTATGGAAAAATATAAATAAACATTTATTTAAATAATTTCAATGTGTATTAAATGATTAATATAAGTCATTCTAACAGTTGAGATCTTAAAAATTACACACAAAAAAATGGCATTAGGAATATTAAAGATGGTGGCAAAATTAATTTACAAGTAGTTCACATCCAGAAGTTTGCAAACAGTAAATAAATAGTCTGATATCCTTTTGCAATCTATAATTTTATTTGACTTCAGAAAAAAGAACCATAAGAAAACTTCAAAACCAACAAGCTAATACCTTGCTTTTGAAGCTCTTGGACCCACTTCTTAGCTCGGGTAAAGGAGTCCTGTGAAGGAAAGATAGAATTAATCATATTATAGCTTATTAAATAAACAATTATATTAAAAGCATAGATTCCGCCCCAACAAAAGACAAGCATGTACCAATCAAATGAAAGAACCCTGCAATGAGATTTGATCTACTTCTCTTTTACAAAAAGTATGATGTTTTAATTAGAGAAATTCATAATACAATGTTGATCCATTATACTCATTTTACAATATTTTAAACCAAGAATGGTTCAATTGCAATGTTCACCATACAAAACTACAACCTACAAATATATACTATGCCAAATTACACAAGGGATTCGATGACTTTTGTTACATGCAAAAATCATTCATGGTCCTTCATCTTACAACTTAAGCATCCAGGAGAGTTTTTATACACATGAAATAAGAGCTTCCTTGACTAAGTGATCAAGACTTTGATCTTAGCTACCCTCATTCCTCTAATATTAAAAAGATAAATTCAGTACATGATGAATGCATTGTTTACACTAAAAGCCCAAAAGACACTCGTGTGAGGGGTATATTAGATATAAATACATTCATGAGCTTTTGACTTGAGAGTTTAAGTTTTTGGAAAATTTGGTCATTTCACAAATTCTTTTAAATAAACTTATTCCTCACATTCATTAGTTTCAAGAAGTGATAGCATGAATTAGAATAAGTGGACCCTGTGCGTTCATGTATTGCTGTGGAATGTCTTGTTCAAAGTTTTCTGTTAAAAAGGACCAATCAGTTATCCCCTGATGAGGAGAGCATATATCTTTAAAGTGGTACACTACTCACAATTCTAATAAATATGTTTGATTTTGGTCATGAATTGGAACTTTCAGGCCGCTAACTAGTCATCTTCACAGACTGATTGACGTTTCCCTTTATTCCATTTTAAGGTATAATTCACGCATTCGTACATTCCACTTGGTCAGAATGTTTCCAATGCATTAACTATTTTTCAAGCAAAACAAAGATATGATGTAATTAGGCAAATCATTAAAGATAGTTTAATGTCAGTCCAGAAATACATTCACTAGACCTACGAAATGCAGAAAACGAAGCACTTGCTTATGCGTGTAAATCAACAGAACAAATCTAAACCTCAATAACAAAAGGTGTACAATTCTCATCATGATTTTGAGACCAAGCAGCCAGTACAAACAGGCTGCAATTTTTTCCATATCCCGTGATAACTATCATCATTTTACACATTTAGATAAATTACACAAACAAGAAAGAAATAGAAGAATCAAGTTAACATGTCAAAACAGCTTGGCAATTGCATAATTATCAATCTCGAATAGTGGCATGTAGCTGCCAATGCTATAGCGAGATAGTGGGCGGGATGACTTCTATTTTAAATATTATAGTATTATAATACCAATTAAATAGTTAATACTACACACATAAATACTATATAAAAAAAAGACCCAAAAAAACATGATAAATAATAACTCAATTTACATACATGATCACCATCAATCTAGGAGCACTAAGAACATAGTAATGAAGTCAGAAAATGAAAAATGATGGTGAAATTAATAGAAAAGGAAAATAAAAAATTAGATAAAAACTAGTGGAATGTGAACTAGGGAGTATAGAGAAAGAAGAATAGAACACACACAAAAAAAATAAAGTCCTGTAAAGTGTGAAGGAGCAGAGGTCAAAACAAAGTTCACTTTTTTGTGGAATATTTTACCCCCAAAAAACAACTCAAACAACAATGTTTCAGGGTAAAAAATGATTTTTAAAGCTGATATAATTGTAGCACCGCTACAGCATGTGAAAAGCCGTTATTACAGCTGCAATGGCTGCTGTTGAAAATGCTCCACTATTCGAATCTTATAGCGGTTCAGGGAAGCTCCACTTCACTATAGCGAACTATTGACTACTATGGTCATTTGTACACTGAATATAGTCCATTTAAATAGGTATTCAGCAATATCCAAACGCAAAGATATCATACCGAGCTAGTGATGTCATAGACAATGATAGCAGCAGCAGCACCTCTGTAATACATGGGAGCCAAGCTATGGTACCTCTCTTGTCCTGCTGTGTCCCATATCTCAAACTTTACCGTCGCGTCATTTACTGCCAGCGTCTGTGAAAAGAACGCTGCCCCTATTGTTGATTCCTGTCACCACAAAAGACAACATAAAGTCATAAATTCAGCAACACAATCTCCACGTTTCCATAAGTTCAAGACTCATCAGGCACATAACAACAGCTCTCACAAGTCAAAACCCAAAACCATCAACACACAACTACAAACAGAAGAAAAATACCATCTCCTCCACCACACACCGCTATTTAGGCATCATTCAAAGCTCCATAGTTATAACAACCAACACTCCCTAATCACTACCATCATAACCTCCATGATCAAATCAGGTTGTGACCAACCGGAATTCCTCACATTCTCTATAATAGTCTTTAACAAAAATTCATTTGAAACAACAAAACCCCATTACTGATCGGCCAATTTCACAGCCGAATCAGCATAAATTAGCTGAACTCAACCCACACCCATGGTGAAAAACGTGAAATTCGGTCATATTTTCATCATACACAACTACCCAATAAAATTCGAAGAAATCCCCAATCAAAACAACGAAATCAAATAAAAGGTTAGAAAAAAAACCTGAAATTCGAGAAATTGACCCTTGACAAAGCGCAAAACGAGGCTGGATTTCCCAGCACCCATGTCCCCGAGAAGAACCTGATGCAAAGAACAGAGTGAGAACATCATCGGAATCGAAGAAAATTGAGAGAGAGAGAGAGAGAGAGAGAGAGAGAGAGAGAGAGAAACAAAGGAAATCGAAAAAGAGATGATGGACCCACCAATTTGGCATTGAGATTGTTGTGTCCGATCGTAGCCATGGGAAGAAAATTGGATCGATCGGAAACGAAGAGAGAAAGGAGTAGAACCCAATAGGCGAAAGATTAGAACTTTGCACTCTGCGGATTGATGGATATATAGAAAAATTGAAGATTGGAATGATCAAATCAAAGATACAGAGCAAGAGACTCTCTTTCTCTCTCTCTCTGAATTCTATTGCTTATCGCTTACGGTGGGTTTCCTTGCTACCGTCTGCGTCCAAACGCGTTCGTTTTATTTGTTTTTGGTGTCGTTTTTGTCTTTTCCTTTGCTTCCTTTTCTAATTTTATTTTTATTCATTGTGATTATTATTGTGGTTATTGGTGGCGGGCAAGTCCATCAAAAAAAATAAAAATGAAACACGTTTCCTCTAAATGGAGCACTCTAAATTTGATCCCTCTTTCCTCTAAATGCTACTCTTCTTGTCTCAAAGATTATTAATGGATTCCTTAGTTGCACCAGTGTCTCATTTTATGGAGTTGATATCATTCATATTGAAATTCTATTTTTACTTTAGTTATTGATGTATTTTTTTCTAGTGCAAGAAGATTATATCATTTAGTTAACAAGAATGACATTAATACAATCAATCAGGCATCTGCTCAAAATCCTGAAGACTACAACGAGGGACTTGGTTAATTATCTACATACTAAACTCAAAGATGAGTTATCAACTAAAGAATGTTTATCTTATAATGTCTCCAAAGTACAGCCAAAATCGGAACTGGGGAAGGAGGATAAATGCATGCCATCATAGACTTGTTTGCAGTCAATTATGGAACACCATTTATGTCTACTTTGATTTTTATATTGGCCTTTTAAAAAATTTATCCTTAAAAGTAACCAACTAGTAAGTTAAGGAAGTACTTTTATTATAAATTATCATTCACCTCAATAGTTAAATAATGAGGGGCTTTTTGAGTGTACCAAAAATATACAATAGAAAATTAATTATAAACAATAAAATAGATGATAATATTAATATAATTAATTATAGATGACAAAATAGATATAATATTAATATATAATAGTTATTTTTGCCAATCTTGTTTAAACTTGTTAGTACTATTTAATTTATCCTCTAGTTATAACAATAATTAGTTATTGAATTTCAAAATATCTTTCAGTTATAAAAGAGAGGCATTCTTTGTATATTTTAAATAAAAATAAAATAAAAAAGAAAAGGAAGAAAATATACGTTAATGTTGCATGGCATTAACGTATATTTTACATGGACATTTTTTGTTAAATAAAGATTTTGAAATTTAATTAAATGATATGGCAACCAGAAATTAATTGGCTTAATTGCCAAAACTCTCAAATGGAGAGTTAGTCACTTGGACTAAAAAGAATAGGTTTCAATTTTAGAGAGACAAAAATAATACCAAAATTTTAAAGTGAACCAAAGCATATTAATAATTTTAGGAGGATCTAAAACATAATTTATTCTTATTTATCCTTAAAAATATTATTAAATTTAACTATACATTATATTGTATAAATACAATAGTTAATAATATACATAAAAACAACACTAGTATAAATAGAGAAATATTACGGTAGCAAATTTTCTAAACTGTATTTGTTTACTTGAATATGTTTTATAAACAACAAAAATATAAAAAATTTATAAAATATAATTAAAATAATTCAAAATAATTATTAAAATTAATAATTAAGAATAGAAATTAAAAGATGTCTTACTACACGTATTTACCACTTTATATAACATTATATAAATATATTTGGAAATTTCTATGGTAAAACATTTTTTATAAGCTAATTTGGAGAAGCGATCGTGTGTTTTGCTATATCTTGTCTTCGTTTCTAATCAAGTGGTTAAACAATAACTTCAGAGATGGCAGCACATTAACCAAATGAGACTTCATGTCTTATCTCTTTATTGCAAAATGCTAGTTAACATTAAAATTCTAAAAAATAAAATAATGAAGGGCCAATCGTGTCATAGTTACAAAGAAGCTATGTCCTGTGTTAACCACAGCCCCAAGGTCGGTTGGAGGATAAAGCCATATGTAATTATTTAGAAAAACAGATTCTTTCATTTCATGCAAGCAATCCGAAAATAAATTTTAATATTAATTAAAATCATAAGGAAAGAATATCTATTTAATTAATTTTGTTAATATAAAATTCAGGATTTAACAAATGTTAATTGTGTTTAAAAAATAATAGAACAAAATACATCAGAAATTCTTCAAGTTTGAACATATTATACGCATATGTCTTTGGTATTTGATTCTTACATAAACATCCACTATTTTGATATTTCAGTTATATTAGTATCTCTTTTTCGGTATCAATATTAATTTCGTTTATCCAAAATAGTCATGTGTTAATTACATAATCTTTTAAGAGAAATTTTATGACAAAAATACACATGTCTCCTTCCCATCAACAATTTAAATCAAACATTTTACGGGTTCTTTTTGTCTTTGTTGACTTCTGTTTGATTCTTATTTGTCAAATCAATTTCTTCACGAGGGGTGGTAACAATCATTTGTGAAATGTAATGCAAAATGGAACTACTATCTATTTTTTGAAGTGAAATTATTAAAATTTTATCAAATAAGTATTATGCATCCGGTATGTTGTCTAGTTCTCCTATATGACAACTTGACAACTTGAATTTCAGCTCCACAATAGTGTTCCTTGTTCTCCTTTTTTCATGTAAATGTACATGAGGAATATTCCTAAAAAATAGTTGAAGCATTTGTTTATTTGGAGGAAATTTAAATATTAATTCATTTACAATACTTAAAATCATACTTATGAATGTTAATATCCACCTTGCAAAATGAAACATAATTTTGATTTTTCATTAACGAAGAGATCTCAATAGAAAATCCAATATTTACTTTAGACCATATTAATGATTGCATATATGAAAATTACTGCTTAATAAGGTCATGTGAAACATGTGTGTAATACATTGTAGGAGTTTCAAAACATATGATGGAACAGTGAAATGAGAAATTTCAGAGCTATGAAATATAATTTCGATATTTCACAAACACACGAACAACATTAATTAACAAATTCAATCAAGGTGTGAAAAGGGGATATTTGTATAATTTACACAAAACTATATTAGCAACCTGGTTATAAGTGGCTAATTTTTACTAGCTTTTTAATCAGTTTTTTTTTGTTATTGCTTGTCTTTTATGAGATGTTCCCACTCCGTTCCAGTGCTCCCTCTTTACCAAAAGTATTGTGATTTTGTACATGCTAAAAAAGGGAAATGATAATCATGTTTCCTTTCGGTTCTTTTTTGGCTTAATGAAAAAACACAATAATTTGAGAGAACAAGAGATAGAAAGGACAAACAAAACAAACTAGCCTAAGGAAAAAAAAGCATATTGTCTGCCAAGAAACATGTTGATTAAGGAAAATGTTGAGAAGCTACATACAAGTAGGACACACCCACATTACAGAATTGTGGGGTAACACAATAGTGATGGTCTTACATGCACTGTGTCTCAGATGGACCAAGGTACATACTACATACACCTTAATAAGCCAGGCCTAAAAAAAAGGATAAAAAAAGCTATTCGAATCCAATGCGGATAAGTGAAAATGGTGTTACTTGGACGATAGTCACCAATTCACCATCCTTAAAGAACATTTATTTCTTTATTATATCGAATGGCAAATATTTTGCCATTGCATTATGCAGAATCATTGTCTAAAAGCTACTGAGCACCAACAAATCACATCCTCGAGATCTGAAGAGGTATAAGAGGTATAAGAGTTTCAAGCATTTCATGCCTAACAGAAGCTAGAGATAGCTTTTCTGCGTGGCCTAGTTTCTCTAACATATAGCTCTCACAATTTTCAGCAGCCATAACCCCAGCAGAGTAAGCTCCATGCACAGACCCCTGATTGTCCAAGCTTACAGCTTCTCCCCCAAAGAATAGATTACCCAAGGGTGCACGAAGCTTGTCATACACATCAGTTGGTTTTCCAACTAAATCATACGAGTAACATCCAAGAGAGTTTGGATCTGTTCCCCATCGAGACACAAGATACTGAACCTGCAAAAGTCCCAACAAAACAAGTTAAGCTCCTCAAGTAGGGTGCAGACACTAGAGAGAGCAAACTTTTAATAGATGAGCAATGTATGAGGACAACATTAGAGGTGGACTTACTGGCTTAGAAGCATTTGGAAACATCTTCTTGAGCTGTTGCATCACAAAATTTGCAGCTGCTTCATCAGATAGTTTCTCAATGTCGTAAGCGAACCTTCCAGCTACCATGTAGACAAGAACAGGATGGCCTGTTGCTTTGTGAAGATTGAGAAAATAGCCACAGGTATAAGAGGTCGGAGCAACAGTGCCCAAGAGTTCTACATTAGGCCAAAATACTTTGTCAAATCTTAGGGCAATCTTATTTTCATTGCCCACACCAAGATCTGAAATTGCTGAAACCTTCCAATCAGGAAGTTTTGGTTCAAATTCAATCAAATTCGCTTTTAGGATTCCAATAGGAACAGTTATGATAGCAGCATCAGCAACAAAGTTCCTGCCATCCTCGACCGTCACCATTACCTTGTTGTAACCACTAGATATCCTTTTCACCCTACATCGTGAGATTTCACAAAGGATCAAAATCGGATAAAGGAAAAATTAAGGAACTATTCTTATTTTAAAGTAACATAAAAAAGGTTCAAATTTTGTAGTAACCACCTGCTGGTCAGTGGTCAACTCTCAAGTTACAGCAAGAGTAGATTGGCTTAAATAAAGTTGAAATTAATTGTGGAACATTGTTTGTCATCATTGATGGTAAAATCAATCAATGAATTATCAAGTACCAAATGTTTATTCAATCAATTAAACCACCTAAACATAAGCCAGAGGTGTATGTCCATATCTTTAAAAAAAAAACTATGAAAAAGACTAGGGGTATAGGTTTTGAAAACATATTTCTAATTAACAGAAAATTAATTTTAACAAACAAAACAAAAAACATTTTCCAGCTTATTATTCTCTGGGATCCAAACATGGAATCAACTTATGTTTCTCCTTTGTTTCTCAATTTATTGCATGTTCTGTCATAAATCATGAAAAATGACTAAGTAGTTAAGTCATGTACTAGATCTAGCTGGCATACCTGTGGTTCAAGCGTATGTCAATATCTTTTGCAAGAACTTTTATAACTGGATCATATCCTTGCACCATGAGTCCATGACCACCAGACAGGACATGTTCCTATAATCAGGAAACTCAACAATGTAAGCATTAATTTGGGTTATTAAAATAATGCTGACTTGATCTTCCACATATAGAATATAGAATACAGCAATAAAAATTTAATTGCTCTGTGAAAATCCTTCATCTCCTTTTGTCAACTTAAACTAGAGAAATAACTTAATGACAAAAAAAGAGGCAACAAAAGCCTCCCCCCTATGGCTATACCTGACATGAGTGAAATTTTTTTATCATGGGAAGCTAATCTGTCAAATCAAGATTGTCAAGTAGCTTATCTCTAAAAATACAAATTATTAGTAAGATTAATTAACAATTATTGATGAGTTTTAAATACAGAGTATATAATAATTGAAATGAAACAATACATTGACCTTTTTATATAAATTATCAGTTTTTGGATTTCAGCTTACTATACTCATCCCAAGATTTCATCATTTATATCAACAATAACCCAAGGAAATGGTGGCAAACTAAGGTTAATGAATGAAATCATGTATAAAACACAAGCATTTGTTGTAGTTTAGAGGCAAAAGGATATCTTATATCCTTCAACTTAGATTGGCACTTGCCTGATCCCAGGTTTTCAGTGAAATCATATCTGCATCAGCAGCAAACCAAGCTTCCATTCTGCATATAAACCATTGTAGCACTTCATGGGCAAGTCCTTGTTGCCTGCAGAAAACTATGTCAATTACAGCACTAGATTGGAACTTAAAACCTCAATATTTGCACAATATTCTCTTCTCAATCAAATACCTTAGATCAGGGTGCCTATCTAGCACAATTGAAATAGCTTGGGAAACTGAAATGTCCTCGGTATGCTCATCCCTCACTTTCCCTGTCTGTAGTCATCAGAT
Organism: Glycine soja; assembly: GCF_004193775.1. NCBI lineage: Eukaryota > Viridiplantae > Streptophyta > Magnoliopsida > Fabales > Fabaceae > Glycine > Glycine soja. The sequence goes on from NC_041019.1 coordinate 3,972,851, forward strand.
TATTAGATTCAAGATTAAGATAATCAGAAACACGCCATAATGTGCAAAGTGAAAAGGTTTTACCTCTTCCAGAATTTTCTTAAAGGTGTCTCCAACTTCAATGACCATCTGTTGTGGAACTTGCTTACCATCGATGTTAAAAAGCATATAACTGGAAAAACAAAAATGCAGTTACTATATAAAACACTACTAGTAGAATTGCAAAATACCCAAATATTTTATTGTTTCAAACACAACAGTAAATCATATGTGTAAGCTAATACTTCATTTTCATGAGACAATATCAGGTTTCACAAATTACATAGCCCAGTCCAAATTAGTTATGGGCCGTGAGTTTAGAAGATGCAGCAGAAGAAATAAAAAAATAATATGAGCAGGAGGGCAAAAAGAGAATTTGAGGTGTGAGCTAGTTACACTCATTTGTAATTCCTTTTAGGGAGGGAGAAGGAGTGGGGATGAATCAGTTTTCTGGAGATTTCAGTTAGTAGTGGGTCCAAAGCATAGATCTGCAGGTATTGCAGATTTCATCTCTGTAATACATTCATCTTTTTTTTCAATAATAAATTAATTTTTTCCTATTTCTTTTTTCATCTCAAAATTGGTGATTTATAAGTACTCCATGTATATAGAAAAGGTTAAGGCCCACAAAGAGTGACTGTTTTTGTAAACTTGCAACTAATCATGTAGGTTAGTTTAAATACTATTAAAATATATTTCTAAAAATTGCATCATAAGCCATCGGATGCATCAATCTCCATGGAATTGCATAAATGAAGGATTATTACCTTTCCAAGTCATGGTCATATAAGACAGAGTTGTCACCACTGGTACGATATAATGAAAGCCCCAGGCCACGTATCAATGGAGCCAATGGATTCTCATTACAAACTCCATGTAGCCTGAAAAGATAATCAAGAAAGAACTAATAGTATTAAAAAGTAGTCAATAACTATTATGTATTACAAAACTCTCTTCCAGCATATGAAGAACAGCTAACTCCTTAAGAGAAGAATAGAAAGTTAAAAATAAATATTCAAACAAAAAAGTCAATAAATGAAAGTGGTAATGACCATATTACATTTCTAGCTTCATACTGAATCTTAAGCCTCCATAGTGAGAGAAGCCACTATGTTTTAAGAACCAAGTGAATTAATCTAAAAACTGCAATTGATAGCCATCCTCAACTGGAGATGGCACTTTAAAAGGTTGAAAGCTTTGGCAAGGATTTGACAAAATGAAAAAATGAAGCAAATAGAAAACAAGATATATATATATATATATATATATATATATATATATATATATATATATATATATATATAAACTCAAGTGGCACAGAGTGAGCCATCTTTCGGAAACCAGTACTCTATCAAGACATGTAACAACAATATGCGGGTAGAGCTTTATGCTACAAGAAATGATTATTTTAGCATAAAAGTCAGTTAAACAAGTTCAAATTCCTTGTGCTCTACCAAAGTATCGAGGGCATGTCCCTGTTTGAAACAATACCAAACCCAGAAGTATGGTATAAAAACAAAGGACACCACATTAAAGGCAAGCTAGAAAATTGTGCAAAGACAGTGCACAAAATTCTGTTCATTTTTCATCAACAAAATCAGGTCAGAAGAAATACAATTTCAGTAGATCACATTGAACTTACCATGAGGCTCCCATGTCAACTGGACAGCCAAATGAGAAGTCAGTATGAATGCGACCACCAAGCCTATCTCGTGACTCCAGTACAGTCACCTAATCAAATGATGAAATAAGCAAAAGCAAAAGGTATGAAAAAAATCTTTAAGGTCACCTAATTAATGAAAATAGAAAAAATAAATAAAGGGCAAGTTGATCATAATGATATGACACCTTAAAAGATGCATCATAGAGACTTCGTGCTGCTGCAAGTCCAGATATTCCAGCACCAATCACAATAACAGAAGGGAGAGCTCCTCTGTGTTGGCCCTCAATGCGTGAGGCAATAGCACCTGATTATTGGACACAAAAATCAGAAGAGGAAAAATCCTAATGCATAATAAGAATGAACCAGACAATAACATCTCTCCAAATTTTTCAATATACAAGATTAAAACCATGAGAATGAACTAAAAAATCACATAAAGCTACAGCTCTATCCTGTTTCTCAATATACAAGATTGCAGCCACAAGAATGAACTAAACATAGTACAAAGATTGCCTTATATATATCTACACACAGGATCCTGAAATGACCCAAAGGTTGCAAATCTCACAAACAATTCCATTCCATTATATAATAATATATATATATTGTAGAAGAAAACACTCCTTAGATATCGTCGTGAGTTACCCCCAACATAGGAATCGGACCATTTTAAAATATGCTTAAACCAATCAAAAGCATTTGTCATTAAAAAACATTAGAAGGACAAAAAGATCCATAGAGCATCCTGCTGAATTACTCACAAATGGACTCTATGCAGTAACCATCTACTTTGTAGTTGATTAAGACATTAATTATTTCATAACCACTTTAGAGACAAGTCTTCCCAGTTCCCGCCAGGATTGCAATCATAGACATGACAATGATCATAAAAAAAGTCCATTATTCATACATAACAACAAAGATCTTTTTTAACACACAAACAAACTATCAAATCCCTGAACATCAGCAAAGAAAAATCTATATATAAAAAATACTGCACCTATTCATAAAACTGAAAAGTACAAAACTTATATGCAGTTCCAACTTCCAAGTGTTTTTGACATTGTTCTCCACTCAGAACTGGAGTCTCATCTCGGTAGAATTCTAATTCTGATTAGAGAACAACATCAAAAGCACACCTGGAACCAGATCTAAATTTTGTCCAATCGAAAAAAAGGTAATATTAAAAAAACATAAAATTGAAGAAGAAGAAGAAGAACCCAATAAACAAAAAATGAAGAAAAAAAAAGTACTTAATAAATCCAAAAAACAAGTACATATATTCATAAAATTGAAAATTAAAATAAAAATTATGCCTTATGCACTAGATGAGATCAGCAACATGGATCTTACGCATCATTCAACACAGTTAAAAATCAAAGCTTAAGGAACATAAAACAATAAAACTACAAGGAGGAAAAACAAAACCCGAAGAATTGCAATAAAACTAGTTTGCATGAGATAAAAAAGCGAAGGAGCTGAAAACACTAACCATCGCGGAAATGCGTGAAGAAGAGGTGATTAGGGTCCATGTTCACTTGTTCAGGCGTCGAATCGAAAGCGAGAGAGAGAGAGAGAGAGAGGAGCGAATCAAATCAACGAATATCGAATATAGAATCAAATCGGAGAGAGTTAACGACGTAGAATCTAAGGCTGTATAGGAATGGGGAAATTGGAGACTAACTGGAATGAATTGCAGAAAATTAACAAGATGATGCCGGCAATGAAGCGGCTTAGGTGAGGAGAGAAACGAAGCTTCTCAAAAAATATCATAATCTTAACACTACTCGTTCAATCAAATTGAAATCGGAGAAGGAGAACCTTCCTTGCATAAGAGAAAAAGTCGATGATGATGAGAAAACCCTAATTGGAATTCGAATCTCTCCCTCCCTCTCCTTAGGAATGGTGATGATTGCAGAGTCTCTTCCCAAAACACTCTTATTTATACCCCACGGAACCCTTTTTCCGCTTACCTCAAAATCAAATCCCTTTTGGCTATTAATATATTAATGTTTAATTACGATTTATTAGTATATTTTAAATAAGTGTATCTATTTATAAACCTTTTTCTATTCGCCCAGGAAAAGTGGAATTGTTTCGTCATCAAATGTTAGGTATCTATTCACTTTGGTTTTTAAACGTCTGAGATTTCCTATTTTGATCGTTTCAATTATTAAATCATTAGTTCTCTTAATTATAGACATTGTTAAATGATGGTTATTTTAGTTACTTAAATTACTATTAGGAAATCTTTTTTTTTAAGGAAAGTTAAAATATCTGCGATTTGTTGATCTTCTTAAAGGTTAAAATGACGTTTTTGTGGCTGTAAAGATTAACTAATATGATATGCATTTATTTATTATAAATTAGTTGAAATGGATTAACAAACATTCATAATATATATATAATTTCAAAGATTAATTATATACAATTAAATTTTCATACATTTTTTATATAATTTATCATCTGTTAAAATAATATTATATTATAATTTAAATTATTCATTGTAAATTACAAATATAATTTATATATTTATTATAAATTTTAATTGCATAAAAATAAGAATTTATCATATATAATACACAAACTAAAATACAAGTTAAGTAACAAAAAGGATAGTTGATAAATTTTCTTACATTATCAATAACATTTTATTCATTAGGTTTGTTAAAAATATTGATTAAAAAATTTATAAATAAACATTTATATATTTATTAAAAATAAGATGAAAATATATTAAAAATTCTATGTCTAAATATTGAAATGACTATTTTGAATAACAACATTTTTTGGAATTATTATTTAACAAGAATATTTATAGGAGTTTTTTTTTCCAAGCAAGAGCATTTTTAATATTTTTCTTAACCAATACTTTTAATATATTATTTCTCTTCCTTATTTCTATATTAAATTTTAATATTTGTAAAAGAAACTATCAATAATACTCTATACATTAAAATTAGAATAGATATATCGATTGAGAGTTCTTTTAGGAACTATATTTCAATGATAGCGTTTTTAATAATTTTCTTGAATAAGAGTCTTTTTAGAAAGAAAAATAAATTCACCTCTTGTCTCTTTCAATTTATTCTTTTAATCTGTAAATTTAAATTAATTTTGGATATATTTTTAAGAGAAATTATCAATTAGTTAAAAATAACCTTATATCATAATATAAATTGTTTATAGTAAATATAACTTAATTTATCATAAATCTAAATATAATTTATCTATTTAAAAATGTTTATTTATTACGTAATTTAATTATACTGTAATTAATAATAGAGGATCGATATTTAGTAAGAAAGAGAAAAGACACGAAAAACACAAATTCATACATGGACAGATACCTTTTATATTAGTTTCAGTTTACGGGTTTTTAGGCTTTATGGTTGTGATACTTGTTTATTATATTTTAATTTTTAAATCATGTTTAATATAATATGTTAACTTATGTGATAATAATGATAAAATAACAACAATATAATTCATCGGATATGATATTTTTGTTGTTCCTTTTGATTATTCACATGTTGTAGGTTTTGAGAGTTGTGTTAATATTTTCATAATTAAATATTAACACAACTTTCAAAACGACGTCATTTTGAAAAGATAATACAAAAATAGTATGAAAAAACGACAATAGAAAAACCAATTTCATGATTCTTCTCTTAATTTTTTTTTTCCTATTTGACTACATATAACAATTATAAGTTTTTTTATATAAAAAAAAACACACATATTAGAAATTGTTACAGAAGTATTAAAAGATACAAAGGATGTTGAGGTCTGCAAGAAAGCAGCCAATTAAAAATTATTAATATCCAAAACATATATAAATAATTATTAACTACAAAGCCAGCGTCCAGACCCATTATTTTATTTGATAAAAAATTTAACATATAAAAATATTGTATTTAAAATAAAACAAACAAAATTAAATACTATAATATGATATGATGATTCAAACTTAACCCAAATTATTTATGAATGAATTAATTTGGACTTAGTTTTATTTTTTTTCTTGAAAAATGAATCCAAATCAACCGTTTAAATTTAATTAGTTTGGATGACAAATTTAATTATACCCGGTTCAAACCGACCTTCATAAACTCGTATTTTTAATTTTACAACTTAACTTTATATAATGATGATATTATTGTACGTACTAACAAGTCGAGTAAAACTAGTCTTATCTCAATTGATTATTTATATTAATTCGATCAGGTTTGAGTTCATAAAATTCATCAATATTTTAGACCGTGTAAGTGTTTGAAACAAGTTGTTTCATCCCATCTCACAAACACCCTTACCAATATGTGAGAGAGAGAAAAAAAAACAATTGAATGGATCAAAATCAATGATAAAAGCAAAAGGTCAAGTTTAATTGTTTGAGTAAACCATCATTTGAGTCTTTAGAAGTCTATAATATTGTCATATTATTTCAAGAAACTAAAAAAAAAGTAAATAAAAAATGCAATTGTGAATCACATACTTTTAAAATAAAATAAAAACCATTTAAGTAATAATACTAACGTATGATTAAGGATTAAAAATGACAGTAAATAATTATTTTTAGGAATTTAATTAAATGATAGAACTAGAAATATTAGGGATTTATTTGAAATTTGTTTAGTTTCATGGATTAGTGTCACATCACATTACACTTCTAGGAACCAAAGTGCTGGCTTATTCTTAATTATTTTTCAAAATTTGCCTTTAATTTTATTAAAACAGCGTTAAGACATTATTTTTTTAATTCTCATATTATATTATAAATTTGTATTTTATTTTGCACATTATTGAAAATATTTTTTTAACATATATAATTATATTAATTAATATTTTATCTGTATACAAAAATATTGTATGGAATTTTTTAATTTAAGAAAAATTAAAATATAAGTTAAAAAAATAACATACATTATCATTGTTATGCAGATCATGAGTTTCAACGTGGAAAACAAATATACTAGGAGATTTCCTCAGCATTGACAATTAAAAGTTTTATTTAAATATTTTAATTGCGTGAGCATAAATGAAAGAAATGAAAGTTTTAAAACTAATTAGTAAATTATGAAATGATTTGCATCGATTAATCTGACATGTACGTGTGTCTAAATTTAAATTTATAACAATCAAATTTAATATACTTGAATGGTTCACATATTGAATAATTAATTTGAATTTAATATACTTGAATTAATTTTTTTTAAACTTTTAACCAAATAAATTTTCAATTGATTAAAAGAAATACATATAGAATAAAATATTTTGATTTAACACTTATTTTCTAAGTACTGTGTTCATATGTTGCATTTTATTAACCTTATTTAAAATATGTAGTAGAAGGTTATAAATGAATAAAAACGCATTATTGATACAAACAATTAGTACTAAAATAAAATTTAGTCCACGTAATCTAACCAAATTTATATGAATTTATTTAAAAAATGCATAATTATATTTTAATAAAAGTTCCGTAACCAAAATAATTCTTAATTATAACATTGCAATCAATATGTTGAAAAAAATAATTATAACATTAGTACACCCAAAAAAAACATAGCATTAGTTTAATACATAAGTATTAAAAAACTTAAAAAAAAATCTAAAATCATTAAGCACGTAGATGAATTGAAATGAAATTGTTTCAGATTTTAGCTTAACCAACATTGATACACTGTATTAGGCCGTAATCAGCAAATGCATTTATTCATGAGATAAAGACTAATATAGTGAATATTCAAACTTCTCAATAATCAGTCTAAAATTTTGCTTTTTTGAGAGTTGAAAAATTGATTACGTGAACTTCTTAAAAACGAATTCGGAGCCCGTTTTAAAATAATAATAATAGTATTAATAATAAAAAAAGCATCATTCATTGTATCGTTTCGTTGGATATACTTGGATTCCAGCAGTATAAATTGGTCTATTGGGGTCAAAGCACGTTAATGTGCCCAGAAAATACACCAACGACCACGTGATTCTTTGGCATCATTATGTGACATTTTAAAAAGAAATGGCTGATAATCAAAACGAACCTCACAAGAAGCTCATGAGATTCCATAAATCACACCAATTCTGTCAATAAAAAGAGGACGATGTTTCTTTCACTCCTTGTATGAATTTTCAACTACGATACTCTCACCTACTTTTCTTTTTGTTTCCCTTCTCGTCATCCCTCACATACCACCAAGTATAAGTAGCCGACCTAGCAAAACAATAACAATATAATAATTGATTAATGATATGGGGACATCATATAAATACACACTCTATTAATAATAACTCATAAGAATTAAAGATATACAATATAATAAGAGATTTATAATAATGTATTTATTTTATTAAATTAATTGAGTTAGACTTTTTAATATATATATATATATATATATATTTTTTTTTTCTTTTATGGACACACAAACCGACCTCTAAAGGCCAAATCTCCAACTTGAATGACATGATATCGTCATCTGATCGATACGCCTAATCAAGCCCTAAAATGTCTATTTGCCAACTTATCAAGACCGATTTGTAGTAGTTGACCATTTTTAAACCAAGTTCATGATGTATGCTTCACACATCCTGTGTGGCTCTAACACTATCATGTAGCATGGTTCTTGTCACATGTATAGTGTAATCACCTAATGACATTTCCCACCTACGGAAACCTATACTGCATAAGGGTGTCTTGCCCATCATATATAATTCTAATTAATTTCATTTTTTCACTCTTCTTATTCTCATAGTGATTTGAGCATTGAAGTCTTTATAGGTGATCTTGTTTCAGTCGCTGAAAATTATTGTTGAGCCTTGCTTGAGTCCTCTTGAAACTTTGCCACCAGACAATACTTACATTGTTTTTTCTTTTTTTATCTCTAGGTGTTATGGTAGGATAGGCCTTGAGAGGTCCAAATAGGTTTGCTCATGAATTAAATATCTTAGATATTATCCTTTTATTTTTATTATGTTATTTAGTTTTTATATTCCCTATAGTACTAGATGTTCACACATATAAGATTATCATTCATTAGGTTTACTATTTAATGTATGATTTGCAATGTATTGATATAGTCAATGAAGAAACATGAATTTTATGTTTATCCTTTTAGTTGTAGAATGTTGGGAGTAGTGTAAAATAGAGCTCTCTAAGTCTAATAATGGTGATTTCATCAACTTACTCCCCTTCCTAACCCATCTCCATCACCATGGACGACCTTAAATCACCTCCACAATGTCCCTGCTAAGCTAGCAACCCTCCACACACAACTAGATAATTTTCAATATTCATAGGATTCACACCCTTTCCGGCTTAAGCAAACCCTCTCCACCACAATAGATTGCCCTACAACACATGAATCTCCAAAACCCTTACAAGGCCTTTTTCCACTCTTCACCACACCAACATCTTTGAACAACCCACGTCCATCCCTATTCCAACCAAAACCACCATATTGTCCCTTCACTATACAACCAACACAACATCCCTTAGCCTCCAATCCCAACCTTTTCCTATGCAATAAAATCATCCAAAACCCACATCGCATTGCACACCACATGTTCATTTTTCCACCCAATCACTTGCAACATAAGCTTCTCACATATCATGCATGACTACCATGAAGCAAATCACGGAGAAGAAGCCACTGGCGGAGACGAAACCCATGGAACTCTACCACTGCTACTAAAAAAACACTATTAAAACTATAAATAAAAGAGCTAAAGAGAATAAGATAAAATTCTGATTTCATTCATTCATCATTATAAGTAAGAATAAATATATTTATATAGTCTTAAGAAATGTTAATGAATGGATAACAACTATTACAGTGTCAATATCGTATTATTTTAATATAAATAAAATAAAATTATAATTTATAAATTAAATATTTAAGTTCAATCTATATAATCTTTGCACCATTTAATTTTGATCGATCGAGCCTAAAGTGCATCCTATCATGTTAAGTGTTAACCAGAAATTGGTATAAGCAAATCTTTTGGAATCATTATTTTAAGGACACTATTTCCTTGTGACCCACTTTTCCCTTTTTATTTGTAAGGTTTTTTTTCTATGATATCCTTTCTCATAAAACTTGCGTATATTCCACCCTGGACGTGTCCAGAAAAACAATTTGTTCTTTCACTGTGGTGATGACTGATGAGTGATGACCCCACCACAGCCAGCAACCAGCTGGTCCACCTCCAAGCTGCTTTTGATTTTGCTTTCTCTTTGCTGCAATTTGCTTTCTTTATTAATTAAGATTAAGATTCCTTCGTACATGAATCTTTCTTTGACCAACTATAATGTTCTACTGCTAACTGTTTCGCTTGCTGCTTACAAAATCATTCTTATAATGATAATTTTGCAAATATAAAAAGTTTTATTGCTGTAATTTAGTTTTTTTTTCTATAATTTTTTTTATAAAATGTGTTTATTTTATTTTTTATTTTTAAAGTGATTTAGATAGTACTTTAAATAGTAAAAAATATTATTTAAAATACTTTAAGAACGAAAAATAAAATAAAAATATTTTATAAAAATTAAAATGAAAAAAATACTAAATTATAATAAAAAATTAATTAAACCAATATAAAATGTAGAAACTTTCACAAATCCAATCATTTCCCTTTTCTCCTTTTTTTTTTCTTTTAATAAATTTGTGCTACCAGAAGTACCAAGTTTAATACAAGTGTTCAAAAAACACCAACAAAAAGTCAATTAATCCAACGGTTATACAATATTCATTTCATGATAGAATAAATATTTGAGATTTAAATACATTTTAATCCTTCTAATTTAATTTTTTTTTCTATAAAGACAAAAAACAACATATTAAATTACAAGAATTAAAAATATATTTAAGTCGATATTTAATAACCAAGGACATACCCCATGCAAAAGTTCCATATAATCCTAAGAGAGCATTGCACACAGCACAGCTTAATGCTAGCATCTAAAATAATACATTCTGAAGACTTAAGACTAACACACAATTAAGAGTATGAAGTGGTTATCTAAAACAACCTTCTTATACTCGCTGATCTAACTCGTTTGAAGAAGTTTTGTTAAGGAGTTGAAAGATACTTTGTAAAAATAAAATGAAATCATATTTGATGCAAAAGTACGAAGCAAAGTATATATTGAGCATTGCATATATAGTTCACTAAAACTGTAAGACAAAAGAAAGATTTAATTTCAACAATATTCTGCTTGCACAAAAAGAGAAAAAAGACACAAACACAAGCGTAGCAAATCCTTGTAAAGTTGTTTGCACAACAGAAAAAACGAACTGCTATTAGAAAAAGAGAAACGTCACTTGCACAATAATTTGTACAATTGATTAAGATAGAATAAAGAGAAAAAACCTTGAAATGTAATAAATAATAAAAAGAGATAGATTGAAAAAATATGATGTACAAATTATTGTAAGAGTATCACATCTCCAAATGAAATAGGATAAATATCTTATACAATCTTCTAAATTCTTTTTTATTTAATGTCATTTGTTTAACCAACTAAACATTGCTTTTGAGCAAGCCTTTTTAACACTCAATTTTTTTCGTTAAAATTTATATTTAATTATAAATTGTTTGAAAGTTTAGATAATTAGTTTTTAATTAAAACCTTAGACAGTTTACATTTAAATACAATTTTTCTTCAACCATTCTTAAATAGTTGTTTCGGCAAAAAGTTTTTAAAATTTATTCAAACGTCAAGAAATACACATCTATATCTTTCGTCACACATATCTTATCCATGTGTGTGGCCGATTGATTAATGAATCTTACAACTTTTAGAATGGAGAATGAGGATTAGTATTTGTCAATGAGTTTATATATATATATATATATATATATATATATAATATGAATCTAACCGAATTAATTTGTATAATTAGTTAAGGTCCACGCATGATTACCCTGCAAGCCATAGGGCAAAGGACTAATCATGACCAAATTGATTTGTTTTATAGTAATTTTAATATATTGCACTATCAAATTCGGTTTAGCACCAACTCACCATCTCCAAATACAAACAGGTAACCCATGTGCAAGAATTAGGTCACCAAATTATGTATTTTCTTGTCGGATCCCATTCAGTATCCACCACAGACCAAAACGACTAAATAAATAAAAAAAGAAGAGATATTATCTTACATCATCGCTTACTAATTGAACTATCAGCAATCCCAACTTAGCTTTTAAAATTAAAATAATATAAATGAACTAATTAATTAAATTAATCGACCTTCACTTTTTTAAGGGATGTTTTAGATTTGAATCTCAGGAAAATTCTCACTAAATTGGTAAATTAAATACTTTAGTAAAAATTACTTATAATATGATAATCCAAAATAATATATCACTAATAGCCTATACTTTTAATAAGAATCTTAACGAATAATATTCTTAAAATTCTAAAAGAATACAAGTTCATTTTTTAATAAAAAGATTATTTATTATACTAATTTTTTTAAAAAATAGTATTTATTTTTAAAATTATATTTATAATTTTTGTAAATAAGTCATTTGAATTTTAAAAAAATTCACATAATACGTGTGTTTTAATCTTGACTATTTGTGATACTATTTAAGTTATGTTTGACCAGTCAATTCAACAAGTTTTAATTTTTTTTATTAACTTGAAAAGTTTATTTCATTATTTGGTGGACAAATATTTTTTTAATAATTTCTAGAGTTTTAACGGGAGCATGCGATGACTCGACACATGCAGTACATTTCTTCATTTTCATGCTTTGCAACCGAATCCATATGTGTTTGCTTTTGATGGTAGTAATCAGGGCATGGAATTGCCTTCCAAAAACTAGATTCCAGAATTTTGGGTAAACAAACTTGAAAGGTAGCAAAAAGAAAGAGTGGAAATAGTAATTGCCAAAAAGATATCATTCATTGCATGGCCCAAACGACCGCCCCCCTCCCCCCCCTCAGTTTTGGGCTAAGAAGAATGAGATTATAAGGCATGTTGCTTGTGCTGTCAGCATTAAAACAAAATTCGAAAATAGCCTTAAGTGTTTTTTGCTTCTACAGATTGGTTATATGGAATTACGTAATCCATAAGCATTTTTTTTATTTTTTTCAAAAATATGTTTTACAAATTAATTCAAAATTAATGACCCAAGCAGGAGTTAAACTTCTGATTTTCGCGTTATTAGCATAATATTCTAACCAACTAAGCTAATAGATCAATTATGTTATAAAATAAATAATGTTGTTATATATGACACCAAAATTTATAATGTATATTTAATGTGCATGTAAATTTAAATAATACATTTTGTGATAATTAATTTTGATATAACTCATACAGATTAACTAATTCGTATGAGTATCTGTATAATTCATACAGATTAACTAATCCGTATGAGTCATATGGATTACGTAATCCGTAGAAGCAAAAAATACTTAAGGGCATTTTTGAAATTTTGTTTTAATGTTGGGTGCACAAGCAATATGTTTGGTGCTCCTAGCAACACCCATATATAATTGATAGACACTCGAGGAGAACCTTAACAAATTAACAACTGAATACCATAATAAGAACTCCTCTTGTTGTTATTCATCTTCTTGTTCCCTCCACCAACACCTTAATAAAAAATATGAGTTAATTTTGATAATAAAATATATTAAAATATCTTTAAAAATATTTATTTAACAGTTATTTTTGGCTTAAATGATAAGAATTGATATTTTTATTATTTATGGCTTGCAGATATGAAAAATGATAGATTAAAAGAAAGAAAGATTGAGAAAATATCAAAAAGGGAGATTTCTAGTATCAGGCTCAGGTCCACTACAACAACTATAAAAATGGAGTCAAGCCAAACATAAAAGACCACCACGACACCACCCACAACAACCCTCAGAGACTTGTAGCTCTACAATGAATACATTCTTATCTCTAGTAGGGGAAATCATTTTCTCCATTTCTTTCTTTCACCCTTCTCATTCCATCAGTTCTTATACCTCATTCAGTTTAAAGCTCTCAATGGCCATGAGTGACTAAGGCCCTAACTAAACCCCTAGTTAGGGCCTGACATACCTAAAAGTCAAGCGATGTATGATATAAGAATGTTATTCATTGTAACTTCTAATAGAACGAAAAGAAAAGATTTCATAAGAAAGTTATTGTTAGACATAGAATGATAAATTTTATGTCCATACATTTTTGCAAACATCTAGAATTCACACTTCATGCTTATTGAATCTTTTCAAAGTCATTTAGAAGATAGATAAATAAAATAGGCTTGTCATCCCGAAGAATCATGGGCAAGTAAATGAATAAATATGAATAGGATAAATTCACTTGAATTGATAAAAAAAAAATCATAAAATCATACATCCTAGTCAGATAAGATAAGACAGACTAGTTTCCAACATTATCGCATAACTTATCTTTTATTCATCTTATCTTTTATTTTTTTATCTTTATTATCTTTTTCATCTTTTACTTTTCTTATCTTATTTTTTTCTTCTATATTTTTTATCTTTATCATTTTTTAATTTAAATATTTTCTTCTCTATGTTTTATCTCTTATCTTTTCTTTTAAATATTTATCTTATCTTCTAACTTTCTGCATCTTTTATTTAAATTTTTTTCTCTTTCTTGCTTGTAAATTGTGTTTGTATTAATCTAAGTACAAATAAAGTCCGTGTAGATTCAACACTCGAATTTTTGAGTATTTTACTACTTATGACAATTTGGTGTACTTGCTAACGAGTTAGTACATAAGCAATATGTCTAGTGTACCTAACAACACTCATATATAATTGATAGATACTGAAGGAGAACTTTAACAAATTAACAATTGAATACCATAATAAGAACTCCTCATGCTGTTATCCATCTTCTTGTTCCCTCCACCAACACCTTAATCTATTTCCTGAACTTGGTTAGCATCTATAATTATTATAAAGAAAACAATTTTATTTGATATAATCTTTCTTCTGAATATTTTTACTCTCAATTATTATAAATCATATAGTATTTTGTTTTAGCATTCAACAAACAGTTACATGGTACGGAGTGTCTTTCTTGCCCTAACAATAATAAAAGCACTAAAATTTTGTTTAAGGTTCAGACATGACGGAATAACCTAATAGCTTGGTATGCCTTGGCGGCCCTTACTCTATCCCCCTCCAAAAAAATTTAATACACATATTGAATGTTTTGTAAGAAATTTTATGTATATTTGTTATATGAAATTGACCCTGCAAACAAGTCTGGGTTCGTCCCTATTAGGACTAAAAGGAAAAAAAATCTAGAAATAAAAAATATATTAAACCAAAAGAATTATAACTTTTCAAAGAATTAATACTAGCTAGGTTTTAAAAATTTGAAATATGAATCAAACTCGTTCCAAAATAAATGAAGTTTAATTTATAAAATTATAATCCATCACTGTTAACTTTATATTAGGTAGGATTAATAAAATGGGATGAACCATAAACATTGATAATTAGGGGAGAAAATATGTCAAATCACCTGTTAAAAGTTTAAGGCCTGGTCTATTTTTTGAATAGAAAAGAAAAACTCAATGTACGTTTTAATGCCAATTGAGAGAGCTCAAAAGCATTTTTATTTCTAAATATCAAATGCTCCCTTCTTTAGTTTGGTCTTGAAATTTGGGAATGTGCAATTAAGGGTCTATTTGTTTAAAATTAAAAAATTACTTTTGATAAAAGTGCTTTTTAAAAAGTAAAAAAATAGTTTAAATAAATATACCCAAAAAAGTAAACAGAAATGTTTATTTTATTTAAAAAAAAATTTTAATAAATAAATTTAAAAAAATGAAACCTAAATTTCCATAAATACATTTCAATACTTCATCTAAATATAAACTAAGTTAGGCCGTAAGATTTTAGAAAAATCTATTAAAAAATTTAGAGACTAATGTATTTATAAATAATATTATTTTAATACAAAATATTATTTTTTAATATATAATATTATAGCGTTACTTTAACAGCTGAATTGTTAAACTTCTTATTTAAACTAATTATAATATCTATAAAATAATATATTTTATAGTTTTAACCATGTTAATGTGATAAATCTGCTATTCTATGAATTTATTGGTCTGATTATTAATTCGTTAGTTCATAAATTTGTTAATTTTTCTCAAAAACAGACCTATTAACTGATACTTTATTTGTCTGTTAAAAACGAACCTAATAACTTATTTAAAATCTTGATAAAAATTAGCTCTTTACACAGATTAAGAAATCAAACATTAGTTAAGTCAGGTAAGTCAGATTTAGACAGTAAAGTTATAAAGTAAGTCACACTAAATTTAGCCTGTTACCATTAAGCAATGATATTCTGGGTGAAGAAGTTGTCAGAAAAATAAAATCAATTTGCATTAAAATATTGGATCAAAATTGCACATGTGAATTGCACTTCCATTTAAAAAAGAAAGAAAAAATCAGATTAGGTGTAACCCAAATACTCTTTTCCCCCCAATCTCCAACACTCAGAGTGTTCCTCGAATGAAACTACTTAATCTACATCATCACATGATACCCCCAAAAAAGTAAAAAACAAAAACTTAGTTCAACAAAAAAGAAACATGACACAATCCCTTTCAAGCAAACAACACAGTTTGATTAGGGATGGTGTTGGTGCTGGTAGATCTATGAGGAGGAATTGGTGGCCTACTACCCATGAAATTAGTAGTAGCACTGCCCCTTCTAAAAGAAGAACATGAACCTCTTGAACTTGTTGAATGCACCATTCCCCTCTTAGAAACAGCCCTTGTTGAATGGCTCTCTGCCAACCCTCCTGCATAGCTCTTGCAAGACTTCAACCTCTTGTTGTAAGGGTTCTCTGGCTTTGCAAGGTCCTCCAAGCTCCTCACATTTGTCAGTGAAGTGAAAGATTGTGACTTTCCCTGGTAGAATTTTGATAGCCCCCTCCTACACCATTTCCACAAGACACAAACTTTAGCAAATTCATAAACAAACAAAAACACCCATTTTTTTTTATAAAAAAAAGTGACTTATGGTTGTAACTTTGGACTATTTTTTTTTTATATGCATATGAATATATGATTACAAGAAACGTGTTCATAAGTTGCTAATTTTTTCCAAGATCCGAAAACACCTAAAGTTAAGTTGTCTAATGACTCAAAGTTACAAGATTTACTTGGTGGTCGAAGAAATAAAGAGAAAGAAGGAGAAAGAAAGAGGTCATGGGTTCGCCGAAAAAAAAGAGTTGTTTTATTACTCATTTGAGAATTTGAACATTTAAACAGTAATTTAAGAAACTCGAGCAATTATTATTCAAACCAACTACATATTGGTAAGTATGGACTAATTTGAGAGTTTATGGAAAAACAAAGAAAAGGAAGAAATTAAAGAAGAAACAAACTTGGTGAGAGAAATTGAGAAACTTACTTGATGGGAAGTTGTTGAAAGAGAGAAGTCATGTCACCCAATGGATCAGCTACAACTACAAGTTGATCATCAGCTGCTGATGATGAAGAAGAGGAGGCAGAGGATGTTACTTCTTCAAAAGAATCAGATTCCAATGATGACCCACTTGAAATTCCAGAAACAGAAGATGATGTTGAAGAAGAAGAAGAAGAAAAAGAACCAACAAGATCATCGTATTGATCATGAACCGGTCCTTTCTTTGGTTCTAGCTCCATAATCTCCAATGTTGTGTTCTTTAGATACCCTTTTGTGTATTTGATGAACCACCACACGCAAACAATTTATATTTGACTTAGCACTTTATGACTGCTACGAGCACATACATTCATACATACCCTTTTTTCTATTTTTTGTGAGAGCTATAAATGGAATGGAAGGTTTGAAAAACCTTAGAGATGATTTATACGGAAAGTGCTAAGGTGGCGGATAAGATTAAAGGATCTTTTCCACTTTTATCCAATTGTTTAATATTGTTAATATTTATTCCTCTTTGGAAAGAAATAGTAAGATTCGGCTTTATCCAAATATGATTCTTTTGTCTCCCCTATACACCCACCCTATCATGTATCATCCTTCTTCTACATAGCCAAATGTGGCAGTGGCATTACCTTTATGTCTATTTTCCATTCTAAACGAAACACGTCTCTTTTAGCGCGTTGCTTGACTTGTTCATATTCTATTTAGTCCACAAAATTGTCTTCACATTTTTATTTAAATTAAAATATGCCGTTGAATATTTACGTCAAAATTCAAAGGAGTCAAAGAAAGCTATTGGCGAGATGATAATATGACGAAAATATAAATTTTCACGTATTTTAATAATTTATATTTTTTGGAGATGATTTTCTTTTTAACTTTCTGCTGTGCTTATATATTGACAGTTAATTTTAAATCATTACTATTGATATTAGAATTTTAGAAAATAAAATGAAAGTTTTGGATGAAAATTCAATGGCAATAATGAGTCTTTATAATAGATATGTAAAATACTATTAATTACACGAGTTAGAATATTAATTGTTCCGATTGACTATATAAATCTCAGTATTACTTTTCTTATTTTGATAATTTTCTATTTGAGTTCTATATATTTTCTCTTTTGTCTTGGGTTCAACCATGTTCCATGAAAGTTTGAAAATTTTAAAATCTTAGAATTAACTGCAAATTTTTATTAGTAGAAAGTAATAAAAGAAAAAATATGTTTAAAATCTTTACTTTATAGATATAAACCATGGATTTATCGATAACAAAGCATATTAAAGTTACCAAAATAGTAGTAATAATCTCTAAGTAATTTTTAACACATAAAATAGGAAATTGGATATCAAATCCTTGAAAACCATAAAGAAAATAGAATAATTTATGGGAGGGAGGGTGAGAGGAACGTGTGGAGGAGCGCGTGGAGAGTGACGTTGGGAAGGGGTTTGGATAAGGTCGAAGGTGTTGACATGGCAAGGTTGACTCAAATCAACGGAACGGAATGCGCGGCGCCCACTGAGTTGAATGAAATTCGAAATTTGAAATGTGATTGGTAGTATCCATCTTTTGAGGGCAACATGGCCCAACTTCATCCCTTTCTGTCTCCCCTTTTTCTTCTTGTTAGCAACTTGTGTGCATTCCCACGTTATTAAGGATAATGGTATATTTGGCTGTGAAGAGAGAAAAGGAAAAAATGGAACACAACAACAAGAAGAGAAATAGAGTGAAAATTATAATTATTTGATTAGCTGAAATCAAATAGAATAAAAAAATATTTAAATTAAAGTGAACGGTAAAAAAAATTTAATAATTTATAAAAATACTATTTTATCCTTACAACTGAAAAGCACACATGATCAAGAGGATGGCTAAAAAGAAAACAAAGTAAATAGTACTTATTTTTTCTCAAATCTCAATCACTTGAGAATAAATATTTTTTTAGTAAGACCCATATTTTTTTTCTTCCAAAAATTTATTTTTCTTCTTTTGTATCAAACCACACCTCAATCCACTCTTTCCTTCTCTTCCCTCCTCCACCTCTTTCTCTTCTTCATGCCAAACCATTCCTAATGACTATTTTTGATAGAGTTTTATTGTAACACTTCAATCAAATCATGTTAAAATGAAAGAAATTCAGAGATTGTATAAGTATAAAAATGTATAATTGAGAACGGCTTAAAAGAATTTATTGGTAATATCTATAACAACAGGATGTATCTACTTTTTTTGATAGTTTGTCACTTAAGAAATTCATAATTAAACATGTTTGACTTGAAATAGTTATGAGATGAGTGAGGACAAAATATGTTAAAAAATCTTGTGTTGATTTATGGGATTAATCATATTTACGAGGTCTTGAGAAGGATTACCTACGCAGAGTATCTAGAAGTCGACAATAAAAATATTACACTTACTAATAAGTGTCTTTAGAGTATTGATTAAGAAACTAAAATAAAAAAAATTATGATGTAAATTATAAGAAAGCGTCAAAAAATCATCAACAACACAATTTTTTATATTCTAATAAAAATATTTTTATTTTAAATTTCTCAACCAATATCCTTAAAACACTAATTATTATTTATCTTTTTCATAAGCCACAAATCCATGATAATATTATCAATCAACTCGCCATTTTCAATAAAATTTTATCATCAATTTTAATAGAATTTCTTTTTATTAATTAATTAGCTAATATTTTAAAACATACCTTATTGCATATTTTACATCATTAAATGTTGCGTTATCTTAGAAAAAAATCCGCTAAAGGATACATATATATCTTCTCCCAAACTTCATGTTTCCCCCTAAGTGTTATCCTCATTTAGAGATAATTTGATTGGAGGTCTTGTGAGACATATCTTAGTTAATAGAATTCAAATTGTAATTATTTATGTTAAGAAGAACCACTTTTATATGTGTATTTTGTTTAACATGAACACATATTTTCATGCATATTTTATAAAAAGTAAAAATTCATAACTTTAGATTCACCATTTATTTGAGAGTCTTCCCGCGATAAATCAAACACACACTATAAAATTAAACTATCATTAGTTCTTGAGGTTTATATAATATATTTAATTCAAAAATTAATGTGGGTCTCACATCTTTACCTATCTATTTTAATTCAAATATTTCCCTTTCTTTCTCTTTTATTGTATTCTACACAACTAAACTTATCTTAAAGTAAGTAATGTACTTCAGAAAATAAAATATACTTAGATTGATTGAAAAAAGTGTTAGATGAATATACATAATTAAGTGATTTTGAGAGTGATTTCATACACTCTTTTATCAAACAGTCTAATTATTAAGTAAAATACGTAAGTTATTCTAAACTACATGATATTTGTCTTTGTTTTCTTCATATTAAAAAATACATTTACATGTTAAATTAAATTTACAGTAAACTTCTATTTTATCTTTAAAATGACTTATCTTCTTGTTTGATTAGAAAAATTACTTATCTTTTTATCCTTTTTTTCACTTTAGTCATATATATATATATATATATGCAAATAACAATATGCAATATCTTACATTAATTTTATTTATTTTTATAATTACATTTTGGGTAATTAATTTAATCTAAAAAATGTGATTTTTTTAAACTTGTAGAACAATGTAATAGTATTTTATTAATATTATATATATAATAGTTTAAAAATCAATTGCCCAAAATATCAAAATACGATATTTTGGTTATAATAAATTAAATTCTATTAACTTGAGGTTTATTTAAATGACATCAATCTCCAAATCTATTTGAATATTAGACTCCACTTCATTTCTATTAACTTAATTAATAATATAATTTTTAGAGTGATTCTCTTACCTTGAGTTTTGTCTATATGACATAAGAATCAAACTTCCCCCAATATTACACTCGCCCATTTGAAGTAGCTTATTAAGACATATTTTAATAATTATCAATAAAATGTGAGTAAATAGTATGTGTGTGAATTAACTATATAAAAAAATGATATTGTTATCCAATTATAAATTATCATATGATAAATTATTAACTAATTATATTAAAAGTCATATCAATAATAATTTTTTATAAATTGATAATATGATTTTTTTTATAGACGAGTTATAAAAATTAAACTCAAAATATTTAGAAATTTTTCATTATATGCTCACTATGTCTAAATTAAATGCTAATATAAACAATGCCTAGTCTTAATATATAACAATAGTTACTAAACTATTTTAAGAGAAAAAAACATATTAGTTACTCATGATTTAAGAAATTTTGATTAAGGAAGAACTTTCAGCCTAATAATGTCCATCTTAAAGATGTTTCCTTCTTTTTGGAAATTTTAAAGGGCATTCTTTTAGAATATTTGAAGTATAAAAATTTTATTTATTTATTTATATAGGATCATGAACATGACTTGTCAAAAAAATAAAGAAATATAACTCATAAAATGTAAAAGAAAATTAAAATATCAGAGATAGAGGTGGATTAAGAAGTCAATTCATTATATATCATGTATGGATGAAAAAAAAAAGGTACGCTAAAATTCAAGAGGTTAACGACATATATCTGGTTTACTTTCTAGTTTTTGGTATTATCTGATCTCTAAAACATTTTATGCTGCCCACTAATTATTTTTCACCTAAAATTTATAAAACTTTGAAAATTATTTTTAAAACAAGTGTTTTAATAAGAGTAAAAAAATAAAAAAAAAACAACTAAACATGTTTTCTCATTTTCTTTTGTAATTTTTTTTATTTGAGGGGTTCCGATACAGAGAAATACAAAACAGGACTTGCTATAGTTTATTCAGATCATATGCTATCATATTTGATGAGCTTCTGCAGTTTCTTATTTGAGGGGCTTCGATGAATTTTTCGTGGCTCAATTAGCAATACACAGATCTTGTAAGGGAGAACCTGAACTTTAATCTCATATAAATACATAATAAGAGAGGATGGGGAATTTTAAGTATAGTTAACCTAAACATCAGATCGACTCATATAGTTTTTAATATTTGGAGCTCATATCCCCGTGTATTATTAGAATTCTCATATTCAAGATATTATCTATATCTGTTTAGGTGTTTGGTCGATTATAATCATTTTATTTTTAATAATACTGTCTAGGTGGATTAAGAGAAAAAATATATATATATAAATGATTCATAATCTCCATTCCTAATCGATATGAAATTTTGTGGTTAAGTAAAATTAAAAAATTAGTGATCATATTCATGAGATTTTTAAGAGATGAATGACACCCAAACACCTGGAAGAATATCAAATATATTTTTTCATATTCTAATTATGGTAGATCTATGGTAGAATTTGAAATTTATATCTCCAAAGTGAAGCTTAATTACTTACATAGAGTAGATTTTTGATACCACAACAATTAATTATTCCTTGAGAAGCGCATCATTGTATTCTTCCCAAAGAAAACTCTTTAGTTCCTCCAAGAAAAGCGATAGTCCCAATTAGTATGGGTAGCTGTACCTTTTTCAGAATGGGTGACATACCTAAATTGCGGAAGAAAATTAATTAATGAATGTCGTGGTTGAACATCTCACAGTGATCCAAGGCATGATCGATGTACGTAGAACAAATGAGAATTAACCATTCATGCCATTCCACTATGTCTCTAGGGATTGATTTTCGTCCACATGACCAATACGTACCGATCCACGTACGCAACAGATCGCGAGTCTATATGATAAGGAAATGACAAATGAAAACATTAATGTTTAGGGGTTGAGGTGTGAGCATGGTGGACACAGACATGGATGCAGCAGAAAGAATGCATGTTTTTTCTTTCTTTTTTTATACATTAATTGTGCGTGTTACATGGACTAATTGATTACGATTAATTTGTCACTTCCATAGAAATACGACGTGACCCAAAACCAATTTTTATAGTTGAATAAAGTATTCCATGATTCATAGTTAAAACTTTAGGATTGTCTTGAATTATTATTTTAATTTCTTCCCAAAATACTATAGAGAGAAGAAATGTATGGAACGTTCACCTCAATTTTGGAACTCTAATTTTTGGTAGATTGGTGTATAGACGAGAATCGAGAAATTTAGAGTGGAAATATAACTAAAGTTCATGACGGGTGAAAAAAATTTGATTAAGAAAAGGGATATCACTAAAAGGTGGCAAATCCGGTTACCTATAAATTTTAGTGATAAATAAAGTTAATAAATACTTTATATTAATAAAATGATAAAAAAAATATAAGTAATGGGATGACAAATGAAAAAAGTAAATAAGAAAAAAAAGATAAAAATTAAAAAAATATGTATGTTTAATTTATAATTACTAAGTATATATTAAATAAGAAGAAGAAGTGAAAGAAATAATGTTTATCAAATTTAATTAATAAACATAATTTGAAAAAAAAATTAGGGAGAAAGAATGATATTCCAGCTGGATAAGACAATCATCTAATTATAAAATATTAAAATATATTTTTCGTCTTATAAATAATTCAAAATTTGATTCTATAATTTTTTATCTATTTTTTCTCGTAAAATTTAAATATGCTACTTTTTTTTTGTTAGGTTTGGATATGTACGAAACTATTACTTATCGTATAATTGTGTGCCTAAGTCCATCCATTAACCAATGAGATGACAACATGTGTTCAAAATCTAACTTGTCCCTCTTTCTTGAATCCATGAATGAACAATCATCACCCATTTTTGACCCAAATTCGCCATTGGCATCCACTTCTGACCTAGATCTGTCACCCATGAATGCCAACAGTTGTTGTGTGAGGTTGCAAAGGATGGTGCTCCACACGAGGCTACGAGGTGGGTTGGGTTTTGAGTATTTGTTGATGGTGTTGTTGAGGGAGTTTTTGAGCGAAGCAATGGCCTCAAAGATTTGGTGTTTTGGGAGGGAAGTTGTGCACAAATTTGGTAGTGTCAGGATCGACAGTGTGAGGTGATGACACAAAGGAGTTGGTGCTGGTTGGTGCAACACAAATTTGGTGTCCTTGGCAAATGCGCATGATGATGGTGCCGATTGATGTGTGTGTGCAGAGTGGTGGAGGTGGTGATGGTTGTGGCACGGAGGAGATTGGGGTAGGGTGGTTGTTTGCACGCACGGTGATTGTAGATATGATTGTTTTTTTTTGTTTACTCGAATGATTGAATCATATTTGGTTGAATGGGTATGTGTGGTTGGTTGCCATGGTAAAGGTATCATCATTAGAATTGTCACAAAAGGTAGTCGAAGTGTGTGCTCTGGAATTATTTTTTTTTTACATCAATCATAAATATAACTAATGAAGAATAACATTTTCTACATCAGTTACATACATGAATAACCAATGTAAAAAAGTTAAAAAAAACTAACTTTTCACCCTAAGACTAAAAAATAACATTTAAATTTTACAAGGATAAAAAATAAACAAAAATTTTACAAGGACCAATTTCAAATATTTTAATATTTATAAAAAAATTTAGCCTTAAAAAAACCTCACTCATTTGAATCAAGACTAATTCCTATTACTTTTCATGCAGGACAAAGAACATATATTTATTTCATATTGAATTTTTTGTTTTTTTTCTTTGTCTTAAAAATATTCATGAAACATTCTCTTCAATATTCCTCAATGAGTTTAATTTAATTTGTTTGGCTTCCCAAGCTGGGTCATCTTGTCATTCTTGTGGATTCTCCTCCTTCGCTGAGGTCTCTTGTGCTTGCTGATCAGCCAAAGTTTGTTTTATATTGTGTTCTGCATATTCAACACGAGATTCATTGTTTTGACCCGTTTAAAATGTTTTCATGACTCACAATGTTTTTATTCTTTTTAATGATTTATTAATTGTTTTTTCTTCTCAATCTCTCTATATATTTGTCCTTATGTGCATTTGATTTGTTGTTCAAAGTTCAAACAATATTATGAAGAACGAGTTTTCGTCACCAGTTTAGCTAATAGCTATATATTTTCCAAAACAAAATCGGAGATGCCTATCGTGTGTATTTATGGGTTGTACAACCCCACGATAAGAATTTGAAAATAAAAAATATATTTATCATTTTCTCTATTTTTTCGAATTTTTTTATTTATCATTTTAAAATTCTAAGATGGCATTAATTAATAGTTTGGGAATTATAAATATATTTCTTTTAAATTTCATTTTTTACAGTACAATTATTATTACATGAATTATTCACAAAAAAATAATTATTACATTAAGATGTCCTTATTTAATACCATGATCTTTGATACTTGAACTATTAATAGTAGGAATTAAATAAGGATATATTTTAAAAAAATACATTAATTAGATTTTGAAATTCTAAAATATTAAATGTTTTGAGAAAAAATAGAAAACTAAAACATCAAAAAATATGAAAAGAAAATAGTATAAGTAAATTGAATAATTGACTATCATCATCCACAATTATTTGAAATTGGAACTTAGATCAAATTATGACTTTTTATTTTAGAATTCAAGTATTTTTGACCAAAAATTAAAAAAAAATTAATGCTTTAATGTGTAAGATTCATCTAAGAGATTGATCCCTTTTAACAAATGTATGTTTTATCATATACACAAACTTTAGAATCAATCTCCTAAAGTTACATACCTCTTTCCTCTTATTTATATAGGACTAAATTATCCTAAACTTTTATCTTTTTCTAAAACTAATCATGTCATTAATGTCTTTTTCTTTTTTTATGAACTCTTCTTTCTCTTATAATTAACTGTTTACCAATGTAATTAATTAAGAATATTTTAGTCTAAAAATAATTAATGCAAGAGACAATATATATTGAGTCTTATAAAAATAAATAATTTTTTTAATTTGAATCTTATAAAGAGGAATAGAAAGAATATTTCCTTTTAAAAAAATTTAAAATATTTAATGACAAAATTATTTAATCACGCTACATCACCTTGATTCACATTAGGACGTTTAATTGATAACAAATCAAAATGACTACTCAATTTGTTTTCTTACCGAGAAAGACCGTTTGATTAATTAGTTATTGGAGAATGATAATTAGTGCCCTAAGAACACTTTTTAAGAAACTTAAAAGGTAGAATTTTTTTATTAAAAGATGAAAAATTGTATTATTCATAATTTTTTATATTTTCCTATAATTTTTTTCACTAAATATTTTTTTCTTTTAATTTCTTAACCAATACTCTAAAAATATTGGTTTGCAGTGCCATTAGATATTGGTAGCATAATACTACCACAAGTACATTTCCATTTATTATCTGTTTTATAAGAAATCTACTTCAACTTGTCCCTTAAGTGGCATCATGTGAAAAAAAACAAAAGTACTGTTACATTTCTCCTATTTATTGTGCTCCGTTGTCCTCAAACTGTCGTAAAGAGGTGGTAATTAACGGGTTGATGAATCCAAAAGAGAGAGAGGTAAAACCGTAAAAGACTTATCAATAGCTTGGGAATATGTGGCCTGCCATAATGGCATTGAATGCAGTTTCAGTATCACCATACCTGCCTCTCTCCCACTCTTTTCTTTAATGCCCCATATGCCAACCCTAAAAACTTTAGTAATGGTTGGTATGGTGTATGGATATTGGATCAAAGGTTAAAAACTAACTAGTGCTAGCTATATAGCTACTCCATACTCTCATAAAAAACCTAGAAAGAAATTACTAACATAAAAAGAAAGAGGTTGTAGGGTATTGACAACACACAAAAACTACAAAGTTAAAGGGGTGATGGAGAAAGGAAGTGTGGTTGAAGCTGCAGCACCAAGATCTCCCATGCAGATGAAGATGGGGGATGAATTAGAAGGCAACACCAGTGCCCTACGCACTGCTGAGACGTTTCTGCGTTTAGTTCCTGTTGGTCTATGTGTTTCAGCACTTGTTCTCATGCTTAAGAACTCTCAGCAGAATGAATATGGATCTGTTGATTACAGCGATCTTGGAGCTTTCAGGTATGTTGATGTGTGTGTATATCAAGTAGAGAAATTTTTAGAAACTTTTTAACACCAGGAGAAACGATAATAAGATTAATTCACTGGTTGGAAAAGAATAAAAGAAGAAGGCAAGAGGGGAGAGATTGCATGTTTAAATCCTTCAATTAATATTTCTAACAAAAACTAATAATTATCTATTAAAAGAAAAGCATAATAAAAGAAGAGAGAAGAGAAAAATATAAGATAAAATTGGTGATGTGATATTTGTAAAAGTTAAAATGTTGTAGAAATTTTAAGTAGAAATAAAATCAATCTGAAACATTTTTGGTCTCTAATATTCTCTGCCAATTGCTGTCACTAAATGTTGCATCCATGAAGTATATTAATTAGACACTGAAACATTTTTGGTCTCTATGCTGTACCTGCCTCTTTTGATCACTAATTAATGTTATTACATCATAATCATGGAATATGGAGTATTAGTTTTCTTTATTTACAAATCACAATATCATACATATGCTATTGTTAATATTGTAAACTTATAATGCTGATAAAAATAAATGGATGTTAGAAACACCCATGCATTATTGGTTTTTGAGCAGGGATTGTGCAAGATGAATCTTAGTTTGGTTAAACTTTAGACTAAAATATCGAAACTTCTAAAATGAAATAACCTAAAAACCGTAGGTTTATTTTGGATGTTGCAGGTATTTGGTGCATGCCAATGGCATTTGTGCAGGCTACTCTCTATTTTCAGCGGTGATCGCTGCTATGCCACGCCCTTCCACTATGACTCGTGCTTGGACTTTCTTTTTGCTTGATCAGGTCATCTCACTAATTCTTAATTAAGTTGTTCATTTTCTTGCTGCAATTTCATTTTCAGACTTAAAAAAATTAACAAAATAAAAGGTATAAAATTTTCATAGCCAGTTAATTATTAGTATTTCTTATCAGAAGATAAACCGAATTTTATTAATGTAAAGAGTACCAGCTAGCAGTGCTCGATGAACTGCAATAGCATTTTCCTCGCAGTACTAATTTTATATGGTTAAATTAATTAAAACCCAGAAGTGTTAAAGAAAAAGTATGGTCATGTATTGATGCTCTTTTATCAATATGCATGCACCCAATGTTTCATTCATATGTGAGCCCTGCTAATTGTTTGCTGGTTTATTTTTAGTATTATTGTTTTATATTTTTTTCACTTTTGTATTTTTTACATTATATTGGAATAGTTTAATTAATTTATTAAGTGTTTGTTGTTGTAATAAATTCTCATAATTAATAGTGTGATTGAAAGATGATATATAAAAGATAAGATTTAAATTTATGTGTTTTTCGCGTTTTGTAAAACTCCCTTAGTTCCGGAATATAAATGTTTTAGAAAAAAATTGTTCCAAAATATATATGTTTTTAGAAGAAATTTTTTTTTTTCCAAAATATATATGTTCTATAAAATTAATGTTATATTAATTTTTTTTTCTAAAGATACTCTTAATAAATATTTTGTGAGAATAGTGTATGAGAAGAATAAATAAATTATTAATTAGAGAAATAAATATCAACAAATTAATTACATTTCTCTTTCAACCTTAATATTTTCATATTTGTTTTTACGTCTATTTTTTTTTATCACACCTCCTGTTATGTTTATGTTTATTTTTTTGTTTCTCTTTTTCTTCTAAAAGTATATACATCCACTGTGATGTGGAAACATCATTTTAATTGTTTCTTTTTTGACAGCCTAACAGAGTAACTTGAACCTATTGTAGTTATAACCTTTTCATACACTTTGTGTAAATGAGTAGTTGAAATTGATTTCAATACATATTTTGCTTATATTAACAGTTCAATACAAATTAGTAGTTAATTTGGTAAAGGAGTTTGGATGATCGTTATGGTCCTTCACACACTTTGCACATCATAGCTAACTTACTAAACACATTATTATTGCTCCAAAAAAATGATAGTGAAATACAATTACATGGAACTTGCCTCTGCCTCACGAAAATAGCAAAAGATGTGATAGTGGTCCTTCGATCAATGGTGTCGTGAGGATTAGCGCGATGCCCTGTGTGCTATTGTGTCGATCACTTTCAAATTTTGCAAATATTTTTAGCATTGCACTAATTATGTGTTTGGTTTGGTGATAAAAAATTATGGTGAATACGTACAAAATTATGGTAAAATCACTATAAAAACAACTATTTGTTACTTCAAGAAATCATATCTCACCTTGTTACCAAACATGCAATAATGTAAGTGGCACTAATTAAATTTAGTGGCATTTGGAGGTGAGACAAAATGAAAATTCAGCCAGTTTGATGCGGATTATGGATTACAGCAGTTTGCGTAAAAAAAATTAAAAAAAAAACTAGACTTTAAAATGAAAGGTAAACGTTTTACATGTTTTCTTGGGAGCTTTCGACAATTTTTGCGACATAAGACAAGATCAAGGCATGATCAGTTTAAGTTAAAAATAACATTGGAGATGTAAGATTGATTTAGTAGTACCATAAGTTCAATCAAATACTTTTACTGATAAAAAAACTAACAATTAATATTTATGGATCCAAAGATAAAACATCATTTAAATATTTGAGCTCAAAATTTAACAACCAAATCCTACATTTTATCACAAGAGTTTGAGTAGATACTCTGATCTGTGATTTTTTTTACGAAAGTGGTAACTAAAAAATGTTTTTTACGGAATTGGAGTAGTATGAAAACTATTTAAGGTGCATGAGTTATCTTCCTCACGTGGAACTTAAGAGACGTCACCTTGAACGACAATTTCCCTTTTATTTTTGTCTTTTAGCGGAAATCAGCATCCCGAATGTAACAATCTTTATAAATTGTGATACAATTTACACAAATTACTACATATTTAGGATGACCATCTGTTAGGAAGAAGATGCTCTGCCATGGAAATCTGTCATATGGGTAGTTATCATTCTAGTAACGGTTATTGTAGTGGGGGTGTGGTTATTGTAGTGGTTATTACAGCGGTTATTGTAGTGGTTATTATAGCGCTTATTGTAGTGGGAATGTAGACATGCAATTGTGTATAAAAGCTCTAAGAATCAATGAATAAGGCAGAAAGAGAAGAATTTAGAAAATTAGTTTGTAATGAGGTCTTGGTCCTCGAAATCAAGTAGTGTAGTTTTCTTCCCTCCCCTCTGCTCCTAACAATTGGTTCGACCTGCCACTCTTCAATGGCGGACACCGAACTTTCCACCGCCTGTGTGGATCGTCTCGAGGCCGCCATGGCCAAACTCGCTGCAATTCAAACTTCCACTACTGCAGACCAAACTTCCATTACTTCCAAACTTGATGCCATTATTCGGATATTGAATACCATGGTACTTAAACAACCCTCTCCATCTTCTGCCTCTGCGAAGTCACCACCCATGCCGCCTCTGCTTTCCAAGACAACCAACCCAACTTCTTCCTCTACTAAGCCACCACCAACAGTAGAAACCACGTCGCCTCCACCAATAGCAGAAATCACGTTGCCTCCCCTTCCCATGGCAACTTCCCACCTTCCCGTTAACAAGCACCACGCACTCTCCTTCGAATCCCTCCCGGTCGCCAGTCATCGGTCCCACACAAAGTCCTCTAGTCATGACATCCTTCCCTCTGACATCCACTTCTTTCTTTTTGTTGTGTGTGCTGCCACGGTCAGGGACACAAATCTCAACCACCCCTTCCTCCTCCTCATCTTCGTCATTCTCGTCACTGCCAAAGGGCTCTGTCTCCACAATCATCTTCAGGCACTAATTCTTACACCCATTTTCATTTGGGATCCAGGTTCTGTTTTCTACACCCAACACCTTGAGGACAAGGTGTTTTTGATGGGCTAGGGAATGTTAGGAAGAAGATGCTCTGCCATGGAAATCTGTCATAGGGTAGTTATCATTCTAGTAACGGTTATTGTAGTGGGGGTGCGGTTATTGTAGTGGTTATTATAGCGGTTATTGTAGTGGTTATTATAGCGGTTATTGTAATGGTTATTGTTGCGGTTATTGTAGTGGGAATGTAGACATGTAATTGTGTATAAAAGCTCTAAGAATCAATGAATAAGGCAGAAAGAGAAGAATTTAGAAAATTAGTTTGTAAGGAGGTCTTGGTCCTCGAAATCAAGTAGTGTAGTTTTCTTCCCCTTCCCTTTGCTCCTAACACCATCCTAAATGTAACAATCTTTATAAATTGTGGCATTATATACGCAGCGAAAGAGGCACCATCTTATATGAAGTCTCTTGCGCTGTCAACAAACAGTGAAAGAAATTGCATGTAGAATGATGTCTCTTTCACACATGTAACAATTTATGCAGATTGCTACGTTTAGGACGTTGTTGCTCGCAAAAAGACAAAGATAAAAGGAAAGTTGTCATTGAAGATGGTGTATCCTGAACGTGCCAAAAACAATCCATGCACCGTAAATAGCTTTCATACTACTGCAGTTTTGTAAATATTTCTTTTTTAATTACCATTTTTGTAAAAAAGTCCCGATCCATATTGATTATATATATTTGCACTGAAAAAATAGTCCAATATATTTGCGTTGGTAGGTGCTGACATACATAATTCTAGCGGCTGGAGCAGTGTCAACGGAGGTGCTGTACCTGGCTGAGAAAGGAGACGCTGCAACAACGTGGAGCTCAGCTTGTGGCTCTTTTGGTCGATTTTGCCATAAGGTCACAGCATCAGTAGCTATCACATTTGTGGCAGTGTTTTGCTATGTCTTGCTTTCCCTCATTTCCTCATACAAGCTCTTCACCAACTATGATGCACCAGCAAGCAGGCCCACTGCAGCCATTGAGGTTGCTGCTTTCCCTGGCTAGCTAGCTAGCTAGCTGACTCATATATATAAATAACAACTTCATGCTTCATATCTATGTGTTTCCTACAATTAATATATTAATGTAATAGCATACTGTTGTGGACCTTAATTAGGACTTAGGACAGACATGCATTGCCATTGATTAAGTATGAGTTTATAATTTATTAGTTATAATAACTCCTGACCTCCTTCTTTGTATTATAACACTGGTGTTCATGCATGGATCAATTCATGGAAGGCTTTAGCTTTTTCTACTAGTGCTTGTTACTTTATATAAACTTTGCCATCACCTTCCTTTTTCCTTTTATTAGAGACAGGAAATTAGTTGTTACAGTTGGCTATGTAATAGCCCCTTTATTCTCATTGTAAATTCAACTTCTACCACTCTAATATACTTTTACTGTGATCAAGTTGTTAGTCTGATTGATTCTGAATTCATTTCTTGTTTTGTTAAGTAAGATTTCAAATTTGAATCTAATACATGAAAAAATATAATTGGAAGGAAGATCATATTTAAGGTGATTAATTTGATTCTTCAATAAATATGAGATATCATTAAAGTTAATGGGTATTTTATATTAATATCATAATAAAAAAAAAATACATCTTTTAATATCATACTTTTTTTCTCTTTTCTTCTTTGGAATCATGTTTTCTTATCAGAGCAATACCATCTACCTTGAAAATTTTTTATGCTTCTTTCATTTGTTGATTTTCTTTTTTCATTTTCCCAAGAAAAATTATACAGCTCCTCTCTCCTTTTTGATATCGGATTCATTTTTTCTCCCATTCTTCCTTTGTCGCAACATCATGTGGAATTTCTGGATTGATGCTTCCAATCACAATCTTCCATTGATTTTCGTTTTTCTTCCTTCATCGTCAAATTGAAGACTCAATGTGATAGACGGTTTTTTCAAAGTTCTTGGTGCTTCATTTACATTCTGATTCAATGCAGTAGATACATTGATGCTTGAAAGGTGTTTGATGAAATGTGTATGGGATTTGGTTTTGTGTGATGCAAAATCCAATTCGGCGTGATCTTGGGAGGTTCCATAGTTTCAATGTTTCTTGATGTACACTTGGTCTCAGTTGGTTACTTTTATTCTTGGTGGATGAAGATTTTGTTCAAAGGTTCTACATCGTTGGATGGTTCTCTTGTTGGTAGTTATTTCTCATGCACACCAATTGTTCAATGATTTTCTCCTTTGATGATTTCATTGTGATCCAGCCTATTTTGGCTTGATTGTTGCTTCTACCTTATGGTGGTTAAGCATTCTCATTGGATCGTAGCTTATACCTAATGTTTAAGCCTTGAGTTGTAACTTCGGCTAGGTGGTTAAGCTTTGTCGTTTGATGATATGCTCCCAATATTGGGATTCTTGATTTAGGTGGTGCTATGGATTGATGAATCCATTAGCATTTGTCATAATTGTGTGTTTTTTAGATCACATGATTCATTATTTTACATCTTTCAGAGTCAATGTTCTGAAATGTCCATAAGTAATCCTGAATGTACCAAAAAGGGATGTTATTACAGATTACGTAATCCATAACATTAACTCTTTTACACCAAATTATGTTTTCCAAAATACAATTAATTACATTTCAGATTCGGTAATTCGAAAAGATGAATAGATTAAGAAAAGAAATAACGAAGAACTTACTACTGAATTTAGAGACACACAGTTCAATCGGGCAAAAAAAAATTGAGAAGGAGGTCATAGCAAGGGGGAACAAAGGAACAAGAGATTCAGAGAAAAAGAGAAACAAAGGAGGGGGGCATAGCATGAATAGGGAGTAATGTTGGGATTTTTTAAATAATAAATGAAAAAGGGGTGTAGAGAGAGATATGAAGGGTGCAAGAAGAAGTGTCGTTGCTTCAAATGTTGCCTAGTCTATGCACCAATGGGTGTAAAAAGTTTTTATACTATTTTCTCTTGTCTCTAATTATAAGATTATTTTTAAAAATTTATTTATTTATTTTAATAAGATTATTTTTTATTTTTTAGATGCATTAAATATTTTTCTCCCACATGCTCTTACTTAATTATTTTTTTTCCAATATTAATAAGAAATAATTAAGTGGATAGATAAATAAGAAAATAATATTTTAAAATGATAGTATAAATAATTGATAGATTTAATGTGATTAATTAAATTAATTATTCTTCTTAAAGGGTGTGAATGAGTTAAAAAGATATTATCATTAGTGACAAATGGAGTATCATTTAATTATAAATTGTCATGATAAATTTCTTTATTTTTATAGTATTTATCTTAAAAGTGATACTAATGATGGTTTTTTATTTTTTAGTGAATAATGATGATTTTTTATTGATTGATAATATAAATATTTTACATTAATAATACATAAAAATTAAATTCTATGGTTTGTTAAGTACCATGAGTGAATAAAAGCTGATGGGTTTATCGAGGATGGAATCATATTTATTAAAACTATCATCATTGTTTGTGTTGATGAAAGAAAAATCACACTTTACGTGCCAAAACATATTTAGTGTATGTTTGGAACCGCCTCAGAAACTCCTTATATGCTAGTTTCTGTTATTGCTCCCCATAATAGCTTCTGCATCAAAGACCAACTTGACGTGGATTTATCCTCTGCACAAGTGTTTCCAAACACGCATTAAAACTATATATAGAATTGGGTAATTGTACAATTCGTTATTATACTCCTTTTTGGCTGTAACCATTGAATAAACTATAATCTGAAAAATCTAGGAAACATGTTCCCGATTCTGTAGGATTTTAGGCCAACAGAAATAAAAGAGACTTGAGAAAACAAAGTTACACTAAATGCTATGCAGTGCTCCATCTTAGCAAAAGAAAGCATGGTGTTGATTTTGAGGAGACTTCATTGAAGTAACTAGAGTGAGCTATATGCACATTACAGGTAACAGTAAATGTTGTGATACCTAAATTGATTTTTGTCTTTTTAATAAGATATCCTCTGAAGGCAATCTTCAAGCTAAATTGTCATGCATACCATCTACATCATGCAGAGATACGTATTGAAACATGTTGACTTGTTATCTGAAGTGGAAATGTGGAATCCAAGCATGTTATGGTCATGGCAATAGTTACGGCTAAAAGGTAGATGCTTAGAAACTATATTTATTTTTATATGTGAGTGTTCTCTATTCATTGATTCCAAGTTTAAATCCCAATTACATCATCATATACACACACAGATAGATAAATAGAGAATTCCTACTAATTTTTTCTTTCAGCGTGATGCTCTCATCTATAAAATATTGTTGGAAAGTCACCTTAATTATAGCCACTCCTATGTAACAATAAGCAAAGAGGAGTGTGGTGAAATCTCAAGTGACGGGTAACATGGACAAACAAAGGTCATGTTAAAGTTCCACAATAGGGCGAGATCTCCCCGATCAATATTCTGCTCATTAAGTAGAACTTAATGTAATGCCCTATTTCTTTCGAGTTAGGATCTCGATTACCCTTTTCTATTTAATAGAATAATAAAAGGTTTTAACCTTCATTTCCATTTCCCTTCTATTCCCAAGAGCGGATTCCATAGGAATGCATTCTTCCTTTATTGATTCAAAAAGACTTCCATAGAGTGAGCCCTTCGATCGTAGTGCTCATCTTACCACCCTATCTACTAGGGCAGTCCAACTTATCCCTGGTAACCCACAACTAAAGCACCATGACTCTTTGATTCCGAAATGCAGCTGAGGGCATCGGAAAGGACACAACACACGCCCTAACTCCATGAAGGGATGGATGGAATAGACAGGCACAAACCGTTGACCCTAATCTTACCAAGATATACAGGTATTCAATCCAGAATGGACACAGAAACTGTTCAGGAAGTGAATAAAGCAGAAAGATTCACATATAGTTGATATCAAATCAGATATGCATAATCTGATCTTGATATCAGCTAACAAAATCTCATAGAATAAAATCAAATCAGATTTGAATTTTAACTACCTAAATCTTCTAGGATCCTCATTTAAAATTTTACATATAGTTGTCCACATATATTACCTTTCATTTTTATTTTTTGTTAAGAAAGAAGTGATGATATATTTTTACACTATCACTAGTTTCTTATAAAAAAGACCGAAGGTATGTAAGTGAGCAGCATAAAGATAGAGCACTGAAGGCAAGAGCATCAGATATACTTCAAACAATATTATCTGCAATAACCCTCTTTTAAGGCTGCAAGATACATATCATATCGAGCCCTTGCACAAAATTGTGGATTGTAATTTGCAAAACAATTTCGTATTTTCAACATTTTAAAAGATTCTTCTATTGACCACTGCTTGCAGCATTTTCTTTCCTCAAAGCTCTCAACTGTTCCTTCAACTTTTTGCTCTCTTCAAAGTTGGCCTTCCGCTTCAAAGCTTTCTGTGGGAAAACAACAGAGACCCTTAAATACAACAAATCAACAAAATAGAAAAAAGAAAGAAAGAAAAGCTCACCTCTTCTCTGAAACAGCGATCCAATTTTATTTTTAAATCAGTACATTCACCAAAGAATTTTGCAATAGGATGTTCTATATGACACTTTTGAAACTGCTCAATAATCTGCATAAGGGCACAGCCTAAATTAAAATATATATATTGCTTCACATTTGCAAGGCCAATTATGATGACTTTGAGGACCAAAGAAAAATTTAGTGATCTGAAATTCTAAATTCACAAACGTGATTCCTAAATCCACCGTGGACTGCAAAGGAAAGGAAAAGGAAATTGAAGCTCTTTCAAAATAAAGCTCCACCTAGCCATTACAACTTTGTAAGTGCATGAGCTAACTTGTGAAAAATTCAATTCATTTTATCTTTTTATTGTTTTCTCATGAATACTTACAAATAAGTTTATCTAAATAGGGCCATAATCAAAGTCTTCTATTTCTAGGATTAGGATCAAATATCCTACAGCTAGCCATTATCCCCCATGATATAACCATGAGAATCAAATTAATACTAATATTCAAAAACAATAATAAACAGTAAATATTTATAATATTTATTATAAAATAGGATGATGAAACAGACTCACTTCAGCACACATTGGGTGTTTGTGCAATGTTAAAGGAGGGTGCATCTTCCCACAACCAAATCAATCTGCAACACCTTCCCACTGTTAATCTCCCTTCACAGTACCAAACAACAACTATAAACAAAAAAATTGAAACCGACCCAGAAGAAATCCATTGCAAAAGATCATAACTTTGAAACCCTTCCAATCAAATCAACCATCCCACCCTCCTATTTCATAAGTGTGTGTGACATTGAAATTAATAAAGACTAGAAAATGAAAAGTGAACTTACGAAATCAAAATTTGAGATCTCTAAGTAATCAGAGTTTCCAAACGCAACGCAGTGCTGGAAGAAGATATAATAAAAGGTGAAGTCAGTCGAAGACACAGGCACAGCCCAAAAATGTCATTTATTTTTTCTCTCATTTTTTCTGTTTTAATACATAAATACATAAATATTTATGGGTTTAAGCCGCGCCACAGAAAATCAAACATAATGAGATGGCACTTACTTTGGGCACCCGTATTTTTATTGGGACACCCAATAACACAGAAATGGTTAAAATGTTCTTCACCTATTCTTTAAATACGGATTGACAATCCTTATGATTCATACAGATTGGTGATCCGATAAGTTTTGTTTTATTTTTAATTTTAAAAAAAAAACAAAAAAAAACTCATACGAATTGTTGATTCTTATGAGTTTTTTTTAACTCATATGAATTGTTGTAATCCATATGACTCATACGGATCAACAATCCTTATGAGTTTTCTTTTTTATTTTTTTTTTAAAAAATTAAAATTTAAAATTCTTATTTATAAAATTGCTAAAACTATTAAAAAAATTACACTACAAAACAAATTAAAAAAATATTTTTGATTTTATTTTTTTAAAAAAAACTATGGATCAGCAATCCGTATGAAACATACAAATTAACAATTTATAAGGTCATATGGATCAATAATCCGTATGTTTTTTTTAAAAAATTATGCACCTCTTTTTCTTCGACAATGAAAAACTATCCAATTTCATTGTATATTCATAAATAATACACGCACATCGTTAGAGATAACAAATGCTCAAAATAGGAGGCTAATGAAAGAGAATTACATTAAGGGAATTAGATTTTACAGAAAAAAAAGGTGCTGCAAAAATGAAAAATAAAATCTATTATTTATAACCGAAAATAAGGATATTTTTGGCATTTTAAAAATCTGTTGGATGTCCCAACAAAAACACTAGTGCCCCAAGCAGATGCCTAACCAGATCCATTGATATGCAGATAAAGCAGACCGAGTAGGGCTTTGCTCCCCCTCATTGCTATTTAAACCCCTCACTCTTTCATAAATGCATTTTTTTGACAAAAATACCCCTATTTTTATTTTTATTTTTGTTAAGGTATCTTCATAGTAAAAAATTATAAGACTAACTCTAATCTTTGATGTCCCTACAACACAAGGATACTCATTTCCAATGTGCAAAATTTTCAACAAATACAGGGCATCCCCGTAATACAATAGAAATTATGGAAACTTATTTATGTTGTGTAATTAATTCTATGTATTAGCTATTTTTTAAGATACTTACCTTTTAATATTAATTGAATTAATTATCATACAATGCAAGTTATCCTTTTTAATAGTAATCAAATTAGTTATGGTGTAAATTATTATTTTTAATTAAAATCAAATTAATTACTAATGAATCAAGTTACCTTATTAATAGTATCATAATTACAATTAATTGAACGCATCAATTTATGTTATCAGACAATTTAGTATTTAGAATTATTGAATATCCAAGGTTTGAATTTGAGACTTAACTAGAACACCTTGTGATAACTTATTTATGCACTCAATAGTGATGTTAAACTCTCCCTTCCTTTTTTCTAAAGAAGGAAGATCACATCATTTCATTCATAATCAAAGACTCAATACATAAAGGAATGCAATTAAAAAAAAACATGATTTCTAGTAT
The DNA here is from genome assembly GCF_004193775.1 of Glycine soja. Classification (NCBI taxonomy): domain Eukaryota; kingdom Viridiplantae; phylum Streptophyta; class Magnoliopsida; order Fabales; family Fabaceae; genus Glycine; species Glycine soja. The sequence goes on from NC_041019.1 coordinate 4,011,727, forward strand.
GTATAACCTCTTGACACCCTCGCTAACTTAAGGACAACAAGATTAACTTACCTCCTAGTAAAACTCATCATTTAGTTTGAAATATTAGATAAGTAAGCCCTCCATTTGGCTAATAACATTGAAATCAGAAATACCATTTGATCAGTAGCTATTAAGATTGTCTACCACTAACTTACAACCAATTTCAGAAAAACAACATTATGCATACCAAGATCATTAATCCACCTAATAGCTTGGTAAAGTGCTCATGCTTCAGCTTCTAGAGGGCACAAGCATCCTTGTTTGTATGAAGGATATTTTGGCTTTGATGAATTCACCTATGATTACGAATGCACATCTCAACTCCAAACAAATTGTCAAATTCAAAGATGGCAGCATCAACATTGCATTTTGTTATGATCCATCTCCTATCCTTAGGTCCTCTTAGGCCCATTATTAATGTTGATATTTCTTTATTTGTCTTTTAATGATAGTAATAGATAGTATCTCATATAGGTAGGTTCTAAAAGAAATTTGTTATAATTCTGGTAGAAGAGATTGTGAGTATTTTTTTTATATACTCTATAATCAGGATGAAATGGGAGAAATGAAGAATATCATAATTATTTTACTTTTTTAGTTGTAAAACTAGTTAGTTATCTGTGCATACGCATGGGTCGCTCCACTTCATTATATTTTTTTTTACTATTAAAATTGTTGTTAAACTAAAAAGTAAAACATGCCAAAAAGTATAAAAATTGTAAGAAAAAATATAAAAAATCACAATTACTTTTTGATGAATAAAAGGAGTTGGATCACTAAAAAGATGGGCATCTCCATTTCCACTTTCTTTCCATACATAACAGGTTACCTCCTATCCCATGTATTTATTTTGTTGTTATCTTTCTCTTTCTAGCATTTAAAATTCTCATTTTGTCCTAATTTAAGGGATGTATCAATAATATAGGATTATTGGAGTCATATAATTGGACCAACAATTTATTTATTAAAAAAATGAATGAAAATGACTTATAAACTTAGATAATTTTACTCTCCCCAACTATAATTGAACAAATGAATATAATGTGTACAAATTATATTGCTATTTAATTACTAAATTATCATATATGATAAATTTATTAATTTTTATAATAATTATTTTATAAGTTATACTAAAAAAATTATAATTGATTAATAATACAAAATCTTTGATAAGAAATCAAACTTTTGAATAAACTTTCATATAAAATTTCTTATATTACTTAAACTGTTGTATCTATTATATAAAATTTTTTATACTACTAAAAACTACTATTGTATCTATTATTATATTTCGTCTCTGAGTTTGGATAAAGAGGTCATCGCGTGGTATTAGAAGGACTCGTGAAATTAGAAGGTTAAACTATACTTTTTAATATATCTATGTATTCTTTTAAAATGAATGAAAATGACTTATAAATTACTAAAACCGTTGTATCTGTTATATAAAATTTTTTATACTATTAAAATTTTTGTATCTATTATTATATTTCGTCTTTGAGTTTGGATAAGGTTGTCATCCCTTAATAGTAGAAGGTCTCGTGGAGTTAGAAAGTCTTAGCAAACTATATTATTCTATATATTCATATATACTTTTAAAATGAATGAAAATTACTTATAAACTTTGTTAATTTTATTCTCTCCAACTATAATTTAATAAATGAATAATATGTGCACAATTATATTATTATCTAACCACAAAATTATCATATATGATAAATTTATTAATTTTTATAATAAGTTTATTGAATTTTTTTTATCAATTTTTATAATAATTATTTTATAAGTTTACTAAAAAAATCTATGATTGATTAATGATACAAAATTTTTGAAAAGAAATTAAACTTTTGAATAAACTTTCATATAAAATTTCTTATACTACTAAAATTGTTATATCTATTATATAAAATTTTTCATACTACTAAACTATTGTATCTATTATTATATTTTGTCTTTGGGTTTGGATAAGAAAGTCATCTCGTGATATTAAAAGCAAATGCCTCATCATCATTACTCGGTTATTTACAAAAAAAGCAAATATCTATATATTCTTTTAAAATGAATGACAATGACTTATAAATTTTGATAATTTTACCCTCTCCAATTATAATTTAATAAGTGAATAATATATGCACAAATTATATTGTTATTTAATCATAAAATTATCATATATGATAAATTTATTAATTTTTATAGTAATTACATTTAAAAAATCATTAATTTTTATAATAATTATTATGTTATACGAAAAAAAAATCATGATTAGTTAATGATACAGTTTTTTTTACGTAAACTAAGATTTTAAATAAACTTTCATATAAAAATTTTTATGTTATTAAAACTGATATATCTGTTATTATATTTTAAAACAAAATTAAGCATAATTTTTATTCAATATATTTTAAAAATGAAAAAGTTGATAGAGTGTAAAGTGTTTTTAAGGAAAAGAGCCTAAAGAGTGCAGAGCAACCGCAGAGAACGTTAACATGCTATGACAGAAGAAAAAAGAAAGGTCATAACAGAAGCAACATTCAATGCGATAATATAAAAACAAATGTCTCATCATTATTACTCGGTTATTTACAAAAAAAGCTTTAATTAGACAAACCCATCCAACATTACCATACCATATCACCTCTCTCTTTTTCAATTCGTGTTTGATTTAGAAATACAAATAAAAAATAAAAGGTGAAAAATAATTTTTTTATCAAAATTTTCATTTTACCCCTTATCAAGTTACATGTCTATAATATAAAATGTCTATTTTGATCATTTAACTTGTCTATACCTTTTATATATTTAAAATAATAATTTTACTAGACTACTCTTCTATATATTTATATACTTTTTTATATATTTACTACTCTTTTATATATATATATATATATATATATATACTAAAAATAACTTTTTAAAATTTGAATGACTAATAAAAATAATATTTTTTGAAGGAATTTGAAAAAATAATCAACAAATTTTAAAAAAGATATTTAAACCTTAAAAAACTAATCAGTACTACTAAAATGCATGGCAAAAGAAAATATTTATATCTATAAAATTATATAAAGGAATAGAGAGGATATGAAAAAAAGTTAGTCTTCAATGTATCCCAACGTGTTGTTTTTAAATCTTACCAAATAATGTTGAATTAAAGTAAAAAAATTGTAATTGCTTAAAATAGTTGATTTGAGAGTTTTGTTATATATGATAGGATGAGAAACAATCAAAATCCAAAAATAGTAAAAAATTTGGGTGCAAAACAATGGTGACTGGGAAACAATAATTTGTAATTGAGATGTCTCGGGAATCTGCTCAATTGAAGTTATAATAGTGAAGTTAAAGAAAAAAAATGGGATCAAAATGAAAAGCTGAAAATTTCAGCCACCCTTATTCACTCCAAATTGCAACCTGCACTTTGGAATTCCTACTTTGCCTACCAAGGAAGGCATGTCTAAAAAAGAATGAGTTTGAAATGCAAATATTATTCATCCAACAAACATATTGGAAATTAATGGTGAAAAAACTGTTTGATCCCTTATTTGGATGTATTATGATTATGATAGAAGAACAAAAACATCCTAAGGAAATAAAGTGTTCCCTAGGAATTTATTTTTTTTGTGATCTATATTCCCTCCAAGAATGGGCAAACAATAAAAAATGAAATAAAAAATGAAAGTGAAGTATCCACATAATTTATGTGAACATCAAACTTTATCCACAATAGATAAAAATGAATTTAATGAAAAATTACATTAAATGCTAACTTCTATAATCCCTTTCCGCCAAATATGCATATGACAATCTATCTACTTCCATAAGGTAAACATTGAGAATAAAGGAATGATTCTCAATATCATTACCATTCTTTTATAATGTGTTGATCCGAAAAAACAGTTGAAGACTCTTCAAATCAGCCAAAAATGGCTACTACCAATGACAAATAAAAAATCCAGGAAAAAATCATTCAATTTGAAATTTAAACTTCTGCTCACATGACATCTAAATAATTCTTTTACTTAAAGCAACCAAGACATCATGCCAGGGTTCATGCAAAATGTCGTGAAACATAACAAAAGTAGAAGATAGGGTCCTTATCTTTTTCAATGAATACCAAAAGATTCATATTATATTGGGATTTCAACGAAGGAGAGGGTGAGTCTTCAAGCTTCTTCCATAGGGCTGCGACAGTAAGTTCATCTTCAATCCAACACATATCATGGGATTTTATATTATATTGGGAAGCACAAATTAGAATCAGAAATTAGTGAAATAATACATGAGCAGAGAACATGCCAATGTTAGTAAAGCATAAATAAATAGAAAAAATATAAAAGAATTAAGAAAACATGAATACCTTCCATGTGAGTTTAGAGTTAGATGTACTTGTCAAAGCTTCTCTCCAAGTAGCATGTAGACTTCCTACCTATGCTTTGTCTTGAAAGAAACTGAAGCACGCCTTTCATATTTCAACTTAACTGAAAATGGTATAACCTTTTAAAGCACATCAATTGACTTTTCATTCTTACCTCTTTTTTGCCTCTTTAAAACTGTCAAAACTACAGATTGTTACAATAAACACATGTAAGGTTTTTTGACAAAACTATTTTCCAAAACAGCTTTTGCCATAGGGTAATTCAGGTTCAGATCCAGATCGAGTAATACAACATATATAGGAGTTCACACAGGTTGGAATTAGTTGGTCAAATAGAAGGGTAATAGTAAAAAAAATCCAAATCTAGTTATTGTTGTTATAGGAATTAACATAAAAAGTTTGTATCTAAAAAATTACCTATTTGAAAGGCAAGACTTGAAAATAAAGAGCAGTCAGGACCACCAGTTAGCCAAAGCATTAGAGGATCATTTTCTGACTTAACAAAGTAGTAAAACACTTGCCATCATCTTTTTCTACTAATCCAACATACCTGGTTTAAGAACAATAATGTCTCAGATTTTGGATCAGAATTCTCTCTTTCTTTATTACTATGGTATAAGAAACCAAACCAGGGAATAGCATGAATTTATCTGTATCCGAGATGTCGATCATGTAAGCTATGAAATTAACCACAACAAAATAAGTAATTCATGTTAAACATTAAAGAAAAAAGAATATCACATGTATACGCCATGATGACATGTGCTTGCACAATGCAGAGTACAAAAACCAAAAGGAAAAGGATAATTGTGACCATGGATAGATCATATTTAGACCCACAAAACGAAAGCCACAACATTACCGTAAAGTCACCACGACCCAGTTTAAAAAAATAAAAAATAAAAAACTGAAAGATATGAAGCTCCGTCCAAAACTTTTGTTTTGCAAGCAAGTAAGATTTTTTAGAACCGTGTTCTCTCCAAAGTTTTTTCTTGAAAGTGAAATGAATTGGTTTCCCTTATGTCTTTTTCCCGTCATTATATGAAGAAGAAATTGACCACTGGAATAGGAAAAATAAAAGAAAAATGGCAACTGCAACGGCTCAAATTAGTTAAGTTATACTCCATAGTCCATGTATTATCGACAAAACATCAAACTACAAACTCAAATTAATTGCATACCTCTCGTTACGGCAACGGCTCGCGAAACTGTTTGTTGCAAATGTTGTCGAATGTGAAATGTTGGAAAATGTTGTCTTGTACTGCTGTTGAGGTGAGGACTGAAACTTCCAGGTGTTTCCGTCCATGTTGAAGATTCTTGTGCCAAGAAAATCAGAAGGTGTCAACTTGTGTTTGAGAGGAAGGGAGGGTTTGTCGAAAACAAAGGAGCTCATATCGTTTTTCTGTTATTCAAAATTTTCATTTTAAACCAAAAATACCATAAAATCAAAAAAATTGTCACGGGAGATAAAAAATTATACTACTCATTTATATTAGATTAGGAGTAGTGATAAAATAGTTATTTCTCTCCATAACACATTTGAGAAAAACAGGAGCTGGAAGATGATGCATCAACACTGGTTGTTCCGAATAATTCCATACTTTATCACTATGGCGTTTCCATATCCGAGATGCTCAAAAGAGGCAGAGATTGAATTTGAGCAGCTTGTACTGGATTGAAAATTTGCTCAATGAATTCGTTCCTCCAAGAATGAGCCCTTCAACTGTTAGATTTTCAAGTCAAATAGGAGGCAAAGTAGAGATAAAATGATTTATAGTAGACTTTAATGAACCCCCCAACTCTCTATACATGAATTTAATTTAAATATATATTTTTTACACTGTTATTCTCTCTTTTATTGGTAAATGTTGTTATTCATTCATATATTACTTTATTGAGGTTTATAATAATTATTTTAAAGTTATCCCAATCATAATTCTTAATTAGTTATCTATATAATTTTTTAGACTAACATGCATGACAATTAAACTTAGTAAAGAAACGAAACTTTATCAATAAATTTTAGAAACATTTTTTTAAATTTAATCATTTTTAAAACATTTACTATAAATGCAACCTTCAAATTATTTTAAAGAATTATAAATTAGCCTGTGGAATATACGAATCAAATATAATATATGAATTTTATGATTATAATTGTCTATCATAAAAGTGAAAACTTTGATCATAATTATTAATTATAAAATGTAAAAAATTATTCCGATCATGTCATTAAATTAAATATATATCAAATGACTTTGGTGAAATTTAATAAATTTACTTACATAAAAACATTAAATATATCTAAATATAATAATCGCCAAGACAATCAAAATAATTAAAATTTAGTAATTATTCCAGTTAATCATTTCAGTTCTTGCAATTCCAATTAATAATGACAATAAAATTTAAATGGAGGAATAATAGTTTGGTATCTTGATAATATAAAGAATACTGATAAATGATATAAGAGTTTAAAATTTAAATCAAATGAAAGATAGAAAAATTAGGATTATGAAATCATTTTACATTTTTGTGAATCACGATCCCAATAATATTGTAGTTATGAATGTTATTTTGTGGCATATATAAAAATTAGTTTGGTTAACTTTTAACATTCATAGAAATATTTTTTAATTTTTAGAATAATAAATGAAAAATAAAAGTAAGAATGAAAGTTAGTGGAGTTAGGAAATAACTTTTCACATTCTCATGAAAATATAACTTTATTATCTCGTTAGTATAAGAATAAAAGTTGTGTAAACATGAAAATGTCCTGCAAATAAAATATACTCAATAATATTTTATGATAACATCCTAACAAACATGAGAATAAATAAAATAGACATTTCCACCTTCATTTTCTTAGAAATGCAAAATGATTCCGTAAAATAAATATTCCCTTAATATTTAAGTTAAAAGATATAAGAATAATTAAAGGAGATAATGACAATTCATTCTAAAAATAAAAAAAATCCCTATAAAATTAGAGATTTTTTTTGTATTGAAAAATTTAGATGAGTTGATTATAGAGAATTCATCAAAATCAAGATAAACTTCAAGGTTTAAGGGTGTTTATATATGTACCACTTACAGCTTACTCACAAAGTTTCACTAATATAAATAAAAAAATCTGACTAAAAGAGTCAACTTCTTCAATAGACATTAATCATTAATCAATATATTAGTTGATGAATATTTCGTAGTAAAAAAAAAAAAAAAGAAGTGTAAGAGATAAGAATTCTTTAAAGAGGATTTTCATCAATTATTTTTAGATAAATGGATATTTTTACCCCGTTAAAAATTGACATCACTCCAATTAGCCCAATTGCCGCTCTAACTTGCTCTACCGTTCTTCTGTCTTTGCTATTCTCTGCACCGCAGATTGTTCCTTTTCTTCAATACTCTTTCATTTTCCATTACCCGCGAATTCAAAACTTCATTCCTTTATATCTCTTTCCCCTCACTGATCACTGGATTTCTGTGATTGAATTTTCTGGGAAACCCAAGTGATGGAAAATAATAGTGAAGGCTTCTTGAAATTGATATTTTCTTGGTCTCTTGGGGATATATTCAACAATGATCTTTACAAAGACAAGGTCAGGTTGCTCATGCCTATTACACATATTCAACTGTTATTTATATGATCATTCATTCCTCGATTACTTTTTTTTTTTTTTTGAAAACACCACTACTAGTTTTAGGTTATAGTTGTACTATAAAATTCTCATGGAATTTGGTTAATGTATGAGTTTTTTTGTAATGTTACTGTCCAGTTAGGGTAGTAGGGTTTCAGCAATTTTCTGTCTATCGCTGCATTGCTGTTGTGTTTCGTTTGGCCCATGCATTGTTCCTTAGAGTTGGTGTAATATTTCAAAATTTTCTCTTTACATTGTTCGAGGTTTTAAATATCGGTTGCGGTCACACTGTATTTTCGTCATGTTTGTTGATATGGTGGTAAATCGTGGACAAATACGGCCGATATGGTCCCACTTGCGGTCGTGGACATTTAAAGAATCTTGATGTTGCGGTCCAAATCACGGTCGTGGACCGTTTTTTAAAACCTTGATTGTTCCTAAGTGTTGTGGTAATTCAGTTTGTTTGTTCCTAAGTGTTGTGGTAATTCAGTTTGTTTGTTCCTAAGTGTTGGTGTAGTTCAATTTGTTTGACAACATAAGTGGACTGTTTAAATTGGATCGTCTGACATGGGTCAAATATATAGTAGTTTCTAGAGGACACACTCAATACATAGGCAGTGATCACTGAGTATGTTCTTTGACGGGAACAATATGCATTTTTTTATATATATATTGATGTTTGTATGTGTAATGAGTTATGTGTAAACCAAAAGATTTCCTACAGGAAGTTGTGGGACTGAGTACTGAGCATTTACGTTTTGCTAAAAAGTTGATAAATAGCTGATTGTGCAGTCAACATTCATTACATACTGGAAGTTCCTTGCTTTTTGTACATAATTAGCTTCTAAAACTATCATGTTTGTATGTTTTAATAGGTGAGGCAAATTCCAACGGCATTCTGGTCAGTAAGTCACTATCTGAAATCATTTATTTTTCCACTTATTGAGGAAACTCGTACAGATTTATGCTCAAGCATGAAGATGTTGTCAGAAGCTCCGGCGTGTGAAATAACTGACATTAATTTGTCTGAAGATTACTCACCTCCACATGATTTGTTATACCAGATAGAAATGAAAACAATAGTAGCTAGTGATAAAAAAGGGGATGTTTATGAGCCTGAGGTTGGACATCTCATTGCTTTGACTGATAAGAGGCCAACATGCATTGATGATTTGAACAAGCATGGAAATTCCTATCTTATTGCTTTAATTAGGAAGGTTAGAAAGAAAAATGACGATGAAAATGTTTTTGAGGTTCAAATACTAGCCTCACAGCCCATTAAATTGGAAATGTACTGGCAAGAGGATGACAAATATATATATGGTATATATGGTTTTGCTTTTTATCTTTTTAGTTTAACAACAAATATGCGTATATGGAATGCTCTGAACTCAGATCCAGATGGTCCAGTCATCCATGTCAGCAAGCAACTGCTCCAACCTGATTCTGCTGTAAGAACAGTGATTTATTCTCTGCCTTTTGTTATAGATATATACCTTGCAATATCACAGTTCATGATATAACTGTACGACTGATTAGCAGATGAAGCTAGATTTTTTGTATTATCAACCCCCTCCCTTTTATTTTATTCCATACCTTGAGAAGATTACTTATTCATTAAATGATTTAAGTACTTTAATTGCTGTTGCTTCTTCTGACAGGTTGGGGAAAATTGTGCTCAATGTTACTCATTTCAAAGGCACACTGATGATGGATCAATGATTGGTGCTGCCATTCGCTTATTCGATTTAAACAAAGCTCAAGAAGAGGGCGTTTTAAGTTGTTTAGCTGCAAGGGAATGCTCTCACAAAAATACTGTGAAATTGATTTGGGGTCCTCCAGGGACAGGGAAAACAAAAACAGTTGCCTCATTACTATTTGCCCTCCTCAAAAAGAAATGCAGAACACTTACTTGTGCTCCAACTAATGTGGCAGTACTGGAAGTGACATCTAGGTTTCTTAGGCTAGTGACAGAGTCCATTGATTATCACACTTATGGTCTTGGAGACATAGTATTATTTGGAAACAGAAAGCGGATGAGTATTGACGATCGTGATGATCTTCTTGATATATTTCTTGATTACCGTGCAAATATTCTTGCCAAGTGCTTTGCTCCCTTGTCTGGTTGGAAACATCATTTAGAACAGGTGATATTGTTACTTGAAAATCCTGAAGAGCAGTATCGTGAATATTTAAAGTGTGAGGAAAAGAGGGATTATGAGATAGATGATGATGATGATTGCTTGAAAGAAGAGAATGAACTACATGCAATTGCAAGTCAACAAACAAAGCAAGAGAAGAAGCATATGTCCAAGGATTCAAAAATTTGTAAGCAAAATGAGTGGATGAAAATAATTAATAAAACTTTAAGAGAAAACAGGTTGTGTTTTAAGGAGGCAAACAAAAGTAAATATGATAAGCAAGAGAAGAAGGATTTTCTTTTTCGTGAGAACAAAATACAAATTTTGACATTTCATGAGTTTGTCAACAAAAAATTGAATTATATCCGGAGGTGGATGAGGACATTTGCAGTGGATATGTGTACTCATTTGCCAACTTCTTTTATTTCATTAAGACAGGTGAAATGTTTATTTGAATGTCTTGATTTGCTTAAAGTCCTTGCAGAGATGCTATCAAACAATTCCATTACTGATCAACAATTGTATAAGGCCAGGAAAGAATGCCTTACAAAGCTGAAATCACTTCAAAAGATTATTCTTCCTGATTTTTTTGATGAATATACAATAAAAAACTTTTGTATCAAAAGATCGCGCATGATTTTTTGTACTGCTTCAAGCTCCGCTAGATTGCATGCAGTAGAACATTATAGACTAGAAATGTTAGTTATAGATGAAGCTGCTCAACTCAAAGAATGTGAGTCAAATATACCTTTACAACTTCCTGGTCTTCGTCATGTTGTACTTATTGGAGATGAGAAACAGTTGCCTGCCCTAGTCAAAAGTGAGGTATGTTCCAGTCTTGTTAACTCCTGACTTCCTGTCTAATGTCTATGCAAGCATGTTTGTTATAATGTCTGTCATTTTTTGTTCTATGAAATTTATGGAAAAAATATTTCAACATCTAGAAAATTTTATGAATATGCAGATTTCTGGCAAGGCAGGGTTCGGGAGAAGTTTGTTTGAAAGGCTGGTTCTTTTGGGTCATGAAAAACACCTTCTCAATGTTCAATATAGAATGCATCCATCCATTAGCTTGTTTCCAAATATGGAATTCTATGACAAACAGATTTTGGATTCTCCTAGTGTTAAAGAAAGAAGCCATGAGAAGCATTTTCTACATGGAGATATGTTTAAGTTCTACTCTTTCATAAATGTTGCTTATGGACAAGATGAATTCGATGAAGGGAATAGCCGAAAAAATATGGTGGAAGTAGCTGTGGTATCTGAGATTGTTCTCAACCTCTATAAAGGTAATTTTATAATGTGATCTAATATATGAGTATGAACAAAAGTAACTGACTGAAATATAAATGTTTGTGATGAGTTTCTTTATCCATATAATTTATGAATATATCTTTTATCCTAACTGTGGGGTTGTTGTTATCATCTGTTGATACTTTACAGAATCAGCTTCTAGAAAACAGACTGTTAGTGTTGGTGTTATATCACCATATAAAGCTCAAGTTCTTGCCATACAAGATGCTCTTGGAAAAAGGTTTGTTGGTAATGTTGATAATGACTTTTCCCTGAAGGTTTCCACGGTTGATGGTTTCCAAGGTGGTGAAGAGGATGTGATAATAATATCCACTGTAAGATATAATAACATGGGATATGTGGGATTCCTTTCTAATTTTCAAAGAACTAATGTTGCTTTAACAAGAGCAAGGTATGATATGTGCCCTGATATTGTACACACTATTTGTTCTACATATGTTCTAATTATGGATGTACTTTTCCTTATCTATACAGGTATTGCCTTTGGATAGTAGGTAATAGTGAAACTTTGATGAATAGTGGCTCTGTTTGGGAGAGATTAATCCTTGATGCTAGGGCTCGAGGGTGTTATCATAATGCTGATGAGGATGAGAGGTTATCTGATGCTATTGCAACTTCCGTGATTGAGCTTGGTCAAGTTAGTGATCTATTGAAATTGAATTCTCTGCTCTTTAAGAAAGCAAAGTGGAAGGTATGCTGCTTGAAATTCTTCTTGCACCTTTATTTTTATTTTTATTATTAAACATGCCATAATAAGTCTCAAGTTAAATCTCCCAAAAGCATACATAACCCAAGAGATAGAGAACATTTCCAACTAAAACCCAAAAAATTCTCACATAACAAATCAATGTATTTATCATATGCAGAAAATTGTGCTAAAGTTAGAATTCTTTCTCCTGAGGAATTAGGAGAAGCTATTGATGAATTTTAGCTGCTCTTTAACCCTTATGACCGATACAGTGAATGAAAATCTTCTGACGATTCTTAAACAGCTTTACTATTTTCATGTATTCTTAATCGTTTCTGTGACAATCTATATTTATTATAGGTTTGCCTCAATCAAAGTTTTCTGATCTCTATGGCAAGAATTAAGAGTGCTGAGATTTGCAAGAAAATATGTTCCCTGCTGATGCAACTTTCAAGTGGTTGGCGTCAGCCTCACCGGAACATAAATATTAGAGTTTTGGATGATACTTCTTCCCAACAGTTGGAGCTGTATAAAGTCAATGAGTCACTTTATCTTGCATGGACCATAGATGTTCTAGAGGAGAACTCAAATTATGTTCAAGTTTTAAAGATTTGGGATGTTTTGCCATTGTCTGAGGTATCCAATTTGGTGAGGGATGTTGACATCTCATACAAGAGTTCGAATCATCTATCCAATTATAATCTTCCACAAGCTGATCCCATGCAATTTCTATGTAACCAATTTTCTTCGCTCAGACTGAGGGACATAAATTGGAATCAATAGTATACTACTCACCTCACTTAAATTTTGTTTCTGTTACACAAATCTCTCCTCTGTTTAGAAAAAAAAATATGTAAAAAAATTGAGAGGTGTATGTAGGGATTCCAATGCATATTTTCAGTGAAGGTTTTTAAAGTACAGAAGAAGTCAGAGTAATTTACTCTCAATTTCAACCAATCAGAAGTTACGGGTAAGTTTTTCATTTTTGCCTTTTTGGGACTTCAATGTTGTTGTCATGTTTAGATTTTATTTTTTGTCGTGGTAATTCTAAATTCTAAAGTAAGTCTTTCCTTTTGCTAATCCAAATGAGATATTGATCTTTGTTTCTCACTTTGTATATCCATCTTAAAACTAATAAGAAATCAAAATTTGAGTCTCTTATACTTTCGCAAGAATGATTTGCTTGAGCTTTCCAATTTCGTTTCTTCATGACCTTTCACATTGTTTATTTCATTTTTTTTTATTGATGTTGAGGCAGATGATGATACTTTCATTTTCATTTTTCAGAAATATTGGATTTTGGAACCCTATACCATGTAGCTTTGGTATGGAGAGCAATACTGAATTTTAAGTTTGGGAAAACATCTGCTTCAACTGCAAGGTCAATAGCAATTGTGTATATAAGTATAGAAGAGTATACTCTATGCATACAGTCATAGGTTAAGTAAAAGATAATGTCTCTTTTGGGTTTGCCTTTGCTATATTTCTGACATGATAAGGAAGAAGCAGAGTATGGTGCGTGACTCATTTTTCTGCAAGGATTTAACTCTTCTAGAGTAAGCTTTCACTTTAGAGAGAAAAGTAAAAGATCTCAATCATTGATAAGATCAACAGTTGATGTTACATGAACTTGTCCAACAAACCATACAGTTGTTAAAATCTCCTGTGTTGATTTTTTTCATTAATGATTGAGATGTCGCATTTTCCTCTATGTAGTGAACTAAAAAGAGTCAAATCCTCCATAAATATAGATAACAGGCATAAGGTTGGTGTAAGGGATGGCCTCTTTTGCTACATGCTGATTGTTTCTAATATATAGTTTTTTTTTGTCATTTGTGTTTTTGTTGATTTGCCTGTTTCTAATGCACTTGCATGTATATAAACATCAAGATGAAACAACAAAGGTGAATGAGGAAATTTTCCGTAGTTAATCAGATTTAGGTCATATGCAAAGAATTGGTTAATGACGATTGATTAATCAGATCAAACAAATTATACGCGTTTAATCCATTATATGATTTGATTAATTAATTGTCATTGATCTCTATATTTGAAGTAGTAGGGTTGTAAAGTTCAGAAGTTCGTATTCATAAATTGAAAAGCATTTCGATGGGGGGAAAAGGTGCCAACTTAATAATTTGAAAACGGGAGGGGCAATTTTTAATAAAATGCAAGGAACAGTACTTCAATTAAAATAAATTGTGGTTAAAATCTCAACAAGTGAGAAACATAGAACGAAACCTTCAACGATAAAGATCAAGATTCTGAAAAACATAAACATGTGAACTACTATTTTTAAAAGATAATTTCAGTGACCATAATTCAGATTTTATAAAATTGCATTACCAAACGGTACAGTCAAGTTACACTAAATTGTAAAAGTGATATTGGTATCATACTTGAAATTAAAATAAAATCTGTGAGTGGGTAGATGAGAGGATGTGAGATTTTTCCAGTTTAATAAGTAGTTTTGAGTTTTGGGTTCAAAATAGAATTTGTTGGCTATAGAAATTCTATCTATCTCAAACATGATTGTTTCTTGTAGATAATATTTGTAGTCACTAAAAAAATTAAAATAAAATCTAGTTATTCCTCCCCTTCACTAAACCCATAAAATTAGAAGATTTTGTTAATCTTACGTCAATCTTTAAAGAAAAAAAATAAACTACTAAGAGGCACCTCCTAGCCTTTGCTAGCTTAACAAGAGGGTTTTAGAATTTATTCTCATCCTTACTGAAACATATGTTTTATCTTAATCTCATATTTTTAAATTAAAATTATCAAATAATTAAAAGTAACTTTGTGTCACAATATAAGCTATTTATTTTAAATATAAAATCTAATTTATATTTTAAAAATATTTATTTATCATGAATTTAATTATAATGCAACTTATATATTAAAAATTTATTAATTATGAATTTTAGTTATATAAAAATAAACATTTATTTTTTACATTACACGTACTAAAATGGAGTAATAATAATAGTGATACTTTAAGAAAAAAAGAAAGCAATGTTACATTAACTAAACACGCAGGCACTTATATTAATACATACGCGTATAGTACGTAGTCTACTTCAAATTTCGTCCTTGCCCTGTCCTGAAAAGTAAAAATTGACCAAGGACGAACCAAAAGTCATCCTATAGTATAGTCTTCCATAAAGCCAATGTTTGCATTTTATACTCCAAATGATTATTTGCTTATAAATCATAATTCATTTTATACTCCTAACTATTTTCATTCAATCATTTTTTTTTCTTGAAGTCCTTTTGAAATACCATTAATCAAGTTATTCTTCTTCTGATTAGTGGAGAATTCAGTAGCGAAAGCAATATTCGAGTTTTATAATAATTCAGTATCATACTCAATTAACAGAGTTATAGTTTCTTGACTTTGATTAGAGGAAAATGTTAAATAGTACCTCAATCAAGAAATTAAAAGTAAAAATAAAAAGTGTCATCAGAATACTTCACCATAATTATCAAGGCAGTTGCACCGTATTTTTTTTAAAAAAATTTATTTATTAATTCATTAACCAACATCCTTAATTAATTATTAGTTCTAAACTTTTTTTACTTTATTTGTACACACTCATTTATAAGGAAAATATGATTTTTGTAAATTTTTTCAATGATTTTGAATATTTAAGTATTTATTATGGGTATTGTATAATTTGAAATCACTAATTTATTTTTTTACTACTAACTTTTTATTATCACGGTCACTGGTTAAGATCTAGTAAATATGTGTTGTGTATAAACTAATTAACTAACTTTATATAGTATATTTTATAACATGTGTATTGTGTTAGTGTAGCAAAAACATTATGCATAGAAACCAAGCTCATACATAGAAAATAATAGCAAAATGATCATGAGTTTCTCCATATTAGTTCAGAAAAAAAAACTCTTCAAAAGTTTAGGATAAAATATGTTTAACATCCTATAAAATTTCAAAAATATTAATTTAGTTTTTATAAAAAAAAATTATTAGGTTGATCTATGTAAAAATAATACATATTTTTATTGGTATTCAGTGATAAATCTGTTAGACTGTTTTCTGACGTAGTTAACAAAATTATTTTTTCTCTTTATCTTATCAGACATATTTAGAAGACATTAAAATTCATGGTTGCTTTGTCTTCCTCCCGAATCTCATCAGGAAGTGTGAAACATCGCATACAAAGTGGTAAAAAAATTATAATTTTTGAAAGTATTTAACGGCAAAAAATTATTTAATTTATTTTGGGGGTTTCAATTGCGACAAATTTTTTAATTCATTTGTAAGCAAATTATATGTGTAAATTTGTTAGGCACGTCAAATTATCAATTAACAAAATTAGTCTAAAAACCAGTAAAAATATGTTTTATTTTGACAGGAATCAAATTAATACAATTTTTTTATAAAAATAAAATTAATACTTTTCAAATTTTAGAAAGACCCCAAACATATTTTATCCAAAAGTTTATCTTGGTTAGGATTTTCTTTTATTTTTAAATTTTTTATATTTCTTTATCAATTATTGATTATAAGAAATTAATATGTTAGCATTATTAATAAAAAATATTTAATTAAGATTTGTTAACTATGTTAGTTAAACTCATATTATTTTTTGTTAACTATGTTAATTAAATTAAACTATCTTAAAAAGAATCATACCAAATTATCATTTTTGATTGCTTAACTATGTTAATTAAACTCATATTATTTATGTTTTCTGTTTTATGGAGGCTTATACATTAAGCAACATAGTAGAACTCCTTATGTTGGTTCTCAACATTTTCCATCAGAGTCGACAAACTAGTACACAACATTAAAAGTGATGGAAAGATCCAACTAAATTGGTCATAGAAAATTTCAGTCTTCTACAGATCCAACTAATACTATTTATTCACTACTAATTCTTTCTTGCTTTATATTTTACAGAATGGAGAAAACTGCCAACTTTGCTTTTCTGGGGAAAACCATAGTGTAGCTTGTTCTAGTGTACAAAACATAATCCGGTCTCAAAATCTGAATCAATCCCAGAAAGAAGCAGTTGTAAGCTGTGTTACTTCGAGGAAATGTCATCACTCATCATAATGACACTATTAAACTTATTTGGGGGCCACCAGGGACTGGCAAAACAAAGACAGTGGCTTCCTTGTTATTTTCCCTGCTCAAGTTAAAAACCAGAACATTAGCATGTGCTCCAACTAATACTGCAGTGTTGGAAGTGGCTGCTCGCCTGCAGAATTTAGTTAAGGAGTCACTCGAGTGTGATACATTTGGCATTCGTGACATAGTTGTATTTGGCAATAGATCTCGAATGAAAGTAGACAGTTACTGGTGCCTCCATGATGTCTTTCTCGATTTTCGTGTAGGCAATCTTTTCAAGTGTTCTGGATGGAAAAATTCATTGGAATCAATGATCTAGTTGCTTGAGTACCCTTAACAGCAATATGATTCATGTAAGCGTGAATGAGAAAATAGTCTAAGTCATTGGAAGAATTTGCCAGGCAGAAGTACTTTAATGAAAAGCATGATGATCCTCTGACATTAGTGCAATTTTTGAAGAAGGAATCCAGTTGCATTAAAGAGCAATACCTTTTGTATAAGGATAAAAAAAGGACAAGTATCATGACACTGGAGCAATATTTTATGCAGAGATTGTGTTCCAATAGACAGCAACTCAAGGAATACATGCGAACCTTGCATACACACCTACCAACTTCTTTAATTCCACTAGAGTAGATAAAGAAAATACCTGTAGCCCTTGATTTGCTAAGTTCTCTTGAAAACTTTCTGAGTAAAGCCAAGTTCAAGCAAACTTCTGATGGTTGTGATGATGGAGAAAGCATTCTTGACTGCCTTGGAAGGTTAGGCATAAAAAAGGAAGAGTGCCTTGTCAAACTGAAATCACTTTCTCAGACAACTTCACTTCCAAACATTACTGACAAATATGAAATGGCAAAATTTTACTTGATGAGTGCACGCCTGATTTTCTGTACTGCTGCGAGTTCTACTAAATTGTTCACGGATGGAATGACACCAGTAGAATTCCTAGTTATTGATGTCAAAAGTCAGGTACTTGCTTTTTTGTCATTCTTTGTGATTTGGATTGTGTGCATAATTAAGGATTGGTTTCTAATATGATTATAATGATCAAATTTTAGGTTTCTCAAGAGGCTGAATATGGAAGCAGTTTGTTTGAGAGGCTGGTATCGTTGGGACATAAGAAGCATCTGCTTAATGTTCAGTACAGAATGCACCCATCCATCAGCGTATTCCCCAATAAGGAGTTCTATGAGAAACAAATTTCTGATGCCCTTTTTGTCAGAGAAATGAGCTATAACAGGCGTTCCCTTGAAGGAAAAATGTATGACTCCTACTCATTTATAAACATAGCCAAGGGTAACACGGTTGGAAGAACATGGCCGAGGCTGCTGCTGTTTGCAAGATTATTGAAAGCCTTGAAAATGGTTACTTTTTTCTCCCTCCTTCTCTAGTGTCCAATTATGTGTTTGTGAATCGTTATTTGTATCAATCTCAAATAAGAAAACTTCTTTTGGAAACAATAGCATACCATGTACATGACATTGTTCCTTTTTTTGCTAGAGTTTTTGAGTACAGGGAAGAAAGTTAGCATAGGAATCATATCTCCATATAATGGTCAGGTGTATGAAATCCAGGAAAGAATTACGTGGCAAAATTTGGTTTAGGATCCTAACTTCTCTGTCAGTGTTCGTTCTGTTGATGGCTTTCAAGGTGGTGAAGATGATATAATAATAATAATCTCCACTGTGAGATCAAATGGGAATGGAAAAATAGGTTTCCTTGACAACCGGCAAAGAGCTAATGTGGCACTGACTCGGTCTAGGTATGTTAGATACTCATGCATTGCTTCTTTCAAGTTCAGAGAACAGACATAAGTTGATTAAAACCTGGGTTTAATTTGTGCAGACATTGCCTATGGATATTAGGGAATGAAAAAACTTTAAGCAGTGGTGACTCTCTATGGAGAAATCTAGTCAATGATGCCAAGAAAAGAGGGTGTTTCCATAATGCCTAAGATGACAAGAAACTGGCAAAGGCCATTGAGGAAGAAGCCTTGCGTATTGAAATACCTGATGAATCTGAGTCCCCATTTAAGAAACTCAGTCTAAGGGGAACATCACGAACAACTGCTACCACCTTTAGGTAAGGGGATATTAGCCTAGCCATTTAATTTTCATTTTACTCATTAATAACCAATTTGACAATTGAAAGATGAAGTAATATTAACTTAGGCATAACAAGCATGCAAAAAGCATAATGTACACGTTAGATTAGCGTTATAGCTAGTTTGAAGAACTAATCATTTATCTATATACCAGAGGGTCTTTCAGGGGCAGACCAAGGACACCAAGGTGGTGACTGGTGAGGGATGGGAATATATAGAGATTGCACGGGAACAACAATACGAGTTGTAATAGTTTGCCGCCGTAATATAAATGAAGAATGCAGGGTGAAGAAGCACGTGCCAATTCTTCCAAAAACATTATATCCACAAGGGAGTTAATATATTGTAAATTTGTGTACAAGGGTCAAAATAAAGAAAAAAGTCACTAGCGTTTTCTCAAATCCAATAAAAAAACAATGTTATACTATATACGAATTATTACATATTCAAAGCATTCTTCCATTATGATCAAATTTCACCGGGTGATTACTTCCAATTATGCGGCCATGGAAACATTTGTTTGAGTTGCTTGTTTTGCCACTGAAACCCCACCATCATACTTATACCAGTCAGATTACATGATAAAAAAAGAATTAGGATCCAGTAGGCCGTAGCTATGACCGAACGCTGTAAATTTAGCCATATTCTGAGGTATTGAAATACACTTTGTATTTCATTTATTATTATGAACAAAAGACTACAGAAAAATAACCTATGAACAGAAGGGTGTAAAATAGTTTCACCATCATTTAATCATATACTATCATGTATAATTAACTTTTACAATAACTATGTTAATCATTAACAATAATTTTTAATTGATTGAGTACAAATTTTTTCACTAACAAACCATTTAACTTAATATCATCAAACTATAGTTAAGTTTCTTGACGGGAAGGTAAGGATAGTAGGTCATAAGCAATGTATCATGCATATGTATATTATAATCCCAGCCAAATTTACCTACAAGAGGCATTTAATTGGAAAAAAGTTTTTTCATGCCCAAAAATCATGATTAATGAAAATTGAATAAAATCTATTTAATTTGACATGAAAAATATTTCCATAACTTTCTTGGCAATAAGAGTTACATGATCATTTTTATTAATTATTTTAATTATTTATCACATTAATAAAAATAACATTATATTTTTACTATAATAAAATAAAAATTAAATTGAGAGTAAAATTCTCACTGAAAAGTTTTAATGAAAAACTTATTAAAAAACATTCCTGAAAACATTGTTTTCAAGGAATCTTACTTTTTTTTTATAAAAAAATACCAAATATAAAAAACTAAGATTGCTAAGAAACTCAACTTCTTTCCTACGCCTCCACAATGTTAAAAGGTTAAAATGTCAAACTGACTACAAGGAAAACTTTAACTAACACTCTTAGTGTGGAGGTTAATTTCAGGTTACACCTATGAAAATACACAGCGAAAGACTAAAGTATCCCTATTGGACTGAAATTGCTTTATAGAGGAACAACATTCATGACACCCCACCAAAGGAAAAAACTAATATCCAATATAACTACATTAAGAAGTTGTGTGAAAAGCCCACTACATGGCTATGATCTCAACGACATTTGCAGATCGGTGTTCCTTCTCCATTACCCTGACTAATCTATTCTCTTTTACATGCAAAATGAATTACTTGAGTCACTTCCATTGAAGTTTGTGTCTTACACTAATTATAATGCCGTTATGAACTTCTGAATTTTTGTCTGTGCTCTCTCCTTCTCTTCCGGTCCATCAAGGTCACCAATATTGTCATGATACTCCTGAAAAATAGAAGAAATTCCAATAGATTTGAGCCTCTGGTATTTCTTTTTTAAAATAGTGGGCTTCTAGGAGTAATGCACTGAATCATTCAAACACATCATAAGTGGGGAAGCTAAGCATGGTCAGGTGTAGAAAAAGGGAATATAATTAAATTACCAAAATTTAAGTACAAGGTTGCAACCTTTTAAGGACAGGTAAACTGCGCTAAGGGATAATCAATTTCATTCTTAACTGAATACTAATAAGTCTTTGAGGGCATATACCTGAAGTATATCCTTGATATGCTTCTTACTAAGTTTGTTCTGCTTGAGAAGTAGTTCAATTCTCCCTCTCATTTGTGGATGCCTGAACACAATATTTATCAACACTAGTCTGGTGAAAAACATATACATCAAAGGTCTTGACATTACCAATATATAGAAGCAAATACTTACTCTGAGCACCAAAGATGACCCAAAATGACAGCAATCAACTGCAGGAACATATATAAAATTGTCAGTGCACAACAGGTGCTGTAAAACTGGTATCTGCTTCTACAAACATGATGCTAGTACAATAACCACCTTTTTTTTACTAAAATTCTTCCTAAATTCCATTTGAAAATGAAAGAAACTAAACCTTTATAAGATTCATTTGGTAATACAGTTGATTATGTACAAGGAACAAATGTTTCCTAAGATGATGCTAGTACAAGAACCACTGGTGTTTACTAAAATTCTTCCTAAATGCAATTTTTGAAATGGGAAGAAACTAAACCTTTATAAAATCCATTTGGTAATACAGTTGATTATGTACAAAGAACAAAAGTTTCCTAAGAAATCATAGAAGACATCCATTTGTTAAAGTAATTATGGATGAGTTCATATAACAGCAAAAAACTACACCTATGTCATTTCTCAGAATCAGTTAGTGTATGTAAAAAAAATCTTGCCTGAAGAGTATATAGTCCAGATTCTAGTTTACGGTTGTATTTTTCATCTTCATCCATCTACAAAATACAGAAATATTAGAATGTGATAAAAAAAAAAGTTATTTCAATATGAAATGTAGAAGCAGAATAAGTCAACTACCTCCAAGTCATCAAGCTCAACTTGATTCAACCGTTCAGTTTCTGCTTTGACTCTATCTGAATATCTGGAGAGGGAAAACACAGCATGTTCAAATGAGAATATAAGCTTTAAATCAAGAGCTTACTACCACAAATTTTACAATTCTATACAGAGAAAGATGTAGTCTAACAAGAGTGCTGAGTGCATAGTTTATGAAATCAATAAATAGAAGTTTTTTATTGGAAATCATGATGGAGGTGCATCGATAACATTAAATGCAACTTCACTATAAAAACTTTCTACTTTTGATTCCTTAACCAGTGCTAGTAGGGCACTAGTTAACATTTTCCAAGTTCAATAATCATAAACTTCACAAAGAGGAGATAACAAGTCCAACCTACCTGATGTATAGTTCCATTAGCCTGTCTATCTTCTCACACTCATTTTCAACAAATTTACTTAATAATCTTTCTCTCCTAGAACCCCTCAAGATTCCACCTGGCAAAAATATAGAGCACTGAAGTTCAATATCAAATATGATATAAGTATACACAGTAGTTGAATCGAGATTAAAATCATGAATCAGAAGGCCTACTTTCTGCATCATGAATTGAACTGTATCCAATAATAAAAAACAGGATATACAACTAGCAAAGATAAATAAAAGCACAAATTCATGATCAATAACTCAAACATAAATCTAGGAGCAATTTATCATAAAGAAACATATCAAAAGTCAAAACATATATATAGTGTGGAAAGAGGAACACAAGTGTAGTGGCAGACAATGACCAGAACCTGCAGTAAAATTGTGTGGAAAGAGAAATACACAAAAAAAAAGTGAGGGAGAGGCAAAGAAGAGAACAAGAAATAGGCAAAAGAGATGCACATGAAGAATGGGCCACCCTCGGTCTGATCGGAGGGGAAGAATCAGCTGATTCACTCTCTTATCTACTAATTTTTTGGGAAAAAAAAATTCAGGGTTTTCGGAACCAGGTTGTGAATGACCTAACCCAGTTAAGATGCGTGACCCAGTTGTGGTAGAATCAGATTATTAGGCCTGAACCATATGATTTCTGCAATTCATGCTGTGATTCAAGCGCCAAAATGAGTCAGCACCAGACTCGCATCGCCAGTCACCCGAAATGTATCATATCACACAAGTAGTATCATGAATCATATGATATTGATAACAGTGGTATACACATTCATGTCTAAGTGGCACTGCAATGCATATTCAATTTCATGACTGGATTCTCTTAGTGTAACTTGAACAATTCAAAAATTTGGCATATACAAATAAAATGCAATATATACCAACCAATAGTTGAAACTCAATCGGGAGATGTTTCAGCTTATATTCCTACTAATGTAATTTCCATTACAGATGGCCAAATATTCTTATCTCATTAAGGCATGTACCACGTTCCAGACATAGGCAACAATGCTGAAGACACCTTCACAAACAACAACCAGGCATTAACCCACTAGGTGAGATTGGTTAGATGGCGTGATGTAATTAGGCTCTATTAAAAACCAAATTCTCAGTAACCCGTTTAAAGCAATAATCCTCCTTCATGTCTAAGATTGATCATACCCAGTAAAATGCAGGACACACAGTGTATTTGCAGAGCAACTGCAACTTGACCATAATAAATTTCAAACAAAACTAATTATGGATACAATCAGGAAACTTTAGTCGCTTGCCAAACAAGACATCCTAAGTTCAAACTCAAATAAATTTCACTTGCCTGCTTACCAAATAATGACGCAATCAGTGACACAATGCGCTCCTCCAAATCCTCTTGGTACCTTTCTTTCTTGTTCTTCTTACTTAAAGGAATCTACACATAAAAAAATACAACTTCTCTAGAATAATCCATTTACAAGCAAAAGGCAAACACAATGCAATTCGAACAAACCAAAAGTAACAGCATAATCCTTCACAAACACCAATAACAACAATTCAAAAACAAGCACCGGATACACTCTCAACAATTCTGCAAAGGACCAACAGTGTTAAGTTGTAGCATCACTTGCCTTACCCATGAAAGCTGCAAACGCGGTCTTCAACCCCAAAACATCCACAAAACGCTCACAAGCCGGCGGGTACTTCGTCATAGCAAAATCAAGCGCCCTAATGGCCGACCCATAAGCCAATTTCTTCTGCTTCATAATAATTATCATTAACTCAACCCCTTCAGCCTTTACAAACCGTTCCTTATTCTCCAACGGCATTAACAAACAACACAAGCAATCAAACAAATTCTCCAACATCTCCTCCTCATCGGAACTCTTCGGATCCTTAGACTTATACATAGCCACAGCCTGAAGCACCACATCAACCCCATTCATCTGTCCCAGCTTCTTCTGATTCACAGTACTACTCTGCAGCAAAATCGCCAAAATCTCGGAAGCATACTGCTTATTACTGTCAAATTCCCTCACTTTTATCTTCCCGAGAAGCCACTTCAGCAACTTCGTCTTCTCGCAAACCAGCTCCGCCACCGCGGGCTTCACCTCGATCATATTCTCCACCGTGGCGAGGGAGCCGTACACGGCGGCGTTCTCGTCGGGATCGGAATCGTTCAAGCGGTGCAGGTTCTGCACGAGGAGCTCGAGCGCGCTGTTGTCGACAAGCGCGTCGACCAAAACCCTAGCGGAGTCGTCGTTGTCGTCGAGAACGTCCTCGTCGGTGAGGTCCTGGAGCAATTGCACGACGTCGATGGCGATGTCGGTGTTGTCGTGGTTGAGGAGGTCGACGATGGAGGGAACCACGTTGAGGTTGACGAGGTCCGGGTAGAGCTCCGGCGCGCCGGCGAGGACCTTCAGCTTCTGAAGCTCTTCGTGGAGTTCTACTTCGGAATCGGCGAAGCGGTCCGGTTGGTTAGGGTATTTAAGGCGCGCTTCGATGTTATCCTTCAGGCGACGCTCGAAGGAGAGCACGTGCTTCTTTAGGGCTCGGAGATCGAGGGCTTCGACCGCGTTCTGCGACTTCTCGATGGCTTCGAGGAGGGAGAGATCGACGTCGGCGGGGGCGGCGACGCCGTTAGAAACGGCGTCGTCGAATTTTCGCTTAGCGGCGGGGTTCCGCGCGTTCGCAGCTACCTCCATTGTCGCCGGAGAAAGGAAACCCTAATGCGGGAATTTTTTTTGTTTGCAGAAGAAGTGTATGAACGACGTTGTCGTTTAGGAGTGAAAACAAGTGGATTGAGAGGAAGAATGCTTTTACTGAAAAGTGATGGGAATTGACGTTAGGGCAAGGAATCTCTTGCAAGTTGAGAATTTAATAGAGGGATCTATTTATTTATTTTTATAAAAATTGGAAAATTAATATAAAATTATTATTTTTCTTATTACGTTGTAATATTATCATATTTTTCTTACACACACCCATATATAATATAACATAATTATAAGAATACTAAGTACCTTTATAAATTAACGGAGTTTATAAAAAAAATATCTTCAATTTTTTTATATTTTTTAAAATGTAAATCCAAGTCAATATCCAAATAAATTAGGGATTAAGTAAAAAGTTAAACAACTCATGCGATTTGGATTATGTTAAACTAAATATAATTTGGTTTTGGTGAGTCTCACAAAAGTAATTTTAAGAGCATCTTTAATAATAATTCTAATTTTAAGATTTTGGATAATTTTTTGGCGAATTTTGTAATGTCATATGTGTACCAATTTTTTTTTCTTTTTTGCTTTAGTGATAGATTCTAATTTCAGATATTGGGACTTTTTTTTATCTCATAATGGATCCCCCTTAAATTATTTTTTATGAATTATTTTTAAATCAAATTTAAGCAACTAATTATAAACATTTTAATTAAGAAATATTTAATTTTAAAAAATAGAAAATAATAATAATTAAAAAAATTATTTATGAATAAAGTTAATTAGATGAAAAATACATAAATTCATAAGCAACAAAATAAAAAACATTTGCAATCTTCTTGTATGTATATAATCAATATTTAAAATCTCTTCATTCATTTCATCAAAATCAACATCAATGTTATCATTGTATATATCTTATATATTTTGAACAATCATATTATAAAATATAATACATGTCAATATAATATTTTTTATCATATTGATGTACCAATTACATGATAAATCATATATAATTATAAATCGATGTGTTTTCTATATTAGTGTAATTACTTCAGTGTTAATTACATATCCATATTAATAATTTTTATATCTAAGTGTATCTTTTATCAAATTATCCAAACAAGATTTATAATATAAAATAAATTTTCGTGTAAATATTTTAAAACATAAATTAATTTATTTATACACACTTTAACTAAAATCAATTCAACAAGGTAGAGTTCATATAAAATTAATTTTGCATACTTTAATATAAGCACACATTACTTAAGTCATATTTGAAGTTTTTACAAATTTTTAGTTTTTGGTGTTGAAATGTAATTTTAAGATTAAATTACTCATTTGGTCTATATACTTTCATGATTTTTACCTTTTTAGTCTTTATAGTTTGAAAATAGTTTTTTTAGTCCCTATCATTTACATTTTAATTCTCTTTTAGTCCCTATAGTTTAAAAATACTTTTTTTAGTCCTTATAGTTTGTATTTTAATTATCTTTTAGTCCCTATAATTTGAAAACTATAGGGACTAAAAAGGTAAAAATCATGAAACTATAAGGACTAAAAAGACCATTTTCAAAACTAAAAGGACTAAAAGAGAATTAAAATGTAAATTATAGGGACTAAAAAGACCCATTTCAAAATAGGAACTAAAAAAGTAAGAATCATGAAACTATAGGGACAAAATGAGTAATTTAACCTAATTTTAAAAACAAAACCTGTTTGATAAAAGTGGGATCATAATGGTTTTTCACCCAATTTTAAAACACTTTCATATCAGTTTTTAAAAACAAAAAAAAATGTTTCTTTTCTCTATTTTCTTTCATCAAAACAAGACAAATCACCAATTTTTGTTTCTACTATATTCAGTTGTGTGGCCACCCACCTGACCATTGTTGATGCCCAACCACCATCGCTGCATTGGGCTTCTTCTTCTTTATACAAGCACAAAGAAAAATACCTTATCACAAGCCACCCACCTTGCCATTACTGATGCCCATCCACCTAGTCTCGTTCCTTGACAACCCCACCCAGTGTTGGTAACCACCTAACCACCGTTGTTGCATTAGGCTTCTTCTTCTTTTTACAAGTACAAAGAAAACACCTTACCACGAGACCGAGGAACACTTTTACATCCTTCGCATCGAGGTTGACGGTGATGGTGTTTCAGAGGAGATGGACACTCCAATTACAGAGGTTGTCAAAGGTTTTGGACCAACTTGAAGTGAGATATGTTAGAATTAATGTTTGATGTGAGAGATATGTGATTTAGGTAAAGGCTAATAAATAAATGATTAATAATTAAAAATTAAATTTTAATTGGGTTAAATATGAAAAATGTCTAGAAATAACTGTTACTTGACAACAATAATGGTTATAAAGAACTGAATACTCACTAACGTAAAACAATGTTCTCTAACAAAAGTGTTTTCTTTAAGCCCTAATCATCACGAATTTAGAGAGATAGAAATAATAGTCAAGGAAGCAAAATTTTGTTTCTCTCATCTTTTAAGGAATCAAAGTGCACCAAGAGAAATCTTATTATGAAAAAAGGTGTACATTGTTTATCTATTATTTGTGAGAATCATATATTTCAAGATCCTATTGATTTCTTATAATTGTTAATCTCAGAAACCCTTGAGATTTACAAGATAGGCCTAACAAGTTTCGCTGCCATAGAAGAACATGTTTATTCTTGGCAAGTGAAGAGAAGAAGATGAAAACATACTTAAGATGAATTGTTCTAAAATCGGCAATAACTTTTAAATTTGGAAAAAATAAATCAAAACTAAAATTTTAAACAAAAAACTAGTTTTAATTTTTAAGATTTTGAACACATGAAATAAAAAATACCCCAAACGGAGCCTTAGAGTTGGAGTTTTGGAATTTGTTTTATAGATTGGATTATTAGTTAATTAAGTAGAAAATAGATAGGAGAGAAAAATATGAATGATAATAATGAAAGAAAAATAAAAAATGAAGGAAAACAAAGGGTGCAAATCTTGAGGAATTTTGTGGAAGACCTCATCCTCTAGCATGGAGAACTTGACTCTCTTATAGTGAATCTATTGAAAATCAAATTTTGAACTCAAGATCTGACATTAAAATTGCTATTAGTTTACTTCAAGTAAACAATTGAATTTCATCATCTATATTTCATTTCATTCTCTCGCGTTTAACATTGTTCTTTAATAATATTTGTATATCTTTTTTAACATAAAAATAAATTATGCATCATATATTATTTTTAGTATTGTATTTTAACAATATTGACATGCCATTTTTCTAATATATAAAAATAAGTTATGCATCTAAATTACAACAACAAGAAGAAATAAATTAGTTTAATACTTGTTACCAGTATAGTAACAAAGGTCACGCCTTACAAACTTTTTATAAGATTATAAATCATGTGTTATAATAATGTGTTTGCACACTAGATAAGTATGAGAGATAAAAAGAAAAAGAGAGAGAATTGATAAAAGAGGAAAAAATAATAGACTCATACTACATATGAAATTGACATGTAACAAGATGATTATAGATTACATAATGTTACATATCCATTAAGTAAACTTAATACAAGTATACCATATGGTTTGATTGTTTTGTTTTCAAAATAGAAATAAAAACAGAGGCAAAGCGTACGAATATAATAGTTTTTGTTGTGCATATCGATGAGAAGATGCTGGAGTGTAGTGTAGCAGAACAAAATGAGATCATAGCCATATTTGTCAAACGAATAATAGAAATAGTCGTTTTGCTCCTGATGACATAAGTATACTTGTTG
This sequence comes from Glycine soja, assembly GCF_004193775.1. NCBI lineage: Eukaryota > Viridiplantae > Streptophyta > Magnoliopsida > Fabales > Fabaceae > Glycine > Glycine soja. Next base: position 4,040,854 of record NC_041019.1, read on the forward strand.
AACCTTGTTAATCTCGTGTTCGTGTGTGCATGTTTACTTTGATTTTTGGAATTCTGGTTGCTATTGTTGTTAGTCTTTTTTATTTTCAATTTAGGTGGTTGTTGGATGGAGGAACAAGAATGTTACTCTTATAAATAGTAGAGTCGTCAAAGTGGGTCAACCTAACTTATCATGGATTACTCGAAAAGTAGGTTAACATAACCCGATTCATTTTTTGGTGAGTTTGTAAAAAGCCACCTTAGTGGATTAAACGAGTTAGTTCATCCAAAATAGAAAAAAATGTATCATTGAAAATAATACAACAAAAACATAAGAATATGGGAAACATACGATTGCACTAAAATAAAATAAAATGATACAACAAAAACAAACACAACCTAAACACTCATTGATAATTGAATTATGACATATGAATAAAACATTAAGGTGAAAGCAAAGTGGGCTAACCTGACTCACTATAAGTTCAACTCAAGGGTCAATTTTTTCTTATAAACGATGTAAGTTATTTTTTATCAACTTGACTTAGTCGGAATCCATGGTGTCCTAGGTTGGCTCATTCTAAGAGAGAAAACGTAAGAGAGTTCTCTGAGTGTGTCTCCTATCTTATAGAGAGGTATATTTCTTATTATAAGAGACAATGCATAATTGTTCTCTGCTTATATTTTAGAGAAGTTGTAATATCTCTTCTTAGTTTTGGTCTTGTTTTTTTTTCCTTTTTTCGTTGAAGATTTTTCATGTTAAAATATTGTGTGTTAATTCCCTTTTTTTCTCATATTTAGTTTTGGTTGTGAGATGTTATTTAGTTACTCTGGTACCAATATGTATTTAGTTTTTTTTATTGGATAGTTTCTTTCTTATGTTTTGTTCTCTTTTCTACTCATTAGATACTTTTATGTTTATTCAATTGCATATTTTATTTCATCTCATAATTTATTTTTCATATGTATGATAATTATAATTTTAAATTGCAACCCACAACCACAATTGCAACCACAACATAAAGGTTTTTTGAATTATTGTGATTGCATCACATGTAAACATAATTGTGGCTGTGTAAACAACAAGGGTGTAAAAGTGTTTTTTTTTTTTTTTATAGTTATTCAACTGTAAATCATCATTTGAGATAAACACTATATGTATTGATGATATATATATTGGAATGATTATCTAATAAAAAATTGATATATATATATATATATATATATAATATAATTATTGACTTTTACAAAAATGATTTACATGATTTGTGAGTGATTATGATATAAAACTAAATTTACATGCAAGTATTTAACTCAAATAAATTTTCTATTTTTTATAATATTATTTTAAAAATACATATTAGATGATTTCTAATTGATTCATCGTATAAAAATCTTTAAATCGAAGTCTTTATTTTGTTTTGGTTGCATAATCAAAGTCTTTATTTAATACGATTGTACCGTAGTCTACGCATTAAAAACAACATTACATTGATGAATTGTTTTTTATTTTCATTTTTCTGTAATTTTTCTTTAATTTTAGATTTAAATATATGTTTTCATAACCTAAATTATTTATTTTCCTTTTATATCTGTAATATTTTTTATACCTATCATTGGTATTTGTGGGTTAAATGATAACAAAATAGACAAAGTGTCACACACTTAATATTATGTTGGTTCTCATAAGTTTTAACATCATTTACTTTTTTTTTAATAATTATTAATGAAAGGTCTAAAATATCTCTTTCTTCCTCAAGTCAATCTCCCCCAAAATTTTATGTTCTCTTTGTCCTCAAAATCAAAACAATCCCAAATAAAAAAAATTGGGTGGTAATATAAAAAGTATATTCAAAGTACCAAAAAATATATTTAAACTTTAATTTTATAATATTTTGTTAAAAACACATGAAATGTAATAAAAAAATGATAACAAATACGTCTTGAAAAGATGCATATTTAAAAAAAGAGTTAAATTACTTATTTGGTCCCTATAACTTCACAATTCGTACCTTGTATCCTCTATAGTTTGAAAATAGTTTTTTAGTTTGTATAGTTTATATTTTAATTCTCTTTTGGTTCCTATAGTTTAAAAGTGATATTTTTAGTCCTTATAGTTTATATTTTAATTTTCTTTTAATCTCTATAGTTTGAAAATAATTTTTTTAATCCTTATAATTTGTATTTTAATTATCTTTTAGTCTTTATTACAAAAAAATATAAAAATAATTAGCTACAAATTAGTTATAAATTATCAACTATTTTTTTATTACAAATTATCTTGCGATAAATTAGTTACGAATTACTTACTAATATGTTTTTAGTTAATTATAATTAATAATATTATTCATATTTTGATGGTAAGGACTAAAAAGAGATTTAAAATATAAAATACAGAGACTAAAAAGATCACTTTCAAACTGTAGGATTTAAACGAGAATTAAAATGCAAATGATAAGGAATAAAAAAATTATTTTCAAATTACATGAACTAAAATAGAATTAAAACGTAAATTATAGAGACTAAAATAAATCACTTTAAATTTATAAGGACTAAAATGTATAAATGATGAAACTATAGGGACCAAATGAGTAATTAAACAAAAAAAATATATTTAAGCTTTAATTTTACACTATTTTGTTAAAAAGCCATGAAATGTTATACAAAAATAACATTAAGAACGTGAACGGCAGGATTCGAACCTGCGCGGGCAGAGCCCACATGATTTCTAGTCATGCCCGATAACCACTCCGGCACGTCCACTTTGATGTTGGAGTTGTGAAATTTATTATTGAAATTTAGAACTTAACAAGAAGTGTATTTTGTTTTATTTTTTCCATCAAACACTGTAGATGCTGGCAACTGGTGTAGATATTTCTAAATCAATTATTTCCTTTATCTTGTTTATGTACTCTGACTCTGTGAGAGAGTGTTTGTACTTTGTAGTAGCAAGCGAGCATGGCCCCGAAGAAGGTTCTTCTCCTTTGCGGGGACTTCATGGAAGACTATGAAGTAACTAACTACCTACCTTCTTCTTCTTCAATAACTTCAATTCTCTTACGTGTTTCTGTGTTGCTTGTAGGCCATGGTTCCATTTCAGGCATTGCAAGCCTTCGGTCTCGCCGTCGACGCCGTCTGTCCCGGAAAGAAATCCGGCGATGTCTGCCGCACCGCTGTCCATGTACTTGCCGGCGCCCAGGTCTCTTTCATCTTCTCTTCTGCTTTTGTTTCCTTACATAGTGTTTCCAATCATTGGAATCTGCAATTCAATTGATTTGCAAAAAAGACGGCTTGGCTTGGTTTTTTAATTTTATTTTTATCGATGAATAGAATTTCAACTTTTTTTATATGGTGTGAAATAAAAATTATAAATATTAGTCATATAACCATCTATGGAAGGTAAAAAATACTTAAAAATAAAATAAAATCATATATACATTTTTATTTTAATCTTGGTTATTTAAATATGATCTAGTGATTTATATTTGTAGCTTTCATTTCTTACATTCGGAAGAACTCTGATTTGATATGTTCTCAACAACTTAAAATCAGATCTAATATAATTGCATAGGTTTAGAGAAAAGAAAAGAAAAATTCATTTGGACAGTTTGGTATGAGAATTTTATTTTCTATTTTCACTTTTAATTACAAAAATGCCAACCTGTTTTCATTTTAATTTCCCTTTTCAAAAGTTTATAGGAAATAGTGAAAAAAGTGTCATTTCCGAACAAATTTTTGAAAACAGGACAAAAAGCTTGCGTCATTTTTTTTTTAAAATTAAAAGTGAAAACAAAAAATGTTTTCTTATACTAAACAACTCTTAATTAATCAATTCCCAGAATTGTAGTTCCAAGCCTGCTCTCATAGTTGACTTTGTAATTGATATGGTGGATAATTTTGGGTGATGCATTTTGGCTGCTTTCAGACTTATAGTGAGACGGTTGGTCACAATTTTTCACTCAATGCAACGTTTGATGAAGTTGATGCTGCAAGCTATGATGGGTTGTGGGTGCCAGGTGGGAGGGCTCCAGAGTATCTTGCTCATGTTCCTGGTGTTGTGGAACTGGTGACCAAGTTTGTCAGTTTGGGAAAACAAATTGCTAGCATTTGTCATGGACAGTTGATTCTGGCTGCTGCTGGAGTGGTTAAAGGCCGCACGTGCACGGCTTTTCCTCCTGTTAAACCCGTGCTAGTTGCTGCTGGTGCTCATTGGGTTGAACCTGACACTGAGGCAGCAACAGTGGTAGATGGTGATCTCATTACTGCAGCTACTTATGAGGGGCACCCGGAGCTCATTCGCCATTTCGTGAAGGCATTAGGAGGCAAAATAAGTGGTTTTGATAAGAAAATCCTCTTTATTTGTGGGGTAGGTTATAATGTTTATCATGTTGCTTATAGTTGAGAATCATGGGCTGCAATACTGCTCACCTTACTTCTTTTGGCATGATTAGTTGTAGAATTTTAAGGGGTAGAGCTGAGAGACTATCTACTATTTGAGTAATTTCACCTTAATTGTGCAAGCCATTTGCTTCAGTGTCAGTTATTGAACCTAGTGTACCCAATAATTTCATGTTTGTTTCCTAAAACTTTTCACTTTTATTGCAATGATGATTGATGAAGATGAGTTTTAATTACATTAATTGCAGGATTACATGGAAGATTATGAGGTCAAGGTTCCTTTTCAGTCCCTTCAGGCTTTAGGATGCCATGTTGATGCTGTTTGCCCCTCAAAGAAGGCCGGTGACACTTGCCCAACCGCTGTTCACGATTTTGAAGGGGATCAAACTTACAGTGAGAAACCAGGACATACTTTTGCTTTAACAGCTACCTTTGATGATGTGGATCCCTCAGGTTATGACGCTCTTGTCATCCCTGGAGGTCGAGCACCTGAGTATTTGGCATTGAACGAGTCAGTCATTGCCTTGGTGAAGTATTTCTTTGAAAACAAGAAGCCAGTGGCATCTATCTGTCATGGCCAACAGATTTTATCTGCTGCTGGTGTTCTCAAGGTATTATTACTGTAAACTCGAAAGAAACACTGAGTTTGTTATGTTTCACATATGCTATCAACCAGTATTTGAATCAAGTGGCTATTGACATAGTTTGTCAAAAAAAAGGTTGAGATATTTTACTATTGTTTTCTTGGAACTCGTGTTCATTCTACACTTTTCTATTAGTCTTTCTGGTCAAGATTTGTCTTGTACCAATTATCAGGAAAGAACACCCTATTAGACTACATCTCAATAATTTGTTACTTCAGTTATTTGTTCTAACAGTATCAAGACAAAATTCTTTTGAATTGTTGGGTTAAAAAGGTGTAACTAGCAAGACTGAGCAAGCAGGAAGTTATCACTTATCATTGACTGGGTTACAGCCATTTCCTTTAATAAGTCATGCAGGCTTGCTTCTTATTTTGTTATTCTGGCTTGTCACTAAATCACACACATTGTCAGAAGACTTTCTGATTAGTCTGGATTAATGAAATCTATTTATGCAACCAGCTTCTGTGTGACTTTATCTCCTGGTGTATTTTGTGTTCATGAAATGGCATTACTTTTGTTACTAGGTTCATTGACTTTATTCTTATCTTAGTTCTTTCTCACTTAGGCGGTCTTCTAGCTTTTGTATACTTTTTTTTGCTTGCTTGGATAATTGGATTGTAATCCTTAGTTCCTTGCCCTCTATCTCCCATCTAGGAACAGAAAGACTGACAATATATAGAATTAAGCATAAAGAAATTAAATATATGTGGAACTGGACAGATGTTAACTAAGAGTCTCCGTAAATTGCTTCTTTTGTTTGATCGTTTCTAAATCTCCATCTATAATGAATTGATCAAAATCTTTGGTCATGGGTGCATCTCTAGATTAATACTGCTGTCTCTTGAAATGCTTGATGAATTATTGAATTCTATTATGACTATATGGATGGTATGATTGGTTATGAGATCTCGTATATTCAATGATGTCTTGTTTGTTACTTCTATTTTTCTTAATTTCATATACACCATTCATTGGTGAAAGTAGGTAGAAAGCACATAATGATAATCATTGAATGGTAGAATGAATTGTTAGTGCTACGGTGACATACATTTTTTCTGTAACAGGGAAGGAAATGTACTGCTTATCCGGCTGTGAAGCTTAATGTGGTTCTGTCAGGAGCAACATGGCTTGAGCCTGACCCTATAAGCCGATGCTTCACTGATGGAAATCTAGTTACTGGAGCTGCATGGCCAGGGCACCCTGAGTTCATTGCTCAGTTGATAGCACTACTTGGTATTCAAGTATCTTTCTAGATGCACTTTGTGATGTAATTAATTATCAATGAATAAAGCTTGGCAGTCTCCATATGCATTTTGTATCAAATATTATATGTATGTTAATGTATTTTACAGTCCTGTATTTGAAGGACCTATAATGTGCAAAAGTAACTAATTATGCATTTTACTACCCCAAATTTGACATTGTACTGTAATTTGGTATGTCAAATTTGGTGTAGTAAAGTAAATTTCAAAAGTTGGATATAGCGCGATAAGGTACCTGATTATCTATGTATGGACTGATTTTATTACAGAGGAGCTGAATTCAGCCAGTTTTCAATTCGCCACCCCCCACCACTTTAGTCCCTTCGAAGATACGCAGCCTGGTTGATGTATCTTAATTCATTTTTTTTTCACAATTTAATTGTAATTTAAAAAATCTTATCTCTTAATTTATTCTTATTTAATAAATAAAGTAGCCATGCCTGTACTATAAATTAGAATATATAACTAAAAGAGTGATATTTTTCATACACCACATTCTTTCCATTAGACATTCTCAATATTAATGTATTATATATTTGTCTTATTTGAATATACATTTCACATGCTATTCTCACGACTAACAGAAAAATCTATCTTTTAACTATCTCAAACTACAATTTATGCCACCTTTTTTTTTCTTGTGAAAAGTGACTTCAGGAAATTACTTTTTGAGATGTGTTAAAGTTTTAACACCTCTAGAAATTCTTTTTTGAAAAAAGATGTTTTTAGAAAAAAAATAATTAATTTTATTTCTAGTTTATTATGTTTTTTAGTTGTTTTGTTTTGGTATATTGAGTTTTAAAAATTTTATTTTAATCTTTTATGTTTCAAAATGTATTGTTTTTGTCCTTTTTTCAACTTTCCTTTAGAAATGCTAATGTTATGTTAATTTTTAAATTTTAAAATAGAATTAAAATGATACATATCAAAAACATAAAGGATTAGAATAAAATTTTAAAATTTAATGAATCAAAGTGAAATAATTGTGAAATATAATGGACAAAAAGTGACATTAAGTGTTTTAAAATAATTAATTTTACATAGTGACGATTAAAAACAATCATTATCTTTGTTTTATTTTTTAAAAAATAAATAACTAAAAAAATTATCTCCTGTGACATCTATCAATTTGAAAAGGTAAAAAAGAAATACAATGTCACACAAATCAAACGATGTCAACATATAATCTTATTGGAATCATCGAAAATTCTTATACTCATTAGAAAATTAAAATCGTTCACACAACTATGCTATTTAAAACAGGGAGATTGAAGCAAGAGTCATCTTTGACAAAAGGATAAAAACATGATCCTAACTTGCCAATTAACTCAAATTTGAACAAAGAAGTTATAATATGGCTCGTTGTGAGGTTTGAGCAAGACTTTCACTCTCACGCACGGTTGGGTGGGCTAGGCAAGCAGAAATTTTCCATTCGACATCTATAATTGAACCAGACGAAGGCAAACAACACAAAGAGGGATCAAATGATGCATTCCATTAAACCAAAATGAACACGATTTCTAACAAAAAATTGAAAAAATAACAAAACGATACATTTTAAAAACATAAAGGTTAGTAATGAACTTTTAAAAGATAATGTATGCAAAGTGAAGTAATTATAAAACGGACTAAAAGTAACCTTAAATCATTTTAAAATTTAAAGGTACACTAACGTTTTCAATGAAAAATAAAAAAAAAATCAAAATGATATATTTTAAAAACACAAAGGACGAGAATAAAACTTTTAAAGCTTAATGTACTCAAGCGAAATAACTGCGGAACACGATGGATCAAAAACAATATTAAAAAAAAATTACAAATGGGAGGAGTAAATAACAATTGGCATAAAAGAGAATACATGTGGGCACGTCACACGTGGGTTCTTAAGAAAAAAAAGTTCTCACAAGTATAATTTTAAGTAATTAAATTATTTGAGAGAAATAAAAGCATCCATTATTTGTTTTTCAGAGGAATCTAATCTAAATATTTACTCAGTCAAATCTTAATTTTTTAACAACCTTTTTTGGCAGGTGCAGAGGTAAGATGCTCATTACCGCATGATCTCATCATCATCATCTTCCAATCCTTTGTTTACATCCAATGCTCTCATTCTGACTCTGAATCCGTGAGAAAGTGTTACGTAGTAGCGAGCATTAATAGCATGCATGGCTTCTAAAAGGATTCTTCTCCTTTGTGGGGATTTCACTGAAGACTATGAAGTAACTACCCTCTTCTTCACACGTACTTTACTTCTCTCTCATTCATGTTATCAATCATTCATTCCTCGTACGTGTTTCTGTGTTGCTTGCAGGCCATGGTTCCATTTCAGGCATTGCAGGCCTTCGGTCTCACCGTTGACACCGTGTGTCCCGGAAGGAAAGCCGGTGATGTCTGCCGCACCGCCATCCATGGAATTCACGGCGACCAGGTCTCTGTCATGTTCTTTTCTGCCTTTGCTCCTTAACAGTGTGTTTGTTTTTACGTTTAAAATGCTCAAACTGATGTTATATCCAATCCAACATTTTTTTTAATAAAAAAGAAGAGAAGTGCCATGAGGATGACATCCCGATTGTATTGACACCCCATCAACATCTCCCTGTAAAGCACACACCCATATATCATTACACTGTAAAAGAAAATCTGAACAAGCGTTTGAGAGGATCAAACTGAGCCCAAAGAATCAAAACTAAGAGAAAACACCAAACGGAACACACTAAATTGTGCCATTCAATTGATTTGCAAAAAATAAGGCTTGAATTGATTTTTAAATTTTTTATGGTTGAATAGTGTTTTACTTATATAGGTTTTAAAATCAAAATGTCCATGTTTGTATACACAACATAAGGGGGTATGAAATGAGAATTTTTTTCTAAAGTGAGAAATAAACATTATAATCTGAGTCATGTAACGTTGTATAAATGATAAGAATACTTACAAAAAGTCTCATGTACATTTTTTTTTATTTTGCTTTTAGTTATTCGAATGTGATTTAATGGTTTATATTTATAATTTTCATTTCTTATAGGAAGAATTTTGATTTGATATGTTCTCCACAACTTAAAATCAAATATAATATAATTGTATACGTTTTTGAGGGAAAAAAAAAAACTCATTTGATAGTTTGGTATGAGGATTTTATTCTACCTTTTCACTTTTAATAACAAAAATACCAACTTATTTTCATTTGATTTTTTCTTTTCAAAAGTTTATACAGGAAATAGTGAAAACAAAATATAAGTTGTTTTCTTTCCATACAATTTTTTGAAAACATGAAAACATACAACTCTTAGGAACTTGTAGTTGTTATGGTGAAGTTTTAATTTTGGGTGATGCATTTTGGCTGCTTTCAGACTTACTCTGAGATGATTGGTCACAAATTTGTACTCAATGCAACGTTTGATGAAGTTGATGCTTCAAGCTATGATGTGTTGTGGGTGCCGGGTGGCAGGTCTCCTGAGTATCTTTCTCGTGTTCCTGGTGTTCTGGAACTGGTGACCAAGTTTGTAAGTTTAGGAAAACTAATTGCTAGCACTTGTCATGGACCTTTGATTCTGGCAGCTTCTGGAGTGCTTAAAGGTCGCAAATGCACGGGTTTTCCTTCTCTTAAACCAGTGTTGGTTGATGCTGGAGCTGATTGGGTTGATCCTGACACCATGACAACAACAGTGGAGGATGGTGGATTCATTACTTCAACTACTTATGAAGGGCAACCGGAGATTATTAGCCTTCTTGTGAAGGCATTAGGAGGCAAAATAAGTGGCACCAAAAAGAAAATTCTCTTTATTTGTGGGGTAGGTTCAAATGTTTCTGCTTACAGTTGATAATCATGGGCTGAGACTATCTACTTTTTGTTGTTTGAGAGATTAGTAGCCACACATGGTGTAAGATTGTAATCTTAATTACACTATACCATTGAGTAATTTCACCTAAATTGTGTAGGCCATTTGCCTCAGTTATTGCACCTAGTGTACCAAATAATAATTTCTCTCTGTTTTCATGTTTCTTTCATAAGACTTTTCACTTTTGTTGAAATGATGATTAATGAAAATGAGTTTTAATAACTTTAATTGCAGGATTTCGTGGAAGATTTCCAGGCCAAGGTTCCTTTTCAGTCCCTTCAGTCTTTAGGATGCCATGTCGATGCAATTTGCCCCTCAAAGTTTGCTGGTGACTTTTGTCCAACTGCTGTTCATGATTTTGAAGGAGATCAAACTTACAGTGAGAAGCATGGGCATCATTTTGATTTAACAGTAGCCTTTGATGATGTGGATCCTTCAGACTATGATGCTCTTGTCATCCCTGGAGGTCGATCACCTGAGTATTTGTCATTGATGGATCCAGTCCTTGACTTGGTGAGGCATTTCTTTTTAAACAATAAGCCAGTGGGGTCTATCGGTCATGGCCAACAGATTTTAGCTGCTGCTGGTGTTCTAAAGGTATTTATACTGTAAACTCAAAAGAAAGACTGTACTTGTTATGTTTCACATATGCTATCAACCAGTATTTGAATCAAGTGGCTATTGCTATAGTTTGACAAACAAAAAAGAAAAGAAAAGAGAGATCATGAATTGCATATATTGACTCTTGAGGTAATCTTGAAGTTGAGGTATCTTAACATTGATTTCATGGAACTCTTGTTCAATCCACACTTATTTCGGTTAGTCTTTCTGGTCAAGATTTGTTTTGTACTAATAATCAGGAAAGAAAAGCACTCTATTTGAATGCATCTCATAATAATTTGTTGCTTCAATTGTTTGTTCTAGCAGTATCCAGACAATTCTTTTGAATTGTTGGCTTACAAAGGTGTAACTGGTAAGACTGAGCAAGTAGGAAGTTATCACTTATTATTTACTGGGTTACAGTCATTTCCTTGAACGAGTCATGCAGGCTAGCTTGCTCCTAATCTTTTTATTCTGGTTATTGTCCCTATCTTCATTCTTGTCTTGCTGGTTGGTAGAGACATACATTATGCATGAATTGAGAATCACGGCATCTGCTGTGCAGACTGACTTTCTGATTAGTCTGGATTAATGGAATGTAATCAGCCAACTTCTGTGTGGCTTCATCTCCTGGTGTATTTGGAGTTCATGAAATGATTACTTTTGTTACCCAAGTTTATTCTTTTCCTAGTCCTTTCTCACTTAGGTAGTCTTCTAGTTTTAGTATACCTTGTTTGCTTGCTTGGATAATTGGATTGTAATCCTTAGGTATATTCGTAGGATATTTCACTTTACTTGCTCTCTATCTCCTATCAAGGAACAGAAAGAATGATAATATATGGAATGATTAGTTATGAGTTCTTGTATATTCAATGATGTCTTGTTTGTTACTTTTATTTTTCTTAATTTCCTATACACATCAGTGAAAGTAGGTAGAAAAACACAACGATAATCATTGAATATTATGGATTGAAAAAGGTGATATTTCTGTCATTCCCCTTATTTCATTCTATCATCTATTTCAGTATTGCGACAGAACCTCAAAATCTAGCACTACTCTTCTTTTGGCTTTGCGTATGTGATGACTTAATTGATATGCAATGGATGGCAGAATAAATTCTTAGTGCTATGGTGACATACATTTTTACTGGAACAGGGAAGGAAATGTACTGCTTATCCCGATGTGAAGCTTCATGTGGTTCTGTCAGGAGCAACATGGCTGGAGCCTGACCCCATAAGCCGTTGCTTCACTGATGGAAATCTAGTTACTGGAGCTGCATGGCAAGGGCTCCCTGAGTTCATTGCTCAGCTGATGGCACTACTTGGTATTCGAGTATCTTTCTAGATGCACTTTGTGCTGTAATAAATTATCAATGAATAAAAATTGGTGGTTACCATATGCATTTTGTATCAAATATTATATATATGTGGATGTATTTTACAGTACTCTATTTGAAGTACCTATGACGTGCAAGGCATGGATGCACTTTAGTTACTTTGAGCACAGGGACCCTTTGATTGGTGGCTATGAGTGTTAAGAATAGTCCCACATCGGGTAATTCATGAACATGATAAGTGCTTATATAGCTGGGTAGGCCACCCCTTATGAATCGGTTTTTAAGGGGACCTTTCGGATGCCTTGGCTGCACTATAAATTTAATAATGAGTTCATCAGTTCCTCAGAAATAAAACAATGCAGTATTTTTAGAGCGCTGTATTTGGTGTAGTAAAGTAAATTTCAAAATAGAGTTGGGTATACAGTGATTCTCAGGTGTCTATCAATCTCCTAAAAAATGGATGTCCAACTTCTCATCCATGATTTAGTCTTTTTAAGAACATTAAGGAGTTTTCCTTGGAGGGTGGTATTTTGCGGTGGACTCATACTTTTCGAGAAGGGAACCACGGATAGGCTTGCTAGCTGTGGTTTGTGTTTGGAGGTCCAATTGAGAGTTTTTGATGTAATCCCTTCCTTTATTTCAAACACTGTTTTGGCGGATGTATCTTGTGAATTTTACGATATGTAGATCATTCTATCGTGCTAAACGTGCCTTCATGGTGCTTAACGCAGAGTGCTTGAGGCCTGAGCTTGATGGCCAGTGCGCCAGTGCTATGAGTGTGCAAATATTAGTTCCGGGAAAAAATCCAACTGAACTGGTTCCGAACATGGTTTAAATGGTTTGATTTTTTAAACCAAAATTTTGAGACTTGGTTCAACCCAACTGATTTTAAGAAAAAAGATTCGGAATGATTTTAAAAACTGGTTTGTGACCTGAAAGTTTCGAATCAATTTTAAACCAGTTTTAAGAATTGAATTAGTTTCAAACTATTTTACAAACTGTTTTTTTTCTTTAAAAAAACTTCCAATTTTAGAAAAAAACAGTTTAATTATTAAGTGAATCAAACCAGTTTTAAGATCAGTTTGGTTCGAACTAAACTTATTTGAAAAACTAGTTCAGTTTTATCTAATCGAACCAGTTCGGCTCAAAAACTAGTTCAGTTCAGTGCAGTTTGGAAACGGTTCAGTTTGAACTAGTTTATATACACACCCCTAACTAATGCTAAGTGCGATCGTGGTTGTACTATGTGCAAAGTGCTTCAGAAACCATGACATTTAGAACAATGGTTGAGGAATCCTTGACTCGAAGGAGTATAAATATAAGAGACTGACATAGAGAAGGGGGACATTCCTTGAGAAATTGAGCTCATCTCTACCAAAGAAAGGAAAAGAGGAAAAAATGTAAAGTTTAAGCATGCCCATGTTGATAGTTTATATGTATTAATACTTTATGGAATTTTCATGTTCGATGTCCTGATGGTTCATGTAAAGGATGCTATATGAGTTATGTTTTTATGGGTAAAACACATACATATTGTTCTAAGACACTCACTGATACATTGTCTGGCTAGATTAATATTCTTGTTCTATATTAAGTAGGTATACAGAAGATATGTGAAACAACCTCGAAGATACTGATGTATTGTATGGCTTACGTCGAATCCTTAAGTAATTGTAGTCATATATGATACTTTATCCTCTCTTTGATATTTTACAATTAGTTTAAGGTATTATTTATGGCCAATTTACATATCTATTTCAAATATGACATACTAGTTAAGGGGAATTAAGTATCTCAAATCTAACGGTAATCAAATAATCAAATTCCATGCATTTCTTATCCGTACATATAATATTTATGATTGATGTCTATCTTTATAAATTAACATAAGATTTTTTAGCATATTTTGGTCTTACTCACATGCTTCCTAATTAAAAAACTTCTAAGAAGATCATCCACCCAAAATTACTTTCAAGTCAAAGATGCTTAATTGTGAAATTTTTAAGTGATATGATACTAATTAAAAAGTATATGTATATTGTTAATGTAGGTAGTACTCATCAACTCTATAGTTTCATATACTTGTCTAATCTTCTAGATTCCTCTCATTTGAGTGTCTATTTGATTCATTTATGTATCCATCTTGTTGGAAGACTATCATGAGCCATTCCTTATTTGTGCCTCATCTTTTTGTAACATCGATCACTCTCAACCTTCCTCAGCACCCGGGATCACTAGCGGATGCACATGTAATGGTGTGGGGGAAATTGCCCCCACAAGAACTTATTTTTTTATTTGTATGTGTAATAAAAATTTGTCCATTAAAAAATGGATATTATTTTTGTAAGATCATTTTTTTAAATGAATGTAAAAAAATATAAGAACTTTATTCTTTTAATTTTTGATAATATTGACAACGAAAAAATCATAAAATATTTTTAAAGTATGAAAATACATCTAGGACAATCATAATTTATAAAAACTTAAATATTTTCGATCGATCCACTACCCCGGATGTTACATATATATAACACATGATTCTAAATTGCACTTATCCATGCATGGTTTTGAATAGGAAACTAGAAAATATGTAGCTTCACACATGGTCACATGGACAAAACATTCTTAATTTTATACTCTACTAATAAATAAAAAACACCACAATAGTTCCTACGTCGCAACATATGCCCTACTTGAACGATTGATAAGCAACTGGAATGAAATGCAATCTTTATTTATTTTATCCTGTTACTTTATTGATTCGGTTCATCAAGACCCTTTACCACATTGATCCAATAATCAACGGGCTGATAGAACAGAAATGGAAATAGTAGCATTGGATGGAGAACCAGTAGAGATGCTTTCCCGGTTCATCATATTCGTTTCAACATACACAGGCGTAGTTGGTCGCAAGTCCTCCACTAAGCCCTTGCTTTTGAGCAGCACTACTAATTCAGACATTGTTGGCCTTGTTGCAGCTGATGCTTGCGTGCATAATAACGCAATTTCTATGATTTTCTTCACTTCTTCTGCGTCATATTCATTAAGTTCTATGCGCTTGTCCACAAGATCCAACTGCATGCCTCTCTCATACAGTTTCCATGCCTGACAAGTGAAAAACAAATGTCTCATACTTGGCCATATAGTAAAATTTAATGAGAAAACAAACAATTCCTAGTTATAGAAACTTGCTTACTCGTTGAAGAAGGTACTCACGACCCTCGTCACTAATCTTCACATCAGTACTCTTTTGACCACTTATGATTTCTAGGACCACAATACCATAGCTGTAGGTATCAGCCTTCTCTGATAATTGACCTTGCATTGCATACTCAGGTGCTGTGTATCCCCTAAGAAGTGCATATAGTGCATAGTTAATAAAACAACACTTGTTACCCTGTTCCATTTTTCCCACATAAGTTTTTATTAATTAATTTGTCTCTTTTGCTACAACTTGATGCTCAAATAAATGTCAATAAATTCATGTGAATGGATGCAATTGGTTTTTTTACTTACAGTGTTCCTGCAAATTTTGTGCTAAGATGAGAACGATCCTTTGGCAAAAGCCTTGCCAACCCAAAATCAGCAATTTTGGGCTGTAGATCATCATCTAGAAGGATATTACCGGTCTTTATATCTCTATGAATGATGGACACATGGAACTCCTCATGTAGATATGCTAGTCCCCTTGCTGTGCCTAAAATTATATCATAGCGTTGTTTCCAATTGAGGGAACCTTTTTTGTCACCTGTTTCCCAAGTTTGTATCGATACTTAAGATTGTGGAGAAGAGAAGAAAAATTAATAAAGATTAAAAAATTGATCCCAGTGATGGTTGACATGAGTTACCAAATAAAAATTTGTCAAGGCTGCTATTTGCCATGTATTCATAAACTAGGATTCTCTCTTGGCCTATGCTGCAACAGCCAAGAAGTCTAACGAGATTTCGATGATGAACATTACTTATAAGCTTCACTTCACTTTCAAAATCATCCTTCATCTTGTTTGATTTCCCCAACACTAGTTTCTTGACAGCAACAACTTTTCCATTTTTCAGAGTACCCTGTTTAATGGTATGTATGATTGACAATGAAATTGTTTTTCTCTGCTTCACTTTAAAGTATTTCTTTTGTAGGGAATTTTTTATTTTATTTTTCTAAAATGTAATTACAGAAAAAATCTTTATTTTTACTTTATGTCATTTTTAAAAATTTGTACAAGAAGTTTGGAAAACATAATTTCGTTGTAACAATACTCTTAATATTAGTGAAAATTTATCAAAAACTATAAAATTAGAAGATAGTGATTAAACAATAAGTGAGTCTTACAAAAAAAATTATAATTTTTCAATAATTTTTAACTAATAATAGAAATAATAGAAAGTGTATTTAAAAGAGTTTGTTAATTAGATAGTGTCTTACTAACATTTCTTATTTGATTGTTTGTGATCAATGTAAATATAGAAAAGGTATAATAAGATAATATTTTTGTAATGATTTATAAACTTGAACAATTTCTCAAATAAAGTAGATCGACTGCTTTTAAAAACACAGACGCACAATCGTTATTGTCTTTGAACATGCTTTTCATCTTAATATTGTAAAAGAACAACAACATAAATTTACCTTGTATACAGCACCAAAACCTCCTTCTCCAAGTTTATTGTCAGCACTGAAATTTTTTGTTGCAGCTTTCAAATCTTTATACTTGAAGTTAACTGGACCTTTCAACTCAGTTGCTCCCAATATGTCAGCTGCAAAGGAGCACACGACTTTTTTATTTTGTATTAAACAAAAAGTGAGAGATGACTTTTAGATTAGCTTATTTTGTAATTAAAATAATTTATAATAAAAAATATTAAGAGAGCTTTCGAAAAAGAAATAATTATTAGCCACGAAATATTACTAAATAATCACGAAGGAAATTAGGAAATAAAATAAAAAAATTGCATTGAACAGATTTTTTTCGTACTATCTATCAATATATTTCTTTTTGGTTAAAATATGTTTGGAGTCCCATTAAAATTTGAAAAAATATTAATTTGATCCTTATAAAAATTTTCGTATTAATTTGATCTATGAAAAATAAAACAAATTTTTTATGGTCCTCATTAGTAACTCCGTAATTGTAACGTGATGTAACTAATAAACTTACATATATAATATTATTACAAATGAATTAAATAATTTGTGGTGGTTAGAACCCCAAAATGAATTAAACAATTTTTTTTGGTTAAAATTCTTTAAAATTGTAATTTTTTGTCACTTATTGAGTGATTTTTTCACATTTTTTGATAAAATTAAAAGGAAATATGAAACATTAATGAGTTTTGGTATCTTGAGTCTGCTTGGGAAGGTAGAGAGATAAGGTAATTAAAGTCTCCTAAGCACGAAAAGAAACTATCTAAGAAAATTACCATTGATCATAAAAAATAGGAACTAAATTAATATAAATTTTTTATGTGAATCAAATTAATATTTTTTAAATTTTATAGGATCCCAAACATATTTTACGTTTTTTTTTCTATTAGAAAAGCATTAAAAATGCAAACCATGAACTAATAATCAATACCAAGCATTATACTGAAGACTTTCCACAATTACTTACCTTTGGGAACCCTCTTTGG
The DNA here is from genome assembly GCF_004193775.1 of Glycine soja. Classification (NCBI taxonomy): domain Eukaryota; kingdom Viridiplantae; phylum Streptophyta; class Magnoliopsida; order Fabales; family Fabaceae; genus Glycine; species Glycine soja. The sequence goes on from NC_041019.1 coordinate 4,058,537, forward strand.
TTTTGTAAACAATCTCCAAGCAAACAACAGAAGGAGGAGAACAACACCTCCTACGACACCACCTATAATAGCCCACTTCTTGCTTGAACCTCCTGCAATAGTGCAGTATCTAATTATTTATAAAAACAGAAATGTTTTAAGAAAATTAAATATATGACCCTAACAGTTTTTATCCAAATACAAGTTTAACAAAAGAGATTTATTGTAATTCTACCTTCTTTTAAATAGGGTCTGATATCAATGGTCTGATTATCAGCAAAGAAAGGTGTGGTGGAGTATCTCATAAAACAGCCAGCATCATATGCTGTACCATCTGTGCTTGGAAGGCAACTTTGTAAGTTGTTGTATCCAACTTGCATGCAATCCAGACATTTCTGTGGGGAGGCAGTTTCAACACACTGTGCAATGGCATAAATTGCACTACCACCCTCCACCTGTGTCTTAGTAGCTGCATAGAAACCTTTAATTTTAGGTGTTGCTGTTTGAAGGTCCACTAGTGCTTGTTGTCCAACTGCTCTAAAACCTGTGGCATTTGAACTCTTGTTCCCACATGTTACCCCACCACCAATTTCATTCGTCTGTTGGTAGAACCTCTCACTCTCATACCTTGTCACACATTTTGAGAATATCCAGCATTAATATAAAATAAATGATCAAATACTTAAAATTAATTGTCTCACTATAATATTGCGCATAACATTAATTAATACAAAAATTATTGAAAAATATGAGGACTGATTCATGGACAAAATATATAAGTAGTATTTTTATATTTTTCACAAATAATCTTAATTTTAATTTTGATTACTATGTGGTTTCATTGATAACCATTATATATATATATATATATATATATATATTAATAAATTCATAATGATTGTATAAATAGATTTCATTTAATTTTTTTACATAACAAAGATTAATTTAACATTAAAGAATTTTCCTTTCATTTTTTCCACTATTTTATATATGATAATGGCCACTGATATCTATATTCTAGTTGTAATAATTTTAGGATAATTATGTTTTTGAGTTTTATTTGTGTTTATTTTAGTTATGTATGTTTTGAATAAAGGTTTATTTTATTTAGAATTTTCTGTTTTTCTACTTTTTACACTTAATCTTCGGTTGTTTGCTCCTGTTTTGTAGAAAATTTAATGAAAGACTCGTTTGATGAAGAGTTGACCTTTGACATGTTAAGACTGTGATAGAAAATTTTAACTTAGAAAAATAATTTATCAGTAGATTTCTGTAATCTAAAATTCATTGTTTGGGTGTTTTTCTATGAAGAATTTAAATTTTTGGAATTTTAAAAAAGAATTTTAAACAACTAAAAATGTGGAATTTTAATTTCCTTCTAAAATGTGAGAAATTGAAATTCTTTTCTTGATAGAAGAATCTTTTAAAACATTTGTGTATTTTCTTTATAACTTTCATCATCTTTTCCACATGAAAGTTTCTGAAATTCCGTTCTCGAATTCGCGACTCTTCCTTCACACCGATGATTCTCTTTTTCAAGAAACACCGTCTGAGCTCGTGGAACATCGATCGAGTGTGGACGTAAGAGGACACGTAGAACTGCACCCGCTAGTCAAGGGGAGCAGCCGTCGCTATCCATCACGCGGCGAAGGTGCTCGTTGACGCGGGGAGCCTGAGTCATGTTTTGCGCCGTTAACTGAATGTTGTGGTCGGGTGTGGTAAAGTATGCTATCATGTTTTGGTTTTCTGCGACTTCCCATGTTGCATCAATATTCTCTCTGAAAGTACACCAACCATATATTTTTTTTTTACATTCATTTTCTTTCACCCTCATAATTTTAATTTTTTTATTCAAACACAAAATTTTGAAAATAAAAGAATTTCAATTAAAGTATTTAAAATTTCTCAGAATTTTAAATTCCCTCATCTAAACACATTATTTTAATTTTTGTGTTTTTGAGGCTTAGAGTTCAGAGGTTGCATTTGGACGGCTTCCATGCTCAAGGCTTTGTCCCGGATCAATTCTTCATCAATTCCCGTTTCCCCCACAGCTATGACTAGCTAATTTCAATAAATAATTATTATTGTTTCTTTTCTATGCCTAATGCTTGTTCGTAGCTTGATCATCTCAACATATGATTCATTTTATTTGATTATAATGGAAAAGTTTAATTGAATTGTGAATGGGAGAGATCATCCAACAATTTTATGCCTATGGATAAGGTAAAAATGATTGAGTATCATTAGAACCCTCTTAATTTCTTAATGCAAATTAAACAACTTAATTATATTAATTCAAGGAATTGATAGTAGAATTAAAAAACTAACTAGGTTATTTTTCTTAAGAAATTATATATGAATTGAAAATATTCGTGGGTTGATGATAATAATGTGAATAAGAAAAATAGTGATTATATGTTTAGATGATTTGACGAAGTTAAACCCCTACAAAAATCCAAAATTCTCTTTCTTTATTGGAGGAGGGGGAAGATAAGGATAGAAAAAAAAAAGCTATAAGCAATATTGATGTAAATTTTTTATATTGCCAATCAATTAAAAATTTCTTATAAAAATTATTTTAAAAGTGATTGTTATAAAATAAAATAATTTTACCATAAGCAATAATTTATATTTGGATAATATTGTAAAACTTTTATCCACTATCAATATATAAACAATAGTTTATATTTAAATGAACTTCTACTATTTATATATATTAAACAATGTATTTCTATTGCATTTTTCACAATACTATTTTTTTCTTCATCAAATCATTATCTTGTTTCACATTCTCTATCTTTTTTTTTATTTTAAATTTTAGTTTATGTAGAAATTCATTTAATTTTTTTTCTTCTAAAAATACTTTCGAAGAAGTTTATCCAAATAAACAGGCCTTAGTTAAAATTGAATGACAAACACATTTAGGGATCAAATCATACGAAAAAATGTAATTTATATAAATTATTATGCCATTCAGTAATTTCAAATTAGATAATTTTATTTCAAAATCCACACTATTAGGCTTAAGTATAATACTTTTCACAGTTTATATTTGATTGTATACCTGAGGAAGCAGTCATTGTAGATGACTCTGGCGCCGTTGGCTTTGGAGCAGTTGCGAATTTGGGTGGAGGCCGTGTTGAAGCAAGCAAGACAGTCATTTTTGGAGACATAGTTTCTGCATTGAAACATAGCATATGTTAGCACCTCTCCCCTGGCTTTATATGCTGTGCCAAAGTGCTTGTTATCATTGCTAATTTCTTCTCTCATCTCTAAGATCGAATCATTGACATTTGCAAAGAAGCTACCCGGGTTGGAAGCGTTAACTTGGCTACACCCAGTGTTTATTAGACGTGGGTTACGTGTGGCTGCAACTGCATATTCAACATTAATACTGCTCCACCATATCAAACTTAAGGCCAAAAGTTTAAGTTGAAGAATCATCCTTATAGCTTTGTGGTCGGTTTGAGATACTAGTGTTTTGGTATTCTTTGATTACCAAGTGCATGTACTGCTATTATATATATATATATATATCAGGAACTCTTGGACTTAATTGGCTTATTGACTTACCATAATCTCGGTTTCTTTTAAGGTACGTGAAGCCGAGGGACGGAATAAGAAAAAATTGTTGAGGGACAAAAATTTAATATATGATAAATAACAAAGTAAATTACAAGGACCTCTTTAGCTTTGTCCTTATTATACATAATATTTCTTCGTTTTTGAATCCTAAAGAAAATCTCTTAATTTTTGGACTTTGGTTATAATGATTCGCCCTCTTAAGCATAAAAAGTTGTTAACACAACCTTACGGGCTCAAAGTAATGTATAAAAATGAAGAAATATCGTATGTAATAAAAGCAAATCTCGACGAGATCATATAATTTACTCTAAACAAAATCAACCATGATCTATCACTAAAATTATTTTTTCTCATATAAATTAATTCGCCAACCAAATTAAAATCAATTTAAACCGTAACATATAACAAAGTAAACATATTTGAAATCAATAACTTAATTAAAACTGTAATAAAAAATAAAGTTAATTAAGTTTTTATTCTTTCAGTCTTTTCTTATTCCAATTTTCTGTTTTTTTATAAATTTTTTTATAATTTTTAGTCATCCATCGTTAGTAGTTTTAGTTCTTCTAAACATTTTTGCTCATTTTTACTTTTTCAGCCCCTGTTTTAATTTTATTTTTTAAAATTAATTTCTATTTTGTCCATTTTTAAGTCTCATTTATTTTACATTAGGGACTAATTTTGAGTAATAACAATAAATGAATGACTAAAATTGTGCAAATTTTTTTGAAAGACTAAAAATGAATACATAAAATTAATCAATGACTAATAGTTGTCAAACAAAATTTGAAAGACGAAAAATTGAAATTTAAAAGTTGAGGACTAAAAACTTAAATTAACCTAAAAATAATTAAAAAAATTAACATATAATTTATAAAATTATATAACAAATGGAATAATTAGTGCTATTATAATTAATATAAGAAAATAAAAGAATCTATATAGAAATTAACGTAAAATAAAATAATTCTAGCTAAAATTAATATAAAATTAACTTATATTTACTCTTTTTTTTTCTTTTTTTATCGGTAAGTATTAATTATTAATTTATTAATTTTTGTTAATGAGATATTTTGAACCCACAACTTATTTTTCTTCTTCTTTCATCATTAAATCAACCTTATAATCTCTTGCTCTTTCCTCTTTTGACTTAGTGGGTTGCTAATATCTTCTTACATTATAAGAGTGCAGGTTTGAAAATGCCAACAAATCAAAGCACATAACTCATATTTTATTTACCTAATGTATAAATTAGCGTCGTTATAAATAAAATCAATAAAATGAAAATAAGCACAATTGAATAATGAAGTAAAGGAAGAAAATGATACTTTTGATCGAGTATACTAGTGTGAGAGATGGCTTGTTTCTTATACAAGACTTATATACTTTTAATTAGTTGACAAAATCTATACACAAATAAAATATATATTGGGAGGGGACCAAATATTTAATCTTATAATAAATGTTAAGCAATTTTTTCCATTTAGGGGGCTATTGCCTTTGTGACGTTCAACGCAGTTCCGTCCCTAAGTGAAGGACATCTCTTTTAATATTTTTTTTTTTGTATATACATATTTGGAGATCAAATTCTTGACTACGTACTTGAAACACAACCATCTGCTAACCATATTAACAACTTGTAGCTAGCTTTCATGTGTATATTAGTCACAAAGAAGAAAGAGAACTGAAGAGTTGTACGTACGTCCAACAGATTGAGGAGGATGATGTTTTTGTTATTTTATATTTTTATGATATATATATATATATATATATATATATATATATATATATATATATATTCTCAAATTATAAGAGTGTGTGGGTTGAACATGCTAACAAATCAAAGCACTTAACTTAAATTTTATTTACCAAATGTAAAAATTAGTTATAAATAAAATCTATAAAATGAAATAAAAGAACAATTAAATAATGAAGTAAAGGAAGAAAATGATGCTTTTATTTAAGAATATTAGTGTGACTAAACAACATAAAATATATATTTATAGAAAACCAGTGTTCTGAAAATAATTTTCTGTAAAGGTCATAAGAGGAAGGGGTTTGGAGCAGATGAGAATTGGGGAAGCGGACTAGGGGAGGGATTATAGTAAATTTTAAGAAATCTTTTTGCATTTAAGGGGGCTATTGCCCTGTGACGTTGAACGCAGTTCCGTCCCTAAGTGAAGGGTATCTTTTTAATAATTTGTTTTGCACATATAAATTGGAGATGAAATTCTTGACCACATAATTAAAAAAAACAATTATATGCTGACCATATTAATAACTTGTAGCCTGTGTGTGTATTAGTCACAGAGAAGAAAGAGAACCGAAGAGTCATATACATCCCAGAGATTTAGGAGAAGTATGTTTTTATTTACCTAATGTAAAAATTGTTGTTATAAATAAAATCTATAAAATGAAATAATAGAATAATGAAGTAAAGAAAGAAAACGATGCTTTTCAGAACACTGGTGTGAGAGATGACTTGTTTCTTATAGAAGACTTATATATTTTTAATTAGTTGATAAGATTTATTGTGTTATGCATGTGTATTTTGACGTTGAAAATAATTTTATGTAAAGGTGAGAAATGTAAAGGAAGGAGGATGGAGCAAGATTTGAAGGGGAAGGAAACTAGGGCAGGAAAGCAAATGTTTAATCTTATAATAAATGTTAAGCAACTTTTTTCATTTAGGGGGGCTATCATCCTGTTGAACACAGTTCCATTCCCAAGTGAAGTGTATCTTTTATAATAGTCATGTTTTTGTACATAAAAAGTTGGAAACTAAATTCTTGACTACATACTTAACAATTATCTGCTAATCATATTAATAACTTGTAGCCATCGTGTGTGTCTTAGCTAGTCATAGAGAAGAAAGAGAATCGAAGATATATATACACACACTTAATTATAAGAGTGTGTGGGTTTGAACATGCCAACAAATCAAAGCTATTAACTTATATTTTATTTACCTAATGTAAAAATTGTTATAAATAAAAACTATAAAATGAAATAAAAGCACGTACAACTGAATAATGGAGTAAAGGATGAAAATGATGCTTTTGAGAATAATGGTGTGAGAGATGACTTCAATACTAGAAAAATGCAATATATATAGAGACTGAAAAGTTTCCATCTCTGACTGAGACGGAAGTAGAGACGAAAACTAGAAATTTATTTCAGTAACAGTTATAGAGACGGAAATCGTCCATGACCATATACCCATATGTGAATTCGTCTCTGTATATTCATCTTGAGTTTTCTAAATTTTAATAACCGACAGACGGAATTGTTTCCGTCTCTAAGATGATATTTTTTTTTATTATATCATAATTTTTGTTTCTTATAGAAGACTTATATATTTTTAGTTGATAAATTTATTCTTTTACATATATTTTGATCAGACATAATTAAATATATAATTAAAGGAAATCAATGCGCTGACAATAATTTTCTGTAAAGGTGAAAAACATAAAAGAGTGATGGATCAAGAACAGAACGGAAAGGAGGAACGAGAGAAGGGACAGAGATTTAATCTTATAATAAATTTTAGTCATTTTTTTCCATTTAGGGAGGCTATCACCCTAGCTTGTGACGTAGAGCGTAGTTCCGCCCCTAAGTGAAGGGCAACTTTTTAATTTGCTTGTGCACGATGATTCCATGTTATAATAATTAAATCCTTAGAGCGTAGTTTCAAACCAGACATTTTTCTGGTAGTTAGTAAATTTCGAATTAATGGTATTTTTGGTCTTCCAATATAGTCAACTCACCATTATTTATTTTGGTTTCACATTTTTAATTTCACAATAATTTAGTTTTATATTTTTAAAATTGAGGAACTTTAGTCAGTTTGTTAACTTATCCACTATCATCTATTACCTTCTTCTATATATTTTTAGATTTTGATCAAGATTAATATCCACATAGGTTAAGAATTATTTAATAGAAAAAATATATATTTATATTTGAATTTAAATTTTCTAATTTAATACATGGATCCTTGATACTTGTACTGCTAGTGGTAAAATATTAATAAAATAAGGATATATTTTAAAAAAATTAATTAAATTTTAAAATTTTAAAACATCAATTATTTTGAAATAAAAAGAAGAGTAAAACATCTAAACATATGAAAAGGAAATAATAATAATACTTTAGAGAGATATTGATATGACGATGAAGTATCCGACGCGGGTGATACACAGTTTCATATATGTATTACTCTGTGTCAATACTTCCAATAAATATTGAACAATTAATAAGTTAATATAAATTTAAATTGATTAATTTTTATAAATTTAGGGAAATTGGAGCAATTTAAAAATAAAAGAAACTAAAATTATATATTGTTATATAAAGAGAACAAAATTTCAATTAATTCTAAATTAATAAAATCTTTTTTTATATTTTATATAGTCTAAAATATAGCTTTTACGTACTCTTGTCTACTTTTAATAACAATACATAGGTATTCTGCGGCAGATCGCATGGTTATTTTTCATGGTGCCATGATGGGAGATAACACGAAGCTTGTGCATATCTAGCTTCTATTGAAAAAAAAAAACAAACACAAACAAACAATATATCCTCCTCCATCTCTCAGACTTTAGACTTGGATATTATCTTAGTCCACCCATGCATTGACATAATCAACAACTAGGTTTTCTTTTCTTTGAGGCTTATATCAAACCCATCTTTTGAAACCTTAGAAATATTCCGATCACAAACAAGAACATGGTACAACTCAAGCTGGTAGCCCTAACCCTGTCGATACTGTGGCCATGGTGGAGCTTTGATGGTGCAGTAGGAGACCCTCAACTCTTTTTACTCAAATGGGATTGCAGCGGATTCAAGGTACCCAACTTGTCCAACTTCTACCAAAACCTAAACGCAAGTTTGGCAGACCTGAGAACACAGGTCAGCAACCAAAGCAAGATCTTTGCCACGGCTCAATCAACCATTGGATCGGATCCTGTCTATGCTATGTTTCAATGCAGGAACTACCTCAACAACACTGACTGCACCACCTGCCTCGCCACGGCTACCGCCAAAGTCCGCAACTGCTCCACCGGAGCCAACGGTGTCCGTGTCATTTATGACGGCTGCTTCCTTAGGTACACTTCCATCTATTATTTCTTCAGCCATCCATTCCCATAGTCATGGCCAATAATTCAAAAATGATATTTCTGACACTCTTGGTGTGTACACTTTGATGAGAGGAAAGACTAGAGAGAGATTGAGAGTGACAAGTGAAACAATACAAATAGACACGAGACAAAGACATATAAAGTACGTGTGTAAAATGTTTACTTTATATTGATAAAACATGAATAAATTTATTAGTTGTTTTAATAATTATTTAAAAGTCACACTCCTATTAAAGATATGATTTCTAATAATTTTTTCTTTTTTAATTTATAAATCAAAGTGTATGCATATGGAGTCAAGGGCTACTCCTCCCCAATACATCAAAGACAATCCTTCTACTTGCAACCGAAAAGAGAAACATCTTGTATAATCATCCTAAACCTATAGTCATATACAGTCACCCCAAACAAACACCATGTATCTATACATTCAATTGCTTCTGATAAGTTTAAAAACTTTAATATTCATTACACTTGATTATTGAAGTCTTAATATTATTATTCAGTCGTTGAATCTAGCATAACTTTTTCTTCTTTGAATTTAATGAAATGGGTGACCTGCTTCTTAAAATTAAACCTTGTACATAAAACATTATATATATATATATATTTAAGACTGTGGATTAGTTCTTTTAATGTGTTTACGTACATCGCAAGAACATGTAGGTTGGCAGTTCATGAAACTAAGTCATGATTAGCTTCAATATTTGATATATACTTTCTTATGTGTTGAATGTTGAGGTACGAGAGCAATGACTTCTTTGCCCAGATCATGCCTCGCAGCAGCATACTTTGTGGAAATCATACAGCAGATGAAAGCACAACTTTCAGTGAAGCTGGACAGCAAGTGTTGATGGATCTACAGATAGCAACACCAAAAATTACTGGCTTCTATGCAGCTACCAAGACACAAGTGGCTGGTGGTGCAATCTATGCCATTGCACAATGTGCAGAAACTCTCACACAAGATAGTTGTTTGGATTGCTTGTCAGTTGAACATAGCAGCATACAAGGTTGTCTTCCCAAAACAAATGGTAGGGCATTCGATGCTGGGTGCTTTATGAGATACTCGGAGACACCCTTCTTTGCTGATAACCAAACCATTGATATCAACCCCTTCTTAAAACAAGGTACAAATGCCATAACTTAATTTAATAGATGTTGACTTGAATGAAAAAATTGGCCTAGTGGTGTGCCATCATCTCTTTGTATAAGGAGAAAGGCTAATAACAAATTATCTAACACATTCTTTATTTTGAGACTAAGTTATTTAATAAATCACACACATGTTTTTATAATTTCTAATAAATTTTAATCAATAGTAAAAAATGTATTAGGAAGAGTATGACAGAAAACATGTTATTAGTGATTCTCATACTATAATATTGTTGAAGTATAGGTGTAAAGTGAAATCTTATATTAGGTACGAATGAGAAGATTAAATGTCATAAGTGAAGGAAAAATTTATAAATCTAAACTTTAAGGTTTTTGATCAAAATATGATATTAGTTCATTTATGTGATTGTTCATATCCTGTTGATGAAAATCTCTCCAACTCGGTTTCCTCAATAAATATCAATATCTTGAACGGATGCATCATTTAGAATTGATGTCAACTTCTTTACTGTCTTGAAGGAGGAAGTCCAAGCAAGAAGTGGGCAATTTTTGGTGGTGGTGTTGGAGGTGCAGTCCTTGTTGTGACCCTTCTTTCATTATTTCTCCGGTGGCGTAGAAGATCCCAAAGTCCCAAGAGAGCTCCTAGAGGTAATATGACTAATTGGATTTTAATTAGAAAGTCTTTATGTGATGCTTTGCATCCAACTATTACCAAATTACCATGTCTAAAAAAAATATCATTTTTCTCCTAAACAGAAATGAATTCATTTCTTCATTTATATATAAAGAAAAATCAAACTTATATTTTACTTGGCAGGTAACATATTGGGAGCAACTGAGTTGAAAGCTGCAACCAAGTACAAGTATAGTGACTTGAAAGTTGCAACAAAAATTTTTAGTGAGAAAAATAAGCTAGGAGAAGGAGGCTTTGGCGCTGTATACAAGGTAAAGTTGAGTTGTTCCTCCACACATTTCAATCATGACTCTAAGAGTATTGTTTTTAATATAAAGTTGTCAACTAAGATCTGTCCATAAGCTTAGAAGGCAATATTACTTACCAGCTACGCATCTAGTTATAGAGATAAATCACTTTCAAGCAGAATTTTTAATTCTAATGCTATTGTATAGGGGACAATGAAAAATGGGAAAGTTGTTGCAGTCAAAAAGTTAATTTCAGGAAAATCCAACAAGATAGATGACGATTTTGAAAGTGAAGTAATGCTTATAAGTAATGTTCACCACAGAAATCTGGTTCAACTTCTTGGTTGTTGTAGTAAAGGCCAAGACAGAATTCTTGTTTACGAATACATGGCAAACAACAGCCTTGACAAATTCTTATTTGGTAACTAACATGTCAATTTCCAATAAAAGCATTTTGTGTATGTTTTCCTTTCTTTACCTCTTTTTTTACCTCTAAAGTTTTGAACATATAAAATTGGGAAACAGGTAAAAGAAAAGGTTCACTCAACTGGAGACAACGCTTAGATATAATTTTGGGCACAGCAAGGGGATTGGCCTATCTACATGAGGAATTTCATGTGTCTATCATACATAGAGATATTAAGAGTGGGAATATCCTCTTGGATGAACAACTTCAGCCTAAAATTTCTGATTTTGGGTTGGTGAAGCTCCTTCCAGGGGACCAATCTCATCTTAGCACAAGATTTGCAGGGACAATGTAAGTCAAAATAAAATACTAATGACTCAGCTTGAAAATTTTAAAGTGTAAAATATACTGCCCCCACATGCAGAATAGTCTCATAATTTTTTAATTATATATGTGACATAAATGTTATGCACTTGTTAGGGGATACACAGCACCTGAGTATGCACTTCACGGTCAATTATCAGAAAAGGCTGATACATACAGCTATGGAATTGTAGTGCTAGAAATCATTAGTGGTCAAAAGAATATTGATGTGAAGGTTGTTGATGATGATGATGGTGAGGATGAATACCTTCTTCGACAAGTAAGGAATTTCCCATAAATATGTACCCATTTTTTTGTTTTTTGTTTTCTTGTAACATTTTACTGTGTATGACACTTGGTTTTGACTACAATAGGCATGGAAGTTGTATGAGAGAGGCATGCACTTGGATTTAGTGGACAAAAGCTTAGACCCTAATAACTATGATGCAGAAGAAGTGAAGAAAGTTATAGACATTGCTTTGTTGTGCACTCAAGCATCGGCTGCAATGAGGCCAACCATGTCTAAAGTAGTAGTTCTACTTAGTAGCAATTACTTTGTTGAGCATATGAAACCTTCAATGCCTATCTTTATTGAGTCGAATTTGAGGTCCCATAGAGATATCTCTGCTTGAACTGGTTCCTCTATGACTAATGCTACTACCTCCAATTCTATAGTACCTGCTCGATGATTAAGTATGGATGTAAAAGAGAATTTTTGTCCAATTCATTATTACCTCCATTCCTATATATAAGAAACATATCACTAATCATCAAGATCAAAGAAAGAGGTTAAATTAGTTATTTTTAATTAATGCTATCATATATTCAAATTTTATTCCAAAAATTAATGCTCTTAAGTTTATTTCCCGGGTGAAATCGGGCTTAAGCCCGTTGTGCTTAAGCTTAGTTTCACCTGCACTTAAGCCCCAATGCAATTCTGCGTTTTGTCAAAATAGTTTGTTCTATGCGAATTTTGGTTCTCCAAATAATCCCTAAGTATCCCAAAACATTAACTTTGATAAGAAAAAAGGCTTCCATACAATCCACAAATCATACTCAACAATTTACACAATCATAGGATTCAAAAGAAAGGTTAGCTTCCCTTACCTATGGGTTTTCAAGCTTTGGTTTTTGAGAAAAGGAGAGAAAGGGAGAAGCTTTCTACCACCCAACTAGTAGCTCACACAAGAAAAGCACCAACCACACCCAACCAAAGCAAGAAATCCAATTTAGGCTCAAAACCAAAGACTTCCATGGTTGCTCTAAGGAAAGAAAGTGGAAATGGAAAACAAGGGAAAAGGAAAAGAATCTTACCACTCCAATGGTCGACTATGGGATTTGAGAAAAAAGACCTTCTATGAGCACAATCACCAAAACTCAATCTCCCAAGGAATGAGTTACTTGAAGAAGAAGAGGAGAAACATATGGAGAGGTTTTTGGAGAAAGTGAAATCTGAAATATGAGGATTTAAAGGAGTTTATATGACTCTTGAAAGTCTCCCTCTCACACCTAGGCTTTACTAAGCACACCTATCCCTCCTTTCACAAACCAAAAGTGATAAATGCCTTGTATGCTTATATATCTTGGCATTTATCTTACATTTTTATGACTTAAAACTTTGTTTTACTCACTTTTAGGCTAATCTAACTAGTAATTAGAAGTAGTGTTAATGCTTCTAATATTTTAAAAAAATTATTAGCTTTTTATGTTTTATTATAGAAAAAGAAGAAGAATTGAAGAAATTGGAAGATTAGCATTTGCAAGGTCATACCACACAGCTTTAGAAGCATATTTCGAAAGCCAAAGCTATCATTGTGTGAGATTGAGAGATACACTCACCTAGATAAACTTGTGTGCTTGAGAGAAACATCTTCTCTGTGAGGAGACAAGTGCTCTTTGGTTTTTCAATATTTGTCATTGCCATGCTTGTTAGTCTCTTGAGGAACTAATTGCATTTGTATCTTGCTGTGAATTTTTGTGCGGGCACCACAGGGTAAGATTGTTCATTTTGGGATTTCTTGGTCAAAAACTTGAGTTGAAAGCATGTGTCGATGGATGTGGTGTGGTGTTTGATTTTCAAACCATGTCTAGTTGTTTATTTTCATTTTTATTTTAATTTTACAAGTAGGTTGTTTATGTTTGGTTGTTTAGTTTAGTTTTAATTTGCTTGAGGACAAACAAAGCTTTAAGTTTAGGGTGTTTGGATAAATGCCTTGTATGCTTATACATGTTGACATTTTTATCTTACATTTTCATGATTTAAAACCTGGTTCTAATCACTTTTAGGCTAATCTAACTAGTAATTAGAAGTAGTGCTAATGTTTCTAATCTTTTAAGAATTTTATTAGCTTTTTATGTTTTATTGTAAGAAAAGAAGAAGAATTGAATAAATTGGAAGTTAACATTTGCAAGGTCAAACCACACAACTTTAGAAGCATATTTTGAAAGCCCAAAGCTATCATTCACGACTATAAAATAGGCTTTTAACATTAGTTATTAAGGATTTTTAACATTGATTATTAACCGATGTTAAAAAGTATCAATGCTAATATCAATTTTTGAAAACCAATATAAACTAAACTACACAACATCAATTTTCTAAAAAATCAATGTTTTCTGCTCAATTAAACCGATGTTGTGTTTTGGAATTTTTTTTGTTTTTAATTACCAATTGTAATTAAACGTAGCACAAATTATCATTCAAAGTTATAAAAAATCTAAAAATAAACATAAGTCATCCTTGAAAAGAAGTAAATGAAAACTAAATGTAATAAAATTAGAATATTCAATATATTTTATATAATAAATTGTCTATCTACAAAATGATAAGTTGACAAAAAGATTCCTAGCAGAAACATTCCAAACATCATTTTCCACAAAAATATACAAGAGTTATAAACAAAATTTACTGATATTATTATAGTATAATATACTTAAATTACAAACAAATCCAACATAAAACAAAGTTAGATGTTGCATCTAGGAACTCAAATATAATTTGAGTTTCAACTTCCAAATTTTGTTATTGTGCAAAAGTTCTCAATCCATAACCAATTTTTGCAGACTTCCTCTAATGATTATAAACAATCTTGCATTCCGTAATCACTTCCAAATTCATATGGGTGAATCCTACCCTTTCATAAATGAGTACACGATACTCGACACATCCTGAAATTAACATTAAGTTTATCTTAAATATGTATATGATTTTAAAAATTGACAAACAGAGGTACTTTTGTACTGATTATATACAATGATAAGTTACTCACCAAATTAATGTAAGTCACTTTGTACTCATTTAACAGGACTTTAAAAGTGATTGAGTTAGGAATTTGATGGTACAATGAGTGCCATTTAGGATAAGCTTTTGGTTGATAGTTTCTTTTGAAGATGGTTAGGAAGAAAAGACTCTATCCCAAATGGGTCATGGTCACTTGATGATTTCCTATAAGTCCATAGAAATTTCATGAGTTCTGTCCATCCATCCAATATAGTTGGATTTACCAGATCTTGGTTGTATGTAATAGAGTGCATGTTTTCATTATTGTCTAGCAAATGCCAAGTATGCTCTAGTTGATCCTTCCATCTTACAACAAATGTCCTACTCACTTCACCATAAGGCTACATTTAAAGTAAACTAATATAAGCAATACAGATGTGTTATATCATGTCATGTTTATTTGAGAATAGTCTTGAAATTCTTAACCTGATCCTTAATATGAACTGTGTTGAACATTTCCTTTGGTTTTTTTGTTAATCTGCATCATTGTCTTAGCCATTTTATTCCAATTCTTTTGATCTTCATTCATTGTTTCTAAACTCCATTTACAATATAAAAGATACTATTAATCCACAACATCTGTTTTGCCTTAAATTTGTTCAGTTAGAAACTATTAATCCAACATTGTATAGTCTCTAATCTAAAATTACCCTTTGTCTTAAAAGCTAGAATTACTTAAAATAAATATGCATGCTACTTAGTAGTAGTAAACCAAGAGATATGAGATTGGTCTATTACATGCCACAGAGTTGCAAGACATTATGCATATACCCATTTTTGAAAGCCAAGAATGATATTCATATTTTTAAAGTATCAATTTTTTGCTTCAAGTTAAAAACCCTAACATCATCTTGGGTCTATGATAGAGGAACAAAAATTTTAACCTAGAGTGGATGAAGATTCTTACCAGGTGAAATGGGTCGATGCGTAACTCTGTTGTGGTTAACCGTTAGATAGAGGCTTTTCATCTACCAACCTTGTCTATGTTTTCATCTTTTGAACTACCGTGAATAGATATGAGTGTCGGTGAGTGAAATAGGCAGATAAATGTACATGCTATATATTCTATCCAACGTAAATGATGGTGTAGAACAAGAAAAAAAAATACAAAATTCATTAGTGGACCATTTTATTGTATTAGAGTAAATTGATGTTATATAATGTCTACAATAATGATTTTTTATATTATATAACAAAAAAGGTGACCTCACAACGACCTCATGCCGTGTTTTCTTCCTCATGTCGTCCACCACATGGCCATGACGCCACGACGTCTCCGCCAACACTAAGCAACACCACCCAAAGCACAACGCAAAGCAACACCATTTGCCAAAGGTAAGAGAAAGACATACCTTGTCATCGAGACCAACATTGACACCGAGAGCTAGTATGAGTGGGAGACTGAGAATGAGAGCGAGTGTGAGTGGGAGTAAAATATCGAGTGCGAGCGAGAGCGAGTGTGTTGAGAGGATGAGTTGCATCCCCACGGAGGAAGTGAGAGTGTTAGGGTGAGAGTGAGGAGAGTGATAGTGGGCGAGAGAAAAACAATTAGCGAGTGTGAGTGGGAGTAAAATATCGAGTGCGAGCGAGAGCGAGTGTGTTGAGAGGATGAGTTGCATCCCCACGGAGGAAGTGAGAGTGTTAGGGTGAGAGTGAGGAGAGTGATAGTGGGCGAGAGAAAAACAATTATATATATATATATATATATATATATATCTGAAAAACAATGTCGGTTTTTAAAAAAACCGATGTTAACGTAGTTACTTTAACATTGATTTTTTAAAAAATCGATGTTAATGAAGCCATGTTAGCATCAGTTTTTCGAAAACCGATGCTAACGAACTTATTTTATTTACAATTATGTCACCACCTTTTTGTTAACATTGGTTTTCGTCAAAACCAATGTTAACCAGGCGATGTTAAATCCTATTTTCATAGTAATGATTGTGCTCTTTATTTGCTGAGGCAGAGCTTGGGAGATTTGAGGCTGGGATTAAGAATGTAGAAAGTCTATTTTGCTTGTTGTCTACCTGAGGTCGGGCGTTAGGAATCTGAGCTAGGCCTAGTGTGAGAAGACTTGTGTTGCACCCTTGATGCCTTTTGTGAAGCTAGATGTGGGAAGACTTAAGGTTGGGCATGAGGCTGATAATGTGGCATTAGTGAAGCTGAAACAAATGGATAAGATGTCCAATTGAAGGGATTTTTTTAGTAGTTTTTGGTTTTGGGGAGCTATCTAGGGCATTGTGAGTGGCTAAGAAACTCTCACTTGTTTTCTTTGGCTTTCCTACCAACTATCATTATTTTGTGTATAATTTTTGTTCATTTTTTGCATCTTCTTCTCTTCTTGTAGTTATGTTTATTCTTTGTGGGGATTGATGTAATTGAACCCATCCTTATGCTTACATTCAAGTTATGAATCTTTGTGTATTGTTCATTGTTAAGTGTTCTTTTTTATGCTTAATGCTTGTCTTGGCTTGATCATCCATTGCTTGATTTTGTGGTTAGAATGATCATTGAGAAATGCATTTGAACTTAGAAATATGAAAGAACATCTAATGAGTTTTCTGTCTAGGGATAGAGCAAGACTTGGCAGTCATCTCTTAACTTTTGTTCTTCAAACAAGTTACTTGACTAAATTAATTCAAGGGATTGATAGTTTAGTTGAGGGATTTAGTCTCTTCCCATTCAAGGGATTGGATTTAAATATTTTTGTGAATCAATGATAATAAATGGAGATAGTTTATATTACTCTTGAAAGTCTCCCTCTCACACCTAGGCTTTACTAAGCACACCTACCTCTCCTTTCACAAACCAAAAGTCTATCCCTCTAGGCTCAAACACACCAAAACTCACCAACTCACATGAAACACATAATCAAGTCACCAATCACATTGATTAATTAATTTCAAGCACTTTAATTTAATTTAATTTCCCTTGTAATTAAATTAAATAACTTATATGACAATTAATAAATCACAATGTTACATTAGGATATCCTTCATTCTGGTGTGTATTTGATTTATTGATATATCCCTAATGCTGGAAGCCTGCATGTCAAAAGAAGCTCCTTGTTTGTTCATCTTTTTTGCACTGATGATGACTCTCAGATTTCATCAACACCCAAGATGTTACAAACACATGCTTCAAAATTCCACTATACTTTTTTGGTTTTAAACAAGAAACTATCAAACTAGAAAATATGTAGCATCACACATCGACAAAACATTCTTAATTATATACTCTACTAACAAATCAACGACACCACAGTAGTCCTTACTTCGCAACATATGCTCTACTTGAGCGATTGATAAACAACTGAAATGAATAACAATCTTTATCTATTTTATTTCGTTACTTTATTGATTCAGTTCATCAAAACCCTTTACCCCATTGATCCAATAATCATCGGGCCGATAGAACAGAAATGGAGATAGTAGCATTAGATGGATCATCAGAGATGCCTTCCCCATTCATCTTATTTGTTTCAACAAACACAGGCATAGTTGGTCGCAGTTGCTCCACTAAGCTCTTGCTTTTGAGTAGCACTACTAATTCAGACATTGTTGGCCTTGTTGCAGCTGATGCTTGAGTGCATAATAAAGCAATTTCAATGATTTTCTTCACTTCTTCTGCATCATATTCATCAGGGTCTATGTCCTTGTCCACAAGCTCCAACTGCATGCCTTTCTCATACAGTTTCCATGCCTGTTAAGTGAAAATCAAATGTCTCATGCTCGATCAAATAGTAAAATATCTTGAGAAAACAAACAACTTAGGTATAGCAACTTGCTTACCCGTTGAAGAAGGTACTCACGACCCTCGTCATCAATCTTCACATTGGTACTCTTTTGACCACTTATGATTTCCAGAACCACAATACCATAACTGTAGGTATCAGCCTTCTCTGATAATTGACCTTGCATTGCATACTCAGGTGCTGTGTATCCCCTGATAAGTATAATATACAGTCATATAGTCAAAAAATTAACAACACTCATTGCATTGTCACATTTTTCACACATAAGTTTTTATTTATTAATTTGTCTCTTTTGCTACAACTTGGATACTCAAATAAATGTCAAGAAATTCATGTGAATGCATGCAATTATTTTGTTTACTTACAATGTTCCGGCAAATTTTGTGCTAAGATGAGAACGATCCCTTGGCAAAAGCCTTGCCAACCCAAAATCAGCAATTTTGGGCTGGAGATCATCATCTAGGAGGATATTACCAGTCTTTATATCTCTATGAATGATGGACACATGGAACTCCTCATGTAGATATGCTAGTCCCCTTGCTGTTCCCAAAATTATATCATAGCGTTGTTTCCAATTGAGGGAACCCTTTTTGTCACCTGTTTCCCAAGTTTAGATATATACGTAAGATTGTGGAGAAGAGAAGAAAAAGCAATGAAGATTCAAGAAATGATTCCATTGAAGGTTGACATGATTTACCAAATAAGAATTTGTCAAGGCTGCTATTTGCCATGTATTCATAAACTAGAATTCTCTCTTGGCCTTTGCTGCAACAACCAAGAAGTCTAACGAGATTTCGATGATGAACATTACTTATAAGCTTCACTTCACCTTCAAAATCATCCTCCATCTTGCTTGATTTCCCCAACACTAGTTTCTTGACGGCAACAACTTTTCCATTTTTCAGAGTACCCTGTTTAATAGTATGTATGACTAATTGACCAATGAAAGTGTTTTTTCTATATAGCACTTTAAATTATTTCCTTTCTAGTTTGTTAAGGTCTGTTTTTTTAAATAATTACAAAAAAATATTTATTTTTAACTTTATCTCATTTTTTAATTTTGAACAAGAAGTTAGAAAAAAATAAATTAAAATTTATTGAAAACTATAAAATCAAGAGAGAAACTCATTAAATAATAAGAAAATGTCTTATAAAAAATTTAATTTTAAATAAATTTTAACTAATAATAAACAAAGTGTATTAGTGACAAGTCTAATTTGATTTTGTTATTACCAATGTAAACAGAAAAAAGTAAAATAAGATAATAAATTTGTAAATTTTTGTAAACATAAGCAATTTGTCAAATAAAATATGATAATGCTTTTAAAAAAAAACACTAGCACAATCGTCAGTGTCTTTGAACATGCTTTCCATCAATATATAGAAAAAATAAAACACAAATTTACCTTGTATACAGCGCCAAAACCTCCTTCTCCAAGTTTATTGTCAGCACTGAAATTTTTTGTTGCAGCTTTCAAATCTGTATACTTGTAGTTAACTGGACCTCTCAACTCAGTTGCTCCCAATATGTCAGCTGCAAAGGAACACACGACTTTTGATTTTGTAATAAATAAAAAATGAGAGATGACTTTTAGATTAGCAAATTTTGTATTTAAAATAAGTTATAATAAAAAAATATATTAGGAGAGCTTTCGTAAAAAGAAATAATTATTAGCCACATAATAATAATAATAAATAATCATGAAAGAAATTAGGAAACAAAATAAAGAAATTATCATTGCGAGGTTACTGAATGCAAAAAACAAATGTAGAACTATCTATCATTTTTTTTTTCGATTTGAAAAGCATTAAAAATGCAAACCATGAACTAATTAACATCACAATTACTTACCTTTGGGAACCCTCTTTTGTTTAATAAACAATCTCCAAGCAAACAACACAAGGAGGAGAACAACACCTCCTACGACACCACCAATAATAGCCCACTTCTTGCTTGAACCTCCTGCAATAGTGCAGTATCTAATTATTTATAAAAACAGAAATGTTTTAAGAAAATTAAATATATGACCCTAACAGTTTTTATCCAAATACAAGTTTAACAAAAGAGATTTATTGTAATTCTACCTTCTTTTAAATAGGGTTTGATATCAATGGTCTGATTATCAGCAAAGAAAGGTTTGGTGGAGTATCTCATAAAACAGCCAGCATCATATGCTGTACCATCTGTGCTTGGAAGGCAACTTTGTAAGTTGTTGTATCCAACTTGCATGCAATCCAGACATTTCTGTGGGGAGGCAGTTTCAACACACTGTGCAATGGCATAAATTGCACTACCACCCTCCACCTGTGTCTTAGTAGCTGCATAGAAACCTTTAATTTTAGGTGTTGCTGTTTGAAGGTCCATTAATGCTTGTTGTCCAACTACTTTTAAATTAGTGGCATTTGAACTGATGTTCCCACATGTTACCCCTCCACCAATTTCGTTGGTCTGTTGGTAGAATCTCTCACTCTCATACCTTATCAAACATTTTGAGAATATCCAGCATTAGTTTAAAATAAATTGTCAAATACTTAACATTAATTGCCTTACTATAATATTTTACAGTACATAACATTAATTAATACAAAACTTATTGAAAAAATACGAGGACTGAATCATGGACAAAATATATAAGTAGTATTTTTATATTTTTCACAAATAATCATCATTTTAATTTTGATTACTATGTGGTTTCATTGATAATCATTGTATATATATTGATAAACTGATAATGATTGTATATATAGATTACATAGATTTCATTTAATATTTTTACATAACAAAGATTATATTAAATTAAAATTAAAGAATTTTCCTTCCATTTTCCCTCTATTTTATATCCATTCTTTAATTTTATTGTAACAAAAAGAGAGATCAAATATAATCTTTTGCTTTTTATATCAATGTGCCAAATAGTTTAACAAGTTGTAATTAAATATCAGAAAATATTTCAAATTAATACATATTATCTTCAAAGTGCAAATAGACTCTTAACATCTTGTACAAGATGTAATTCTATCTTTCATAGTAATATTAATCTATATTTGCTTTTAAAAAAAGAATCTTAACATGTGTGTGATGTACGTTCTTATGCTTTTAATATCTTTAATTAAAACTTATTTTTTTAAAAAATAATCAATAGTTAAAAATAATAATATATCACAATATAAATTATTTATCATCAATTTAAAATGTAATTTATATGTTCACAAATACTTATTTATTATAAATTTTAATTATAACATAATTTATATATTTAAAAATATTTATTTATTATAAAATATATAAAATAGTCATTTATTCTATCTAATTGACAAGCTAAAATACTAGTTATAATTATAACTTAATATAGTTATAAAGTGTATCGATGAAAGTCATATTTTATATAAAATTATTGATAATATAATAGTTCATTTACGTAAGATCACCTTACAAGTAGTTAGAGACAAAAAGAGTGAAACTAAGTATTTGTATTATCATATAGTCAAGATTATCATGCTGAAGTATAATAATTTTCAGACTATTTGATTGTATAAACTTCTATGATTTACACAATAAAAATATTTTTTTAAAATTTATTACTCAATGCTCCAAGAGCATTAGTTAGTCATTGTAGATGAAGCAGTCATTGTGTGTATATTAATAACATTAATGCAAATTCACCAATCTAAATATTTTTCTTGTGTGTATGTATACCTGAGGAAGCAGTCATTGTAGATGACTCTGGCACCGTTGGCTATTTTGCATATATCCCGGATTTGGGCGGAGGCAGTGTTGAAGCAAGCAAGACAGTCATTTCTGGAGACATAGTTTCTGCATTGAAACATAGTATATGCATTGACAGCTCCTCTGGAGTTCAATGATGTGCCAAAGTGCTTGCTTTGGTTCCTAATTTCTCCTCTCAGCTCTGAGAATGTCTCATTGACATTCCCAAAGAAGCTAACCGTGTTGGTAGCGTTGATTGGGCTGCACCCAGAGTTTATCACACGTGTGTCACGTGTGGCTGCAACTGCATATTCAACATTAATACTGCTCCACCATATCAAATTTAAGGCTAGGAGCTTAATAAGTTGCTGCAGCATCATCTCTTAGCTTTGTGTGTATGTGGTAGCTAGGTTTGAGATTCTAGTATTTTGGTATTGTTTTTCTAGTGAAGAGTGTTTTAGTGAAGAGTGTTTTGTTTTGGTATTCTATGGTTACAAAGTGTATTGCTATATATATATATATATCAGGAACTCTTGGACTTAGGCTTATTGACCTACCATGGTCTTGACTTGGTCTTCTTTTATGTATGTGAAGGGATATGATCTTTTTTAATAGATATTTTTTTGTACCTACAAATTTGGAGTTGCAAATTGTTGACCACATATTTAAAATACAATTATTGCTAACTATATATATGTTGATTATAACATATTAATAACTTGTATAATACGTCTCAGAGAAGACTGAGAACCAAAGAGTCGTGTACGTCCACGATATCAAGGAGGAGGATGTTTTTATTATTTTATATTTTCGTATAATACATATATATATAGATACTATAATTATATAATTTTGGTGTTCACTTCAATATGTGAATGATTGATCGAAAACTAATTGATTTATGTCTCAATCCTTGTTGACTTTCCTCTATGTATGTTTAACAGAGGATTAACTAATGTGGTTATGTAACGTAATTTATTTCTTTCCTCCATATATATATTGTCCTTGTCCCAGGAGTCTTTGTCGTCGTCTAGAAATACAATCACAGTGAGCCCAGAAAAACAATAAAAAAACGAGTCAACTCAAATATATCTGAGGTTTTAGATTCGAAAAGATATATATATATATATATATATATGATCTTATTAATTTGGTACGATTTCACATAAAAATAAAAAAATGATTTAGAGAATTGGTCTCAATTTGCCATGAATGCATATTTTCACACTGACACACACACACATATATATATATATATATATATATATATATATATCAGAAATATTTGTAAAAAGTATACTGATTTTATATATATTTTTCTTTTTAAGAAAAGATCATATATATATATATAACTTGCAAGTTGAAATAGTCGTTGCCGGGTCCTACTCTTTAAGATAGGATAGAAAAATGAAACAACATGAGTGGACTTGTGTTTAGGGATAGAAGACTCCATATTAAAATAGAGCGAGTCTGAGAGGTTTCCCAGTTTCCGTTCCCACAAAAGACAAGTAGGTTCGGGTGGGATTTAAAATTTAATCTCTATCTCAAGTCGGATTTTATTGGATTTGAGTAAACATGAGAGTAAAGGCATCATACAGTTTTCTAAAAATTTAATTTATTTTTATATTTTTAAATAAATTATATATTAATTCATTAGTGATATTTTAATTCAAACAATATATAAAAATTATTAAGTAACAAGGAATTACAAATAAAAAATTAAGAATTAAATTAAATTTTAGTTAAGTTTATAAATTTAAATTTGTTTAATTATTATTATTATTATTATTGAATTATTTAAGTATAAAATTAATTAATTTATATTTCATCATTATCGGAAATAATTCTTACTCTTAGTTTGATTTTACTTGCTTTCATATCAAATTTTGAATTAATCAGTGTGTCTTACCCTATCAACTGGAGGATTAAAAAAATTATATTTTAAAAATTATAATATATATATATATATATATATATATATATATATATAAACAAAAAATTGTAAAAAAAATGTAATGAAGTGAGTACAGTTACAAGTAAGAATAAGTTATATACCTGTCCCGTTCAAAATAATTGGATAATAACTGTATCTACATAGTTATTTTTTTGTTAAAGTTGAGACAAGTTCACGGGATACAAAGTAAGATATTTGAAGTATAGATATCATTTCTAATACTTTCACCATTCCTTTCTATAAGACATTATTTTAGAATTTTTTATAAGATTTTTTTAAAAAAGAATAAAAATTTAAATATTAATTAAAAATATTTGAAACATTTTTTTTAAATACAAGTCTTTCAAAAGAATAAAAGGCTCACATTCACCTTTTTAACATCATAATAAAACTTGTCTAAATAAATAATAAATTCACTTTGACTTAAAACAAAGTCATCCAAAACTCCATACAATTAATATAGAATATATATCCTAATGTCACATCCTAGCAGAACATTGTGTTCCCGTGTCTTCTAACATGATGTGCTCCCACGAACACAAGGTTCGAAATCATCACACGATCCAAACACAAATAACACACTGGGAGTGAGTTATCACATTCATAACTAATGAAGACTAACGATACAACATGTAGGTATAAATATCATAAAAATAAAATAAAACTTACTTAAACATAGCTCACATCATTTCACCACTTTGTCATTCAACATCACATCATCACACAACACATTTCATTCATTTTCACAACATTCACGTACTAAAGGATCAAAACACAATGTCATCAAGTCAATCAATATCGATCAATATACAAGCATTATGCAACATATACATTAAGACTCAATCCTATATGTAATGTGGTACCATATCAGTGAAAAATCACGTCGAGCGCCTAGGAGTATTTGACAAGACAAATCACACACTAGCAAGTTAAGTCACTCTCACTAGGTAAGATCATAAGGAGACCAGTCAGGGTCATGGTGTTTTGCGAGAATGCTCCAACCATATGAGATCAATATAGGTTTAAAGGAGCACTCAAACTGGATGACCCCCAAGGCCTACACTCCGAAGAGTCTGTCAGGGTCTCTCCCTCCTGATTCAGGTCCAACCCAGAAAACATTTTAGCACACAGACTCTATCTATGAACTGTACAAAACACACGACTCCTCAATTGTTCTCAAAATAATCTATCTTGTCGTCCTTAAAGGGTCTTAGCATTAACTCGTCGTCCTTAAAGGGACTTAGCATTAACTCGTCACCCTTAAAGGGACTTAACATTAACTCGTCGCCTTTAAAGGGACTTAGCATTAACTCATCGCCCTTAAAGAGACTTAACATTAACTTGTCGCCCTTAAAGGAACTTAGTATTGACTCGTCGCCTTTAAAAGGTCTTATAGTCGTGCAATTGTACAATTCATAGTTCACAACTCAATGCATACAACATCTCAATGTACATACATACTCAATTTATCACATACACTCAATCTCAATCACAATGGTATAATATCAATTTAACACGTTATCACACCTCATGAATCATATACACTTTACCTATGAACTATGCAATACACACAATTACTCAATTGTTTTCAAAATCATTTTTACTCGTTGAGTTCCCACAGTAGATTTCATCACAATACTCGTCGCCCTTAAAGGGTCTTACAATTGTGTGACTGCACAATTTATAGCTCACAACTCAATACACACATCTCATCTCAATATACATGTATTTCATCATTTATCACATGTTCAATTTATCACGTACTCACAATTTGAATCATCATTTTATAATCTCAACATAAAAATTTATACAAAAGATTTATCACAACATGGGGAGTAAAATCCCTCAAATAGTTTCTCATAATTATATCAAAATCAATTAATCAAAATCATTGGTCAAAACACAAAAACATCAAGAGCACTAAGTTTATTAATCAATTCTCATCAGAACATCAATTGATATGTAGAACACAACAATATTGTATTTATAATCATAAAGGAAAAAATTCAATAAACATTTCAAAATAAACCCCAATTTAATCCTCAAGGATCCCTATACATGTTCATTCTAATCTCACTTGCGATAAATTCATCCCTTACCTCTAAGCGGGCTCACGTTCCGGTAGCAATAGTGACATCTCTAGCAATTTCCTAAAATTTCTCAAGTTTTTCCTCTGGTTGTCCTGATAGGGTTTCCAAATGTTAGAGAGAATGAGAAGGGATTGAAGCCTCTATTTGTACTGTTTTTGTGTGATTTCTTTTTCTCCCTCCAGGAATATTATCTCACAAATTCCAACGGTGACGGTGTGTGCAATTAAATAGCTAACCACATATAAAAATTTCACAACAATCTAACGGTTAACGAGTCCGGGATCATAGTTTTACCAAGACAACTCTAGGTAAAAGACTACAATGCGAAGTGTATTTCTCTCAGCTCCGACATGATTTCGAAATTTCCAACGGTGAAAAGACTCAGAATTGAGTTGCAAACCTCATGGTTAAATTTCACAATGATCCAACGGTGAATGAGTCTGAGATTATTATTTTTCTAAGACATATTTGATGATCTACGAAAAAAAAAAGAATTTTGGGAAGAGAAGAGAGAAAGACGAAAATGAGAAGAAGATGAGGCATAGTGAGAACTGACCTAACATATCGCTACTTATACCTAGATACACAACTTATTATTTACTCTATTTTTTTTATAAAAATGAATTCTATTTTATTTTTTTATCAAATGAATAAATCAAATATATATATATATATATATATATATTATTTTTTTTCAAAGCATTATTTTATTACAACTATTTTTTCTTTATTTATTTAATTATAAAAATCTTTCCATTTTCTAAAAATTTATTTATTTATTTATACTAAAAAGTCTTTTTAATTTATTTACGAAAAATATTACATAATCCAGAAAAGTTCATAAATAATTTTTTATCCTCTACTAATAAATCAACACCACCACACAGTAGTCCCTACTTTGAACGATTGATAAATAACTGGAATCAAAAGCAATCTTTATCTAGTTCATCAAGTCCCTTAACCACATTGATCCAATAATATATCATCTGGCCAACGGAAATGGAGATAGTAGAATTAGATGTACCAGGAGAGCTGCCTTCCTAATTCATCGTATTTGTTTCAACAAACACAGGCATAGTTGGTCGTAGGTGCTCCACTAAGCTCTTGTTTTTGAGTAGAACTATTAATTCAGACATTGTTGGCCTCGTTGCAGCCGACGCTTGAGTGCATAATAGCAATTTCTATAAAAAAAATTCATTTCTTCTGCATCATATTCATCAAGGTCTATGTCCTTGTCCACAAGCTCCAACTGCATGCCTCTCTCATACAATTTCCATGCCTGTTAAGTGAAAATTATATGTCTCATACTCGATAATATAGTAAAATATCATGAGAAAACAGACAGTTCCTAGTTATAGCAACTTGCTTACTTGTTGAAGAAGGTACTCGCGACCCTCATCATCAACCTTCACATTGGTACTCTTTTGACCACTTATGATTTCTAGAACCACAATACCGTAACTGTAGGTATCAGCCTTCTCTGATAATTGACCTTGCATTGCATACTCAGGTGCTGTGTATCTCCTGATAAGTATAGTATATAGTCATAGTTAAAAAATTAACAACACTTGTTACCCTGTTGCATTTTTCCCAAATAAGTTTTTATTAATTAATTTGTCTCTTTTGCTACAACTTAATACTCAAATAAATGTCAAGAAATTCATGTGATTGCATGCAATTTTTTTTTTTTTTACTTACAATGTTCCTGCAAATTTTGTGCTAAGATGAGAACGATCCCTTGGCAAAAGCCTTGCCAACTCAAAATCAGCTATTTTGGGCTGGAGATCATCATCCAGAAGGATATTACCGGTCTTTATATCTCTATGAATGATGGACACGTGGAACCCCTCATGTAGATATGCTAGTCCCCTTGCCGTGCCCAAAGTTTATATCATAGCGTTGTTTCCAATTGAGGGAACCCTTTTTGTCACCTGTTTCCCAAGTTTAGATATATACGTAAGATTGTGGAGAAGATAAGAAAAAGCAATGAAGATTCAAGAAAATGATTCCATTAATGGTTGACATGAGTTACCAAATAAGAATTTGTCAAGGCTGCTATTTGCCATGTATTAATAAACTAGAATTCTCTCTTGGCCTTTGCTGCAACAACCAAGAAGTCTAACGAGATTTCGATGATGAACATTACTTATAAGCTTCACTTCACTTTCAAAATCATCCTCCATTTTTCTTGATTTCCCCAACACTAGTTTCTTTACAGCAACAACTTTTCCATTTTTCAGAGTACCCTGTATAATAGTATGTATGATTGACCAATGAAAGTGTTTTTCTCTGTTTCACTTTAAAGTATTTCTTTTGTTTATGATAATCGACTGCTTTTAAAAAAAAAAAAAACATTCACACAAACTCATTGTCTTTTGAGCATGCTTTCCATCATAATATTGAAAAATACAACAAAAGTTTTTCTTGTATACAGTGCCAAAACTTCCTTCTCAAGGTTTATTGTCAGCACTGAAATTTTTTGTTCCAGCTTTCAAATCTTTATACTCGAAGCTAACTGGACCTTTCAACTCAGTTGCTCCCAATATGTCAGCTGCAAAAAAAAAATATTCAACAATATTACTACTCCACCATATCAAAGTTAAGGCTAGGAGCTTAAGAAGTTGCGGCATTATCCTTATAGCTTTGTGTGGTCGGTTTGAGAGACTAGGGCCTTTTGTCCAAAAGGGGACAATTTTATTTGGAACCTATCAAATGAGGGTGAATTTTGAATTTATCCCCAAATAGGGATTCCCACAAATTTAAAGTTAGAAGTCATAACACATTTCACTGCTTTTTTATTTTGTTTAGTGTAGTCATAAAAATTTTATGATTTTATTTTTTAAAGAATTTAAAGTAAAGTTGTAAATTTCTAATGACTTCAAAGTGATGCAACATTTTTAAAAATTTTTAACAAAATTTCCAACGACTTTAAAGTCGTTTTTAATTCTACGACTTCTCTATTTTTTTAAATAGTTTTTGTTTTAATATTTTCTATATTTTTGTTATAGATACTGTTTTTGTTTTAACCTTCTCTAATGTATGAATTTAGTTTTGAAAGGAGTTCGAGTATTATTTATTACTGTCTTAGTCAAGGAAACATTTAATGAAATAAATGATTTCTTTGTTATTAATGGGATGAAAATCATGAATACGATAAAGACGAGACATAGGTACTCCAAAGAGGTATATGTCATGATGCAAGAAATCGATACATTGCTAGCTCGCATTACATTGGAATGTACATCTAAGGAGGCAGGGGAGTTTGAGGTTTAGGAGATTGCAAATAATGAACTTGGGCGACTAGCAATGACATACACTGTCAAATTGAGAGAATGGTGGTGTGATTGTGCGAAATTTCAAACACTTTGAATGGTGGTGTGATTGTGGGCAATGCAATTGTAGCACGTGTCTCTTACAATTTAAAATGCGATGATTTTGTTGATCCTACACACAAGTTGAAAAATATTTATAAAGTTTATCAGCATCAGTTTCATTCTCTTGGAAGAGAAGAAAAATGATCTCAATGTTTGGATATATTTTATGCTTGATCCTTGGAAGTGACAAAACACATCAGGAAGGCCAATCACTAGATGTGTACATAATGAAATGAACAAACTAGTTCCAAATAAGTTCAAAAAATGTTCTTTGTGTAGAACTAAAAGACATAATCGTAATAATTGTTTATACAAACAAGTTAACACCTAATATTGTATCTACTTTTCAATTTTATATTTGTGGTTAATTTGTATTGTTCAATTTATATTAATATATTATTATGTTGTTTTATTTTAACAATTATTTTTATAAGTAAATTATTTTCTGTCATTAATGTTAAATAATTTTATGAAATAAAATTAATTAATAATACTATCAAATCACATGAAATTATTAGTTTACCTAATTGATAAATGTAAAAATAAAAAATATTAAAAATGAATTTAATATTATTAGATAAATATCGTTAATATTATTTGTTAATATCAATAACAAAATGTATAGAAAATATTAAGACAAAAATAGCGAAGCGAATAGTTGGAAATTTTGTTAAAAATTAAATAAAAAGAAAGTTGCACCACTTTGAAGTCATTAAAAATTTATGACTTTACATTAAAAAATTTATAAAATAAAATTACATAAGTTGTTGTGAAATTTTTTATGACTTCATTAAAAAAATAAAAAAGTATAAGTCATAAATTATTTATGACTTCTTAATTTAGAGTTGTGGGATCTCTACAACTTATTCCCATTTAGAAATTAATTAAAAAAATCACCCCATTTGATAAATTTCAAATAAAATTCATCCCATTTATTAATTTGTTTCATTTACTACTATTATTTTAATAAATTGAAAAGTAATAAACAAATTAATAAATGGATAAAGTATCTGTATAAACTTCTCAATAATTTAATAGATTTTCATTAAAAAAATTATTATATTATTCAATAATTTTTAAATAAGTAACTATCAGATATTTCCTTTCTTTTAAAACAATCAATATTCCGATAATTAAAGAGTTTTTATTGTTTAAAATAAAATAAAAATCAGTGATAGAAATATTTGTTACTTTTTTCTATTTTTGTCATTTGAAATAAAAATCAGTTTTAGTTTATGTATAGAATAAGTAAATATTTTATAAAAATAATTCTTTAAGAAAAAATAAACATTTAAATAATTGTAGATGAAAAAAAATTAATCACCTGTATAGTAAATCTCTGGATCCGTCCCTTGTCAATGAAGATATGATGACATTGCGTGGACCATAATCAGTTATATGTTGTTATATTTTTAAAAATAATTATAAACTAAATATTAAAAAAGATATAGTGATTTTTGTTGACAAAAAATAGTCTTCTTACGAAAATAGCCTTTGTGTATTTCGTACTAATCAACATTTTCCATAAATAATTACTGGCAACGACTTTGGAAATTAATTAATTTTAGTCAATTTTGGCGTTCACTTCAACACGTGAATGATTGAATGAAAATTAATTGATCTATGTCCAAATCCAATTTGTCCCAAATCATTTTCCGCTGCATATGTTTAACAGAGGATTAATTAGGGCTAATTTTGTTTAAACTTAAAAATCAATTTTAAAATAAATATTTTTTTAAAAAAATGTTTTTTTAATAAACATATAAAATTTATTTCTCAAACTAAATAGAAAATAATTTTTTCAATCAAAATTAATTCAAACAAATACATTAAAAATATTTATAAATACCTTTTTTCAAGAAATAAATTTAAACAACCTGATTGATGTAATTTCCTCTCATTAACGTCAATTTCCCCTTCTTTTCTTTCCTTCTTCGGCGAAGCATGGTCGTCGTCGAAATTTTTAGCCGAGGAAGGGCGTTGACTGTGGACTCATTAGTTGACGTGACAATCTTTGATAAGGGAGACAAGAACTGCACTATAATATGCACTTTTAAATTCTTTGATGGAGAAATTTATTCTATACTAAAAAATAAGAAGTAATTTTTAAATATTTTTTAGTATTTTATTATTAGTTGAAATTTATTAAAATTTATAATATGAAAATGAAAAATCATTAAATAAAACTAAAAATACTTCAGAATTTTTGGATTTTCATTAAATCCCAACAAGTAATTAACAAAGTGTGCATTCAAAATAATATGGTAGATAGTGTATTATTAACATATCTCTTCATATATATTCAAATAATTATATGTTTATAAGTACAGGATTATTTTCTTTGCTAACATACATTTTTTAGGTGTAGAAAAAAACATGCTTGTTTAATAATCCTTTTAATATATATATATATATATATATATATATGCTTAAATTAATAAAACTATTGACAAATATATTAAAAGTTTATAATAATATCAAAATTTTGTAAATTATGATTTTAATTAATACGCATGCAGCACACAAGTATTTATAAATTTTAAATTAAAATATTGACAAATAATTATGATTATATAAATTTTTTATTACAGATTTGATGATTGATCCAAACAGTAGAAAATAAAAAATATGAAATTTGCATAATATTTTCTCTCAAATACATTCACGATTATATTCAGCCTGATTCATATGCATTAAATATTTAATAATCATTTATTCCCTTGCCAACAAAGAAAACAGTTAATAAAGTACTTTATTGACAAAGTAGTTATTGTGTCGAAATTGGAAAAACATAGATATGTGAACAGTTGAAAAAGAAGTGTACCATTTATTTTTAATAATAAATAAACAAATATAAAAAGAAACATCTACAATATGAGGGAAATAGCAAAGAAAACCTTATATATATATATATATATATATATATATATATATATATATATATATATATATATAATGAAGAAAACCTTTCAATTATATATAGCTAGATTCAAATTAATATCTACGCTGTTAGTGCCATGAGTGGTGGGTAGCAGCTTATCCGGGACCACGCCTCATAGGAGCACGATGGTTCAATATAATCATAATTAAATCCTTAGTGGAAATTGAAAGTTTCAAACCAAGGCCTATTTGTGTTAGCTATATATAAGAAGGAAAGAGATTAATATTTTATTGTAATTTGATCTCTTTATATAATAACATATAATTTTAATTAGTCACCTTATTTTTAATTTTTTGGTTTTGATTTTCATAATTTTAAAATTAAGCAATTTTAATTTATGGTAACTTATCATTAAATATTTAATGGAAATATTGACAAGGTTTATACATGCATGTGGTGTTGACATGACTGATTCATATATGGAATTAAAGTGTATTAGCCATGCCAACACTTAATAATCATATCAATGTCTCCCGTAAGAATTATTATTTCCTTTTCATATATTTAGTTGTTTTATCTTTCTTTTTTTTCAAATCAAATGATATTTTAAATTTTCAAATTTTAATCAATATTTTTAAATATATCAATGAGTATTAATCAATATTTTAATCATATCAATATTTTTCATATATTAAGCAATTATTATATCAATATTTTAACCCAAATATAATAATATTTTACTTTTAAAAATATTTCTTAATCATATCAATGAGTATTAAAAATATTGAAAGATAGCTGTAAAAAAAATGCAAAGATTATAATATAAATAGATGATATATAAAATTCGTCAATTTTAAAAATAAAAACTAAATTGTGAGATTAAAAATGTGAAACCAAAATCATGACTGGACTATATTAGAAGACCAAAAAGAATTAAAAATGGGCAAACAAATATATCAGACTAGAGACTTTTTTTTCCGAGGCATATACCAACCCATCTTTTCAACCTTAGATATATGCCGATCGAGTTAATTTGAGAATCACAAGAATATAATGCAACTGATGAAGGTGGTAGCCTTAACCTTGTTGGTGTTGTGGTCACGGTGGAGCTTTGAGGGTGCAGTTGGAGACCCTCAACTCTTTTTACTCAAATGGGAGTGCACCGTAGTCAAGGTACGCGATTTGTCCAACTTCCACCAAAATCTAAATGCAAGTTTGGCAGATCTTAGAGTGCAGGTGAGCAACCAAAGCAAGCACTTCGCCACGGCGCAATCAACCACCGGAACAGACCCTGTCTTTGCCATGTTCCAATGTAGGAACTACCTTTCCAACACTGACTGCACCAACTGTTTTGCTGCTGCTGCCGCCAGAATACGTAACTGTTCCACTGGAAATACTGCCCGCGTCGTTTATGACGGTTGCTTCCTCAGGTACACATCCATCTCATATTTGTTCAATAGTACTTATTCCTGTGGCTGATAATTCAAATATGATTTTTTGACACTCTGGGTGTGTACGTACCCTTTGAAGAGAGGAAAGAGAGAGAACTTTTAACAAAGAGCTAAAATGAGTAAGTGCAGCTTGGTTTTTGTGGCAAAAAGTCATTTTGACAATAGAGCAGATTCTTCTTTTTTTGTGTTCATTTTGCTTTTATTATTTAGATTTGTATTAAAACATTTTTTGCATGGTATCAAAGTAATTTGTATATGTCTGATTATTTAATTCAGAGTTCTACGTTGTCATTTTTCTTGTTTTCTTTTATTCTTTTTAATTTTTCTTCCTTCTTTCCCATCATACCCTTTTCCCTCTCGCTCTTCCTTCTCTTTCCCTGTGTCTCCTCCTTTCCCTTTCCTTTACCAAAACATAGATTTGGTTACACCATCTCAACAGCGAGGCCATGATCAACGTGGTGGATCATCACAACCTTTTTTCCAACAATCTTGTTTTCTTCTCCTATGACACCCACAACTGCAACATGCAAAACCCAGTCACGACCCTTCAACTATGAGCTGGTCACTGTTGCTTCATCCATTTGGGGGAGCGAGAAAGAGAAAGTGGTGGTGCAGGGTGGCATCACTGTTGTGGTGTCATTGACAGTCGTGGGTAACAAAATGAATGAGAAAAACTAAAGGATGAAAGAGAAAAAAAGGAAAAGCCATTGGAAAACGCTTTTCACGCTGGCACACAGTGATTGAAGAGAAAGGAGAAAGGGAAGTAAATGAAGAGAAGAGGAAAGGATGAAGGAAGGAAAAAAATTGTTGGTAGTTAATTAGATGATAGTTGATAGTTGATAGTTTTAGAGAATTGTTTTATAAAGAATGCTATGTCATTATAGGCTCAAGTCACCAACCTCTCAATGGTGGTGAATGTTTATACATTACTTTAGGTCTTTCTAGAGTTTTCATGATAGATTAGTATCATGATAGTTCTAGATTCTTCTATCTTATACATACACTTATAGTTCTAGATTGTTCTACCATGTTCATACACATTATAGTTCTAGATTGTTCTACCATATTCATACATACTATAGTTCTAGGATATTCTACTGTTTTCATACATATTATATTTAAGAATATTCTAGAAATTTGTAGCAATTTCAACACTCCTCCTTGATGCAAATTTCTGTGACTCCGAGTATAGCTCATAATTCTTCAAATCTTGGTCTCGACAACGCCTTCGTGAATATGTCTGCAATTTGATCTTCTGTTCTGCAGTAGTCGAGTTTGATCTCTTTAGTTGCTTCAGCTTCTCTGATAAAGTGATACTTGATTGCTATGTGTTTTGTTATGTTGTGATGAACTGGATTCTTCGCCATTGCAATTGTTGATTTGTTGTCGCAATTGATTTTAGTAGGCTCATCTTGTTTTTCTCCCATGTCTTCAAGTATCCTACGAAGTCATATAGCTTGACTCGTTGCTTCAGCAGCTGCCACGTACTCTGCTTCTGTTATTGATTGTGCTATTGTAGCTTGCTTCTTCGATGCCCAAGAGAATATTCCCGATCCTAGTGAGAAAGCATAGTCAGAGATACTCTTCATGTCATCTGCCGAACCTGCCCAATCACTGTTAGTGTAGCCAAGTAATTCTGAGTTGGTTTCGGTAGTATACCATATACCGAACTCTTTTGTTCCTTGTAGATACCTCAAAATTCTTTTTCCTACTCCAAAGTGTATTTGACTTGGGCTTTGCATGAATCTTGATAGAAGACTTGTAGCATACATTATGTCAGGCCGTGTAGCTTGAGACTTGATGTAAAGTGTAGGCTTACTCTTGCTCCTCCTGAATCCTTGATCCATGAAATACTGATCAATTCTGCTATACCATGCTCGAGGTGCTTGCTTCAAATCGTAGAGTGCTTTTCTTAGTCTTAACACTTTGCTTTATTTACCTTCAAACACAAATTCTTGTGTCTGCTCCACATAGATCTCTTCTTCAAGTACGTCGTTAAGGAAGGCGGATTTGACATCTAGTTGATGGATACTCCATCCTTTTTGTGACGCAAGAGCTATTGGAGCTCTTATGGTATCAAGACGAGCTACTGGTGCAAATGTCTCATTGTAGTCAATTCTGGGTTGTTGTGAGTAACCCTTAGCTACTAGCCTCGCCTTGTGTTTCTGTATGGTGCCATCAGGGTTGAGCTTTGTCTTATAGACCCATTTAACCCCAATGATATCTTTTCCATGGGGACGATTTACTAACTCCCATGTGTTGTTTTTCTCGATTATCTGTATCTCTTCTTCCATTGCCTTGACCCATACTTTCTGCTTTGACGCTTCTTCAAAGCTTCCAGGTTCAAGTGTGACCAAGTTATAGGTTTCATATATGTCCACCAAAGATCTTACTCGTCTTGGAGTAGACTCTGGTGATGATAGTTCTTAATCTTGTTGTTGTGGTGGAGGTGAAGGTGGTTCACCTGGATCTTCTTCCTCGGCTTCTTCTTGAGGTAGTTGAACGTGTATAAGAACGTTCTTCTCCACTTTTTCTTCATCCCAGTTCCAAGAAGCGTACTCATCAACTTCAACATCTCGACTGATGATAAGTTTCTTAGTTTGCAAGTTGTAGACACGATAGCCCTTAGAGATATTGCTATACCCAAGGAAGATACCTCGTATAGTCTTGTCTTCAAGCTTGTGCCTCTTCACGTCTGGAATATGAATGTAGCATATAGATCCAAAGACCCTTAGGTGCTTTGCTGATTGCTTCTTCCCGTTCCAAGCTTCAATTGGAGTCTTGTCTTTTACAGACTTAGTTGGACATCTGTTGAGTATGTAAACAGCAGTGTAGACTGCTTCAACCCAAAATGTGTTAGGTAGTCCCTTCTCCTTGAGCATTGATCTAGCCATTTCCATAACTGTGCGATTCTTTCTCTCGGACACTTCATTTTTTTGAGGAGAATATGCGACTGTAAGTTGTCACTCAATGCCTTCATCCTCACAAAATCTTTCAAACTCGCGAGAGGTGTACTCTTTGCCGCGATCACTTCTTAGTACTTTTATCCGTTTTCCACTTTGATTTTCAGCAAGGGCCTTGAACTTTTTTAAAACTCCAAAGACTTTTGATTTTTCTTTTAGAAAATATACCCATGTCATTCTAGAGAAGTCATCAATGAAGAGTATGAAGTACCTGTTGTTCTCATGTGATGACGTCCTCATTGGTCCACAGACGTCCGTATGTATCAGCTCCAATAGATCTTTCGATCTCCATGCTTCGCTTATTAAGAAAGGAAATCGGTGTTTCTTACCAAGGAGACATCCTTCACACACTTCATTGTTCTCCTTTATGCTTGGAAGATCTCTCATCATGTTCTTCTCATGTAACAACTTCAAGGTATGTGTGTTGAAGTGGCCAAATCTTCGATGCCATAGCCATGAATCATCAACTTGTACCTTCATGGCAATGTTTGTTGCATATTTTAAATTTAGAGGGAAGTTTCTATTGCTCTTATTCATCTTTACTTGGGCTATCTCAGACCTTTTATTTTTGTTGTCTAAGATTTTGCATATACCTCTTTCAAAGTGAAGTGTGTAGCCTCTCTCCATCATTTGGCCAATGCTTAGAAGATTTTCTTTTAGGCTGGGAACTAGTAAGACATCATGGATGAGTCACATACCTTTATATGTCTCCACCATGACAGTGCCTTTGCCTTTTGATTCAACCACACTTCCATTTCCCAGTCGAACTTTGACTTTGACAGATTCATCAATGCTTTTGAAAATAGTCTCATCCTTGGCCATGTGATTGCTACATCCACTATCCAAGTACCAGCTTCCTCCCTTTTCTTTTATTGAGTCTTGAGTGGCATAGAACATATATTGTTCTTGATCATGCTCCT